>NC_133542.1:94075065-95423399 GCF_048773025.1 Camelus bactrianus
AAAAATCTTTTTTTAAAGATTACTATTTCCTATGATTTTTAATATTTTCTGGGACTGAGAACTCACAGGATCACAAACTCAGTAATCCAAAAACATCTCTAAGTGGTGAGGAAATTTTTATTTAGTTAAAGCTAGATTTGCCTATTTGTAACATTCACACAGGTTCCATATGAAAGAATCAATACAAATTGCTGTGATTAATTCAAAGTGTTTTTTTTCTTATCTATCTGTCCCTGTTTTCAGGAAGAATAATATTTAACATGATACCAATCAATTAATATATTTTGAGCAGATCCTCTGTTAAATGCTAGAAGTACAGAGTGACATGGTTTCATGAGGTTTGCAGCCCTAGAGAAGCTATTAAAGCAAGTAAGTACTATTTGTTCTAGAGGACTAGTATACAACAGATGGTTAGGTTTCTAAAACTTATCTGCTTTCATCACTGCAATAAAATCATAGATTATACAGACTAGGAAGTAATAAATATTATCTACCTGACTGCTACAATTCACATGTGAAGGAACTGAGGCCTAGCAAAGTATCGGTCACCCTGTGTTCACTTACATTGTTCATCGTTCATTGAAATATATATTTAAACAATGAAATCACACCATCCAAATTCCATCAATAAGAAAACTTGCATTCACTTAACTGAAGTGTGTGTGTTCTGTGAACTCTGCTTAGTAACTTGATTATACCTTCTGTTTAGAAATGTCAAGGATGTAGGGTTTGATTCGCAGTTCTTAGGATCGATTGGATAGTCCCTGGTTAATCACCCAGTTTTAGAGCCAAGCAGTTGTAGATGTAAGTACTACTTCTGGCACTAATTGGTCATGTTTTTTGGCCACTATATGCAACTTCTCTCTGACTAGTTTTGTTTGGTTAATAATCCATGGGGATGTAAATTGCATCCTTTAGGAATGATTCAGATGAAAATAAGCAAAGTCTAGAAATTGGCTCAAAGAAGACAAGGCTTATTTAGCACTCACAGCAGGGAGGTCGGAGGTTAGCAGTTGATGGCATCAGATCAGCATCACCAGCAGTGATGGCATGGCTGATAGTCCCACGATTGTCTTCCCACCCCCATGCTGTTCACCTCACTGTATCAATTGAGACATTGTTTCTGCCTTCCATAGGAAGATGAGGGGAGAGTGAATGGCTTTGCCCTAAGGGATGCTATGTTCAGGGAACCCCACATACCATAGTTTGGCCTGAAGTTTTTCATTTGGCTTCAAGTAGTTATAAGGATAATGTAAGATTTATACACTGTTATCCCAAATAAAATCTCAGCTCTGTGAGTCATCAATTGGGGGAACAGATATTGGAAAGGCAAGTAGCAGTGTCTGATAGAGCAAGGTACTTGCCCTCTAGGCCATGATGGGATTCACTGAGATGACAGGAGCAAAGCCCTTACCAGCATGCCCCAAACAGAGTAAGCCCTCAGTACAGTGAACTATTACTACCATTATCTATCCAGGACCATTGAACTTATCAAAATGCTATAATCTGTTATAATATTAAATATAAAATTGATATAAAATACTTGTTTTTGAACATCCCCTGTAGCACATGTCCTCTTCAAATAGCATCACTGAAATGTGAGCAGAAGGGACTTGTGTTACTTCTGGGCCAAAGCTTTCAAAGTCAATGTGCAACTTGTCAGACTGGCTTCCGTTTCCTTCCTTGGCATGCTGGCAGCGTGCCAGGTGGAAATGTGAACCTGGGTCCTGGTGATGTGGAGTGGAATGGTCAGCTCCCTCACCGTGACATACCTGAAGCATGAGCAGGCAATGGAGTTTGTGGCTTCAAGTTGCTCAGATTTTGGAGTTGTAAATTGGCCATAGCATAACCCAGCCTGTCCTGATTGACACATATTTCATTAAATTCTTTGGCTAAATAGACACTGCTATTTTTGTCTTTAAAAGTGAGTTTATAGAGAGTCAGAGGTAATGATCTGCCTAGAATTACACCCCTTGCAGGCCATGGAATCCAGATTTGCAACGTGGTCTTTATGTTTTCATGGGTCCTTCTAGTGAGTTCTGCTGGCTGGCTTCAGAACGGTAATTGAAATGGAAGAGATGGCTTCAGTATATGAATTCTCACTTTGTATCCTTTTATCAAGACTTTTGTCAGTCATGGACTCAATGTTTCATTTGTCACTGACAGTTTTATGATGGCAAGGACCTTTAATATTGAGAAGTAAGATAAAAATAATGGGAAGTAAGGCAGCTTAGGATTTATGAACATTTTTATTTTCTTTAACTTTTCTCTATATTTTATTACCTAAAAATTAGGGGTTTTAGTATGCTTTTCACAGAGTACTGTGAGAATATCATATTAATGATTTATTCCTATAAAATATTTTCTTAAGTTTACAATATTATTCTAATTTTTATGTCCAAACATTAAACACCAAGTTAAAAAAATTATTAGAACTAAAAAAATTGCATCTTAAATCATCATGATTTTCTTCAATAATCATAAAGAACAGGAATCAAATAGCAAAAGCTGCTTTTATTTTCCATGCAGACAGAATATATTTTACCTTCTCAGATGAGTAGGAACATCTCTGGTGTTGAATACCATGTCTGCCTATTGAGTTTATGAGCGTACCCCTAGCCTTATGGAGGTGAGCGTTTACTGTGTTCTCAATCAAACCAACTTTTGTCATCCCTGACTGAGGAGGTTTTTTCTAGTTTCAATCAAAGTCTTTAGAACATACCCAGTGCCCATTTCCTTAAAGAAAAAGGGAAGTTTTTGTACCTTTGATTGCAAATGATCTCTACTTGAACAAAAATCTCCAGGAAAAGAGGGAAACTGATCATTCATTTAACAAACATGTTGAGAGCCTTCTTTGTGAGGAAGGCTATCCTGGCAGTACTAGGCATGTAAACAAAAAAAAAAATGAACCAGCTTATGGCCTCAAGGGTAGCAGTGGGGAAAAATACATCAAAAAATAGTTACCGTACAAAGTGTTAAGGGCTATTATGGAAGTAACTGCTTGGGGAAAACAGGCTTTACTGGGTCGTGGGATCTCTATGCAGAAGAATGAGCTACCTTTTTCAGGATGTGTGTTGATCACCAATGGGCAGGAAAGGGAAGGGCATCTAGGGAAGATGCCCATATAATGGGTTAAGGTCTGGTGGTATATTTAAAATGCCATGTTTAGGAGACTCTAAGAAGTTAATTACAGATGGATCTTAGAATTCATGTAGAGGAGTTATTGTAAGTGAAAAGATTTAAGAGAAAGACTGGCAAATAGAGGGCACTCAGATCATGGAAGACATATTTTGTTGAATGAGAATGGGTGCATTTTTACCTACAGGTAATGGGGACTCATGCTTTTATACATTGTTTGCAGGAACATACTTGTCTTTCAGAAAGCTTCCTTGAGTATCAGTAAGAAATTTAGATTTGTAGAGAGTCAGAACCAGAGTCTGTGGGACCTTTTGAAGTCTGCTACAAAACATCAGGTGAAATATGAGGGTAGAAACAGAGAATCTAGAGAAGAAGTATGAATTAGAAATATAAATAATAGATATGACTGAAAGATCTTTTTTAGTTTTCATGGGGAATGGAGGAGAGGTTAAGAATGAATCACAGGTTTCTGATTTAAGTGAGAGGGTGAGTGCTAAGCCATCTACCAGCACAGGAAATACAGAATGAGTCATACGTTTGGGTAAAAGAAGAGTGAGTTAAATTTGACATATTGCAATTGACATTCCTACTGGAAATATACAGCAGGAAGTTGATTACATAAGTTTCGTTATAATAGTATGGATGGTACATAGGAGATACATTGTTTTAAAGGTGAGAGTAGAACCCCTGGTTTTGGGCATGGTCACCAGTACAACGAGAAGAGAAAATATGGGGAAAACATGTTTCAAGTAACAGAAAGAGGGGAGGTGATACAGAAGACTGAGAAGGTTATCCAGGTTGGGAAAGAATTTAGGCAAGTTAACGTTAAGTCATTAGAAAGCTACTGTAGGTTCAACAAAGTAATATTTCACTTTTTATTTTTAATAGAAGGGACTTAAAATTGTATGTATGTGAAGGAAACCAACCAGGAGAGAAAGTGAACCATGTCAGTATTGTTGGCATATCAAGAAACAGAGTGACTTAGAATGGGGTGGGATCTACAACTTGGACAAAAGGTTGTGAAAACAGAGGACAGAGGTGAATGCGTATGAAAAAAATCAGTGTGGTTGAACATGTCTTAAAGAACATTTAAGACAGATAGCATTATGATTTTCAGTGATTCTACATATAACAGCAAAAAAACCCATAGAGTAATAGTAACTCAAAATGAATTACAGATCTAAATTTAAATCCTACAATTATAAAATTTCTGGAAGAGCATGAGAGAAAATCTTTTTGACCCGAGGTTAGGCAAAGATTTCTCAGATGCAACACCAAAAGCACAATCCATAAAAGAATAAACATAAATTAACTTAACTGAAATGACAATTTTCTGCTGTATGAAAGACACTAAGAAGAGAATTGAAAAGGTAAGCCACAGACCAGGAGAATACATTTGCAAATCACCTATTTGATTAAAAATCTTGTATCCAGAATATATAAAGAGCTCTCAAAACTCAGTAAAAAGAAAACAAACAACCCAATAGAAAATACAAAAAAATTGAGTTGACACTTCACCCAAGAAGATACACTCTTAGCAAATACATACATGGAAAGATGCTCAATGCCACTGTCTTAATATAATGCAGATTAAAAAACACAGTGACAGGCTGCTCTAGATCTATTAGGAAGTCTAAATTTTAAAAGATTGGCCGTATCAGTTTTTGGCAAGAATATGGAGCGGCTGGAACTCTCAGACTGCTGGTGGAAATGTGACATGGTGCAGCAACTTTGGGAAAGAGTTTAGGAGTTTCTTAAAAAGCTAAACATACATGTACCATATAACCCAACCATTCTAGTCCTAGATATTTACACCAGATTTAAAAAAAAAAAACATGCCATGAAAAAACTTGTAAATCAATGTCATAGAAGCTTTGTTTGTAATAGTCCCAACCAGAAAACAACACAAATGTCCAGCAATAGGCGAATGGATGAGTAGACTGGTCCCTCCACTTAATGGAATATTGCTTAGGAACAAAAAGGAATGGACTGATCCAGCAAGAACATGGATAGACCTCAAAGAAATAATATTGAGTGAAAAAAGCCAGACCAAAAAGAGTACACTTATATAGGATTCAAGGAAATTCAACCTAATCTACAGTGACAGAGATGCAGTTAGTTGTTACCTGGTACATTAGTTTACTAGAGCTGCCCTAACAAAATACCACAGAGTTGGTGGTTTAAACATTATAAATTTATTTTCTGGAGGCTTTAAGTCCAAGGTCAAGTTGTCTGCAGGGTTCACTTCATTCTGAGGCTGCTCTCCGTGGCTTACAGAGGCTGCCTTCTCCTGGTGTCCTCACGTGGTCGTTCCTCTGGGTGCAGATGGCCTTGCTGTCTCTTTGTGTATCCAGGTTTCCTCTTGTTACAAGGCCATCAGTCAGGTTGGGTTAAGGCCACCTTAATGGCCTCATTGTGACTTAATCACCTCCTTGGAGTCCTTATCTCCCAATACAGTTGCATTCTGTGGTGCTATGGGTTAAGGCTTCAACATGTGAATTTGAGGGAGGGGACCACAGTTCAGCCCGTAACATGTGGGGATGAAGGGTAGGGAGAGGGGTTACACAGAGACAGGAGGACATTTTGGGGGTCACATTGTCTTGGTTGTGATGATGCATTCATGGTAGTATACATGTTAAAAATAATTAAATTATGCATTTTAAACAAATACAACTTATTATGTATCAATTATATCTCAATGAAGCTGTGAAAATATGTTGGAAGAGATGTGGATTAAGCTCTGTAAAATGTGCTACAGCCAAGAATAGATCATATCAATGTGATTTTAATATAGCAGGGTATACTCCAAGCCAGATGCCTGATAGCTCCTGTATTTTGAGTGACATTTGTGGGCAGACCTCTGTTAGTTGAAGATAAACAAATCCCCTTTTAAATCACAGATCTCACAGTCTGATTGTGAAGACATTGCATGATGTATAAAAAAATGAAATGAGCAGTTTTATCATAAATCAGTTCAAAATATTTATTGGGTGCCAAATCTTTGGCAGCAATTACTAGAGCTTTCAAGTTTTGGGAGAGAGAAATTAATAAGACAGGGCTCTGGTGTTTGGAGAGCCTAGGGTGTAAGAACATGACCTTTTACAGATTCCATATGGAAGACCTCATTTCAGTTTAGATTATATACTTCCAGAGACATGTGGCTTCCTAAAGCAGCTCAGCCCAACTGGGAGATATGTCAACTTTTAGACCATAGTGAAGGACAGAAAGCAAGAATCAGAGAAAGTAGCCTCAGCATAGATGATACAAACAGGATTGAATATCTGCTGAATTATCCCATAAGTACTTTTTAAAAAATTAGTTTATTAATTTTTTATTGAAATACAGTCAGTTACAATGTGTCAGTTACCAGTGTGCAGCACAGTGTCCCAGTCATGCTTATACATACATATATTTGTTTTCATATTTTTCTTTTCATTAAAGTTTACTGTAAGATACTGAACATAGTTCCCTGTGCTATACAGAAGAAACTTTTCTTAAATCTATATTTATCCCATAGATACTTTTGGGAGTGATGTTACTACAGGCCAGTGTGGTCTCAGTCTAACAGATCCAACTGTTAAGAAATACTACTTTAGTCACCTGCTGGATTATTATCTGTGGGTTCGGTCTTAACAGCAAAATGGCAGACTGTATGCACAGAGGAGACTGGTGCATGCCTTTGGACAGGTTTGGTTTAAAAACTAATAAGATGGGGGAGGGGCCAAGAGCACTCACGCCAGACAACATGTTTATTTCTCAGATTATTTTCAAAGGAAGGCACCCTGTTTTATTTTCCATTATTTTCTCCATTTTCATTTAGTCTAGATTCTTCTCCGTGTTCGTGGAGACCGTGCGTAACTGACACTAGATGGTATTGTGGCTCCTTCAGTTCAGCCGCTTCCTGAGTGAGAGGCACTTTCTGTCTTTGTGTAATTGGGGTGCTGCACATGTATTTAAAGTGAGATCGGTACCTCCTAGGAAAAAAATAGCTCTTCATTTATAAAATATGGTTTAAGAAAATATAGGACCAGCGTCTTTTCTAGTTTTAAACAAAGGAGGATGTGCTTATGATGCTCACAGTATATGTATCCTCAAATACTATGTTTTGTATCTTGTCAATAAAATCCTATTGAGACTGTAAGAAAGAATTGGCTTAATAGGGCAAAGGAGAAGAGAATTGTGCCGCCTGTTGATGTTATGTTTAAATGCTGCCGAAGCAGGTTAACCTTTCTCTGAAACAACACCATGGAAAGACCAATTTTCCATTTCTCTCTTTTTTATAACTTCAGATCAGAATTTTATCTTGCTAACTAATAACTAGGCTTTGAATGTGGTACCAAAGTTTGAATAGAAGACAGACCAAA
Organism: Camelus bactrianus; assembly: GCF_048773025.1. Lineage (NCBI taxonomy): Eukaryota > Metazoa > Chordata > Mammalia > Artiodactyla > Camelidae > Camelus > Camelus bactrianus. The sequence goes on from NC_133542.1 coordinate 94,082,568, forward strand.
TAATTTCACTGCTGACCAAGATGTTAATAACATTTGCAACCATATTATATTCAGAAGTTAGTAACACCAGAAACATTCATCTCTAGCCTGCATATTGATTTACTTATTCCCTGGATCTGGAAAAGTCTTTTTCACTTCGACTTCAAAAGGTGTCTGCCCATATTCCAAGGTCCAGTTTAATGTTACTTTCTCAGTGAAGCCTCTCTGATCTTCCAATCTGAGTGAGTCTCTTGTGTTCCCATCGTGCAAACGTCTCTTGCAGAACTTAGGGTATCCTGTTCTGTCACAGTTACCTTGATGAATATGCATCTTCTCTATAAAGATATACACATCTTAGAGCTAGGGACAGTGTCTTGCTCATTTTGATTTATTGTTCTTAATGCAGGGTAAAGAGTAAGCCTTTAATGAGTGCTCATAAACTGAACTTTTTACTTAAACAAAGACACAAAGCTTGAATCAAGCTCATGTTTACTATTCTATGAATAGACTTGGTGAGTATAAAAATTCCTCTTTGATCTGTATTTGTAGGTAGTATTTCTTTGTGATGAAGGCTCTGTGGTTTGTTAGAAAATAGTAGTTTATATCCAAACTCTTCAGTATATTCAGATGGTAAGTCCCCCGAGGTCATGACTATTTTGGCTTCATTCAAGAAATGTTTTATTCCTTTCTGTACAAGGCTTTTCAAAGGCATTAAAATTTGGCCATTTTCCAAGTATTGCAAAGACAATGTATAGGGGAGCCACATAGGGCACTAATTAACCTTTGGATGTAGATTAGTTCAGAAAGCTAAAGTCTGAGATGGAAAAGGGGAGAAGTCCTACCATTAAAAAAAAAAATATATATATATATAGGCAATTACCCTTTCCTGTTTAGATGTTTCAGGGGAATAAGTTCCCTGAGAATGAGACCATTTCCACAGCCAGCTGCTGTGAGAATTAACCAGAAGCACTGAGATGTTAGGACAAATAGAAGTTTGGGGTGAACTTTCCAGGAATACCTAATAGTAATGTAAATGGAACAGGAGTCAGCAAATGTTGCTGGAAAGGACCAGAGTGTAAATATTTTCAGATTTCCTGGTCATATGCTTTCAGTCACATTATTCAAATATGTCACAATTGCAAAATAGCCACTGATGATAAATGAACAATGAGGTGGCCAGATCTGGCCCTTGGTCTACATTTTGCCCCCCCCCCCGGTTAATATAGTATAAATGAACATTTATAATATTTTAGCAGTTCTGTGTGAAATAATAGATTTAAATGTGTTGATAGATGCTAAGTTTATGTTAGAGGAGACCATATTTCAATTTAAGTCATTATATGTTACATTTATATCAGTTCTTACTAAGACTTCTTAAGATTTTCCAGATTGAATTAATCTCCTCTCATTCTCCCAATCTTATCATGAAACTTATTCCATAGTATGTTTTTTTATTGGTATCCACTTCATCCATGTATTTTTTCTTCACTAAAATGTAAACAACTTGAAATAAAAGATTCTGTATTATTTACATATTTCAAAATTTTGAAATATAAACACCATATTTTAATGTCAAAATATTCTGTGGAATCACTAGATGCATGCAATTACATTTTGGTATCCATTGAAGAGTACATAATAACAAAAAGCTTTGAATTTAGAGATGTTTAAAACAAACTTTATTTTATTAGTTGCAATATTTAAATGCACTAAAAAGGCAGAACATTATCTAGGAAACATTATGTATTCAGTTCATAAATAATACTGGGTGCAATTATGGGTTATGTGAAATTTGCAAAACTCCACAATTCTTCAGGGGTAAATCAGGCCTACTCTTAAGTGTTAACTTCACAGAATTTTCTTCACTGATGGTAGGAAAGTGTTTCTGTAACAGAATTTGCTGTAATATATATTTATGTAAAGCAAGACTTTATGAATGCTTAAATATTATTAAGCATCTAACCAAAAGAAATGGTAAAAGACAAGGCAACATATAGATACAAAAGTGTTTTCATGGTGATGAAAAATGAGAAATATTAGAAATATCTAAAGCCACTATAATGAGTGTAGAGTGTTAAAGTGAGAGCAGGGGTATGGGCAAAAACTTGATTTAAAGAAAGGCATTAAAAGGTCACAGTTTGTGGCTGTGTAGCCAAGAGGAGTGTAGAAGGAACACACAATTGAATCCACCAGTAAAAGAATTAGTCGAACTCAATGTGGATGGAGTTACAGAATAAAGTCCAATAAAATCGTGGGTCTAAACTTGGACTGTGGGGAGTTGGCTACTTGGGATTTCCTGTAGTTGTAGTAAATATAAAAGGGCTCAGTGTATCTGCCTGAGGACTGGGTAGGGACTGAAAACAGTTGCTTAAAGGCTAAAATAATCTTAGACCATCTGAGAGAGTAATTCTGTTTTCCTAAATGTGTAAGAGGTAAAGATTTGAGAGTAAGGCTGGTAGGCCCGATAAAGTAAATACTAATTGTATATAAATTCAGGATAATCTACGTCTTTATTTTTCTGCTGTTTAGACAATTTAGCATTTTAACCTTGGAATTTCAGTTTGAAATACATCATTGATATTCAATTTGTGATGTTAAGTTAGAAAAGATAAAGAAAGTCTGATTAAATATACAGATTATTTGAATGTTTAAAATAAATTAGTTTACTGTATGTTTAATTTATTAGATTTATAAAATTTTTATTAAGGGGTTACAAATGTTTTGCTTCTTTGGGTTATATGTTGTTAGGCATTCCAAGAGAAAATCAAATATTTTAATTCTATAATTGAAGTTTAAAATGTTTAAGGAAATTTGCCCAATGTTATGAAGGGAGTTAAACATTTATGGAAATTTAGTCATTCTAACTTGAGACAATCTAACATTGTGTAAAGGATAAGTAAACTTTTTTTCTTTTTGGTACAGAAATAGATAAATTTAAAAATTAGGCAAAACTTGTAGATTGAAATCTTAAGAAAAATGAAGTTTAGAAAGTTTGGGACTTAAAAAAAATCACTATTAATTTTAAACCAAAGTAAATCTAAAGAGACTTTCTCCTTCAACAAACACTCTGTGGTTGCCAATAGCTAGGGGTGAGGGGAATGGGTTTATATTGGTCAAAGGATACAAACTTTCACTTAAAAGGTAAATAAGTTCTGAAAATCTAATGCATGTAACAGTGACAGTCATTACTAATACTGTACTATATATATTTAATTTGCTAAGAGAATAGATCCTAAGTGTTCTCACCAAATATAAAAAGATAACTATGTGAGGCAATGGACGTATTAATTAACTTATTGTGGTAATCATTTTACAGTGTATCTGTACTAAATCATATTGTACAGCTTAAAAAAAGTCATATTGTAAAACTTAGGTATTTACAGTTTTTATCAATCATACCTCAATAAAGCTGGGGAACTGGCATCTAATTGTAGCAGAAAACTTAGATCAATTAATGAAATACATTTGGTGATGATAACACTGATGAGAGCTATTTACTGCATTCTTAATAGGTGCTAAACACAGTTAAAACAGGACCTTTTATATTTTTCAACAATAATTTGAGGGATCTCTTATCTTTCCATTTTCAGAAGAGACACTGAGGCTTATGATGATTAAATAACTTGGCTAAGTCACATAGCTAGAAGAAATTAAAGAGGGAATAAAACAAAACCTTAAAGAAAGGGAAAATGCCTAAGAACTTTCACATTCTTCCAGCAAAAGGTTTCTGGAAAATATTAGCTACTATATATAAAATAGATAAACAACAAATTCACACTATATAGCCCAGGGAACTACATTCAGTATCTTGTAGTAATTTATGGCTTAAAAGAATATGAAAATGAATTATGTATGTTCCTATATGGCTGAAGTATTGTTCTGTACACCAGAAATTGACACAACATTGTAAACTGACTACACTTCAGTAAAAATATATTTAAAAATAAATGAAGTTAAAAAAATGAGAAGTGGAATAGAGAGCTTTCAAAAGTAATGACAAAAGAAACTTTTTCTTCCCAGAAGATCTAAAAGAGAAGAAGAATTTGTAAGCCTGAATTTTGAAATGGCTTTTTAGTTTTTGGTAATTGTCATTCCAGAAGGAAGGAAAATTTGAGTTGAGATGCAGAGAAATGTCTCAAAATTTGGAGGCAATGTTTTTTATCTTTCTGATAAACTGATTTGAAGTAAATTTTCATATACACATATGAAATTGCATATACATATATATGGTGTAGGTGGGCATGCAAATACAACACTGGACAGATAATGCAAAGATATCTAACAGAGGATTTGTAGGTGTGGTTACAGGTTTAAATTTAACTGAGCAGTAGCAGTATTTATGTCTCAGTTTTGTCATTAGTAAAAGTTATGTTGAGATACACAAATTATCTGTAGGCAGTTTACCCCTTTTTTTTTCTAAAAACAATTTTCTGGTAGAGGAACTAATTATCCAGAATGAATGAAAAATTTGTACAGTATGGAAATGAGAACCCTACTTCCTCAGATGCTCAATCCTGATAAGTACCATACAGGTAGAGTTGTTTTTCAAAAGCAGATTCACATATGACATCATGAAGGACAAATCATGACATTCGCTTTCTATTTCATTTCATGCCCAAACATTACATACACACAAATATGCACACACTACAGTTAATCTGCATCCTTATAAATGTAGGAAATGATAGCTAAACGTGTGTATGTGCTAATATATTTGCCTTCAAAATCAATTTGTACACAGAACGCAAAGAAAATACACTGTATGTAGTTCTATGAATAGAGATGATGTGCACCAATTGGCACCCCTCAGATAGAGTAAGAACTTTGAAGTCATCGGTCAATGTCTGTGTATTGAGTTCCCCAAGTTCTCTTACAAATGTAAGGTATAGAAAAGATCAGTAATGTCATCTACCCAATCCTATGAGAGGCATTAGAAAATAGTTCTAAAAAACACACACCTCTGTAACACGGATTTTTCCCTAGACAGTTACTCATTTTTTTCCCCAAAGATCAACTTCACCTAATAACTCTCCAAAGTGAGCACACGTTTATTTATAGTAACAAGGAGGCTGCTAAAACAAAGAATCTCACTGGTGTGAGTATTTTAAGTTAAATGAGGAAAGAGGAGATTAAAAGCAATTATTAGAGAAGATTCTGGAAAGCATACACAGACCCTCCATTTGCAGAAATGGAAATGAAAGCTAAGGCAGAGGAACGAACTACATACCAGAGCTTTAAAGGCGTGTCCCCGGATGCACACACATGCCCTTCACAAGGGCTGGAAGACCAGCAGGTCTGAGGCATGTCACAAAATCTCTGTCTCATCACTAGCTGACAACTGAGCTAACCAAGCAGGGGTTTCACTGGCCACACATCACCAAGAATACAGACTTAACAGAATTAGCCCAGGAAAATCACTAAACAAGCAAAGAGCAGCATCAATTACACAAGTAACAACAACACAAAAAACTGACGATGGGAGGGTGTGACTTACAGGGTAGCCACGTCATTTTAAGTGCCCACTTTTCAACAAAAAATGATGAGAGATTGAAAAAACCAGGGAAGTATACAGATGGTTCTTTAAAGACAATCTAAGCTATTTGCTGATGGAAAGGTGAAGGTTAGAAACTTTAAGGAGAATGAAGAGACTCCCTCTATATTTGACAAGATTTGAACATGATTTAGATTCTTCAGTTTTTCTAGAAAACTGAGACAGGGACTGTTGAGATGTGGCCAGAATGAAAGCCCTAAGCAGTTGTTTACTTTAAATTATCAGGCAATGTGCTATTCTGGAAATGTTCATTAAAAAGAGACCACTTGGAAATAAAGGATGTGGAAAGGAAGGAAAAAAAAAAACAAACCGCTGTCAGAATTCAGTACATAACACTGTGCATAGCTTTTAGTTGAAGGTGGCTTTGGCCCTGCTGTGTATTTTATTTTACCTGCTGTCACCTCTTATAAAAGACAGAATTGACCTGAGTCAGCATTTAGGGAATGCAATAATTCAGCAAGAAAATTCACCAAACTGACACACTGTACCATGTATAACATAAACCCCAAACAGATTAAATAAGGCTGGGAAGGAACTTCTTTTATCTTAATACATTTTAAAGAAAATGTATGAGAAAAGTCTTTTATAATAAGTGAAAATTTCAAGTAACGAAGATTTTGTTACAACTGCTCCACATATGTGTGAAATACCTAGGATGTGTTTTCTTTTTTCACTTGAAATTCCAATTGTGATGAGAAAAGAGCTTTAATTTGTCTTATAATGAGGGAAAAATGAGTGGTTAACTCTAGTGATTCCAGATCTTTTAACTACTGGGTGCTGTTTAATCTTGTAAAATCTGAGTTCCTGTGTGTATATGCGCATGTGTGTGTGTATGTTTGAGCATGTATGTGTTTGTGTGCAGGAAAGATCAGCCACCCTATTGGCTAAGGGAATGAAGTTAGGGTCTAGACTCTGAGGAGGGAGCCTGAACCTTGCCTCAGAAGCTCAGGACCTTGCTCTCAGACCTCTCAGCTGGATGCTGTCTGGCTAGTATGCATATATCTGAAAAGGCGTGATGAGGTTCTTTGGGGGAGTCTAAAAATAAATACTGGACATTGGAGCTATTTGCCAACATAGGAGATAACTACAGCTGCTGGGGGCAGGGACCACTGCTGGGATGCTGACAGTAACCGTGGGCAAACAGGCACAAGGTCATTCTTCCCCCTCTAGCCTTAAGGACTCCTAGCGCCCTCTGTTGGCAGAGCTCAACAGGAGACCAGCCAGCAAAGGAGGAGAGTGATTTTCGGAGTCCCAGTGCCACAAGGTAGAATGCTAAATGATAGTTTGGAACTGAAAGACGATTGTTTTGATGATACCAACCATTTTTCTGTAACAGTGACATTACCAGCACTCAATTAACCTACTAAAATGATATAATTCTGTTATCCCTTAGGCTTTTTATAGTGTTTATTTGTAGAGTTAATAATCCAGTATTGTCCATGAGTAGGTTTAAAACTTTACTTTTATGAATCTGTTTTATATAGGTCAAATCTTTTATTTATAAGCTTCCATAGTGTGCTAATTATAAAAGTACACTCAATCATGTGTATAAATATTCATTCTTTTAAAGCAAAAGTCCTTTATTTAAACATGTGTGGGGAAATGAAGCATCCTTGGATTTCTCAGTGCTCATGGTCGACCGTTGCCTCAAGAGACTTCACACAGCAGTGAAGATGAGATTGGGAGCCTTTGTGAGCTGCTCTGATCTGAAGGGATAAACCTTTCTTATCTACTAGAAAAGGACCACATGGTTACAGCCAAGGAAAGATCCCTAGGTAAAACACCAGTAAAGGATTTTGCATCCAGTTCTAGTGTGTGTGTGCGTGTGTGTGTGTGTGTGTGTGTGTGTGTAGGAGGTGGATTCCCCCCCACTACCAAGCAGTTCTCTGATACTAGATGGGTGTTTACAATTCAAATAAATTATGACAGTATTTACTCAGAGACCATCTGATTCTCCAACACTGCCATCTACTTCTGATGCCAGTCACAATTTCAGGTTGTCACCTGTGCTTCTGAACAAATGGCTATAAATCAGAGGTTCCCATGACTCCCTCCTTGGATTCAATTAATTTGCTTTAGTGGCTCTCAGAACTCAGGAAACCAGTTTGCTCACTAGATTACCAGTTTGTAACAGAGGATATTCAAGGATATAAATTAACAGCCAGATGAAGAAATGCATTGGGCAAGGTGCTGAACAAAGGAGTTTCTGTCATCCTGGAGTTTGGAGCCTGAGATGGTGACATGTGGAGGCATTCTGGTCCACCAGCCTGGAAGCCCTCTGAACCTGTTCTTTTGGGTGTTGATGGAGGCTTCATGGCATAGGCACACGTGATTAATTCACTGGCCATTGGCAGCTGATTCAACATTAGACCTACTTCTCTCCCAGGAGGTAGGCTGGAGGTGGGACAGAAAGTTCCAACTCTCTAACCTCGTGGTTGCCTCCCCAGCCTCCAGCCCCCCTCCTTAGGCTACCTGGGTGCTTTCCCAGACTCATCTCATTACCACCACCGGACTCTCCCTTGTAGCTCTCACTACTTAGAAAATTCCAATGCTTTAGGAGCTCCGTGCCAGAAAAGGAGATCACCAAACATATATGTCTTATTTTAAAACACAATATTACATCCCAGATGCCAGGAAAACTGGGGTGGCTGTCTTTCCAGGTATTTGCACGTCCAAAGGGATGTAGCCTAGAATCTGGAAACATCTCTGGGTCATGAAAGCTGGAGATGCGTAAGGCTGTCTGAATCCCACTGGGATTTTATCTACACACTGACAGACTGGAGTAAGGAAAAGACTCTTTCAGGAGGCGGGCACCAACGACTAACTCATTTAGCTTTATAAGCAGAGAAAGAAGAAAGAGAATGTTTCCTACTGACTCACTTGTGGTTCAGCTACTCGAGTGGGATGCTGGCCCTGGTGCTTATCACATGACCTTAAGGGTTAGGACCAGGCAGGGCGGGGCTGGCTGCTCATCAATTACTATGAGGGATTTAATAAGAAATTTTCCTCTGACCAAAAACATCTTGTTTGCACATGGACAATAAAATTAATGAGGATGAACAATAAAAACCCAGCAATATGTGCAAAATCATTCTTTCATCGTCCAGCTTAATTACCTAGAAAATATAAAGCCTAGTATTCATTGAGATGCACTGTTAGAGCTTGTTATAAAATCCATGCAGAGACAGAAGGAAAATGCTTCACTCTAATGTTCTCTTTTGTTCTAAATTTTGAGATCACTCAATGTGATCCTGATATATTGTAGGAATATTTTTGTTGTTATTTTTTTATTTTTCTTTCTTTTTTTTTTTTGTTGAAGTATAATCAGTTACAATGTGTCAGTTTCTGGTATACAGCATAATGTCCCAGTCATTTTTTTTTTTTTTTTTGCTTTCTCTTTAATATGAAATTACTGATTAGCTCACCTATGTAAGTGTTCGGAGAAGAAAATGTATACTCTTGGATGGTCTGGAAAGAGGGAACCAGATGAGTATAGAGACTTGGGGGTGAGCAGCTTGTGAATCTAAGTAAACGATATGCTTAAAATCTTAGTATATTTTTGCAACTTTTCTTTGGATTTATGTTAAATCCACAAAATTAATTTAAAATTAATTAAAAAGACACTGATTTGTTACTTTTTCAAATCAATTGCTTTTTTCTTTTCATTCAATAAATGGTTATTAAACTCTTACTGTATTTCAGGGTCTGTGCCAGGTACCTGATATACAGCTGTGATCAAAGCAAGCAAAATCTCCTCCTTAGAGCAGGAAAATAAACATGAAACAAATCAATATACCATATAGCAATTCCTTACAAAGTTTTGAAAGAGAAATCTGGGTGAGCTGGTTAGAGAAGATACATTTGCAGAAGTTCCTGAAGGAAGTGAGGTGCGATATGGTTCTCTGGGGACCTTCCAGGTGGAGGGAACAGCATGTGGAAAGGCCCTGAGGTCTTTAGCTATTAGGTAAGACATATACATTCCCTGAATTTGTTTCTCATTCTTCCTCTTATCTACAAGGTTTCTCATCTGTCTTGACTCTTCTTTCTTGAAACTCTTCTCAGGCTCCTTTTGGTGGCAGGATGACTACAGAGGTTCAGGGACATGAGTATCCATGAACTTGTCAACTTGGCCTGGAGAATGTGATGCCCAGACTAGATCGCATGCTCCATCCATTAAGACATGGGTGGAGGGGACTCAGTGAAGTGCAGGAACTGAAACTAAGAGAGCATTTGGTCTCCCCTGTGGGAAATCAGGGTAGAGTTCCCCCAAATAGGTAACAGATTCTAGGAAACCAAAACCATTGTTCACTAAAACTCCCTTTAGAATTTCTATTTTTCCTCAAAATATGGGAATACGGAAGAAAATACGAGGTATGACATAACTTTTAGGTAGAAACAGTTTTCTAAAATATGTTTCACATAAAAAGAAACTTGTTGGTGTAAACATAGGTTTTTTAGATCCTGCTTAGCATATGCTTACTAAGTGGCAAACTCAACCAGACCGTAAATCAGGGCAGCAAAATGGGGATCTGCTGCTATAAATGAGCTGTTCCACAAAATTTGTATTCAAGATTGATGTGGGACCAATTGACCAGAAACATCACATAAGCACTTGGTTCCTTACAGAGGCAGAGTGGGGATTTCCTGTAATAATTCTCTACCACTATATGGTATATATGGTACATGCTTCAGAGTCTAGAGGACTTTCCTAGTGTACATTTTACCCGACAGACCTTCTATTCCTCCCTGTATCTCTTCTCTCATTCATGAATTAGATCAGCCAGTGATGGAGATAGAGCCAACCCATCCCATAGATCTCACCTGTGTGAATAAGGAGAGGAGCTTCCAAGAGATTCCCTGTAGCTCTGACCTCAAACCATTTTCAAAGTTTTTCTCAGAATGAGTAAGCTGGACAAGTGATTAAAAGACCTTTTTTGCTATTATATTTGTAAATAAAGTGCTTTGTAGAGGAGACATCCTTTCCTCTATTTTCCTTACTCTGCCCATAGAATAGGAACTTCAGGCCTCTAAGAAATGAGAGGGAGAGAACTGATATTTTTTAACCAGCGGTCTTTTTTTTTTTTTTTTCTGTCGTATAGCCAGTTTACAATGTTGTGTCAGTTTCTGGTGTACAGCATAATAGTTCAGTCATACATGTACATACATATATTTGTTTTCATATTCTTTTTCATTATAGGTTACTCCATGACAGTTCCCTGTGCTATATGGTATAAACTTGTTGTTTATCTATTTTATATACAGTAGTTGGTATCTGCAAATCTCAAACTCCCAATTTATCCTTTCCCACCCCCTACCCCACTGGTAATCAAAAGTTTGTTTTCTATGTCTGTGAGTCTGTTTCTGTTTTGTAAATAAGTTCATTTGTCTTTTTTTTTTTTTAGATTCCACATATATGTGATATCATATGGTATTTTTCTTTCTCTTTCTGGTTTAATTCACTTAGAATAACAATCTCCAGTTCTGTCCATGTTGCTGCAAATCACATTATTTTATTCATTTTACAGCTAAGTACTATTTCATTGTATAAATATACCACAGCTTCTTTAACCAGTTGTCTGTCGATGGACATTTAAGTTGTTTCCATGTCTTGCTTTGTAAATAGTGTATTATGAACATTGGGGTGAATGTAGCTTTTCAAATTAAGTTCCCTCTAGATATATTCTCAGGTGTGAGATTACTGGATCATATAGTGAGTCTATTTTTAGTTTGTTTTTTTTTTTAACATTTTTTATTGATTTATAATCATTTTACAATGTTGTGTCAAATTCCAGTGTAGAGCACAATTTTTCAGTTATACATGAACATATATATATATTCATTGTCACATTGTTTTCTCTGTGAGCTACCATAATATTTTTAGATTTTTGAGGAATCTCCATACTATTTTCCAATGTGGCTGCACCAAACTGCATTCTCACCAGCAGTGTAGGAGGGTTCCCTTTTCTTTATACCCTCTCCAGCATTTGTCATTTGTGGACTTTTGAATGATGGCCATTCTGACTGGTGTGAGGTGATACCTCACTGTAGTTTTGATTTGCATTTCTCTGATAATCAGTGATGTGCTCAATGATAAATGAATGGAAAAGAAAGGAAGAAACAATATAAAATGGGGAGATGTCAGAGTGTCCACCCACCCTCCTGGCCTCCCTTCATTCCTTCATATGCACTACCAGCCACAGTTCCTCTGTAATTTTTTTCTCTGCTCCTGTCACTTCTATGGCATGAGGAGATGAGTCAGGCCACCTCTGCTTCTGCCATTGCCCCGTGGGTGACCAGGGACTACTGCATAAGACAGCTGAGTAAAAAGATAATTGATGCAACTGGACCAGAAGGTTCTGATTTACCAATGATTAAGCTTTTTTTTTTTTTTCTGTCTCAAACTTTCTGTTCTTATTTTTAGAGTTTGGAACTTAGAAGAGAGAACAGTGTAATTAGCCATCATTTTCATATTCCTAGCAATTTTGTGTGTTTGATAATTCCATTTTCAATGATGGCTATCCCTTGGTGTTGTAACACATAGTAGTAGCAACAACAGTATCAATATTAATAGTAGCATAAATCACTGTTAAGAGCTTAATATGTCCCATCGATTGTGATCAGTATTTTATACGTGTCTTTTTAATTTATTATAATAAATAATCATGCTATGAAATCCTCCTAGTACTAATCCTATGGATTTTGAATATGCAAATAAAAATTAATTCTAACTAAATTAAATGGCATGTATTTCCTCGCCTCACTGTTGTGGTTACTAAATTACTAACCCATAAAAGTGACACTAAGGCTTTTTTTTTTTTTTGAACTATTTTTATTGGGAAAAAAATGCTTTTCTTTGGGGGGAACAACACAATACCTATGAAAGTATATTGATGTACCTGCTTGAAAATATCTCTAAAGAAACGAGAATGAATTCAAATATTTCCTCACAACAATGAAATTATTGTAAGAAAACATATCCATCCAATTTTTTTGCACAGCTTTTTTTTTTTTACATTTTTATTGATTTATAATCATTTTTCAATGTTGTGTCAAATTCCAGTGTAGAGCACAATTTTTCAGTTGTACATGAACATATAATATATTCAATGTCATATTTTTTTCTCTGTGAGCTACCATAAGATCTCATGTATATTTCCCTGTGCTATACAGTATAATCTTGTTTAACAATTCTACAGTTTTGAAATCCAAGTCTATCACTTCCCACTCCCCACCCCCTTGGCAACCACAAGTTTGTATTCTATGTCTATGAGTCTATTTCTGTTTTGCATTTATGCTTTGCTTTTTTGTTTTTGTTTTTGTTTTTAAGATTCCACATATGAGCGATCTCATATGGTATTTTTTCTTTCTCTTTCTGGCTTACTTCACTTACAATGACATTCTCCAGGAGCATCCATGTTGCTGCAGATGGCATTATGTTGTAAGTTTTTATGGCTGAGTAGTGTTCCATAGTATAAATATACCACCTCTTCTTTATTCAGTCATCTGTTGATGGACATGTAGGCTTTTTCCATGTCTTGGCTATTGTAAATAGTGCTGCTATGAATATTAGGGTGCAGGTGTCATACTGAAGTAGGGTTCCTTCTGGATATATGCCCAGGAGCAGGATTCCTGGGTCAAATGGTAAGTCTATTCCTAGTCTTTTGAGGAATCTCCATACTGTTTTCCTCAGTGGCTGCACCAAACTGCATTCCCACCAGCAGTGAAGGAGGGCTCCCTTTTCTCCACAGCCTCTCCAGCATTTGTAATTTGTGGATTTTTGAATGATGGCCATTCTGCCTGGTGTGAGGTGATACCTCATTGTAGTTTTGATTTGCATTTCTCTGATAATTAGTGATATTGAGTATTTTTTCATGTGCCTATTGATAACTTGTATGTCTTCCTTGGACAGTTGCTTGTTTAGGTCTGCCCATTTTTGGATTGGGTTGTTTGTTTTTTTCTTATGAAGTCATATGAGTTTCATATATATTCTGGAGATCAAGCCTTTGTCGCTTTTATTTGCAAAAATTTTCTCCCATTCTGTAGGTTGTCTTTCTGTTTTACTTATGGTTTCCTTTGCTGTGCAGAAGCTTGTAAGTTTCATTAGGTCCCATTTGTTTATTCTTGCTTTTCTTTCTATTGCTTGAGTAGACTGTTTTAGGAGAACATTTTTGAGATGTATCTCAGATAATGTTTTGCCTATATTTTCCTCTAGGTGGTTTATTGTATCTTGTCTTATGTTTAAGTCTTCGATCCATTTTGAATTGCTTTTTATGTATGGTGTAAGGGAATGTTGTAGCTTCATTGCTTTATATGCTGCTGTCCAGTTTTCCCAACACCATTTGCTGAAGAGACAGACTGTCTTTATTCCATTGTATATTCTTGCCTCCTTTGTCAGAGATTAGTTGACCAAAATTTGTGGGTTCATTTCTGGGCTCTCTATTCTGTTCCATTGGTCTATATAGCTGGTTTTTGTACCAATATCATGCTGTCTTTATGACTGTAGCTCTATAGTATTCTCTGAAGTCTGAGAGACTTATTCCTCCAGCCTCTTTTTTCTCTTCAGTAATGCTTTGGCAATTCTAGGTCTTTGATGGTTCCATATAAATTTTATTATGATTTGTTCTAGTTCTGTGAAATATGTCCTGGGTGATTTGATAGGGATTGCATTAAATCTGTAGATTCCCTTGGGCAGTGTGACCATTATAACAATATTGATTCTTCCAATCCAAGAGCATGGATATCTTTCCATTTTTTAAAGTCTGCTTTAATTTCCCTCATCAACGGTTTATAGTTTTCTGTGTATAATTCTTTCACCTCCTTGGTTAGATTTAGTCCTAGTTATTTTATTACTTTGGGTGCTATTTTAAAGGAGATTGTTCTTTACTTTGTTTTTCTGTTGATTCATCGTTAGTGTAAATAAATGCCACTGATTTTTTAACATTAATTTTGTAATCTGCTATCTTGCTGAATTCTTCAATCAGCTCTAGTAGTTTTTGTGTGGACTTTTTAGGGTTTTCTATATAAAGTAACTTGTCATCGGCATATAGTGACACTTTCACCTCTTCTTTTCCAATTTGGATCCCTTTTATTTCTCTGTCTTGCCTGATTGCTGTGTCTAGGACTTCTGATGTTATGTTGAATAGGAGTGGTGATAGTGGGCATCCTTGTCTTGTCCCAGATTTTAGTGAGAAGCTTTTGAGTTTTTCACCGTTGAGTACTATACTGGCTGTAGGTTTGTCATATATAGCTTTTATTATGTTGAGATATGTCCCCTTTATACTCACTTTGGTGAGAATTTTTATCATAAATGGGTGTTGAATTTTATCAAATGCATTTTCTGCATCGATTGAGATGATCATGCGGTTTTTGTCCTTTCTCTTGTTGATATGATGTATTACTTTGATTGATTTGCCTATGTTGAACCACTCTTGTGTCCCTGGAATGAACCTCACTTGGTCATGATGTATAATCTTTTTTATGTGTTGTTGGATTCTATTTGCTAAAATTTTGGTGAGGATTTTGGCATCTATGTTCATCAGTGATATTGGCCTATAATTCTCTTTTTTGGTAGTGTCTTTGCCTGGTTTTGGTATCAGGGTGATGGTGGCTTCATAGAATGAGTTTGGGAGTATTCCCTCCTTTTCAATCTTCTGGAAGAGTTTGAGAAGGACTGGTATGAGTTCTTCTTTGTATGTTTGGTAGAATTTCCTGGTGAAGCCGTCCAGTCCTGGACTTTTATTTGTAGATAGGTTTTTTATTGCTATTTTAATTTCATTTCTAGTGACTGGATTGTTCAAGTGGTCAGTTTCTTCTTGATTCAGTTTTGGCGGACAGTATGTTTCCAGAAACTTGTCCATCTCCTATAGGTTATCCAGTTTGATTCCATATACTTTTTCATAATATTCTTGTATTATATTCTGTATTTCTATTTTATTTGTTGTAATTTCTCCAATTTCCTTTCTTATTTTGCTAATTTGTGGTCTTTTTTCTTCTTTGTAAGTTTGGCCAGAGTTTTCTTGATTTCATTTCCTTTTTCAAAAAATCAGCTTTTGGTTTGATTGATTTTTTCTATGGTCTTTTTAACCTCTATTTTATTTATTTCTTCCTTAATCTTTACGATTTCCTTCCTTCTGGTGCTTTTTGGGGTTTTTTGTTCTTCTTTTTCTACTTCTTTCAGGTGGTGGGTTAAATTGTTTATTTGAGATTGTTCTTCTTTTTTGAGGAAGGCCTGTATTGCTATAAACTTCCCTCTTAGCACTGCCTTTGCTGCATCCCATAAGCTTTGTGTGGTTGTGCTTTCATTGTCATTTGTCTCAAGGTATTTTTTAATTTCAGCTTTGATTTCCTCATTTACCCATTGTTTTTTTTTAATAACATATTGTTTAATCTCCATGCTTTCCTTTTTTATCCTTTGTTTCTCTATTGTTTATTTCTAGTTTCATGGCATTGTGGTCAGTAAAAATGCTTGAGATAATTTCTATCTTCTTAAAATTGCTGAGGTTTCTTTTGTCCCCAAGTACATAATCAATCCTGGAAAATGTTCCATGTGCACTTGAAAAGAAAGTACATCCTATTTTTGGGGGGATAATGCTCTGAAAATAATCACCATATCTAATTTTTCTATTGTATTATTTAATTTCTCTGTTGCCATATTTATTTTCTGTCTGAAAGATCTGTCTATTGATGTTAATGCACTGTTAAAATCTCCAAATATGATTGTATTCCCATCAATATCCCCCTTTATCTCTGTTAGTAATTGTTTTATGTACTTAGGTGCTCCTATATTGGATGCATATATATTAATGAGTATAATATCCTCATCTTGTATCACTCCTTTAATCATTATAAATTGTCCTTCTTTATCTTTCTTTATGACTTTTGTTTTAAAGTCTATTTTGTCTGAAATCAGTACTGTAAAATGTGCTTTTTTGGCTTTTCCATTTGCATGGAATATCCTTTTCCATCCTTTCACTCTCAATCTACATGTGTCCTTCTCCCTAAAGTGGGTCTCTTGTATGCAGCATATGGAAAGTTCTTGCTTTATTATCCAGTCTGCCACTCTATGTCATTTGACTGGAGCATTTAGTCCATTAACATTTACAGTAATTAATGATAGATGTGTGTTTATTGCCATTCTGAACTTCTCTTTGCAGTTGATTTGGTATCTCCTCTTTGTTCCTTTCTTCTTCCTTTTGTGGTTTTATAATTTTCCTTTGTATTATCATGGATTTTATTTAGTTTTTGTGACTCCCTTGTAAGTTTTTGGCTTGTGGTTAGCCTTTTTTGTAAGTCTATTAGCCCATTACTATAACTATTTTTATTGAATTGATAGTAACATGATCTCAAATCCATCCTACTGAGTCCAAAAAATTTAAAAAAGAAAGAAAATATTCTATATTTTCCTGCCTCCCCCTCCCATGCTCAATGATTTAGATGTTTTCTTTCACAATTTTGTGTTTATTTTATTTGTAATTTATGAGTTATCACCTTTTGAGTTGTGAGTTTCTCATTTCTGTAGCATCCTGCTGCTTTTCTATTTAGAATAGTTCAATAGTTCTTTTAGCATGGGTTTAGTGTTGCTAAACTCTTGTAGTTGTTTCTTGTTTGTGAAAATCTTTATGTCTCCTTCTATCCTAAAGGATAGACTTGCTGGATAAAGTATCCTAGGCTGCATCTTTGTTTCATTCAGGACTTTGAATATATCTTGCCACTCCCTTCTGGCCTGTAGTGTTTGTGTAGAGAAATCAGCTGAGAGCCTTATGGGGGTTCCCTTGTAACTCACTCTTTGCTTTTCTCTTGCTGCCTTTAGGATCATTTCTTTATCCTTGAATCTGACCATCTTGATTATGATATGTCTTGGTGTGGATCTATTTGGGTTCTTCCTGTTTGGGACCCTCTGAGCTTCCTGTACTTGGATATCTGATTCCTTCTTTATGTTTGGGAAGTTTTCAGTCATGATTTCTTCGAATACCTTTTCAATCCCCTTTGATCTTTCTTCCCCTTCTGGGATTCCTATTATGCAAAGATTGGCATGCTTTATATCATCCCATAAGTCCTTTATGCTATTTTCATTTGTTTTTATTTGTTTATCTTGTAGCTGTTCTGATTGGGTGCTTTCTATCATCCTGTCTTCTAGGTCACTTATTCATTCCTCTACATTATCTAGTCTGCTTTGTACAGCCTTTAGATCATTTGTCATCTCAGCCAATGAGTTTACCGATTGTACTTGGCTCTTCTTGATAACTTCCATTGCATTTTTGACATATTTTATATCTCTAAACACTGTCTCTTTTAATTCCTCCAGTACTTTGATCACTCCTTTTTTGAATCTTGATCTAGTAGGCTATTGGTGTCTATTTCATTGATCATTTTTTCAGGGGGTTTCTCTTGTTCTTTTAATTGGGAAAGGTTTCTCTGCTTCTTCATCTTGCTTATACCTCTCTGGCTCTGTGGTTTATGGAGTATTAGTTATCTATTGTGGTCCCTAAGGAGTTTATCTATCTAATGCCTGTGTAGGTATAAAACTTAAAAAAAAAGAGAGAAAGAATTTTTTAAAAAGGGAGAAAAATAGGTTTGATAACATTGTATATCGAATAATAGAAGAGCAAGTTGAAGTAGAATAGCAATTGGGTTGAGATGTCCTTTAAAAACCTTTAAGAAAGGAGAAAAGAGGAAACAAAATGTATTTGAAACCTGTGTATTATCAATAATAGGACATCAAAACCAAGAGAAATAAAAATGAAGTGATGTGGATTTTTAAAAATAACAATATTAAAATATTTTTTAAAGATTTAAAAGGGATTAAAACTGGGGGTATATATAATTGTTTAAGAAGTAAAAATGAAAAGGGTAATAGAAAATAGAACAGGTAAAAACAGATTTAAAAAGGGGGGGGCAGTGTTCTCCTACAGATTGACAGTACGGCTTTAGATTTAAGTAAGCAGTAGTGAAAAGCCAGGTAAGTAGAAGAATATTGTTATAAAGTCATTAGAACTTATGTTCCAAAAGTTGGAGGGTGGTTGTCAAAATTTAGTGGGAAATAAGTGTGTGTGTGTGTGTGTGTGTGTGTGTGTGTGTGTGTGTGTGTAGAGAGAGGAGAGGAGAGGGTGAATAAATGAAAGAATAAATGAGATTGTGATGTTAAATATTGACTATAAACACATGGAGGTCAGAATTTGAAGAGACATTAAATGGACAACAGTGAATTCAATGAGAAAAGGAAACCTGGTGGGAAGGGAATGTTAAAGTGAACTGTACTATATCTTTTAAATGATGGAAAAGGCATTTCTGTTTATGGAGTTTACATATGAAAAACAAGTGTTTCTGTTTGACTCTCTTAAATCACGTGCTTATTGATCCAATGACCTTATTTAAAAATTAGTGAGGTTCTTATGATAAAAGACTTGCTCAATTTGATGATGTGACAAGGAAGAACACTGAGAATGGGTTCTGAGTCCCTGCTGAAACAGAAGTAAAACATCTGTGGTAATGTTTTGTCTAATATTGGGAAAATATTATTGCAAATAAAGTTCTTTCTGGATCTGAGGGAGAATGGGGTGTGGCAAGGGAAGAAGTCCAGGAGGCATTTTCACTTTTTTTTTAAGAAATAAATTAACAAAGAATTAAAACAAATAATGATTAGATAGCAACATTACAGGACAAAACATTGAAAGAATAATTGGATCTTCAGGTTTATTTCAAAACAAAGGTAAAAATAGAATGTCAGAAAACAAAGATTTCACCAGTCATCTTTCACTGCACTCATCTGTGCAGAGTTAAAAAGCAGTGGTTTAAAAAAAAGAAAAAGCAAAACTGAATGCATATTTAATGCTAAACATATTAAATCAATGAAAGTTATTTGGTTATTTTACCTATTTTTTTCCATAAGAAATATTTGCAAGCATTATTAGTCTCTTTGTTTCTCTGATCTACTTTGGATATCAGCGAGGTCAAAATTAGAGAAAAATATGCCCCAACATTTTTTAAAAGAAGATTTTGTTTTGTTTTAACTGTCCCCTCCTTTCTTTGAGATCTTCAATTCAGAGATCCTTGCTAAGAAATCATATATTTGTACATACTAGCTTTGATGCTTACTGATTGTTTAAAAATATTAAACCTTATCTGTGAAAATAAGTACCATGATGAGCTTTAGCTTTGCTTTTTGTGTCTTTTGCAAGATTTCATCATTTCTATTTGTTCTTTTTCTTCAAGATAGAAAAAAAAAAATCCATCACTTAATGTTTAGCTTTTCACTGCTATCTCTGTATATATATTTTTACTATGTCATTAATTTCAATTAATTTTAGCTTTTCCTTTTCTGTATTTGATCTATTTAATTAGCAAACAATTTTCTATATATTTTCTACTTTTAAAAATTGTTAAATAACTCCCTATATTTCTTATACTTTAAAATGATGCATTACCTATTTTGCCCTTTTAAATCTTATTTTTACCTCCCAGTAATTTTTAGCACAACAAACACAGTGTTTGAGTTGGTGGGTTGACATAAGATCATTATTGGAATATTCTTGTGGAATATATAGCAGAATAATGCTTCTATCTCACTTCTCATTACTGGGTTCCTTTTGTTCCTTTCAATTACCAAACTGGCTTAATAACTTAATTAGAAGACCCTGAGTAATCCTGTGGGCCACTGGCTTGTTCACGTTTGGTGAGCAAGACTAATACTGCTATCTACATTTCCCAGATGGAAAATTTTAGCTAAAACATTCTGATTTTTTTCTACCAGTCAAAACTCCGACAATTTTAAACAGCCTAGCTCCAAGATATCTTCTTTATAAAAGTCACTCCAGTTCGCCAAAGATGGGATCCCTCACCCTGTGCTTTTCCCTACAATGCATGCTTACTCTGTGGAAAATCACCAGTATCTGTCCTACATCATTAAATGCACGCATGTCTACCCTGCTTCACTAGATGATAAGCTTAGTGAGGACAGAACTCATCTCTCTTTTCATCTTGCTGTTTCTCAGACAGCTGTCATCTGCCTCTTGCATTGTTAAGTACTCAGGTAATGTGTGTTAAAGAAATATTGTATGGAATCTGGACACAGACTCTTGGTTCACCCAAGCCTCATCCCAGTGCTCTGTTCCCTGAGATGGTTCTGTTCATTGGACTTTTGGTAATGCCTCCTAGAGTCAGTGTGGGATTTTAAAACAACTGGATTATATTTGAGAACTTGGCACATCAATTCCTAACTGCCTGGTCTTGGGAAAGTGGTTTGATCATTCTGAAACTCAGTGTGTGTACCAATTAGAGAGGAATATTGCCTTGCCTCCTTTTTTAAATGATGATTTGAAAATATCAAATAATGACTGTTATAAATTTGATGTTTTAAAAATACTAAATTCTACAGAGATTTAAACAATTATTATTTAATGACAAATATTTGAAACAAATTTCAGATTTTGAATAATTCTATATGGATCAGTGAAAAGGGCTGGACATTCTAGGTATATCTATCCTGTGGTATTTATACCTAAACACCCAATTTTTTAAGTTACAATCAAGATTCAGTGGATACTAGACTGACAAATATTACAGTATCTTTGTGACCAGGAAGAACTATGTACTAGATACCAAGGGTCAAGAATAATCATGATGAAGTGAACCTTTCCCTTTTTATCCTTTATCTGCTGTGGAGACCCTGGGGGTTGAAAGAGGAGCATGTCAGGCACACATGCCTCTGGGTTTGGAGGGAAGTAGTTCTGGGAATAAAATGAAGTCTTTCTGTAGCCTCATTTTTTAATCATTCAGGTTCAGTCCCAGAGGGCTACTTCAAATTCAGAATTCTACCAAGAAGAAATTCTTACCGTGGATAAGATAGCTTTTTAATTTAGTGGTGGGTGACAATGACTAAATGAAACAGAGACTGACATCAGAATTCCAACAGAGATTAAGATGTGCAAAAGAAAATGATGCTCATTAATCTCCGTTGTTCAGATCTGGTGGATGTGCTTTGCCAGGCTGATAGGGCTGGTCATTTGTCCTGCACACATCTCTGGATATCTCTTTTGTAACCGTATGGTTAGCAGTTGTGATGGGTTTTGCCAGAAAGAAATATACAGCATCACTGAGGATCATCAGATTGCTAGTTGTAATTATATGCTCTCATATTAGAATTAGACTTAGATTCATACATAATAATATTCAGCATAAAGGTTCAAGTCTATAGGCTTGTTGCAAAATCATGAATGTTAAAAACTTTATAGTATTTTTTTTCTTTTTGCATATATTCTATGCTAATCCTTCACCCACCATCCCTTCTCCAACCCCGACCATGACACCACGCCCAAGCAAATCTGTTTGCTAGAAGGATGCTGAGCATGCAAAAGGGAAAAAATAAAATTTCATCAATGCGTTTCCACACACTTCCTCTGTAAAAGGTGCCCTGAAGAGATGGATACATCCGTGCTCTGCCCTGCACTGCAGAAATAACCGCTTGTTTTGTAGGACTTCTTCCGTTTCTCACTGGAATACTGGGGTATTCTCTTCTCTAGTTCCCATTTTGAAAAAAAAAAAAAAAAGAACTGGAGACTTGCCTTTTCAGGCAGCTGTCTCTGAAGTGCCCCAAACCCTGCTTCTCTAGTCCCACATCAATCGCCCTTCCCAGTTCCTGAGTTTGTATTCTAGAACTTCTCTTGTGGTTAATCCTCTCATTCTTGTCAGTATCTTTCCTTGGTATGGATAGAAACATTGTATTTCTTACTAGTCTGGAATTTCATACTTTATAGGAAAAATCTCTGTCCTTACAGAGTCATTACAAAAAGCCTGGCCCAATATCCCCTCTCTTCATGGGGCCCATGCCTGCGTTCCTTTTATCCTGACCATGATTAAGAGAAAACACATGCTCTGGACTGAACTGTGTATGTTAAAGCCTTAACACCTGATGTTACAGTCTTTGGGGAGATGGGCCCTTGGGAGATAATTAGGCTTAGCTGAGGTCATGAGGGTGGGGCCTTCATGATGAGATTAGTGTCCTTCTAAGAAGAGACACCAGAGAGCTTGCTCCCTGACTCTCCACATGCATGTGCTGAGGAAAGGTTATGTGAACATGGTGAGAGTGGGGCACCTCTAAGCCGGGTAGCGAACCGTCACTAGACCCCAAGCATGCTGCCAGCCTGACCTCAGACTTCCAGTCCCAGAGCTGTGCAAAAATAAATTTCCATTGCGTAAGCCACTCAGTCAATGCTAATTTGTTATGACAGTCCAAGCAGACACTCCAGTGCCCAGTACTGTAACATGTTAAGTAGCTTTACATAGTATTCAGACTCTAGTTTTTAAAAAAGCATTGCAATGTATAAATACATTAAAATTATCTCATTAATAATTAAAAATGAGATGTATAAGTATTCCTATTAAATACTTTTTGGATTAATTAATCTATAGTAATTCAAAGTCTTAGAAGTCAATATTTATGACAGTGAAATACTTTTGATAGTTTTATCTAGTTTGCATTCACTTTCTCAGAAGTCACACTTATTATGATCCTTTTAACCGGTTAAATTTTTTCTTCCAAATCTTATTTTTATATTAAAGAAATGATTTTTATATTATAAAAATCTTTTGATTATTCCAAGTATATACACTAAGTAAAAACATTTATTGTATGGTAGAAACTCTGAAATTAACTTACTGTATTCATCAATATATTTTTGAAGAGTGCTTTATTTATTTAGTTTTTTTGGGGGGAAGTGGGAGGTAATTAGGTTTATTTATTTCTTTATATTTAGAAGAGGTACTGGGGTTTGAACCTGGGACCTTGTGCATACTAAGCATGAACTCTACCACTTAAGATATACCCTCCCCCCAAAATTAACTTAATGTTAATACTCCCAAATGAAAATTTTTATTCGAAAGTGTAAATATTTATTTACAATTTTTCATGCTATAGTATCTTAATGCTACTCTAATTATTTCTGCACTTTATTGCTACTCTCAAATAGGATCTTGTGTAACAAATACTCCTGTAAATATAAGTACTTTAAAAATGACAAACAAATCAACACAGTAGATTGGCCAGTCCTGGTGTTTTGTAGTGTGACATAATCACTTGAATTCATAGAATTGTTTTTTAAAGTTAATAAATGATTGCAGTATCACTCCTTGAATATAATTCAACACAAGTTTACTTTATACTTCTGCAGTGGACTGAAACATCCAGAATGATATGTGAACACATATCTGGGCACTGGGGCCCCGGTTTGCTGACATATCACATTAGCTGTCACCATATGTCTGCTTCCATCACACCACACGGACTCTTCAGGTCATGTATGATTATGGACTGTGGTCAGTGGTGACATGAGGAAATGCAGAATGAAATGGTTGCTGTAGGTTGATGTAGCTGTTGAAGGAGTCATTGATTTGTGCAATTCTCAAGTTCAGGGGTTACCAAGTGGAAGAGTTAGGATTCACACCTCATCTGTCAGACAGCCAAGCTCATTCTCTAACCACAGTATGTGCTGTCTCTCACATCACTTCAGGCAATTTGCTACTGCACTTAATAAAGTGAAATTTGCCCATCTTTGTAAATATCAAAGGAAGACACAGGCTTCACAAACTGCAGAGTATCTCTTCTGACCCTTCGGTGTCAGTGAGGCAGAAGTCTGAGGACATGGGGAGAGGGACGCAGAGGTACTAGAGAACTCACAAGTCTCGGTGAGGCCTTTCTGCTCAAGCCCGGATCTGGATTCAGCTGGTGCCCATGATGTGGGAAATGCTGTATAAATATATCACACAATTCTCTCTCCCAAATGGCACAGGCATCTAATAATTTCAGTTGTTTTAGCATTCCTCCCCCTCCTTTCGTACTAAAAGAGATTGTGCTTTCGGATGGGGGATCCTGAGAGCCAGAATCTAAACTGGCTGCTAAGGAAATGTGCAAAAGTTCTCAAAACAATGACTGGGAAGGAACCCTTCTGCTCATGGCAAGTGGAAAAGATGGATAATTTTTAAGACATCTAGAATCATGGAAAGTGTTAGGTGAGAGGAAGCTGACACAAGAAAGGAAAAGTTGCCATCACTTCATCGTTCAAAATGATGATGGGTTGTGTTGTTTTCACTGATTCTGTTGATTTCTTACATTACTGTTTCAGGTACACAAAAAAATACATAGTTTTATATGCATGTTAACATACTATTTTTATGGGCTCATGTTTTACCGTCAACATATTCACTCTTTTTTTTAAAAAAAGCCCAAAACTTAGAAAGCACAAGTCTGTGCTTAATGTACTGATATTAGCAGGATAGATATCTGACAGAATTCTGAAAGATGTTTATTCTGTTTGTCATTGTGAAGATCTCATCACCGTTATGCCACAATACATATTCTGTAATGGAATTTTCACTCTGTTGTTATGTCTGAAGGGACAGTATTTAATATCCAGTGTGAAACAATATTATAAAAGTTTTACTGTCAGGCACTATTGATAATCTAGTGAATGGTTTCTCAGAATGTATGGACACTTGGTACCTAGGTGTAAGAATTTTAGCTGATAACTGAACCATTTCTATTTTCATAATTTCCAAACAGAACACATCTCCAGAAGGCATATTCCAATTGGATATCAAAAGTTCCTTGTTAAGAGAGACCATAAGGAAGCGCTGTATTTTAAACCATTTTGCATAAGGCCGTGTGCGACTTCTGAAATTGCTGTATGTCACAGAAACAATTCCAAAACGAAAGTCAGGGAGTTATATGATCAAACAGAGCACAGAGCATCTTTAATAGCTATTGATAAAAGAGAGATATAGGATGGAAATTTGGCCAGGCATGAATCTTACTATTTTTATGCCATTAATAAGATAAATATTGAAAGTAATGGGTGCTTTTGTGAATTATATTTATTTTCTTTACAGAAGTATCAGCAAGTAGAATGAAATCTGATTTTTTTAAAAAGCAACAACTATTATTTTTCAGTAGCATGAGTTTTTATTTATATAACCATTCATTCAAAACAGTGGGGTAACATTACATTAGGGCAATAGAAAGTCATGTTCATCTGCTCAGCTGCTGGCTAATCCACTTTGCTCTGTCATTTGACATGATTCAAACATATGCTTTATGCAAGAAGAAGAGGAAGTTGAGCGTGTGTAGAGTTAAGCTGTGTGTTCTTCGGTCCAAAGGAAGCTTGGTGTGGTCCAGCATCCTTATGATTCACCTATCTACTCATTCCTAAATTTCAAGAAATTCGAACGTGGCTTTTACATTACATTTAATGTTTAACATTAATGGAGAAAACCATATTATTATGCTCACAATTATGACTTTTGATCACAACCTGGCCTTTGATGTGTGGCAATCTCTGCATCTATCCTTAATTACCCCTCTTCTCTTTTCCCACAGTAGATATTCCATGCTTTGATGATTAAGTACAAGTCACACCTCCATCATTCATTCTCAGAAATGTAAATGCTTCTCAAAAGCAATGTCCTCTCTTGTCTTGGCTTAAAATAAATGCTTCTATGGGCTCCAAACCCTGTTTTTCTCTCCTTTCCTGTGGCAAGCCTTCTAAGCGAAGGCTGTTTCTCTGTGCTGAGGATGTAAGTGGGCTTGAGTACCAGTATCACACACCACTGGCCACTGTCTGCCACTCACCAGGCCATCCTGAGGCCTTGTGCAAAATCCTCAACCAAGGGGCTGCTCCCATGTGCTCTCCCACCAGCCCAGCCAGGTAACATATGGCATCCGTCAGACATCGCTTTTGTTACCGATGCTGTGAAACGTCTGCCCACCAGGCATCTCTGCCTCTCCTGGGCACCAGGACCACAGCCACTGGTGTGCTATTGCTTTGGCAATGTGTCAGCATGATCACTGGGCACTTCTGCTGGTTTCATTCAACACCACCATGTCTGCCAAGCCTTGCTGACATCACCTGCCAGGCGCAGCAGAGGACCGCCTGGCCCTGTGACTTCTGCCATCTCTTTCCAACAGCTGAAGGGAAAGAATGCTCAAAATTTAAACCTATAACATGGTCAGTGATAATCTGGGGGACGATGAGCCCCACTTCATCCCTTCACATCATACTCCGACAGAGGGGTCTTAAAGGCCCTCTTGTTTCTTGGTGAGATTTACTGAAATTTGTTCATTTCTTACTCAAAGCCCTGTTTTTGCCTAACACCTAGAGGTGAGTCCTTGGGAGTTTGGAGATGCTTGGATTTGAATGACAAAAATGACAACAATGATTTGATGTAAGAATTGTAACAGAGAAAGAACGAGTAAACTCATTAATGCTTCCTTTGTGTCAAGTGTGTCTGGGAGAAACCAGTAGGGAGCACAGAAAGCAGAACCTGGATGGGGGAGAGGCCAAACCAAGGTGCGATTTAGGTGAAGTCCCAGCTCTAGTCTGGTTCTTGGGTAAGTCTGCCCTGCAAGTTAGGCATGATCAGTATTTATTCTAAGAGGGGCTGGGCTTTCCTACTTTTCATCAGTCATTGGCTGAGGCTGCCCCAGGATGGGCATGTTTAGCTGCCTGAGCAGGCAAAGTGGTGCGTGCAGGTCAGGGCGGTCATTTGAGGGCAGTCATAGATGCTGGTCATTAGAAGAAGAAAACCCCAGGGCATCATGGGGGAATACTGACTGGTCCACGGTGCTCATCCATTCACAGGTGACTCTCTCAGTTTCCTAGTATGAGAACAAAACCATCCTGGAACTAACAGAACCCAAAAAGACCCAAAGCTTTAAAATTTCACATACATTAGAGTTTGAAGTAGATATTTGGTTTTGTTTCTTTGTTTGTTTGTTTGTTTCCAAACTAAACTTGAATCAGAGGATTTCCTAAGATTTATTCTGTAAAGTCACCCATTTTTGAAGCTGAAGACACCTTAGTGACTGTGGCCAACCTCCCACTGGCTTGAGATTTTCCCTCCTGCAAATATCTAGACAAGTGTAACCTTCCAGATGTTAAATATGTCACCACTAGGATAGTCATAGCAGCTGTCTTTGTTAGTATCTTTTAAATTGTTATTGTAATAGTTATTTAACTTGCAAAATATTTCAAACAAATTGGAAAGAACAGGAAATAATAAAACAGATGCCCGTGTTCTCTTTATGAGTTTAAATAGACATTAGCATTTGATTCAAATCGGTGGGGCTATGTTTTCTGTATCAAAAAAGAAAGTGTGATAAGGTCACCTCAAGGGTCAGACTCCATTTTCACCACTCCTTCCAGTAATTGCCCTCCAGAAGGAATCAGTCTCTGAAGAAAGCTTGTATTATTCCTTAGCTTTTTGTGTGTGTAATCTTGCCCCATTTGTATGTAAAGATCTACACATATGAATATTATCACTGCTTATATCCATCTGCTGCTGACTTGTTTCACTGAACTTTTTTTTTTACATTTATTCTCTGGATACTTTGAGATGTAATTTATTCATTTGGGCAGTATCAAGTGTGCTGAGTATTTCATGACATTTACTGAGTTAGGTACACAGTTATGTTGCATTCATATCTTACTGGATCAAAGCAGTGATCATCAGCAGTAATCAAAACAGTGCCATTTGCATTTTATGCCTGTTGTGTACCTGAGCGAAGTTTTCCCATAGCAGGTGTGACTTTGCCAGGTCGTACTATATGCATATTGCCTACCTTTATAGGTTTACTTTTTTATAAATATATTTTAAAGGAATTCACAAAATAATTTATGAATTCACTCAAAAAAATCGCAATATTTATTTTAAAACAATTTACTACTTAATGTTCCTGAAGCGTCATCCTTAAGATAATGGACAAATATGATCTGGCAATAAGCCCCACCTCTAGGGGGCTAGTAGACAGGGATTGCTCCCATTTTGCAGATGATAAAGTTCAAGCTCATAGAAATTGGATTGTTTGTCTAAGACCACAGAGCTTGGTTCCAGGCTCAGTGAATTCACACCTGGTACTTTTAGCTTCAGACAGTCTGATGGTGTTTAATTTTTGAGAATTATATTACAACAAACCTTGTTGATACCAATTCAAGGCATGAACAGGAATTTCAGTTTTCTCTCCAACGTCTCATATTACATCAGCAACCTTGACCCTGGGATGGGATTCCACTGGAACTCTGATTTTTGTCGTCTTCCTTATTGTCTGATTTACACAGGGAAAATCATACTGCTGAGGCAGAGCTAAAACACCGCCACATCACAGCCTATTTAGAGACAATATGGTGTGAGATCTAGACTCCAGGTTCAGTTCTCAGCTCTGCCATTATTCTTGATGTGACCATACACGAATGACTTCATTTTAATTTCCTCCTCTGTGAAACAGAGTATTGTAACAGCACCCACTTCACAGAGTTGTTGTGATAATTAAATAAATCACAGAGTGCCAGGGACAAGAGCCTGTCCTGCAGGAGGTGTTCTCTGCTCGTTTAATATTATTTAATCATATTATGTTTAATACTATTATTATCCATGCTTGTTTAATTATCTCAGCTGGGGACCACTGTAATTCAATATTACATGTTCAGACATGGGTCCTCCGGGGGTGATGCTTGTCTGGACTCTCCAGTCGTTCCACAAGAACCATGTTTGTAAAACGGCTGTCCAGGCTTCCCAGAAAGCTCTTCTTCATGGTCTTTTTTTTCCCCAGTAGCTATTCTACTCATTTATTTATTTTTTAATTGAGAGACAGTTGAGTTACTAGGTTGTGTTAGCTTCTGGTGCACAGTGTAGTAATTCAGTTACGCATGTGTATATACAGATTCTTTATAGGTTGTTGCAAAATACTGATTCATGATCTTTTCTAAAGCCAACAAGTAGTAGGGTTGAGTATGATATGAGTATGAACAAAACAGAGTTTTTCAGCCACCACAAGTTAAAGCAACATCCAGCAAACAGACATAGTACTTGGGAGTGACTGCAACGTGGTTCTCCCACGAGGCAACCAGTGGAACACTCAGGGCTGTTATGATGTCTCTCCCTGTTACTTGGCTGTCTCTGTGAGGCATGGGTTAAAACAACTGAGGACATTTCCAGGGAAATGTAGGTGGAATCTTAATTTTCATGTATCATTCAGTAATAGAGGTAATCATAGAAACACACATCATAGAAAGTCTGCAGGGATTCACACAGAAGTCGTGAATCCCTGCAGACTTTCTTTCCTCCCATACAAGCCTCTGCGCTCATTCTTCATTGCTTGTTTGCCGCTGCCCCCCCCCAGCACCCAGCAAGTTGGCTCCTCTCTTCAGGGCTTTCTTTCATTAAAACATGAAACAAAACAAACCACTATGAGATCGTTAACATTGAAACTGCACCGACTGATCATCTGAGTGACTGATGTCGGTGGTAACGAAGGGATCGCCATCCCCCAGCTAAACAATGAGCTACCTCTGTCCTTATTTCCTTGTGCTTTTGATGGCGTTAAGCACAGCTGGCCGTTCTCATTGGTCGAGTTCTCTGGCTGCCCGTTTTACCTTATTTGCGGTTTCATTCTCATCTGCCTAACAAAGTACTCTGTTCACTCTCATTTTTATTATACATTCACTTATACTTTCTTCAGTGCCTTCTTCACCTCCCCTAATTAAAATACCATTTATATGCTGATAAATTCAAAATAGATGTCTTCGTTCTCAATTTCTCTGATGGAACAGAGACCAATGTGAGTTTCTCCAGGAAATGCAAGCTGAGCTTTACATATGTTGAGAAGTCCTTAAAAGTTTAACCAAAGAAATAATTACTTCTGATCTGTCTTCGTGTCTTTCCCAGTGTGATATGTACTACAGAATTCTAATGTTAAGGATTGAGAAGGTACTCGATACACATTAACTAAATTTAATATCCTAAATTCTTATAAAGTGAAAAAGCAACTGCTCCGCTTGCCTGTAAGTATAAATATATTAATGGTAAGTATAAATTTTAAGGAAAAAATCTCATAAATTGAAAAACTCTCCTCATTGTTTGTAAAACACAGCAAGGGAGTTCTGCACGCCCCTGAAGAACACTCCACATGTCCCCAACAAGTTCCCAGAACTTCAGTTCATTATCCAGCTCTTCTGTGCTTTATGTACATTACCTTTCCTGGAAGAACTTTCCCTGGAAGAACTATAATCAATCACTCACAGGCTCAGTTAATGCCACTGAGTCGACAGGGCCCCCAGTAAAGTCAACATTCCCCAAGATTCTCTCTCTTCATAACTGATCGGTGAGTCTGGAAGCGATTTCACATTTGTTGTGCCTTGTTCTTGCTAATTTTAAGCTAAGGCCTGCACTGATATTACAAAGATTAGCTAAGACATAACTTTCTAGGGAAAAGAGAAATTGTATTGATAATTAAATCAGTTATGTGATTTAAGATGGTTTGGCGCTAGTTAATTATGAACTCATGGGATTCTGGTAATAATGACATTGCTCTGGTGACAATGATGTGCTGGATGATTTCTCAGTTTCTTTCCCCCACAAATTCCTGACAGTGAGCCCATGAGATAGGTATTATTATCCCTGTTTTGGAAATGAGGAAACTGCACAAGAAGTCTGAGGATGGATAGAGGGAGGGAGGGTGTGTAGGTAGTGGCGCTAGTGGGGAAAGAGGGGGGAACCAGAATAAAGCGGTTTCAGGGCATTTGGAGGGTTGAGGAGCTTCCTGAAAGAAGAGGTGGTCTGTGAAGTCAAATCTCAGAGAGAAATTATGTAAGTTGAGATATGGAAGTGGTAATTACAGTTCTGGTGGAAGCGGTAAAAGCCACTTGAGTGCAGAGAAGGGGACCAGGCAGCTGGAGGGGGAGGGGGAGGGGGAGGGGAGGAGCTGTCCAGCAAATGCACATCATTGGGGGAAACTTGATGCAAAGGGAAGACATGAGACAGAATAATTGCTTAAGGAAGGCACGTCTCAGGGAGGTTTTTGTTGTGGTTATCATTGTTACTTTGCTTTTGGGGGTTAGTTTTAAAAGTGCTAATGGCTAGGAAACTTGTGAGATGATTATGAGCAGGAACCAGGAGAGGGGGAGAACCGAAGACCCAGTATGCACGTGTGATGATGGAGAAGGGTGCTAAGGTGGAGAGAAGGCACCGAAGCCCAGTTGCAGGGCTCAGCTTCAGTCGGGAGTCACCAGCAAAGGATAGACTGTCGGGGCAGATGGAGACAAATGCTTAAAAAGTAAGTTGGGGGTAAATTGAAAAGTTCATCTCTCTTAGAGACAAAACAGAAGGCTTACTTCCCTGGGACCCCATTTCCCTCAGCCTTAGAGTCTGACGACTGTGATCAGATCTTGTGCTAAACTTCAGCGAATGAGGATGTGAGGGGGTCTGTGACAGGATGGTCAAGGAAAATTCCCAGCCAGTTAGGTGCCCACGTGGCTAGCAAGTTGGGCAGGAGAGGGTTAACCAGTCAGCCTGGATTGCTGAAAACCTGCCCTCCAAAGAAAGGCCTGTCTTTGGGACTGGCCCCCACTGACTCCTGCGAGATAAGCTCTGAGCTCTTGGGATCTGCTGCCCGAGAAGGGTGTTTTGTACACGTTTGTACATAGATGACTTTATCCTAACGATGTGATTTATGGTGAGCACCTGTTTTTGCTCTCACACACTGAAGCGTGTCTGAGATCCGTTGTGGGTGCTGCCTGCACCCCAGTAAAAATCTCAGACACGGAAGCTTGGGCGAGCTTTCCCTCCTTGGGACCACTTTGACCACGTTGTCACAATCCCTTCCAGAAAAATTAAACCCGTCCACATACGATTCCATTGGGAGAGGCCACCTGGAGTTCTGCTCCTGGCTCCTCCTGGACTTCACCCTGTGCACCTTTTTGCTTTGCTGACTTTAATCTGTGTCTTTTTATGGTGGTAAAATGTGACCATGAGTACAATAGCTGTCCTGAGTCCTGTGAGTTCTTTTAGCAAATCATTGAACCTAAGGTGGTTTCAGGGATCCTGGCCCACAGGTCAGTGTTATTTACTGCTTTTTGGAAAGTGTCTCCCCTATGGTTTAGTTATTTGCTTTTTTCACTATTTATTTATGCATGGATTGCCCACTGTGGTCCCGGCACTGTACCAGGTACAGAACTTACAGTGATGGGCCTGTGTCTACAGGGAAGCCTCATGGAGCTCAGAAGAATTATGCAGCAAGCTAACAGTCTCAGACATGGGAAGTGCTAAGTGGTAAATATGAACAAATTCACCAGAGACAGGCTGGCTGGGGTAGTGGGGTGGGCGAATGCTTTAGGTGGTGTGGTCTCCATAGGGAGCGATCCTTTCTAGAAGGGTCATGAAAGGATCCAGAAAGAAGAAAAGTGTATACAGGCCTTGATGGTGGAAATGAGTTTAGCATATTTTTTTGAATAAAGAAAAAACAGATTGACTGGAGAATAAATGAATTAGAGGAATACCGGTGAGAATTGAAATCAGAGCTTGGAGAATACAATATATAGTCTAAAACACATGTATTTTCCCTCAGTGTTCTGTGTTGACATGGATAACCTCCCTGACTTTGGCATATGGAAAATTTTTACTTTAACTTTGTCTTTATCCTTATTTATATTTTAATATGATGCTTTGATTTGATATAGTAACTGTTAATCACTGCCATCCTATTAACCAGTTGGATTTGTATTTAAATAAAACATATGGAGAGTATGATGCATTTGGACATATGTCTTAATCTTTGTATTTTCTACAGTAGCAAAGATGGTTTTGAATTTTTAGTGTAGTTTTCCATAGAATTAGAATAATAATTCTCAAAAGCTCTACGGTAAATACTTCCTATCCAATTGAAAGCAACTAAGGGATATATAGATAGGATATAAGAAATCATCTAGAAGCTTTTCACATTGAGTTACTGTCTTGTTTAAATACTCCTTGATATAGACACTTATTAAAGACATTCCTCTTTCCTCGGGCACCTGTTCCTGGTAAAAACAAGGGCTATATTGATTTGCTGTGATTTATCTTCTCCCAGGATTTTTGTCTTGACAGTGTGAGAAGATTAATTGGAATTAATGGCATTTGCACAGCTAATTAAAGTCACTCTTCCTAAAGTCAAATCGATTCCTTTAATCAGAGGAGTGACAAAGCTTTGCTTGCTTGTTATAGTCTGCATGTAAATGTTCCCTGGGTGAATCGGAATCTTTGCCAGTGTTAGGCACAGAATGCAGCAACTGCTTGGGTTGGACAGGAATTTCTTGGACATTTAGTAACTTACAAAATATCACTATGCCTCTTACATGTACACTGTGAATGTTTTGAATTAAATGCAATTCAACAGAATTAATTTACATGTGTTTTATATACAGTTTATCTTGAAACGTCTTTCAGTGCTTGGCATCCATGTGCATAAATCCCCAGGGTAATTGCTAGCCAACTTCACAAAATGCAGGGGGAAGCATAGGGTTAGGAATGATTTGGTTAATCCTGGCATCACACTGATGTTTAGTTTGGTTTGTCTGACTTTATCAAATTCTATCAACTCTTTCTCCATGCTGGCTGTGTATTTAGGAAGTGTGTTCATCAGGGACTACTTCAGACAACAGGAAGACATATTTCTGGGGGAAAGTTAAGAGAGATGCAGCAACATTTTTGTCTTCTATTGCTGTTCTGTGTCAATGCAACAATGATATAGAAGCAAACATGGGAAAGGAGGGAGGAACAGGGGACCTGCACATTGTCTTCCTCCATTTTGTAATATAAGTGGCAGTAACCTTTGGTCTGTTGTGGCATCAACATCAAGCATTTATCTCATGTCCATGGCTCTGTTTTTGCACTGGATCCTTCTTAGACACAACTTACTCTCTTGGTCTGACTGCTGAGCCCAGTCACAGCTATGATATTCACTGTGGGTTCCAACTCTTTACCCTACAAACCTTGCCTCAGATATGTAGAGGCTCACGTTTCCCTTCTAGAAGTTTCTATGTCTGTGAGCTGATGCCCTCACCTATGTGCAACTCCAACATTCAGGAAACTGCTGTCTCATGAAGCAGCTCTTAAGCAATGGGGCATCAGAAGTGATCTGTGAATCTGTAACACATGCTATAGGCTCTTGACAGGTCCCATTAAATAGCAAAAGTTTAACCAAGTAAATGTTAAAGATCTCATTGGCTTTATTGAATGATTCATGGATCAGACATCATCCCATCTGGCAAGCAGAAGAGAGCGCCCAATGGCTAAAGAATGGGAGAAGTTTTCAAAGGCACAACAAGGAAGTCATAACCACCAACAAAGTTATTTAAGATTAGGTCCCTTTGAGGACAAAAAGGTCTTCTGAGGTGGGTTACCTCATCTTCCTCTGGGGGATGGAGAGGGTCTGTGTGACAGATTACTTCCTTGGTGCTGACCAGAGAATTCCACACTGGCTGGTTGGGATTTCACTCCTGAGGAAGGTTGCAACTGCAGTTAGGTTAGGTACTCAGTCTTGCTTTTAGGATGAGTGACTCCATTTTGGACCTTTTTAACAGTTCTGAGTGAATTGAACAGTCCAGTTGCTCATGGCCATGCCCAACCAGATGATACTTTTTGTATTGACATTCTTGCTTCCTTACATTCCCTAAATCCCTCATTCTTGCTCTCTGGGACCACTGTCTAGTTAATTCACCCCACACAAGACCTTATTTTGTATTCCATGCTCATGAACGACAGGCTATGACAGTTGTGATGTAGGCACGTGGTGCTCTATTACTGCAATAAAGATAAAATCTCTCAGAAATAGTGTGAAGTCAAGAAAAAACATAAGAAACAATTGAGGAAAATAACCCAAGATTTTAAAACCATATACTAACATTAAATTTTGGGGGAGGGTGCGAGATGGGGTCATTCCCAAAATGTGAAAATCAATACATTTCCCTCTGAGAATTTATTACTCTTAAAGCATTAATTTTGAATCTGTTCAAATGGTCTGTTGATGATGAGGATGTCACTTATTTCAGATTGCTTGATAATGAAAGATGAATAATGAACTTGGCATCAGGTGATCTTGTACTACTGAAGCATCACTAAAATGTAGATAATATCCTCTTTACCTATGTCTTATGTCATTTAGGGATTGAAACAAATGTGTCTTTCATTGCAAAGCAACATATGCATCTAGGAACTATGCGTGCACATATAATTAAATGTCTAGCATGTAGAAGATGTATTCAGTAAATGCTCATTTAGCTAAATATTTAAGACCAAATATAATCTAACCTCCATTCTGTCTTTCCATATTATTACCTCAATCATTTGAGCCCAGTTCATTATACATCAGCAGTCTGATGAGTTCACAAAGTTTCATGATCCCTTGTGACTCTATCTCTTCTAGCTATTTGAGATGAGCCATCAGAGATGTAGGGACTTCTTTTTCTCTCCCAGAAATAATGAGAAATCTGTTGGTTATTAAATCAAAGCCTGAACTTGCTAAATCAGGATGGTTGGAAAGAGTTGTTCCTCCTCACCAAAAGGATAAAGCTAGAAAAAGAAAATATGACATGACAGCCAAGATCAGAATTCCATGGAAATTATCAAAGGCACATCATTCCTCCTCTGAGTTCATTCCCTGGGTTCTTTCTTTGGTATTGCAGGTATTTTTGGTAGGTTTGAGCTTTGGGAGGTATATGTTAATGCCAATTTAGAAAAAATAAATGAAAAGCAAAAACAAACCAACCCAAAAGTCCTTCTGATATGCTATTGACAAAAACTATCAATGAAAAAGAACAATGGAGATTTTTTTTTGGATTAATATTATGGGTAGTGGGGTACCTGGAAAGGCAGGACTTTAAATCATGTCTAACTACTTCCATATATGTAGCTATTTAAATACTGGTCAAGGCTTTCCAGAGCTGACTTCTGTGGAGAGTAGAAATTTCCTAATAATGAGAAGAAACATGAAAGTGTCTTCCCTTAGTGATGTAAGTAAGTGTCAAAAAAACTGGGACATTATGCTGTACACCAGAAACTGACTGCACTTCAGTTAAAAAAATATTAATGAATAAATGTCAAAAGAGACAATGTTACATGGAAAACTGGGTTCTCCTGCTTTTTCCCCTAAAGGTCAATAGAGGCTTCTGATTTAATACTCAGCTTATGACATTTAATCCATAGATTGTACTATTAATATGTTCCATTTGTTTATACAGCTTTTTAATCCTGTTTAAGAAAAATGATACATGTGCTAAAATTTTAATAAGAGGCTGTCAGGGTCTGTGTGTGCTGCTCACGGCATAAGATGGAAGATGCCAAAGAGGCTTTGGAGACAGAGGTCAAGGAGGGAGACTGGCAAGAGTAAGACAGATTGCAAGTATTAATTGAGGGCTTGAGTCTTCAGACATCTGACTAGAAGAGCAACACAGGAACAGAGATCTAGCACAATCCTAATTAAAGTCATCGAGCACAAATTCACAGACTCAGGAAATCAGGCAATAGCATGTCAGTGTTTGGCACTTCCTCAACGGGGACCGGATTTCCTAGCAGAAGAAGGTAGTTTTTGTTGGTGATATTAGGCCATTATGTTCCCTGTAAGTGGGCAGAGAGTGAGAGCTTGGAGGCCCACTTTGGTCAGCTACTGAACTTTCAATCGACAAGAATTCTAAAAAGCCAGTGAACTGGATGTGTATACAGATGATGCTGGAATCCTTTTATTTTTAGTCGAAAGATATTTGACATATAACACTGTGTAAATTTAAGTTGTACGAACTGTTAATTTGATACATATATGTAGTAATGTGATTGCCTTTGTAGCCATAATTGACACTTCTATCGTGTTAACATAATTAACCTTTCTTTTTAGTGGTTTTAATAATGAAATTCTACTTTCTTTGGGAGTTTGATGATTGTAATGCAGTGTTGTTGTCTGTATTCAGAATACTGTGCAGTGGATCTCTAGGGCTCATTTACTACTCTTTGAAAGTTTGTGCCCTTAAATAACATCTGTCCTGTTCCCCCAAACCCCATCCCCTGGTAACCTCCATTTGACTCTATTTTACAAATACAGCTCTTTGAGGTTCCACATACAGGTGCTACTGCACAGTACTTGTCTTTGTCTGGCTTATTTCACTTGACATAATGTGCTCAAGGTCCTTCCATGTTGTTGCAAATGGCAGGATGTCCTTCTTTCTCATGGTGCGATGACATTCTGTTTATATACCACATCTTCTTTATCCATTCCTCTGTTGGTGGGAGCTTAGTTTGTTTCTGAGTCTTGGCTATTAGGGAGAGGAAAGGGAAGAGGGCTGAATACATTTTATGCTGAATCATGATCTTTCAGTGACAAGGAACTGGATGGTGCCTTTATGTGGAATGAGGCATAGGGAGTTTGGAACATGAGATCCAGGAGACCACTTGTGGAAATTTAGAAAAGATAGAAATAGAAACCTTACTGGATACTGCTGACCTGAATAGACTGTCAGCTAATTCTCCAGCAAAGATGGGCTTTTTTGAGATCAGCAGAGAGTTGCAATTTGGGGTCTGCAGCCATGTCAAGCTACGTGCAGGTCCCCCACACAGCAAGGTAAGGAGAACGCTTTTCTGAAGGGTAAGAGGATGTGGGGAGGGCTAAAACAAAGTCCATGGCTATTTACCAGCTGAGCCTTTGCCAGGAAGGAAGAGAAGTCTTTCTTCATCCTGCTGGGATCTGCTATGGTGGCCGGGCAGTTCCCAGCTGGTCTCCTGACTCCATTCAACTGAGATTGCTCTTTATTAATTTTTTTTAAATACCCAGGCCATTCCCTTATTCTTTTTAATTTTTTTTAATTCCCTTATGCTTTTTAAAGAGACAGTAACCCGAGGCCAGTGTTGGGAGGATCATTTACCTTTGATGAAATAGAGTCACAAAGCTGTAGGTATGCTCAAGACAAATAACTGAAAAAAATACAAGTCAACCCAAAATGTATATATTTTTATTTTTTTAGGAAACCATGACCTATCTCTCAAACTCTCTCCACCTAGGTGCCATATATTCTTCACCTCCTGCCCCAGTTCTAATAAGTAGGGTGAATTTGTAACCTTTGATCTCTCTTACGTTCTATGCATTTTTGGTAAGAATTCTTCATTCTTCTGTCAGACCAACACTCAGAAAATCTGTATGTGTGTATAAATGCTCACTAAATCCTTTTATTTTTCCACTGTGATTCTTTATGACAGAGAAGAGGTTTTGTTAGCAGCTTCCTTCTGGATAATCTGGTGAGGTAGAGAGGGATTTATTCCACCATGATTGTAAGAAGTCTGGAGCTCTTTCTTTGAAAGAAATAATACTTGGGGAAAACAAACAAATAAGCAAAACCAAAACATAGCTTTTCAAGTACACCTCCCC
Organism: Camelus bactrianus; assembly: GCF_048773025.1. Lineage (NCBI taxonomy): Eukaryota > Metazoa > Chordata > Mammalia > Artiodactyla > Camelidae > Camelus > Camelus bactrianus. The sequence goes on from NC_133542.1 coordinate 94,121,303, forward strand.
ATTTTAAATTAAATACACCCTACCATGTTTCTCTTCATACAAAATCCTTCAATCCAATAATGTGGTTTGCTACTAGCTGTTTACTTTTGTGTCTTCCTGTACTTTCTTCCTGTAAATTATAATCCCTCAGATGGATAAATAAATAGAATCAGAAAGGGCAGCTCCACCAGTGGTTAGGGCAGCCCAAATAGTCAGCTCTTTCTGTTACATAGGAATATAATTTCCCTCTGTCTTGTAGTGATGAGGTCCCTGGTTTTGAGGTATTGAGGTGAGCCAGTACGTGAATGTCTCCCACCTCCTGCTGTTCTGGCCGTGCTATTCTGAAGTGAACCATTGATACTTCAGTTAGCAGAAAAGACTCCGGAGATCTTAAAGATATTTCCACACTGATGAAATTTTCAATCCCTTATTTTTTAAGGAATATTTAAGTGGAAAGTTCAAGTAAAATTAATAAAGCATGGAAAGTTTAATGAGAATCTTATCTGAAAGCCCAACTTTGCTCCATGTATCCTCCTCCTGATTATAATCAAGTAATTAACTTAAGTCCATGCTACGTTATGAGCTAGCCAAGCAATGTAAGACTCATGGAAGCCATTATGTTACTTCCTGCCTTAATCCAGAGATGATACAAAACAGACTACATTATGTTATTATGTGATATTATATGATATTATATGAATAGAAAAATCTAGTTTCCTAATTACTTTTGTATGTACTAAGCATAGCCTGGGATTTGAAGTGGAACTTAAGATGAAGATTTGACTGAAAAGGATGGAGAGAAAATGTATACAGAACACTCCAAGTTAAGTTCTAAGAGCTCTGAAAGTGTGGCTTCTTATTATTAAAAAGACACTGATTGTTCCAGAGCTATAAAGATAATAAGTAAATGCAAGTATCAAGGTGTGGTAGTGATGGGAATCTGGATTTTAAAACCAGAATGCTCTGAGATGGAATAGCTTTTTTTTGCCACTGTGAAGTCTATGACCTTTATCTGTAAACCAAAGCCATTAAGAGATGTGGGCAAATTAGTGGCAAAGAAGTAATTAAAGTCAAAAAATCAGGCTGTGACTTATACCGTACTTTGGAGTGAAGACATTAAAGCAGACCCAGAGTAGAGCAGACACAGTGGAAGCTGCTTGGGTTAGGTGGTGGCCATGACGATGCCAGAGATGGTTGGAAATAAGGCATGAAGTCATGAAGTCAAAGTACTTTGTTGAGACTTTGGGGGATGGCAAAGTCAGTGCTTCTCACTCACCACCATCTTCAGCCAAAGCTTCAATGTTGCCGCCTTCATGACGATCAAAACTGTCACTGTGTAGCAGATTGTAATGATACATAGGATTTCCTTCTTATTTTGGTCACTTATATATTCTATAACAGGTTTCACCATCAGACAAAAAGAGACTCTTTATTTCCCTAGTGAAATAATTTTTTCCCATGTGTAACATTTCCCAGGTCATACTTCACCCGAATTATAAACAAGTTCAGTGGATTCATTTATACTTCTTTCCTTGGGAAACTAGTTACAGTGGGTCTTGATAAGAAGGCTTCTTTTTAATAACTCATCCTAAATTTACTTTCCCCTAATCAAATATATATGCATACTCCCCTGATCAAATATATATGCATTTTCTTCTCCACGATACTCTCTCACCTGCCAGCAAGAGTGATTCCTGCTGTTCTCGCAGTGAATTTACTGGCCAGTAGTGCCTTATGCCAATTCTTCATGAAAAACAACCCTGCTTACGAGATTTCTTTCTAGGTGGCTGTTCCTCTCAGAAATCAGTGCTCCCCATATGCAGTTGCATAATCCTGGATCCCATCAGCTGTTTCAACAGAAATAAGTACTTTGGTGCTATGAAGCTGTCAGCATTGCACTGTCTTCTATGTAGCACTTGTGTTTTAATATAAATTTACATTTAATTTCTTTCCCATTAACACTCCCAGGAATCATTCAGTAATAATGTTTTCTAGCTTCTCTGCTCATTGAATATCTATTACTGTGTATGCATCCCTGGAGATACTAGTTTGCATCCTTCCCAACAGAATTAATACTTTGTTATTTTGGACCCAGAGTCCTGAGGCTTTTGCATCTCCTTCAATCATATTTCTCTCAATTAGAGATTTTTCAACAGCTCCAGACTTAATATTGTTGAACCCCCCACGTGCACACCACGTACTCCCTCCTATAAAGCAGGTTAGCACTATGACTTAAGATCAAAGGGACCACCACCTGTAGGCTGTATCCAGCGGTCTCCTGGATGTATCATTACCTTTTACTTGCTATCACCTTTTGTTTTTCTTAAGTGTTTCAGATAAAACAAGTTTCTTCTTTAATGCTACATGAACAAATATTGAACACAAAGAGGTAGTTGGGAAAATAAATGTGATTAATGTTTTGGGGTGATAACAGGAGCTAATAATGATGATATTAATAGCATACCTGCATTGAGGTCGTAACAGCTGCTCTGCTGTACTGAGTGCTTTATATGTATTAGTTTGGTTAAGGTTCATAGTACTTCTGTTAGCTAATGACTCTGCTTATTCCCATTTTTGCAGACAGGTAAATAGAACTTCTGAAAGATTCAGTAACTTCTCAAAGGCTTCACAGCCAGTAAGTGGGGAATCAGAGAACCTAGCTTTTAACCAGCATGTTGTATGCTTGTGTGGAACTCTTTGTGGTTATTGTGTGTTTGTGAAAAATTAAAATACACCAAAAGTCAGAATCACTACCTAACCCCCCCCTCAACCCTGAGGGAAAAATAAACAATAAAAAGAAGCAATGGCTTCTGTCTTTGGACTGCTATAGCTTTTAGAGTCTTTGGACCCTGCTTCCCAGAAGGAAAATAAAAAGCAACAGTTTCACCTGTTGTTCCCAATATTTCTTCCTTTTTCCAGGTTTTGTATTTGTATCTTAATCCACTCTCCTTTTTGTGGCTTTTTGCCTCTATACTGACAATTTTACAGAATCATGTTAAATTTAAAACATTGTTTACCATTAGGATGTTGCAGTGATCTTTAAGTTATGACACTAAATATGAGTATGGACTTTTCTGAAAAATAAAATTGTTGATGGTTCATTTATTATAATGCAGCAATCATCAACAGCAAGATATTTTCTTAGATTGTTGAATAGGCATATATATTCTTACGAATGAGAAAATTATTACAAGATAGCAATTATGAAACTCAATAAACTTTGCATTTATCTCCCATTTCAAATCATTTGATTTACTCTGTGATGGGTATAAAAGCAACTACCTGGGTAAATCTTTCAGTTGTCGAATGGTTACTTAATTCTTAGGATTCAGTAGTTATTGCAAGTGTGAGAAGCCTGGGATTTTTTGTTTTTGTTTTTTTGCTCTGGTGTTTTATGACATATGTTGTAAATGCTGCTTATTCACACTAAATATTAAAGGATACGGTTTATGGTAGTTTTTATGGTGAAACTTTTTTCTTGTATTTGGGGGAGAAAACTCAGCGTTTGTCAGGATAAGAGCAGCAGACAAGAAGAGAAATAGCGCAGATACGATCATGAACCAGAATTAGATTATGTTAACATCTGGGCAAATGCCAGCCTCCGATTATCAGCATCAAATGCCTTTTAGTTTTCATGTGATCACTCTCATTTTTAACCAATTTTAAACTCAATTTTGTGATTTAACAAAGTAGACAAGCATGAAATGGATTTTTCATAGTAGAGTGATGCTCTTGGTGAATAATAATGTTGTGTGATGGTGTCTCTTCTCTAGATTTGTTACAACTTCTTAACTGTGTAACCTCTGCTTTGTGGTGTGTGTCTCTTGCTCTTCCTGTGCTCACAGCTCTGTGCTTCCTCAGCCCCTCCGTGTTAGGTGGGGCTGTAGGACTGACCTTCGGCCAATAGAAAATGGGTGTAAGTGATGTTACCACTGCATTAGAAGCATTTTCACATTATTCCACTTTCTTTTTCCTTCTGAACATACTCTGGAAGCCAAGTGTGGAGATGGTAGGTATTAAGCTGCAAGGGGCCAATAGCCTTCTTGCCTCTCCTCCCAGTATGCATGCGTGTGCGTGTGCACACACACACACGTTGGACTGCTATGTGAATGAACACTAATGTTTCTATGTTAAGCCACTGAGGTTTTGGGTGTTAGAGCAGTAAGTCTGCCTTGAATGATACAGTTAGAGCTATTCCAGGTGTGATGTAAGTACGCATAGGAGTTAAGAGCATAGATTTTGTGTGAGATATACCTGAGACCATACCCTGGCTTTCTTCCTGTTAATTGTGTGGTTCATTAGTTAGCCTCTCCACGTCTCAGTCCTGTCATCTGCCAAATGAGGATAATAATAGCTACCTTGCAGGTTTGTGTTAAGTCCTGAAAAATACTAAACACATATATATATATCATGCTTAATATAGTGTCTACTACACAGTGATAAAATATCACTTTCTATAAACCTTTTTCTTTGGGAATTGCTGTTAATTTGAGGTTTAAGGCTGGGACATCATCATTACGATATGGTAGAACTGATGTCCCTCCCCATTCGATGACTGAGAACTTGATCATGGCTCAGACTCATAGAAGTTTACAGAGAATATTTCTCTACTTTATTCCTGATGGCTACAGTGGAACTTCAAATTCCCTGCCCCTCATCCCAACCTAAATCTCTTACTTTCTCTACCTGGTGCTATGTCTGCAACCTCTCAGACCCAGGGAGATTTCTGGGTTTTAGCTGATAAGGAAGACCATCCTGCAGTCCATCCTCAGCCCTCCCTGTGTGAGTTATTCTGAATCCAGCCTGTAGAACCCTGGGTCCCTTCCTAATGCTCCTGAGATGATCGTATGCACTCTTCTTGGAGTGTGCACAATCCCTGAATGCAGAGAAACAATTTCTTTAACAGGTCTCTGTTATGTCACAGACTACAGTTTTAAGACTTATTTCATAGAGGTGTATTTATCTTAAGGATAATTGCTTTTCCTAAGGTTCTTCATGATTCAGAGCCCGTAGACTAGCTTCTGGAAGTCTGTAGCGGGTGTTGCTTGGGAAGAGAGGCATCCTTTCATACTTTGAACTTTTCTTCCCTAAAAGACAAGCTCAAGGATTTGCATATGGGAACAAAATAATTCCCTGCCTCGCCCCCCAATAGGACTACACATTCAGATCCTTTCTTTTTAGCGCTCTAAGTTGTCCCATTCAGTTAACAGTTTAGCTTGACCCCTTAAAGTATGTTGAGGGTGAATCTAGACAGAGGAACCTGGGCATGTGAGACTACATGAGCAGTTCAGCATGCCCGAACGTAGTGCGATGGAGACCAAACTAGAAGGAGTTAGGAGCGCCACGTAGCAGAGAGGATGTTGGTGTCTCATGTTAATTAAGGATTTGTTGTAACGACAGTGAGGATTCTGAACAACTTTTAACAAGGGAGTTTTGTGCTCAGAAGCTTTAGAAAGATTGATTTCAATCTCTATTTACTAATCTATTTAAAGATCAAAGATTCATAATATTTTAGCAATAGAAGGGTCTTAGAAATTTCATTCATTTCCTCCACTTACATAGGAAGAAATGAAAGGCTGCAGGGCTCAGAGTCTTGTCCCAGACCTGTGCTCGTTTGATTACAAACTGCCTCTTTTTCTTCTTACACTTCTCTGATTTTACATCCGCCCCATTTCCTTTCAAAACCAGGTATGTTTATGCGAATGGTGTCACTTTTTGTTTTTTTCCATAATTCTAGTCAAATAAACAAAAGTTAACAGTACAAATATTAAAATAGGGTTCATTGCAGATGAAACTTTTAGTGTGTGGAAGTGGAATCTATTATTCATTTATTCACTGTCACCTGGTAAGTCTGATGTTTCACTCACTCACCATATCCTAACCCAGCCAGCGTTAAAATGACCTGAGTTAGAAAATTACATAAAGGCCTGCCTCATGACTATGCCCAGAGCCAAGCCCAAATACACACCAGGCAGGGCTTTCCTGCTATTCAGAACATTTGAGGTAGCTTTTCTTTTCTTTTTTACTATTGCAGTCAGAGGTGAGGACATCCCTGCCCCTAATGTTTTTTTTTAATTAAATTTTCTGTTTGCCAGAGCAGCCTTTTTCTCACTTCTTTTTCAGTCTGTCTTCTGTGTTATGACGGAAATAGTACTAATCAGAATGAGAAGGAGTCCGGTTCCTTCCTGGGCTGGACTCTCAGGTTGCATCTGCTTGAGAAAAAAAGGTCATGAACTCGGACCTGGCTCTCTCTCACTCCCCCATGCCTGCTGGGGACTCTGCTAGTTATTACCCTGCCCTCAGGTATCAGCTGTGGGTCTGGGCTTCAAGTTCTTATCCTGCACAGACAAACAAGAAGTCAATAGAATCCAAGATTCAGTTTGGCATGTAGGGTTTAGAAAGAGGTAGGAAGCTCTGCTTAGTTTTATCGTGAAAATCTTTAAAACTCATTTTTACCAGAGCTAGATCTTGGGATAATGAGATAATTTGATTTTGAAAATAACATGCCATTTTATTTTCAAGACTGAATGTTTTTCCTTGCATATATCAACACTGTCAACACTGGCAGGGGAAGTATTTGGATGGCCCTAGACCTCTCTTGATGATTTTCTACCTCAGTCTAATGCGACTGCCTCAATGAGGTGTGTGGCAATAATGGGGAAGGATGACAGTCATTTAGATCATCGTGGTGGGTGGTGGGCATGGTGGCTGCATATGCTACCGCTGGACAGATGCCAAACAAGTGAGAAGAAGAGGGTTTTTTGGTCTTGTTTTGTTTTGTTTCTGTTTGTTTTCCCAGTTGGAATCATCAGATCCTAGAGCTGGAAGAGCAGTAACAGGTTTACAGGTAGCTAGGATGGTTAGCTTTAGGTGTCAGCTTGTGAGGCTGTAATGCTCAGTGTACATTCAGACATGAATCTGGATGTTGCTGTAAAGGTAGCTGGCAATTTAATTAACATCTACATTCAGTCAACCTCAAGTATAGGACATTACCCTTGATAATGGGGGTGGAGCTCATGCACTCAGTTGAAAGACCTTAAAAGCAAACCTGGAGTTTCCATGAAGAAGAAGACATTCTGTCTCAAGACTGCAATGTCAGCTTCTGCCTTGGCCTGGGACTCCAGCCTGCTGGCCTGTCCTCCAGATCCCAGACTTGCTGGACCCCACAAGCGCTTTAGCCAATTGCTTAAAATAAATCTCTTTTTGTCTGTCTGTCCATCCAGCCATCTAGATACTCTATCTATGGATCTACCTGTGTGTGTCTATCTACTTGCCTGTTATCTAATGTCTGTCTGTCCGTCTGCCTGACTATCTATCATCTATCACCTATCAATGGATTCTTCTCTTACTGGTTTGATTTCCTCTAGAGAACCCTGACTAATACTCCTGTCTAGTCTGATTTCTCATCCAAAGCAGAAATTTATTTTACATTTCTGACAGAGGTCCTCCATTTGCTTTTTCACTTTTGGAAACACATTGCTTCTTGAGGTGGCTTTTTGCCTTGTGTTGATTGAAGTATTTCAGTATTCTGTATTTTAAGCTTTATAGTAAAACTTTATACTAAAATCATTACCTTCACTCTCCTATGATCTTTAAAATTTATTTAAATATATTTAGGGTTTCTTTTTTGTTTGTTAGATTTTATGATGTCCATCGGACACACTAGCACAGCCCTCACTGTAGTAGGCAGTGTATTACAGTTCCATGTAAAGACATTTTCTTCCTAATATGTAATGTCTTTGTGGGTAAGGGCTGCAGGAATATACCCTCCATGTAATTATCCTTGTGCTTTCCATGGATACTCAGAATCACTGATGAATTTGATGTCAGTCTTGGGATCAGCAAAATATGATTGCTTAGCATTACTCTTACCTGTTGGTCCTCTCTTTTCTTTCTGTTGCCTTGGCTGTCACCCTGACTTCAAGTTAGAAACCCTTTCAAAAGCCCAAACCCTCCCCCAAACCATTTAAATCCATCTCTGTAGGACTGGGCCCAGGGATGAGGGTTTTTTGGAGAGCTCCTTGGATGACCCTAGTCCTAAGGCTCCTCTGGAATAACGTAGACCGTCCTCCTCCCGCTCCCCGGAAGCTGTTTGTCAGAACTACTTGTCTCTTTCCCAAATGAAACATATTTATAACTCAAATGAATATGATTGTTTCTCTAGAACCTGCACCATGCAGTTTGACTTCCTCTGGGGCTCATATTAACTGATCAGAACCTTCATTAAATGCTGCATTCTCAGGATGTGGCTTCTGGGAGTCTTTTGGAGATTATTATCTGCTCAACTGAGATGCAGAATTTATAAGATAAAAGCTTTGTTTTTAGGGAATCAGTTTTTGGTTAGTTGATTTGCAAGTGATATTCAGAGTTGTTCTTATTGGCTCCTCTGACTTAAGACTGTTTCCCTATTTACAGTTTAATAAACTTAAAAACAATTTGTTCCTCTCCTAAATTAGTAAGAGCCTGAGGTTATTGAAAAATAAAAACATAACCTTTGAAATCTGAAACACTGTGGATTGATTTCTGGTTCTATCAGTGGGTCATTTAGGAATAGCAGTATTAGTTGGGATAGTTTTGTATTCCACATCTGTAAAAGGGGTCAATGTTATAGCATTATCTGGCAGGAATAGTGAAAATGATAAATACCATTGTAAAGGGTTTAGCACACAATCTGGCACTTAGAAAGTGTCTGTTAAACTGTATCCATCCTTATAACATACCCAGATTTAAAGTGGCCACACCTCCTCTACCTCGATATCCAATGAACTATGCTACAAAAGGTTTGTGCTGATAGCTGAAGTTTCAGTAAGGTAAGAATTTATATTGTGCTATTTGGAAGGTAGACAGATCTCAAAGGGCACATTCACTGTAAACATCTAGTCTGCAGAACCCATTCAACACTTCCTGGCTGATTTAGATGCAGAGTCTGTGGTTATAGCCCCACTCCTGACAGTGCTGGTAAATGTGGCCGAGACTGGTGCTCAGACTGGGTATCAAACGAATTTGATTCAAACCTAGTTGTGAATGTCATGCGAGGCAGGTCCCATCTTGTTCCCTACCTGCTGCACTTCTGGATTAGAATCAAAGTCCACAACATCACGTGGCATAGATTGAGGGAGAGTTAGGCAGAAGGGAAAAACTTGTTTTAAGCTGAAGTCACTAAGAAAACAAATGAAGGCATGGGTTCCCCATCTCCTATTATCTGACATAAAGGTGTGATGGGGACTAGGGCATTTTGCTTGATCCCCAAATTGAATCTATGTTCCAGAAGAATTTTTTATCCCTATGAGTTTCATTTCCTTTCTTTCTTGAGAAGTGGGGTAGGAATTAGAGTAAAACAAAATCAACTTTGTCCATGGGGGGATATTCAGAAGACTTTGACTCCCAGAAGTCAGGAATTGGGAGCCAGCTGATTACAGGTGTTGTCTAAGAAAAGCACTCGGGGTCCTGGGGGATGCACATGCCTGGGAGAAAGTCACTATTTCTGTTGGAGTATTTTTCTTGGGTCAGTTCATTCTATTTGGAGAATGGCAGCCCAAGTTTCCAGCAACTCAGGCAACCCAGAATAAGATTTGGGGACTTACATATTCTTTTCCACTTGGTTTCCTCACTTGAAAAAAAATAAGGAGTTAATAAAACCACAACTTAAGCTTGCTGAACGTCTTATGTAAAACATCATTATGTGGCTTGGCATAGAGATCACCCTGAATATAACGGTAGCTATTGCATCCCGGACGCCATCACTCAGAGGCTGAATAGCTGGGGTGTATCTTAAAGCATATTATAATATTAATAATAGATTTTATTTCTAAATAATTCCTAGTACATTTATCATTTCATCAAAAGCCCAACATGCTTCCTTTATATATGTGTCCTTACAAAACTGCTAAGGGTCAAAATATAAAATAACCCTTATACAGAGAAGCCCAGCTCCTGTCCTGTCCCCAGTTACCAGTAGAGAGAACTTTTTTTATAGTTCTAGGATTTTATTATGCTTCCAGTTCTTTTAGGCAAATGCAAACAATTATATCTATATGTTCTTAAGTACACCCTTCTTATATAAAAAATAACATACTGCATACTGTGTCTGTTAAGGTTTTTGATAACTTTTGATGCTGTTTTCACTGGGAGTGAAGTGAAGAGGGAGTAGAAAGCCAGAGATTTTCCTCTTTCCTACTGACCCACTCCCTTATTTAATTTTCTAGCATGGCTGTGGTCTGTGTTCCTTATGTTCATGTCCTTGTATTCTCCCTTACCAACCTTGGTACAAGTTGTGATCACACCTCCATTCCAGTGCCTAACACAATGGAGGGCACATAGAAGGAAGTGGTGATCATAATAATTGTTAAATGAGTGAAAAATTAAGCATCTCGGGCCTGAGAGGTAGGTTTGGGTGGTATACCACAGTGATCCTGCCAAAGCATCCTGCCCTGTTGCAAATTAACGCTTCTTAAGAATTTCCATAGCTCTTTGGGGATAGTGTTTAGTGTGTCAGTGAAGTATTAAAAATGTATTTTTTTCTTGCAATGAGACAGTTTTAGTTGCTCATAATTGTGCTACACACTCAGCCCATTTCCAAATATATTAAAAAATGATTCATGATGAGTTAGGCAAAGCACTTATGCAAATTACATACCTAAAGTATAGCTTAACTCCAAAGCCTTAGTTCTTCTTGCACTTTAAATATTAATCATTTGGTTCAAACTTCTGATTTTAGGTCAAAACAACTGGAATAAAAGTATTGGTTTTCCAGTATTCAATTGTATCCTAATGCATTTCTAAGTAGCTGGAAATTTAAATAAGTAGTTGAGCAAAGATAATTGGGTTATTTTATGGAATCGGATGCAGAGTCTATGATGACAGCTAATAGAATTTCCATTAAAGAGAAACTGAGCTGAAATTTAATCACTTGATCAAAATTATAATTGCCCATTTAGAGTTTGAATTATGGAAATTGAATGATGGTAACATGCATTTAGATTTCCACACCCATTTCTGTGCAAAGATAAAGCTTGAGAGTTTTGTAACACACATCCTGTATGGGTAAGTAACTTCTCTGTGATGAAAGCATGATGGGGTTTTATATGAAGTTTTACCAAGTTCTTTCTAAGAAGTTGTTCCTACTCATGGCGTGAGAATAGATCTAAGCAGACTTTATGGTGCTATATGCCTACTCAATACAATGTTTCAAATCCTGTATTTAAATGATGGGTGTATTTTGTGTATTGGGTTACTATGAGGCAACCTCAGAAGGTCAAGTAGCTTGTGAAATTATGAAAATCCCAGCAGCTAAATTTATCATATCATTACTTTAATCCTTACAAGAAAAAGACTAATGAAATGGTGGTTGCTGGGATTTATTTTCAAAGACACACAAAAAAGAAGGCAGCATTTCTGACACATGAAGATTGTTGATGGACTTCTGTTATTTAGATCTCGTGAAATAACCAGCCAGGTATCTTGCATCTCATCGCAGGTTTGACCAACGCACATGCCATTAGTTAGCTTGTTCACACCTAAGAACTATAAATGAATTGGATAATTTTTTACTTTCATGTGACTTACAACTAGTAGACAAGTAATTCCTGGAGATCTAACGCACAGTGTAGTGAACATACGCAACAAATTTGTGCTATAATCATCAAACTTGTCAAGAGACTAGATCTTAATTATTTCCACCACAGCAAAAAAATGATAATTACATGACGTGATAGAGGTGCTGATTATTGCCACAATGGCAATGACATTACAATATATAAATGCATTGAATCAACACATGGAACATATTAAATTAACAGTTATTTGTCAAATATTTCAAAAAATAAAGACATGTTGCCAACTACAAAAAAAATTAAGAAAAATTTAAAAATTTTCATGTAAAATGATATCCTAAGATTTTCATAAGTAATACCACTGGATTCAATGTATTTCTAATTGTAAACAAAACTATAGCCCTGAAAGCAAGAGAAATTTATATAATTCCTACTAGACTCTTTATTTTGCAGTTGGTTCAAGTGCTTGTTCAGTTGTTTTAACATATGTAGAGCATTTAAATGTGTCTACAACTCACCATTTTGTTCAGTTCAATCTGACATTTAAAATAAGATAAATACAAATATATACTTCAAATCACAAACAATTAAATGTAGCACAGTAAATAAGTGAAATGCCAGTGATTTGAAAATAAAATGTCGTTGATGGGTCATTGTTACTGGAATCAGGATTCCTGACCAAGATGTGTGATCTTAAACAAAATACCTTCCATTTTTTGTGGGGGTTGAAGGAGGGCTCAAGCTTCCCCCTGTAAAATGAAGTAACAGATTAAAACAGCATATGTAGCTATAGATACGGATGTTTGTCTGTCTGTTTCCTCAAATACCAAAGCAGAGATTTCTTCTGAACTAGAATATGTCAACATATAGGATTTCTGTTCCATCTTTATTAACTATGCAAGCATCATGGTCCTGCCATATTGTGGTTTGTACTGTGAGCCTAGAGCTAAGAGGTGCCAGGAAAGCGGGCCTGGTTCCCTCCATAAATGAGTGCTGGCCTTAGACTGGTTATTGTTCTAGCAGCCTAAAAAAAAAGAAAGAGCACTACTTTGATTTTTTATTTGATTCCCCACCTCTAATTATGCATGGCCACCTTGACCAAGATCACTCATCAGGACAGATGATGCAGTGGGCACTGTGTGATCCTACAACGCCCAATAGGACACCAATGTTTGTATAACACAAATCCGGTTTTACACAGGGGAAGCTCAACAAACAAACAAAAAACCTCTTTTCATTTTAAATATATCTTCAAGAGCTATGAAATAGAGTAAGTCTGTCAAACGAGTTTTAAAATATCTTCTGCTCAGTTTCAAGGAATTTTTTTTAAAGTTTCATAAAGTTCTTTGGCCTGCTATGCTTTAACTATTGACTGATTTTATATGACCCCATAAGCCTTAAGTTGACATGTGAACTAGAGCCTTACTCTCATCAGCACACTCACTGGGGAAGCTTGCCAATTTTCTTTTGTGCCTGGAGTCCACGTCACAGGTTATTGTGTTGTTTTTTGTTAAATCGAGAAACGCTTCTCTTCCGAAATGCTGGTATGTTTTGCAGAAAAGTAGAATCAGCTACCTTCATAAATGTTCTGGTGTCTCATGTTTCCTCCAAGATTGTTTAAAATCATTTTTGTTTATTGATTTAATCTGGTTGTTTTTTTTTTTAAACTCTAAGCTTGAATAGGATCATTACCTTTTCAGGTGTTATTTGAGGAAGAAAAAAATAGTAAAAATCAGAGTGAGAACATTGTTTCATTCTGGGGTGTGTGTGTGTGTGTCTGTGTGTGTTTGGAAGTAAATAGATGTTACCAACCCTGTGATCATCACTTGTCTATCTGTTCCTTGAAAATAGAACCTTTTCAATATTCTTGTTCCTAAGTCAGGTATTTTCAGAGAAAAGACCAAATGGAACAGAGAGAAATCATTTTGAAATTCGTATCTGATCCTGATCCATCTCATCTGGAGTTCAGCAACCCAGCAGCACTCTTCCCTTCAACCTGGCCATCAGTAGGAAAGCACTTCTTGTCAGACTACAGAGGAAATCTTTCTAATCCCAGGATCCTGTGAGGTCCTCTTGTCTTTAGTGAGTCAGAGAACTGGTATGATGTATTTGTTTGATTTGGGATAGAGTTGTGATTTTTGTTGCTGCATTCGTTCGTGTGGTGCTTATTCTCTGGAAAACATGTTCTTCAATCAGTCTATGAAACTCATAATGGTTTTAAATAAGCTCCTTGGAGGCTTTTACTTCAAAGAGTGTCACATTGGGTAAATAAAAATACTCTATTCTTCATATAGAATCTTTTCACAGTGTTTTTCTAACAGTGAAGCATTTGGGAAGAGCCATATGATATCCCTGGGCCACTGTCCTTGTTATGAACCACGCCTATGTGCAAAATACCTGGGACCTCAGGCTGCGGTCAGCTGCCTGGTGATAGTGCGGGACACCAGAAGGCAGCTGTTGCCCTTTCTAGCTTAGCCTGCTCACGGGGATCCATCAGCACAAAGGCAAGTCCGTGACCCAGCTGGGGACTAAGCCCATGACTAGGTTTCAACCTCTGTTCAATGATCAACATCACAAAATAGTTTATTGAAGTACTAAAGAACAAACAAAATCAATATTTTAACCAGTTTGAGTGGAGACAACACTGGTGTCATATTTGCTTAAGACATGGACCATTGCATCCAGACTCTTGGGCCTTCATTTATTGTTTGTAGCAAGAAGGGGGTGCATTTAAATTCAGCTCTCACAGTTCCTTGTCATCCTCTCCTGTGATTATGAGCAGGTGTATTTCTTTTCCCCAGCCACGTTCACAAAGATTGAAATGAAAAACAGTAGTGCCATGTTATGCCTATGTGATCATCACAATAGTGCGAGATGAATAGAGCTTCTCCCACTTGATCAGAGGGAGAACTGTGTATTCTTTAAGCACCTGATTTTTAAGCATTGTACTTGATTAATGTTCCTGAATTGATCCTTTTGGTGCCTGGCTAAAAACAGGGTGCTTATATACCTGAGAGAAGCTCACCAGTCCAACAGCTCCTACAAATGTGAAGCTTTCCATTTTTATATGGAAAATGTCTGTCTTGGACCTTTGTTTTTTCCATCCCCACAGTGGATCATTTGCACCCTTCCTAGAAATACCATCTCACTTGGCAGCTTTTCATTAAATGAGAGATTACATTTGTCAGTGTTCTCAGAGAAAGCTGTATTTATATTTATCAGGGGCTGCTTTATACATTACAAGGTCCCTGCGGTACTGGGAAGGCCATGGAGAGCTGTCAGCCCTCTGCACCTCTTGCCTGCTGAATCCAAACAGCTCAGAACCGGCGCTGGCCCAGCCTAGAACCCAAGCATCGCAGAGCAGCTAGTCCCTTTTGTAAGGGTCTCAGGTTGTGATTTATTACTAGCTGAAAACCTGGGGAATATAAAAAGAAAAAAAGATATTTATTTGTCATTGTTAGATGAATTTTCATGTGAAGATGCTTGTCACTATATTTTCACATTTAATCTCTATGCATTTATTTGTCTTGGGCAAATTCAGCACTTACTTCTTTATGGGTTAAAGAGGGGCTATTTCATAATGCTGAGATTCAGTCCACATTTGCTTGTTTTCCTGATGACTTCTGCTTTGCTTTTTGTTACAAATTCTGCTGATCAGCCATGGGAAAGTTGCATCCAAGTTCAAGTTATCATATGTATTTGAGAGAATCACACAATTCTACTTTGTTTTCTCTATGTTATGATATCAAAAGTCAGTTTTTTGACAGAAGTTTTCTCCTATAAAATTTCCACAAGTACATTGAACAAAGGTTGTATGTTCTTTAGACCTTATAAAATATTCAGTAAGGTCCTTTAAAATATTATAAAGTGATAGGTTCAAAAAGCCTACAAATAATAAATGCTGAAGGGGGTGTGGAGAAGAGGGAATCTTCCCACACTGCTGGTGGGAATGTGAATCAGTGCAGCCATTATAGAGAACACTATGGAGGTTCCTTAAAAACTAAACATGGAGTTACCATATGATCCAGCAATCCCACTCCTGGACATGTATCTAGAAAAGATGAAGACTCTAATTTGAAAAGATACATACACCCCAGTGTTCATAGCAGCACTATTTACAATAGCCAAAGACATGGAAGCAACCTAAATGTCCATCAACAGATGACTGGATAAAGAAGCTGTACATACATATATACAATGGAATACTACGCAGCCACAAGAAAGAATGAAATAATGCCATTTGTAGCAACATGGGTGGACCTAGAGTTTATGATACTAAGTGAAGTAAGTCTGACAGAGAAAGACAAATATGAGATATCAATGATACATGGAATCTAAAATATGATACAAATGCTCTTACTTGCAAAACAGAAACAGATTCACAGACATAGAAAACAAACTTATGGCTACCAAAGGGGAAAGGTGGTGGGGGAGGGATAAATCAGGAGTTTGGAATTAACAGATACAAACTACTGTATATAAAATAGATAAACAACAAAGTTGTACTGTATAGCACAGGGAACAATATTCAATATCTTGTAATAAAACATAATGGAAAAAATACAGAAAAGAATATAAGAATATATATGTGTCTATAAGAATATATATGTGTACACATATGTATTTGAATCACTTTGCTGTATACCAGAAACTAACACAACATTGTAAATCAACCATACTTCAAATAAAAACAAAAAAGGAAAGAAAGACAGGATTTCTGACTGGCTTTGCCCCTATAACCAAAAACTTTAGGTGAGTCACTAGAATCTCTAGATTATGATGTCTGCAATTTGCACAATGAGAAGAGCTTATTTAATTTTTGGAATGATTTAAAGTGATAATAGAGAGTCAGAAGAACATTTGGCACATACCTTGCCTTTAATAAATTTAGTGGAAATCGTAATTGGATACCATCATTGCCACATACTTCTAAAGAGAAGAAAAACCAAGAACTTGATTCTAAAAAACAAAAAAACCAAGATCTTGCCCCTCAGTCGAGGCAACTTTTAAGCTATTTTTACCTCCTTTTCTATTGTTCTAGTGGCGGCTGAACTAACTCCTGACAAGGTTGATGTATGAATTTCTTTTTTTTTTTTTTGAACTTTTTGTTAATTTTCAGATAGACTAAAAGAGAGCAACAGTAAAATGAAATTATGAGGAAAGGAGGGGAACTTTGGAGTTTTTTGGAGCATAGGGACACTATATAATTTATTTCTGTGATTCAAAGCCAAAACAGTATCTGGCTCATAGTTTGTAGTAAAATTTTGTTAAACTGAAAACAGACCAAAATTCATGATGCCTTTACTTTAATAGCTAGAGTGGTTTAAAAATGCGTTATTTTGTAGACGGTGGAAAAACTTGAGGATTTACTGTTGATTATCAAATACCCAACTGCTCTAAATAACTTGTATTTGTTCTGCTACTTTTAAATTGCACAGGAAGGAAACCAGTATTCAGAGAAATAATGTTTAAATGAAACAAAACAAAACAAAAAAAAGCACAGGACTCATCTGAAAGTTGACATACTTCCCATAATATTCACTACAGGGATGGGCAATTATTTGAGCGGGCATCATGGATACTAGAAAGTACAATATAATGTTGGTCAAATACATATCATAATGATAATTAGTATAATACTGGTATTTCTGGACTTAATCCATGGTTGTGTATCAGGTGCTGTTCAGTACGTTTACATGTATAGTATTATTTATGAATACTGCAATAAAGAACATGTATTATTTTCATTTGAAAATGAGGAAACTGGAGCACGTAGGGGTTTGATAATTGGCCCGAATTTATTCTGCTCTTACGTGGAAGAACTAGAATTTGGAGTTACGGAGTCAGACTAGTTACCTTTGTGTTAATCATGCACTGGCTGCACTTTGACCTTTTCTAAGACACACTTTGTAACAATCATAAAATTCTACTCCTAGAAGCTCTTAAACACTTAAGTGGGGCATTTGAATGAGAAGCTTGGGTGATGTCTAAGGATGAATGTGTATTTATATTCTCCCATCCTCCCACTTAACGTAGCTTACATCAAAATGCTCATTACAGAAACTGCTTTCCTCTATTAATCTCCCCATTTATTAAATGTGTTATTTTAGCTTATATCTAGATAGTTTATATCTGAAGTTCATCATTTAAAAAATAACATGATTATCATCTTTGCAGTGTCATTGGTAGAACAAGAAACGTTTAAGTATATAATGTTTACCCGACTAGGTGATACAGTAGAAGTCTCAGTATTGATGATAATAAGATTAGTACTTTATGAGAAGATATAAATGTTTTTCAAGAAAGATATTCTAAAATGAGCAAGGTATTTGTGCTGGGTTCTATCTAGCAGTGTGGTTTATCAAGCAAGACATCTCATAAAGGAAAAACCAATCCATGTGGAGTGAGAAAACCTAGTCTCCCGTCTTCGCTTTCAGATGACCTTGGAAAGGTCTCCTAACAGGTTATGAAACTGCACACTGTGGAAGGAGTCTTGACCTGGCAAATTTCCTGGCACCCCCCCTCCTCTCCCTGTCTTCACTACCCTTCAGCTGACTTAAAAAAAAAGCTTTATTAAAGTATAATTAATATAAGAAAAACTATACGTATTTACTTGGGTGATTTTGGTCTGTTCTGAAACCTACTAAATAATGTACTCTTTAGGGCATTTACCTGGGAAAATCCCCTTAACCCACCTACCCAGATATTCTGTTTGACTTCCTCTCTCCATCCAAATTCTCATCTTAAATAACACCTTTTCATGGGAAGAGCTCGCTGGCTACCCTATGTAAACCTGACTCAGCCTCCAACCTTATTGGCTTCTTAACAATTATTATCTGAAATTATCATATGCATCACTTTGTTTATGTGCTGTTGCCTGTTTATCCCTGATAGAATCATGTCTTTATGAAAGCACAGATCTCGTCTCCCTTTTTTAATGCATTATATCCTAACACAAAGTAGATTCTCAATAAATATAGGTTGAATGGAAGAAAAAATAGCTATCCAATCATGCTGAAACAGTTACTATGAGGAGAAAGAAGATAGCAAATGTGAATGCATCTCCTGAACTGTAAAGTACATGATGAATTTGTATTAGTAGGTAGGTCTTAACACTTTCATGTGACTTGCCCAACATTATAAGAGGGATTATAGAAAACTAGAATCTGAACACAGACAGTCTGAGCCAAAGACCTGTAATTGCAGTCATTTGCTACCGTTCATGTGCAACTACAGAAGCTGGGCAAGAGAGTGTGGCCAACTACCTCAAAGACAATAACTCTTTCATCATTAGCTCAGAGAGATGTCAGCCTATCACAACTTTCAGTGTAGTCCAACATGAGCTGGGAAACTCTGTAACTTATTTTAAGAACTTGGTTTAGAACATTTGACTTCTTGTTGTCTTTGGATTGCCAAAGACTGGTTGGATCATCACAGTGAGTAATTTGTCACTCTTTACCTTCATTTGCCATGACTGAGGATATTCAAGGAAGGGCTCATTGGTGAAGAGAGCAGAAGGGAGCTAGCTGCATGAAGCCTACAACTTTCAACTCACTTTTTCATGACCTGAGAGAGAAATGTGGCTGTACTGAGTCGAATTTCAGTATTAAAACATATTTGCCTGGAGTGAACTCTCTTGGGATTTAATTCACAGCTGTTAGAAAGAAAAAGACTTAAGAGAAGACATATGTGCTTATTTTATAATTGTTTCAGGCACTGCTTGAAAAAATTCAGGTTTTTCTAACCTTAAAATATTTTTTATATAACTGGCTTATATGGGTCCCAGTGCTAGAGCCTTTTTCATGATATAAGCAGGGCATTGACTATGATTTTTTCCTTTTCTCCTGTCAATATCATTTTATGTCATTCAGTTGTTTACACCATTCTTCTGGAGTGTTGGATAGGTATTTCTTTTAGACCTGGAGGAAACATATTTTGGTTTCTTCATCAGTTGCTTTATAAAGTTTGCCAGAGAGGTATAGCTCTGAATTACTGATATTCTATCTGGAAAAATAATTTAGTTAACCACTAAAATTTCAAAGGTTTACCTTTTGTCAAATAGGGTAACTAATGAAATGGTAAGAAATGCACAGTAAGAAAATCCTGTACTAGCCTCGCTCATCTTTTAAGAGGGGTGTGGATTAAGTAGAAAAAGCAGAATGTCAAGAGACCATCTTACAGCATTAAGGAAACAAGACACTTAACCTAGGAAAGGAGCTTACAAAAGACTCATAATTGCTCTCAAATACTGGAAGAGACATATATTGAAGACTCATAGGCACACGAAATGCTAACAGCACCTTCTCTGAACCACTCTTTGGTGAGCAAGTGTTGTGTTAGTGGGTAAGTTTTCCATGAGTAGAAACAGTAAAATATGAGGTAGAAGACTGCTTACGGGAGATGTCGTAGGTAAGAACTGATTTTTCAGATTGCCAAAACACACTTTAGAATTTTTTCAAGTTCCATGTGTTTGAGGAATGAATAGGATCTGAGCCCTAGATGTCAGAAGACCTGAGATGTAGAACTAATTCTCATGGACCTCTGAGGGTCATTTGCCGTATCACTTAAGCACAATTTTATTATGTTCAGTAATGTCCAACCTTTACGTTCAGCTAAGCCCTCAGATGGGGTTGTACTTTTGAGAACTCTTTCTTGAAAATTTTAAGTCTTCCTCGATTACCTGGGACCAGCCAAGGCTGTGACAGTGTCTGGCATGTTTCCCCAAACCATTGCCAAGACCTATGTAAGCCCCACCTTCCAGTCCAATTCAGGATGCTCTCTGAATGCTAGCTCCATGCAGGAGGTTGATGAGATGCCCCAGTAAGCTCCACACTTGGCACACATACAGTGTCTAAGGGTACCATCTTTGAGTCCAGGTTTTGTAAGTCAATTGTTCCTGCTGACCGGCGTGGCATTTCTTTCCACAGAGTGCATGGGATTGGGCTTTCTGAATGGTGCTAACATGCTGATCCTGAGTAATCTTCACTCATGTTAGACATAGGATGAGTTCAGGACTACCAATGCTCCATTGTTAAATGCTGGATAGAAGCCCTGTGTGTAGTTTCATGTGTAAGTTCTCATTCATCTGTGTGCAGACCTTGATGAAGCCTCCAGTGTGTAGTAACTGAGAGCCGTGGGACTAGCCACAGGCAGCCTTTACTCTGTGTGCGCCCTAACACTGGCACTCATGGTGGCCACCCAACCCCCCATGCATTCTCTGTGATGCATTCTCTGATGGTGGCAGAAACTAGTTCTTCCAAGGACTTGCATGACTTTTGCTCCTAAAAGATAATGAGACCTTTCATTTGATGTCTTCTTTGCATCCAGTCAATGGAGTGACACTGTGCTTTCCCAGGTCAGTCTTTAGCCACGCTGGGTAAAGAACAGGCATTCCTTATATGAATGGAACCACCTGTTACTCTGCCCATGGGCTCTTTGTCTGTCCTTTCATGACTGGTTTTGTGTGGAAAGCAGAAGTATGGTCAATATTGAAATAAATTACCTTCTAAGAAAGAAGTGGTCAAGACTTAAAGAGGTCAAGAGAATGCATTATTGGGAAATGTGTTGTTTTTTTTAATGTTTACAACATATAAAATTCTGAATGGTAAATTGAACATGACCATAAAATGAATTATGGTTTAGATTTTTCTGCTTAATCCGGAAAACACTTGCATTCGTGGTCATTGTCAATAATGCAGAGTAATAACCTTTGAGACAGTCAATGGGTCAATGGAAGTCAGTATTCATGGGTAGCATAATGGCTAACACAGAATTATGAGAAATGAGGTAATTAGCATTAAATACATGGTATTAGAGGACTTCAGGGACAAAAAATACTGTGTTATTTTAATACAAACTGGTTCTGTAAAGCCATGGCTTTGTGAATAATGATTGTTGCTACACTTTCCTCAAGTTTAGGAGATGTGAAATTAGCCAGGATCAGCATATGTCACAATATAGAACATTCAAGAGAATTTATTGACTTGAAGAGAAACAGGTGGTGCTTGGGCACTAGGTATAATCTTCACGTCCACTGACTGGACAATAATACATAAGTAACTCTTCTTCACTCATTGTTCTATATTTTCATCAATAAATTATTACTCTTGGGGTTCCTGAAATCTTCTCATACATGTTTAATCAAATTGTTTATATAGATGGGTACCCTGCGAGCTATTTGCTTGGGGCCCCACATGCACTAGAGATGGCACTGCTCATCTGTTTTAAAAATTGGACTGTATTCTGTAAAACATTTCTTTTGACTCTAAAAGGCTATGATTTTACATGACCCTTTTATTATCTGTTCCATAAATATATTTGTGCATCATTTTAGACAACAGTAAGAATAAGCAAGCTTAAGTAGACTAAACTTGATGTTCAAATGAGGTAAAATATTCTGTGATATTGTGAGAAAAACTAGATCAGATTTGAGTACTGGTGGGAATAATAGCTGGATCTTTGCTGAGTCTATTAATTAATTTTACGATTCACTAGCAAACAAGTTATACAAAGAATTTCTGTATAAATTCAAGATCACAGTTAAGTGATACACTGGTGTGTGGGACTTCTAAGGTTTTAATTAGTTCCCCATGGTTAAGTCAGAGAATTCACTAAGAACAGAGAATCTATTGGCCATGTTAGGGGACCTCATGACCCTGGGAGAGCTTATTTTTATACACTTTAATGTTTTTTTCTCCTTAACAGAGGCACTGGGGATTGAACCCAGGACCTCATGCATACAAAGCATGCAGTCTACCACTGAGCTATAGCCCCCACCCCCATTTATATACACTTTAATCTGGGGTCTGGGGAAGGACAAATGTCTTTGCTGAAAGGCTTTACTCATTAGTGTAACCTTGGCTGCACATATAGCTAATCGATTTATTGGTGCACAATTCAACACACTGGATAGTTCCTCAGGTAGGTCTGGCCATAGCCTACCCTGTAGATAATGACTCTTCCACTACACAGGTCCCTTTCATGTGCTTATGTGTCCAATATAAGTGCCCCGTAAATACAAAAAAAAAAAAAAAACCCAGAAAACAAAAACCTGAGAACAATTAAAATATCAAGATATATGCCAACAATGAAAACTACTCAGCTTTTGGGGGATTCCTAAACATGTGAAATGAGTTAGTCCCACACTTTCAATCAGGGACTGATGGGTTTGATTAGTATTTGATGCGAAGACTACTGATAGTAAAATGTTTTTATCCATGAAACATTGAACACAATGTAATTCAGGGACAGAAGTGGCCTTAAGTGTTGTCATTAAGTCTGCAACAGGTGCTGGGTACCTGCGGGAGATTTGCAGGAGGAAAGTTGATAAGTAGTAGCTTCAAAGATATTTTAAAAAAACTTATATATCAGGTTTCAGACTGAAATGGGAGGAACCAGAGATTGCATAGCATAGTCCATGCATATGTGTTTTGGTGTCATACATCTTGACTTTAAAACTCATTTGTTAGTTACTAGCTGTGTCATATTGAGCAAAGCAGCTGTATATTGTTGTGCAGGTTGTACACTGGCCAAGTTCTCTCAGCCAGCAAGATTCAG
This sequence comes from Camelus bactrianus, assembly GCF_048773025.1. Taxonomy (NCBI): domain Eukaryota; kingdom Metazoa; phylum Chordata; class Mammalia; order Artiodactyla; family Camelidae; genus Camelus; species Camelus bactrianus. The sequence continues at coordinate 94,144,390 of NC_133542.1, forward strand.
CCAATGATCTACTTGCAAGGAGATGCACAGAGTTGCTTCTACCTGGAAGTAAGGAAGACTTTTTCTCAACCCCAGGAAGGAGTTTTGTACCTTGAGGGTACTAGTTAAATCTCTGAGACTCAGTTTCTTCATCTTAAACATGTACATCATAATATCTAGCTTGTGGGGTTGTTGTGACCATAATAGTATTTAGCTTGTGGGGTTGTTGTGACATTTATGGAGATAAGGTGGGAAGAGCCTCCCACAATACAGGCACTCAGTTAGAGGCTGTTAGAATAATAGGACCGTGGTTCTGTGCTCAGCTCTGTGTGTGTATGAGAAATTATATGTATTATAGGATGTCTTCTGGGAGATAGAGTTTATTTGTGGGAAATAAAATGTGCCCAATAACCTTACTGAGTAGGAGAAGTTGGGGGGCCAAGAAAATAAAGCTTCATGGCAGAGTCTGGGGGCATTTCACTGTATAATTTACAAGTTATACCTCCTTAAAGGATGTTTTTAGAAAGTCCTTCATTTTGGAAAAATGTATATTCACTGTGACTAATAATATGCAAATTAGCCCTTGAAAAGAAGCCTGGGATGAAATATACCAACATGTGACTAGCATAGAGGGAGCTCACTGAGTGGACTTGCAGATTACAGGGTTCTTGGTTTAAACCCTCTGTCTGCTGTGTATTAACTTCTTGTTCTTTAATAAATTATTCTCTGAGTTCCTGTTTCCTCAGTTGAAGTGGATTATGTAATAGACCCCATCTTAACACTTTTACTGTGAGAATTAAATGCAATCATGAAATAAATAACTGTAAACTATGAATAGTATTATTATTATCCTTGAGCAGGGACACTAGAGGTGACTGACTTCATCCGTTTCCAAATTTCGGTTTTTCTGTAATGAGCATGAATTCCATTTACAGCAGAAAAATATAAACTTAACTATTAAAAAACATTCCAATATGAGGAAAACTTGTGATTATATGTAAGAAAGCAGGCATGTTTCAGAGACAAAAGCAATCAAACTTTCTCTGGGTTATGTCAAGTGGAGTAGAGTGGAGAGTTTTCTTATGCGTACTGTCGACTGAAATAAATGTGCAGTCTAGCAGTTGAGAGTTACATTTTATTTGGTGGGAGGAGGACTTGAGCCAGGATAACAGCCTCTCAGATCTCTCTGAGGGACTGCTCCAAAGAGGGAGGAGAGGAGCTAGGATTATAGGAGTTTTACAACAAAGGCCAGGTAGTTAGAACAATAAAAGATCACTTGTTATCTAAAGAAAACCAGGCATCTCAAGTTAAAGAATTTAGTGCTTTTCTGTGTATGGGAGGGAGCAAACATTTGGGCTCATTGAATTCATTCCTTTGACAAGCACCTAACTATCTAGGGCCAGTATCCGGTCCTTTCTTATTCTGAGTCCCCTCAGGGTGCACCATTGTGAGTGGCTGCAAAGGCTGGGCTGCAGGCTTGTCTTCACTCGGGGGTGGCAGCAGGGGCTGATGATTTGATGGCTTCAGCATTCTTTGTTTACTGATATGTTTGCGGTATTTTTCTTTCACAGTACCTTTTTTTCCAGTGGATACTTCCAAGGAACCATCTTTATATTCCTGCTGGGCTTGTATCTAAGCTACCAAAATAGGGGAAGGAGTGAGTGATCAGGGTAAGTTTGTCAGATTTAGGGAGAAAATAAGAGAACATGCAGTTACATGTGAATTTCAGGTAAACAGTGGACATAATTCTTTACTCTTAACTATGCACCTGGTAATATTTGTGGGTGTACTTAAAGAGCATTCATTGTTTGCATGAAATAAGAATTTAACTGGGCATTTTGTATTCTATCCAGCAAGCCTAAGGGCTTAGTAATTGCAAAACTCACATCCCTTATCTTTCCTAAGGCAATGACGCTCTTTCAGACCTGCTGGGTTAATTTCTTCCTAGGCTGCCAAAATAGAGAACAGAGTGAACCATCAAGGCCGTCTAGATCTTGCTCTCTACTCTCAAGGATTAATTAGGCTAAAAAAAAGCAAAACAAAACACAAAAATCCAGGCAGAGATGCTGAGGGGGATGACAAGATGACAACACAAAGGCCCAGCCTGATGCAGCAACTTCAAATAGAGAGGAAGGGGTGAAACCAGGAGGTACATTACATGTGGTGTCAGCAGGGGTAACAATCCCTCAGCAGTCTTCTAAATCAACTTTTTCAAGGCAAGCATGAATTCATTTTGCCTAAATAGATCAAGGTATGAGAGTAATTTTTGAAATCTACAAATGTAGGCAGCTCTTCTGAGGTGGGAAGTCAGGGTTTGAAAGCATATTGGAAACTGGGGCTAAAAGCTGTCAACCCTTGGGATCTCAAATGAGGGGTGTGTGAATCTGCAGTGTGTCTGGGACCAGGAGCTCTAGGAGCTGTCAGGAAGGGACATCTGCCCTTGCCTTCCATGGACTTCCACAGTGTTTTTGAGAGGAACGTGTCTAATATACTGAGCATGGGATACTTTTATATAGTTGAAGATTTGGACAGTAAACGAGCTGTTCAGATTAGGGATTTCCTGTGAGCAGAGCTGATAGCATATCATTAGGATGTTAATTTGTTGATTGAAAACAAGCGCATACGGAAAAATGGAAGCAAATTCCCATTGCACTTTGCCATCATCAACATTCTGCATTCGGGTAAAGGACAGTTTAGGTTGAGAATTCTTACTGCTCTATTTTTCATTTTAATTATGAAAGCATTACTTCAGATACCTTAGGAAGAATTGTGTGTAAATTTTACAAATTGTCATGTAGATGGGTTATGAAAGTATAATAGTTAGGATTTCTAATCTGTTGCTTTGAAAACAATCATCCTCTTTTGGTCTGAAAAGGGAAGCACTTTATCACAGATTTGTTAGCAGAAGATTTTGCCTTTTAGTGTATTTTGGTAAGAAGTAGATTTAGAGCAATTAATTATGCATTAGCTGACAACTTATCACTGCTTTTTTTAATCAAATGTCTCACCACACCACGTTCTAATTTTTATTCTCAGCCATCTGCCAAGCTAGGTAATTTTACCACGTTTTGTTTTACATATGTGGCCTAGTTTGAAAATTTCAACATTTTTCTGGCTTTGTTTTCAACAGACACCAAACTCACATAATGGAATGTGTGAACGTTCCACATTTTTATACAAATATAAGCATCACAGAAAATATACATACTATTATTACTTGAGAAATATTGTTCATTAAGCCATATTTAGTTGAGTGCTTACTTCTTGATAAAGTCATCTGAATACTTCTCTTTTGTTTAAAAGAATACTTCTGATGGCTGGAAAAGAACATCTTTAAGATGTTCCTTGACTTCTGGTTATTCTCAGACTTAGGGAAAAAATGTTTTTTGGGAGTGAGGGTATAGCTCAGTGGCAGAGCGCATGCCTAGCATGCACGAGGTCCTGGGTTCAATCCCCAGTACCTCCAATAAAATAAATAAATAAACCTAATTACTCCCCACCAAAAATATATGTTTTCTGCACCCATTGCTGGTAGACCAGTCCCACAGCTATGGCTTCAGGCAGTGAAGAGGATAAAATTCTAGTTCCCCATGTCCACATGGTGGACATGAATGGAATAATCCATGTTAAATGGGTCATACATGTGACAAAGAAAGCTTCCTAAAATTTATTAAACACAGGAGTAGGCTGAAAAATGCCCCCAGGTCACCAAATATATGTGCATGTCCTCATACCTGGAGACTGTATTTGGAAAAAGAGTGTTTCCAGGTATGATTAAGAATCTTGAGATGAGTTTATCTGGGATTCTCTGGGTCAGCCCTAAATGCTGTCAACAAGCATCCTGAGAAGCGAGAGAAAGAGAAAGACACACACAAAAGAGAAGGCTTTGTGGAGATAAAGGCAGGGATGGGAGTGATGTGGATGCCAGCAGAAGAATGCTGGGTACCAACAGAAGCTGGAAGAGGCAAGGAATGTATTCTCCTTGATTTTGGCCCACTGAAAATGTTATTGAACTTTTGGCCTCCAGAAACGTGAGAAGAAAAATGTCTGTTGTTTCAAGCCACCAAGTTTGCAGTAAAATATTAAGGCACAGGAAAGTATGGGAAATGGATGCAGCAACCTACTTTGTTCAGGGCCTCAATACGTGCAAGGTGTTTTTGTTACATTATCCTACTTGCTCCTCAGGATTATGTCTAGTTTGAAGAAGATTATATTCATATTAATTGTACAGAGGAGAAAAAAGAGGGAACTTGCCCACAGTCCTGCACTGCAGAGCAGCAGTGTCAAGATACAAGAGTTCAAGCGGCCCTAAAGTTTATGGTGCATTTTTCCTACTCATGTTTGCTCACTAATATATTATTCCTTTAAATCCCACCCCAACACTGGTGGCCTCTCGATTAAAGGATTTATTGCTGATCTTTAGGTAGTAATGGGAAGAGGAGATGACCATTGTCTTAGATGAAGTTTTCATCACTAGAGAATAGTCACCAGACATCTCTAGTATTTTTCTACTCTTTTCCACCATTATAGTTATTTTCACAGAACCTGGCTAGCTTAAGATGGAGCAGCCTGTTAGATAGACTTTAAAATCAGCTGTAAGCCCTGAAGTCTTGACAGCTGGAGTTTCTCTTCATGGAAATCTTAGCTTTGCTCAGAAGACTGAGTCTGAGAAATCCTGTTACCCAAGAAAATGATAGATTTTCATTTGATCCCCCCCAAAAGAATAAAATCAGGGTGAAAAGTGTTAAGCCAGTGCACACTTTAAATGTATTCATTAACAAATGATTACAAGCATACATTTATGACTCAGACGGTTTCCTGTTTTAACGTGAAGGACCAGAAAAAATAGACTGTTCCCCGTTCTTCATTCTTTTATTCCACTCGTAACATGCTAACAAACACATTCTAGCCTGAACCTGATTTTGTTAACATCTTACCAGATTAGGTGTAAAAGTGACCAAGGTTGCAGCAACTTATGAATCAGTCCTAAAACTACCCTCTCCATGCTCTCTGGTCTCCTTCTCTACCTCGTTCTTATTCTCAGGCCAGAGTGGATCTCAGGGAGGAAGTACTAGGTTTCATGATCTAAAGGATAATCTTTAGCACCATCAGATAAGTGCTGTCAGTGTAGGATTCAGTCAGTACAGGTAACTGCAGCAAGGACTAGAGAGGTTCTCTCACGGTAGACATTATCCAAAATATCCATTAAATAGAACGAACCCATTCAAAAGGGCATAAAGAAAATGATTGTTTTATTATGTAAAATGTCCCTTTTGCATGGTTTTATTCACCTGAACACAAATTTATTCATGAATTCACGGCTCATTGTTATTAAGGTCACAGTGATTCTCCATCACCTGCCAAGTTACATCATAATCCTTGCTCTGGATGAGGCTGGACTTCCACTTGTCTTGTGCTGCATCCGCTGAACGGACCTTCCTTTTCCGAGTCCTGTGAAATCTGATCAGTTGCCATTTTCCATTGGGATACTGTTTCCTCATCTCATGACCTGAATTGTGATTTCCCTGAGTCTTTTTATGTAGATTCTCTACATGTTCAAAGTTCACTTTGTGTAGAGCCTTTGGAGTGGTTTGGCTGCTCTCCTGCTGGCCACAAAGCAGGCCTTCTCTGCTGGTTCAGTCAGGAGTGTCTGTGGTCAGTCTGCTTGGCTTGGCAGCTTTCTGTGTATCTGGAGCACCCTGGCTGGCTCCATCAGCGTCCTCTGCTATGCCGTGGCAATGACAATTTATAGAGTATTTTTCTCTTGGCAGGAAAAGTCATTTTTTAACTAAAAATGTATCCTACCATGAAAACTGCCATGACACTTGCTGACAGCACCGCTTGGATGGCAATATCTTTTTATGTATGAGGTTTAACTTATAGACAGTAAAATGCACAAATCTTAAGTTCACAGTTTGACAAATGTTGACATCAAGATACAGATCACTTTCATCCCCTACTATAGGTCCCTCCCCCCCTTTCTATCAACCCCACCCCCTTTCCCAGGCAATCACTATTCAGATTCTATTACATTGATTAGTATTGCCTGAGTTTGAACTTCATATCAATGGAATCATACATCATAGGTTACAAATACCTCATGCATGCATGATGGATCTTTCGTGCCTGGCTCTGGCTTATTTTGCTCAACATGGTGTTTCTGACATTTATTCATTTGTTTACACTCATCGATACTTGATTTTTTTGTAAATACATAAATGGTCTTCCAGTCCATGAATATACTACAGTGTATCATCCATCAGTTCTGCCATTGATGGATATTTGGGCTGTTTTCAGTTTGGGGCCATTATGAACAAAATTGGTTTGAAAACCCAATTTACAGGACACAGTCCTCTTGGGAATATACCTAAAAATGGAACTGCTGTGTTACAGAGTAGGTGTTTGTTTAACTTAATTAGCAATTGCAACTTCAGTACGTTAAGGGCAATTGTTAAAATATTTTATGTCCACTCCGGACAGGCAGCAAGAGTTCAAACCCCTGTAATACCATGGAATCAACAAGTTGGCTGTTATTTCTGAATTTTTATGATAGTGTGTTTTATTCATCTATTTTTGATAAACATTTAACAGAGACAGAAAACGAGGATTGTCATATGCGTGACCCTAGAAACTCAGGCTGCCTCATTACAGGTGGACCATGAGCAAGGATGCTTTTCTTAATGAGAGGAGTTGCACCCAAACTTATTTCCGATGCTTGGGTGCACCTCTCTTTCTTTCTCTAGCATGTGCATTCTCAGTTGTGGTGATAACCAGCCCTGAGGGGGTGAAAACGGGGTCTTGAGAGGAGAGGGGCTAAGAAAAGAACTGACGCTTTCTAAGTGTAAAGCACAGGGACACGTGCAGAGCACAGCGGAGCCGTGATTTATCTGCGGTGTTGCTGTACGTCTATGAGAGTCTCCTTGTGGGGGGCAATCTTGAAAAAATGGCTTAGGAACACTGATGTAGTAGCTTAAATATGATTTCTAACATGGCTCCGTATGTTGGTGTTTATATTTAGACTCTCTAGTGCCTAGGTCCTTTTTTCTATAGCTCACAAACTTCTATCTTACAAACTTGTGCTGTAAGAAAGGGTCTCAGAGAAGACAGGGACCTTCCCTGGAGCACCATTACATGATACCCCCCCAGCCTGGTCTGTTTCTCTGCATCATGATGAGAGAACTTCAGTGCAGTATGTGTCTCTATTTGACAACCTGGGGTTCATGGTTTTCCCTCTAAAAAGTAGTCTGAACCCATGCCATGAGACATAGTGTTATTTACCTCTATTCACCCTGTCAGAAGGTCTAAGTCCTTACTATATGCTATTTGTGTTCCATGCAAAACAATCCATATTAATTTTCTTGTTTGAATTTTTAAAAATCTTAGCCAAGAATCTGCTGAGAAATCCAGGCTTGTTCTTATCAATTCTTTCCCTAAGACCAGTAATCTGCCCCCTGATCTCAAGTCCAGTGCTTCTGGTCATGACTCTTTTTAAGCATCCCTAAAGAGACCTTCTATTTTGCTGTCTGGTCATCCAAGCTTCACCTGCTTTGCTCCACTGGCTCAGAATATTGAGATTCTTTAATACTTCATGTCATTCCCAATTTTCAAATGTTTACCTTAAGAAAAAACAGAGATTTCTATGCCTCTTACACAACAAGCTGTAGTACCAGCACAAACTGATTCTCCTTGACATCAAATGTGTAGGTCTCATGCCATGTCCCAGTCTTCCTCCCTCCTACTCTGTCTTGCTGCAAATACATTGCAGTGACTAGTAGTCAGTTCCTTAATTCTGACAAGTGTAATTCTACACAAAGTGGAAGAAGCTGATTTAATCCCTCTTGAGCTTACCTGTGGCAGGTGACCTGGGTGAGAAATTTGCTGTGGTCCCTCCTGATGGGCTTGTCAAGGATGAATGATGAGTATTCTTTGTGTCTTTTCCCCCACGGACTCTTTTTCCCTTATTCTCATTGAATAGATAAGAGGCTTAGAGAAATAAATACTGGACAGTCTGAGACTGGCTGGAGTCCAGGTTTTGAAAAAAGAAATGACTCTGAGGAAATATGGATTCCCTAAATCTTGTACATTGGGTGCCTTGAGGTTTGAAGTAAACCTGTGCTCCCCTCCTCCACGCTGCCCCAGAGGTGGGAGGAGCATTTAAGGGAGCACTTCGATCCCTGGAGGCTGGAATATAAATGGTAGAACTTGATAGTCACAACGATGAGAGAGCTGGGAGTTGGTCCAGAGCATCAGCACCGTTAGCCTTTGAATGGTCCACGCAGCCTCAGACAGCGCACAATTTTGTGGGGACCATGACATAGAGATCTGTGGTTATTAAGTACGGAACCCTGCGTGACTCTAAGGAAGGGAAAAGGTATCCTACAAAATGACTGACTGCATTTCCCATTAAACCTTCAAGGCTAGGGGGTGGGGGTGGCAGAGATAAGGAAGTCCAAAGCCAATTTGAACTCCTTTGGAACATGGGGAGGGAGAGTCCATGCACTCAAGTGTTGAGACTCAAATTTATACTTATTTTACATTTAACAGTACTGTGTTAGATTTTGACCATAACTCTCATAAACAGGCCATCCGTCTAGAATTTGTATCACTGAATCTTTTTTATTTTTCTTCAAGGCACTTAACACTCTGATATAATAGTATGTTTGTTTATAGCTTTTCTCTCTACTAGTTTTAAGCCCCGTCAAGGATGAAGCTGTGCCTTTCTTAGTCACTGCTCTGTACCCCATACTTTTAAAACAGTGCCCTGGTGTATAGTACTCAGAAATTCTCCTGGTAAAAAAAATAGGAGACATTGATGATGTCAAAATATTTAATCTTAAAATATTGGCAAGATGAAGCTCTCTAAGAAATAAAATAATATTTCCTGGATTCTTTAAAATAACAGTATATCATCATTCTGTGTTTTGCTTTAATATTCTGTTCAATTTATTCGATACCTTTGCTTTTCTTGTATGACTTATCTTTGTTCAGAAGATGATCCCTCCGGCCAACAGTTGGGGAAGAGTATGATTTTATGAGCTCACTCTATTTCTTTGACAGTCTTAGACTTCTAGGCAGCCTGAAGTGACCTTATTTATGTCTCTCTTTGCATATTGCTAATATACCTTGCTATTTTAAACATATATCTAAATAGTGTGTTTTGTATTCCTTCTATTTCTGATTTTCCAAAGTAATAATAGATCACTTTCATATGGTAGATATTTAATATTGTTTACATCTATAGTCTAAATGGTATGTTTACATTGCTATCAGCGAGGCATTTTTAATATATTTTGAAATGTAGAATTTGTGCTAAAGGGATTAAGACAACTCTCTCTGTTTATCTAGAGTAAGTCAAAAAGTAAATTTAAGGCAGGGGGAAAATATTGTGAGAATCTAAGAGTAGGAGATTCCAACCTGTCTGGAGCCAAATTCCAGCAGACTTTAATCAGCACTGCATACATTCTGATGAAAAGAGAAAATCAGGATTTTTCTTTACTGTGAAATCTCACCAGATTACATATCTCTCCAGTGGGATAAATTCTTCTTTATTAGTCATGTAGTGTTTAGTAATAAATCTTCCCTTTATGAAAGTCTTAATCCAACTATAATAATTTGATATTTGTCACAGTTTCTCTGGGTCAGGAATTTGACACTGACTCGGCTGGGAACTTGTTGCTCGGGGCCCCTCCTGAGGTTGCTGCAACCACCTGAAAGGTTCATTAGAGCTGGAGGATCGCTTTTAGGTGATTCTGTTACCACGCTGGCACTCTGAGGCTGAGTCCTGCAAAAGAGGACTCTTTTCACACGGGCCTCTCCATGGGGCTGATTGAATGTCCTCACATCATGATGGGTTTTCCCTGTAGAGAGTGATCCAAGAAACCTAAGCAGAAGTTGTAATACCCTTTATGGTCGATCCGTGGAAATCATGCTTCTACCCTGTCTTTTTGGTCATACAGACCAATCCTGATTCAACGTGGAAAGAAACAATAAAAATATGAAGACAATAATTATTGGAGTCCATTTTATGGGGTGACTTCTACAACTTTCATACTTAAAACTATCTCTAATCAGAATTAGAGACAGAGAAAGCAGAAACATATTTCCCCAGTTGTGAACACCCACATTGTTAAGCTCCTTCAATGGTATTTTTCTGCTCTCTGAACTGATAATCAGTATCTCCAATGTCCAGCCCTGGTGTTCTTTAGGGAGAATCCAAATGATATTCAAATAGACATAGAGGAGACCTAAATAAAGCACACTGAAAGTACTTTTTTCTCTTCTTCTTCCCTTAAAATTTTTTTCTTTATTAGGTATCAAGGTCAGTAAAATTGGCCTGTTCTTATTTAATATTAGGAGGGAAAACAAAACCAACACAATGACAGAACTGTAATCGTACCATGTTCCCAGTCCATTTTCTCTTCTCTCTCAAATTATCATTGCCTGTATTGCCTCCCCTCACCTCTTCCCTCCCCTCTCCTCCTCAGTAGAGAGCCCTCTCTTCTGCTCTCGCTGTCAGATGATGACCTTGCCTCTTGGTTTCTTAGCAATTAGACATGCTTCTGTAACAGTACGTTAACTTTCCTACATCTGTGCTACATACTCTCCCTCACTTCTGTCATTAGGAAAAAATTGTGCCCTCAGCTACTGTCAGTGCTTCCCCTCCTGTTCTAGAATATATCATCTCTTACTCATGAAACTTCTGCAGCAACTGAGGTCTTTCTTTCCTCCATTTTCAAATTTTTCTTTTTTGGGGTCATTTCCATCAATTTAAGAGCATGCCATTAATATTCCCATTTTATTATTTTTTACTTTACCTTATATTCATCTCTAATTGTTGCTCATTTTTCTTTCCCCCCTTTTTTTTAATTGAAGTACAGTCACAGTGTGTCAATTTCTGGTGTACGGCACAATGTCCCAGTCATGCATATACATACATATATACATTTTCATATTTTTTTCATTAAAGGTTATTATGAGATACTGAATATAGTTCCCTCTGCTATACAGAAGAAATTTGTTCTTTTCTATGTACTTTTATATATAGCGGCTAACATTTGCAAATCTCAAACTCCCAAATTTACACCTTCCCACCCCCTTTCTCCTGGTAACCATAAGATTGTTTACTATCTCTTTGAGTCTGTTTCTACTTATAGATAAGCTCGTTAGTGTCCTCTTTTTTTCTTTTTTTAGATTCCACATATGAGTGATATCATATGGTATTCTTCTTTCTCCTTCTGGTTACTTCACTTAGAATGACAATCTCTAGGTCCATCATGTTGCTGCAAATGGCATTAATCTATTATTTTTATGGCTGAGTAGTAGTCCATTGTATAAGTATACCACAGCTTCTTTATCCAGTCATCTATTGATGGACATTTAGGTTGTTTCCGTGTCTTAGCTATTGTAGATAGTACTGCTATGAATATTGTGGTGCATGTATCTTTTCGAATTAGAGTTCCCTCCAGATATATGCCCAGGAGTGGGATTGCTGGATCATATGGTAAGTCTATTTTTACTTTTTAGAGGACTTTCTATACTGTTTTCCATAATGGCTGCACCAAACTGTCTTTTCCCTTTTAAGAAAGCTCCTTCAAGAGTTATGTTGATTTACAATCTCCAATTCCCCCCTTCCCATTCTGTCTTGAACCCACTTCATTTGAGCTTTTTATTCTCCTGGTTCCCCTGAAACATCTCTTGTTAAAAGCCAGTGATAACCATCATATTGTTATGTCTAAAGGTCAATTCCAAGTCCTCTTCTTACATGACTCATTAGTAACATTTGACACAACCAGTCACATCCTCCTCCTTAAAATACTTTCTCCATTTGGCTTGCAGGCACACAGTCTGCTCTCCCTTCTCTACCTGTCAGGGTGACTGCTCATCTTCAGTTCCTGTTGTTCCTCCTTGCTCAAACTGTCTGATCTCTTTACAACAACATATAACAGAAACAATTACAATCACAAGAGTTTATAGAATTGAAGTCAGTATGGGAAAAAAAATCTTGAAAATTGGAATCATTTTAATTGGAAAATTTAACATGTCATGACACTCAAAGAAAAAAATACAAAATATAGTGGATAACACAGAGACAATGCTCAGATAATATAGATGTGCTGAAAATAAGCCCTGGCTGATGGGTACTCAGGAGGGGCTCCCGACTCCCACACTGGGAGGTAGAACTGAGCGAGTTGCTGTGCCCACGCTCCATGGCCGCCAGCTCTCTAACGTGGGTGTGATCGTTCACATAGCTTACACACAGTCCTATGCATCGACTCGGGTGTGTTGATTCATTTACATTATTTTCTTTTTACTGTTTGTTTTCCTCTGATAGAAGAAAATAGCAGGAGAAAACAGGAAGGATTCCATTAGCTCTAAGAAGAGCAGTCACTTCAACAGCCACTTGTCTGTAAAGATTTTCCCATCTGCCTCCAATGCTGGGTATGGGCTATGGGTGTGTAAAACCAGTGGAGACAGAAATTAAGTGAGAGCTAGCATTTTAGGTGGATTTACTGGACATCTGTGGGTTAGAACAGAAAAACAGACTCACTACCAATGTTTTGCAAACCAGTGGTTTTGATTGTAGTTAAGATGTGTGGAAATTTATCCTTGAGGTTTCCCAGAAATTCTGATTGTCGATAAATAGTATGTATACTTTAATGTTTAGAATATATTTACTTACTAATGTTAACTCTTTTAATATAAGTTAGACAATGCCAGTAGTAAAGAATTGGGAAAGATAAGAATATTCTATAATTTTTCTTTGTAAAGAATGTGAGTATAAAAGTAAAACACTTGATCAAATAAAAATATAAGAATTTTATAGTCGACAGACTGATAAAGACCTGCCTTAGAGAATGATAAGTGACTGTCAGCTCGTTATTTACTTTACAGCTTTCGGTTAAGTGTCACTGTTATTTCAAAGATGAATAAGTACCAGCATTATATTATTAGATGAGAAAGCATTAAAAACAGTTCTTATGAAAAACACCTTAACATTTTGCATCTAGAATGTCCATTTTCTTTAGCGATGAAATCCTCTCTGACATTCACGTTAAGTATTTGCATTATAATGTACTCTTGTTCTCTACCTTTATCCCTAATTCATAATAATGATCATTTAGCTTAGAATAGGATTAGGATCATTATTATTAGGAAAACGTTCTTTCCTATTTAGAGCCAATGAATTCACTAGAGATTTTTGCCTGCATGATGATTGCTTGATTATGTACACCTGGAAAGAGCCTGAACAAGAGAGAATTCTTTTCCTTTTTGCTCTTCAGACATGTGTAGGCATAGACAGGATATTAGGGACCCTCAGGCTATGGAAACCAAGCTATTTATTTAAAACATAACTGCATGACCCTCATTGACACTTGCATTCCCACAGCAGAGGCCAGAGCCCTACTGCATTTAAACTGGGCAGCAGTTGGGGCTAAAACAATAAGATAATAGTTTTATTCAATGATTCACATTGTTGATTTTAGTGACAACTGTCTGTTTAGATTTTCTTACCCACAGAAGGAAGAATAGTATGGGAAATTTTATCTTTTTATACTAATATCATTAAGAATTTTCTTTGTAAAGTAGGTACAGGGAGCATAATCAGCTGGAAGACTGTTGAGATGAGAGGTGGCTAGCGTGTACAGCTACTGATTTTGGTGATTAATTAAAGCCTAGAAAGATAGGAATTCAAAGGAAATATTTTCCAAAAGCAATTGGATAAAATAAGCTAATTAGCACATTTTAATATAATTAATCAGCGTATAGATAACATATTGGGTCTTTATTAGTGGAAGGCATAGTAAAGCAGAGTGTTATTAAACAAAATGATTTGGGCCCTGTCTCTCTGATTTCATTCTGTAATTATAATATATGCTTTGATGTGCATTTCTGGTAATCAAAAATATAATCTCTATAGGGGTATTTTTTAATATAATTGTCATTATCATGCTAGTCATAGTAATTTATTAGATCACCTGTTGGGGATTAGTTGGGAGTATTGCATTGTATTACAAGTAAATTTAGTGAGTCTATGATGAATATAAATCAGTGCTACCAAAAGTGGAAAGATCCTATTAATATAGAGAATAAAAGGTAGAATTCTGTGTTCTTTTTTTTTTTTTTTTTTTTGGTCCTATTTCTCTTTCAAATGACAATAGTAAGTATTGAAATTAGTATTGCCTCAAAAAAATATAGAACAGGATAAGATTTGTGTTAGGGAATGTTTGAGTAAAATAATTTGAACTAAAGTAAATATTGAAATATAGCATTATTTTGGGATTCCCTGTACTTTTGACAGGTGAAATTGGCTTGCAATTAATGTTAGTGATAATCAACTTGTACCTACTGGTGAGGGTGTGGATAGTGAGTTGAAAAGTAGTTCAATAAAGTTCTTAAGCTTATTTATTTATGCAATAAATATTAAATAATGAGGCTTTAGGAGATAACTAATTCAGATTACTTTTGTTTTGAAGCATGATACTTGAGGTAGGAACGTAATTTTTAAAGTGGTATGGATTGAGAATTTTGATGTAAAAAACTATATATACCAACTACTTTTACAAGAAGTGTTAAGCCTATACCAGCTTTCTGGGTGCAAATATTGATGCTTGATGTTACATTAACATTTACGTATTGTGAAGCATTGTAATAAATAAACATGATACTATGCCCACTAAGTGTCATATTGAATTTACTATATGGGATAAAAGACTTAGAAGGATAATTATAAATGATAGTGAGAAGTTTATATTGATAGTGTTACCAGGCAGTTGTTATAACCCATAATCTAAGGTGTCAAAATTATTTGTCTTGTTGTTCAACTACCTAATTTTACTCTAACAGTATTTATTTATTTACTTCATGTATAGATTGATATCCTAAAAGTCCAAGAAAGTGCCAGTAAGAATAAAATATGGGGTCCAATGTCATTGATACTAGAAAGGATTTTGTAAATTATAATTTGTTAATTGTAAGTGGGACAATTCTGGATTTTCAAATACAATTCATACGGATTTGACTTTTCTGTAGATAGGTAGTAATTGTAATCAGAATGTGAAATCCAGAATTTTACAATACCTACAAGTCTTTTGTGATGAACAGGGGAGTATTAGGGATTAGTAAAAAGATAGGTGGACTTTGAATTGTTTGGGGAACCAAAGTTGTGTTCTTATAAATGCTTAATTTGTAAGACAATTAAACAGTTGTTGTTTTTTTTTAACTTTTTTATTGATTTATAATCATTTTACAGTGTTGTGTCAAATTCCAGTGTTCAGCACAATTTTTCAGTTATTCATGGACATATACACACCCATTGTCACATTTTTTCTCTGTGAGTTATCATAACATTTTGTGTATATTTCCCTGTGCTATACAGTGTAGTCTATTCTACAATTTTGAAATCCCAGTCTATCCCTTCCCACCCTCCACCCCCCTGGCAACCATAAGTCTGTATTCTCTGTCTGTGAGTCTATTTCTGTCCTTTATTTATGCTTTGTTTTTGTTTGTTTGTTTGTTTTTGTTTTTTAGATTCCACATATGAGCGATCTCATATGGTATTTTTCTTTCTCTTTCTGGCTTACTTCACTTAGAATGACATTCTCCAGGAGCATCCATGTTGCTGCAAATGGCATTATGTTGTCGGTTTTTATGGCTGAGTAGTATTCCATTGTATAAATATACCACTTCTTCTTTATCCAGTCACCTGTTGATGGACATTTAGGCTGTTTCCATGTTTTGACTATTGTAAATAGTGCTGCTATGAACATTGGGGTGCAGGTGTCATCCTGAAGTAGATTTCCTTCTGGATACAAGCCCAGGAGTGGGATTCCTGGGTCATATGGTAAGTCTATTCCTAGTCTTTTGAGGAATCTCCACACTGTGTTCCATAGTGGCTGCACCAAACTGCATTCCCACCAGCAGTGTAGGAGGGTTCCCCTTTCTCCACAGCCTCTCCAGCATTTGTCATTTGTGGATTTTTGAATGACAGCCATTCTGACTGGTGTGAGGTGATACCTCGTAGTTTTGATTTGCATTTCTCTGATAATTAGTGATATTGAGCATTTTTTCATGAGCTTTTTGATCATTTGTATGTCTTCCTTGGAGAGTTGCTTGTTTAGGTCTTCTGCCCATTTTTGGATTGGGTTGTTTATTTTTTTCTTATTGAGTCATATGAGCTGCTTATATATTCTGGAGATCAAGCCTTTGTCGATTTCACTTGCAAAAATTTTCTCCTCTTCCGTAGTTTTCTTCTTGTTTTATTTCTGGTTTCCTTTGCTGTACAGAAGTTTGTAAGTTTCATTAGGTCCCATTTGTTTATTCTTGCTTTTATTTCTTCTAGGAGAAAATTTTTTAAATGTATGTCAGATAATGTTTTGCCTATGTTTTCCTCTAGGAGGTTTATTGTATTTTGTCTTATGTTTAAGCCTTTGATCCATTTTGAGTTGATTTTTGTATATTGTGTAAGGGACATGTTACTATATATAGAAAACCCTAAAAGGTCCACACAAAAGCTACTAGAGCTGATTGAAGAATTCAGCAAGGTAGCAGGTTACAAAATTAACGTTCAAAAATCAGTTGCATTTCTTTACACTAACGATAAATCAACAGAAGAAGAAAGTAAAGAAACAATCCCCTTTAAAATAGCACCCAAAGTAATAAAATATCTGGGAATAAATCTAACCAACGAGGTGAAAGAATTATACACAGAAAACTATAAAACGTTGATGAGGGAAATTAAAGCAGACTTTAAAAAATGGAAAGATATCCCATGCTCTTGGATTGGAAGAATCAATATTGTTAAAATGGTCACTCTGCCCAAGGCAATCTACAGATTTAATGCAATCCCTATCCAATTACCCAGGACATATTTCACAGAACTAGAACAAATCTTAATAAAATTTATATGGAACCATCAAAGACCTAGAATTGCCAAAGCATTACTGAAGAGAAAGAAAGAGGCTGGAGGGATAACTCTCCCAGACTTCAGACAATACTATAGAGCTACAGTCATCAAGACAGCATGGTATTGGTACCAAAACAGACATATAGACTAATGGAACAGAATAGAGAGCCCAGAAATGAACCCACAAAGTTTTGGTCAACTCATCTTTGACAAAGGAGGCAAGAATATACATTGGAATAAAGACAGTCTCTTCAGCAAATGGTGTTGGGAAAACTGGACAGCAGCATTTAAAACAATAAACAGTTGTTTTTAATTTCTCAGAGAACTGGGTTGCAGCACCGACTCAGCCATCCAACTACCTTATCCTCAATGTGTTTCTTTATGTAAGGTGAGCTTCACCCAAGATGGAAAACAAAAGATTCCTATATGCTAGGTTTAGAGCTGTGTTTCTTTGGAATGTTTTAGTAAATCCCTCCTACAGTGGTGTTGCAGTGTTTCTCTTTCCCTCTGAGTAAAACGTTTCATTTAGCTTAGGGAAGAAACCCACCTGGAAACCAATAAGCGAAAACCTTCCTGTCAGGCTCTGAATATCAGCTTCCAATTTGCCCAGCTTCTGACCACAGAACTACTTGAAAAAATCTTCTTAAATACCTTGTTAGGTTTCAACAGGAAAAAACAGTACATACTCCTGACAGTACTGAACAACCTATGAATACAAGAGGTGTCCCCAAAGAGGTGCAAAAGGCTATATTCCCAAGATCCAGAGCTGCTGTCAAAGATAACCAAAGGGAAGAAGGCTTAGTTGCCCTGAAGCTGGCAACAGCTGTAATGGAAGAAATTTTGAGGTATGGGGAAGTCATTGTGGCTTATACATTATTTAACTTAAATTTAATGTTAACTATCACAGCCTGTTTGTGGCCTATCAAACATACATTGTACGACTACTTTAATCATGATGGAAAAGACTGCATTAACCAGAAGTGGAGAATGTCCGAGTTAAAAATAAAGATTAAATGCCTCCCTTCCTGGGACACCAGTGCTAGTGATCTTTCAAAGCTTCTAGATAGATGTGATAGAAATGAGCAACAACATAGTATGTATTTTGTAGAACAATATGTAATAATGAATTAGTTAATTCTTGTTAACCTGTTCACAATAAGTAGGAGAATAAAGCGTACGGCTCTTGGGACACCTGATGATCATTTATTACTTCATTCTTATAACATCGCTAGTCAAAGGCTTTTACCTCTGTTAGGGTAATAATAATTATGGTAATAATTACAGTAGCAGATGAGATATGCTTAAATATTTACTTCAAAACGTAGGGCATAATTATAATGTGGTTTCTAATAAACCCTAAAATTCCAATTGATAGTGCCACTCAGACTATTTTTATGCAACTCAAGTATTTTTTTCCTGAATAATATGGTACAATATGTGGAACCATTCCAAAGCATCTGTATTTCAGGATATGCAATCAATCAGAATAAATGTTGACATTAAACTCAGGTGGCTACCTCCTGCTGGGTCAAAAGATTTTTGTGATTATTATCTCTGCTGCAATTATAAAAAGAGTTACTGCTAATAAAGGTGCAGTGATGAGCACAAATCAAAGAAGCAGTGTCTGGTATTGTGATGTAAAAGTGGCATTAATTAGTCGCAGTAATAAATGAATGGCACCTAAAATTGATAAGGTCCCCCTCCCCCACTAGATGAGGGGCTAAGACGGTTAAATCTGTTGTGTCTGCAGGGACTAGGGTGTCATCTAATAAAGGGGCAGAATGTTCACTCTATTCTTATCTTGACTCCTAATGTTGATGACACAAGTAGTAAAAGGAATCATGGGAGTGATAATTAGAGGTTTTTTTTTATTTTTTAGAATGCTCTGTCTGATGTATCTCTCATTAATGGTGCTAATGAGTTTCAAAATCCTCCAATCGTGATGGCATTACCATAAAGAATTTTACTAAGATGTGGGCAGTAGCACTCAATTATAAATGTAAGTGTCTGCTAATAAAACCCTCATTGATTAAAATCAGCCCGAATTAGCTGTATCTGCTATCAGTTGTCTCTACGGTTCAATTTTATTTTAAAAACAAAGTAGTCACTGTAGAGTAATATGACTGTTTTGTGATTTGTTAAGAATAGATAAGGGTAGATAAATCTGTGTAAAATGGCTAAGAATAAACTTTGTGTATCAAACACAAGGCCAGAGGATAATTCTTCATTTTGCCAAGCTGGGAGGTTTAGCCCGATACACCGAACTACAGATTCTGAGATGCGGTTAAATGAAACCTTATCTGTGCTTCTCCGGGCTCTTTCAGCAAAAGCTCGGAATGGACCGCAGCCAGCATTTAAGGAGTGTGGTCAGATGTGCAAATGGCACATATGCATACATCTGTAATTACTATTACAAGTCACAGGATAATTGCCAGTGCGACCTCACGTGGAGATTGTGTTCCACACATAGGTCTCCGATTAAAGCGCTCTCTGAACGTAATTGATTACATTGCTAAGCTTGGTAGGGACAAAAGGTAGACCGAGGTTTAATTCTGTTAGTGGACATGGTCTTGATGTGGGCATTCAGATTGTTTATGCAAAGTCAGGATGATAACAGGTTAATAATCTAATTAGTACTGATAAGGTTAGAGGTCCGAGTTGTTCTTTGATGTATCATTTTATGCCATCAGCAGTTGGTTGAAATCCATATGAACCTACAATATTTGGTTCTTTTTGAAATTCAATGTGACCTAATTTTTTTGGTGGAAAAACCCACATACTCCATGGTGAAACGCTGAAAGCACTTCCTCTAAGACCAGGAACAACACAAGGATGCCCACTCTCCCCACTCTCGCCACTTTTATTCAAACATAGTATTTTAAGTCCTAGCCACGGTGATCAGACAATATAAAGAAAGAAGAGGAATCCAAACTGCGAAGGAAAAAGTAAAACTGTCACTGTTTGCAGATGACATGATATTATACATAGAAAATTCTAAAGTTACCACCAGAAAACTACAAGAGCTCACTAATGAATTCAGGGCAGTTGCAGGGTACATAATTAACACATAGAAATCTTTTGCATTTCTGTATACTAATAATGAACCTTCAGAAAGGGAAATTTAAAAAGCAATACCATTTACCATTGCATCAAAAAAAATAAAATACCTAGGAATAAAGTTACCTAAGAATGTAAAACACATGTACTTGGAAAACAGTCTTAACAGTGACGTGAGCTGTGAGTTTTTCATATATGACCTTTATCATGTTAAGATATGTTCCCTCTTTGCTCACTTTCTGGATGATTTTTATCATACATAGATGTTGAATTTTGTCAAAAGCTTTTTCTGTGTCTATTAAGATTATCATATGATTTTATTCTTCAGGTTGGTAATGTGTGTCATATTGATTGATTGGCAGATATTGAAAAATCCTTGCATCTTTGGGATAAACCCCACTTGATCATGGTGTATAATTCTTTGTGTTGTTGGATTCCATTTGCTAATATGTGGTTGAGGATTATTGCATATTTGTCCATCAGTGATATTGGCCTGTTAGTTTCCTTTCTTCCTCCTCCTCCTTCTTCTTTGTTCTGATATCTTTGTCTGGTTTTGGTATCAGAGTGAGTTTGACCTTATAGAATGATGTTTGGAAGTGTTCCTGCTTGTGAAGATTTCTGGAACAGTTTGAGAAGGATAGGTGTTATCTCCTCTGAATGCTTGGTGGAATTCAACCATGAAGTCATCCATTTCTGGAGTTTTTGTTGCTGTTGGGAGTGTTTAAATTACTGCTTTAGTTTCATTCCAGGTAATCGGTAGGATCATATTTTCTGTTTCTTCCTGGTTCAGTCTTGAGGGACTGTGCCTTTCTAAGAATTTGTCAGTTTCTTCTAGGTTGTACATTTTATTGGCACATAGTTGTTCATAATAGTCTTATGCCCTTTTGTATATCTGTGGTGTTGGCTGTAACTTCTTGTTTATTTCTGATTTTATTGATTTCTCTCTTTGATGAATCTGGCTAAAGGTTTATCAGTTTTGTTTATCTTTTCAAAAACAAAATCAATTTGATTTCAAAGTCAAGATTAGTTCCTTGAAATTCTTATCTGTAAGACAGTTGAATCAGGGGAATCATTTTTATTTAAAATATGTCTCCAGAAATGACACAAGGATGAACTTAATATTGTTTAAAAGATGGTAAAAGTCTCTGAAATCCAGATAAATAACTTTTAGACCCATTGGTTGAATATCTATTCCTAGTAAAATGGTAAAGAATCTCTATGCTGTTGGTGTATTATAATTTTTTTCAAGGTATTAGCCTTAAATAGAACAATCTTATTCTCACTTTGAAACTAGGAAGAGTAAGATGACTTGTGGATGGATTAGTGAAAGGACACTTTATTCTACTACTTTTTATATGGTTTCTTTTCTTTTTACAAAATTCATGTATTTCATCTGTATTTTAACACATGCGTGCATGCCTGTAAGGGGAGAGAAAGAACTTTAAAGAATGAGTAGGAGGAAGTCATGGGAAAAGTGCAGCTGAGGTTTTTCAAGCTCTAAGAACCACTTTTGTAAAGACGTGCAAATTAGGAAGAGCACTTGTCTTTCAAGGGGCTGCGTATTTGGTAAACCAGGATGTAGAACTTGACATGGGGAGTGAGAAAGTGAAAAATGTCACTAGCAGTTCACTGCTGGAAGCTGACACTCGGCCTTAGTGTTCCCAACTAAACATAAACAGCTTTCTCAGAGTACAGTCGATCCTCAGACAAGGCCACTCTGTGACCACAATTGAATAAGAGAGAAAAAGACACTTTGCAGCCACAAAAGCAACTAAACATCCCCTTCCCCAGGAAAGCAAGAGTGACTGCTAGTTCTTTCCCTGCTCCCCTTCGGGCTCCTTGCTTCCTAGATGAAAAATACAAAGACACCCCGTGACTTGTCTCTGCTGTCTGACAGCACCCCATCCTGAATTATCCACAGGTCTCTAAATCCCACTTAGAATCACTCAGCGTGAGCCCCACTGTTATAAGCCATTCCTAACTCTCTTTTACAGAGACAGTTCAGGGCTCCTCTGATGTGCATTCTCCCTTGCTGCAGGAAGCCAAAAGAACTTAAATTTGCTTGATTGCCGGTGCATGGTGGTTGTTGGTTGGCAGGCTCTGAGCTGACAGTAGTGGCAGGAGATGGTCCTGTTAGGCTAGTTAGGCTAGAATAAGATCATAAAGACATGCCAGCATATATAATGCCAAGGAAATGGCCCTTTACCTTTTCTGCTACGGATGATCTTTGGAAGATGTTAACACACAGGAAGGAACATTATAGAATTATTTAAACCATCATTTTGGTCATAGTTTGGAAGGTAAATTGGTGTAGGGGCAAGATTGAAAGTAAATAATTTGGGAGATAGTTTTAGCCATCTGGACAAGAGGTGATGAGGGCCACAGTTAAAGATGCCAGTGTAAGTATAAAAAAGTAGAGAGGAAAAGCACAGGGCTCAGTGACTGATTCTAGTGATGCCATTCCCTTAAGAGCAATGTGGAGGGAACAACTTTGGGGAGAGTTGGATGATTAACTGAGTTAAGAGTTGCTTGCA
This sequence comes from Camelus bactrianus, assembly GCF_048773025.1. Classification (NCBI taxonomy): domain Eukaryota; kingdom Metazoa; phylum Chordata; class Mammalia; order Artiodactyla; family Camelidae; genus Camelus; species Camelus bactrianus. Next base: position 94,166,863 of record NC_133542.1, read on the forward strand.
AAACTAGAGTTTGACAGTCCAGGAAGCAACTCAGCCTATTGATTTGAAACTCAAGGGAATTATTTGGGTTGGAAAACAGATTTGGCTGCTACCAGCAAAGAGACAACAATTGCAGCCATTTCCTTTTTATGTGACACTTCTACCCTACACTGAGCCCAGAAGTCTCTGCTATTCTAGTTTTCACTGTCTCCTCCTAGCAACTGGCTAATTGATGCATTCCATCACAAAATGTGAAGTGAAATTGAATAGGATGATTTGTACCTGCCTTAAGAAGGCAAATAAACTATGCTCAGGCAATTTATAAATAGAGCTCAGCTGTGAGGTAAGATAATAGGTATTCCCTCCTGTTCATGAATCCACGTTTTCAGGCAGGAATGACCTTAGGGATAGAATTGCTCAGCTCAGCTAATTCCTCAGGTCCAACTAAGCCCGTGGCAATGGTGAAGATCAGATGAATAGATGCTTAAGTGGAGGATTTCTCTATGGAAGGAGTTTAATCCTTCTTCCTTTTCCAGGAGAGACAACGTACATGAATGAGTGATAGCTGAGAATTTCCAAGGTGTAGCTGTAGGGAAGAGAATGTGGGTAACCCACAGTCAGAGGATATTTAGTAATTATTCATTCCCATATTTATTCCACTCCAAAGAATTGTTTCAAGATAGCTGATACCTTGAAGTGCACATGGATTCTTCCAGAATGAAACATTGTTAGTCCACGATTAGACAAAGCTTTTCTATCACTGGGCGTTGTTGTTGTTGCTTTGTGTTTTTTTCCCCAGTGGCTGTAAACCATGAGCGTTTATTGTTTGACTCATTTTTCAGTCACAGGTTTGGACGATATGAGATAGTGTGTTGTAGGTATAACAGTATTGGACATAGATGCAGTAGGCACTGTACTACATGCTTCACATGCGTTGCCATATTTAATTGTCATCATAGTTTCATGAATTGGTTCACAATTTCATCCTGATTTTAGGGTTGGCACAACTGAGACTTAGAGAAATTGTTTATTGTAATATAGATTAGTAGGTATTGGAACTGGCGCAACTTCATTTACATGGTACAAAAACTAGTGCATAGTCTTCTGATAAGGAAAAAATGTCACCAACCTTATTCTGTTGTTCTTATTTGATAGAGTATTTATTAAAACTTGCTTATAGATTTTGATTGGTTTCAAAATACAGTTAAGCTTTGATATTTTACATAGTGTTATGTTTTCATTTTTTCTTTGAATGCAATATTATAATCATCTTCTCCCTTTTTTTGCATCTTAAAATTGGGAAGTCCTTTTATTATGTATTATAATCATTCTCCCTTTCGGCTATATTTTCTTGAACAACAGAAAGCTTTGACATGGTTGTATTAACCTTTTCATTTTCTACTGTTGATTTGGTTTTAACCCCTACAGCATGAGGAAAGTCCTCCTTCATCTATAGCCTCACACCCTGCTTCTCCTTAAGTCTCATTCAGCATCTTGTCTGTAAACCTTGATTTAAAACTCAGTTTCCTGGACTCCACATTCCATCTACTGAATCAGTCTTTAGGGATGAATCCAGTGAATCTGGAATTTTATCAGGATTCTAAGTAAGTGTTATGTACATTACAGCTTGATGACCACATCTCTATTGAGAAATGATTGCACATAATTTTCTACATGTTTTACCCAGCTGTTAATCTTTAACTGTATGATGAAAATAACACAAAATGCATTTTTGTTTTCCCTCAAATTGAAAATAATACATTGTCACTTCACACTCCTTACAGTTATTACAAGTTATTTTTGGTAGCACATAATTAGTTCATTAGTAAAATCATATATATAAAACTCAAGTGTGAAAAGATGCATTTTATGTAACGTATGATTCAGTGTTAGATTCATGAACATGAACTAACACTTTTAACGAACAAAGAAGACTCATAGCCATGGACGCAAGGGAGAGGTTTTAGACTGAGAGGATGAAGGAGATGATATCAGGTATTTCTTACCATATCATCAGAAAAAGAGTTTTTTTTTGTTTTTGTTTTTGTTTTTTTTTTTTTTTAATCTTATGAAAGGTGGTGGGGCAAGGGGCAGGGGAAGATAATACAGTTATATAAACCAAAGGCATCCCAATTGGTTTATCAGTTTCCTTAGATGAAAACAATTAGTCTTGCCATTTTCAAACTTGGTGTAAACATAAAATTACTTATAGTGAGTAAATTGAATATGAAAAATATATTGGTTTCATATTATGGTTAGATAAGGAAATGAAAAATACATGGAGGTAACAAGCAGGAAGGGGCAGCCACAGAGGCAGAAAATAAGAGGGCAGAGGTAGGGAGGCTTGCGTGTTGGCAAGGGGGGAAGGCAAGCATTTTCTGATGCTGATCATTGCTGCACAGTGTTTGTGCCCTTCTTTGTAGCAGATCCTGGGTGTTACGTGAATACTCAATATTCTCAGCTAAATGACAGCGTTTCTTCCCAGTCTCCCTTGAATTTAGATGCAAAGTTGAGGCAACATTTGAGCCAATGTAGCATAAGGAAACCACACGAGGTGGCTGGTGGAGTTTCCCTAGTTGGGAGATGCACCCTTGATTCTTCTGGTCTTCCTCTATCTTGATGCCTGAGATTGGATATGGTGGACAGATCTCCAGAAGGTCTCTCATACCATGAACTGTACTTGAGCACAGAAACCAAAGCAAGGGTGTGGCAGCAGAATTACATAAGAACTCCACCTCTTTGTTGTTGGTGCTCACGCCAACACTGTACTGCCCACATCAGGGATTATTATGTGGGAAATTCTGTCTTCATTTGGCTTCTGTTGCTTTTATGGTGTGTTAGCTATTTGAAGCTGAAACAATCTGAGCTGAACAAAAGGTAGACACCAAAGAGAATAAATGCACAAATTTCACTTATTTTTTTCCAAGGTTTTATAAGGATATTGCCACTGACCTTATTACAACCAAACTCCAAGTACTGACTTTGGATTTGAGCTCAGTTGTTTGGCAATTTTAGCCATAGAAGGGAAGACATCATACAGACTCATATCCAGAGAGAGCTATTTGACTTTGAAGAGTCTGTGAAAAGACCTGAACAAGGGTGGCACACTAGAGTTTCTGCTGTCTAATTTAGTCCTTCTATTTAATATCATTAACAGCGTTCTTGGTCAATAACTTTAATTCCCCCAACAGACCACTGCTGACTCCCACCCAGTACCCAGTTGCCCGAGGACCACAGAAGAAGCCCCATTGGTTATGGATCTGGCTTCTCTTCATTACAGTTTTCAAGCAACTGCTTTATAGCTTCCCCCTGCGAGTCTGAGCATTATCTCTCACATTCTGAAAGTGCTGTTTCAGGAAAACGCAATGAGGGCAGACCCCAAAGTAATGCATCAAGGCCCTCAGCCCTAATAGCTATGCTAATATGTACACTTGTGAATGAGCTGCGTGAACTTTTTATTGATAGAGACGATAGAGGTGCCCATATTTGGCATATGAGGAAATGACTTACAGTCAGAGTGTTAGATTTCCCCCAGAGTAAAGGGAAAGGCTCCAGCACGAGCTGTTCATTCTTTGTGTAATTGCAATATTTGTTTTGTTTTATATGCTTCTGTGTAGACTTAAACTTAAATATTTCATAGTTATGTAATGATATTTTGCTTCTGGTGTATCTACTAATTTCCGCAAGTCAGCTAATAGGATTACCAGATGTAATTAAAGATAGTGATGGAGAAATATTTTGGCACTGTAGCTCTAGTACTAAACACATTTACTAGACAATATAATTGGAAATACATTTTCAACAAATTAGGAAACAGATTAAAATGACAAGAGATAGCCAAGTACAAAACTCATATAAACTCATAAAAGAGCCACACTAGAAATGTGAGTATCATCCAGATGGAAATCAAATGTGTAGAGTGGTCTTATTCACAATTAACACAAGAAAAAACAATCATCAATATGTTTCCTGTGATTTAAATTAATATAAAATAGTTCCTTTATTCGCTAAATTATGTCTGAAATCCAAAAATGGGGAGACTTAAATACTGGAGCATTCCACTAAGCACAAGGGATTGAATCCTGCTTTTACTTTACTTTCTTCCGACCCTTACTAAAATGACTGCATTAAGCAAATATATGCACCGAGACTAACAGAGTGAGACAGGGAGTGACTACAGCGTATTTGCGGAAGTGGGGAAACAGATGAGTGTCTGGTGATTTAAATGAAATCTGAACAAGTGGTCAGGAAAGTGCAGAAGAGAGGAGATTCAGATCCCTAACCATGGAAAGGCTCAGATATAGGAGGCAACTGGGATCTTCGCAAGTGGAGGTCCAGGTAAAGAGGATTCTTTAAAGATTTGTATAGGATGCTGTTAGTTACCTGATCCCTTTTCACATCTGGTTTACCTGGCAGCTTTTCATTAAAAAATGTCTTGTAGTTTTACTTAACATCTCAAGCTGTAATATTTTCATTTATAATTGTAAATATAAATACAAATGTTAAATTAAAAGACATAAACAGTCCTTATGTGATGACCTGTTAAGGCTGTCATGGCTTCACTGTTTGGAGTGTTCCATCTTATCAGCTACTTCCTAACATCACTTTGGTCAGAGAAGTCAGGGCAAGGAGGCAGGGAACACTGTCTCCAGAGGAGAGTAGGAGATAAGGACACACCAATAAAGGTTTCATACTTTCTAGTTTACCATGGTCCTGCTTAGGACACTTACTTATTTATTACTTAGTGGTGAGAGACCAAACATAATCCACTAAATTAAAAATAACAAGCCATTGTTAAATTAAGAAAGATTGCACAATGCCAGAAAACACTGAATCTCTCTAAAAACATAAATATATATAAGAATTATCATATGAGGTAAGATGCTTTTCTTTTATTTGACCATTGCACACTATATAAAGTGACCCAAAGTAGGACTCTGGCTTTTCCCATTACTTCAAATTATTCTACGCTATGGCAGAATAATTTACTTACTATCATCAGGGCTTTTGTTTAAAAATCATGCCTGTTCTTATGTCACAATTTTTGTGCCACCTTCCTTTGACAGACAATATTAATACTATTTCAGAGCATGATAGGAAAATCAACCCAAGAGTTATTTTTCCCCAGGATTTCCTCCAAGACTTGTCTACAAAGTTAAAAGTGTTCTTATAGACTCTCCTATCTGATGTGAATGAGTGGAGAGTTTAATGAAGTCAAATGAACCTGCAGAAATCTTTTAAGAAAAAACTCTGTTATAGTCTAATTTTATAAAACAGAGAAAACCCAAATCTTTAGTTAATACAGTCATTTTCCCTTTTTCCCCACGTACATATGTGTACACATGTCAATGTAAGTAAATGCCTCTCTCTCATCCCCCTATCTATGTATAATTACATGTGCAAAGAACTGAATTGACATGACAAAAGATATTGTAAAAACCAGAGTGGTGTTATTACTTGACATTTTTTCACATAATTTTTAACTAAATATTAACAATAAATAGAGCATGCTTCCTAATCATCTTAGATTAATCCCCCAAAGTGAAGAGTATTCTCTAATTGAGTGTTTCCCAAAGAAATATTACATAAGGATCCCCTGGATATTTATTAAAATTGCAAATTACCAAGTCAATGTCTACAGAATTAGCATCTCTGGAAATAGAGCCCAGAACATGCACTTTTTTTTTTTTCCTGCCTCAGGTTTATTTGTACAAACAGCACAGGTAGACATGAGCCCCATGCAGACAACTGCCCAGGGGTTACACTAGTCCTTACATCCTCATATCAGTAGATGAAAGCCTCTACTCTGGAGCCTTTGTGGGGGCCTGGGTGCCTTTGGGAGACTGAGCCGGAGCTGGAGCTGGAGCCAGAGCTGCAGCTGTGGCCTTGGTCTGAGCCTTGGCCTTGGCCTTTGGCCAACAGAGCCTGAGACCCTTGGCAATGTGGGTACGAGCACATTTCCCGAGCTTGGGGTAAGCAATGTAGGCAAGTGGACTGAGCTTTCAGCTGCTGCCCTTTGGAATCTTGGGCTTGGCCTCCTTGGGCTTTATGAGAGCCTTGATAGCCTCAGCAAGTGCATTCATGTCGTTGATGTTGTTGGCCTGTATCTTCTTCAGGCCCTTCTTCTCGTGCTTCTTGGCAAAGCACGTGTTCCTCAGGAACTTGGGGTCCACCCCCTTAAGAGATTCATATCATTGTGATTCGGGCTTTTTGATGCCATTTCTGTGCCATTTTTGGGACTGGTTGTGTGTGGTGTGGTTCTTTGACTTGGCCATGCCTGTACTGGAGCCAGGAGGTCCCGAATCGCCTGGGAGTGGAAGAGAAAGAGCCAGAACATGCACTTTTAAAATGCCTGCTCAATGAAAAATTTTTACTGCCCGAGTCCTAGGTCTTCCCTGACATTTGCTATACATTTATCATTCTGAAAAAAAGATTCTATTGCCTGTTATGTGAAACATGTTAACAAGTTTAGATATCTGAGCATCAAAAACTGGGCTCAAAAATTCACTGCAGTTAGAAAGAACATGAGAACATAGAACTATAAAGCTAATCTAATCAGATGAAACCTGTATCTCCCCAGAGCGATTCTGTGTCCGAGCTGTATCACAATCTCCTGAGGGTTTTTTTTTAAACTAGATTTAGAACTTTTCCCCAAACTGTAAGACCACAACTTTTTCGAGTGTGTTCTGGTAGCCAGCAGGTAACAGTTGAGATGTTTCAAACATCTCACCTGCATAGACTGAGATTACTTTTGTCTTTAACACACCCTCTGTTTACACTTGATCAACAGGAAATTAAACAGTGAATAACAATTGGGGCTAAATAGTTTCTGTCACAGTTTTAAAGTTACTACATAAGCCACAGCCTTAATGGCTGAAGGCAGATCTTCCCTAGAGGTACAAATTTAAAGTACAAGGAACCACAGAAACCACAGGAAAAAATCACTGCTTTGATTTGCCACGGAGCTTTGAGCTCTTGCCTCTTTTGGAGAAATAGGGATTCATCCTTCAGGCTTTCTGGGTTATTTTTTTCAAACTACAATTCACTTTCAGAATCACAAATGAATGTCTGAGGGAACACAGAGTTCAAAGCTTTTTCTTAAGCAAGATATTAAGTCATGTGTCATGAGGTACCCAGTGAAACTTCAGACACAGAAGCCTGAATATATTTGCCAGAGAAATCCAGAAAAAATATTCTATCAACAAGGATAGTTTTTTTTTTTTTTAAAAGATGGGAAAGACCCCAGATGTTAATAATAGTTATCTATGAGTTGAAGGGACAATTAAAATTTTTTCTTCTTTATAGCATTATTTAATTGTTTCAATAAAGGTCATCCATTACCATTAAATTCAGGAAGAAAACCAAAACATAATTTTACACACTGTTTTTAATGACAAAACAATTAAGTTTTTTCTTCAGGTCAAACAGTTGGAAAGTGAAGGGGCAGTAAAAGTTGTAAAAATTCCTCCTATACATTAGGAAGTCCCCCATGTTAATTTGGAGCTTTGGGGTTTTCAGTTTTGGTGTGTCTCTGGAAGTAAAGGGCAGCCTGGAAAGTAGCTACAATATGGGAGAATATGTTTAATTAAACTTACCTACAGCGTTTAAGAGATAATAGGACTCTATCAATGAGGCTGTTAATGACAATAATAGGGAAGAGCCAAGTAAAATTAGCTCTTCCTCTCCTCTCATCTGTGATGTTCCCAGAAAGACCAGAGGATTTTAGTGACGTTCAACACATACTCTATCTCTAGACTTAGGTAGATATAGATGTGAGCTTGGCAGTCCCATATGGCAGTCTGCTTTTTAGATACTGTTACTGAGTCCAAACTCACTCTGCTTGCTGCACAACAGGCCAGTAAACTGGTCGATGAGGTGTTGGGGCAAGGAATGATGACTTCATTCAGAAAGCCAGCAGACCGAGAAGGTGGCAGACTGATGTCCTGGAGAACCATCTTACTTCAGGCTCCTTTTATACTGAAGATGGGGGTGGTGTGGTTGATTGTTGCAGATTTCTTGTTTCTGAGATCTTTTGTTTTTGCGGCTGTCCATGTGGGTCAGGTCATGATGTTCCTATAAACCTCTCACAAGACAAATGCTATTCTCTGTTCTGCAATTTTTGATCTCTATATGAACAGAAAAGTGTTATACCCTTAAAGGTCAGAGCCTTGAGAATGGGCTTTCTTATATATTTCAGGCTATAGATAGCACTCTTTTAGAAAAGGTGCAGAGCCAGCATGACTAAGCTCAGGAAACGGCAGAGTTAGAGCTAAAGGAACAGATCTAATACGGAGTCAGCTTTGTTACTCCTTATTACAATGTTGGTGCCGCTATGAAGTCTATAGGAGGTGGGCAAGGAAACATTGTTTTATAAGGGGACAGAATTATCAGATACTGACTCACATTTGTCGACAGCAATTCTGATGAGTGGCTTTCTGCTTTTGACATCTTGGCAGCTGTCACTATAGAAAAGGACATTTGTTTATAGGGTCAGTTTGCAGGCTGTGTCCTGAGAACTGTATATCATTAAGAAGGCTAACTCTCTTTAATTCCCCATCTGAATCACTCAGATTTGGCTAAATACAAAGTTTTCAATTTATGCTGTGAAATTTTATGCCCCTTCTTGCTCTGAGAAAAGAAACTAGGAAGCCCTTCCTGAGGGACACAGAAGTATGGACTGATGTCCGTTGCCTGGATCTCTTCCAAGTCTGTGCCCTGACTGGACACCACACTTCATGAGAGTCAGTTAAAATGGCATGATCCCCTATCCCACTGGTTGTGCTAGCTCAGCAGCCCATCCTTGTAAGCTTGGGGGTAAGTTTTCATTACTTCTAATCACTTCATCATGATTTACTACTCTGCCTCTTCTTGTGCTGCTGTCTTGTGATAAAATTCACTCAAAAATTAAAGAGGCATGACCACCTCCCAGTTCTTAATTACTGCTGCCTGGGATGTGTGTGCAGTGGCTGGACCACCGGCGGTCACCTTCCTGCTTGTGTCACTGCTGTAATGCCCTGCTGGCTTTCTGCTTCCACTCTTGTACTGTTACATTCTGCCCTCAATAAGGCAGCCAGACAGAACCCTTGGAAAGGTAGAGAAATCATTTCCTTCTTTGAAAAACTCTCCAGAAACCCCCTTACTCTTTCAGGAGTAAAAGCTGAAGTCCTTTCAATGGTCTACAGGTCACCACAATTTGGACTCCCTTCAAATTCTGATCTCATCTTCAATTACTGTCCTCTTGCCTTTCGCCATATTTATTCTCCTCCAATACATGAGCCTCTTTCTTTGTTCAAACAGTTCATATGTGCTCCAGCCATGGACTTATTCTTCCCTCTACCTGCGACATTCTTCTTCAAGACGCCCAAATTCTCACCTCCCTCACAGCCTTTAAATTTTGCACAATTGTCCATGGCTCACAGAGAACTTCTTTATCATCTTGTTTAAAATTTCTGCCCCCATCATTCTGTATCCTTCCTTCCTTGTTTTATTTTTCTTCATGGAACTTTCCGTCTTCCAACGTATTATGAAATGTATTGATTTTGTTTAAGGTTTACTCCATGACTGGAATATAAACTTTGTGTTGGTGGGTTTTTGATCTTTAAAAAAAAAAAACAATACTATATGCCCTACTATATATATATATATACATAATCAATACTATAAGCCTGGAACACGGCTCAACTCCAAGGGTTCATGTTGATTTGCCTAGTGTAGTTGCACAGGGACCCAAACTCGGAGGGGCCCCCATGCTTGGGGTTTAAGACTCTGCAGTTGCCATCTTGAAATGTAATTCCTGAATGCAACTTTGAATAATTTCCTCTTTGTACTTGTATCATAAGTGAAGTCCAGTTAGACAGTAGACTCTGTGCCTGGGGCTTGGAGCATGAGCTCCAAGGGGCTATCTCCTGCCACCTCTCTGCCTTCTCTAACAGGGTCTCAGCTATCTGCTCCCCTAACCTTGAGGTCCCCAATTCTGCCTAGTTGTCCCCTGTTGGCCCCTGCCCCTGGCGTCTTGGGCAGATCACGGTGATGGCAGTTTCTGCCTTGGACTGGCATCATCACAGTGCACCTGGTGGGGGACTTGGTGGAGCTGAGCCTCATCTTCTACCCCATCAGATACAGAGAGTGACTCAGTATTACAGGCTTTACATTTAAACATCTCCGTTTTGTAACTATCAACATTTCCTTCCTATTTGTACTGAATTATATTATGATCTAGTCATTCTTCCCCTGGATTCTGGGGTGGTCTCACTGGTCTCTGGCCAGTTCTCTTTCTTCTTCCCAAGCTTCAGGGTCAGGCTTGCTTGCTCCCAGCTAGGCCTGTGGCTGTCCGTCTCTCTCAGAGTGTTCTCAGATACCTTTGTTTTGCAGCAGTGTATGTCATATGCCAGATTCTCTTTATGGGAATAATAATTCACTGAGTTTTAAAGGAAAGTAATTATGGATTGGAAGGAAACTGTGGATAGTGTCCCTACCACCGGCTTTCAAAAGTATGTCAGCTTTCAAAAAATATGTTTACATTTTTAAGAATGTATTTGATTCAAATAGTGTATTTCTAAATTATCATTGGTATGATAACTAGCTCCATCCAGCTACTGCAGAAAATAGTAACTTTTAATGTTGCAGTATAGATGTCAACATTTCTTAATCAAAATCCAAGGAAGCCTAGTCAAATTTGCAGAACATGGAAGCATTTTCCTAAGATGCCTCCTTTTAAGGAAAAGTTGTGTGCATGCAAGTTGTCTTGCCGACTTTGTCCTGCCCTGCTCAACGTGTCTGGATCCAGATATCCCAGGGGTGGGCCATGCTATAATGAGACAATAAATAAATTTTACTTTAAGAATTAAAGGCAAATTATTATGTTGTTTCATGTTAATCCCTTTTCTCTAGAGGTCTTTTCGGGACAGCAAAATTTGTTGGTACTTCACATCTGACTCCGCGTGAGGAAAGAAGTGCACATGAGCACGGGTGGGGAATTTGGAAAATATAAGGGAATAAGAAGGCAGAATGGAAAAGAAAAGCCTTTACATGAGGAATAATGAGAGAAAAAGGCTGTCAATGAGCATCAGTGCATCCCACCAGATAACAAGATTCCTGACTTCTTAGCCATCGTCTGTGTTATAGGCAAAAGGTGAAATATAGATTAAATTGCCAAACTAGCTCCTAAATAGAATTTCTAATGCTTCTACTTTTCTTTAAATAATTATCTTATTACTTAAAAATTTACATCTCACATAATTTATTAACATAAATCATTTTCTTTTTATCTGAGATGAACAATTGAATTCTTTCAGTGTTTTGATTCAATGTGGCTCCCATGAAATAAATTTAATCATTCGATAAGTAAAATTATAAAATATTTAAAAAAGCAAATAGGGTTTCTTTCAAGTACTCCTAGGAATCATTAAAAAAAATATTCATTTGCTAACCAGTTAGTCATCAAAATTTATTTAACCATCATTTTGGTTAGAGTTCTCTAAAGATGATAGAGAATGAACATACTTTGAAGATATGATAACTCTCACAAAGTTACAAACAGAAATATGAGAATAATAACAACTGATGTATGTAAGCAGAGCGACTCAAAAGTGCCAGATAAGATAACGGAAGAGTGACAATTAGCAGGTGTTCACTGGCCTCTGCGTGTGAGGCAGGGGGTGTAAAGGTGAGTGAGAAGCACAGGATTCCGGGCTCTGGAGCGAGTGGAAGGCAATGGAATGGTTACACCGGAACCTGTAGTGGGAGTATCTCTCCCACATATTCTGGGACAAACGAGAGAAAAGTGGCGAATGGAATTAATATTTCATTTACTGAGTGTAAAAATCTTGCAGTAATACTAACTAATGTTTATAGATTATTTGGGGGGGCAGGAGCTCAGGTAAGAGCATTAGATGGACTAATTTTATTTAATCCATAGAAAATCTCATGCAATAAAGACTATCCTTAACCTCCTTTCCTAGATGTTTGCCCTGAGCCTCAGAGAGTTTAACTCCCTCTTTAAATTTACACGTTTGTTAGTGGCAAACCAATCCCAGAGGCTGTGCCCTTAACAACCACACCTTGCCGTCTGTGAGCTGGGCGTGAGAAAAATAGTGACGGAACTCAAGCCGGGAGGTAGTGACATTCTCAGGAGCACAGAACGTTTAGGAGAGGGAAATGCTAAGGACAATAACATCTACATGATTTCATGTTACGTTTTTTTCCTACTAAACCAAGGCTGCCTCCTGAGACAATCAAAATGGAAGTTTTGGAGGGTGAGCAAAAGCCAAGACGGAGTGGAGATAAGATTGACTGGGCAGCCTGGTGAGAAATCAGTGGGAGGCTGAATAATTCCTAGCTATGCAAGCTGTGTATTTTTATATTATCGTTTGACCCCTTTTCCACATTTCAATTTGCATGAATTTTTGAAGAATTAATCTAATGAAGAAGCATATTTAGTCTTTCAGAAGGAAAAAAAACCAATATTTACTTTCTATTTCACCATCCAAATGTAACAGATTCTACAGGGGCTAGAATGTAAATGAATACTTTAAGTAAATAACATTGTAAATCTTTCAAGAAATATGAATTCCTTAGATCTTTAAGGCAAATAGTGTGGTTTCTAGAATTGGTGATGTGCCCTGATACTGCACTTGGGGAGAAGTAACTCATTTTCCTCCAGGATGTTGGATGAACTTCTATTTTATGCATTAGTATTTCTGATGCTGCTCTGACACATTCACTAGAGATATTTGTTGTAGTGGTTATCAGAACCTTTGAATTTGTGTATGTGTGTGTTTATGTTGCCAATCTCCTTAATTACATTTTGTAACCATTCTTGGTTAAGAAGTTTCTGAGATACAATGCTCAGTATGTTAATTATTTATATTGTAAATGATGATATTTTAAAATTATTTTCATTATTATTTCTCTTTGTTGTTTATGCTTTAGAAGGCATCTCTGAACTAAAAACTAAAACATACACATGCTCTATTCTGTTTCTTCTAATATTTAATGATAATATTTAATTTTTTAAATACTCTTATTGTATATACACACTTAGAGACAATTAACTGGAATGTAACAATAATAAGTATATTTATTGCTTGTCATTTGCTCTGTTCAAAATCTTTGTATGCATTATCTCATTTAAGCATTTTTTGGATATTAATGTTATTAGGTCTGTTTTATAAGTGACTTAGAGAGTTTAAGTAATTACCCAAAGACAAAGAGAAAGAGAATTTGAGTTAGACCCTTCTCCATAGACTTCATGCTTCCTCCTGTCATTTTCATTCCTAACGTCTTTATTGTGGTGACGTTCTTAGCTGGACTGTGTTCTTTTATATAAAATTGTACTTAAATAATTCAGAATATCAACAGAATAGCCCGCTACAATCACAGAATAATATTCAGGTAACAGAACAGCAATAATTGTATAAATCACTTCAAATGCAACTAAAAATGAAAAAAAAAAGTAATCTCTGCATATAATTCATTTGTGTTGTTCACTGTGCATCAGCAGGAAATGTGTCAGATGTCCACACAGTTTCACTCCCCCATACTCTACACGGCAAAGCAAAGGGCTATGTAATAACCACCAGTCTAGAACTTTCAAACCGTATTCAGTAACATGTTAAGTGTATATATCTTAGACAGCCTTGCATTTCCATGTTTCATTTTACTTTAGGAGGAGAATGTTAAATTCTTTATAGATAGGGAAGAAAAAGGCACTGGAACCAGCTGAGTTTGTGTCATAAAGTTCATCTTCTTCCTCCTATTTCCTCACCTGTCACATCTTCCCCCTATTTTTTTTTCCTTTTATTTTTCAGCCTTGGTGGTTTCTTTAACTTCCACACCAGATTTTCCTCCAGTCTGATATGCAATGAAATTTTTTTCTTATTTTCCCTTTGTTTTACTAGCCTCTTTCTGCAGTAAGTCTCCTTGTTGTCTACAGCAGTGTTTTCAAGTTTCCTAGTTTCTTTAAAGCACAGCCATTGGCTAGGCTCAGATGCTTTCCTTTGACTTGGATGTGATGTTAAGTACAAAACAAGAAGCTGGTTGGAGAATGCTTATTGGGTGCACTGGGGTCTTTGTAATTCCCTTTTGTGTCCTGTTTTTTTGGAGGAATGTAGATTTTCACTTCTTTTTTTGTGATGGCCCTTAGCTGCTTGCATGTATTCAGTTTAAATTTTTTTTTAGCAGAATTGGTTTTCCAAAATGCATATTCTAACATTTGCCTCTTGGTTACTTAGTATCTCTTTGGCCACTTTTATCTATCTTTCTGTCTGTCTGTCTGTCTGTCTATCTACCCCTATATCCATCTATCTGTCTATCATTTATCAATCTATTTTTTGTCCAGTGACTGCCCACCTTCCATTTTCCTTGCACTGTCTCTATGAAACTCAGTTTATCGTCTAGATCATAATTTGATTAAGTGTTTCAGGAAAAAATTACAGCTGACATTCCTTTAAGCCCTTGGGTGGCTGAAAATGGCTTTCAGTTGTCTTGATAAGTTAGGGAGAAATTGGATAATGAAAGAAATTGCAGGTTCATTCATTTAGTTTACTATAAAACTTTATAATTATTGTTCACTTATCTGCAAAGTTTAAGTATTCTAGAGACTAATTCTGTAATTACTATAGTCACATTTCCTTTAGTAGATAACCTTAAATCATATTAATTTTTTTTGCTCTAGTGTTTATAGGATTCCTTATTTTCAAAATATCAAGAAAACAAACAAAATTCAAGAAGACAAACACAAACCAGAAGGAGAAAAGAAAAACAAGTTATTCCACGTGTCAGTTTATCTTCTGTAAAAATAGCAAGTCTCTGTAATATCTAGATATCACAAAGAAGCCTTTCTTCAACTTAAGAGTTTTATTGCTACAATTTCCAATCTGTTTCCTATTTATTCTCTTCTTCCACACTTTTTGATCCAACTATGGCATGTGCAGTGTTGAAAATTTATAACTATTGAATTTTAAATGAATTTACATCTTTGCTCTTTGTTTAAAATTTCTCAACATTTACTTCATTATGATTTTATATGTTTTCTGTAGTATTCTTTCTCTGTTTTTGACATTAGCTACTTTAAGTTTTGTTTGTTTGTTTTTCACATTCTTTCCTCAATCCTTCAGTACATAAAGAGAAAGGGACCGGCAGGAATAGATACAGGTTTAGGAATAGAAGGAAATGGGGATAATCTAGGTCCATCCCTCTCCCTGATCTGGAGTTAAGTATTTATTTAAAATTTCTGATTATAGAAAAGCAAACAAAGAGACTGATATTTCTTTGTTTCAATAAATAGTTTTCAATAATATATTCATACTTTTCATCTTGCCTGAGCTTAATTTATTACTTTTATAGTTAAATTCTCTATGTGAATCCTTTCCACATATTCTTATATTGAGATTTTCTATGAACACATTCTTGTTTGAGAAGAAAAGTTGATCTTTTTTGGGTGTATCCTCCAAAATATTTTGCAAGATTTTCTTAGGAGAATTTGCTCTAACCAGGATACTATTTGAGTCTTCCTCTAAGATCTTAATCTGTGGAGGTGAGTGATGAAATTTCACGTGAGTTTAGTTATTGTTTCATAGGTAGGTGAGAGGAAGGATGCTAAGGCCAAGTTCAACGGCTAATTGTCTCTTCATTTCTATTCTTTTCACTTGTTGATAATCCCTCTTCCAAAGACCAACTTTAATTATCAGGGTTTTGTGGGGTTGTTTTAACCTTAGAAACTCTGCTTCTTTGCAGCTGAAATCTCTTCTAGCATTTATGAGTAGTAAATCATTTAAACAACGATTCGATATTAGAGAACATCTTGTCCTACGAATGCTCTGTGTCCCACAGAGGAAGACTTCTAAATGGGCATAAAGAGGCCTGCACTTGGGTATCATGTGAAGTTGCCCATCAGTGATGTTTTCTGTGACCTTCCCAGTACTCACAGGTGTATGTGTTAGGTAAAAGATGTATGCAGGGAGAGGCAAGTTTTACTGGGACTCTCATGGTGCCATTTATTTTAATTTTTTTCAGCAACATCGTACTGCTACCACTGGGCAAAATTGATGAGTTAACTCAATGAATTCCTTTCCATCATTTGTTCTTTGTAGTGCCTTTAGCATAAATGCTTCAAAGAATACTGAATTATAAGATTAAGAAAACTTATTTGAGCATCTCAGAAAAAAAGCTGATTAAAATTGTCTTTCTTTTTGAAGGCCAGTGAAATAAATATGCATGCTCGTATTTGTAAGTGCTTAGAAGAATGCTAGGTTTATATTCTTCTGGTGAGAAAGAAAAAGAACCAAACCCAAAAAACTTAAAGACATATTCTCCAGAAGACAGAAAGGTGACTGAAAACCAAAGAATCAAGAATGTGTGGAGTATTTTGTTTACCTGGGAACAGGATATCAGAAAACTCTGTGCATTTCACGGCTGCACTCCTCACTCTGGTCCTGGTAAAACGTTCAATTAGGTGGGTATAATATAATTAAACAGAGATGAAAGGTTTGAGCAATATAAAATATATGCTGATATATGTGTATATATATGAACAAATATATTAAATTAGTACCTGTTTTTACTGATATTTCCAGTTTTTTTTTACTGTGTGCATTCCTGCTTTTATAATCCAATATATAACATATAAGTATTTGTGTGTGTATGTGGAGCCTAACTACATAAAATTTATAAATAAAAACAGTTGAAAAAATGTCAAATACAGTTCAGTTGGGAAGTGGAAGTGTAGGTTTTTCTTTTTTTAAGTTTTATCTTTTTAGAGGTTTTTTAAATAATAAATGTATACTACTTTTATACTAAAAAAGTACATTATTTTTAAATGAAGGAATTATAGCTTCTAAATTCATGTTTTACCACTTCATTCCTTTCCTTTGCCTTGTGTGGTTTGTGAAACCATTGTTTAGAGGTTTCCTGTGGCTTTTCAGTGTAAGAAAATTGTGGACAGATTTATGAGGTCTCATAATGGAAGAGGCTAACAGCAGTTACATGACATTTGATTAGTGGTTCCTGATTGAGAGTCTCTCAACTAAAAAATCTGTAAAATATAGGGAAGGTTGGGGAAGAGATATGTTTTAAAATATTTTCAGAATTGGAGAGTAATTTTCACTGACTCTTATCCTGATGCTTTTGGTCTAAGTCAAATAGCTGCTGCTCTGCCCAAGTTTTACCTCATTGATGCAGGTGAACACGTGAGGACTTAAATAATGAAGGTAAGGAAGTTGATGCTTCCCCACTTCAGCCCTTGAATCAGACAGCCAGTTTCCTTCATCTGCATCACAGTAGAATTCACAGACTCCAGAGAACTGAATTAAAAAAAGAGAACACACAATTACCAAAAATATGGACTTTCCCCCTTTTCTTTTTTCCTTCTTTCTTTTTTTTTTTCTTTTTTCTTTGTCATTTCTGCATTGGACAAGGTTTTTCTAAGTATGGGTGAAAATGAAATAAAGAACCAGCCCAGGAAAATTAAATAAGCTCAATTCAAGTAAACCAAACAAAACATTATCTTCATGCTGAAAATCAGTCATGAAGTCATGTTTATATATGTGTGTGTGCAGCCATACGTGTATGACAGAAGCTTGCAGAACAAATGAATGAGAACATCATGCAGAATTCTTCAAGAGAAAGGTGAAGCTACTGAAAACTAATCTTAGATGGAGAACTTAGAAAACTCTGACATACTCAATAAAATTTAAAGAAGAAATGAACTAATGCAAAAATAATAGGACCCCTGTAAATAGTATAAAGACCCAGGGAACAGACAAATTTGAAATATCATACAACAAATTCAGATTAAAAGAGATATAACCCTTTTTTAATTAAAAAAATTAAAAAGACAGGAAAAAAAGAAATTAGCTTCTTTCTATCTAGATTTTCAAGTCAAGTGGAGAGCCAAAGATTTCTATGTTCTAAAACTTCAGCATTCCATGTAGCCTGGCATCAAAAAGTCTGCACAGGTAAAGATTGTTCATCATTCTGTGATTATGTACTTCCTGCATTTTGCAGTGTTAATCTATCCTTTCTCTTAGGAATAGAAGATGATAATAAATAGCAGTTTTGTGGTTTAAACCCCTTTAAAAGAAAGATACATGGGTGATATTTGGGAGAAATCTAAGAATGCTTAATCTAATTTTTGAAAAACATGATATTAATTTATGTGAGTTAAAATCCTTCAAAGTTGATTGACATTTGACAAGATGGTAATATTAAGAGAAATACGTAAAACACTCTTAAACACTTGAGAAGTGTGGCAAAAGCAATATTTTTAAGACTGCATTATCCAGTAATTCAACAGTTAGAAATATAGTTTAAGGAAATAATAAAAAATTCTTATGAAAGTTTGTGCACAAACATGTTCATGACATTTCTGATTATAATTTAAACTTTGGAGATATGCCAAATTTCCAGAATTAGTAAAGAAAATGATGCTGCATAATTATGAAATAATATTGGGAGTATTAAACCATGTTTTCAAATAATTTTATTTTTGTGGGGAAATATTTGCTATAACATAATGTTAAAATGAAAAAAGAGATCCCTAAACCATGTATTCAAATATTTCTGATTTTGCAAATGTAGATACATGTGTGGTATTTGACAGTAACTTTCATATCTAGAAAAGATTTACCTCTGTGTGGCTGAGCAAGGGTAAGCAGGGACCTTTTTATATAATTAATAGCTTCAAACATTTTACTGAGTCAGAAATACACAAACTCAAAGTCTATTGAATAATATCTTGAGAATATTGAATGTAGATAAGGAAAATTAAGCTAAACACAGCCAATTATAAAATGTGGGACCAACAGCTATCGTGGTGGCTTTTAAGCTGTCAGTTTAGGTCAATTGCAAATGGATTTACTAGACTTCCCTTCCATAACCTGAATCCGGGTGAAAGTTGGGAAATTTGCCCAAGACCTACAATGTGGTAGTAAGGCAGAGATCATGTGGTCTCACATTGGTCAGTGCAGCGTTAGACAATGCTGTGGCTCACATACGTGGTGCTGATGTGCTGGCAAGGGGCAGCGGCTGGACCCGCACCTCCTGCATCTCCTGAGAGTCTCTTCCTTCAGTTCTGTGAAAACCTGAGCCCCGTTTCCATATAATTGCGTGATGGAGTGCACCAACTTTTCTGCCGGTCACTTGTATCATCCAAGTTGAAGACCTGGAGGCAACTAGAGATCAATGTGTGTTCCAGAGAAAGACAGATGCAGGATTAAGTTCATTCTCATGGGTTCCCTCATCCTCATGGGTTCTATTTTGCCCTTGATGTCTCTCACCCCATGGCCATCTTTCCTTCCCGACTGCCATCCCTGCTGACCTCTGACCTTGCACCAGACTCAGACGCAACAGACTGCCACCAAATACTTAATGAGCTCCCATGACAGTGAAAGGTCTAACCCACTCCTATGATCTACTGGATCACACTTAGTAGTTCTGTGTCTCTGCGTGAACCCCAGCGAATACCACTAAAGCCATTTAGCCATGCTTAATCCTTCCATGTATCAGTATGAATACTTATCATGTTGACTATGCTGATCCGTTATTCTGAATGGCATAATGTACATGTGTTCACTTAGCAAAAGTAAATTACAACCACCCTGTTGTATTACATCCCTGTAGAGGACTTGGTGTAGAAAAGCCACTGTTATGTAAAGAGTATAAAAAACCTTTCTGAAAAGTAATACTGAAATGATAAAAAGTAACTTCTACCATTGCTTCCTCCCTACCAGTCTTTTCTCTTATCTGCCCATAAACATCTATGACCTTAGGGAACATTTCCTGTCTCTTCTGACATACTCTAAGGGTTAGGAACACTTATCCGCAGCAGGCTGAAAAAGTGGTTTCTGATGTCAGTTCTGTTACTTTCCCCCCTTTGGCTGGGGAAACTATTCCTGGGACCCACTGATGTTCTGTTTGAAGACTGACCTAGATACATTCATCTTCATTGCTAACTTGATACCACTTCCTGAGGAGTTGGAAGCCTCTGCTCTCATGACTTGGATTTTATTTGGGCAAACACTGTCCTGGAGGGAATATTAACCAAATGCATCTGTTTCCTTCTGATGTTCAGGAGTTTCCTGAAAAATCTGAATTGCAGGAGGGCAAGAGTTGAAAGCTGTTTTTCTATCTACACATTTCTCTTCATTCTTCTCTCTGCTGGGAAAATTCTTTGACTCTCTGGAGGTGGCAGGAAGAAGAGAAGGAGATTTCTGGACACATAATATGTCTTTCTGGATATGTGATTAATTTTGCTGGCAGACAATGTACTTTGGATAAGTAGATTTGATTTAGACACAGGTCCGTAAGTGGTTAAGAACTAGAAAGTCTTGAATACATAATGCAAGATGAATGGTCAAGGAAGGGAGTCAGTAACAATCTTGTGTTGGAAGACACAAAATTATTCATTTATTTAAAAAAAATCAGAATAAGCAAAACATGCATGTAAAAATCATGGTTGATCATCCATTTCTGTAGGAATCTGAAAAATCTGAAGTGTCAGCTTTTAGGATAGCTGAGCAATGGCAGAGTTTGCCTTTCTATTCATAACAACAAAGCCTTGCATCATCTTTGGTTTGTTCCCAATTTTATTAGCAGACCTCATGACAGTGCTACCCCAATCGAATCGAAAACATTGAAGTAGTAGTAAATATCGGTGAGATTCCATCCCATGTAAAGTCAGAAAAATGCTCTGTTACTGGAAACCTCTTGATACGGTAGGTAGTTTAGCCCTGAAGAATCACATGGACATTTTTATTTGACAAGAGAGAACACAGTGGTAAATATGATCCTTTAAGTGTGAAACATGCTTCAATTATGATACTCCAATAGATTTAATCATGAAAAAAAGCCAAGCTTCTACTTAAAGGACAGAGGTCATTTTATTATGAGTATTGCAAAGGTTTAATCACAGCTAAAATATATACAGTTGATTCTCATTATTTGCAGGAATTATGTTCTATAAAGTCACCATGAACACTGAATATATGAAAACTGAGCTATTGCTCCAAGGGGAAATACAAGGTTACAAATTCCTGCAAACCTGTGGTCACGAAGTTTTTCAATTGAAGCACCACTGATATATACACATTTGGTTGCCAACATCCTTGTGAAACAAAGTTGATCTCCTCTTCCACGTAACTCTCCTGTATAACACTCAGCAGGTATTATTTAAAAAAAAAATTGTAGCCTCTTTATCTGCAGAACCTGCCTCACCTGCAAGTTTAACATCTTTCACACCTTACTACCTTTTGAAACACGAGAGTCAGTCAGCCCTCCTAGGGAAGGGTTTAACATTTTCCTGAGCCTCAGTGATGTGACCTTGAGTTCCTTTGACTTTCAGCCTCTACAGTGTTATCCAAATATACTTTAAAAAATTCAGTTATTGTCTCATGAATCTACAAATTTAGCTGCTTTCCCCTATTCTCTGTAGCTGTATCATGCACTGTAGATGTTACTTTACCACTTTTGGGGGACAGCTTCACATACAGATTAGTGAGATTCCTCCTCCATTTTCTGGATGTACCTTACTGTTTATTCATTAGCCTTGAACTCACCGCATTACAACTCATGCCTGAACACAGTGTCTCCGTCAGGCACCTCGCTGCCTGGTTGCACTTAGGAACACTAGACAGGCCTTTAGCGCGATGCTTGGAGTCCATTGCAAAGAGCACAATCACCAATCAAAAGTGCAAAAATGCAAAACAACGTGGCATTAAAAAGAGCCCCTCTGCAAAGGACATTTGTTTACAGCAGAAGAACCGAAGCAAGAAGGCAGAGAGTGTCACCTTGTCAAACCTTGGCTGGAAACATTTATGTAGGGCAACACGTTTTTTGCCACTCTTCATAGATCCACGAGTGACCATGATGGCTCTGCAGGTATCGATTTTGGGGTTACTAATACATTTTAGCTATTAGGGGACTTCACAACTATGGAATCTGAAGACAATGAGGACTGACCATGAATGATAATGATCCAATTGAAGAGACAACCTTGGGGAGCGTGCTTAACGGACTGTGAAACAAAGTTAGGTTTCTGCTGGCAGTCTTCTCCCCTATTGGAGGTTGGAATTTTATTTTCTGAGTTTTGTTTTCTTATGAGTGTATTATGGAAGATAGAGCAGTTTTGTTAGTGCGGAACTGAACCAGGACCTTTTTTTCCCCTAAGATTGATTGAAATGAAAAATGAATTACTTTTGCCTCTGGGGCTTTTAAATTTCATGTTTTGAGGTGTTTATTATTCCCTGTACACTTTGTGTAACCCTTGGTAACTGAGCAGTTCGCTTAACACTTGCATCTGGAGAAATTATTCATTGATTCAGGTGTTCTGCAAAGACATTCAAGCATAGGCAGCTTTTCTTAAGGATGTCAACCAGAATGGAGGAGTAGGGAGTTCCAGAGCTCTGCTTCTCCTTGTAAGCTGTCAACGAGCTGGCAAGATTGTCCAAATCAACTTTTGCAGAGCTCTGGAATCTAATCAGACATTTGCAATGACCAGAGGAAAGCTTATTGAAGAAACAGGCTGTTGCTTCACACTAAGAATGCCCAGTGGTATTTTACATTTCCCCGTAACAGCGGTGGCTGCCGGGAAGTGTGCATTCCCAGGAGTACCTCTGACGAGCTTTGCAGAGTGTGACACAGTGTCTGATGAGAAGTCCACTATAATTGTTGTCCTTATTCCTCTATAGGCAACTTTTTTCCTTGGCTCCTTTCAACATTTTTCTTTATCTCCGGTTTTCTGTTGGTTAATTGCTGGATGATATGACCAGATATAGTTTTTTGGATCTGGTACCTGTCATTAAGTTTGGATTTTTTAAAATAATTATTTAAATATCATATATTATATATATAAATATTCTTTTTCTTTTGTTCCAATAATGCGGATATTATATTTTTGAAAATTCCTTTAGTTCCTGGATCTTAGATCTTTTTTCATTCTTTTTCTCTTTGCGTTTCTATTTGGGATGTTTTTATTAACAGATCTTCAAGCTCATTGATTATTTCTTCAGCTGTAGTGAATCCACTGATAAGCCCATAACGGCATTCTTTATTTTTGCTATAGTGTTTTGGATTTCTGGCATTTATATTCTTATCCTTTCTTAGAATTTCTCTTTCCTTACACTCACTGCTCATCTGTTCTTACCTGTTGTCTTTTTTTTTTTTAACTAGGATCCCTCATGTATTAATCATAGTTATTTAAAATTTTCTCTGTTAACTTCCCACATCTGTGTCATATCTCAGTTAGGTGTGACTATGATTTTTCTTGACTTTTTGTGTGCCTAATTTTTTTCTTTTGAAAAGCCATACATATTATTTTGCATTATACACAGTGAGGTTAATGGGGCTCTCATGTGAAGATTTGTGCTAATCTGGCTAGGATTGCATTTTGTTTAATGTTTGCTGTAGTGGTAAATTTCAGAGACAGAATCTTCTAATGTCCTTTTTTTCTCCCCTCTTGACCCTGGGCTTCCCCATGTGCTCCTCAGAGAGAGCCTGTGTCTTGTAGCATTTTCAGCTAGCGTCCACTATTCTTATGCTAGCGTCCACTATTCTTATACTAGGTCCTGCTGGTTGTCCTGTAATATCTGAGGGAGAGTGCATGCTATGTAGTCTCTCAATTAAATCTCCATATTTTATTGGGTCTGTATTTCTGACATATGACTTTCATGAAAGGTTATTTTTTTGTCTCCACACTTCAGGTGAAAAACGATGGTTCCAAGGCACTGGAATGAGTAGAATGCCTCTCCCATGGCTCTGGGATTAGGCGCTAATCACATCTCTCCTCCTGCAGAGGAGACCTTTCCGAACAAAGGATTACTCTTTCCTTCCTCTGCCAGACCACGTGGAATGGTATTTTTGGATCTTTGTTTTGAAGACCTAGTGGATTTCCTGGATATAAAACCCATGAAAGTGTGCCAACCCCCGACCCCATCCCTGGTGGTGGGTCGCCAGGAGTTTCTCACTCTTAAGCCAGCCTTACCAGTTTGTGGTTCCAGTGGCTACTAGTCCAGGTCAGAGCTTGGCTGGGACACTTTGAATTCACCTCTCTCACCCAATTTTCAGATGATAATTTGTCCTACACATGCAATTTTTCTGATAAGTACAAGAAAGCTCATTGATTTTCATTTTGCCCAACTTTTTCTTACTGTAAAGGTGGGAGTGATGACTTTTAAGCTCTTTATATGTCGGAATTGACACCAAACGTTGTTTATTATTTTCAGTAAAAGGGTGTGTTTAATTTCCAAATATTTTGAGGTTTCCCAGATTCCTTTCTTATATTGCTTACTACTGATCTGAAATCTTAATTTTTATTATTTCAATCATTTGAAATGTGTGTTTTTTGACTGAGAATGTTGTCTAGATTGGGTAATATACTATTTGAGACTAAGAATAATGATTGTTTTGCTTGTATTGGACTGCGTATTTCACAGATGGGGATCAAGTTGCCTATAAATGTTTGTCCTTTTGAGACCAAGATTCTAAACTATTTCCTCTTCCACTGAAAAGATCACATAGTAGTTCTCTTTCAATCTTTCTTTCCTTATTTGTTACTTGACCAAAAGAATTCAAGGGGTTTCAGAAGCATCTGGAAAAGTGATGGCAAGACCTAAAACTGAAAGATTGGCTTCGTTCAAAATGACCAAACATTTTTTGACAACAATTCAGAACTGAATTTTTTCTTGTAATTTTTTTCCAGTTCCGGTTTCTGTTCTTCAATTTCTGTTCAAAAGTGTTTAACTTATTCCCATGGTACAATTAACCCCATCAAATTTTGCCATTTTATACTCATTTAAATATTATAGAGGAGAGATTTTGTTCTGTCACTTTGTTTCTTTATTCAGTATATGAAAATTCCTGGTTCATTCACTACAGAATAAAACTCCAGGATTATAGGAAATGTCTTGGGCACATTCAAGCAAACTTGGAAAGCAATGAGTTGTAGCTTAAGATGCATCAGTTTCACAATGTGTTGCTAAATATCAGGGATACTCAATAATTCTACATATGTCCTGGGTTATCCAACTAAATGAAGTTTTGGTAATTAAGAAAGCATTTCAAGATCTGAGGATGTCAGACGTAGTATGTTAGATGGCTCATTAAGAACCATTCACCCTGGTGGCTCTGGTCAAACTTTATATAGGTTCATGTAAAAGCTATTCTTTGATAGTATGAAAAAACAGGAGCTGGTTGCACTGGGATGACAACTGTATGCTGAGGGGAAATGGCATCAGTGGACAAATCATATATAACACATTTAAAAGCATTATCCAAAGTTCTGGAGTAATGATAGTATTTTGTAAAAACACTATCTCAGTTTTTATTTTCCCCAAATCACAAACCAAAAATATTAATTGAGGAAAACCAGACTTCATAAATGTCTCCTTCATCATTCACAGTTTGTCTTTTGCTTCTTTTTGATTGGTGAAGAGATAGGCAAGGTGAATATGCCTCAAGATACTATTTTGAATGGGGAAAATATACATTCTGGTGATTTTGCTACTATGTTACAAATTGTGCTGTACTCTCTGTGAAAAATTTCTCCAGTGCCTGACATATTTTATGGTCTTCTGCAGCTGTTGAAAGTTGAGACTAGTAATGTCTCTTTAAAAATGTGACCCATCCCAATTTCAAATGCATAACAAGCTGTGTAGCCCAACAAGAAGTCTAAAAAATGAGTTGTTTTATGTGGTTTAAAAAAAAACACATTTTACAGGATATTTTACTATTAAATTAAGATCAACATATATTAAGTTATCTTATATGTATTTGTCATTAAATATGTCTATCTGGAAATTTATGGATATCATCAAAAATGCAAACTTTAAAAATCCTTTTTTAACAAGGGAGTTTTACTTCATCCCTACCATGTAATGTTATAAATGGTGGCTGGGGTTTTACCTCCCTCATTTCTTATTAAACACAAATTTTCCTGAGATTATAAATAAAATAAAAAAGGAGAAATACATTGTAAAAGACTTTATGTAGAAAAACAGATTCTGAAGAATGTTTTGGGTTTGTTTTCTTAGGACCATTTTAGAAATAATTTATTCAAATATAGGGGGGTTAGGTACAAATATGGAGTTTAATGAATTGTGCCTTGATGAATGAAATGTAACAGTGAGCATCCTGATATTGACCAACTAGATCAGGTGAAAGGAAAATCTATTGCAGACTTTCAAGATGCTTCCTGTGCATCTCATGAGGCAAGATAACTGGCTCTAAAAACCACATATCATACATTTTTATTTTTCTGTGTCTATAGGCACTTTTCACTACACAAACCCAAACTACCTTGACCGAAGTGTCTGCTAATGTTTCAGAGAAATCAGCTACATGTATGGAATTTAAATTGATCTTTAATAAAAAGGTGTTTGCCTTTAGAGAAGCATATTTGAAACTTGCTTTTCTGTGCAAAGTGTAGAAACTGAAGTACTTAAACAGCTTGTTGAATAGTATTAAAATAATTAAAAACTCAAAATATTATTGTATTTTTTGAATACCATTTGTCAATTTAGATTTAAAAGGCTCAAATATCTACCAATTAGTTTAAAAACTTATAAGCTAAACACAGAATGATACTTTTTTTAATCACTGTAATTTTTTCCAGTTTTGATTTGCAGTAGTCTTTAGAATTTTAAAGTCTTTATCGACAGACTAAATTGTTATGTTTTTAAAGTGCCTCTCTGCCTTCATATAGGGTGACTTAAGAAAAAAAAGTAAATCTCACTTGCCTCACGGATGCCGAACGTGATCATCCAGCAGAGGAGGCAGAATGACCTCCGGGTGAGGATGCGATCGGTTTCATCTCTCAGACCAAACATGATCAATCCTTAAGGGAGGCTCAGGACACTTTGCTAAGGGTTTTGCTTTTGATGATATTAGTCATGGCATCTGGCAGTCTGATTCCATAGTCCATCTTCCCTGCAACTAGACTGCTCTCACCAGCCCTGGTGGGGAGAGTGAGCATCTCCCCGTTTCCCCCTCTTCCTTACCCCCAGCAGCCACTGTCATCCACTTTCTACTTCTACTTCTAAGATTTTGACTGCTTTAGATAACCTCATACAAGTGGAATCATACAGTATTTGTCCTTCTGCAACTGGCTTGCTTCATTTAGCATATCCTTCAGTTTCACCCACGTTTTTGTAAATGGTAGTATTTCTTTCTTGAGACTGAATGATACTCCATTGTATTTATATACAAAATGTTCTTTATCCGTCCTTCGTTCAATGGCCATTTGGGTTGTTTCTATCTCCTGACTATTGTCAATAATGCTGCAGTGAACATGGGGGTGCAGCTATCTCTTCAAGATCCTGATTTTGATTCCTTTGGATATATGCCCAGAAGTGGAATTGTTAAATCATATGATAATTTTTTTTTTACTATTTTGAGGACCATCCATATAGCAAGTGCACTGTACTGTAGTTCCACCAGTGGTGTGCCAAGTTTTCTGGTTGCTGCACATCCTTGCTAATACTTTTCTTTTGTAATAGCCATCCTGTGGGTGTGAGGTGATATCTCATTTTGGTGGCTTTGATTTGCAGTTTCCTGATGACTAGTGATGCTGAGCACCTTTCATATGCCTGGTGGTTATTCTTTGGGAGGCATGTCTATTCAAGTCTTTTGCCCAGTTTTCAGTCATGTTGTTGTTATTATTATTTTATTATTGCCATTGGGTTGTAACAGCTGCTTATATATTTTGGATACTAACCTCTTATGAGATAAGTGGTTGGCATGCATTTCCTCCCTCTGTATAGGTTGTCTTTTCACTCTTGCTCATTTCCTTTGTTATGCAAACGTTTTTTTAGTTTGATATAGTCCCACTTGTCTATCTTTGTCTTTGTTGCCAGTGCTTTGGTGTCATATCCAAGAAATTGCCAAGAGCAACAGCAAGAAGTTTTCTCCTGATGAGTTTCTATGAGTGTTACCGTTTCCTGTCTTACATTTAAGTCCTTAATACATTTTGACTTGATTTTTGTGTATGATATGAGATTGGGGTCCAGTTTTATTTTTTGCATGTGGATAACCAGTTTTCCCAATGCTAATTGTTTAAGAGACTGTCCTTTTCCCGCTGTGTATTCTTGGCTTCCTTGTTGAGAACTGTGTCTAAGCAGTGGAAAGCCAGAGGAAAGAGGTGGAGGTCTTAGTGGTTCTGCTGTGCAAACTGGCCATATGATTTGGGTGTTGGGTAAAAAGGTGAATTGAACCACATAGTAGCTGGTTCCCTCTGAAGTCTCCCTCAGGATAGCAGAGCTCAGCACACTAACCCCTGCAGTTTTATCCAGTAAAGGGGATAATCAGAGGTCTTGGTGCCAGAAAGATCTCAGCCTGTTATCAAACTTTATATGCATAAGAAGCTCAGCCCTTTGGCAAAATCTCTCTTGGGGGAAAAAATGAAAAAAGACAAAATAGCCCCCAAAATTCAACAAACAAACAAGCAGAGATCAATCAATCAATCAATACAGGGTTGGGAAGGGGGAGAAAACACAAATGAAATTTGCATCTATCTAAAAAGAAAGTGAACAACAACAAGAAAACACATGTAGAGACACACACAAAATGACGACAAATTAGAGGAATTTTACCTGAAATTGTTTGTTAGGTTACCTTTAGTTAACAATTTAAGCCATTTTGGGAACTAAAACTTTTTCTTGGTTTAAAAGTATATTCTACTACTTAATTGATTGTGTTAACTCTTCCCATAATTCTGAACGTGCTGCCTCCTGACAAATAAATGTGAAGGTTGCTTATGTGATTTCCTAGAGCACATATTTTACTGTATTTTCCTAATAACTTCATGGCACAAGACCACACGCTGTTAGGAGGAAGTTACCTTTAATAAGTCTTGGGAAATTGATTATACTGTCTAATATAAAATTGTCTGAAATTGATGGAATTCAACTATGTAAACAGACTTTTGATAAACATGTTAATTTTTTTTTGCAAAAGTTGTATTTTGTTTCTTCTTTTATACTCGGGATCACTTCATTATGTATAACCCCAAGGCCAGTAACAGTAACAAGCATCACTTTATGTGCAAGTGTCCCGGAAATACAACTGAACAAAGGGGTAAGTATAGAAATCTTCCGGAGGTGCAGCTCATACCGCGCGCGAGCACAGACACGTGGGGCGTGGCTAGAGCGTCAAGTCCCTGATGTGATGATGCGCTTTCCCTCAGTAGAGCAGTTTGATATCTGATCATACAGAGTAACAACCAAAAGATACTGATGAAAGGGAATGGATAGCATTGATTTCTTCAGTTGTAACTGTCCCTGAACGTGGTAAGTGATTGAATAAAAGGGAAGAGCTGATAGAGTGGTAGAAAGACAAACCGAAGAGACACATATTCAAAAGTAGTACAAAGAAAAATTCTTTTGAAAGTCCAATCATCTCCACAGCAAGTTTTCCTTTAGCTTCCTTTGTTCAGTGAAATTTGAAAGAGAAAATAGAATGAAATCTTATTATGAAATTGTTGACTTGTTCACAGGAGAAATAATAAATTAGGACAAAATAAACTTCTCCCACCAAGAGGATTCATGGGAATTTGTAGAAATCCGCACATCTCTAATATAGATTCTAGTGAAAAGGCGGGTCCCATTGTCTTTGTTAAACACCACACATTTTCGATAAGGGTAGGTTTTTGAGTAAAATATTTATTTAGTTTCCTAGTTTTACCACAATCTCAATACAGAAGATAATATGAATATCTTATTTTAGAAATTAGGAAACTGAAGAGCAAAAATTTGCTTTGCTGATTTGTTAATACAAAGGCCAGAGTAAAGATGGAAGAACCCCCTGACTTCAGTGGTCTTTATGCACGATCAGAAGCTCTCTATCAAATCTTAAGACTAAATGCTCATCACAAGAGCGACTTCCTTGCCTTCTGCCTGGAACTGCCAGGTTAGCTATATTCTCAAAATACCTTTTAGATTTCCCTAGAAGCTTTGTCAAAATTCTCCATAGGTTGTTTCTACTCTGAATATTGGACATGTGCTCTAGTAATAGTTTTTTAAATGATTTTTCTGTAATTACATGGATTTTCACCTGTTAAACATCATACAAAATTTTTAAAGGCATTAAGTGATATTCTGATGGGTATATTTGACCCCACATTATCTTCTGATCTCTAAAGAATGAATTAAAATAGTTTAAGAATATAAGGACAATGATCAACAGATCGAAATAATAGAATACCCTTTGTTTGGTTTACTTTGTTTTGTTTGTTTCCTTATAGAGTAAAGTCATACACATTCTTCACTCTTTTTGTATATTTCAACAAAATTCGTATGAATACATTTCATCCTTGTATATGTACGTCCTGCTGTTCTGACGGTGATAATATCATCACGAAAGAATTAAGAGTCTTTGAAAGTACTTATTTAGATTCATTTCTAAATTCAATCTGGAAGTTATAATTTTCTT
The DNA here is from genome assembly GCF_048773025.1 of Camelus bactrianus. Lineage (NCBI taxonomy): Eukaryota > Metazoa > Chordata > Mammalia > Artiodactyla > Camelidae > Camelus > Camelus bactrianus. The sequence continues at coordinate 94,197,256 of NC_133542.1, forward strand.
ACCAATAGGTGTTATTATTTGGAAAATAATATTTCTATAGTTCTATGTTTATTTGGAAAAATACCCTGGAAATAAGCTTCATTTACTTGAAGCTTCTTAGAAGAGTGGGATTTTACTAATGTCTTCTTTTAAGTGTGTTGATATAATCCAAGGAAAGACTATATTCAAAGTTAAATTCTTCTTGCATGTGGCATCATTTATCATGGTCAAACTGAGCAAGACATCACTGCTTTGTGATTCCTTAAGAGAGACAGCCATCAAATATATTTGTGTAGCAACCAGAACATTTATATTAGGACGTTGCCCCACTACCCATTATAATGTTATCGTTTCTTTATGTTACAGTCACCCATCACTTTTAGAGGATTCAGCAAATTCAACTTTATAATTAATTTTAAGGCTATCTTTGTCTGAGGGTGGCAGCTAAATATTGGAAGTGGAATGTAAGTGGAATGCAATATGGAAGTAGGTAGGACAAAAGCAATGCAGAAAGTTATTTAAAAGCTGGATTCATCTCATATCGATTCAGAGACTGAAGCCAGTTAAAGGAAAACAAGTAGATGTGACAAGAAAGAGCTATATGTCAACACATTTCTTTTTAGATTTGTTTGAGAACTGGTTAAATATTTGTGAAATGGCTAATGTCAAACTTTTGTCAGAGCAAATTTATTTAAATTAGAAGTGCTGATTAAATTTATTACCTGTAGCATATATGGAAGTGAACTTTTACTGTAAAGAGAACTGCTTTTTGCCTGCTTTCTGGCTAAATTTGACATTAGTGACTTAGGAGATTACCCTAATAGAAGTGACTGTATTAGAATTGTGTTGAAAATTGCAATTTCACCCTTAAAATTAGGTGTAATAAAGTATTTTCACCCTAAAAGTGATAACAATCAGTAACTAGAATAAACTTTTTATGGCTTTTTGAACTTCAGATTTCAGTAGCTGTTTTTAGCTCGAAGGCCTTAGCAATAATTCACACTTCTGTCTTTTTCATTCTCTAAAATTTTACAGCAGTTGATCAATGACTGGAATTAGAACCACTGATAATTTTGTAACAGTATTTTCTACGAAACTATATAAAGAGGACAAGACTTTTTTCTGCCACTTTGCCATATAAAAACTTAGACGGTGGATACATTTGAATTATTTATTAAAGAAATAAGAGATTCACAATATATAGGAATGGGTAAGATTCCAACAGCTAAGATTGAAATCTTTGTTTCTCGTGGGTTAACTACATCATTCATTTTATTTTTGATAACTGTTACTGATTTGAATACATACATTTTGCATATTCCCTACTTATATAAGTACAGAATTTCCACCATGAGTCTCACCATGATTTAGCACCGTATCTTATCATGCTGAAAAAACTAGACAGTTACTGCTTTCCTGAAGCTTCATCTCTGGAAGAAGTAGGCAATAGTCAAATAAACATATGTAATACACATACACACATAGGTATGTCTGTATGCATATCAGAAAGTATTGATGAATGCTGTGCAGAAAAGAACTAGAAAAAAGGGATATAATTTTTGTTGAGATTATCAAGACATAGGATGGTCATTATTTTATATGGTGGTCATCATTCAATCAGGGTAGTTGGTAAGACAAATTCCTCTTGTTGAGAATCTGCTCAAGGAACCAAATTCCACCTGAGGCTGAGCAGGTGTAATCTAGATACCAGACTAAATGGTTAAAAGGATGAATATTTGTTACAATTGAAGGAGAATAAAAGAATAACTTTTTTTATTTCTGTTTAAGACAAAAGGTAAGCAGAATGAAAAAAAATGTCAGCTCTGTCTCTTCTAAATGAGGTTGTAGGGCATGGCTCTGAAATATCAAGTTGTTTTCAACTAGTCCCTAAGGTAGAGTTAGTCCATTCAAGTAGAGAGAATGCTGGAGAATCAGAGCCCTTCCCTACTGGCTCCTTCCCCATACCAGTAAAAAGCAATTGGTATTTTAACAAGTTTCAGTCTTTATTGAGCTCAAAACATAAAATATACTGTAGCTTCCCCTCCTGTCACAGAATTTTACAGAGTAGAGGAAGTCTTCCCACTTCCTTGGCTCTGTGGTCCGGGTCACTGTGATGTCTGCTTGCTTTAGGATAACTGGCATCCTCGTCATCACTTTAAAGTCACAAAGAATGTCAGTTCTGTAAATAGAATGCCCAGGTGAAATAGCAAAATCCAAACCCGGCACCCGGTTTCATTTCAAATATTCTCCCTTTTGCTAGATGAGCATGTTTTCAGAGACAAGCTTTCAAAGAATAATGTTTGGCTCTCTCCTGCCTTCTTCACTGGTCACTCTGAGACAGAAAGAGAGGAGAAGTTTTGTAAACTTTCCAACATCCATTATTAGCTCAGTTTGTCTTAGAGACCCACAGCAGCTCTTGAAGTCCCTTGGCTTAGAGCTGGACAAAGAGCATGACCTTGGCCTTCCCAAATCCCGAAGTTTCAGACTTGGTAATAAACTCCTAAGAACACATTTTTTTATTTTTTAATTGAAGTATAGTTAGTTGCAATGTGCCAATCTCTGGTGTACAGCATATTTTCCCAGGCATAGAGATACATCCATATATTAATTTTCATATTCTTTTTCATTAAAGGTTATTACAAGGTATGGAATAGAGTTCCACATTTGTTTCAGCTTAGAAACAGTATATTTGCTCCAATTTTGCATTTCAGTCACGGGACACAAACCACATTATTTTAAGTACAACTGAGACTCAGACTCTTCTTTGAACAACGGCAGATAAAAAAGAAATCAGTGCAAGTCACTCATTTCAAAATCTTGGTTCACAGGTCAGCTGACAGTTATGTCTAGTGCCCCCTATCAGATATATGCGGCCAACAGTAGAGACGATGAATGCTTTCTTGGTCCATTCAGGTTGCTATCACAGAATGCTGTAGACTGGTGGCTTTGAATCAATAGAGATTTATTTTTCAGTTTGTGAGGCTAGGAAATCCAAAATCAAGGTGTCAGCAGATTCAGTGTGTGGTGAGGACCGGCCCCCTTATTCATAAAGTCTGCTTCTTGGTGTGTCCTCATATGGTGGAAAGGGCAGGGGAGCTCTCTGGCGTCTCTTGTATGAGGGCACTGATCTCATTCATGAGGGCTCCACCTTTGTGGCCTAATAACCTCCCAGAGGCCTCACTTCCTTACATCATCACATCGTACGGATTTTGGAGTGGGCAGTCATTCAGTTCATGGCAGATGCTGCTCTTGGCTCATGAAGCACTGACTGCCTGGCCCATCTGACCATCTTTTTTCCCAGGAGGAGGAATGAGACCAGAGTTTGGTGAGGGCTCAGCCTTCATACAGTCTCCTTTTTGTGTTGTTCTAGAAATCAAAGGCTTACTACATGTTTTCCATTTCCCTCGTTTTCAATTTACGAGGGTGTGAAAATTTCTAATTGATTTATTTTCTTTTATTAAAAGCCCATGTTAAATAAAAGCCAGAACTTGCATTTTATTGGCTCAACCATTTTCTTTGGTTCAGGGGAGACTTCAGTGGACATTTCGTTTGCAGCGTGAGCAAACACTCTCTAAGGCAATGATTCAAAGTGAGTCAGGTTAAAAGATTCAGCTCACTGGGGTCCTCCCTTTCCCAGGCTGCCTGAAGAATTGCAACATTATTTTAGAATGTTTATTTTCCTATGTAGTGAATATTTTAGTGTGTCTATTTTATTTTTTATTTTTATGCTTTTGTAAGTGTTCAGTTCACTGCCATTGCTGATTTCTATACCTGACTGTTACTGGTTTTCATAATAATTTATAAAAATTCTCTGTATAAATTCCTATCTGTTCAATGTATGGAGTAAGTATTTTTTTAATCAGTTATTCGCTTTTATTTTATGATTATTTTGAAGGATATATCTTATTAGCCAGTATTTATCTTAATTCTTCTGACTTACGGTGAAGTGTTCTTCCCTTCAGCTTGACGTAAGCAGTATATAAGAACTAATAAGCAATGCATCACGTGTGTACGAATATGCATCATACCTATATATCATATATGTAATTTTTTCTTAATTTTTAGCCATCTTTATTTTCCTGGAATGAGTTCCTCTTGAGTATTTTGACTTAATATTTAATTACTACATCGCTGGGTTGTATTCGTTGCCTTCAGTTTAGGATTGTTGCATCTATGTTATGAGTAAGACGGAACTTAGTTTTACTCTAGTTTTAGTTTTACTTTAGTTTTAGTTAATTTTACTTTAGTTTTACTTAGTTTTTCCCTCTCACTCTTGAATCATTGAAATGAGGTATATGGTAGTGTGTGAACTAGATTGGGGAGCTTTTCTTGTTTTGTTATGGTTGGAAATAATTGAAACACACATGATATTAATTCCCAGTAGTTTTCAAGTGTGCAAGATAGAGCATCTTACTGTTCATCTAAGGAAGATTTAATGCTCAATTAGGCTAAAACAAGCAACAGAATAGTCTTACTTCACATTAAGTACTACAAAAAAGTTCAGTGTGATGTGTATTTGCTTACTTGAAAAAAACTGACCAGTATAACAAATCCATGTTGAGGCTCTATAATAAGAAATATAAAGGTATTTAATGAATTATATAGTATGTAATTTTTGTGTTATGTATTTTGTATTATGACATTAATTATGCCATTTTTGACTAAGTGTTGAGGAATAGTTGCTGTATTGATGCATCTCCTTGAGGTGTTTCTTAGGGAGTGTAAAGAATACTCTGAAGGGAGTTTATCCACAAAAGAGAAAAAAAGTGAATTTTATTTTTTATCCTAATAAAAGCTTCACTTTTGCTACTTACCAATCATGCTCTGTTTTCCCAAGACATAGAACATAGATAAGGAAATCCATGCATTAAAAATAAACAGACATAAGCAATCAGTAGTTCTTACCTAGGTTTATTTCATAATATTTTCTGATTAATATAATCAGAGGAAAGCCTGCAGTGATCTGTTGTCTAGTGACTTTCTCCTATCCTGCCAACCAGATCAAACAGTTGATGGGATACCTAGATTATGCCTCCAAGTTTAACACATGCATAGCATATTTTATATCCTCAATAAAGCTACATTATTCTAAATCCACTGTATACTATACACTTATTCTATGCAAAACCTAGTAAGGGAACAAAAGTGAGAAAGTCCAATTGTTTCTACAGATGGTTTAAATTTTAGAAGCCAGAATAAGAGAAGAAAAGTATTATGCAAGTTGGAATGAAAAAAAAATCACAAGATGGATATAGACACTGTGCCATGGACATGCAAAGAAAGAAGAAATACAGAAATTAATAAGTTGGCAAATAAAAGCCATAAATTTAAACAAAAGTAGAAGGCAAACGTGAGCTACAAAAATGTTGGGTCAAAATAACTGCAGAAAATATAGCTAAAATGAAGAAATAGGAAGTTTTATATATATTGAAACTCAAAAGAAGGAATGATGAGATGGCTAATTAATTCACTAAACATATGTGGAGCTGCTGGGTTTAAGATAAGTAAGATTAGCAAAGCCAGCAGCTTCTAATCACTCACACTTAAAGAAGAAAGTAAGTAAACAACTACTTATATCACAGCTGATATATTTAAAAAGGAAAACTGTAAATACAGGTACAGCTAATGCAGACATTGTGGATCAGGGCAGGTTTTCTGGAAAATAAAGCAGATTCTGTATTAGGCTGTGAAAATAAGTAGGAATTATCCAACTGAAGTGAAGGCTGTGAATATTATGCTTCAAGGCAATTGTATCAATTTATCTATAAAGATACTGTGGGGCTGTGTCATAAATATTTGTGTAACATTTCTATCCCTTCATTTGATATTTGTAACAATGTTGTGCCTTTTTATCTTTCTGCTACATGCTTGGCTAGCATTATGGTGTCTATTGTCTCTTGTTTTTGACACTTTTTTTTCTTTATGACTTAAAAAATAATTCAGATTTCCTTACAGAGATGGATAATGAGAGTAATGCAGTTATATATTACTCTACCTTCCAAATTGCTTAGGAGAAGCAAGCAGGGAGAGCAACATAAATAAATATCACATGGATAACATCATTAAACTATATGATAAGGAATCTCCATGAACCACACAATGAATGGATGAGGTAAAACCATATAGAACGTAGACCCTGCAAAGGAACACAACCCAAGTTTACTAGCAGTGTGGAGGTGAAGTGAAGGAAAAGAGGAGCTTCCACAAAGAGCACAGGAACACAAAGTTGCACATGGCTATTCACCTGCACGTTGAGAGGACCCCTTATCAGTAAGTACCTCTAATAATAACCAGTGAATAGGGAGAGATCTTCATAAACTTCAGGATTTTTTAAACAGCTTCATGAGAATATAATTTATATCCATAATAATTTACCTACTTTCAGTGCACAGTTTAATTTTTAGTAAATTTACAGGGTTATACAAGCATCACAACAATCCAGTTTGGAAATATTTTCAACACTTCAGAAAGATCCTTTTTATTTTTCCCAGTCACCCCACATTCCCAAACCTAGTCCCAGGCAATCATTAACCTACTTTCTGTCCTTATTGTGGACAATTCATATAAATTGATTCATAAAATATGTGGGAGGTGTTTTTGTTGTTGTTGTTGTTGTGGCCAGACTATGTATCATAGTACAGTGTTGTTGAGAGTCATCCATATGGCAAGTACCAGTACTTCCCTCCTTTTCTTTGCTGAATAGTAGTCCACTGTATGCACATATCACATTGTGCTATTCTCTCACTGGTTGATAGACCTGGTTGTTTTTAGTCTTGGGGTATTTTGGATTGGGTAGCTATAAACATCACATGTAAGTCTCTGTGTGGGCATGTGTTTTCATTTCTTCTGGTTACATTCCCGGGAGCGATATTGCTCGATCGTGTGGTAAATTTACATTAGTGTTTTTAAGAAAGGGCCAAACTGTTTTACAAAGGGACTCCCCCACTTTGCTTTCTCCCCTGCAATGTATGGGGACGTCAGTTCTTCTACACCCCCACTCACAGATCCTAACCTCGGTCTCTCTAACTGGAACCAGGCCAGGGGTGTAAAGTGGCACGCCGTTATGGTTCAAATAAATGCTTTCTTCTTAATGTGATGCTGAACGTCTTCTCCCGTGTCGGTCGGCTGATTTCCTGCTTCTTTGGTAAAATGTCTCTTCAAAACTTCTGTTCATTTTTAAAGTGGGTCATTTGTCTTCCAGTTATTCAGTTATAAGTTTGCTTTATAAACTTCAGATACAGGTCCTTTATTAAATGTAGGATTTGCAAACGTCTTCTCTCAGACTGCATGTTGTCTTTTCATTTTTTTGAAAGATGCCCTTTGACTGTGTTTAGGTCTATTAGTGTTCACCTGCAAATGGGAGAACTGCCCTCCATCTGCTGAAGCCACTTGCCCCCTTTAGAACATGCTTGTGAGCTTGCTGTGCGGCTTTCCCATGATTGATGCAGCCCGGGTCCTTTATGTCCAGCTGGGGAAACACTGACGCACGATGAACATTCCAGAGCTCCCCTTCGAGATTAGGCTGGTGTGACGACGAGACTTGCTGAAATCCTATCCTTGCTTGATGTTTACAGAGCGTGTTTCCTATGAGCACGTTTAATCAGTCCTTGGCACATAGACCCTTCTGAGGAACCCAAACCAAGACACCTCACCCACAAATACACACAGTATGTGCGTGTATAATTATGTGCATATATACGAGCATGATGGGCAGGAGGCGTTATTTAATATTGCCTGATTTTTTTTTTTTTTACTGTCATTTTGGACCCATTACTGGCAGTGAAGCCTTGGATGAAGAGAGAAATTAGTTCATCTTTGGGAAAACTAAGAATAGAGACAATAAAAATGAGATGGGACTAAAATTAGTAAGCTTAAACTCCAAGAAGAGACATAATACAGAGTCCGTCTATTAAAAGTTACAGTCTTGAGCAAAGGCAGTAGTGACAGGAATGCAATAAGAAGATACAGGACTGACATAAAAATGGTCCAAGGGTTAATGAATGTGAGTTGGAGAACTATTGGCAGGAGTGCTGATGGGGATTAAACCGGTTTTTAAAGGCGATGTAAAATCTGAATTAGCAGAAAGGAATGGTGACAGTGTTTCCTTCTGTATATCGACCGAGAAGTGAAGACTAAAATATTCAAAGACCAGTTTATGTTAATAGATGAATAAAAATGACAATAGTAGCTAATAATTATTGAGATATATATGAGCCAAAACACTCTTTTAAAGTGCTTCACCTGTGTTGTGTTTATTTGCTAACCACCCTGTGAGACAGATTTTGTTATTGTGAGTGAGTCTAAGTCTAATGTACAGAGATGATACATAATTTGCTCAATGATATGTAGAAGGTTAATGCTCACAGATAATACATTTCCGGAAGGAAAATCAGATATTACTTTGGAAAAGTTGGTTAGAAGAAATGGACTTTCATTTTCCCCACAAATTGAGGATACTGGATGTTTAAACAGCAGGGAGAGAAGGTACCGTATTCAGAGTAAATGCTGTAGGTGTGTTAGTTTCATCACACTCAGAAATGTGTCAGAGATAGAAAATCATTACAAAATACTGGGCTAGACAAGGGAAGTCGTGTTAAGAGGATTTTTCATCCACTGATTTATAAGATAAGGACCTGAACTGCCACAGTAGATGCTGAGGTGTAAAGAAAGGAAATGGTGCAGGATACAGTGCAAAAAAAAAAGAATCAAAGGAAAGAGGTGTGTGAAAAATGATCAAATTAGAGCTACATTTGAATGTTTTCACTTCTGCCTCTGAACACGAGCAGTAGTAATTCAAGTCTCTGCACTACAGAGTTATAAACTTTACATGAAGTCTAAAATTTCACTGGATATTAATTTATGTCTGTATTTACAGCTACTTCTCTACACATCACACTGAAGTAATATTCTTAGAACACTGATTAAATATGAGTGAAGTGCACAAAAGGAAGCCTTCAGTAAATACATTGGCTCAGCAAACCATTTATATTGGATTTTTTCCTGGAATTTAATAAGAAATTATGACAATGATATTATTGTTGGCCTCGTTCAAATTGTTGCAAATATTCTTTCAAACTTTATGAACATTCTTTCATTAATTTCAGTGCCAATGTTGATGGCATGGCTGCCATATGTGGTTTTGATCATTGACTCATTCCTTTCTTTCTGTGATTCTATATAGAAATCCAGAATTTGAGAACTTCAAGAAGACTATTTTTCTAAATATCTAAATTTATAGGCACTTTCCTAGCTCCATATATGATTATTCTTGTCAGAGTGTTACTTTTCAGCAACTTTTCTTTTTTTTTTTTTTAAACTATAAAAATAACGATGCCTAAATTTATCCTAAATAAATGGACATTCCTATTTTATGATTTGTACGTCAAGCCCTGAAAACTTCCTTGGTTTTATTTCTATACAATACAAGTAGTCTAGTTTGCTTCTTTATATTCTGTGTCAATGATGGTCAGGCACTCCCAGTCTTACACAAAAGGAACACCCATGGGATGCCATCTTTTTCTGAATTTAAATCCTATATCAAATAATCTAATCTCAACCACTTGATAATCTTGTATGTAAGTTCTCTCCACCTCCTTTGTTGTCTGTCTTGTCTTAGGCTGATCCATGTTCATAAATCCTTTTTTGGTTTTTATGCCTCTGGTTTTGAATCCTCTCTTGACAATGGTTTGCACACTTCTTGCTTACAGGATATTTTCCGACACCCATCTTGCCTGTCACACACTTACTACCGGTAGTAGGAGCACTGGCATGTAGCAAATGTATTGATAATGTCAACGTTAGGGCTAAGAGTAATTTTGTTTAAGCACAAATGCATTTTTGCAGAAGAATTGCAATTTGGTACAAGTGAACTATGGCAAACCATAGGCAAGTCTGGAGAATAAAGGAGGAGAGCTTTTTCTTTTTTTTAGAGAAAGGAGGAAGTGGGGAGGGCTTGTTTTGAACAAAAGTTCATTGGAGAAAAGTGAGAGCTAGAAGTAGCTGTGGTTTCTCCTTGGCTGCTGACGAGGGCAGCGTGCCTTTGCCGGCTGAGAGAGGGAAGCTCCCTTCTTCCGGCAGGACTGTGCAAGCTGCCCAGAGGAGCACAGAGGGGCACATGCCGCAGAGCCCACCCTGCGTGGCTTCTCGACTCCAATTTTCGGTTAGGTTTCCCTAAACCGTTCTCACAGGAACATTCCCCATGATGAGATGTAGTGCTGGGAACTCTTCCCTCAGAAATCACTTAGAAGCCCTGTATTGTATACACAGGGAAAATGTGACTTGGGATTTGAAAATTAAGTTATGTCTGTATTGATGGAAATGTTCTACAGATTCTCATGGTTATAATATCAGAGTGATTTGTACTAATTTAAACTAATTCAGTATTGGCTAGGACTGTTTAGATTTCACTCCTGGTCTCTACTGTTTTAAGTTTGGAGGTGGCTCCTAAGCTTATATTCACTGTCACAAATCTATTAAGAAGATAGAGAAACTATCAGTTGTGAATGTAGTCTGTGAACAGTTACAAGTCTGGTGACAGGCATCATTTCTTGGATGCTGCCCGTGTGCAATTTTAAAAATTGTGTTTTTTTCACAGTTTTAGATTTACAAAACATTGTGAAGATGGTATAGGGAATTCCTGTATACCCCACCGTCAGTATCTTCTATTATTAGCATCTTACATTAGTAGGGTGCATTGTTAACAATTAATTAACCCACGCTGATGTATTTTTGATTAAATACAGTTAATTTGTACTTTCTTAGTTTTTTCCTAATTTTTTTTTCTGTTCTAGGATCCCATCTACAGTATTTAATTGCATTTAATTGTATGTCCCCTTAAGCTCCTCTTTGATAACCTTGAAAATTTTGAGGAATTCTGATCAGATGTATTTTTTAACTTTTTTTATTGATTTATAATCATTTTACAATGTTGTGTCAAATTCCAGTGTTCAGCACAATTTTTCAGTCATACATGGACATATACACATTCATTGTCACATTTTTTCTCTGTTAGTTACCATAATGTTTTGTGTAACTTTCCCTGTGATATACAGTATAATCTTGTTTATCTATTCTACACTTTTGAAATCCCAGTCTATCCCTTCCCACCCTCCACCCCCCTGGTAACCACAAGTCTGTATTTTCTGTCTATGAGTCTATTTCTGTCCTGTATTTATGTTTTGTTTTTGTTTGTTTGTTTGTTTGTTTGTTTTCTAGATTACACATATGAGCGATCTCATATGATATTTTCCTTTCTCTTTCTGGCTTACTTCGCTTAGAATGACATACTCCAGGAGCATCCATGTTGCTGCAAATGGCGTTATGTTCTCAGTTTTTATGGCTGAGTAGTATTCCATTGTATAAATATTCCACTTCTTCTTTATCCAGTCACCTGTCGATGGACATTTAGGCTGTTTCCATGTCATGGCTATTGTAAATAGTGCTGTTATGAACATTGGGGTGCAGGTGTCATCCTGAAGTAGGGTTCCTTCTGGATACAAGCCCAGGAGTGCGATTCCTGGGTCATATGGTAAGTCTATTCCTAGTCTTTTGAGGGATCTCCAAACTGTTTTCCATAGTGGCTGCACCAAACTGTATTCCCACCAGCAGTGTAGGAGGGTTCCCCTTTCTCCACAGCCTCTCCAGCATTTGTCATTTGTGGATTTTTGAATGACGGCCATTCTGACTGGTGTGAGATGATACCTCATTGTAGTTTTGATTTGCATTTCTCTGGTAATTAGTGATATTGAGCATTTTTTCATGTGCTTTTTGATCATTAGTATGTCTTCCTTGGAGAACTACTTGTTTAGGTCTTCTGCCCATTTTTGGGTTGGATTGTTTATTTTTTTCTTATTGAGTCATATGAGCTGCTTATATATTCTGGAGATCAAGCCTTTGTCAGTTTCATTTGCAAAAATTTCCTCCCATTACGTAGGTTGTCTTCTTGTTTTACTTCTGGTTTCCTTTGCTGTGCAGAAGCTTGTAAGTTTCATTAGGTCCCATTTGTTTATTCTTGCTTTTATTTCTTCTAGGAGAAAATTTTTGAAATGTATGTCAGATAATGTTTTGCCTATGTTTTCCTCTTGGAGGTTTATTGTATCTTGTCTTATGTTTAAGTCTTTGATCCATTTTGAGTTGATTTTTGTATATGGTGTAAGGGAGTGTTCTAGCTTCATTGCTTTTCATGCTGCTGTCCAGTTTTCCCAACACCATTTGCTGAAGACTGTCTTTATTCCATTGTATATTCTTGCTTCCTTTGTCGAAGATGAGTTGACCAAAAGTTTGTGGGTTCATTTCTGGGCTCTCTATTCTGTTCCATTGGTCTATATGTCTGTTTTTATACCAATACCATGCTGTCTTCATGACTGTAGCTCTATAGTATTGTCTGAAGTCTGGGAGAGTTATTCCTCCAGCCTCTTTCTTTCTCTTCAGTAATGCTTTGGCAATTCTAGGTCTTTGATGGTTCCATATAAATTTTATTATGATTTGTTCTAGTTCTGTGAAATATGTCCTGGGTAATTTGATAGGGATTGCATTATATCTATAGATTGCCTTCGGCAGTGTGACCATTTTAACAAAATTGATTCTTCCAATCCAAGAGCATGGGATATCTTTCCATTTTTTAAATTCTTCTTTAATTTCCTTCATCAATGGTTTATAGTTTTCTGTGTATAATACTTTCACCTCCTTCGTTAGATTTATTCCCAGATATTTTATTACTTTGGGTGCTATTTTAAAGGGGATTGTTTCTTTACTTTCTTTTTCTGTTGATTCATCATTAGTGTAAAGAAATTCAACTGATTTTTGAACATTAATTTTGTAATCTGCTACCTTGCTGAATTCTTCAATCAGCTCTAGTAGTTTTTGTGTGGACCTTTTAGGATTTTCTATATATAATAACGTCGTCGGCATATAGGGACACTTTTATCTCTTCTTTTCCAATTTGGATCCCTTTTATTTCTCTCTCTTTCCTGATTGCAGTGGCTAGGACTTCCAGGACTATGTTGAATAGGAGTGGTGATAGTGGGCATCCTTGTCTTGTCTCAGATTTTAGTGGGAGCTTTTGAGTTTTTCACTTTTGAGTACTATGCTGGCTGTAGGTTTGTCATATATAGCTTTTATTATTTTGAGATTTGTTCCCTCTATACCCATTTTGGTGAGAGTTTTTATCATAAATGGGTGTTGAATTTTATCAAATGCTTTTTCTGCATTGATTGAGATGATCATGTGGTTTTTGTCCTTTCTCTTGTTGATGTGATGTATTACATTGATTGATTTGCGTATGTTGAACCACCTTTGTGTCACTGGGATGAATCCCACTTGGTCGTGATGTATAATCTTTTTTATGTGCTGTTGGATTCTATTTGCTAAAATTTTGGTGAGGATTTTGGCATCTATGTTCATCAGTGATATTGGCCTATAACTCTCTTTTTGTAGTGTCTTTACCTGGTTTTGGTATCAGGGTGATGGTGGCTTCATAGAATGAGTTTGGGAGTATTCCCTACTTTTCAATCATCTGGAAGAGTTTGAGAAGGACTGGTATGAGTTCTTTATATGTTTGGTAGAATTCCACGGTGAAGCCGTCCAGTCCTGGACTTTTATTTGTAGGGAAGTTTTTAATTGCTATTTCTATTTCCTTTCTAGTGATTGGATTGTTCAGGTGGTCAGTTTCTTCTTGATTCAGTCTTGGTGGACAGTATGTTTCCAGAAACTTGTCCATCTCCTCTAGGTTATCCAGTTTGGTTCCATATAGTTTTTCATAATATTCTCATATGATATTCTGTATTTCTATTTTATTTGTTGTAATTTCTCCATTTTCCTTTCTTATCTTGCTAACTTGCGCTCTCTCTTTTTTCTTCTTTGTGAGTTTGGCCAGAGGTTTGTCGATTTTATTTGCTTTTTCAAAAAACCAGCTTTTGGTTTGGTTGATTTTTTCAATGGTCTTCTTAATTTCTATTGTATTTAGTTCCTCTCTGATCTTTATTATTTCCTTCCTTCTGCTGCTTTTTGGGGCTTTTTGTTCTTCTTTTTCTAATTCATTCAGGTGGTGGGTTAAATTGTTTATTTGAGATTGTTCTTCTTTTTTGAGGAAGGCCTGTATCACTATAAACTTCCCTCTTAGCACTGCCTTTGCTGTGTCCCATAGATTTTGAGTGGTTGTGCTTTCATTGTTATTTGTCTCAAGGTATTTTTTAATTTCAGCTTTGATTTCCTCATTGACCCATTGTTTTTTCCATAACATATTGTTTAATCTCCATGCTTTCCTTTTTTTCTCCTTTGTTTCTCTGTTCTTGATTTCCAGTTTCATGGCATTGTGGTCAGTAAAGTTGCTTGAGATAATTTCTATCTTCTTAAAATTGTTGAGTTTCCTTTTGTGCCCAAGTACATGAATGATCCTGGAAAATGTTCCATGTGCACTTGAAAGAAAGTATATCCTATTTTTTTGGGGTGTAATGTTCTGAAAATATCTACCAAATTTAGTTTTTCTATTGTAGTATTTAATTTCTCTGTTGCCTTGTTTATTTTCTGTCTGGAAGATCTGTCTAGTGATGTTAATGCAGTGTTAAAATCTCCAAATATGATTGTATTCCCATCAATATACCCCTTTATCTCTGTTAGTAATTGTTCTATGTACTTAGGTGTTCCTATATTGGGTGCATATATATTAATGAGTATAATATCCTCATCTGGTATCACTCCTTTAACCATTATAAAATGTCCTTCTTTATCTTTCTTTATGACCTTTGTTTTAAAGTCTATTTTGTCTGAAGTCAGTACTGCAACACCTGCTTTTTTGGCTTTTCCATTTGCATGGAATATCCTTTTCCATCCTTTCACTCTCAATCTATATGTGTCCTTCTCCCTAAAGTGGGTCTCTTGTATGCAGCATATTGAAGGTTCTTGCTTTATTATCCAGTCTTCCACTCTGTGTCTTTTGACTGGAGCATTTAGTCCATTAACATTTACAGTAACTAATGATAGATGTGTGTTTATTGCCATTTTGAACTTATCTTTGCAGTTGAATTGCTATATCCTCTTTGTTCCTTTCTACTTCCTTTTGTGGTTTGGTAGTTTTCCTTTGTATTATCATGGATTTTATTTAATTTTTGTGACTCCCTTGTAAGTTTTTGGCTAGTGGTTACCCTTTTTTGTAAATCTATTAGCCCATTACTATAACTGTTTTTATTAAACTGATAGTTACATGATCTCAAACCCATCCTACCTTTAAAAAAATTTTTAAAAAGAAAGAAAAAATTTCTATATTTCCCTGCCTCCCTCTCCCAGTCTCAGTGATTTGTATGTCTTCTTTTATAATTTTGTTTTTATTCTATTTGTAATTCATGAGTTATCACCTTTCCAGTTGTGAGTTTCTCATTTCTGTAGCATCCTGCTGCTTTTCTATTTAGAATAGACTTTTCAGTATTTCTTTTAGCATGGGTTTAGTGTTGCTAAACTCCTGCAGTTTTTTTCTTGTCTATGAAATTCTTTATTTCTCCTTCTATCCTAAAGGATAGCCTTGCTGGATAAAGTATCTTAGGCTGAATCTTTTTTTCATTCAGGACTATGTATATGTCTTGCCATTCCCTTCTGGCCTGTAGTGTTTGTGTAGAGAAATCAGCTGAGAGCCTTATGGGGGTTCCCTTGTAACTCACTAAAGAGTTTATCTTGCTGCCTTTAGAATCATTTCTTTATCCTTGAATCTGGCCATCTTGATTATGATATGTCTTGGTGTGGGTCTATTTGGGTTCTTCATGTTTGGGACCCTCTGAGTTTCCTGTACTTGTATATCTGATTCCTTCTTTAAGTTTCGGAAGTTTTCAGTCATGATTTTTTCAAAAACCTCTTCAATCCCCTTTGATCTTTCTTCCCCTTCTGGGACCCCTATTATGTGAAGATTGGGACGCTTCATATTATCTCATAGGTCTCTTATGCTATTTTCATTATTTTTTATTTGCTTATCTTGTAGCTCTTCTGAATGGGTGCTTTCTATTGTCCTGTCTTCTAGGTCACTAATTCATTCATCTGCATTATCTAGTCGGGTTTGCACAGCTATTAGATCATTCCTCATCTCTGTCAGTGAGTTTACCCATTCTACTTGGCTCTTCTTTATAGCTTCAATTTCATTTTTGACATATTTTATATCTCTAAACCCTATCTCTTCTAATTCCTTCAGCACTTTGATCGCTCCTTTTTTGAAATCTTGATCTAGTAGGCTATTGATATCTATTTCATTGATCTTTCTTTCAGGGGATTTCTCTTGTTCTTTTAATTGGGAAAGGTTTTTCTGCTTCTTCATCTTGCTCATACCTCTCTGGCACTGTGGTTTATGGAGTATCAGTTATCTGTTTGGTCCTTAAGGAGTTTATCTAGCTAATGCCTATTTAGGAATAAGACTTAGGGAAAAAAAAATGAGAGAGAGAGAAAGAATTTTAAAAGAAGGGAGAAAGAAGGTTTGAAAAGAGTGTATAATGAATACTAGAAGAGTGAGTTGAAACAGAGTATCAATCGGGTTGAGACGTCCTTTTAAAACCTTTAAAAAAAAGGGGGAAAAGATGAAAAAATGTATTTGAAACCTGTGTCTAATCAATAACAGGACATCAAAACCCAAGAGAAATAGAAATGAATTAAGAAGTAAAAATTAAGAGGGTAATAGAAAATAGAACAGGTAAAAACAGATTAAAAAAAAAAGGTGGGGGGTGTCGGTGTTCTCCTGGAGTCTGTGTGCTTTTAATGTGAAGTCTGTCTTCGTCCTGTTTTGGAAGCTCAGCTTGCTGTTTCCAGAGGCCCTCCGTTGGCGCCCTCTTCTGTGCTGCTCCAAGTACCTGTGGGCAAGCAGATCGCACCCCCTCCCAACACTGGGTCAGGTGCAGCTCTCCTTTGCTGTGGGTGGGCCGGTCAGTGCCCCTCCTGATGCCGCAGTCAGATGTTGCAGACTGGCCGGGTAGGAGGGCGGGTCACGCCCCCTCCCAGCACCGCGGTCAGGGGTTGCGTTCCTGCCCGAAAGGCGGGCAGCCGCCCTCCCTCTCCCGGCGCCTGTAGCTCCGCTGTTCTGTGCGGCTGCCCGCTCCGCCTCGGGTGGGCGCTCGGCAGGTGGGCTCGGGGAAGACTGAGGGACAGCCTTGTCCCTGCTCTGGGCCAAAACTCAGCTCCTTGTTTGTCTTGGCGGAGCAAGTTCTCTGAGGGACCAGGATGGAAGGATCCTATCTGCCTCGGGCTGTAGACAAGTCTCAGTCTGGCCTTTGATGCTGCTAAGCCCTTCAGTGTGGTTACAGGTTTGGCCCCTGCCTGGATGCTCAGCACCGGAGGATATGGCGGCTGTGCCTGAGCCTCGCATCTCTTCCCCCGAAAACTTTCCGCAGGTTTTCAGAGATGGGGGTATGCACCGTTCCCCCCAGGGCACATCAACCATGTTGTTTTATGGAGGGCCCAGGCTGTTCTGCCCTGTGCACCCACAACAATGGCTCGCAGCCCGCCGCAGTCCCCTGGGGCTGCCTCAGTGCAGCCTCCCCCGTCCTCCGCCCGGCTCGGGCAGCCTGGCCCTGCCCGCCGCTGCCGGCCCGAGTCTCATGCTGGGTGTCGGGGGTCGCTCTGTTCCCCTTTAACTTAGTTCTGTCAGTCACGGGCTGCTCCGTACAGATCCGAGCCTCGGAGGCTCCCCCTCTGTACCGCTGGCCTCTGTTGGAGAGGGGAGACCCAGCGAGGGAGCGCCAGTCCTCCTTTGCCGCTCCCTCCCTGCGGGCCCCGTCCTGCTCTGCTTTGCATTTTGTTCTTTCTTTCTTCCTTTTCTCCTATCAGAATTTTGGTGTCTTTATCTTTTGAAGAGGACAATGTTCTGTCAGAGTTCTGCAGGTGCTCTGGTTGGCTGAGTGGGTCTGTGGATGTGGGTCTTGGTGTATTTGTGGGAGAGGGTGAGCTGTGAGCATCCTTCTACTCTGCCATCTTCTCTCTCCAGATGTATTTTATTATAGGATGCCCCTCTATTGATAATTTTCTGATGTTTTTATTATGTATTATGTTTTATTATGTTTTTATTATTTTATTAGATGCGGTTGATGGGTTTTGGGTAAGTTCACAGAAGTAAAGTGTCATTTTCACTACCTAATAGCAAGGCTCATACTATTAACATGACTTAAACTGTCCACCTTGGTCATCTGGCTAAGGTGGTGTTTGCCAGGCCTCTCTACTGGAAAGGTACCCCACCTCTCTTTCCAGGCTGGACTCTTTGGAAGGAAGTCACTATGTGCAGCACAGAGTGCCTATAAGTTATTTGGAATTCTTCTGCATAAGAGACTTTTCTCTTCAGCCCCATTTATATTAATATGGACTCATTGATACTTCCTTTATACTCAGAGTTATTCAATTTGTTGCTTAATTGTTCCAGTTTGGCTATTAGAGTTCCTTCCATTGGATCTTCTGCCCCTTTGACATATCCCTACCTACCTACCTACCTATACATAGAGGTATTAACACTATATATGTATATAAAGATTTATTACTTTCTGGGACTACAAGACGTGCCAGGGCCATTTTGTATATGTACTGGCTGACTCCTAGAATCGGCCATTTCTCCGTGGAGCCCTGATTCCTCTCATTAGAGGATGGTATTAAGAAACAAGATGTGGTACGAGGTGTGCTCCTTGCTACTGGGTAACTTTTCTTTTAGACCCTTTATGCTGACAGAGCTGAGAAATACATGTATGTGTACTAACCCAAGGGTAATGTTAGCTATAAGTTTTTAGATGTTCCTTATCCAATTGAGTTTCTGTCTATTGCTCATCCGTGAAAGATTTTATCATTAATACATGTTGAATTTTGTCAAGTGCTTTTCAGCGACAGTTGCTATAATCATGTTATTTTTCTTTTTTAGCCTGTTGATATAGTGGATTACATTTATTGATTTTTGAATGTTACCCCAGCAGTACATACTTGGAATAGGTCTCCTCTGAATGTGTCTATAGTATTGTTAATATATTGTTGAATTCAATTCCTAATATATTTTGAGGAATTTTCCATGTTAATAAGAGATACTGGTCTGCAGATTCTTTTTTCTTCAAATGAGTTCATCTGCTTTTGGTATTAAGTGATGCTGGCCTTATAGAATGATTTACAAAATATCCCCTCTGCTAATATGATCTGGATGAGATTATAGATAATTGGTGTCATTCTGTCCTTAAAAGCATGATATACTTCACCACTGACACCATCCTAGCATGGTAACTTTTTGGAATGTTACTAATTATTTATTCAAGTTTTTAGGCAGATACGGGTTTATTTAGATTATCTATTTCACCTTGTGTGAGTTTTGGTAGTTTGTGTCAGGGTTTTGGTCTATTTAATCAAATTATAAAATTTGCAGCCATATAGTATTCTAAATACTCATTTTTCCCTTATAAAGGCTTTGTTTAAGAGCAGTTTTAGATTCAAAGCAAATTTGAGAATAAAGTATAGAGATTTACCATACCTCCTGTCCCCTTATATGCAGAGCCAACACCATTGTCTTATTGTATCTTATTGTTGAATTTAAAATTCTTTGTACATTTTGGATAACAGTCCTTTATCAGATATGTCTTTGCAAATTTTTTTCCCAGTCTTGTTTTTCTCAATCTCTTGACATTATCTTGTATAGAGCAAAAGTTTTTTTAAATTTTTATTTTAATGGAGTTCAGCTTATCCATCCTTTCTTTCATGGATTGTACCTTTATTTGTTGTATTTAAATAGTCATCACCACATCAAAGGTCATCTCGGTTTTCTCCTGTGTTATCTTTGGTAGTTTTACAGTTTTGTGAAGGGTATAAAGTCTGTATCTAGATTTACTTTTTGTGTATGAATGTCCAGTTGTTCTGGCCCCATTTGTTGAAAAGACTGTCTTTGCTCTATTGTATTGCCTTTGCTTTTTTGTCCAAGATCAGCTGACAATATTTATGTGAGTGTACTTCTGGCTCTCTGTTCTATTCCATTGATCTAGTTATCTGTTCCTTCACTGATAACACACTGTCTTGATGACTAATATCCCTTTTTATCCATAAAAATCCACTAGTTGAGTAGTGATAACTCCTATTTCCGAGGTTAGCAATTTGTGCCTTCTCTGTGTCTCTTTTTTTCCTTCTTGGTTAACCTGAGGGTGGTCTAGAGGGTGGTCGATGTTAATAAGTGTTCAAAAACCAGACTTTCTACATTTGTTTCCTGTTTTCAGTGTCATTGCTATCTTCCAAATTTTTATTTCCTTTCTTCTGCTTCCTTTAGACTTACATCACTCTTCTTTTTCTAGTTTCATAAGGTGGAATTGTAGATTATTGCTTTTAGAGTACTCTTTTTCTACTGTATTCATTAAGTGCTGTAAATTTCTATCTATGCAATGCTCCTGCTGCATCTCACAAATTTTAAAAAGTTGTATTTTTATTTTAATTTGTTTTATTTTATTTATGTATTTAATTTTAGAGGAGGTGCTGGGGATTGAACCCAGGACCTTGTGCATGCTAAGCATGTGCTCTACCAGTTGAGCTATATCCTCCCCCCATTTTAATTTTTAAAAGAATTAAAAATAGTTTTAAATATAGTTTTTAAATAATTTTAAATATAGTTTTAAAATAATGTAAATTTATCTTGAAATTTATTTATCAACCCATATTTATTTAGAAGTTATTTAGAAGTACTTTTTTTAATCTTGAAAATATTTAAGGGATTCTCTAGCCACATTTCTGTTGCTTATTTCTAATTTAAATCCATTGTGATCTTAAAATAAACTTGGCATGATTTCTTTGCTTTTAATTTTGTTAAGGTGTACTTAAGGCCCAGAACATGGTCTATACTGGTGAATGTTCTTTGTGATCTGAAAGCAGTGTGTATTTTACTGTTAGATGAAGTAGTCTGTAGGTGTTAATTGGATCAGCTTGACTGATGGTGATGTTCAGGTAAAATCTGATAGAACAGAAATAAATAGATAGTTCCACTTTTATAGTTGGAGGCTTTAACATGCCTTTTTGATAAACTGACAGTTAATTAAGCAGGCAGGAAATCAGTAAGGTATTTGTGGAAAGCACGGAGCCTAGTCTGGCTGGAGGAAAGTAAGCATGTGGAGGAAATGTGCTTAATATCAGCAGGGTGGGCAGACCGTGTGGACCTGGAATGAGATTTGAAAAAAGGGACCAATTTGGAGGAAAGAGAGTGAGTTCATTTTCATAGATGTTAAATTCAAACTGAATATTACAGCTTCACCTGAAGATGTCAAATAGGCATCTGGGATATTAGCAACTACATTACACAGCCCCTAGGAAACACTGTGCTTCTGTGAGATACTATTAAACAGCCATCCATGACTGAGATTATCATATCTTCCCACCAGTGGGACATGCATTAGGAGTGCCTTGCAGAATTAAGGCCCACTTGGGGGTTTTTGTGATCAGTTGAAAATAGCGCCAATCAACATGATTTTTTTTTTCTATTTCTACTTATTTTCAGCTGCTTAAGGTATATGCAGAAGACTGAGGAACTGTTCTTAGCAGGGTTGAATGTGAGAAGGGAATCCTAAGGCACGACGGTTGAGCATACATGTGGAGAGTCATGGTTTTGGACACTGGATACTAAACAGTTTGAGGATGGAAATAAAGGCAAAGAATGAAAGCAGATGATGTAGTGAATAGACTGCAAGTCTAAATGTTGTAGATAAATGATTTCTGCAAAAATGCTAGAGTAAGTAAGCTAGGAGACAGGAGGCGTTAGTAAAAGAATATGATGCATGAGTGACATATTGACCCATGATTGGTTTGACTAGTGATGAGAAGGTGGGCTGTGACCACAATCAGGGTAGCTAGTAAAGAAAGGGGGGAAGATGAAGGCATTGGAGGAAAAGAGTTCAAAAAATTAGATTTTAGTGGTGTGGAATCACAACAAAATGGATATTGAAATTACCAAGGGTGAAGATAACAGCAGTGCTGGAGAGGCTGACAGTGACCCAGGTGCTAAAATCTTCAAGGAATAACATGGCGAGCTTTTGGGGGGCAGAGAAGGCGAGAGCAGAGCGAAGGAGCATCTCGTATAATCTGATTAAATACAAATCAAAGCTCAAAAATTTCAGGGAGGAAAAAGGCAAAGGTTCTAGTAGTAGGAATGAGGGATGAGAACATAATCTGTCCCATCTCTAGGTCAAATAATACAAGATATATAAAAAAAAAAGTGAACACTCAATCAAATTCACAAGTGGCAGAATTGCACTCCCACTCAGATCTTCCTCTCTTGACATCATGTATTCCTTTCACTTTTCCTTGGTGACACAAAAAAGAAATACTTCACTCATGCCCCAGACCTACTGTGTTTGAAGCAGTGAAATACAGTGTTCAAGTGGGACCAGGGAAAGGAAATGGAGTTGTGAGCACCTCAGCAGTCTGCCACAGAGAGAGACGGTCCATTTACATTCGTATGAGAAAAAAAAGTAGTTCTGGGACAGGAGGGTATAAAAAGGAAATTATGAAAATACATACAAATATGTTGAGAAATGTCTAATATACCACCGAGCCAGACAGCAAGATGAGTTCAAAAATAAAAACAGGACTCATGTCAAGAAATCCTGAGTGACTTCAGTTGTTTGAAAGAGCACTAGAGTTACATTATTAATGCAAAAATAAGAAAACACCACAGAAATCTTTAAAAACAACGGAGTATGCCACCCCAGAATATGTCCACGTGGGAAACTTTCCAAGGAACATAGTGTCTAGAACAAAGACTGAAGGCTCCCCCGCACGTGCAGTCACCTAGAATGTTGTTATTCAGAAACTTGAAAACACTTAGAAGGGTGTCATACTTCATGAGATGCTGAGACATCCTGAAGTGTGTCTGAAATAAGGAAACTGAAAGGGAAAACACTGAGCAGCAAATCAGCCACTTAGTTAAGACTTGGTGGGGGATCAGGGGCAAAATAACTTTCTGGTGGGGAATGGGGAGAATGGTATGTATAGGAAAACGTTAGCTTTAGCTTTAACGTTTTGGGGGTCTCTCAGGAGTTAGGCAGTGTGGTACAAATGTTTATAGCAAATAGGATTTATCTTCAGTAAGATTTCTATATGGAGATTTAACTTTGAGGAATCAGTGTAAGTAAGTCATATTCTGAGCAAATCATACTTGGGATATTCTTGGGTAGATTTTAAATAGCTAAGAATCACGATAATTTAGACTAAGGAAATAATAGAAAGGTTCAAAAGGCATTTCTATGCAATGAAACCATTAAAATGATTTTTTAAATATGTATTTTCTGACCTGGAAAGATGTTAACAATACATTATTAAGTAAAGTGAAGTTTACAAAACAGCTTAGTATTTATTATGAATACTGAGTAAGGGGTCCTGGGTAAACAAAACAGAATCTTCTTTTGTGCTTTTAAAAAATAGCTTTGTAGTTTCTTATGGAGGTTTCTAAAAGGACTAGAAACAACCTCTACAGAGCAATAAATTTTAAAATATTTTCAGTTTCCATTTCATATTGCCTCTCTGGATATTTTAATGTTTGTAAAATTAACATATTTTTGGAGAATGAAAATAGTGTATAGGAAGGGGCTTATAAAAGAAATAAAGTCAATGGGCAGTGGGAGGGGGCTCTTCCAAAAATGATAAATATGCTTATTTAGAACTTGTTTTTTGCAAACTGTTTTTACCACACGCAAAGAGGGCAGGGAAGGTGACACCATCTTCTTCCAGCCCATGGCCCAGAGTGACCAGGTAACTCACCAAATTCCCACTCCCCAGGTTCCCAGTGTAGGTCCCAGTTTTGTGATGCCTTTTTCAGAGCGATCTTTCAAATCTACAGGGGACATCAAATTAAATCATTCAATGTCACACCGTTTCTGAGGACACTCAGGACTACAGACACCTGGTCTGACTCAGAGACGGGAGGCATGACAACTGAACTGGAGGTATAACAATGTAACCATGTTATTTAAAGAATGTAACTATGGAGTCTTAACCTTTATTTAGATGTTAACACATCATATCATTTAGGTAAAGAAAATGCTGAAGGATCCTAAATTTTTCATAGCCAGCCTGTTTGATTTTTTTAAAAAAAGTTTCCAAAGTTTATAATCCATAGTAAAGCTGCAAGAATAGTACAGTGAAGACCCATATATCCTTCACCCAGATTTGGCAGTTGTTTACATTTTATCATGCATGTGTAATTCAGCATATATTCTACAATATGTTTTCAAACCATTTGAAGGTAAGCTGGGGGCACTATGTTACTTTTGCCCTGAAGACTGCAATTGTATCTCCCACTGGGGACAGTCCTCTTCATAATCACATGAACTGTAGAACGTCCACACAGCCACCAGTCCCACCTTAGGGAAAATAATGATACTTTTAAAAATATCATTTGCTACACAAAGCCTATTTAAATTTCACATTTTTAAATGAAAAACTGTGTCTTAGAGCCTTCTTTTCAATCCGTGATAGAGTCATTTTTCATTCATTGGATGTGGAAGCTTCATCTGTTCCGACTCTTTAGACCAGTCCCTATGGCTTCTTTTTAAATAAAAATTTTATTTTAAAACAGTTTTAGGTTTACCAAAAAAAATTGCAAAGACCATGGACTCTGCACCCCATTTTCCCTATTATAGACGTCTATACAAGTTTTTGCTAAAAATGTTACATTTTGTTTCATTTGTTCCAGATGGTGAACTAATACTGATACATTATTATTAACTGAAGCACATGTTTATTCAGATAGCCATAATATCTAAGCAAAATTTTTTTTAATCTGAGGTCCTTTTTGTGGTCCAGAATCCCATGCAGGAGAAATTTAGTTATGTTTCTTTAGGCTTATCTTGGCTGTGAAAGTTTCACAGGCTTTCCTTTTCTTTGATGACCTTAATCATTTTTAGGGTTACTGGTCAGATATTTGATAAAATTTCCCTTGATTGGGCATTATCTGATGTTTTTCTCATAATTGTACTGTGGTTATCAGTTTTTGGAAGGAGATCACAAAAGTAAAGTGCCATTTCCATTATGCCATAAGTCTTGAGTTTAGTATTGATTTGCCATGGCTGCCGTAATGAAATACCACAGCCTGGCTGAGATTTATTGTCTCACAATTCTGGGGGCTGGGAGTGTAAGATCAGGGGGCCGGCAGATGGTTTGCAGAAGGTTGTCTTCTTTTGCCTTCACTTCTTTCTTTCTTTCTTTCTTTCTTTCTTTCTTTCTTTCTTTCTTTCTTTCTTTCTTTCTTTCTTTCTTTCTTTCTTTCTTTCTTTCTTTCTTCCTTCCTTCCTTCCTTCCTTCCTTCCTTCCTTCCTTCCTTCCTTTTTTCTTTCTTCCTTTCTTTCTTTCTTCCTTCCTTCCTTCCTTCCTTCCTTCCTTCCTTCCTTCCTTCATTTCTTCCTTCCTTCCTTCCTTTCCTTTCTTTCCTTTCTTTTCTTTCTTCTTTTATTTTTTTAATTAAAAAATGTAACATCTTTATTACAGTATGATTCCTATACTGTAAACTACAAATATTTCAGATGTATAATTTGATATATTTTGATAAATGTAGACACCAATGAAACCACCACCACATCATCTTTCCTCTTTGTGTGTTCATCCTTGGTGTTTCATGTGTGACCAAATTTCTTCTTTTTATAAGGGGATTAGTCAGATTGAATTAGGGCCCATCCTACCAGCCTCATTTTAACCAAAGTCACTCTTTTTGAAAGACTTTATATTTTTTTAAGTTATTAAATTACAGAGATTTCCCATATCCCTCCAACCACCACACACACACAGCCACTGTCATTACCAATATCCCTCGCTCAGGTGGTACATTTGTTACAACTGATGAACCTGGAAAGACACACTATAATCACCCAGAGTCCATAGTTTACATTAAGGTTCACACTTGATGATCTAATTCTAAAGTTTACATAGAGAAACAAAAGGTCCAGAACAGCCAACATGCTATTGAAGGAACAGAATGGAGTCTGAGGACTGAAACTAGCCAACTTCAAAATTTACTCTCAAGCTACGTAATCAAGACAGTGGTATGATATATGTGAAGAATACACAATTAAATACACTGTTGACATTATTTTGAACAAACTATTATCTGGGTGACCAATTATGAATAAGAAAATAAAAGATTTTTTTTTTTTGTTAAAAGATTGTCTTTTAACAGTTCTTGCAAGGCACATTAGTAACAATGAAATTCTTCCATTTTTATTTTTCTAAGAAGGTCTTTTTATTTCTCCTTCCCTTTTGAAGGATAATTTTTCATTGTATAAAATTCTAGGTTGATGTTTTTTTCCTCTTAACAGTTTAAATACTTCACTGCAATCTCTTCTTTCCTGAATTACTTCAGAGAAGTTAGATGCAATTCTTCATTCCATTATGAGAAAGTGTTTTGTTCCTCTGTCTTCTTTCAGGATTTTTTTTCTTTATTGTCAATTTCTGTAGTTAGAAAACGGTGCACCTTGGTAGAGGTTTTCTTTGTTGTTGATTGTTTTTTGGCATTACCCTGTTTGGCGTTCTCTGAGCTTCCTGCCTCTGTGGTTTGGTGTCTGACATTAATCTGAGGAAATTATGGGTCATTATTTTTAAAAATATTTCTTCCATTCCTTTCTCTATTTTTCTCTTTCTGGCACTCCCCTTAGGCATAAGTTATAAAACCTTTCCTAGTTGTCCCACAGACTTTGGCTAGTCTTTCTTTTCTTTTTTTTTCCAGTCTATTCTTTTTGCTTCTCATTTTGGAGGTATCTGTCGCTCTATTCTTAAATACATAGATTCTTTTCTCAGCTGTGTTCAGTCTACTAAAAAGCCTATCAAATTGTTTCTTCCAAATTCCTCATTTCTGTAGCAATGCTTTTGATCACTGGCATTTCTTTTTCTTTCCTTCCTTTTTTCTCTCTTTCTTCCTTCCTTCCTTTTGTTTTTTTTTTTTTTTTAAGAATTTCCCTCTCTCTGCGTACATTGTTCATTTGTTTTTGAATGCTGTATCTACATTATCCACTAGAGCGCTTAGCATATTAATCACAGTTGTTTTAAATTCCAGTCTGATAATTCCAACATCGCTGTTGGTGGTGCTTGATCTCTGTCTTCAAACTGTGTTTTGTGCCTTTTATTGTGCAGTGTAATTCCTCGTTGGTAGCCAGACATGGTCTGTGGGCAGAGGGAGCCGCTGCCCCTCGGCGCATAGTAGCGTGGCGTTGAGGTTGGGGTGAGGGGCACAGGCCGTGGTCTGGTCCTGCTCTCTCAGGCAGCCCGAGCCCCTGGACGGTGAGCTTCCCAAGTGTTTCTCGTTTTTAACTTCTTCTTTAGTTAAGATGGGATGGCGAGTGTGGGCTGGAGTCAGGTGTTTCCCTTTGTTACCGGGAAAAGGAAAGTAAGAATTACCCAGGTTCTCAGTCACCCAAAAAAAAGATTTTTGACGAGAGACAAAAAGCGTGACATCAGCAAGATTTTTATTAGTGAAATAAGAAAAACTAGTGAAGGATAGTGCATTCCCGAGAACTCTGAGCGGGCCAATCCAAGAGGGGAAAGTGGCGCCATTCCTTTGTTTTTCCTGTTTTTATATCCTGGATTCGTGATTGATTGATTGATTGATGGATTGATTGATTGACAACTCAGGTTCCCTGCGCTCTGGTTGATTGACAGCTCAGGTTCCTTGTGTTCTGGATTGTTCCTTTCCCCTTCCTTTCCCCCTGCCCAAGGCTCATTTCTACCTAAACTACCTAACAACTTCTCCTAAGTGGGAGGCTCAGTTGAGTGAAGCTGGATATCTCCCTCCCCCTAGGTCATTGAGGTTCTGATAATAGCCCAGCAGGTTAGAAAGTCCTTAACTAGATTCTCCTGAAGGCGTTCTTGTTAAGAACAGAGTGCTCGGGTGAATTTCCATGTTGTTACATTTCCCCTCCCCGCTGCCAGATGCATTAGGGGATCTTCCTCAGGCACCCACTGCCAGGAGCTGGTTGAGCTCCTGGTGGCAACGCCCAGAAAATTGCAGGGCCCCTCAATAACTGGGCTCCCCTGGCCTGTTCCCCTCCCGGAGCCGTCCGCTCTTAGCCTCCAGCAGTCTGCGGAATGCAGTTGGAGTTTTCCTGCCTGGCACCGGCTCCTGTGGCGTTCGCACGCACCAGCCTCTGCTCCGGTAAGCTATCACTCCTTGTACTCTCCTGTCCATCTCGCCTACCTTGGGGGCAGTGATTTTTCCCTGATTCCTCTCTCTTACAGATCCAAGAAAAGTTGCTGATATTTACATCTGTTCAGCTTTTTACTTGTTGTTAGGATGGAATGGCGATTTCCAAAACTCCTCACTTGCCACCCAGAAACACCTTAGTTAATTTTTATGGACTTCCTCCTGGGCGTGTTTTCACATGGGAACAGGCAGATTAAAAAGCATGGTGATTTGTGTGTCTGCTCATCCCAGTTTCCTCATCCTGGCACACTTGCTGCCGAGCCTGAACTCCCCTCTCTTACTCTGACAGTGGGTGGCACTTCTTTCAACATTTTTTTTTCATATCTCTATCCTTTTTATCTGAGATCAAGTGCCCCTTCCTTAAATATACGGTGAGCCCTTTATAGAAATATACTTTCAAAAAATTTTACTATATTGTGAACCTAGAGACTTTGTACATTAAAATACTTAAAGACTATTTGGGAATTTTGTTGTTTATTTTTATTTTCCTGAATACAGAGGCTGGTTAATAAAAACAAAAGAGAGTTTCTTTTACAACTTTAGTTGTCCTAGGGCTTTGGATGATCAGAGATTTTTTTGACAGATTTGAGCTTTTCTAAAATGGACTGTTTAAGGAAGTAGTGAGTTATACTTTATGTGGAGGAATTCAAGCATGTGTGTGCCTTCCAGCTGATGGGGGTGACTGTAGAGGACACTGGAACAAAGGATGAGAATTACAGTATTTGTGTTCTAAGATCTCTTCCTGCTCTGTGTCCATAAATGTATACATTGATTTTTACTGATGATAGTCAAGAATTTTACTTGAATAGTTTATATTCACTTGAATTTTACTTGAATTCACTTGAAATTTACTTAAATACTTCATATTCACCCAATTTTCTTGTGACCCAAATAACTAGAGAGATGCTCAGGCAAAATACTGGCACTTGCTGCTGACTAGTAATATCAAATAGACCAAATCCTTGAGGGCAGATACTATAAACTCATTTTGAATATTTTAACTCATTTACATGCCAATGTGATTTCTTTGCTTTACATTTGTAGGATTGTTTGATTTAGTTATATATATGTTGTAGCTATTTTTTGATTTGGAAATTTTTTTCTTTTTATTGCAAATTTCTGGTAAAGAAAAGTGTGGAGGGGGAAAATTGGTGGGAACGTACTTCATGTGTGCAGGCACCTAACTTGCTGTAGGAGAGAGCAGAATTGAAAGATTAAAGAAAAGGCAAGCTGACTTACAAAGTGTTGAATTTGATTTGTGAGGGTGAGAGTGAAATATTATTGCGGAGTATGGGACATAAGAGTGATACAAATAGGAACATCGTATAGAAGATTTGTGACTGATGTGAGGTAATATATAATTTTTTGTGATATAAAATTGATGTAAGAGGGGTCACTCATCAGAAAGTGTTGACGCTCCAAAGTACCAGACTTGGAAAGGCCTTCAAGGAGGCAGTGAAGGGCTTTGAAAAAAGTTGCTTTGAACTATGTGCACTTTGCAAAGTGATGCAATTCAGTTCCGCATTCTCTGGCATTTATTTCTGTGATTTTAGGGGCAGACAGTAAATGGGATCAATACTGATGGCAAATTGAGTTTTCAAAAAAACATTGAAGAAGCATTCATTACACTAGATAAAACAGATTCATCTTTTTATGAAATAAAAGGACTTTAAAAAGGCATCATATTAGTTTTAATATTATCAAAGTTGGTGGCTATTCATTCTAGCTTGTTCATTTTACGCCACTGTCTTCTGACTCTGTCAAGTCACTTTCAATTCATTTTGTTTGAAATGAGGTTTATAAAACAAGTGAAGCTTTTTTTTTTTTTTTAAATCTCTCCTGGATGTTCATGATTGGAATATGCATTTGTAGATAAATCTGTGTGCTGAAACCACTTATCTATCACTGATTCTTTGGAAATTAAGAATATAATATTAATCTTTGCAGTGGTTTCCATGAGCACTAAGTTGACTGTCTTTGTTGATACCATAAACTTTACTAATTCAATATATTGAGTGGTTAGAAAAATAGACTTGGCTTTCATTGATGAAAGACAGATTAGGAGCTCCAGGATATTACAACATTTGTTTTTAACATACGAAAATAACATTTTAGCAAGGAGACTGTTCAGTGGGCTCTTTTTTTGTCTTTGTCTTAGTTTACAGTAAACAGAAAATCGTATGAAAACAGGTGTCCTGGTTAATCTGTGCTAGCAATCGTACAACAGTTAAGCAGTAATTACCAGTATCAATACTTTTCACATGACTGAATAGAGCTGTTGGAAGCCACACGCAGGAGAGGAGGCTTTTTAAAGTTAATGGGCACATGCCACCCATATAAATAAATAATTCTATCTTAACTAGACCTATTAATGCAAGATTGCACATGGCAAGGCTGAATGTGGGTTTTTAGAAGCAAAAGTGGGTTTTGAGTCGATGAAAATTGGGTGTGGAACAAACCAGGGGTCCTAAGCAGAATTTCAGAAATAGTTTCATAAGTGAAAGTTTTTGAAAGTGTAGGATTGTAAAGCTATTTCTTTAAAATGAATGTTTTCTAGTCAAAGTAAAATCCTTAATATCCTTTGTAACTCTATAAAAACATACTTCAATTAAAAAAATACCTAGTGATAGTGTGGGTTATTTCCAGTGCAATATTTTAAAGAAGAGAGCAGTTTTAGGTTTCAAACAAAATTGAAAGGCAGGAACAGAGATTGCCATATGCCTCTGGCTCCCACATATGCACAGCCTCCCATGTTATCCACATCACTCACTGAAATGGTACACGCTTTACTGAGGACGAATCTGGGCTGACACGTCATAATCATTCAAAGTCTGTAGTTCACAATATGGTTCCCGCCTGGTGTCGTGCATTCTGTGGGTTTGGGCGAATGTATAATGACGCACATCAGTCACTATAGTACCATAAAGTGAGTTTTCTCTGCCCTAAGTGTCCTCTGTGCGCCGCTGAGTCATACCTCCCCCAGCCACGCCTGGCAGCCGCTGATCTGTTCACTGTCTTCAGAGTTTTGCTTTTTCCAGAATGTCTTATAGTTGGAATCATACAGCGTGTAGCCTTTCAAATTGGCTTTTTTCAGTTGGTAATATGCATTTAAGGTTTCTACATGTCTCTTCATGGTTTGATAGCTCATTTTTTCTTAATACTAACAAATATTCCTCTGGATGTGCCACAATAAATTGTGAAGTACATCTCAGCTGCTTCCATGTTTGGTAGTTATGAGGAAAGCTTCAGTAAACATCCATGTGCAGGTTTTTGTGTGAACATGTTTTCAGCTACTTTGGGTAAATGCCAAGGAGTGTGAGTGTTGGATCTTATGGTAAGAGTACGTATAGTTCTGTAAGAAACCTGCAAACTGTTTTCCAAAGAGACTCTACCAATTTGATTTCACTACCCTACATCATTATCCTTATCGGTGTTGTCACTGTTCTGGATTTTGGCCACTCCAAGGGGTGTGTAGAAGTATCTCATTAATGCTTTAAATTGCATGTCTCTGATGACATGATATGGAGCATCTTTTCATATGCCTATTTTCCATCTGTGTATTTTTTCTGATGAGGAATCAAGATGCATATTTTTAATCAAAGTTGTTTGGTTTCTCATGTTTGATTTTTTTTTTAATTGAAGTATAATTGATGCACAATATTATGTTACAAGTGTACAACATAGTGATTCACAATTTTTAAAGATTATGCTCCATTTATAGTTATTATAAAATATTGGCTATGTTCCCATGTTAAACAGTATCTCCTTGTAACTTATTTTATATACAATAGTTTGTCCCTCTTACTTTCCTCCCCTACCTTCCCTCTGCTCTCTTTTCCCTAGTATCTGCTAGTTTGTTCTCTATATCTAAGTCTGTTTCTTTTTTGTTATATTCACTAGTTGGTTGTATTTTTAGATTCCACACATGAGAGAGATCATATATTATTTGTCTTTCTCTGACTTATTTCACTTACCATAATACCTTCCAGGTCCATCCATGTTGCTGCAAATGGCAACATTTCATTTTTATGGCTGAGTAGTATTCCACTGTATGTAAATATACCACTTCTTTATCCAGTCATCTGTTGATGGGCACTCAGGTTGCTTCCATATCTTGGCTATTGTTAGTAATGCTGCTATGAAAACTGAGGTACATGTATCTTTTCAAATTAGTGTTTTTGTTTTTTTCAGATACATACCCAAGAGTGAAATTGCTGGGCTATATAATGGTTCTAGTTGTAGTTTTTTGAGAAACCTCTTCAATGTTTTCCACAGTGGCTCCACCAGTTTATATCCCCACCAACAGTATATGAGGATCACCTTTTTTCCACATCCTTACCAACAAACTATTAAACATATCTATCAAACAACCTGGAAATTATCATGTTTGTTTACTAAATATGTTTTTTTCTCATCATCACTTGTTTTTGAGAGTAGATGCATCATAAGTATCTACATATGAAGGTTATTGAAGGTTCTTTCATTCCATCAAAAGCTGACTTAACCTGTGCACAATTTTTCCCCCATGATTTAACCCAAACTGAAATTGCATTTCAACAACTATATGTAAGAGAATGTAACTTTGAGCTATGAAACTTCCTATTGCTTTATGTGGGCTGTTAGAAAATCATCCGTTTATTAAAGAGATTTGAAGACCTATAATGATGCACTTGTGTTTCTGTAGAGAGTAAATGAGAAATCATTTGTAATTTGGGACCAAACAGTTAACTTGTGTAATTTCCTGCTGTAGCCAGTTATCTGGAGATGGAGTCACTGGGCTTTTGAAATAACCAATGGAATGGGAATCACATCTTTGCTTCACAGTGTAAATTTTTTCCTACTATTTATGTTTAAATTTGTTTTCTTTATTAAATAAGTAATTCTAAGTTTTTTAAGTCATTGTTAGCCAGTTAAGAAGACTGTAGTTAATATACTAAAGCTTTTACTCACTGAGGAGTTTGCAAGTTTTGTTTCCACTTACCATGTTTTAGAGAAATATGATGTGAAAGAGTACACCCTAATCAGACTTGTTCAAAGGAGTTTAGAAGTCAGTATCTCTTACAAAGTAACATAACACTTACAGGAAATACTTTTTGCCACTTCTGAAATTTCTAAGTGGACAAATATATAAATAAGCTGTCTTTTCCTCATGATGAGCCAGTGTAATTTAATGACCCTAGAAACTGCTCAGCAAATTAAGAGGTGTTCCATTTCTCACATGACTTTATGTCAAGAGAGGATATTGACTCAGAATGTCATGGTAATGTGGCTTTTGTTTTGGCTGCATCAGTAGCTTTGTCCACAGACTATCATGTGTCTCCCTCTGCTCTTAATTTTGGTAGTTCAATTTATAGTGAAAATTGCAATGAATTACCATGTGATGGTAATATTAATATTTAATATTACAATTTAGTATTTTAATGTTAAAGTAGCTTTAATATTAAGTATCACAATTTCAAGTGTTAACTACTACAGTGATATGATAATTGTTTTATCTAGGTGATATGGAACCCAATTGTACTAACCCACATCTACATGTAATAACATTTAATATGTATAAAATACATACATACACACACTTGTGCACAAATATATGTCTTTTATTCCCTTTGAAATCAAGTGACTGAGTAGAATGTCTGTGCTTTGAAATATCATTTAGGTGTCTTAAGCAGTCAGCTTTAAAAAAATAGAGATTCTAAAATCAGATTCTAAGAGAAAGAGGTGGAAAACAAACTAGAAGCTTTTGATAAAGCAGTAAATAAATTGAGAAGTAAATATAAATAGACTATAGTTATTAAGGTATATACTGTATAAAACACAATATTTTAAGTGTATAAATAATCTCTATGATCATAGGATGATTTATGAATATTTCAGGACTCGTAGCATCAAAGATGGTTAAATGACAAGGATCATGGATTTTAAGTTCAAACAGACCTGAAAAGGATCAATCTTCCTAAACCTTTATATTAATTTTGCTAAATCATTATATTAAGAAATTTATTTCACTTAATTATAAAATTACTTATTGTATGTTTTTCAGAATGGTTCCTCTATTAGCCCTTTAAATATCTGTAGGGTCTCTTATGATATCCTTTCTCTCATTCTTTATGTTATAATATTTATATTCCTCTTTTTCATGATTATTCTATCTAGATGTTTATAAATGAAATCTTTCAGATTATGAAATCTTGGCTGTGTTCATTTTCTCTGTTGTTTCTCTATTTCTTAATTCATTAATTTCTGCATTCATTATTATTTCCTTTGTAAAAAAATGATTTGCCTTTAATTTGTTCTTTCTGTTTCTTAAAGTTGATATGTAGATAATGGATTTATTTTTTTTCCTAATATGAGCATGTGAAACTATGTCTTTCCCTCTTAGAACCACAAATTAAATGATTTATCTTTGATCCTTGATTCATTTAGATGTGTGTTGCTTAATTTCCAAATGTTGGGCTTTCTTGGAAATTTTATTTGTTTTAAGTTTCATTACATTTTAGTTAGAGAGCATCCTTTATATTTTAGTGTGTGAAATAATTTACTGAGAGTATTTTATAAAGCATCTTATATTCTAGTTGCACTTGAAAAGACTCTGTACTTGGCAAATACCTGATGTAATTTTTTAGACATCAATTTATGTTTTATTTATATGTATTTGATATTTATGTTTGTCTCATAGTGTTTTTCATGTCATGTATAACATTTGTTGAGAATTTGTGTCTTTCTATCAGTCTCTGAAGGGAGAGAGGGAAGTTAAACATAACAAAATATGAGTCTGGATGTCTCTTACTCCCGTTTAGTTCTACAAGTTTGGCTTCATGTATTTTGAAGTTCTGTTATTAGGAGCATTCAGTTGAGGAAACATAATTTGAATCAAAATCTCTTGAGAAGCTAGCAAACCTCTCCAAGAAGTAGAGGAAAGAGAAAACAGTAATATTACTGAATAAGCTTTAGTCTAGAGTGCAGTGTGCATCACAGGCAGTCCACAAAGGGATTGCTGAGACAGAGAGAAATCTAATTCTTTGATATAAGCAAGCAGACATAGCTCATTTCAAACATATTTTCAAGATAAATGATAACTCAAGGAAGAGGACTTGATCGCACCATTGGCACCATTTGTCACACACAGTTCATCCTATTCACCTGGTAATTGGATAGCCACGTGTGTTTGCTAATTGCCTTTACCTGAAGGAGAATTCATTTCTCCCATCTTTACGACAGGCCATAGGTTTCTAAGTTGGAGCCAGCTGAAGTAAGGTTC
Source organism: Camelus bactrianus (assembly GCF_048773025.1). Classification (NCBI taxonomy): domain Eukaryota; kingdom Metazoa; phylum Chordata; class Mammalia; order Artiodactyla; family Camelidae; genus Camelus; species Camelus bactrianus. The sequence goes on from NC_133542.1 coordinate 94,232,637, forward strand.
CTGTCCTCCCAAGGAGAATGGGATGGAGAGGGCACTGTCTTTCTTGATCATTATTTTTTCAGATGGTCTCCAGGTCCTTGAGGAGAAGATTCCTGGATTGTAAAACTGGGAAGAGCCTTACTTAACTTTTGAAAAGTTTTACGTATGTCTTGGAAGGGCAGAGAGAAAAAAAAATCACAATTACAAGTTTTCTAAAATAAATGTCCTAAGAAATGAAAATGAGAAGGGACATCTCTTCCCTTCTTTCACCAGAGAAAATCTATTTTTCTATTTTTGGAATTGTATGTATTCTTTATAACACACATTTAGTTTATGGCATCTTCACTAATTAATTGACTCTAATATTTTGGAATAATTTTATTTAGTTGTAATATTCCTCAAGTTCTATTTTTAATTTATACAATCACCAAATTTCCTTATCATTACTTTTGTATGGTATGCCTTTTTTCCATCTTTTTACTTTCTTTTCTTCTCTTTACCATCTTTCATCTAACTACATATTTATTAGCTTTTTGTTGTATATTCTGTGTTGATCTTCTTTCTTCTATTGTGTCCCCTTTGACAATCCAGTGATTTTTTTTAAATCTACTAGTTCAGTATTCAGTGCTAGAGTTTCCATTTTATTCTTTTTTACAGAATCAAAATCTCCTCTTAAATACCTATTTACTCACCCATTTTGTCAGAGATTTTTTAATAAACATATTATCATAATCACTTTCATGGCCTTCTGTGCTAATTTTAACTTTGTAGTTTATGGATTTTAATTTTTTCTGTATTGAATGTTATTTTCCTTGTCCATGGTTCATATTTCCCTATTTCTCTTAATAAGTATTAATGTTATATTATATACTGGACATTTTATATGTTACAACCTAGAAACTGCTTCCATTTTAATCTTTGGCAGTGACCTTACAGGGGGTCACCTTGGACCCCTGTAGGCTTGTATTTTTTTTGTTTTATTGGGTGGTTCTGTTTCAATTTGTCTATAATCCTAAAGTGAATCCTGTAGTCCAGGGATTTTTTTTTTTTTTGCTCCAAAGACAGTGTTCTTGGACGTTTCAACAGAAGACAGGAAGTACTGTCTAAACTATGTTTACTTGAATGGAATCAAATATCAAATTCTGCCTTCCCTGGAGTGGGCGGCAGTTGAAATCTCTGTTCAGCTCTTTTACTTTTCCATATATTTTCTTTCCTTGAATTCCTTAGATTCTTGCATGTCTATCAACAGTTGAGAGGTTAAGTATTTAGTGGAAGTTTTTCCACATATTTTGGTGGTGTTCCTCACCCCCTCCCCCATATGATTTTATCCTTTTCCTGACTTATTCAGCCCCAGTTTCCAACCACTTAAGGAATCCCCGTCCCCTTCATTTGAGAGGCCAATCAGACTGCAATCCTGACTTGAACTGTAGGGTATAGCCCCTCATAGACTCAGTGGTTCCCTCAGTGGAAAGTCCATATAAATTTGTCTATTTTGAGTGTGGTCTCTTTCTTCCTAAGGTGGGAAACCCTCTACTTTTTGTCTGATATTTTTGTTTGCTCTCCAGGGATTTCAGAATCTCCCCCTCCAGGTATTTAATTGTAAATAAAGGACAATTTCTCTGATAAAAGACACACTTTCATTACCAAAACTAAAGCTTCTTATTTTTTTCTCTTTGTATTTAAATTGATGTTACTTAAAAAATTCGGAAACATGGGATTATTTCTGTTTAAAATTTTTTGTAATTAATTTCCAATTTATGATTAAAAATTGTTTTACTCAATCTCTGAAGCACTCTGGCCACTTTCATGGTGTTAAAGTAGAATCTTTAGGAGGTCACACCGTTAATAGTCATTTTCACTGTGTATATAGGAATTTTCATGAGCTTTATTGTTAGGAATGCCTAGTTAGGTCTTAAACAATCTTTGCTTTTGCTTTTGATGAGTAACCAGAACTGCGTATTTTTGATTCCGGCAGCAGTCTGACTTTTGCAACCACTTTAAAGGTTCAAATTCACTTTGAGTTCAAGCAGATAAACTGCCCAAACTATTATTCAGCTCAGAACAAAATTAAGCTCCTTATTAGAGCATGTTAGTTTGCACCAGAAAAATCTAACTCAAGGAGATGAGAGTATATTTGAAGACAAGGACAACAGAAAGATCAAACAGAAGGATCAGTGCATTGCCCAGAAACTAACAAATGATTGACTCATATGTGCACCTTTTCACCAGAGAAAGCAAAAGCATTACAATCCATAAAATAAAATTTTAGAGGGGAGTTTCTTAGCTAATAGGAAAACTGAAAAGGAGTGACAGAAAAATGAGGGTCTTATGATATGTGACATGGTATATGGTCAATATAGAGCTTTAGTAAATTGTTAGTTTCAAAGAACTCTGGTTAATTTCTTTGGGCTTTAATATCATACTGTAATGATCTGTGTGTAGATCATACCATCCTCTCCTTTTCATGCTCACAGAAGGGAGAGTGAGAGCAGTGTGGCAAGTGTGACATCCCTGATGACTTAATAAGCTCATCAGTGTGACACTGGACCATAACTGCTCTGTAAAGTACGATCCACACCATCTCACGAGTATCTGAGATGGATATGGCAGAAACACTTCCCACGTGTTCTTTCCACTTCTAGAGTAAGCTAAATGTGATTATTCTCCCGTTTTTTCCTGTGCCCAGTTCTCTAAGGGTCCATACCCCTCCTGGGATGCCATTTTCACACAGTTTTGATCTACCTTAGCCTTGACCTCAAAGAGCCATGCCCTGGGTTCTTCTTTCTCAACGACTTCTCTTACCTGATGATGACCTGAGTGGGGTTTTTCTTCGAGACAGCTCCTAAAACACAGTCTGTTAACAAAAGCCCCTCTCTCTGTTATCTATAACAGGAGATGAGATAGCAGAAGCCTGACTGTTGTCTTTTTTCTGTAATGCCTAAATTCAGCAAAAAAAGAACACAAATCAATATCTCATTTTTTTCTGGCTTATTAATTGTCTTAGCAAACTTTTTCTTCCTAGATTGAGACACACAAGTTCTGACATGGGATCTTGACTACCTCTGGGTTTTCTAGACTTTGAAGGAATAGGGAAAACTCGGAAGAGGACCACATATCTCTAAAGCTAGATGAGACCTCCTAGCTCTGACTAATTCAAGACAGAAGCCATCTCCCCATCCTCCGAGATTTCAGGTATTATCATAAAAACAAATTAATAAATGAAAACACAGTGTTTTCCTAGCAGGATGCACATTCTAGAATTTAATGCACTATTGATTCCATGCCAAAAAGAGAAAGATGATGAACTATCCTTATTTAGGAAGAATTTCCCTTTGAAGACTGGCTGGCAGTTCACAGCATGATGCCAATGTTTCAAAAACAAGCTGCTGTTGACCTACAAGAAGTATGAGCAAGTGAAAACTATAAATGTTGTATTTTTCACTTCTTCCATTTCTCAGTAGACATTTAGAAAGCAAATTTGTTTCTTAAGTTTTGACACAAGGGTCAAGGAATATAGGCCACATTGCTGCTGCAGTGATAATCAGGACAAACGGATGTATCTTGGTTTGATTCTTCATCCTGACAAGAAACAAATGGCAAGAACACGTGGAATGAACAGGCCACTGGAAGTGAGCCACAGACGGTTAAATATCAGGTCCTAAATTGCACAACTCTTTAGTTTCTTCTTAGTCTGTCATTCAAAGAATATCTGTGATGTTGCCCTAATAGGACATTTTATCTTTTTCAGATTATTAACTTATACTGCATTTTCACTCCCTTCCTTTCCTTTTCTTTTCCCTTTTATTTCCTTATCTATCTATTTTGCTATTCTTCTACATAGAGAAGAATAATATAACATTATCCTTGTGCTCTGTTCCCCCTTATCTTTCTGGCATATGTTCCCCCCAATTCTGATATGTCCCAGCTCTACACTTCCTTCAAGGCCTCATCATATTCATGCTGCCCTTTAGGCAAATATCTTCATAGAAGTCATGATTGTTGTCTCTGAACTAACAATAAATTTATCTGAAGCAATTTTTTGACCCTTAATAACGTATCACTTGATTTATAAGGTCTAATCACCTCTTCCTTGATTGTAAATATCAGAACAAATTATTCCTAATATATCTTAAAATTGGCATCTCAATTACAACACAGTGACTTTCTATTTATTTATTCAATGGTTATCTCTTTGCGCCAAAAATCATGAGACGTCATGGACGATGAAGTACTGCTTTTACAAATTGCTACAGTGTACTTTGGGGACAATTAGTGTCTGTGTCATACCTTACAGTTCCCTTAGATACCAAATTCTAATATTTCCAGACGACCCTGTCACCTGGCATGCCAGAGCTTTCTGAGAGAAGAAAAAGTTCAATGCATGTGCAAAGTCTGACAATTCCACACAAAGTCCTATGTCTCATTAAAATAATGGTCCTAGCTAGTTATTGGACACTACTCATAATCACCATTAGTCATGATGTAATATGGTGGCTAGAATTTATGCATAAGCAATAAAGATGTGATGTGATTTCAAAGATATTTGCACAGATTTCTTTTTCTTAAGTGAAAATTTCAGTAAATACATAGGATTCATTTTAGCATAAACTGCCACCACGAGCTAAGTTTGGTTTAGTAAGGATTCATGATTTTTCTCAAAGGTTTTTTTTTCCCTCCTTTTTAAGCATCCATTTGAACAGATTTTTACAGCTTATTGACTTAAGGCCAAGTACACAAAGTTAGACCTTCTGAAATAAACAGAGATGGGTTTGGTTTTGAAGTAAAAATGTTTACACATTTTAGTTGGAAGGGTTTGTGGTCTCTGAGAATCAATGCCAGGTTTGCTGACAGAATCAAAGAGCTCATTGATGCGTTTTCTAACACATTTTATTCCTCTGATAGATGTTCAGAATTATGAAGATTTTGAACATGTACTATCAGTTAGTGGGCATAAGTGGATAGTGAGATGTCCTGTATTCATCATTATAAGGAACTAAGTGAGGAATTACTTCCTGAGGAATGAATTCTCCAGATCACTAAAACTCTTTCCTCTGAATGCCAGTGTTTAACATTTTGATTAAAAGATTTCATAACTTTATTTTCTTGTTTTGTACACATATGGAAGATAAAACTTTGAGTGAGGAGGAAACTTTAACAAATATTTATTCAAGCTCATTGATTTTACAGAGAAAGTAATGAAAGCTGGCCAGTGGCTGAGTGAACACTATTAACAGAATTTCTTATCCTTTTTGATATTCCATGTTGATTTCCAATAGTTTGACCTGTACTTATCCCAAAACTACCTCTTTGATGATCAATAATATCCTACTTTCTGTCTGAGCGCAGTGTAATCCTAGGGATCTTTGCATATGAGATGATTTGTGATGCTTTAAAGTAAGCCATTTCTTTTGGTATTTATAAATACCAACTTTGAAAAGGTGGGTTGATTTTCATTTTAAATTTATGACAAATTCTGAAAAAATGGGTGATAAGGTAGATAATTAACATTTTTCCTAGTAAGTACATATTGTGTTATTGTTAGACGCATCTCAGTTGGAAAATGTAAGGCCGAGATAGGAATTTCTGCATCTGTAATTATCTGGCTGCCTTAACTTTAGGTTCTTCAGGAACGTAAAAAGCATGCTGTCTAAAAATCCACTATTTATTAGTAATGGATGTAGTTTCAAAGCCTGTGTCAGTCTTTCTCACTGTGTTGTACTGTTTGATTGACATCAGAGGCATGTGTTGGTAGCTTGTTAGAAATGCAGATCTCTGAACTTCACCCACAGTTAGCAGTAATATCTCTAGGGATGGGTTGAAGGAATCTGCATTTTGAATAAGCAGCAAAGGGCTTCTTGTGTCATTGTGGTTACTGGACCAGGCATTTGTGAAATACAAGTAAATGTTTGTCTCAGTAAGTTTTGGTTAACAGCTTAAAATAGGATAAAAACCATCCAAGATCCCATTTGCATTGCCTTGTATTTAGAATTTGGTTCTTGATGGCTTAATCTGTCTGAAAGTAGGAAAGACCAAGAAAGAGCCATGTGAAAAAGCCTAAACTCTAACAGAGACCCTGGTGTTTCAACCTCTAGATTTTTTTTCCCTCTACCTTGAACCGTATGTTTGTTCCAAGTCATTGGGCTTAAGCTTCAACTTTGTCATCAGCTATCATCGAGATCAACTTCTGTTCTATATTATAAATGCATGAAGCACTCAGAGTCTGCTAAGAGGCAGAGAAAAATTGAATTCATGCAGTCATTTATTCAATGAATATTTATTGAGAACCCACAAGGTGCTCACTAGGTGTTCCATTAGGACAGAAAAAAATGGATAAAATTGGTGTTCTTATAGAAATCGCATTTTTAGTGGTTGGAAATACAATAAATGAATCTCCTGAGACAGTGAAATGTAAGCAAAGGATTGAAAGAGTTGAGGAAATAAGGTGTGTGGGTTTCTGGAGGAAAAAAACACCCCTGGTAAAGGAAACAGTGCGTTCAAGTGCTCCGAGGGAGAAGCATCCTGGGTGTTGGAGAAACAGCAGCTGTGACCAAAGCAGAAGAATCTGAGGGCCCGAGGGATGTCAGAGGGTCATGGGGAGTGGGAGGGAGATAATGGGAGGAGCTTGCTGGCATCTCTAAGAGCTTCACCTTGGACTCTAAGTGAAATAGGTGGCCTACAGAAGATATGCAGCAGAGAAGTAATGCTGTTTTGGGTTTTATGAAGTCACTCTAGATTCTGTGTTGAATAAAATGTAAAGGAAAAAAAGTGGAAGCAAGATGATCCATTGCTATAATCCAGGGAAGAAATGATTTGAGTCTGACCAGAGTAGTAACAGTAGAGGTGGTGATACGTGGTCAGATTCTGGAAATACACCAGAAACCATTCTAGACACTGAGGATGTAGCAGTGAACAGAGTTCTTACTCTGAAGAGAGTCCGTAGACAATAGACACATAAATTTATATTATGTGAGTGGCCTTAAGTGCTACATAGTAGATTAAAACAGAGTAAGGCTGTAAGGAGTGACAAGGTGGGCTGCATTTGGGAAAACAGACTTGACAGAAGTTTGGCTTATTTTATTTTTTATTGAGATATAGTTGCTTTACAATGTTACGTAGTTACACAATATCGCTAATTATCAGAGAAATGTAAATCACAACTACAATGAGGTATCACCTCACACCAGTCAGAAGGGCCATCGTTAAATAATGTCCACAAACGATAAATGCTGGAGAGGGTGTGGAGGAAAGGGAACCTTCCTACAGTGCTGGTGGGACTGTAGTTTGGTGCAGTCGTTATGGAAAACAGTTTGAAGACTCCTCAAAAAACTAAAAACAGACTTACCATATTATCCAGCAATCCCACTCCTGGACATATATCCAGAAGTCACTCTATTTCAAAAAGATACATGCACCCCAGTGTTCACAGCAGCACAATTTACAATAGCCAAGACATGGAAACCACCTGAATGTCCATCAACAGATGCCTGGGTAAAGAAGCTGTGGTATATTTATAATAGAATACTGTTCAACCATGAAAAAGAATAAAATAATACCATTTGCAGCAACATGGATGGACCTGAAGATAGTCATTCTAAGTAAAGTCAGAAAGAGAAAGAAAAATACCGTATGATATCATTTTATGTGGAATATAAAAAAATGACACAAATAAACTTAGAAAACACAAACTGACTCACAGACATAGAAAACAAACTTCCAGTTACCAGGGGGGGAAGTGGGTGGGAAGGGATAAATTAGGAGTTCGAGATTTGTAGATACTAGCTACTATATATAAAATGTGATGAACAACAAACTTTTTCTGTCTAGCACAGGGAACTATACTCAATATCTTGTAACCTATAATGAAAAAGAATATGAAAAGGAATATATGTATGTACATGTCTGGCTGAAACATTATGGTGTGCACCAGAAATTGACACAATATTATAAACTGACTCTACTTCAACTAAAAAAATTTTTAAGTGTTACGTAGATTTAGGTGTACAGCATAATGATACACAATTTTTAAAGGTTACGCTCCATTTATAGATATAAAATACTCCCTGTGCTGTTCAATATATCCTTGTAGCTTATTTATTTTATACGCAGCATCTTGATTTTTGATGAAAAACTAAATTGCTAAATTTAAAATAGAAAGGAGCGTGTAAACTGCAGATAAGGTAGTAAACATAAAAACAAAACTAATGAGCTAAAAAATACCAGTCAGATATAATTTAATATGTGATGTGATGTGTGTCTGTGTCTGTGAGAGACTGAGAGAGGGAGAGTGAGAGAATATGTGAATACACACATGCCAAATTTAAGGAGAAAATGTACGGGAAAGAATAGGAGCAAGTGTGTCCAGACGTGGCGGGATGCAGGGCTGCCCTCACCTTGAGGCTGGTGTCTGCCCTCCGGAGGGCAGAGGCAGGGCCTGGTGTCTCTGGATATGCCACGGGTGTCAGCCCACTGGGGGTCTGGCTGAGGTTCAGGGGTTTGGGAGGCTGGTGTCTGTCCTCTGGTGATTGAGGCTGGTTCCAGGGCTTCTTCTGGCCTGCTGCTTGGCTCATCTGGGTCTGGTGGTCTCTTGCTGAAGGGCTTTGGAGGTCCTAGGGCTAGAGCCAGTGCGTTGGCTTGTGAGGCCAGTCCTGGGCCTGCTGCTGGACAGGGCTGGGTCCTGGAGCAGCTGTGGGCCCACAGATCCTCAGACAGCTGGCCTGCTGGTGGTTAGGGCTGTGTCCTTGCCTGGCTAATTGTGTCACCTAAGCACCCCAGTACTGGTGTGGATGGGCTGGTTGGCAGGGTTGGGTCCCAGCGCTTATAAGCTAGAGGAAGGATTCCAAAATGATGCTTCAGCACCAGTATCCTCGTATTAGAAAATGCTCTGATAAATGCCTCCAGTGTCTGTATCCCAGCATGAGCTCCACTGGCTTCTTGCCTCTCCAGAGGCTCTCCTAGGTTGGCAGATGGGTCTGACCCAGGCTCTTTTCAAATTACTGCTTCTGCCCTGGGTCCTGGAGCATGTGAGATTTTGTGTGCACCCTTTAAGAGTTACATACACAAAACATTAGACATGCACAAAATGTCTTATTATTCACATTTTTTTCCTATTTATGTAGTTAACAGTATTGAAAAATGGGCAGCAATTCAAGTGTTTAATCATTAGCAACGTTGAGTTCCTTTTGAGGTAGGAAGAGGTTAAAATGTAACATAACCATTAATGTCACGCTGTTGTAGAATATTTTCTACTTTGAGAGATTATCATGTAGTGTTAAGTAAAAAGATGCAATCTAAAATTATGTATTAATCATGATACTATTTTAGATAATGTATTTTAATGGCTCAAATATATTTATAATTGATGAAAATTGCTTTCCTCTTGGTGTTAGGAAACTAACTGAATTTTAATTTCTTCTTAAATCCCTGTCTCAAATAGGAAAAGCTGAAACTGGTAATTATTTTCAAGTTTTGTAAACTAAAAATAAATTATGAATATAAAAATATATATTGACCCCAATAGATAATGTCATCATAAAGTGACTCTAACCAAACTTCTCCTTAAATATGCATATTTGTCACAATGTCTTAATTGTCAGGGTCTTCTGCTATTCATGAGGTAGCACCATTTTTTTTTAATTTTTATTAAAGGTTATTGTAAGATATTGAACATAGTTCCCTGTGCTATATACAGCAGAAACTTTTTAAAAATTTATATATGGTGGCTAACATTTGTAAATTTCAAACTCCCAAATTTATCCCTCCCCACCCCCTTTCCCTGGTAACCATAAGGTTGTTTACTATGTCTGCGAGTTTGTTTCTGTTTTGTAGATGAGTTCATAGTGTCCTTTTTTTTTCTTTCTTTTTTTTTTAGATTTCACATATGAGTGATGTCATATGATATATTTTTTTCACTTTCTGGCTTACTTCACTTAGAATGACAATCTCTAAGTCCATCTATGTTGCTGCAAATGGTATTATTTTATTATTTTTTATGGCTGAGTAGTATTCCATTGTATAAATGTACCACTTCTTTATCCAGTCATCTGTTGAGACAGGTTTTTTCCATGTCTTGGCTATTGTAAATAGTGCTGGTTTGAACACTGGGGTGCATCTTTTCTCATTAGAGTTCCCTCTGGATATATACCCAAGAGTGGGATTGCTGGATCATATGGTAAGTCTATTTAGTTTTTTAAGGACTCTCCATACTGTTTTCCATGACTGCACCAAACTACATCCCCACCAGCAGCATAGGAGTGTTCCCTTTTCTCCACACCCTCTCCAGCATTTATCTTTCATGGACTTTTGAATGATGGCCATTCTAATTGGTATGAGGTGATACCTCCTTGTAGTTTTGACTTGCATTTCTCTGATTATTAGTGATATTCAGCATTTTTTCTTGTGCCTATTGGCCATTTGTGTGTCTTCATTGGAGAATTGCTTGTTTAGATCTTCTGCCCATTGTGGATTGGGTTGTTTGTTTTTTGTTATTAAGTTGTAAGAGAGGTAGCACCATTTTTAACCAATGCAGGATCTATTAGCAGAGATCACACAGTGCTAAATGTGACACATGTGCTTTGAAACTGGAACAGGGCCATGCTTTTGTAAAAATCTGACCAACGTCCAAGTTAATGTACTTGCTAACGTCAAGGGTTTCTAAAGGAAGCCACTTAGAAGGCTCCTGGGAACCCCTTGAAACTGGCCACTTGATAAAATTTTGTACTATGTCAGCAGAATAGCTGTAAATTAAGGATTTTGAAACATGTGATGGCTTTTAAGTTCTTAGCGCATTTATTAGATGTGGCTATGCAGCTGTTATGGATATTTAAGGAGCTGGGGAACATCCCAATCATAGCACTCTTCCAGGAAATGAGTTATTAAGAGGCTGTAACAATAATAGCAGGTCATTACACCAACGCCCTTTTCCCAGAGGCCTCACCAAGAGCCTAGTTAATGTTATCAGACCTCTGAGATGAGTAGGTAGCAAGGATAATTTTTTTCATTTGTGAACAATAAAACTGTATTTCAAGAAGTACCCATCATAATCAGTAAGTAATATTAAGGACAAACTAAAAATATCTGTCAGTTATCAATACGTATCAGGAAAAGCTTATTGACTGTGACTGGATGCAGAGGGAAGTGCAGTCCCCAACAGACAGCACGGGTTCACAAAGGACTAGGGCCGTTGCAACATCATACACCAACCAGACTTAATGTCCTGCTGTGGCATAATATAAAAAATACAGGATTTGGGTTTTGGAAAGCTATTTAACAGAAATGTTTTTTATATCACTTACATAAGTGATAAAAATGGGGACTGATGCAATGATATTTAGAAAATTTTAAACAGGTTAAATAATCTTACCTGGTATACTGTAGTCAACCTCAGTGGATGGGCAATAATCTAGACCTAAAAGGCAGGGTTTTATTGCTAGTTGCATTGCGTTAAAACATTTTTATCATTATTGTGAATGAGGTCTTAGATGACACAGTAAATTAGCAGGTGGCAGGAAACCAGACTGATACAAGACCACATGGACTGTGATACTCAGGATCTAAGTAGCCTCGCAGGGAGGGAAGAGTGGAGCCGGTCTAACTAGATCAAGCTTAATAGGATGAGTATAAAACTTTGCACTTTCATTTTAAAAAGCCTGCAGAGAGAAAAGTTGGCTAATTGGTAGTGCTGTGACCACAAGCCTATAATCAGGCCACAGTGAAATGCAGCAGCCAGAGCGTTACTTACCACATTCACCGTCTGCCTTAACACAGTAAAGCATAATAATTACGATGATTTTAATAATAAAGTTACCAATAATAATTAACTCAAGCATGTTTTCATACTTTTTTTGCTTCCCGTTAAGAACAACACTGTGTGTTAGGAAATAAGATAGTACGAGATGATCAGAGATGTCTCCTTGTCGTCCCTTGCTCACCCCACCATTTAGAAGCAGTATGTCAGGCCTGCTCTCATGTCAAGAGGATGTAAAATGATTTGTAAACAATTCAGATGTTGATAGGGCGTTCTTAGTGTCACAGTGAGGTCAAGACTTCCATTCACAATAATAAAGTCAAAGTGATGCAGTGGGAACACAGTAGTGGGTTTTCTGCAGAAAACTGGTCCTTCTGGAAATGAGGCAGTGTTGGCTTTTATGTGATACTTGCCCCCTTGTCCAGACAGTCCTGTTGGATCCGTTTGACCAGGATCCAGAACTCCATTTAGAAACCATAAATTAAGCTGATCATGTATAAAATCAGAGTTACTAAAAATTTGAGGTCTCCAGAAATATGAAAAATATAACTATTGGAAAAGAAAATCCTAGCTGACATGAGGAAAAAAAAAATCTTTTGTAATCCACAGAGGTATTAATACCTTTCCTGATATCCTATTTCAGGCTGGAAATTAGGACATGTATCTTAGAAACAGAAAATGATCCTTGCTAAGACAAAATGTTTCTAATACAAAATACTTCTAATATCTAAAACGACCTATAAAGATCTGCACGATCTGGCCCCCTCTTCTGCACCGCACCTGCTGCCACTCCCTCCGACTCTGCCCTGCTCACTGGCCTCCTGGCTGTTTGCACCAGCTCATTGCTCTGCTGAGATGCGCTTCTTGCAAAATGCCAGCGTGGTGATTTTCTCCAGTTTCTTCGGGTCTGAACCTGAGTGTCTCCTCCTTACCGGAGACTTTTCTCAAGTCACTTTTCTCCCCAATTTCCAGATTCTTCTCCCTACTTTAGTTTTCTTCTTATTTCTCACAAGTATCTGTCACATTCTACATTGTTCTTATTTCTTGAATTTTTTGGAGGAGAGGTCAACTAGAAGATAACACTTATGGATACAGACATATTTGTTTTGTTCACAGCCGTGTTTCTCCTACCCAATATGTGTCTAACATACATCTATGATTAAATATAATGTATACATGATTTTTGATCTCTACAGTCAGTACAACTTCTGTTTTGATAGTTCCATTTCAGAAAAGGGGCTGCTTTTGTTTTTGCATTTTTGTTTGCAAAATTAATATTAAAGGATAAATTTAAACAGATGGTATATTATCTAAGCCTTGTATGAACAGCTGCTAAATTGAAAATATATTGGACTTCACAGTCCTTTCAAAACAATAATAGCTCCTGCAATGATGGCAAATTTTATATTAATAACCATAAATTACCCATCATTTTGAATTCTTAGCTTTTACATTCTATTATTAAACAATGAAATGATAAGTATACAGTAAAACAGCAGGAAAGAATAAATGGAGATATTTAATTTGTATTAAATGTTAAATTCTCAGCAATAAATGAGAACTGGAGCCACACAAGCAGGGAGAGGTGGCTAGAACATAAAAGCCCATAATTGATTTCAGGAAGTGGTTGCATTTCCTCTGAATATCCAAGCTGTTGTTTCTTTGCTCCTTTATCACTAATACTGCATTTCAGAGATGCTGCAAATGTGGTTGGACCAACAGAGAATGAAACAAGTGTACTGGATACCATCTATCTTTTGTTGCTGTTAGAACCGTTACTGTATTTTTATCTCTTCCCTCTTTGGCTTTTCTGCCTCTTGGTCAGTGTGTTTGACTATATCTCACACGCATTTCCCAGATTCTTGATGAGTTCATGTCTCTTCGCTCTCAGCAGGGCCTTTGAAACACAAAAGTAAAATTGTCTAGGAGGGTGGATGCGTTGAGAGTAAGACACGGCAGGCAGCCAAAGCTGAATCACTGGTTGTTGACAGAAGGCCATGGACCTTTTATAGAAAAAGACAGGAAGTTGGATTTCTGTTATCAGTATACAGGTGGCAAGTATGGTGGTCCAGAGTTTCAATGTAAGTTACTACATTCTTTGTGGAAGGTCGTAAGTCTCAACACTCTGAAGATTTACCAGTCATCAAACTCGGGAGACCTGTCTGGTCCTCAGCTCTGTGTTTGCCGTGACCTTGGCTCAGAGCCCCAGGGCTCTCACTACTGGCAGCTCTGCCTGCCCCTTTTCTAAGTTGCCTTTGGGTTCTTATCGCAGGAAAAGCACCTGCTGGGACAGTCTTGTATAGCTCCCTCTCCGGGGAATGTACAGTCAAGGGGGGTGGGCCAGATTTGTGTGTGTTTCCTTAACTTGTCATACAGTCAGAGTGAGGCAGGGAATTTAGCCTCCAGGTGAACGATCTTCTCACCTTCTTTTCTTTTTTTTTGATGGTATCATTTTTTTTTTAATTGAAGTATAGTCAACTTACAATGATGAGCTAGTTTCTGGTGTGCAGCACAGTGATTCAGTCGTATATATATGTACTTTTTCATGATGGTACTGCAAGATATTGACTATAGTTCCCTGTGCTATACAGTAGGATCTTGTTCTTTATCTATTTTATATATAATAGTATCTTCAGATCCTAAACTTGCAGTCTCCAAATCCCCAAATCCCAGGTTACCCCTCCCTCCCCTTCTCCCCCTGGCAGCCATAACTGCAATGTCTATAAGTACCTTTTCTGAGAAATCCAATTTTAAAATAAATGAACGGGTAAATAAACATGTGAAATATTATATATGTCAGAAAATTATAATTTTCATGAAGAAAATTAAAGGAGGGTAAGATGATGGAGGATAATTTTAGTTTATGTAAGTTGATCAGCTTTGTCTGAAAGGTGACCTTTTATGAGAGGTCTCAGTTCCCATACTAGGTCCTGTCCCACTAGAATGTAAGTTCAGTAAGGGCAAGGATTTATTATTTATCCCCACTCTAAACTGAGTGTCTCAAAGAGTGTTACTGGTGAATTCGTGGAATATATTTGGTAAATTAAGTGGTATTCTGTCCAGACTTCTCTTTTTAAAAGGGAAAGTAATTAAAATGAAAATATCCCCATTAAAGTCTCTTTCCAACAGTTTAGTGCTCAGCTGTCCAGGTATGTTGGCTAATTGGAGCAATCCATCACCAAAAATATTTGTTTTGTTGAAACAGAAAGGAACCCACACCAGTGACAAAGTGACATGGTGAGCACAATGGAAGTGGGGAGATCCCTTTGCACTTTTACTTCAGTTCAGCTCATTTGATCTGGACTTATTTCATCTGCCCTTTGAGGAAATAACTGCTTCTCCACTCATGATGCAACACAAAAAACTTTCTGCAAAGAATTGCTTTTTCTCCAGAAAGGAGAGAGGACAATGGATGTCAGATTCAAGCCCACCTTTTCAGAGTCTGCCTGTCAGATGCATGACTTAACATATGAAATAATAAAACAAAAGGAATGGCAAGCAGACACTTGGGGCCTGTAGAGATTAGTAAGATTTAGAATCTTTTACCTCCTAGTCAGTACGTCAGATTGATCTGGTTCAAATCGGTCAATGTGAAGCATATTTGTCCTATGTATTTAAAATCCTAGTTTGGTTTCAAATAGTAGTGTTTAGTTGGGTAGGGTATAGCTCAGTCATAGAATGTGTGCTTAGAATGCACGAGGTCCTGGGTTCAGTCCCCGCTGCCTCTGTTAAATAAAATAAATAAATAAAAACCTAATTTTCCCCCCTCCCAAAATTAAAACAAAATTAATTAAAAAATATATAGTATTTAAAGGCATGCAGAACAACAGATGATCAAGACAGTGGGAAAGGCTGGCAGATGAGAGTCAGGTAATGGAATTGGAATAAGTTTTGAGACAAAAGTACTGCTCACTTACTTTGTTTTCCTAAGCACACAACTCAAGTCCTTTATAGATAAATTATATTCATACTTTAGACATAATGTATGATGTGAATTTGGAATAATCTGTATAACTGTTTTACATTATGACTTAAAATTGGTTCCTTGTTGCAGATAATAGGTTGAACAAAAATATATTTTTCTTTATTGAGTTTAGAAAAGTAGAAAATTCGAATAGAAACAATAATTAGACGACATTTATACTTTGCAGAGCAAGAACGCATGTAATTGTTCAGTGTAGTTTCTCATCGTTCGCCTATTGGGGGAGCTAGACTAGCTGACGCGGTATCTTATGTTCCTGGGAGGGGAGGGGGCTATCAGCATGATTATATGAATGCAACTTCAAAATAGCTTTTGATTGCTTCTTTTATTGTTTTAGGGGACAGAAGCAGTAAAATACGGCTAAAATGATTTAATTAAAGCAGTCTATAGAGTTTAGGCAGAGGAAAAAATAGCTTGTGAAGCACATAGTTATGTAAACATGTAAGTGCACGTGTACACCTGGTCACTCACTGGTATTTCTACTTTACAAATGGAATTAACTTCTGTCACTTTCTGAGGATGCACGTCACACGCGTCATATCAGCTATGTGGAGCAAATGACAGATGATGGGAGATTCTGGCTTTCTTATATTCTAAATCATATCTTTGCTGCTCTGTTTTCCATTATTCATGGTGAGTTCATAATACATCACACTTACCTATTCATTGCATGTTCCTATTTTATTTCTGACTTTTTCAAAACATGCAAATTCATAAATATATAAGTATACATATACATAATATATGTAACTGTATATGTAGTTTACATTTTACCGTGTTTAGAGGATTCTCTAGAGCAGTAGTTTTCAAATGTGTTATAAATAACTAATGTTAAAATGCAAGTGTACTTGGAATTTTAATTTGTAAAATAGAAAATGTGGCCCAGGCCCCTCAGGCTTTTAGTATATTACTACTCCTTTTTCCTAGGGACATGGTGGTATGTGTTGAATCAGAGAAATACAGATTTTAGATCCTAGTTTAAAAAACAAGTTTTCTAAAATGGAGAGTTTCTCTTCTAGTTTATTAAAATAATACATCAATTAATATGGATTGAGCTCAGTATTTCTATTTTTGAGCATAGCCCCCACACATAAATTTGAATTCATATGTATGGAGATAAATTTTAGAAAATAATATATGAACTTTCCTAAATGAAAGTGATTAAAAAATAGACTTTAATGATTAAAGGAGACTTTATAGCTGAAAAAATCTTTATTTCCCCTTACAAAAGAGTGTGCCTGATATAAAGAGAAGCTCAGAGAGGTTAAAAAGAAAAGGCACAGAAAAAAATAGTGGTGATAGTCTAATCAGACATGACGTAAATCAAGCCAAAAATGTATTGTTGGGTATAAAGAAGACCTTAATGATGCCAAAAGGAAAAAATTCACAATGAAGAAATTGGTTACTATCCAAGTACCCAATAATATAGAAATAATTGCATAAAGATGCAGGTGATAAGATAAAGAAAATCAGAATGAATCTCTGCAGTTACAGGAGAATTTAGCACAGACCTTTTAGTCTAAGATAAAATCAATAGAAAACCAATGTTAGAAATGAAAGAGGCAGTGACAAAGTCATCAGCAAGGTAGATGTTAGCCATATGTGTTGAATTCTAGGCCCCAGCAGTGAAGAATATGCCAGTGCATTGGGCACTGACAAACACGGATAAGGTATTAAGCTGTAAAGAAAATATCCATAAATTTCAAAATACAGAAACAATAAAAACATTCTTTGAATATGATACAGTAAAAGTATAAGCTACTATCAAAATCAAAAGACATATTTATGCAAAAAGAATTTTAAAATAACTGAATTCATATCAGACACAAAGAGCTCAAGATACTGAGCTAAAAAAAAAAACTGAACCAGAAAAGTAGATGGAAGAAACTTAATAATTACAAAAGCAGAATTTAATATGTTCTTATTGCCAAGAAGATTGGAACGAGCAACCAGGTGAGCTGAACAACTTTTAAAATTCATAAAGTATGCAATGAACCAATTTTACCAAAGGGGAGAAACAGATATATACGGGGAAATTGTGAAAAGAAAAAAATGACCACCAAAAGAGGGGATGTTACAAAGATCACAGGGCACTTCTGCATACAATTGTATGCAAACAAAATCATTTCCTAGGAAAAATAGAAAAACATGCAAAGAGCTTTACTGCACAAAAGCCCCAGGCCCAAATTGTTTGACCTGGGGATTCTCAAATAATAAAGTTTTTTTTTTTTTCATCCAAGTGTTACTTAATTTCTATGAAGATCAAAGCAGAAAGCTGAACTATCATTTACTCATAAAGAATCCAAGAGCATATTCAAGTTAAAACACATTACAGCCGAGTGAGGTTTATTCCAGAAATGCTAGGGCACTTCAGTTTTAGTAAATCCATTCATTTATCTTCTGTTAATTGATCTGATAGAAAAAAAATCACAGAATTACCTTAGCAGAAGCTGGAAAAGAATTTGACAAAATTCAAAACCCATTCCTTAAAATACTCAAGAGAATAGAAACAGGTGGATTTTTCACATGGTTAAATACAGATGTTAGCTCAGAAGCTCATGTCTTATTGTGTAGAAATTATTAGATACTTGTCCAACATTCCAAGAAAAGGCTGACCTATATTTTGCTACTATTTAATGTGCTGTTGGAAGTATGAGCCTATTAAATAGGCAAAGGGAAACTATTAAACGCATAAAAGTTGCAGAGAAAGAACACATATGGACTTAATTAGGGAGAATGAGATAACTTAGGCTAGTGTACGCATTTTTCTCTTCGATAAAGTGGTTATGAGTCTTGATCACAGTGGGATAAGGTGGTTTTAGGGAGCAGAAGGGGAAAGGTTTAGAGAATATCCCATTTCAGGCACATACTTCATCGCTGAGCAGCCTCGTCCCTCTACCCATTATTGGGCCCAACTTGCATAACCGCCTGGTTTCCTTGGCACCATCACGTGGGTTTGTATCATTAAGTTGAAAAGCATGTCACTTACATCTTTTAGAATTACCAAATTAACCCTGGATACGAGGCGTGTTAGAAGACTGGTTACTGTTCTCGGACCTCTGCACATATTTGTTTTCATTTCTCATGCATCCTGTATTTCTGATCTCATCTGCCCTGGGATATCGATGGCTCCCTTGTCATTCTACATAGAGACCTGATAAACAGGAACTTTGGGGGCAAATACAAGTATCCTAGAGAAGCTTCAGGGGATGGTTTTTCAAAGAAGCAGAGCCATCGCTCACCATGTGCCCTTCCCTTTCTCTTTTCTCAGTGTGTGTGTCATTATCTGTGAAATTATGCTCAGCCTCACACTGACACTGTTGATGTGGGTTGAATGAAAATAACATTGACATCATGAAATGGAGTGCTCTATATAAATAAGCTGCATTATTTTTACAAAAATGAATTATTTTGGAAAATTGGGAACATAAGCACTTAAGGGGTAGAACATAGCAGCTGTTGAAAAGTATGCTTATAGAACTACAGTGCAGCTTGGAAAAGAGTGGCAGGATCTGCTGTCTCATTTTATTTTTCAAAATGAAATTACTGGAAGAATTGAGCTCTGCAGCACAGCGCAATTATCTAAGTGGGAATCGGCCGGGGAACAAGGGTTAATAACCTTATCTCTTTCAGGGTCTTGGTTTTAATTTGATACCACAGAATGAGCTGATTCACACATTACCAAAAGGGAAGACTGATGACAGATGAATGATGCTTAAACTAAGTTTTCCAGTGACCAAATCCTTTGCTTTATTCGTAGAATCCACAGTTTTGTTTTGGCTTCAATTTTCCTATAGGCAGAGCCTAAAACTTTTATACTATCTGGACCCAGGCTGATCAGATCACTGAAGCCCATGACCTCAAAAAAATAGTTGGCAAAATAGGATGAACTTAACAGATCAACAGCGAGAATATTATAGAAGAGGATTGATTGTCATTATCTTTAAAAAAAATCGATTTAATTTGTGTGATTTTAGGCAGAAATTTTCTGTTTTCATTCAGTTACCCTAACATGAATTTCATCAACGTTAAAAGACTCTGCAGATGAGCTGTAACCCCATTATGAGAAGGAACCTAGATAAAAGCCCCACTAGGAAAGACGGTATTACTAAGCATGTGTGGTTAACTTCCATACGCAAGACATTTCTAATTGAAATACATACAGGATGATTATTAATATTGTTTAATTATGAAACCTTCAACTTGATACCACTTCCCCCTTTTTATTACCAATAGATCATTTTCCCATGTAATCTAATTGTGCAATTTTTGAAGTAAATTTTACACAGCAATACAATTATCTATGTGGTTTATATGAACAGAGAAGCAAAAATTAAAGTAGTTTGGTAGAGTAAGTTCTTTATGTTGGAGCAATGACGTGAAGGAGGAGCCTGCCTTCCAAACTGGGGGGGGGGGGTGGGGGGGGGTGGAATATGGCCAAGAGCATAATTAGCTGGATTATGATTTTAGATCCTTAAATTTTACCTGATTTGGTTTTCTCTTCCACGGAAGAGATAATCCTATATATGAGATTCAAATCAAATAGTTTACTGGGATTAATTCACAAGAAGGGATAGGAGGAAAGATAAAGAATCATGAACTTGGGAGTAAAATCCTGGGGTGAATCATTAGTGTTCACCAGTTCTGCTGGTTCCTCATTCCTTTCTGGCACACGAGAGAATGGGCTCACTCGCTCTTAGGTGTGCCCTGTGAGACCCACTGTGTTACTTTTGCCTGTGGCTGACCTTGAAGCCAGGCTCATAGGGTGTCTCATAAAATGGTAGTGGTGCCATCAGCCTGGGTCTCTGGATGAACACAAGAAACAATGCCCCTGAAACTGATGCTGGATATGACCTATAAGAGAGAAATTGAACTTAGTTAAATCCACTGAGAACTGCATTTGTTAAGTGAGTTTCAAAGGTAAGAGAAGACATGCTCAGAATTGTAAACACCTAAAAAATAAGTAGAACCAGGACACCCTACATGAATCTATTAATGTTGAATGTAATTGTCAATTTGTGTACCAGGGAAGCTATAATAAATTTGTAAATAACCTTTCTAACAAACACAAAAAATCTGAGATTCAAATAAGATTATATGTTTTAGTCTATTTTGAAAACCTGGCAAGAGAGTTTTAATGAGTACTTTTCTTGCCCATCTTGCTGAACACCTACGTGCTGGAAGAAGAGGGATGGTAAGGAACATTGTCGTTTTCAACACACTGATATAAGTTTAGCACAGTTCTAGTTTTTAATGGAATGGAGTGAGAGTTGAAATACTGGACACCTTTATATTGTTTGTTTCATATTTCTGAAATACATTTGTTTTAGTATGAAGTAGCTGCTTTACTGTGTGCAAGGCAAAATAAAGATTAAAACAAAGAATACCCTAAAAATTTCTTTCCAGATTTCTTTTTACATAATCAAATTTGATGTGTCACATTTTGATCCCCAGCAAATTGTTGAAAGAAAAAGTTCAGATGCTGTAAATAAAAGGTGTGGAGATAAAAAAAAAAAAATCAGCCTTCAAATAAATCACTAGTATCTAATAAAGAAGAGCTCAGCTTTATACTCACTTACTGATGCAAATCACATGAATGATTTTGGCATTTTCAGAAGACAGTGTTTTCTATATTTTGAATACTCATCCTACCTCAAGTGACAGACAATTGAGATTAGGGAGGCAGGGAAAAGAATACATTGGAATATATATTTTTAGTGGGCACAACTGCCTTTTTACATAAATGTCATATGTAATTTGCACACTGTTTAGGTCCAGTAAGTGGTTTCTCTTCATTTAACTTGGTGTTCGGCAACCCTTCTGAATCATGAACGACTTTTCTTCCATTGTCCAAACCTGACAAACCTATATATACTAAGGAATTTTGCTTCTTACCCTAAAATCATCCATGGAAATCTTCAGACAAGCAGTTGTTACAACATTCTTTTATTTTAATCGTACTTTCTTTAGCTTTCTCTTTAGGTAAATTGTATCATTAAATGAAGAGGGAGGCGATTTACTGTGATACTAATGAACTTCAGCTTTAAATGATGCACATGGGCTTTGGTGAGAGCTGCAGTTTGTAAAATATTCTAGGTGGAGACAGGAAGGCAGATTGCAATTAAGACACATTTCTATCCAACCATGTCTAGTAGGGTGTCTAAACAGCCCTTAGGAGAAAGTTAGTTATATTTCCAAGGCTTTTGTTGATTACTTTCTCATTGTAAAAATATATTCCCTCTCATACCTCGTTTTATATTTGTAATTTTATCCTTTGTCTTAAATGAAGCTGTCCCACTTTCATAAGATTTTGGTCTCTCCAAACCTCGATCTTCTCCCCTGAGCAAATGAGCTTGGGGGGGTATCTGCTACCCTCATCACTGATTTATGAAATAGAGTCCTGCATCCCTCACCTACTGCCATCATAATGGTACCCAGCCTCAGATCTGTGTGATTTAAGTCAAGTGCTTAGTTAGCTCGTGACTCTCTAGGAGATTGTTTCCACCTACGTTTGGCTAGCTGGACTCACAAGGGTCAGCAGGCTAGGAGCTGAGTGAGAATGATTTTGGCTTGGATGGCCGGGGTGACTTGGCTGGGTTCTCCATGCCTCTCATCCTCTAGTGGGCTGCTCTGGGCATGTTCTCACAGCATCTCATGGAGGGAAGGAATAAGTGAGAGGAAACCCACAAAAGCTTGTGCATCCTACGCAGTAACATCTCATGGATGAATTCAAATCCCAGGGATGGTGTAACTCACAATCAAGAGATGCAGAAACAGCTTGTAACTTTGGAAAATATTCATCAAGGTTTTTGGAGTCTTTACTGCCTTGTCAAGATGCAGACTGAGATATTTGCAGTTGAAATTATGTGAGCTTTTAGAATGGCTTCAAAGTAATATGAAAAGAGAAATCATGGGAATGAGATGAAGCAAGATTGATCATGAGTTGATCATTGTTGAGGCTGTGATGATGAGCATATAGTGTTACATTATACTCTCTACTTTTGCAAATGTTTGGAGTGGAGATGAGCCTTAAATACCCTTTTACTCTGCTAAAAGGGGCTACTACTTTTAGCATAATTTATATTATTTTCATATAAAATTGGATGGCTAGAGGAAAATGGAGTATAGAAATTACCTAATAAAATATTAGTTACCTGTATTTAAAAAGAGCAAATGTAATTATATTATTTTAGTAATTATATTATTTTCATATAAAATTGGATGGCTAGAGGAAAATGGAGAATAGAAATTACCTAATAAAATATTAATTACCTGTATTTAAAAAGAGCAAATGTTTTGTCACTTACATACACCTAAGGATGAGTTTATTTCTGGTTAATCTCATCATATACATTTGTGTATTTAACAACTGTTTATTGAGCACCATCTGTGTACCAGGCACACTTCCAGGCTCTGGTCATTGAGTAAAACAGTTGGGTGAGGTTTCTGATCTTAAGGATTTTATAGTTTAAGTATTAGTTTTCCACTGCTGCTATAACAGATTACCATAATTTTGGTGACTTAAATAACACATGTATAAAATGTTTAAATTCCGTAGGTCAAGCATCCAGTGTAGACTTTCCCTGGGTTGAAATTTATGTGTTGGCAGGAATGCATGTCTGACAGTGATAGGGGATAGTCTGTCTGCTTGCGTTTGTCATCTTCTAGAGGCCCCCCTCCACTTCTTGGCTTATGGCTCCTTCTGTCTTCAAAGCCAGTGATGTCACATTCTTCTATTACCCTTCTTCTGTAGTTGTTTCTCCCTGGATTGACTGTAGCCAGGAAAGTTTCTCCATTTTTAAGGATTCAATGAAATCGAGCCTAGCTGGACAGTCCACTCTAGTCTCCCCATTGCTAGGTCTTTAACTCTAATCATATCTGGAAATTTTCTTTTCCCATGTTAGGTAACCTACTCACTGGTTTCAGGGTTTAGGATGTGCACATCTTTGGAGGGCCATTATTCTGCCTACTGTTATAGCAAAGTGGTGGGAGGAAAAAAAACCAGATAAATAAGCAGAATGGATACTTCCAGATACTGATACACTATAAAAATCTGTAAAATGGTGATACAAGAGACAGTTACTTGCAACTTGAGTTTCAGAGAAGAGCTCACTAGGGAAGTGACATTTTAATTGAAACTTTTCTGACAATTGGAGACTATCTTGTGAAGTTCTGTAGGCAGATCATGTCTGGTAAAGGCAAAGCTAATATAAATGCCCAAAGTGGGGGAAAAGAAAGATGGTAACTGGACTGGATCATAGAGAGCTGAGGGGAAAGTACCATCCCATGAGCTGGAGAGTCAGGGTCCAGAGTTAGTAGCTCATACAGAGTCTGATTTACACTGTCTGCCTTACTCATTTCTTATCAATTGTAAAGAAAGCCAACAGAGGGCTTTGAGCAAAGACATAATTTGATTTATGTTTTAAAATTACATCTGGCTGCTTTGTGAGTAATAAAATGTAGTTGTCTATTCTCTACAGCATCTATTCCCCCACAGGCCCTGGCTGTTATATTGTAAATTAGAGAATTAATAAAGTTCCAAAGTTACATAACAAAAGACTCTTTTTCAGTCATTCATATTAAGTTTGGGGAAGGATTCAGTGTGAGATACAAAATGGATAAGCAAAGTTGGGTAAACTATTAATTATTACTTTTCAAAAGCATTCTTCCTTCAGTAGAGGTCATTCTCATCCTTGGCGTTTATCTCACAGGCTCAAGTAGTAATAAGAACACAGCGTTCACACATATTTTTAACAAACCCCAGTTTACAGTGTCTGGGGTACCCCATCATATTTTTAAAGCTAAATAAGAAGAAAATCAGCTTTACTCTATTAAAATGTTCAAAACCAGTGCTATTGCCTAAATTTCTTGATAGACATGAACCATTGCACAAGGCTTCTTTCCTACATATAGAGGTAATAATTCATAGAATTGGTAGGAAATGGGCGGAAAAACTAATATTTCATCAGAAACGTATTCTGTTCTGCTGAATGGGAGAGAATTGTCCATGGTTGCAGCGTGAACTGTGCTAAACAGACGGGCTGCATTGATTTCTCCTGTAATATGCTCTGCTTAGAAGGTCGGAACTGGGGTTAGTTTAGTTGATAAAGTTTGCGCCTATTAGAAGATGGTGGCTAGAAGGGAAGCCAAAAAACTAATAAAATAAAGTAACCATGTTAGGTACACAGGAAGCTCTGTCCCGCCCCCCGCCTATCCTATCAGGACTAAGGTACTGATTTCTTATTTTGGCAATGAAGGCATCTAAAATATACCCACTTATGTATCATTTTAGTGTGTGTCCTGCTGTCTCATCTCCCTGCTAACACCTGTAAACCAGGCCTATCCCTCTGGTGAAGAGTTTGGGAAGCTGGATAACACTGATAAAAATTTGCTGACTTTCTGAGAAATGAAATTACAATAGAAAAAAAATAAATCACGTTGTTTGCATTTTCAGTACAAATGATTTTGATTAATTGTATCATTACATAAAAGTTGTCTGAAAAATTCATGATGATATTGAAATTACATGCCTTAATATAATGTAAACCTGATGTTCTCTTTCCCTCTGCTTAAAGCCATCAAGAAATGTGTGTTTGTGTGTAAAAAAGTGAGAGTAAGCCTTTATAATCACACCCCCATGCATGTGGCAGATTTCAATGTAGCTTATCATTAATTGAAAACAAAAACCAACACATATTTTAACTACAAAACCTCATCTTATTTGGTGCTCTGACTGTTTTCTGATGCAATTCTTGGACACTTGTAACAACAGTTTTGACATTACAGCTTCCCCTCAGTGACCCATTTACAATGATGGCGAGTCATCGAAATGGAGATTCTTTCTGAATAGCCTGTAATGCTCATAGAATGAATCTATAATTATGGAACCACAATGCTTTTCTATAAAATGACAATAGAATCCGTTCTTGCATCTGTCTTTGATAAGTAAAGATACAGCCGAAACTAAGACATTTTCCCTCAGCCCCCTCCAATGAATAAATAAGAGGAAACCACATTCAACAAGCTGCTTTTTTTTCCTACTCCCCTTTTAATCTCCTCTTGCCTTTCTGCAGACTGTGGAGAAGTAATAGATCAATTAATCATATAATATTCCTATCCTGACAGCACCGGCCTCTTCTGACCACATTTATTGTCCTACCGCCAAGCTGCTTCCTGCAACATGCCCTGGCTCATCTGGCTTTCCCTGTAAATCTCCGTGCTCTCAATTATTTAGCACAGCAGCATTAGACATCAACTCGAGAATGATTACTTAGGTAGAGAAATCAATAAGCAGAAGGTCTATTAAAACTCGGGTAATGATGGAGGATTCCAGAAAGATTATAATCTGCCCTGTGCCTTACACAAAAGGCACTGTCATAAACCAGTAAGCGTTCCCTTGCACTGGTAACATTTACACACTTGTAACAGTGGAACATGATCACCTCCAACGCTCTGACTTGCTAATAGATTTTTAGAGGGGGGTACAAGTTGATCCTCTAAGGGAAACTTCTGAAGTTTCAGATTTTTGACAGACCATGAGGGGAACATGACAACGTGATGAGTCATTTTCCTGGCTATGAGTTGTAGTGATTGAAATTGTCTAAGGGGTCTTTTGGAGATGACCTGGTTGCTTTTAATTAGGGAGATCCCTGAAGGCACTGCAATCGGTAAAACTGGAATTTGCTGAACAATCTCACGATCGTTTGAATACGTCTTACTCTCCAGCTTTTTCTCATCGTGTGGGAAAGGCGTGCTAAGACAGAAAAGCAAGCAGTTCTCTTCTGGAGGTCATAGAGGAATACTTCCAATACTGCCTGGATTCACCACTGTCTTTCAAGGAGCAGTCTCTAAAACATCGTTCTTGCTCCGTTCCACTGCTGCACGTCAGGTGTCTGTCCTGCTGAGTGCACTGATGGTGGAATTTATAGCGTGACACTTAGGCAGCAATTCAGACTGCCCTCAATAGTCTGACCAGGCAGTGGAGTGGAAGGGAAGTACTAAATCATAACCCAGACACCGCAGAGGGCAGGTTTCCCAGCAGAGATGCAGCACTCCTGAGATGCACACGGCTACTTAGGGTCTCCATCTTTTATTTTATGTAAACTTGGAAAGAGGTTAGGATGGCAGACATTGTTTAATGCTGTGTTCCTCAGGGTAGAAAGACTAGGCTTTAGGGAACATCGTGGTGTCCATTATAAAGTAAAAAAAAAAAAAGTTACATTTATATCCCAGAGTTAGAGTGATCTGGCTGACTTTGAAATCACTCTGAAAGATACATGATCATTAATGTAAATATACAATATGTGTGAGGACAGAGAGTGGTTGTAGGATTTACTGGCTCGATGAGATAATCAGTGATATTTCTAGCCTGTTTATTGTTATGATTGATCCAGGGGCAACTGATCACGCTTAGAGCTCCTTGTGCTGCACGGATATAATGAAACACAGGAGTTCAAGTCCTTGCAAAGTTAAGAAGGGAAAAGAGAATGAGCAGCTGATGTTCTCAGGGTTCCACATATAAGGCTATCATGGCTTTTAAAAAATAAAGTTTTGCTTATTTCCATGTTGACATGCTCAGTAAAAAAAATACAGAAATATGACTTGGTTTTCTGGCCATATTGCATCAAAGGTGCAGTTTCAAAGCAACACTTTTGTTCCTTTCTCTATAATCTCATTTAGTTGAATTTTCTCTCTAATAAGCAATAAGTCATGTTTAAATATAGTAGTGGAAAGGAAAAAGATGAAGTCCCTCACTCCTAGGTCAATTCCTACAATTAAACTATTGTTTTTTCTTCTGTAGGCATTTCAGGCATAAAAGACAACGGGTCTAAAAAGTTGCATCAAACACCAAAAATAAAAACAACAGCAAGAGCAACACCAACTCTACACATTAATTATCAAGGCTCTACCTGGCTTTATGGTGTCAGCTAATATTCAGTCTGCCTTGGTGATGTCCTCACTTATATATGTTTTTTGAATGATAGAGATTTCTTCTTTTTGCAGAGGTTTTTATTACAACCTTATGATACAACCAGAACATAATAGAACAGTAAAATCTGTGTGTTCTGGGGAGGCAGAGCTGGGAGGTGATTTCAGGGGAGACACAAGTATGAGACAAATGTGTTCAGGTCTGAGACATGACAACCTCTTCATAGACTTTTCTAAATAGTGGTTTTATATTCCCCTCAGTAAAGCAAGATGATTTTTTCTCAAAAGACATCAGTGCTGAATGAGTCTGGTTTCTGATAAGGAAATTAGTCAAATTTGTGGATACTAACTACTATGTATAAAATAGATTAACAAGTTTCTACTGTACAGCACAGGGAGCTGTATTCAACATGTTATAGTAACTTATGGTTAAAAAGAATATGAAAACAAATATATGTATGTTCCTACATGACTGAAGCATTTTGCTGTACACCAGAAATTGATACAATGTTGTAAACTGACTGGACTTCAATAAAAAATAAACAAATCAATAAAAGCACACGCAAAAAAGTAGTCAATAGAAATCATGAAACTTTTGAAGAATGCCCACTGATCATATTACTCTGACAGTCAAAATTCAAATGACATTTGCATCCAAATGAATACTACCATCCGATTTTTCAAATTAAAGGAAGAATCAGATCATTTTTGCTCATGGAAGGAGTGTAGTCACCCATGGTTTAGTCAGTTTAGACTTAGGGGAAACAAACAGCTTTATGCTGCATAGTGCTTGAAAAATAAAACCTGAAAAGTATTCTATAAGATTTTTTCTACCCTAAGGAAAGCAGAGTGTGCGTTCACTTTGGAATTACTAATTAAAGGAAGAAAAACAGCAATATTGGTGAGTGGTCCTCATGTGAAATGTGACACTGAGGGACTTTCTATAACCTGTTAAATAAAATAACAGTGTCAATGGCATATATTTTTCTGAAAAGAGAAAAAACATGACTGATTTTTTATGGTGAAGATTGTGGGGTTTAGATTTGAAATAGGAGCCTGACTAAGAGGCTTTCAAAAGATTCCTCTGCCTTCTCCCTCCACACTGTCTCCTTCAGTGCTCTCATCTGTGATTTTGACTGACAGAACCAGTTCTGGGCAAAGGGCCCCCAGATGTGCTCTCTGATGCATCCCCTGAGCCCCAGATGTATACGACCAGTAGCCTCCTTAACAGTCCCATTTTGTATGCAGAGGGACCAAGACAGAACTCAGGGGCTCTCCCTTGTAAACACCCCGAACGTACTCTCCTCCTAGGCTGTCCCTTGCAAGGGACAAACCATCTAGTAGCTGAACCCCAAACCTGCGGAGTCCTCCCTTCCATCAAGTCCCGGATCTGTGGCTGCAGCAACCACAGACACACCGAGTTACCTCACTTTTCCTCGTTTTCACAGCTACCGCCCTGGCACAAAGCGCTCTTACATCTTTTCTTAGCACTATACCGTTCACTTTACTGGCTGCACTCTTCTGTCTTCAGTTCCCTCTACAGCTTCCAGAGTGGCCTCTAAAGTGTCAACAAAGTCAGGATGACTTCCCTTCCTTAAAAAATCTCTTAATCACTTCACCTGAAATGAAGTCCATTCTCCTTACCGTGGCCTGCAAGGACCTAAGGATGTGGCCTTCCAACTCTGCATTTGTTCCCCGGAGCTCCTCCCATGACCCGCTGGGCTCTACCCTTGCTTTCTCTCCGTTCTCTGAACACCCAGCTGATTTCCATTGTGGAGCATCTGCATGTTGTTTGTCTAGATGACTCTTCCTTCAGCTAGTCAGGCTCTTTCTTTTAAATCTCAGCTTAATTGGCACCTTGTTAGTCAGGTCTCATCTTACCAGCCCCTCTAAATGCCCCTCTGCTGTCCCACCCTCGCCCATGATTCCTTATCAGGTCTTCCGGTTTCCACTCTCATGACTCTTATCACTGCTTGAATTGATGCTGTACCTTGGAGCAGGGGTGTGTTTGTTCATCACTGCATCCTTGGTGACTAGAACACCTGTGACACAATTATGGCATAAATAATAGCGGATGAATGAATGTTAAAAGAAGTCAATTTACTTGTTTTTAAATGCATTTCTTCTCCATTTATAAGTTGCTTTCCTTGTAGTCCATATGAATTTCTCTTATAATTTTTTTGACTCTCCTAATCTGGACTTAATAGCTGCTTCCATTTATTTCCATTATAATTAGAATTTTCTGGAAAGTATTTGCCGTATTTGACATAAACTGAGGGAAAATTTGCACCACTCTTCATTCTAGAAAGCTATCTTTAAATAGTGAATTTCTTCACAGCATGCCAACTCTGTTTCCTGTAACTCCTTTCAGTGATGGCCCATAAGATAGTCAAATACATATCTCATGGTGGTTTCAGTTTATATTTATTTTGTATCTGGTGAGTTGAACATTGGTCACAGGTTTGAGGTTATTCACATCTCTTCTGTCAAATGTTTTTGTCCCTGTGACCATTTTTCCAGAATATCTGTTCATTTTATTAAATTCTTAAAACTAAAAATATATTTTAAAATAAAACATCAAAATTACAAAACTTCAATCAGTCTAAATATAAATGGTCTTTACATCATTGTACATTAGAAAACTTTCCAAGAAATCACATGTAGCTATCTGTCTTACTCTCTAGTGCTGTAAATATCTCACCTAGAAGTTGGTCCAGTTTAACCCCAAGAATTTTAGCAAAAAACAAACAAACAAAACCCCCCAAAAGCCCAATTCTGCCTTCTTATAACTTTATGTCTATTTTGGATTCAGAAGTCTATCGGTATAGATGTTCTTATGATAAAAATTTATTTTCTAGATTATGGCAGGATAGGGAAGTAAAAGTAGGAATACAGTTTTGACTCTGCAAACTTAAATAATTAAAGAGAAAATAAAGGCACATCATCAGATAAGACAGGCTACAAGTGAGATTGTCAAAACTCCAGACAAATCTTAACACAGATGAATGAATACGTATCTGGCACATGACAGGTAGAAAGTAGTGATACTAAAGTACGTATTTGTTAGCTAGGATATGTAGAGATAGCAAACAATCCCAAAATGTTCAGTGGCTTCACACAGTAAGAGTTTATTTATGGCTTCCAGGGGTTCTTTGCTCCACACTGTCACTCAGGGATCCAGTCTGATGGAAACACCAACATCTAATAACTTTTCCCTCTGGGTTATGCACTCTGCTAGTTGCTGCATCATGGGAAGACACTCTGGAGGCATCCTGCTGACTCTTCGGTGCTTTGACATAGCACAGACCCATGACACCCTGTCCACAGCCCTTTTGACAGAATTAGTCACCAGCCATACCTTGGAATTAGACAAAGCATTAAAAAAGCTTAGTGTATCTGTACTGCTTCAACCACATGGTATAAGTCATGCCGTTGTGGTGTGATTTCCAGCAGGATGAACATACAAGAAGATCCATTGCTGTATTTTAACAGAGTACTCTCTAAGTCTCTTAGCTTTGGGAGAGAGGCTGGAAACAATGACATAGATATATACAATTTTAAAAAGTTTTGCTTGAGCTGTATTATCTAGAAAAACATTGGATAAATAATCAATTATTGTCAAATGGGAGGAGGAATTTTTCCTTAGACTCATCCTCTCCAATTTTAATCCATGATTTAGATAAGATATTAACTGCTGTATATTGTCTAGTGATAAAAATTTTTTCTAAAAATTGAGAATTTATAAATATTACTTGAGTGACTTCAGGAAGGAAAATTAGTACTTTATGCATCAAGCTATAGTTGATCACAGGTATATTTTACCTCTCAAATAAAAAGGAACAATTTTACATGTCAAAACATGACTTTCTTATTCTAGTTTTCTGTTAATTAGAGAAGTGAATCTTAATTTCATTTTTTAACCATTCTGTTTACTTATTATAATGCAATTCATACATTTATACATAGACACTTTTATTGGGCCTATAAAATTCACTATAACATTCAATTTTATATTTCAGTGTGTGTGATAATTTTCTATTCATGGTTTTTCTGAGTAAAAATCTATATAAATAAAAGTATTTCAAAATGAATTTAAAAAAGTAAATGGAAAATTTAACAAAATGAGTACATGTTCTGGGTCATAATGATGTATTCACATGCTCCACACATTTCTAAAGGATTTGAATGTTTCTTTGAGTACATTTCATTGGTATTCATTGCCTTCATGTTGCTTCTTGCCATCTGATTATTATTGTGTAAGTTTAAAATTATACTTTATAATTAGAATGCCTGTAACTTCCGTTGATACACTCAAACTTGTGCCATTATTCTGCTATCAAAGAAGGCACTGCATTCGCTCTTAAAAAGATCTTTGTCTGAGTAAGGAGGAATAGCAGATCAGTTATAAAAGTTACAAGATAAACCATGAAAAATACAACAGAGCCAGAGAAAGGAGGGATCTGTCACAAGAAATGTTGATAAGAGACAGCGTCAAGCACTGTCAAGGGCTGTTTTGCATGTACATTAGCCTGAACAAAAGGGCGAGACCTCAAGAAGCCAGAATAAGAGAGTTTGATTTCCCCAGCAATGATGGTAGATAAAAGAAAATAGGTAATTTTATGTCTTGGGTGTTCAGAGGAGCAAGGATAAATTGAGAGTTGATGAAGAAGAAAATAAAGGGCAGAAGCCTTGGTCATACTGGTAATTTGAATTTGATACATTATATTTCATAAATTACTTAACTGTAGCATGTCAACTCGATATGGTACTTACACTGTAATGTATTAACTTCCTTCCAAACTCCTGGCAGTAGTGTGTATGTACAAGAGAGGGAAGAGGGAGGAAGGGAAAGAGGGAGTGGAAAGCTGAGGAGGGGAGGGAAGAAGGAAGGGAAAGGAGGAGGAAGAGAATAAATGAGAGAGAGAGATTTATATCTCTGAAAATCCGCATTTGGTCTTTGGTCTCCATTTTTGAATGAAGCCCCAGTGACATGATGATTGCAGTTTCATTTAATCCTTTTCCCTAGGAAGATTGCTAATTCCAGGAAACAGACCAACTAAATGTTTGGAAATGCACTCCTTGAAGCCCAAGTTTCTTTCTGAGTATGTGCATGGTTTAAAATTTTCTGGAGAATCAACTCTCTTTTAAAGGAATCTGTTTTCAGAGAGGTGCAAATTCAAACTATTATGATTCCACATACATCTCTTAAGAGTTAATTTAATTTGACAATATTACTTTCTCATAAGACCTTATCTCTAGATGAGTTTCTCATAGACACGTCATCAGTTTTGGCAATTTAGCTTTGAATAATGCCTAGTTGCTTCAAAGGCTTCTCGCTCAGAAATCTAGCATTGATATATTTCCCTCACTGTATAGTTCTTACAATCACTAAATTTTGTCTCATCTTCCTTTGAGAATTCTTGACTCTTAGTTCACCCTCATTTCCAAATAATATATTTAATTTTTATGTTTACATATTCCTTTAGAAGTGCCTTTTGATCTTTCTAGTTTGTTTTTCTTCCATTTAATCCTATCAATATTTCCTCTTTACAGTTTAGAGATGACTGTTACCAAAATAATCATTACAGGATGTCCCTGTTTCTGATGTACTTAGAAACAGGAACTGAGTTAGATAATCACAGCATCATTATGCTCAAGCCATTTAAATCCTTTACAGTGCTGGTTCTCTCCTTAAAAATTCCAGAAAATGTAAGAAATTCCAGAAAATTTAAGAAAATCGGAGTGAATCACTGAAATCACTGTCAGCACTAACACATTATAGATGTTTTTCAAGTTTCTCTTTAAATTAAACCATCCTAAATTTCCAGCCCCATTTCTACTATTGCCCACTGTGTATCCTCAAGTACAGTCACTGCCTGTCACCAAGGTCCGTGTTGATCTAGGCTGATTTGACTTGGACAATACTCTGATCTGTCGGAATGCTCCATCCCACCTCTGAACTTTCCTTTCCATCCAAGTCGGGAAAGGATCTGCGTTGCCTATTTTATACTGCATTAAAATATAACTCATTTCCCTCTCATAGAACATTCCTTGCTTTCCGTTCCATACAAGTATGCCTTGCCTTTTTTTTTTTTTTCCTTTTTTGGAATTCTGAGCTAAACAGTGTACATTATAAATTACATTTCTGTAGTGTGATTATTCCCTAATTCATTTATTTTGTGTAAATTGAAATAGCATTCTGGTTTATTGTCCTTATATCTTCTCCTCCTCATATTTTTTTAATTGTTAATTTTTAATATTTTTTTCCATTTTGGGGGTATCTCTATTTGCATTTCTACTTTAAAATGTAGTTCATTCTGAGCTGTACAGATTCCTTCAGTTTAGTTCCTGTGTTTTAAGACAATTTTAATTTGTCTATCATTTTGTTCTTTTTTATTTTCTGGCCAAATACTATCTAATTGCTCATTAATGGCAGAATTTTCTACTCTATCTTTAAGCAAAACTATACTTATTACTGTGATCATCAAAATGGAGTCAGCTCTTTTAGAAAATAATACTCACATTGGACAGACAAAGGGTTGAAAATCACTTGAAATTGTATCTCTAAGGATAACTGCTTATATCATTATTTGAAAATTCTTCCAAACATGCTTATTTTTACATAAAATTTATATGTGTGTGCATGTATGTGTTTGTGTGTGTATGAAGGAGAGGAGAAGAAAAGAGGGGTGAGAGGGAGGCAGAATTAGAGAGGGAGAGATCACATGTAAATACGTGCTTGTGTATCTGGTTACTTTATATCAATAACTTTAATTTTTTTCAAGCATCTTAATGACTGCAGCATTAAATGGATGGATGTACCATAACTTATTTAACAAGCTCCTATGGAATGGATTGGTTATTTCTTAATTTTTAATGTCATAAACAATGCTGCAGTGAACCATCATGTACACATATCGTTGTGTGCCTTTAATGTTTGCCTTATAAAAAGTACTCAGAGTGGATTTGATGGGTCAAAAATACGTCCAGCTAAAATAAGACTAAATAATTAGAACTGCTTTATTCTGCTTCCTCACATAATAATGACATTTTGGTCTTCTGCTATGTTTTTATATGGACACATACGATGATAAAAAAAAAGATGTTTAAGATTCCTGGCATTTCAGTCAATCACAGTAACTGCTGACACTTTACTGAATACACATTACACCCCAGGCACTATGCTGAGTGCTCTATATGAGTAGCAGTAATAGCAAACAACTTGTAGTTATTATGCGTTAGAGTCCTGAGCATAATTATTCTTATTCACATATAGGTGAATTCATAACATGCCTTTAAAGAAGACACTACTTTAAGATCTCAATGAGTAATATTTGGTATGATATTTCTGAGTGTTAGTGCTTACATATATGTGTGCGTGTATGTGTGAAGAGAATCTATTTCATACAGTGATGATTGGCCTCGCTTGCCTCCATTTGGCACAATGATTGTAATATACTGGGCAATGTTGTAAATGTTTTACTGTTTTATTCTACAGTGATGGAATGGAAAAACATAGTAGTAACTTACCCAAGGCTGTGGTTACTAAATTATACTGTAGATTTCTACCAATTACTAAGATTTCACAACTAAAATTTTTGTAGAGAGTAAACCATCTGTCAAAATAAGAATGACTTTTAATCAGTCTTCCACAAATGCAGCAGATTGTGCTGCAGTACTGAATGATGGAAGCCAGTCTATGGCTTTTCTGAAGATGCAAATTGTTATTTCTACAAAAATAGTAAAGAATAGCATATATATCAGGTACAAAAACAAGCCCCCCCCTTTTTTTTTGCTATGGAAAACAGCAAAATCGGCATGGAAAAAATTGTAATATAAACAAAATAGATGGTTCTAACTTCAGACTCAGGTTTTGCTTTAAAGAATATTAACCATGAATCATCATTTCTACTGTGTAGATTTTTTTAAATGCATATTAAAAATTAGAAAGAAAATTGAAGTATATTGTGTTTATTTTATTATCTGCTGCTTCATTTAACTTAATTTAAACACAAGGATGACAGTATGTACTATTGAAGCCATTGGGATGATGAGAAAACAAAGTCTATGATGGTGCATCAAGTGTTGGACCAACATTCAAACCCAGTTAGAGTATACGCATGGGCTAGAAATACTATTGAGATATTCCCTGGTAACTTAGAAGTAGATGAATAAAGCTTGTCTTCCGTAAGTGAAACTAATCAAATATAGGCATATCAGCAATTATTAATTGTCTAGGAATAACTTGCTGTTGTAATAGGTGGTAATTAACTGAAAAATAATTAGCAAGAGTAGAAAATTATAAGGGGTGAAAGAAAACAATGATACTGACAAGTTCTTTATAATGAATCCTAGGTGTCAATGTTAACTTCCTTTGTGTTTTAAATGAAGTATCACTCAGTAATGATCTATCTCCTTATTATAAAACACCAAGCAATGCCTTCATCCCAGAGCATTTTCCCAAACCAAGAAAAAAGATAACTTCATGAAGGTGTAAACATTCCCATACCTGAAAAGACCCATGGTGCTTTTCTTATGGATGAAAAACAATTAATTACTAAGAGTTAATTTAATTATTTCATTATGTTGAATTTAGGCAGATAGTCTCATCATCTCTTGGTGTTGTGACAAAATACAGTTTCAAGATCAGCAAGGTAATCGTGCTTTCCAAGATGAAGTGTCTTTGAGGCCAGCCAGCTCCCCTCCTTGTGTCAGAAATACTTCCCACTATGTATTGTCTCTTTTTCCTCTACAGAATTTATTATATAAATTGACAGCAATTGGAGTTATCATTTTACTTGGTGAGAAATGATATAGTTAAAATATTCTGAGACTTTTTAAAGAGAAACAGCTATGCAAACAGGTTAAAAATAGTGTATCAGTTTGCACCAAGGAAAGCATACATTAATACAGTAAAAGGAATTATTATCTGTCTGCCTGTCTACCTACTTACCTATCTATGTGGCTTAATTCAAAACTGTGCTTCAATTACTGTAGCTCTTGAATGGATTTGTTCAGTCTAACTGTCTGACAAATCACTGTTGTTAAATAAAATTAAAACCTAGGATGAGATCCAGAACATCTTCGGCTTCATTAAATTACATATTCACATTTGATGTACAGAGATGTAAATGTGGACAGATTTCAATTTCTTACTTATTTGTTTCAATTACTCATGGTGGAAGAGATCCAGCACTAGATGATACAAGAAATAAATTTAAATTTCTTTGCCTGTTGAGAAATTAGATGTACACAATGTATATATACTCAAATGTAATGACTTCTGATCTCTCTCTTTCTGCATGACAAAGTCTGTCCTTAACACTCTGCTTCCAAGGCTCATTTAAAACTATTTTTAGCCTGGTAAGTCCATGAGAATTCTTTACCACACCCAAAACTTTACCTGGAAATAAAAGAGTGGAGGTCATCAAAAATGTGCATTTTACATTTCTAATTCTACGTTTTGGAATCGGTTAAAAATTTTTCCTTGCCTTCAAAAAAAAAAAAAAAAAGATTGCATCTAAGATTGCATCTATCTTTCTTCTTAACTTTATTTTTTTAATTGAGTTATAGTCAGTATACAATGTTGTGTCAATTTCTGGTGAACAGCACAATTTTTCAGTCATACATGAATATATATTTATATTCATTTTCTTATTCATTTTCACTGTGAGCTACTACAAGATCTTGAATATATTTCCCTGTGCTGTACAGTATATGCATCTATGTTAATAGAAGGTTTTAGAGTTTCTTTCTTTTTGTATTGTTTAGGTTCCCTCCCACCCCACACTGATTTGGTTTTCCAAATTCCTTGATTCTGGGAGGATTGAACTTCTGAAAATAAAATATAATCTAAGTAAATATTCAGGGTAGAAGATAAAAATTATATCTATGTTAAGATGACACCTTTCTGGTCTGATCAGGGACAGTATGTGTGTTTTAATCAAGTTGGGTTTTTTTTTTTTGTTAATTTTTTGTTTGTTTGCTTGTTTTTAAATCTATGTTGTTATCCAACCCTCCCCTCTTTAAAATACTAGAGAGCTTCTCAGGAGCAATCATTCAAATATTCCTCCAAGGAAGGCTTACTATTTGGGTGCCTGTTACTGAAGTGAGAAATACTCTAAAGGAGATGTAAAAATAAATGAGACATGCTCTCTGACCTTAAGAGTCTGAATAGAGAAACTTAAAGTCAAATCAGGCAACAGTAAAGAAGTGGTTGGAGGCCAAAGCGTGCACTTGGAGAGGACTGAAGGGCCAACTGTTGCTGCTGGCTCTGCGGACTAGGAAAGAATTCTCACAGGTAAGGCCTTTCTGAGCAAGATCTCACTTACTAGGGAAGGACAGGGAGGAAGAATCACCAGATTTAGAGACTAGCGCAAGGAATATCTTGTCGAATTTTGTCTTCATCTTTTGGACTTTTTGGAGTCCAGGACTATTCACAGTCTGTTTTACCTGCTACTTTATAAAGTGAATTGTCTGATGTATTTCTCACAGCTTCTCTGGGAGTTAGTTGTCTTTACACTCATTTTACAAAGATGCAAAAGCTCCACTTACCTTTAAGTAAATTGTTAACCATCAACTAATGCTGGCTGACGAAGACTAGTGACCAAAACCAGATCTTGTAGCTCCAAAATCTGCTCTCCCCCAACTCTCACTGCCACCTGAAACTAAGAACTTTTAAGATTGGCTATTGGATTTGTTGGCTGATTAGCTGTGGAGGGTAAGGTCCCAAGGGCATTGAAAGCTGGAGTGGTGACTCGAGTGTAGATCACTTGGATGAGAAATTCTTCCTTTTCCTTACCTCTGTACATCTAAAACCCATTTCAGAAAGCAAGTATAATTGTGTTCTGTAAGATATTTTATTTTACTATTTTTGCCATGTTCAATATTTTTACCACATAGTAAGCACTCAAATGCCACCAAATTAATTTAAAACTGTAATATCACCAGACCCCAAAAGATTCTTCGTGTAACATCTTGATTGCTATAAACATTCACCTTCCCCAAGATACAGTCACTATCTTGACTGTTAGGGCAATGACTTTCTTGTTTTCCATTATTAGATTTATCATATGGGCATGAATTCCTAATCGCTACAAATCAATTTTGTCTTCTTAAAAAATTTCATATTGCAAAATGATATCACATGCTCTTTTGTGCGTGTTTTATTCACTCCTCTTTACATTTGTAGGATCTGCCCATGCTGTTTCATGCAGGGGCTTTTCCTTCATTTTCATTTATCTTTGTGCTTCTAGTTATCCATTCTGCTCTTTTTTCTCCTAGTTTTTTTGGGGCATACTATCTATCCTACTCTTGAGAAACATACGAATTGTTTCTATTTTTGGTTATTAAACCAATGCTGCTATGAATCCATACATATTTCCATGCATGTTTTTTGATAAGTTTATGAATGCATTCTGTTGATATATACCAGGAAAGTAGTAGATCAGTGCACCATGGCATATGGTTTTCTTTTTTTGAACTATAGCTGATTTATAATATGAAGGTTTCTTGTGTACAGTATAATGATTCTGTTTTATATATATATATATATATATATATATATATATATATATATACACACATAGGTATGTATATTATTTTTCATATTCTTTTCCATTATGGTTCATTACAGGATATTGCATATAGTTCCCTGTGCTATACACAAGGACCTTATTGTTTATCTATTTTGTATAGCATACTGTGTATCTGTTAATCCCAAACTCCTGTTTTATCCTTCCTCCTGTTTTCCCCTTTGGTAACCAATCATTTGTTTTCTATGTCTGTGAGTCTATTTCTGCTTTGTAAATAAGTTTGTTTGTGTCATTTTTTTTTTAGACTTCACATATAAGTGATATCATATGATATTTGTGTTTTCCATCTGTCTTACTTCACTTAGTATGACAATCTCCAGGTCCGTCCATGTTGCTGCAAATGGCATTATTTCATACTTTTTTATGGCTGAGTAGTATTCCATTGTGTATGTGTGTCT
The DNA here is from genome assembly GCF_048773025.1 of Camelus bactrianus. Lineage (NCBI taxonomy): Eukaryota > Metazoa > Chordata > Mammalia > Artiodactyla > Camelidae > Camelus > Camelus bactrianus. The sequence continues at coordinate 94,272,261 of NC_133542.1, forward strand.
TTATCCATTCATCTGTTGATGGATATTTAAGTTGCTTCCACATCTTGGCTATTGTACATAATGCTGCTATGAACATTGGGGTGCATGTCTCTTTTCAATTAAAGATTTCTTCAGATACATGCCCATGAATGGGATTGATGGATCATATGGCCATTCTATTTTTAGTTATTTTAAGGAAACTCCATACTGATTTCCACAGCGGCTGCACCAATTTACAAGGAATATAATTATTTTTAATGACAATAGAGGATTGAAAACTCTTTACTGAAGTATCTGTAACAGTTTACTCTCTTACCAGCAGTTCTCATTGCTTCACAAGTTCACCAGCACTTGGTTCCAGTAGACACTTTCATGGTCAACCTTCTGGTTGGTATCTAGTATTCTCTCTTTGTGTTGTCTCATTTAATGCCTTCTCTGCCTTTTTTTTTTTTTTTTTTTCTCTTTTTGTCCTGTCTAGGCTACTAGGAGTTTGACTTCTATGGACTACAATTCTATATGTCTTATATTTAAGTATCTGGTTGGATTTTGCTAATAAGAAACTTCAGTAGAAATTAGAAGTGATTGGGGAATAAGAAACTAGGGTAGTTGCTTTCCCCATGGGCATTGTCAGTGTTCTATGGTTACGCTGCCTATTAAATGGCTTCTATTCTAGGCTTCAAAGTATTTTCATGCTCTGATAAGTGTCCTTTGCCCTTGCCCTGTCAGACTAAGTTAGTAATGACTTCTTCCTTTTAGTCTTGAGCATTTTACCATCCCTATACTTAACAAGCATATCTGTAAATAATCTCTTCCTCAAACTCCCCTCAGTTAAACATTTGAGCATCCTGTTTTCTGCTAGATCCTAAGTGACACAGTCACTGACGTCAGGACCAGCCCACGAGGCAGAACTTCAGAGTAGGTTACTTAATTATTTGAGGAGTGTATGAGTGACTTTCTTGTTGGATAGAAAGAGAAACTTTGTAGTTTGCAGATGCAGTGACAGTACATTTCTCCACCAAATTATCAGTTGTGTCATGAGTTGGACTGACCAAAAAGGTTGAAGTATTGAAGAATAGTGTGGTTGTGACAATTAGTAGTTCTCTTAACAACAGTGATTATAATAATTATAGTGTGTGAGATGACAACTTGTGACTTCACAGAGATACACAAAGAGAACAAGTTCAGGCACTGAACTCCGAAGGCACTCCAGGAAGAGAATCAGAAGTTTACTAGACAAGGTTTAAAAGAATTTCCTTTTTTTTGTTTCTAAATTTTTTAACACGTAACAATCTATCACCTCACAGATTTCCTTTTTTTTTTTTTTTTTGTAAGAATAGTAAAGTTTCAGTCTCATAGCAAATTTCAGTTACACAATACCGTGTTATCAACTGGGGTCACGATGTTACACATTAAATCCTCAGATCTTCTTTGTCTTATAACTGAAGGTTTGTACCCCTTTGCCATCCTCTCTCTGTTTCCCCCACCCTGGCAACCACTTTTCTACTCTCTGTTTCCATGAATTTGACTTTTTATCCCCTAGCTTTTAGATTCCACATGTGAGTGATACTGTGCAATATTTGCCTTTTTTTCCAACTAGCTTATTTTACGTAGCATAAAACCTTCCAGTTTCATCCATGTTGCTGCAAATGATAGGATTTCCTTCTTTTTGTAAGATTGGATAATATTCTGTTTTATACATAAAACACATTTTCTTGATCCATTCATTCACTGATGGACATTTACCTACTTTCCATCCCTTGGTTACTGTGCATAATGCTGCAGTGAGCATGGGAGTGCAGGTGTACCTTGGAGAATGGTTTCATTTCCCTTGGATATTCAGGTGACCCTTGAACAATGCAGGTTTGAACTATATGTATCCTTATATGTTGATTTTTAAAAAATAAATATGTACCACAGTACTACATGATCTGTGGTTGAATATCAGTTGGGGAACTGTAGATACAGAGAGCTGACTGTAAACTTATATGCAGATCTTCAGCTGCACGGAAGTCCCCACCCCTAAACTCCACATTGTTCAAGGGTCAACCGCACATCCAGAAATGATAATGCTAGATCATATGATATTTCTATTTTTAATTTTGTGAGGAACCACCATAATGTTTTCCATAATAACGTATCAGTTTACACTCCCACCAACAGTGTACACGAGCTTCCTTTCTGCCGCATCCTTGCCAGCATTTATTATCTCTTGTCTTTTGAATAATTGCCATCCTCATATGTGTGAGGTGACACTGTGTTATGGTTTTGATTTGCATTTCCCTGATGATTAGTGATGATGAGCACCTTTTTATGGACCTGTTGGTCATTTGTATGTTTTCTCTGGCAAAGTGTCATTTTAGGTCCTTTGGCCATTTTTAATTGGCTTATTATTGTTTTTTAATATTGAGTTGTCTGAGTTCCATGTATACTTTTGATAGTAACCACTTAACCAGACACGTGGTTTGTGAGTAGTTTCTCCCATTCCATAGGTTGCAGTTTCATTTTCTTGACTGTTTCCTTTCCTGAGCAAAATATTTAATTTTGATATAGTCCGACTTTTTTTTTTAATTTTGGTGTCAAATCAAAAAAAAATCATTGCCAAGCCCATTGTTAAGAAGCTTACCTCTTATATTTGTTTCCAGGAATTTTATGGCTTCAGGCCTTATGTTCAAGTCTTCAATTCTTTTTTGAGATGATTTTTGTGTGTGGTGTAGGATAGAGGTCCAGTTTCCTTCTGCATGTGGCTTTCCGGTTACTTCTGCTGCCCGGTGAGGAGGTATTTTAACATATATGCTCCTATTCCCTTTTACTCATTACTGGTTGTTTTAGAGGACAGTATATGAAAACATAAAGCAAATAAAGCTAGTTTTTGCTTATCTGAAACACTTTCAAAGACCATTTATTAAAACACCAACTAATTGTGAATCTACTACATTTAATTGCAAAAGAGTTATTCATGCCTCGGTGTCATTCAAGACCATAATATGTTCAAGGCTAGTCTGATACTTTACAGAATGGACTCTAATTTGTTTTAAAGGGTAAATATAATATAATTCCATACACCATATAAAAAGTTGTTGGCATGTTCTTAATGTGTGAATGTGTAAGTAATTAATATTCTTAAACTTTGAAAATCATTATGTTTTTCATATTCAGTGCTATTAGTACATACTACTTAAAGTGAAATTGCTTAGAATTAAAGTAATCGAACAAATTATTGATCATAAAAATCAATAACCAGATAAAGTAAAATTAAAACAACAAAAATAATCAGGTCCTCTGAACATACTCTCTTTTGAACAATTTCTTCTTTGACATGCCTTATGTCTAATGTTTTTGGCCACTTATATTTATTAATATTTCGTTGAAAATTATTAGTCTTATCTACTTATTACTTCTTGATAACAGAAACATGCTTAGGTTTTTGACATAATGAGAATTGTAATACATTTATGGTAGTAATGGAAGAAATTTAACTTTTATTCCTAAACATTACTACTGTTCACAAGAAACGAGATGATGCCAAAAAATGGCAATGATTTTGCCATTAAAAAAAAACCTCCTTCTTGAATTAATACTTTCAATTTCAGACAGAATTTTATCAACTAACTACAGGTTCATGTGATAACTAGAAAAAAATCATATTGTAGAACATTCCTGTCACTATATAAGGGACAGTTTTTATAAATACAATATATAGGAATACATAATATATCGACAAAAATATGGAAAGAGATATTCCTCACAGTCAAGTAATCATTTAAGGAAAAAGCAGAGAATTACAATTGAGTGTGTAAGATTTAAATTCCAATATACTGTAAATTCCCAAAGGTATCAAGGTTTATCTTAACTAGGAATTGTTATTGAATGGAGTTAGTGTTACCCAGGACATACTTCACAGAACTACAACAAATCATAATAAAATTTATATGGAACCACAAAAGACCTAGAATTGCCAAAGCATTACTGAAGAAAAAGAAAGAGGCTTGAGGAATAACTCTCCCAGACTTCAGACAATACTATAGAGCTACAGTAAACAAGACAGCATGGTATTGGTACAAAAACAGACATATGGACCAATAGAATGGAATAGAGAGCCCAGAAATGAACCCACAAACTTTTGGTCAACTAATCTTTGACAAAGGAGGCAAGAATGTACAATTGAAAAAAGACAGTCTCTTCAGCAAATGGTGTTGGGAAAACTGGACAGCAGCATGTGAAGTAATGAAGCTAGAACACTCTCTTACACCATACACAAAAATCAACTCAAAAGGGATCAAAGACTTAAACATAAGACAAGATACAATAAACCTCCTAGAAGAAAATATAGGCAAAACATTATCTGACATACATCTCAGAAATGTTCTCCTAGAACAGTCTACTCAAGCAATAGAAATAAAAGGAAGAAGAAGCAAATGGGACCTAATGAAACTTACAAGCTTCTGCACAGCAAAGGAAACCATAAAAAAAATCTAGAAGCTGAGGGGGGATAATCATTTCAGTTCTGAGACAGAAAATAAGTCAGAGCCCTGTATCCAGATTAAATATATATTTTAGGTAATAAGGCATAAGACACCAAATGAAAAGGAAAAATAAGGGTTGTAATTATAAGGGAAATACCATGCAATTAGGAACCAGGAGAGGTATGTTTGTTTATTTTTTATTTTTTATTTATTGAAGTATAGTCAGTTTACAGTGTGTCCGTTTCTGGTGTACAGCACAATGCTTCAGTCATACATGAATATACATATATTCATTTTCATATTCTCTTTCACCTTAAGTTACTACAAGATATTGAATGTAGTTCCATATGCTATACAGTATGAACTTGTTATTCATCTATTTTATATATTGCAGTTAGTATCTGCAAATCCTGAACCCCCAAATTATCCCTTTCCACCCTTTTTCCCACACAGTAACCATGTTTGTTTTCTATGTCTGTGAGTCTGTTTCTGTTTTGTAAATAAGTTCATTTGTATCACCTTTTTAGATTCCACATATAAGTGATATCATATTTTTCTTTCTCTTTCTGGCTTACTTTGCTTAGAATGATGATCTCTAAGTCCAACAGGTTGCTGCAAATAACATTACAATGTTTTTGTTTTAACTCTACAATAAGTGACGTTGGGAAGAGATGTCTTTAGTATTCCTGTGCTTCATTTGCTACACCTGTTCACTAGAAATTAAACTCCTATCCTAGGTAACAAACTGTTTTGATTATTTTGAAGATTAAATTTGAAAATGTATGTCAAAGGGCCTTATAAAACCACCTCGTGCTGTACACACGTTTTACCGCTATTAAGAAACGCTTGCTGCTGTGTTACTCACAGGCTCCATTTCACAGCTCCCAGTTTAACTATCATTCACCGACTATGGATAAAGCCACTATTATGCTGAAACATGATAGCTAATTACATACATTTATTCAGCCATGAAATTACTTTGTTAATACATAAAGGAACAGATTTGTTATGTGTGTTCTTGCAAATGAATACATTTGTGTAAATAGTGACCTTCACAGGACACTTCATTTGTTTCCTTTCCTTATTCTTTTCCTAATAAAAGAATATTTGCAGACATAACTCTCTTTATCACTTGTAAACACAGTAAGATTCATCTAATTTTACATCTGTGGTCAAGGGCAGTAATGATGCAACATGGCACTATTAATGCAGAACATTAATAAAGAATATAAATGTTCTCTCCTTAAGTTGAATAGTTACTTTTATTTAAATTACTTGCACAGATCTATTAATGGAAAAAAGGAGAGCTTAGTGTGACACTCCTTTTAACCTAAAACATACATTCTCTTGGATTTTTCTGTGAATTATTTTGTTAGATTCTTCAGCACCTCAGTGGGCTACCTTTATAAGCCAGGAGCCTTTTTTAAATAACAGATAATGTTTAGTTACATCACTAGACTGTGGGATATTCAATACAGATCAGTTCTGAGAGCTGTTATTAACATTTAAATAAGTCAGCTATAATTAAATCCTGTACTTTTACAATTTGCTCCTGTATCTTTGTGTCATCATGGAAACTGCAATCTATGAATTAATATTAATTTTCTGAATTAAACATTTAATGGCCTATAACAGTCTTTGGAAATTATGACATAGTGAGGAAGCATGATAAAAAAGCAAAAGTTATCTCATCTTAATTTTGTACCAGTCATCTTTCAGAGCTAGCAGAGTCCCTCCATATTTCATGGATTGCAATTTGTTTCTGTCAACTTATTAGTATGTATTGAGTAATGTGTGTATTCCATGATAGGCAATCATGAGAAAATAGTAATTTTGTCCTAATTTCTCTCAAGGATTAATGAGTTTATAGAAATAAGGGACATAATTCAGTGACTAATAGGAAATAATATACGCACAAGAATTAAACTTGCTGGGAAAACTATAAAAAATAAGTGCAGAAAATCTGAACAAAGGGCTAATGTATGTGTGGGAGTTGTGGTTGTGGGAGTTGGTTAGAATCTGGGTAGGGTTTCAAGAATGCTGAAGAAAAGACTCCAGTCTTTTCCACTAGAAAGGGAAACAAGTGGATACAGTACTGACAAAAGGACAGAAATTCTGATTAGCATGAAGAAAGTAATGAATAAGTTCACTTTTATTGTATTGGGTGCTGCCAGTTTTGAGACTTCGAGAGACCAGAAACCTTGAAACAGTTATTTCATGTTTGTTGGCAAAGGAGATGAAAAACAAAGTTGCATTAAAGGAAACAGGCTTTTCTAGCATGTGAAAACTGGAGATGCCTTGTCATCGCTATGTTCTCCCAAGCCCTGACCGAAGTACTTCCATGTTTTATCTCATTTAGTGTTCTCATCAACTCCATGAAAAAAAATACTAAGCATTACTTCCTTTTGCAGTTGAAAAGGAGTCAGAATGGCTTTGTAAATCATCCAGGTATGGTTACAGAATTACTTAGTGGTCTGTCCTCATAGGAACTCAGATCTCACTAAATTGAAGGAGGAAGACTAGTAAATCGGTGATGGTCATGCTTTTCATGTAGTTTTAAATATTGATATCTAGGAACATTTGGAAAAAAAAGAGCAATGAGCAGGGATAACATAATTGTGAGGTGCACAGACATCTGGCATATTGCTGCTCCAAGGTGCTCAGGTGCCTGTCTGCTGCCCTTTGGAGATAACAAAGAACATTCATTTCCTAATACATACCTGCCTGAGCTGAGAGAATGATCATCTGTGCAATGCCCGGAAGCCTGGCCACCTGGACCAGTCACAAACCCCTACCACAAATCACAACCCCTTACCAGAATCCCCAGCCCTACCCTTTCACCACCGTCTCCCTTTGCTGTCACCTCCACCAGGCAGAGTATTGTGCATGAGCTGATCATGCACCCTACAACCCACTTTGTGCCTGATATCATAGAAGCACCAGGAGTTAAAGTTTACCCTCACTTATAAAAGACCTCAGCAACCAACTCTCTGTACGTAGACACCTCTCGTAGTGGCCCGTTGTTGCCTGTAGCAGCGTATCTGATAAACTCTGTTACTCTCTTCCTCCTTTGTCTCTGGAAAATTATTTTACTGCCCACACACTGGCCTGCCAGACCGCACGATAATAATCATGTTTAAACAAATTAAAGTCTAATAAATAATTTTATATATCAGCTGTCTTGCAAAAGTAGACAGAGTAATAGAGATCTTGGAAGTAGTACAGATCTATATACAAGTATTTACTGTATGTAAAGATGACCTTTTTCATATAGGAAAGGAGGAGAATCCTCATAAGGGCTGTTGTGATTTTGGAATAATTAAAAATAAAAATAGTGTTGTATTCCATTCTCACCACATGTACCAAATTAAAATTAAACCCCAGGACTCTAAGAGTTGTTTTTTAGATAATAAAATCTGATAAGAACTAGAAGAACATATAAATAAACATAAATTTACAATAAAAGGAAAGAGATTATAAATGTATAACAATTACATAAGAAATCATGAAAGAAAACAATTATAAAACACTGAAATGAAAAACAATTTCCTAACAAAGAAAATAGTGAACCATCAAATGACAAATTAAGATAAATATATTCAAGGTATTAGAAGTATTAGGGTTAATGTCATTAGACTACTAATAATTTTACAAATCAAGAATAAAATTTGAAAATTAAAAAATAATACACCAATAACAGTGAACAAAATATGAAAACACATTTTTCCAAAAATTTCAAGCTACCAATTCCTATAATATATTCAGACTCCCTCATACTTGAAGAAATGCTAAATAAAACAAACACAAAATATAATCCTATTAATTAACATATTAACATAAGAAACAAATGATAATGTAGGCAAACATATAAGGGGAAAGCATTACTGAGAAATGCATTTAGGTAAAATCTTAAAGGCAATCTTAAAGGCAATATACGAAGGATTCTCTTAGAATTCTGTAGCCGTTGATCCAGTATTTACACTTCTAGGAATTTATCTTGAGAAAACAATCTGAAATATCTATAAATATAAGAATTTTCTTTACATATTTACAGCATGATCCCATTTTTAAACACTCACTAGGAAAAAATGAATAAATACATGAGAATGTTAACATTAATATTTCTGAATGATGAAATTGTATACATTTTTTATAAGCAGATTTTCTTATATAACTTTATAAATCATTTTCAAGTTATAACTTACAGAGCCAAAAATCCAGAACAACTGGGATTCAAACCTAGATCTAGTCTGACTCATGTTTATTAACATGTACTTTGCACAGCAGTATCATATGGATAGTCGGAGATGAGTGTAAACAATTCCCATCTGCCTGCAGTTCATCAAGTGCTCAAGAAAGAGTTGTGACTGTCTGTTCTGTGACAGTAGTGGTGTTCATAATGGTAGTAACACTAGTAATAATAGAATAATGGCAGTGGTAGAGGAACAATGGGAGCTAGCCTAGAAGTGCTGGTAGGAGTAGCAAAAACAAGAGTCATGGCAGAATATAAATATAATTAAGTTTTCCAGTAGTTGGCAGTAGGAAGTCAAAACCAGAAAAGTAGTAGATTGCTTTGTGATTGTTTAGTTGGAAATGTGATACTGTAAAAGAAATAGTAAATCTGATGTCACATAATAGGTGTGTGGTCTTGAATAATCTGACTATCTGATATTGGCCTCTGTTTCCTTATCTGTAAAATAAGATGCATAATATTATACTTGACAGTTTGGTATTCTCATGTAAGAATGAAATATTACAGTGGCTGACAAGTATCTAAAACAATACTAGACACGGTACAAGGAAATAGCTTTTCTTCCATTATATAGTATTTCTTCCATATACAGTATAAATGATTTTATTTTTGTGAAAAAGTATTCTTCATGCAAAAAATACTCATATAGATTTTTATATCATTGTGCCAATCTAAATGTAGAATTTCGCGTTTTTAATTATAATGATGTCATACCCTGTACCTTTTTTTAAATTATGGTTTTATTTTCAAGGACATGTTTTTCTTCCAATTCAATGGTAATATCCTCCAAGGAAGAAGCTAGGTGTAGTAAATTCACTCTTAGCACTTAACAGAAGGTGTTTATTTTTTCAGTTGATCTTAAGAAGCAAGACTAATACGCTAACTTATTATTAGAAAAGTGGAGATTCAGTGCAGCTTAAAGCTAGTATTTTAAAGCAGACATGAATGTGAATTCCTAGGAAATGATACAAAGTCTAAACTCCTGGGGAATAACTAAGAGAAAGTTAAAAAACCATAGGAAATACTGTGAATGAGGAAAGTGTTAGAGTTACATGAAAATTTGAAACGAAGTATTAATGCCTTTGCTTTTGAGAGCAAGTAATGATGTGTCCTGTAAGCAGGTTGATGTTTTGGTTATCTCCTGTATAGCTGAAGTCTGGAGAAGGTCCTCTGCAGGCCCTGGTTTTTGAGTAGATGAGGTAATCCCAGATGGGATGGCAGTCATATTCTAAAAGGACAAAAGCTGAATTCCAAGGCCACATTCAGTGTTGAAACTGATGAGTGCAGAAATTGTTTCAACAGAGCTCTACAGCACTGACATTTGGAAGCAATGGTGCTCTCTTCCTACATAGACTCTGGATCTTCTAAAGAAGTTGCAGTTTTCTTGGTAGGACAATTTCCTGATGTGCACAAATTTGAGGAATCTGGTTCCTAACCCAGAGAGGGAAAGATGATCTGTCCTAACAGGTGATTGAAAACTACAAGGTGCTAAGGTTATAGGTGACCAAGCAGGTGAGCTCATTGTAATATAGGCCCTGAATCTGTTCATGGGCTTATGGAATAGAAAATATATACATCTTGTACACTGCCTGTAGTCTTCTTAGGCCATTTTTTTGTTTGTTTGTACTTCAAACGTTGATGCAGAAACCAACTTGGTCTCTGTCAGTCTTCTGGGCAAAGTTTAGTGCCCTGGATAGAGAAAGAATATGACTTTGTGACTTGGAATGTAGATATCTTGGCAGAAAAGTCCGTAAATCTTTAAAGCCCACCTTCTCCTGCACTTGGCAGCCATAAGGTGCAGTTACCTCCTCTGTTTAAATGAGATGATTGGCTTAGAGTCTACATGGATCTCACTGAGATACTAGCTCCCAAAGGATGCTTGTTTTCCATGAGATATGGTCCCTCACATTTGCCTGCTGACTGATAACTCAGATCACTTTACAGCATATTTTGAAAGTGGGGAGTCATTCATTCCTTGGTGTTTTAAGAAATAGTTCACTCACCAAAAGAATTGGCCAGATACACGTGACTGATGTCTGCAGGCAGGAATGAGGGAACACATCTGGAGGCATCTCGGGATTTCTGAACCAGAGATGGTGGAGTAGAAGGCTAGACAGAGGAGAATTTAATAACATAGTGGTTAAGTCATCTTGTATAATTTTTAGTGTATCATGTTTATATTTATTGGTCTGTTACAACAACTAATCAAATATTAACAGAAAATTCAGGAAGACTTATTTGGAGTTGACTTCTAATAAAAAATGATAATGTTTAAAACATAATGGCATTTAAATCAAGAAGATAGAAAGCCACGGATGTGGAAATTTTCTTAGATTAAAAGCAAACTTCTTCAATTTTTGAAAGAATAGTCTCCCTCCCACGCCCGGGAGAATTTACACCAATGTGAGAAAAACAACTAAAACCCATAAAATTTTGCCAGAGCTTCAGGATATTATAGACATTGCCAAAATCATCATTTCCATCTCCAACATATGGTGCATTTAGCTTTATGAGTTTTGGCTCAGAGAAGAAAAAAGATGAATGCCAGAAAGATAAAGATCTACATTTTCGTTGGAAAATCTGAATGTCATTTTGGAGAAGTATCATTCCCCCACTGTAAAATATTGATTCAGAGGAAAAGTATTTCAGTTTCTGTTTTCCTTCTTAGGGTTTTTTTTCCCTCTTGGGATGCTTTTTTGTGTGTGTAAAACAGAGCCCTCTCATTCAGATTATTACACTGTTTCATGCGAGTACTAAAAGCAGAGTTGTTTGGATTGGATCCATTTTACCCAAAGAGGTGCTTATGTCTCTTGAAATTTTATCAAACCAGAATCTGTTCCTTAATTGCTGCAGTGATCTTCAGGTCCAATGAAATTTTTTTCTACTCTTCTGATACCTATCTCTAAAACGTATACTTCACTAATGCTCCCAAATTAACAATCATCTATAGAATACTAGAATCAGCTGTTAATCTTCAGCAGCTTTTGTCCATCATTGCCTATCCGTGTCCTGTATTGCTACATGACATAAAAGCATATAACACGTAAGGTTGATTCCTCCCATTTTCTGATTCAGTGACTGTAACATTGGTCAGCAAACTGAGGATACTTTTGTTAGTGGATAGAGACATCCACAGATTGGAAAGCCCACCAAAGGTATGGGTCCTTGCCCTCCAGTTGAGAGAAAATTTTCAGCAGAGGCAGAGGGACAAAGTGAAAGGCAGTCTGCTTTATTGCTCAAAAGATGAGAAGAAAAGAAAGCACTCAAGCAGGGAGCCATCAGCCAGGATGACCAGTGGAGACAGCTCTAGCTCTGGGTCCAGCCATGTGGACTTTTTTTGGAGGCTTCTGCCATCATGTCCTCTTTCCAAATGGGCTGGAGACAATTGCCTTTTTTTCAGTCCTATTATGGCCTTTTCAACTGTTGTCATGACAATTGTCAACTGTCATGGCACTGGTGGATGTGTCATTTAGCATGCTAATGCATTACGATGATTGTATAATGAGGCTTAAGGTCTACTGGAAGTCAAATCTCTGCCATCTTGAGGCTAGTTGGTTCTAACTAGTTCATGGGTTTTTGTTTTTGTTTTTTTTTTTTTTTTTGAATTTGCAGCTTCCTACAGAAACTTAGATAGGAGTAATTGCTTTCTATTCAGGGATCTGGTCACCATGCCATTAGCATCCTCTGCTCTGGTGGTAGTGACAGTAACTACCTGTAAAATGACACAGGAATGTGCCTCAGACAGTGGGGCCATGGCCCCCTTCTCCTAGTCACCACCTGCTGGAGCCTGCTCTTTTTTCCCTCCATCTCAGCTGTGCCGGGAGGCAGTCCGTGGGTATCTACAGAAACACCAAGCATCAGCTGTATCTCCTCAGGCCCCCGTTGATTCTATACATAAAATTTCTTGATAGGTTTCAGGCTGATAACACTATTACATGTTGTCTATATAAAGGAAAGCCAATGTCTTTTTGATATTTGGAGCCAATTCTATCTGGGTTCAAAGTTAAGGTTGTAGCATACCTTTCTAGATACATGATATTTATAGAGTTATCATCTATTATTCCCTTTTTTCTTGACTTAGAATGGGATAACTACCTAGTTTAAAGCATTAACTGAGGTATTGTGTATAAAGTGATGAGGGCAGAAACTGACACACAGTGTTTGCCAAAAAATTGCTAGTAGTTATCACTATTATGATGAATTCAGGCTCCTTGTCAGGGAGGAAGAAATTTTCCTTTACCCTTCTAGGTTCTTCTGGATGGTCTAAGTATTAAACTGAGATGCTACGTATTCACAGGAGAAAAATCAAACAAAAGTTAATAACATGTGTACATGGGAGAGACCCAGGAAAAATGAGAAACTTGCCAAAATGACAGAAACACTCATCTTTAATACCACCTTCAGCTAAAGACTAAAAAATATATTGCAAGTGGTGGTTTGATACTTCAAAGAGAAGGAAGGCAACTTACATGGAGATAGAAAAGCAAATGTTTGGTAAATAAATGTTTCGTAAATGTTTGCTGGATTCTGTGGAGACAATGGAAAACAGAAGGAAGTCCTCTCTCTAGCCCCTGCCTAGAGTTCCCCCACCAATGTAGCCCATATCCTTTGCAGATGTATTTGATGATAGCTCTATTCTGGGAACAGTCTTTTTTTTTTTTTTTTTTTTTTTTTTTTTTTAAGGCAGTTAGCGGGAAGGTCAAATTTTTTTCCTAAGTCTTTTGGGTTTTCATTGTTTTCATTTCAGCTAAAAGAATTTGCATGCCGGGAGACATTTTAGGGAGTCAAGTTTGGCTCCCCCACAGTCTCCAGATATTTTGCTTCTAGTTACAATATTAAATTCCTGACATAGAACTGTTTCCCTTGTAAAAATTAGGAAACCACTGGAGGAATTAAAAGTCATATATTTTTTTAAAGCCAATAAAAACCTGGGGATTAAAAAAAATCTATATATGAAATTCCACAGAGGTACCTGAATTTTCCAGGGAAGCAGAGGGCAGTGGCTTCCCAATTGTTTTGGGAATATGCTGAATCTTGGGACCTGGGTGGGTAGAGGGTCAAGCCAAACATAAAAAAGACCCTGCTGGGATAAGCAGAAATCAGTGGAATGATGAACAAGCGACACAAGCTGACGTGATGCATTAGAATGAGCTTACTCCTGTTACTAGCTCTATTATCCTATGTTTGCCTCTGTGATTTCTCCGTGTGTAACTGAGGTAGGGGCCCAGGTGTCCTTGTCAATTCACCATCTTGACAAAAACAGGAAGCATAATAACATTCTTTTAAGTAAATAACCACAAACTATTTTGTTAAGCTTTTGACATATTTATATTACAATGTGAGTTACTTTCCATTTCCACTATTAGAAATAATGCTGTAATTATTTTTAATACATATATTTTGAAAGCTTTTTAAGCATTAGTTACAAGAATTATGATCACTGGATCAAAGTTTATTTATTAAGATTTGTGACTTTACACACACACACATGTTCCCATTTCATTTCCATAGGATTTACTTTCACATGATGGGAATTTTAAAAAGAAAAACCCTATGACCATGGTGTCCTTCTACTGTTTAATAAAGGGTGGGGGACATAGAATCAGTCTGTAGTTCAGCAGTTCTTGGAACTTATTAATCAATTAAATAGTTCATTAACCCAAGAGAAGGGAAAGCCATATTGGGAGAGCCATGAACCCAAATTCAGAAGATAGTTGTAAGCAAAACTTGATGATTAAGATGAAAAAGATTCTGAATCAGGACCAGTACTCACAGCAACCTTAGTTTATTTCACAGGGAGAAGGGATAGTGACATGCTGTGAATACTCAAGTAAAGGGAAATGAAAATAATCCGGAAAGAAGGAATTGCCTCCGGTACCCATACATCTAGAATGAAATGTTCCATCAGCCATGGTTTCCAAAAGCCATCTCAGTAATGGCTTAGAATATTCATATATTGTCCTTTTTTATATAGGAGGTTTCCCTGTTATATTTCCAACATTCAAAAAGAAACAAATTCAAGAGTGATTCCTTGTTTTTTTTCTTGACTATACACTCTGTTTTCTGAAAATATTTAAAATGGAACATTAAATAAATGGAATCATAAACTAAGATTTACTGAAATTTTCATTCAATTTAAACATTAATTTTTGTAAATCATGTGATTTATAGAGTTGAAATCAAAGAAAACAACACTCAAAAATACTCTACTTTAAAATAAACAAAACTAAATAAATTATCATGGTGAAATGCTTGATTCTAGAATAGGTATCATGATTTATTGAGGCTCAGTTAATTTGTGAGTAGGTGCTTCACATTATTGCCCTCCTTGGTGTTGTGTTGCCACATTGTATGTTGTTTGTAAGGCTTTAGGATTTTTTCAGTTAAAGGTACAATTATTTATGTCCTTTTTCTGGAACAAACAGAGAGCAGAAATAGATGAGAGTAGAAAGATTTGATGCAGCTCCCTGTGTAGAATCCCCATGAACTTGTCTCTTCTTCCTTAAACATTATGTGATTAAGTAAGCATATCTGAAAGGCCCCAAGGTCTCATTCCGATCCAGAGTTCAAAATACAGAATTGTTTGTCTGTTAACCCTCCTTAGTTGCTGTTTTTGACCTTCACCATAGGTTTCATACTGAAGACTTGTAATTGAATTTCCCTGGGGCTCATAGGCGAAAATTGAATTAGCTTCATTATTCGGTAACTACTGATGCTCTAATGTTTACTTCAGTCCTCTTTTTCCTTGCGTGTTCATCTTTTCCATTAATTGCTAGCCCCAAGTTTTCCTAGATACTTTGGATCCTGCTTCTAAGACTATAAAATATAAATATTTAGCATATGATTAATTTCAACTCTATAAGACACTACAGTATATCACTCAGGGTTGAAAGATACATTCCCTAAACTATTAGCCTAAATTAAACAATCTAGTAACAATTATATGGGTGTTTTCCTGAATAGGTAACTGCCAACCTCTTTATTTGAAAGTTAAGAAATACTGCTTTTCTGGAGAATGCATAGTTAATAGATTTAATCTGATATTTGCCTCTTACAATACTTCAGCTACAGCGTGATTCTTGTGGCTTTCCTGAATCTCACTCATCCTTTATTAATACTGACATTCTTGCTGCTTCAGCTATTCTGGGTTCTCCTCCAGTTTTCCCGTCCCCTGTGATCCTAACTCCAATGGCCAATATTACTTTGGCATGCGGCTTTTCGGTTTTCTATTTTTCAGAATCATATGGAATTTTAAATTATGAAACAAGAATCATAGGAATGCTTTTCACACCTTTGCTAGCTGTAGCCTTTGAAAAAAACAGAAAAGATTATACACATAGACTCACAAGTATTTCTTTGCTTGTAGAAATAAATGTATCACAGTGAACCACTGATCGGTACTGTTGGTTCTTTTCATTTGTCCTAAACACATTTCTTCACTGCTTTACAATATTTTCTCATTCAGATTTAATTTTTTTGTTTAATAGTATTTGACAATATAACAATAAAAATTGTCTAGTAAAACTTAGCTCCATTATCAATATCCTGAAGCCTTCAGGTAGCTTATGTTCTGTCACTGCCATAGTCCTGACACTTAGCCTTGAGAACTTAAGTGAGCATACTCATTTTCAAGAATTTGGATGCAGTTAATGAACACACACATCACAACAGGGATGTCTCAGATATGCTTTGTATGGATTAATTAATTAGACAATTTTTTTTCAGTCAGTGACCCCAAACAAAATTATGACTTTTCCCTCAAATATTTTAATAGCCTATAATTATCTTTTAAATGACAAAATCAGACATTAGTAAGAATAAAACCCTCAAGATGCAATACAATAAGCATAGTGCAACTGACCTTGCACAATGCAGGTTTGAACTGCACAGATCCACTTATACAAGAATTTTTTTTAATAGTAAATACTGTAAGTGCTACGTAATCCACAGTTGATTGAATCCATGGATACAGAATCAAGGATGGGGAGGGACCAGGGTACAGAGAGGGCCCGTGCAGATTTTCAACAGCAATGAGGTTGGTGCTCATAACCCCCACGTTGTTTGAGGGTCAGTTGTGTGGTGTAATGTTTGTGTGTGTGTGTGTGTGTGTGTGTGTGTAGTGTGTGTGAGTAGCTTGCATACATATGTGTATAAAGACAACACCTGGAAGGAGATACTCACATGCCATCTGAATGACCTGTAAGTGTCATGATTATGGATGAATTTATTCTTTACACGTTTTGGTATTTTTTCTAAATTTCCAAAAATGAACATATAGTACTTGCATATGGGGAAAAAAAGGATTATAAGTCATCAGCTTTTAAAAATAAAATAATCAAAACACATGGGTAGCTTTATCTATTTTAAATGCTGCATTTGAATTGGGATTTTGGATCAATTTTATCTTTTCCCAAAGTATCACTCAGGAAAATATGCATTGACCTTTTCTTCTTGTTCAAGGCTTACTTTCCTCTAAGTTTTATTGTTCCATTTTTATTGTTTTAAAACCAAACTATAGAGTAAACCACATTTTGTTTTTACAAAAAAGAAAAAGTGAATTTAGTTATATAAATTTTAAGACTTTTGCACCTCAAAATTTGTAAAAATGTTTTGTTTGACAAAGGTGCAAAAATTGTATATATATAAGGATTTCCATTAAGTATTGTTGGTTGATAGGACGATTTGTGAAATCAGTCTGTGTGACACAAAGCTTTAATTTTCTATATATAAGAACCATAACTAAATAACAGAAACACTCAAAGACATATGTTTGGTAATTTTCATTACTAGCACTGATTGTAAAAGCTTAAAAATTAGAAATAATTCAAATGTCCATAATTGCGAGACTGGGTAAAAAATGTATGATACATCTATTCAGTGATACACTACTCAACTTCTAGAATTAATGAGGTGAACCATATGTCTCGACGCAAAACAGTGCCCATGACTAAGAAGGGTGTTGGTGGTGGGGTAAATTGTGGAAGAGTTAACAAATGTGATCATCAGGGGTCCCATTTGTTATAAAAGTGTCTCGTAAACATGTAGATGTTTTCAGAGGAGGAAGGAGAGAGGGCAAGAGGGCTGGAGGTAAGGCAGTCAGGGAAGGGTGGCAGAGGGAAGAAGGAGAGAGATTCAGAAGGAGAAGAGAGGGGAGGAGAGAGGTGAGGAGGACAGAGGGTGCCTGGAGTCAGGTGAGGTGGAGGGCAGTGGGAAGGAATAGAGAAATGTGCAAAGAGAGAATCTGTATATGGATGGACTGAAATGATATCAGTGGATTTGAATAGGAAGAACTTTCATTTTTACCTCTGAATCATCTAGTGATGTTTGACAACTGTACAAGTTAGATGTATTACTTTTATGATAAAATGTGAGTATTTTAAATCATAAACACAATGGAAAGACAAGCCACAGAGAAACAATATAACACATTAAACAAATGGTTGTTATCTTTAGCATAAAAAATACTTTCAAATCAGTTTGGCATTACAAATAAAAGGATACAAATAGACTTTCATAGAAAATAAAATGTAAATGGCTAAGAACACAGGAAAATATGTACACACTCAGTAGGAATGAAGGAAATGTGAATTAAAACACTGATGGAATATTTTTTTGTCTTCAAAATTAGTAAAAAAAATCTTTGAAATACATCTTTATGGTGATAAGAACGTTCATATCCTGTTAAAAATTTAAGAATTTTTTTTTTGGAGGCAGTTTTGTGATACATATCAAGAGTCACAATTTTGTGTCATTTGCTGTAGTAATTGCTCATCTCAAAATGCATTTTGAAGGCCCCATAAAAATGTGGATTAAGGTTTATTTACAGTGTTGTTAATTACATAATTAAAAATTTTATTTTCTACAAAATGCTGATGTTCAGATAAATAGTAGGTACACAGAGATTATGTGGCCAGGTTTTGTTTTGTTTTGTTTTTTTTGAAAAATGATACTAAGTGTTATAGGGGAAGGTTAAAAAAATTCAAGTAAGAAAATAAGGTAACCTGTTGAAGTAGCAAGTTTCCTGTGAACAGTGTGTGTATGCTCTGTCTTAAAAGAGACTGTGAGATGCCCTTTGCTTTTTTTCTTGGTATTAAAAATAATTATAGTATAAGAAATGTTTTACAAATAGATTTTCATATAGATCATCACATTAAAACTCTGTCTTATCCTTCTGATATTAATAATAACACACCCATTTTATAAATTATGGAGACTAGAATTCGTATAAGTATTTCTGGAATACACGACTCAGCTGAAAATCAGCAGTCAGTGGATAAAAACTCTTGATTTTTCTTGTACCACACAAGGAGCAGCAAGGCAAAGTGATGGAGAGCTGGGAGCCAGACTGGGTCCAAACTCCATTCTACTGATTACTAGCTGTTGAGTCTTGGCCAAATTACTTAAGCTCTCTGTGTGCCTTAGTTTCTTCAACTGTAAAATGGGAGGTGTAATTATTTTTACAGGATTGTTGGGAGAATTACAAGTGTTAATACATTTAAAGCACTAAGAGTAGTGATTGACAGTTACTAAGCACTAAAATGTTACCATTTTTATCCTCATTGTTATTAAATACATTTCCTAACTGTACTAAGCAAAACTTGATGATAATTTTTTCAGTCATAAATACATGTTTTTCTACTTATTCAGAATTAACTGGGAGCTCTGGGCTGGTGAAATGATCACTTCATATTTAATAGGAGAATTCATGGAAATGATTTCCAACTAATCCCAATTATTCACTTAAAGAAATTTTATAAATGAACTTTTTATTCACAAAAATGTCTCCAAATAGAATACATCGAATTGTTTAACAGAGATAGTTATGTGGGCCCAGCTGGTTCTTAAGTCATCTTAGTTTTCTAAAACTATTATTCATGTACAAACCAACTAGATAATGTATCATCTCTATTGCAACATATTCACTGGTGAGTGTAACATCAAACAATACTGTGATTTTTATCCAGTATTTCAGACCTACCTGTCTGCATACACATATACGTCTTCCTGTGTATCTGTATACTTGATTTCGAAGATTCATGTCTTCTCCTGCATGTTTTCACATATGAAATCTATAACTATGTATGTATACATATAAAACAAAATGTGTATTTTTGGAATATTTGCTTTAATCAGATGAATGTCAATCTTTTCGCTTCCTTCATTAACCTCAAGTCTGGGAACAGTTTTTTCACTGAACCAGTCGATGAGCACACGCGGGACAGACTGGAGGATGCAGGTGCACTGATGGTGCCCGTGTGTCCCGGGTGAATATCCAAACGCGCGTGCTTGACTAGCGACACGTAGCTATGAAAATATGTCTGTAGAGCAAAAGTTTCTCAGCATCTGCCCCATCGCTGTACCTCTTCCTAATTAAAATTTAAAAACAATTACTATGTTGCAAAATGTCATCAGTCTGCTGCTGCTCGGCTTCAGACGCAGCTGCCCAGTCACGCAAAGGATGTGAGCTTAAATGCCTCCAATAATAAGAAAGGTCAAGGGCAGTGCAGCACAGTTCATACCAACGTGGAGAAGTTACTTGCGGGAACTGGAGTTTGGATTGGTGTGTTAATTTCAGGGCACAGTTAAAGGATTGGACAAAATGTCTTCCACTGAAGCCTAGCAAGAGAAAAAAAAAGAAAGTATTTAATTCATGGGTTTTTTTTCCCTGCATGCTGCTGTTCTCCAGCGTGACATACCCTAGCAACACGGATTGATAAAATTTTGCCAAAGTGTTTTGTTGTAATTCTCCTCTGCCAATAAACAGCCAGATTCAGGGAAAAAAAAAGTGTTATTTTTCTGTTTTAGGCTGCAAGAAACATTCATTTTTTTATTTGCCCATGACACATTAGCATGATAGAATCTTAACTTGTGAGAATAAAAAAAATGACTGCTAACAAGACAAATAAAAGGAACATATTTGTGTATGGAAGAGCTCTCATTCCACCATAGGTGACACACATAGCTTTCAAAGGTTTTCTTTCACTAAAGAAGGACAATAAATTTGCAGAGATGATTTGGGGACAGTACAATTATACCACAGCTCAAAAGCTATGCATCAAGTACCTGGACAAGTAGCAGAATTAGTGTTTGAAGGCACTTACTCATGTAATTGATGGCATATCTGGGAATTTAGAACTTTCATTTGCTTCCTATGGCAGCCTTCAACAGGTGCTTTTAATTTGTGACCACTTTGCTTTTTCCTATTCAGTTCCTGACATTGGGCTATGTGCAGGGGTGTTGTAAAACTGAGTATTTCTCTGTTGTTTGTGTGTTTTGTTTCATAGACACAGGGGATCCTAGAAAGAGGTGGTTTGTTTCCAGGTGTGCGTTCCTTCTTAGTGGTCATAATGATAACAGTTGGCCCTGGGCTTGGGTATAGCTCAGTGGTAGAGGGCATGCTTAGCATGCATGAGGTCCTGGGTTCAATCCCCAGTGTGACCGTTCAAAAAAAAAAAAGGCAGGTGACCTGAACAGTTGACATTGTCATATCCCAGGGACTGTTCCAAATGTTCACATAAATAATTTATTTAATGGTCACAACAATACTGTGAAGTAGATACTGTCATCACCTCCTTTTTAAATATGAAGTTGAGACACATAAAGTTTAAGTAATTTGCCACATAAGAAGGGGTGGGAAGGGATAAATTCAGAGTTTGAGAATTACAGATACTAACTACTATATATAAGATAGATAAATAAGTTGTTTCTACTGTATAGCACAGGGAACTATATTTAATATCTTGGAGTAACCTATAATGAAAATAAGTATGAAAATGAATATGTGTATATATATATATGTATGACTGGAACATTATGCTGTACACCAAAAACTGACACAACATTATAAACTGACTATATGTCAGTAAAAAAAAAAAAACACCTACATTTACTGGCAGGCTGGACTATTTATCCCAGAATACCTGGCTCCCTGCACTGTGTGCTCTTAACCACTCTGCTCTCCTGAGGAGTACAAGCCCTGCCAGGAAAGGAGCTGTGGTACTGACTAAGGGCAGCACTTTCCTAGATGAAAGAAAATATTCTCTACTAGCAAAGGGAAAGCAGGCTTATGGAAAAGAAGTACATAAAAGAGAGAGGGCTGGGAGATCAGTGTCATGGAGAAGAGAAACAGACAAATGGTAAGAGGGAACACATGGCCAACACTGAGGTGACATAAAAGCCAAGTGATGCATGAAAGAAAAAATCAGACTGGTGAGTGGCACCGAAGATTTCTTGGCCTTGCCTTTGCAGTGGCATGAGCAGGTGCATGAACGCAGGCTTAGGGCATTTTGAGGACGTCTTGAATCTAAAATGTCCTGTGGGATTTCTAGCACTTCCCACACTGTTGTCTGCCTGAGCTTTTTGTTCAGGGAGGGCTTTGTGATGAGGACAAAATGTGTATGGCTGCCTTCCCAACAGATCAAGCAGTTGGGCATTCCTTTTTAGAGTCTAGATGTGCAGATGTGGTGAAGGAGAAGCTGCTTTGATTTAGATTAGTTTCAGATAGGGTATTTGAAGGGTTTACAGACAAGGAAAGTTGGGAGAGTTAGGAGAGGAGGAAATACTCTTTTTTCTTTTTAACTGAATTATAACTGACATACACTAAGTTACATAAGTGTTATAGGTGCACAGCATAGTGATTCACCACTGTATACATCACAAAATGGTTACCACAATGTCTAGGTACCGTCTGTTACCTTCCAGTGTTAATCACAATATTACTATGTTCCCCATGCTGTGTATTGCATCCCCATGACTCATTTATTTTATAACCGGAAGTTTGTACTTCTTAATTGCCTTAACCCATGTTGTAACACCCTCCCCACACCCCCCAGCCCCACCAATCCCCCTCTCCTCTTGCAACCACCAGTCTACTCTCTGTATCTAGGAGTCTGGGTTTTGCTTTGTTTTGTTTGTTCATTTGTTTTTTTTTTTTTGGATTCCATGTATAAGTGACATGTAGTATTTGTCTTTCTTGTCTGACTTAATTCATTCAGTATAATACCCTCAAGGTCCATCCATATTGTTCCTTGTGGCAAGATGTCATTTCTTTCATTATGGCTGAGTAATATTCCCTTGTGTGTGTGTGTGTGCACATGCGTATGTGTATTTCACATCTTCTTAATTCATTTACCTATTGTTGATGGTCACCTGGGTTACTTCCATATCTCGGCTATTGTAAATAATGCTGCAATGAATGTAATGCCTTTATCTTTTCAAACTGCTGTTTTCATTTTCTTTGGCTTTGTACCCAGTAGTAGAATTGCTGAATCATATGGTCCTCTATTTTTAATTTTTTGAGAAACCTTCATACTGTTAGCATAGAGGCCAAGTCAATGTAAATAACTACCAGCTGGGCACAAAGGTTCCCTTTTCTCCACATCTTTCCAACACTGGTTATTTCTTGTCTTTTTAATAGTAGCCATTCTGACAAATTTGAGATGATAACAAATTGTTGTTCTGATCTGCATTTCCTGGATGATTAGTGATGTTAGTGAAACTGAGCATTTTTTCATGTGCCTGTTGGTCATCTGTATGTCTTCTTTGAAAAATGTCTGTTCAGATGCTCTGCCTATTTTTCAACAGGATTAGTTTTGTTTTGTTTTTGAGCCATATGAGTCCTTTATATACTTTGAATTACCCTCCTATCGCAGATATATGATTTGCGAATATCTTCTCCCATTCTGTAGGTTGCCTTTTCATTTTGTTGATTGTTTACTCCACTGTGCAGAAGCTGTTTAGTTTGACATGGTCCTGTTTGTTTATTTTTGCTTTTATTTCTTTTGCCTTTGGGGTTAGACCCCCCCCAAAAAAACATCAGTAAGCCTGATGAGACAGAGTTTACTGCCTGTGTTTCAGGTCTTACATTCAAGTCTTTAACCCATTTTGAATTAATTATTGTGTATAGTTTAAGATTGTGGTGCAGTTTCATTCATTTGGATGTTGCTGTTCAGTTTTTCCAACAACATTTATTAAATAAACTGTCCTTTTTCCATTGTCTATTCATACCTCCTTTGTCATAAATTAATTTTCCATAGATATGTCGGTTAATTTCTGGGCTGTTTATTCTGTTCCATTGATTTATGTGTCTGTATGTATTTTTATACCAATACCATACTGTTTTCATTATTATTGCTTCATAGTACAGTTTAAAATCAGGACTGTGATACCTTCAGCTTTGTTCTTCTTTCTCAAGTTGTTTTGGCAATCCTTTGTGTGTGTATGTGGTTCCATACCAATTTTAGAGTTACTTGTTCTGATTCTATGAAAAATGCCATTGGTATTTTGATAGAGATTGCATTGAATCTGTAGATTATTCTGGGAGATATGAACATTTTAACAATATTAATTCTTCCAGTCTATGAGCATGAAGTTGGAACCCATTTCTTTGTGTCTTCTTCAATTTCTTGTATCAGTGTTTTATAGATTTCAGTGTGCAGGTCCTTCACCTCCTTGGTTAAATTTATTCCTAGGTATTTTATTTTTTTGGTGTGATTGAAAATGGAATTGTTTTCCTCGTTTGTCTTTCTGATAGCTCATTATTAGTGTATAGAAATGCAACAGACTTTTTGTATATTAATTTTGTATCCTGTGACTTTACTGAAATTATTTATTAGTTCCAACAGTTTTGGGTGGGTTTCTTTAGGATTTTGTATTTATAGTTTCATGTCATCTGCAAATAGTAACAGTTTCACTTCTTTCCAATTTATATGACTTTTTTTCTTTTTACTGTTTGTTTGCTGTGGCTAGGATTTCCAATATTATGTTGAGTAAAAGTGGGGAGAGTGTGCATCTTTGTCTTGTTCCTGATCTTAGGATAAAAGTTTTCAGCCTTTCAGTGTTTAGTATGATACTTGTTAGCTGTGAATTCGCTATATATATATATATATATATATATATATATATATATATGCCTTTATTGTGTTGAGGTACACCCCCTCCATACCCATTTTGTTGAGAATTTTTATCATAGATGGGTGATAATTTTGTCAAAACTTTATCTGCATCTATCGAAATGATAGTTAGATTTTTATCTTGCATTTTATTGACATTGATTGATTTGTGAATATTGACCCATTTTTGCATCCCTGGAACACATTCCACTTGATCATGGAGCATGATCCTTTCAATGTATCATTGAATTTGGTTTGCTAATATTTTGTTGAGAATTTTTACATCTATGTTCATCAGGGATATCAGTCTATAATGTGTGTGTGTTTGTGTGTGTGTGCTTTTGTGTGGTGTCCGCGTGTGTGTGGTGTCCTTGTCTGGTTTTGGTTTCGGGGTATTGTTGGTCTCATAAAATGGATTTGAAAGCTCTCTCACTTCAGCTTTTTTTTTGTTTCTGTCTTTGTTTTTAAGTTTGAGAAGACAGGTATTGAATCTTCTCTGACAGTTGGGTAGAATTCACCAGTGAGGGTGTCTGTTCTTGGATTTTTGTTTGTTGGAAGTTTTCTGATTACTGATTTGATCTCCTTATTACTAATTTACCTATTCAGATTTTCTATTTCTTCATGATTCAGTCTTGGAAGATTATGGATTTTGAGGAATTTATTCATTTCCTCCAGGTTATTCTATTTGTTGCCATATTGTTGTTCATGGTAATCTCTTACGATCCTTTGCATTTCTATGGTATCAGTTGTAGCTTCTCTTCCATTTCTGAAAATATTTGAGTTTTCTCTTTTTTCTTGGTGAGTCTAGCTAAAGGCTTGTCAATCTTGTTGATCTTTTTAAAGAACCAACCTTTAGTTTTATTGACCTTTTCTATTGCATCTTTAGTCTCCATTTATTTTGTCTCATCTTTATTATTTCCTTCCTTCTACTAACTTTGGACTTCAGTTTTTTTTTTTTTTTCTAGTTCCTTTAGGTGTGAAGTTAGATTGTTCATTTGAAATTTCTCGAATTTTTTAAGGTAGACGTGTACTGCTAAGAACCTTTTC
Organism: Camelus bactrianus; assembly: GCF_048773025.1. Taxonomy (NCBI): domain Eukaryota; kingdom Metazoa; phylum Chordata; class Mammalia; order Artiodactyla; family Camelidae; genus Camelus; species Camelus bactrianus. The sequence goes on from NC_133542.1 coordinate 94,297,892, forward strand.
TCTTAGAACTCCTTTTGCTGTATAGCATAGATTTTTGGTGTATTTCTGCTTTGATTTGTCAGTAGATATGTTTTGATTTCTTCTCTGCTTTCTTCTGTGACCCAGTCCTTGTCAATAACATGTTGTTTAATCTCTATGTGTTGGTAGCTTTTCCAGCTTTCTTCTCATAATTGATTTCTAGTTTCATACCATTGTGTTCAGAAAAGATGCTTGATTTTATTTCAGTCTTCTTGAATTTATTGAGACTTATTTTCTGGCCTAGCATGATCTATCCTGGAAAATGTTCCATGTTTACTTAAGAAGGATGTATATTCTGCTGCTTTTGGGTTGAATGTTCTGTACACAGTTTTTCATTGAATAACACAAGTTTAAACTGTGTGGGTCAACTTATGCAAGAATTTTTTTTTCCAATAAATACAAATACAGTACTATCTGATCTGCAGTGGTTGAATCCATGGATGCAGAACTGCCGATATGGAGGGCTGACTGTAAAGTTATATGTAGATTTTAGACTACGCAAGCACGTTGACCCTCCTAGCCCCTGTGTTGTCTAGTGCTGGTGTTTGTTTTATGTCTGGATGGTTTATCTATTGATACAAGTGAGGTGCTAAAGTTCCTTATTAGTATTGTAATGTTGTCGGTTTCTCTCTGTAGATCTGTTAATATTTGCTTCATAGATTTTGATGCTGCTATGTTGGGTGCATGTATGTTGATAAATGTTACATATGTGTTTGCTAAATTAACCCCTTTACTTTCAGTCTGTGTTTGTCTTTACTTCTGAAGTGACTATCTTGTAGGCAGTGTATAGATGTGTCTTGTTTTTTAATACATTCAGCTGTTCTGTATCTTTTGATTGAATGCAATCCATTCACATTTAAGGTAGTTATTGATAGCTGTGTGTTTATTGCTGTTTTGCTAATTGTTTTCTCGCTGTTTTTGTAGTTCCTCTCCTTTCCCTCCTATCTCTTTCCTTGTGGTTTGATGACTTTATCTAGCATTATGTTTAGGTACTTTTTCATTTTATTTTCTGTATTCACTATGAGTTTTTGTTTTCTGGTTATTGTGTGGTTCAAACATGTGAACCTATGTGGTTCCTTTCTATGTAATGATCTATTTTAAGTTGATTACAACTTAAATTTGAACACATTTCAAAACTTTACATTTTACTTCTGCCTCCACAGTTTATTTTTTGGTGCTACTTTTTACATCTTTTTGATTTTATGTAAACCTTAACTAATTATATTTTCAGTAAACTTTACTATTTTATTTTAACCTTCTTAGTAGCTTTATGACTACATTTACTATGTATTTACCTTTTCCAGTGAGATTTTTGCTCTCCAGTGTTTTCTTGTTATTAATTAGTGCCATTTCTTTTCTACTTAAAGAAGTCCCTTTAATATTTCTTATAAGGCCAGTTTAGTTGTGATGAACTCCTTAGCTTTTACTTGTCTGGAAAACTCTTTATCTTTCCTTTAACTCTGAATGATAACCTTCCTGAGTCCAGTGTTTTTGATTGGAAGACTTTTCCCTTTCAGAACCTTAAACATGTCATGCCATTCCTTTCTGACCTGCAAAATTTCGGCTGAGAGCCTTATGGGGCTCCCTTGTATGTAACAATTCATTGTTCTCTGGCTGCTTTTAAGATTCTTTAACTTTTGACATTTTAATTATAATGTGTGTTGGTGTGGATCTCTTTGGGTTTATCTTGTTTGGAACCATGGGCTTCCAGGACCTGGATGTCTATTTCCTTCTCTAGGTTAGGGAAGTTTTCTGCCATTATTTCTTCAAATAAGATTCCTGCCACTTTTTCTATCTCTTCTTCTTCTGTGACCCCTATAATGTGAATGTTATTCCACTTGATATGGTCCCAGAGTTTCCTTAAATTATCTTCATTAAAAAAATTTTTTTTTCTTTTTGCTGCTCTGTCTAGATGAGTTTCATCACCTTATTTTTCCAGCTCACTGATACATTCTACTTCATCCAGTCTTCTGTTAAAACTCTTCAGTGTAATTTTCATTTATTGTATTATTCAGCTCTGTGACTTTTGTTTGGTACTTTCTTAGGTTTTCTGTCTCTTTGTTGAAATTCTCACTGTGTTTGTCCATTCTTCTCCTGAGTTTAATGAGCAACTTTATTACCATTGCATTGAATCTTTATTAGGGAGATCACTTATCTTCTTATCACTAAGATCCTTTTTTAGGTTTTGCCTTGCTCTTTTGTTTGAAACACATTTCTTTTTCTTCATTTTGCTTGGCTCTCTGTGTTTGTTTCTGTGTGCCAGGCAAAGCAACCACCTCCTTTGTCTCGAAACAGTGGACTTGTAGAGATGAGGATCCTTCTTCTTCAAACCTGCTGCAACTCTTTGTGGCCTCTCAAACCTTTGTGATTGTCTTAACTGCCTGATTTCTTCTTGATCTGCCCCCACTGTTGAGGGTGTGCCAGACCTGTCAGTGTTCCTAGGGGGGAGATTTCATTTAGCACCTAGTTTCAGGCTGATTGGCTGCCAAACCCTCAGGCTGCAGCTTTTGAAGTATACGGACATATAGGTTACTGTGGGCCTATGATTGTAATCCCTGCTGGCCTTGAGTTATGAGATCTGAAGCTTTGCCTGGGTGACGGTTGTGTGAATTTTGGTGCTCCAGATGAGTGTATAAGCTCCTTTCCTAGAAGTCTCATCGAGCTTTAGGGAGGCCATTGGAGTACATAAGGATGGTGTCTCCCTTCTTATGTTCCCTGGGAGTGCCTCCTTGGCCTTTAGATGTGTGGGAAACTTGAAACCAGCCTCTCAGGTTGAAGCTGTAGGCTAAGTACATAGTTCTTTTTCAAAGAAGAATGATGCTGTGTTTCAGTCAGCTGTCTGTGCAATGACGATGCTCAGATTGTGGCCTGGAAAGAGCTGTCTTTCTGATTGTTAGAGTTCCCTGAAGTCAGGAATGCCAGCTCCTCCCTGGCCAACAGGGCCAGGCAATTGAGGATTGCTCCCTGTGTGAATTGTGCATGCCCAGTGGCTTTAGCAAGGCAGCTGGAGAGTTCGGGGAGCGGGCACACTCTGGTTTCAGCACTGCAGCAGGACAGCTCCTTGTCTATGCGTGTGCACCAGATTCAGGCTGGGAGCGGAGAATGCCTCCACCGCTCACACCCTCCAGACCCAGCCAGGAGGTAGCAGAGTGTTGTAGCCACCCAAGCTGTCGAGCTTTGGCTAGACAGCAGGATTGTGCTACAACTGCTCACCCACATCTGTCCTGGCTAGGTGACAGGAAGGTGAAGCCTCAGAATTTGCCCACTGGTGGTAACAAGCTAATTGGAGAATATAGTGCCTCTGTCCCCAGGGGTCATTTCAACTGTCCCCTGCCCGTCCAGTTGAGGCCTTTAGATGAGTAAATGAATCACCTTCACACATAGATTAGGCACTTTTCAAACTGCTTTTTTTTTTTTTTTTTGCTGAATCTCAGGATGACTGAGACTACATGCGACCTTTAAGAGGGGGATCTCTGTTTCCTATTGCACTTGTGGACCCTGGAATAGCAGCACCACTGGTTTTCTAAGCCAGATGTTTTGAGGACTCTTCTCTTTGGTGCAGGTCCCAGGGGTTGGGGTGCCTGAAGTGAGGCACCAACCTCTCACTCCTCCAGGGAAGCACCTTTTTGGTGAGATCCCTCCCTAATGTGTGTCACTGCACCAAAGGTGGGTCTCTGCCTCTCCTTCCCATCTTGATGTGGTCCTTTTATTCTTTGTTGTGGAGAGCAGTTCATCTAGTTTTTAGATCTTTTTCAGAGGGGAATGATCCATATGTAGCTTTGTATCTGGTGTGACCATGAGAGGAAGTGAGTTCAGATACTTCCTAAGCCACCATCTTGGACTCTGTACCCAAGAAATAATATTCTGTGAATAAAAGTTACATTGTAGATGGAAGGTCCAGGATAGCAATTGCTTGACAGAAAGATGCTGCTGCTTTTAAGGTAAATGTTTAAAAGGTTCTTTTTGTTCTTCTCTCATTTTTATTGTGCATCTTTCTTGTTCTATAAATATCCAAATTACACAGACACTTAGACAAAACATATAGCTCTACCCTTTCAGGATAAAAAGAAAACTTTCCTGTAAACTCACAGATGTACTGTAACTCAAAGCAAAAAAGAAAAAAAAAAAATAGGAGATGAGGTTGAGGTCAGTGAATGAACACAAACAAATGGACAAACCAATCTGCATTGGAAGTTAAGTCAAAAGCAGAATGAGGTACGCAAAGAACTCAAATAATCAGGAGAGGAGATAGATAATGTGTGAGAGAGAGGACCCAGCCTGGTCTCAGCACAGCATGTTCTTCATACAGTTTTCTGGGTACTGTGGAAATGATCATCTACATTTCATTTAGACTAGTATTGCTTTAGGTATAGGCACTGTGGAAATTTTACTCAATTTTACTTATTGCCATAATAGAAAATTTTGTTTCACTCAAAGTTCTTTCCTTGTAAAGTGATTGAAGCAATCTAGACTTGGTTAAAGGAACTATCATGCACTTATGTGACACATTAAAGTGATATTAAATTTTTATTAACTTTATATTTAATATGAATTTTATTCATAAACATTATTAAAATGATATTAGAGGTCTATATGCATTTCCTTATGGAATGCCCATATTATGACCATCTCATGATTTATGATTACCTATGAATATAGAATGTATATGCATATTACAAGCGACACAGTATAATTTAAACATGTGCATTCAATGCATAACGATACCTCCTATAAATCAACACTTTTTTCTTTATTGTCTTCATTTTTCTGAACTGCAGAAAAGCTGTAAAAGTTATATATGACTTTAAGAAAGGATGAATCAAATTTAATTTATTTCCATGTAAGAATATGTTTTATCCTCTGAGACAAAACCATCCTTAAATGATTTGAATTAGTAAATTATTCTATAAACATAATTTAAAAATTAAAAATGAGCATTTCATTAGTCTTTCTGTATATTCCCTTCATTAAATGTATAAGGAGAGTTTTTTTCAGGGAGATGAGAGGCATTCTGTTAGCCAAGTTGTGCTAAGTTTTATATATATATTTTTTTATTTTATATATGTTTATATCTATATATTCACAATTTAGTCATAGTCTTTAGAAATAAAATGAAAAATAAATATTAGTAATAGCTTAATAAAGTAAATCATGAAAGTGCATTGAAAGAAAACACACAACCTATCTGGATAGAAAATGAAAAATTTAAAATTTCTCCCTAATTATTTTCTTTCATGTGCTTAGTATAAAATGTTACTCTGAGAAATTTTTTGTTTTAAAAAGTAATTTCACAGATAGTCACAAAAGAAATGGAATAAAGACAGTTAAGAACATACAGAAAATAAAATGAAGGAGAAGTTTCACTGCAGATATCATAAAGTTTCCCAAAAGCAATTTAACACATTATGCAATTATAACTCAGTGAGGTTAATGACTGTTTTTAAAATACGGTACTGAATAATTAAGAAAATGTTTGGGAAAACAGGAAAATCATAAAATATATTTATATGAAAAAGTTCTACTTCCAACATCTTTAAAAAATAAATAGCAGGTGGACTGAACCATTCAAAAATTGGAAGAAATTCACATGAATATCAGGTAAATGTTTATTGAGGTCAGTATGCTCTCTTGTGTAATGATAAATGAATCATTAAAAATAATTGCAGACACACTGGATGCAGAAAATTCTCAGGAAAAAAATGTGACAGATTTGACTCTTACCTGTTGCATTGTCAGCTCTGGATTATCTGTTTCTCCAGGGTAAATAGTTGCTGAACTGAAGGAGTGGAATCAAGGTAAACTGTTAGGTGCCACTAAAGTTCTAGCGGTGTGTGGAAATCTTCATCCTGTGGGCTGGGCTAGCATCTGGAAATCAACACTGACATGTTCAAAATTAAGATTAAGTGTAGGTTTCAAGGAAGTGCTTGATCCCAGGTCTGTGTGACCTCTATGAAGGGTGGATAATAGCATTCCCTTAGAGGTGTCTCTGTTCTCTGTAGCTGTGAAACGGCTGAATGATTGATTTAGGGAATCAACATGTATTATCCCTGAGACCCCAAACCACAGAATGGATGAAGGAAGAGTGAGGCTTTGTCTAGCCCCTCACTTTAGGACATGCGACATGCCTGCTTCCTCAACAAGAGATCAAAGTGAGGGGAAATGCTTTGATCTGTACACTAGAGCTGAGTCCTCACTAGCAGACCAAGATAAATAAAAACACATTTAAAAGAGACCAGAAATCTGAAGGAAAAAGACACCAAACAAACAGAATGTACATTCCATCGTGTAGAGTTGGAGCATGCCACCGAACAATGGAGGAACACATACTTTATGTCAAAACATGACAACCATTCAAAAGGCATGTAGAAAAAAAACTGAAAAAGCCTGCAGCATAATGGATTTTCCTTTATTATACAGAGGCAATGTGCAAATTAGTAACAAAATGGCAATTCCAGTTTCAAAAACCGAGCAAAGAAACTAACCCTAAAGCCAAAATGTGTATTACAAACATCCCCAACAACCGATTGCCAATTAAAATGCAATATATATTTGAACTATTCAAATAATGTATTTCATCAAAACAAGGAGGCCATTATTTCTACCATGTACCATTATGTTCTGTTCTGGAAACACTAAAGAAAATAAATTACCACTCATACGATGTTATGGCAAAATGCTGTGAATCCATTGACTATAAATTGCATCTCAAATGCAGAGATTGTAACACATGAGAAAAATGGATGGAATAGATCAATATAACATAAAACATTACTGGCTAAACTGTTTTTATGTTTCTTAGATTGTCTTCAATAGATTATTAAGAAAAATGATATTTTAAGAATAAAAGGAAAGTGGGTAAAAAAATGCAGTGACTTAGGAAACAGAATGGCAGAATATGCTTATGTCACAGCTGATGAAGTATGTTCAGAAATTTCTCAGAAGTATTAGAAGTTCAGGTTAAGGTACTATATTTTTAATTTGATGCATATTATTCTGCTTAAGTTAAATAAAGTCAGTTACATAGAAATTCACATATAATTATGAGTTAATTCATCTTATTGCATTCAGTGTGTATGTGTGTGTTAGGAGGCATGAAAGCTCATTCAGTGGAAAATCTTTAATGAAATATTAAATAAGATACAGAAAAATGAGTTACTATTTACAATTACTATCAGGCTGGTTTGGGTACTAATGGAGGCTCCTCTTTTTTCCCCTTTCTTCTCAGCCCGCCTACTTTTCTTTCCTTTCCTCCCCCATTCTTTCTTTCTTTTTTACTCTCTTAATTTCTTTTCCTTCCTCCTGTCTCCCTCTTTTTTGTGGTAAAGAAAAAGAAAGAGAGGGAAAAAATCTATCAATGTTCATTTTAAAGGATTAGTTGATAAGCAAAAAGTAAGTAATTTATGTGCAATCATATATCTTTCAGTGTAAGCTGTTTGTTCCTCACTGATTGAAACAGCTCATGTTTGTGAAGGTGTGAAAATCTTCCCAAAAGCACATTAAAAAAAAGATAAGAAAAGTGGAATATCTCAGACTTAGGTGTATTTCAAAGATTCAGTAAAAAATATTCTCAGACTTTCTTATACATAGATCTGCTATCAGAGTATATATTTTATTTGAAGAATAATGATTCTGTGGTTCTCTAAATATTATATATGTTTAATTTCAGGAATTCAAACAATGCAGAACATGTAAAGTAATAGTAAACTATTACTTGAAATTCCTCCATTGAGAAGTAACCATTATTAACTCAGGTGAATATACTTTCAGACACTTCACATCTACACAAATGAAACACACTGAAAGAACTAAACCGATAGGCAGACATTCAAATGAAAATTTTATACTATAAAAACCGTGTTTAATACAAAACCATCAAATTTAGTTTTGCTTAAATTTATAAGAAAAAGCAGCCCAATTGAAGCCAAATTAATTGCTAAGTTTTGAATAAGTATTTATTCATCTTAATAGATATTATTTACTTGAATATTCCTTCAAGGCAAATTGAAAAGATCATAGAACACATTTATGTGTTGCAGTCATTTTTAAACACTAAGTTTCAAATTTAGAAAGTTCTATTTTATCCCCTGTTGTGAATGATAAACAACTAATCCTCTCACATTGATTCCCATCTATCCTCTCCTCATGACTGAATGTTGATAACTCTTTTTTTAATTGAAGTGTCGTCGGTTTACAATGTGTCAATTTCTGGTGTACAGCATAATGTTTCAGTCATACATATGCAGAAATATATCTGTTTTCATATTCTTTTTCATGATTGGTTCCTGCAAGATATTGAATATAGTTTCCTGTACTAGAATAAACTTGTTTATCTACATAACTTTTTTTATTTTAATAAAATTTACATATTTTCCTGGTATAGATTGTTAAAACACTTTTCCTCTGAGTTGTTAATATTAACTCTAGATGTGGACTTACATATCACATAGTTATAGCTTCTCTATTTACGTAAATTTATGTATTCTAGTTGATCAATAGATTGGGTTTTGCTCTAAAGGGTTTCTCTCTCTGTCTCTCTGTCTCATTTGTATTTGAAGAAGGACTCAGAGATGTTATTTCCTATTTGGGAATTTCTGTATTGCCTTTAAAAGTTTAACCACTTCTCAGTTGAGTATTTTCTTTTTGAGTCACAATTACTCTCTTCTGAACTTTGTAGACTGCATCTTTTTTTTTTTAATTACTTGTGGAAAAAGCAAGGAAAGCATATTCAGGAAGTCAGGAAACAAGAAGCAGAGCTGATTTCTTGGAAATCTTAAATTCAGATTTGAGGCTTTGTTGTTTATTTCAGTGCATTTTGAAAAATGAGAGGAATGATACTTGAATCAGTCAGTCACAGGCTCTTTTCATTCTCATTCAGAAGTTCAGGATTGGCCACTACCTTTTTCATAGAATGTGCGTAAAGATCTTCCGTTAGCTTTCTAAATGAGTCACCTTGGCTTCCCTACTTGTATCTGTAGGAGAAATGATTTGAGCACCTTGAATGTGATAAGTTATTGCTCCGCTGTTAAAAAAAAAAAAAAAAAAAAAAAAAAAAAAACGCTTCCTGCTTTAGAAACTTAATAACTGAAGTCTTGACTTTTTAGTCTTTCAGGTAGTTCTAGAGTGTGTGTGTTACACTTCTCTCGGCGCATTGCCTTTCTTAGATGGACTGGCATGCTTTGCACGCCATACCCCCTTCTGTTAAGTCATTAACATCTTAAAACTGGGGAGACTTATAAGGCAACTCAGTACTTCATAAGTAGTTTCTCAAGCAATAAGTACATCCTATGCAAACTAGCCACAAAACAGCAGCTGCCTGTTCCTGTTACCGGTGACAGGGCCTTGGGGTATTGCGGGCTGTTACACAAATGACAAAGGCATATTCCAGGCTTCCTGGTTGGTGGAAAATGGTACAATTGATTAAACATCCCTTAATTGGAATATGGGCAAATTGATGTTTATTTAAGATTTAGTTCTGGAAATTAGTAATGCAAACAGGATTATAAAGAGATTATTTAAAACTTATTCAGAGGATAAACTGTTTTCAAACAACCAAATAAAATTAAAAGAAACCCAATTTATTTGCTAATAATTGATGTGTTAAATTGAACTTTTTCTCATCTAGTAATTATAGCATCACCCTATGGACAGCTACCAAGCACAAATTTGTTTATATTATGTCTGATAAACATTAACTGAAACTGAAAAAAAAAAAAAAACCTGAATTTGTCAGAATTTAATTATTTATTAGATCAGACTGGCTTTCTGCCCAAATAATTTTTCATATTTAATGTTTCTTTAACATCTGCTATGTGTAAACCACTGTAACAGAGTATACACATTTTTCAGTAAAGCATGATTTCATTATATGTGCAATTTTGTTTTGTAAAAGTAATGGGGAAACTTAAAAATTATATGCACGAATTTGTAAGTAGACAGTATGTACAGAAGTAAATAATGGATTTCTGGCTACATAGACCGAAGTCTGACAAGATTTCTATACTTTGGTGTACAATCCACATTTTTACTTGTATTTTTTTAAATTTTATTTTTTACTGAAGTGCAGTTGATTTACAATGTTAGTTTCAGGTGTACAGCAAATCAATTCAGTTATACATATACATACATATGTATATATTTCAGATTATTTTCCATTATATGTTATTCAAGAAATTGAGTATAGTTCCCTGTGCTCTACAGTAGATTCTTGTTTTCTGTTTTGTATACAGTAATGTGTATCTGTTAATCCCAAACTCCTAATCTATCCTTGATTATTTGGTTTTTAGCTTTGTAAGACTATAGACATGAGAAATGATTTTTGTTCTTGAAGACTAGAAGTCCTAGCCAACTGGACTAGAAGTTGGAGACTAAAAGAATGACAAATAAGTCTGGAAGAGACTGATACAGAAATCATAATTTTTGTATTGAATCATAAGGAAATTATTTTTATTCCAGAATATGACTATCCTGGTTAAATTTTTCTAGAAATTTTATTTTATTTTTCTTGGTTAAAGACTTACTTAGAATATTATGGAATAATCAAATATTTAATTAGTTATATACTTGGAGTTTTTCATAAATGTGATATTTCATAGAAAAATATGCAGCTATTTTTTTCCTATAAAACAATTGTACCAGATAAAGACATCCCTCAGTTACTGATTTGAATCATTGTTAAAGAAACCAGCAAAAAAATCTCAGTCCTTCAAAATACATTTAAAGTTTAAGGAAAATATAATTTACCTATTACTTGAGATTGAGGGACATATTTTTTGTTTTAGGGTGCTTCATACTGATTGGAAAAATGCAGATATCAATCATAGAATTAGAAGTTGACCTATGTAAATCCAGGGTTCCCTCCATTCATTTCACTTATATGTATTGTTACTTTTGTGTGTCTGAAAGGGGATTTAATTTTTCCCCACTACTTCTTATGAAGTGAATCACTTGAGCTAAAAAGGAGATTGAGTGAGAAAGAAACATTATTCACACACCCTTGAGAAAGTGTTGTTATCAAGTGGAGATTTGATGGTAAGTGAAATTGAAGAGCTGGGCTGTGGGAAAAACCATCTATGTTTTGAGTACAAAATTTATCCAAATGAGGAACCCAAGGCATAATTATTGTAAGTAATCTTCCCATGTTAGAACTGCAGCTCAGTAGTACAGTGAAACTTTGAACCCAGACAACAGTGTTCTGAAGTCCAGTGTTAGTCCTGATCTATACGTCTGTATTTTGTAGGTGAGAAAGATAGGCTAAGGGAATGCTTATTTTTAAACCACACAAAATAATGAGGAAAATAATAACAACAGATAAGGGTTGATTAAAAAAAGACAGGACCAGGACCTAGGGTGCAAAATTTAAGGAAGCACTTACTTTCAAGTTTGTGCAAGTCCACATGCTACACTGACACCCCTGAGAGAAAATGCCTCCTTAAATTTTAAATAAATTTATTGTTAAAAAGTTGTTTTTGTTGAAGTACAATTATTGTACAATATTATATGAACTTGTGGGTGTGATTCACAATTTTTAAAGATTATACTCCATTCATAGTTATTGTAAAATATTGGCTGTATTTCCCATGTTGTGCAACATATCCTTGTAGCTTATTTTATACCTAATAGTTTGTACCTGTTAATCCTCTACCCCTATATTGCCCCTTCCCCCTTTCCTCTCCTCACTGGTAACCACTAGTTTGTTTACTGTTTTTGAAATGAGAAGAAAACTCTTATTTGGTTTTGGTGTCAGCCACCAAGAAAACTGAACACCTAGTAACCACCTGTTATATGCTTTTTGTGTGTGTGTACATTTATTAAATTTCCAAACAAACCCTAAAATGTATGGATTTACAGTATATTCTATGACTTAAGAATGACCATATGACAGGTTATCTGCTAAGAAAAGCCCTAGGAAGATGCCTCTTCCCCCCAAAACAATGAGGGCAAAGAAATAAGAAGGAAGTAGAGTAGGCAGAAGCAATGGAAGCTACAGAACACAGAGGCCAGCCAAGACAATGGTTGGGGCCCTGGTCATTAAAGATGATGATATGTTTTTATAAACTCAAGTGCATTATGTATTATTGATTATTTTTTCCAAAGGAAGAAGGGACCAATTGATGGTGGTGGATTGTACAATTGATAGTGGGTGGTGGATAGCATAGGAAGAATGGGAAGGAGTCATTTAAAGGCACATTCCTGGGGGATGTTGCTTGGAATATTGGGCTGCTTCATGAGGATCAGCATAGCTAGGAACAAGGATTATTTTTCTCATCAAATTTATGGTAAATGGATGTTGTTTTAGTACACTGTCAGGATGTGCATGATTTTTAGTTATGTGACTGTTTCAGGGTACTTTTTTTCTCTGTCTCTTTAGGTTTCTGTGGTCGTATCCTGACAGAATGTTTATGAGTGGTTGACATTCTGGTTCAGCTTAAACTGGAAGTACGCATTTCTTTTTCAGGCTAGTAGTGCTGGCTTTAATATGTGTCATTCAAAAAGTTTCAAAGGAAAATCCTGCCTTGGTATATTACACAAAAACTGGCTGGTACACACACAAACAGGGCTATATTGCACAAAAAGATAGTCTAAAATTCATCATTTCTATACACAGCTTTACTAGTTCAGTATGAGAAGTAAGGTTGTAAGTCCCTTACACGTATCAGTAAACAACCATATTTGACATCAACAAAACAGAAGCAAAGAAAGAAAAAAAAAGATAGGAGAAAATGCTTCAAACAATGCATTTGTAAACCTAAGATCTGTGAGCGTTAATTTGTAGCAAACAAGCACGCTTATTGTGGTAATTCAGATTGTGATAATCATTACTCGTTTCACAATATAGGAAACATTAACTGCTCAGGTAAATATGTGAAATATAGCACTGAGTGAAAATGAAATAAAAACATACTCAGAAAAACACCTATCAGTGGCTATGGATTTAACAAACATAATTACTAGATGTCAAAAATGAGCCCATGTATACAGTGTTAAAAGTTCTCTGCCGGAAACTTGCCTTATTATTTTTTTTAAATTAAATGTTGATATTTGGTTGATATAGTAAAAGTTGATATTATAATGCACTGGAATAATTACAGGATATATTATTAAAATCCATCTGATGCACAGAGTTATTTGATTTCAAACAATAAAAACTTAAATGAAAAGTTTATAAAAACTTGAAAATAAAAGAAAAACTAGCATATGTGTGTATCTGTTAAGACTGCATTTCCCAATATTAACAGGGCACAACGTGAAAGTGCCTTAAACAAGGTAGAGATTTGTTTTCCTTTCGCAAAATATAAAGTCTAATGCTGGTTGGTATGAGACTCCGTGGAAACGCCACTGAGCATGACTCCTCCCACACTTCACTTCTGTCATCCTGAGCGTGAGGATCCCGTCCACAAGATGGTTTAGCTGCCATGATATCTAGTATCCAAAGAGGGAAAGAGAGTATTTCATAAAGCCCAAATATACAGACTTATCAACTCTGTAAACATGCTGGATAAAGCTTTTGTGGAAGACCCACCACTCAGTGGCTTTTTTCCCTTAGCCACCTGTTTTTATAATAAAATATGCTAGAAAATTAGAGGCTTTTAGCAGGGCACAATGTGAGGAAAGGAGGCTGGATCTTAGACAAACATCAACTTGTTTTACAATCTGTTCCTCAGATCTAGTAACATTAGTAAGGAACGGTGACTGAAGGAGAGATGCTTCACTTTGAATACCTGTCGTATGATAAAATTATTTTTTATATTAGAGAGACACCTTAAAACATTTTAAATAGCTTATTTCCACCAGAAAATTTCTTTTTTCTCCCTCTTCTAGTTCTTTGGAATAAAAAAAAATCTTATTGTTTTCTTCCTCTATGGCATTGACAGTTATTTGGTGTGTGTTAAATTTTTAATGGTTTCTTTTACTAGTTTAAGAAGTTTCAAAATCGGTAATTTATTCAAAAGTTCTTAGAACTGAGGATATTTGAATTTTAGTCTGCCTCCGTATTGTTTTATAGTATTTTCCTGATATTCCCGTTCTGTCTTTTTCCTTACCACCCAAATGACCCATTCTTATTGATGACAGTATCTAAAATCCATATTAAATATTGTTTAATCACTTTAGATTTTGGCCACTAGTTTCTCACTTTCTTCTGTAATAGTTTTTTTTTTCTGTTTTTGTTTTTCTCATCTATCTGACTACATGTAACAGCTTCCCTTTTTTTAAAAACAATTTCCCTGTGATATATCTTTATTGATATTTTCTCTTTTCTAATTTATTCTCTTTGGGGATTGTTTCTTCTGGATCGGAGGTTTCATGTTTTCAGTCATTTCCATCGTACACTCAGGCATTTATTTTTGAACATTCTCTCCCGCTTGTTCTGTCCTCTCCATCTGCAGCCACAGGACAGCTTCACAATTTATTCTCCATGCTCCTCCTCTCTCAATCATTTATATTTCTTTCTCTTTGTATTTTAATGGCCAGGCCCTGGATTTAGGATTGCAGCGTGGTAAATGGATGGCTTCTTGGCCAGAGTTGTAATTCTTTTGTGAGATTGTGCCATATTGCACACAAGGCTGGCCCTCCAGACCAGTGCTGACATGCTGATTTTAAGTGAACTTTCATTTGAGCACAGGACAAAGAAGCTTCATGTGTACTGACTGGAAAATAAAACAAATGCATAATTACCCCTTTCCTACATACTTTCCTAAGTCTTCATTCATATCTCACTGTGCCTCACATGAGTCTATAAATTTTGTAGTATTTTTTAATGAAATAATTCATACACAGAAGGACACCACAGAAAATATTTCCTGAGGCAGCATCTACCTTCCAAACACCCCTGAGAAGGTCATTCATATTGAAGGTGTCTCCAGGGAAGACACAGCCCTGGATTTTCATACCACTTCAAATGCACCTCATTTTTCATTGTTAGCATCTGTGGATGTCCTGGACTTTTAAAGAATTTGTGTAAGTTTTAAAGAGAATATTGTTATTTTTTCCCCCAGAATCTGACTAAAAGTAGCTGTGTTTTCATTTCTTTTTGTTTAAAATATTTAATTCATAAAGAAATTAGAATAATACTTTCTAAATAGCAGGTACTAACAAAATGGTATTGATACTTAATTGTATTAAAAGATAAGGCTTATTTACCCAATAAGCATGCAAGTTCTATTATAGTTTAACTGAGAATTTCTAAAGAAAGGGGGAGGGTATAGCTCAAGTGGTAGAGCGCACGCTTAGCATGCATGAGGTCCTGGGTTCAGTCCCTGATACCTCCTCTAAAAATATGTAAATAAATAGACCTAATTACCTCTTCCCATACACAAAAAAAATGGTAGATAAAGAAAAATAAGTAGTTTCCTCTAGTTCCAACAATATTACCTCCCTGATACAACTGCTAAAGGTGTGATGTGCATCTTTTTCATTATATTTTAAACAGAAGTGTATATATATTTCATAGCTATATACCATATATATGTATGCATATACACATGTGTATGTATATGATGTATGTATACATATGTATTAATTGGTTTTTCAGTACTTTATTTTGTGTGTGTGCTCTTCTTTTTTTTAACATTGTTTATTGATTTATAATCATTTTACAATGTTGTGTCAAATTCCAGTGTAGAGCACAATTTTTCAGTTATACATGAGTATACATATATTCATGGTCACATTTTTTTTCTCTGTGAGCTACCATAAGATCTTGTATTTATTTCTCTATGCTATACAGTATAATCTTGTTTGATTCCTGTAGTGATTAAATGATACAGTATAAGAACAGTACGTAGCAACTGGTAGCAATTTCTAGCTATGTCTCTGCTTGCTCTATATGCTTAATACTATTTTAAATCTAAAGATACTATCATTTATATTTCTTCCTTTGTATACAATTTAGAATAAAAACTTCCAACTTAATTGCCTTAAATACTGTGTTTTCAAAGTTAAAATATTAGTTTGGAATCTTGTTTAATCTAGGAATGGGTGAATAATAGCTTTTTTTCCTGGGCTTTTTACTCTAACAGTTATAAAAGACATATTTGATTTATGGCAGATATTAATTTTATTCCTATGTCTTCCAGGTTGTCCAGCTATGTATTCTGGGACAGAAAATGTCATGCTTACTCAAGCACTGTTTTTTTCTCAGTAGTATCTATTAAACTATTGTCGAGTAAATGAAGCAGCTAAGGTATAATGAAATGTTTATTCACATTCTGGCTCATAATAAAAATGTACAATTTGCCTCTTTGGCATCTTTCCCTACAGGGTGCTCAGTTCTCTGGAAACAGGCTTTTTGACTTTAATGTTTTGTGGCTACGTTAGAGCCATGCCGCACTTCTGTGTGTCTGTTACAGTAAATGTGATTGTCTTACAGTAAAGCTGACATTCCCGGTGATAACCAGAGAAGGCAATTCACACAGAGACAAAGAACAAAAGGATCTCAGTGTAAAACTTCACTCTGCCCATGAAAGCATTTTAAAAATATGATCAAAGAGGTATCTTAAGGATAGTTAAGGTGCTTACATAAACATGCACAACTAGTTAAAGGCAGATCCAGAGTGAAAATCCAGATTTCCCCAATTAGCACCTATTCTGTATGTTTCAGACCTTTTTCTACTTAAAATACAAATCTCAAGTATCACTTAAAATACATGTGTGAAGGCGACCTTAAGACTTTGAATATTTATCTTGAATAATAAAATCACTAACACCTCACTTTCTAAAAAAACAACATGCCTAAAGAATAGCCAACATTCTGATTAGGTTTCACACCTTTGGCTATGTGAGTAGAAGATGCTTTGTGAAAATGGGCAATCCTAATGTACTTTCATATAATCGTCTCATTTTCCTCCAGAGAAATGATTCCAGGTAAAGAGTTACTTGAAATTTAAAATACTACACTAGGTTATCTGACTTCTTTTCACACTTTACTGTTGTGTGTAGATATATTAAGGGCAAAGGTGATAATTCCTTTTTGAAGCTCCAGGTGGCCTGTGACAGCCCTTGGAAATGTTTTATTCAAAATTATGCATCTGACTACAAAATTTATCCCAGAGGGCTCCTTCTTTATTCATCACACCAAGTTTTTGAAACAGTTACAATGCAGTTTCTCTCACTATTAGTTCATCTGAAACATTCCATTGTTGATGTCATTTCTTTGAAATCTTTGAAATTAATTTGGATTTATCAACTGACTTAAAATATGCATAGTTTACATTGTTTCTTTGTGATCATTATGGAAGAGCTGTTTAATACAAATATATTTCGGAGGCCCTGGGTAAAATCTTCTTCCATATGTTTGAATATTTTATAATGATATGTTTCTAAGTATATATGACTTCTAGCAGCTAACGGCTTTTTGCATGCATCTTGAAGATAGAAATATCTTAAGATTTTTTTTCTTTTTAAAATCCTAGAGCACTTTACGCATTTTCCTGGCATTTGGTAATATCTTAGTAAATATAATATTAACAGCATGACAGAATCAAAGTTTATATTGATAGACTGTTATGCTGTATTGATGGACAGAATTAGGGAATGGGGACGAAAGTGGAGGAGGTGGATGGAGAAGAAAAATCATTTGTTAAAATCTGGTATTTTGGTCATTTGCTTCCCCTTTTTTGCTCTTAAAGGTTTATTTCTAATATCAGTTAACATTTATGTTTGTTTCAGAATATGAAATTCACTGGAGATACATTTAGGTTAGTGTCACATCTGTGTATCCTCTTAGCAGAAAAAATTAGAATTAAGCAGGGATATCCCAGTATATATATTGTTATTATTCTTCAAAAGCAAACATCCTTGTTGAGGAATATAGCTCCATGGCAGAGTACACGCATAAGGTCCTGGGTTCAATCCCCAGTACCTCCTTTGAAAAAAGAAAAAGAAAACAAATACCCTAACACTGACAGGGGATCTCTATATTTTTATGAGAATGAACAACTTAAACTATGTACAACATAATTATAATCACACTTGAATTTATATACAGGTGAACTGATGAAGTGACCTTAATAGGGATTTGTTCAAAAATGGTCCAAATTAATTCTAAGGACCCATGTAACTTTTGCTAGACCATGAATTTTGGAAAGAACACATGTTCATTTTATCTTATCAATTACAATATTAAAGGGTATAAATTGGTTATCAAAGCCCAGCTTTTTTTTAAGCAGAGGAAATATTTTGTCAAAATCAGTCTTACTCATGACACTACCACAGAAAAGACAACTGGAGAAAAGAGGACTGGACGGCGAGGTAGTTCTAGAGACACACCAGTGGCTTCGCTATTTACCTTTTCCTTGCCAGGGAGGACTGGCGTTTAATCCGGAGGTGGAGGTTCACCATGTCTCCTGTTCTAGTGGTAGGTTGTTGTGCCTCAGGTACATTTCACATTTCATTTCTTTCTCTCCAACTGTCTCTAAATCCATCTCTGTTGTAAATTTCTAGGGTAAGTGAAATCCAATGACTGAGTCCCAGTCCTGGAAAGTTGATGACTCTGTTTTTGAAAAATACGCTATTTCAAAGATGTGTAGTTCTACTCATGTTCCTTAACTTCTTTCTACATTAGGTACTTTATTTACAAAATAACACGTTTTTCCTCATTAATCCTACCTAGTATCCTTGAGACTGAATCAGGGTACTTGGTAACCTGTTGTGTGCTCTTTTTTTTTTTTTTTTTTTTTTTTGGTCTTTGTTTTCTATTCAACAGTATCTCACTGGAGAAAAAAATAGAAAATATGGAGGGCTACTGTTGGATATTTTGGTTAAAGATTAGTCATTAAAATCAGATGATCTGACTTGGAATTCTGGGCTCACCAGCAGACCTAAATTTTTAACTTCTGTAAATTTTTTCATTTGTAAAATGATCATATGTATACTGTTTCTCTCAGTATTTGTATCACTCTTAATGTAATAGGAATTCAAGGATACTGACAATTTTCATGTCACTGTACAAGGCTGAAATTCAAAGACCAAATGTTTAATATACTGCACCTACTAGGATGATTAAATATATCTCAACAACTAAATATATCTCAGCAAGCTAAAACTATGTTCTTCCTGTGGCCTAAAACAAGTTACCTCATTACCCTTTTCTCTGACACTTTTTTTTATTAAATCTACTCCTTTTCCACACTGATGTATGAAGAAAAGTTGTTAAAAAATTACAACACAAAAGGCTTTGCATTCTAATGAGTTCCTACTATTATAAGTACTGTCTTGTCTTATTTCATTTAAAAGCTGCTTGACTGGATTAACTGGCTATCATCTCTAGCTAGAGGCAGTCAAATATATAAATGTGTCTTACTCAAAAAAAATCACCATTTTTTGGGGTAGTTTCCACTGAGGTCATGAAAAGAATAAGTTCATTTGCTAGAGATTACTGGACTCCTTGAAGATAAGCCAACAGTCTTAATAGTTTTGCATACTAGTTCGCTCCAGCCACGACTTCCTCCTCTTGTTGGTATTCTAAGAATCCATGGTAGTCAAATAGCAAACAGAGAGGCGTGAAGATCTGAACTACCGTCTCCTTCCCCAACTCCTAAAAAGCAGGAAAACTCTCATGAGAAAGGAAAATGATTCATTTAAGATGAAACATTGATTTTTTTTGCCATTCTTTTCTGTTATCTTTTGCGTAGCAATGCCAAGGCATTTTGCATCACACATTTATTCTTATACTCATTGGTCTGTAAGTCAGCTGAGAGGGCTTTGCTTAATGTTGCTTGTCTGTGGGTCAGTGGAAGCAGCTCTGCTTTAGGCTCCAGAGCTGTGGGTTGGCAGCAACTTTCCTAGACGTTAAAATTCTAATACCCAGGCTGATGGAGCAGACGTTTCACACAGCTTGTTCTTCTACCAGTAGCAAAGGCAAAAGCTGAGAAGCCCAAATGCGCCTCTGTTTGCCTCATGTTTGCCAATATTCCATTGACCAAAGCAAGATACATGGGCAACACCAAAGTCAAATGGTGGATGGGGAAGAACATTCTATCCCATGTAAGTCTATGGCAAGGTTATGGATATATTTTATAACTAAAGGCTGAAGCAATGTTGATATAAATAATTCTGTCTACCAAACATATTTAGCCTCTCTTTCATCTTGTCTTTAGATTATTTATTACTGTACATAGTACTTAAGTACTGTATTCTTTATTCAGATAGGTCTACACTTTAGTCTTTCAAAATTATTAGTTAACAAATCATTCTTTTTTAAAATTGAAGTATAGTTTATTTACAATGTTGTGTTAGTGTCTGGTGTACAGCATAATGTCTCAGTTATACACATTTATATATATTCTTTTTCATTACAGGTTATTATAAGCTGTTGAATATAGTTCCCTGTGCCATACAGTAGGACCGTGCTGTTTACTCTGTATATAGTAGTCTGTGCCTGCTAGTCCTCAAAGCATTCCGAATCATGGAGTGTGCAGTATCTTTTAAGTAACAACCTTCAGGGTTTTGACTATTTTGGATGGAAGTTTTTTACTAATGTACTAAATATTTCTTGGCCTTTTTCAACCTAGTATACTGAATGTGACAACCTTTTAAATAAGTTAAAATCATTATTATAAATATCAATTCCTCTTATGTACTGTAATATCTTTTTCATAACTAAGTCTGTGTATCTTAAGTTGAATTGCTTTTATTTGCAGATATTTAGCCATTTGAAGTCTTGTTGTTGTTGTTGTTGAGGTATAGACAATTCACAGTGTTGTGTTAATTTCTGGTGTACAGCACAGTGCTTCAGTCATACATGAACATACATATATTCATTTTCATATTCTTTTTCACCGTAAGCTACTACAAGATATTGGATATATTTCCCTGTGCTGTACAGTATAAACTTGTTTATCTATTTTATATATATACCTGTTAGTATCTGTAAATCTCCAACTCCTAGTTTATCCTTTTCCACCCCACTACCCACTGGCAACCACAAGTCTGGATTCTATGTCTGTGAGTCTGTTTCTGTTTTATATATATGTTCATTTGTCTTTTTTTTTTTTAGGTTCCACATATAAGTGATACCATATAATATTTTTCTTTCTCTTTCTGGCTTGCTTCACTTAGAATGACATTCTCCAGGGCCATCCATGTTGCTGCAAATGACATTATTTTACCATTTTTTATGGCTGATGAAGTCGTTTTAATTGCAGCAGACAATATTGGAGTACATTATGACAATTCACTTAATAGTTGTAATACTCTAACCAAATAAAATTTTGTTTGTGTTAAGAATAATTAGTCTCTGAAGTAAGGCCAATGAATGTACATATAATTAAATTACATAAGTTTTAGTGTAAAGACTTAGTAATTTATAATTTCACTGCTAAAAATCAATTTTAGATGTTTCCTGGGTGCATTCCAAATAAAGAAGGTATTGCTCTTTTATTTTTCGCTTTGCTTAATATGCAATTATGTCCCTTGATACTAAACTGCATTCTTGTGTGATCATCTGGTTGCTATCGGTGCATGAAAAGTGGTCTACAAGTGATAAGTTATAATGATGTTCATAATTTTCAACATTTCCTAGTCTTATGACCTCCTTGACATGAACTCGGGTACTTGATAATCCAGGTTACATTTTTTTTTCTTTGACACGAAACCTACTGCTTGTTGAAGAAACTATTTATATATTTATATTTAGGCTACAGAATTTTTGTTGTTGTTTTAAAATTCACAGCAGGCATCTCATGGAACATTAACACCTAGGGTAAAAGATAAGCACATTCATTTTGGTGCATCCATTGTCTAATGAGTAAGAGTAATTTTTAATATATTGATTTGTAGTGGTTTTCTGTATGAATTGATCTTCTCATGTATTTATCTTAACAAGGAGACTCGCAGAATATTTGATTTACATTTTGGTTTTGCTTTTCATAGTGGTTTGAAAGAAAAGCCTAAATTCTGTCAAACTATTAAAAGTATAATAGTAATTATTATGATAATGCTGCTGGTAATAATAACATCAATTATTATTTACTGTATTACAGGTGGTTTTCAATGATTTTCACATGCATTAAGGTATTTCTGTCCTCATTTATTAGACAAGAAACTGAAGGTCAAAATACTTTGTTAATTTGCCTGAGGTCCTACAACAAATAGTGAATCTGTGGTTTAAAGGAGGCTGTATCTAATTTCATAGTTTGTGTTTTTAATGGAGCATAGGATATACTGCCTTCTAAAAGCTTTTTTTCTTCCTGTGAGACAACAAAAGTAACTATGACTCAATTCCTTGCTTTGTATCATTATTCAGGATATTTTTTGAATCATTTTTATGAGCCTTAGGTGAAAAATAACCTTCTAATATTCTTCATAGTCACACAGTATCCTATTTACAGTGTATTGGGGTTGATTTTTTTGGTCTACTTTTTGTTTCAAAAAATGATAAATACGGCCTTTAGAAGAAAGGGAACATTATGAAAACAAATGAAGCGCATATGCATATTCAGGTAATATTTATATGGATGTACCTGTTTCCACACTTGATGTGAATGTGCTTCAGTCAGCCTGGACCAGTTTTATGGATCATGTATCTTTGTGGCTACTGTGGAATAGTGATGCTAATGTTTAGTTTCTGCCAGGAACTGCCTGAAATAAGCAGCTGGTTTCATGTCATTCTCTATGTTGTGGTATTCTGCACTTCCCATCAGATTTTAGTCCTCTGACTTTGGTTTTCTGTGTACTGATTTTAAATATTTTTGTTTTGAAACTTTTAGATTAGCTCTAACTTCACAGAAAGAGTTCAACCAACTTTGTTGTATTTTATCAATGTAGGAAAAAAATAAAACAAAACAGAAAAAAATGAGAATATACAGCACTCCCACGAAAGCTTAAGATGAGCTGGAGAGAACTGTCTTTTCTTCAGCGTGAAAGCGGATTATTTTTTTTAAACCAATTATAATGGTTTTTCTGGGAAAAAAGGTAACCTAGCTTTGTTGAAACAAGTTGTAACTCTACATCCTTATTAAAATTAATTTCTTAATACACTATTTTTACTTTAAAAACTCATTCACAAGAAAGAGAAATTTGCATGCTTTTCTTAGTTTTCAGGGCATCTGCATAGTCATTTTGTAAGAGCTTGGTTACTTAGAACCCTGTCAGTGATTATTTAATGTGTTGATTATCATTAGGGTTGTTGGCTAAAATGATGCTCTAATGGCTGTTGCAGTTTACACCCCAGGTCTACACGCTTTTTAAAAAAATTCTAAACAATGTACATTCCTCTAATAAATTCAGTGTATTCTCAAATTTTTACCCAATACAAAATTTTCAGTTTTCTGAGAAAGCTCAGTCCTTCTCACCAAAGCACTTGAAACAGGAATTGATATTTATGTTGTCAAGACACAGAATTAAGGTATAAATCTATTTTTTATTTTTTAACATTTTTTATTGTTTTATAATCATTTTACAATGTGTCAAATTCCAGTGTAGAGCACAATTTTTCAGTTATACATGAACATACATATATTCATTGTCACATTTTTTCTCTGTGAGCTACCATAAGATCTTGTGTATATTTCCCTGTGCAATAGAGTATAATCTTGTTTATCTATTCTATAATTTTGAAATCCCGTCTATCCCTTTCCACCCTCCTAACCCCTTGGTAATCATAAGTTTGTATTCTATGTCTATGAGTCTATTTCTGTTTTGTATTTATGCTTCATTTTTTGTTTTTGTTTTTGTTTTTGTTTTTTAGATTCCACATATGAGCGATCTCATATGGTATTTTTCTTTCTCTTTCTGGCTTGCTTCCCTTAGAATGACATTCTCCAGGAGCATCCATGTTGCTGCAAATGACGTTATGTTCTCGGTTTTTATGGCTGAATAGTATTCCACTGTATAAATATACCACTTCTTCTTTATCCAGTCATCTGTTGATGGACATTTAGGCTGTTTCCATGTCTTGGCTATTGTAAATAGTGCTGCTATGAACATTGGGGTGCAGGTGTCATCCTGAAGTAGGGTTCCTTCTGGATATAAGCCCAGGAGCAGGATTCCTCGGTCATAGGGTAAGTCTATTCCTAGTCTTTTGAGGAATCTCCACACTGTTTTCCATAGTGGCTGCACCAAACTGCATTCCTACCAGCAGTGTAGGAGAGTTCCCTTTCTTCACAGCCTCTCCAGCATTTGTCATTTATGGATTTTTGAATGATGGCCATTCTGACTGGTGTGAGGTGATATCTCACTGTAGTTTTGATTTGCATTTCTCTGATAATTAGTGATATTGAGCACTTTTTCATGTACCTATTGATCATTTGTATGCCTTCCTTGGAGAATTGCTTGTGTAGGTCTTTTGCCCATTATTGTATTGGGTTGTTTGGTTGTTTCTTATTAAGTCATATGAGCTGCTTATATATTGTGGAGATCAAGCCTTTGTCAGTTTCATTTGCAAAAATTTTTTCCCATTCTGTAGGTTGTCTTTTTGTTTTACTTCTGGTTTCCTTTACTGTGCAGAAGCTTGTAAGTATCAGTAGGTCCCATTTGTTTATTCTTGCTTTTATTTCTTCTAGGGGAAAAATTTTGAGATGTATGTCAGATAATGTTTTGCCAATATTTTCTTCTAGGAGGTTTATTGTATCTTGTCTTATGTTTAAGTCTTTGATCCATTTTGAGTTATTTTTGTGTATGGTGTAAGGGAGTGTTCTAGCTTCATTGTTTTACATGCTGCTGTCCAGTTTTCCCAACACCATTTGCTGTAGAGACTGTCTTTATTCCATTGTATATTCTTGCCTCCTTTGTTGAAGATCAGTTGACCAAAAGTTTGTGGGTTCATTTCTGGGCTCTCTATTCTATCCATTGGTCTATATGTCTGTTTTTGTACCAATACCTTAACTAACATTTTCTTTACTGCCTCTCACACTGAAAATTGAGCTCAAGACGTGTCTTCCTGAAGAACCTGGGTCATTTGCTTTCTATTCTTTCCAAATATTATCATTGACAATTGCTAAAACAAGCTTGTACCTCTCCTTTCATTCTTATTTATAACAAATTCTCAATTAAGAAACACAGGATTTATCATTTTCTGATCCAACGTATTCAATGGCTTCTTGGACAGATACCCAACTTGAGGCATGTGAAGAAATTATATGAATCATTTTATTCTGGGTCTTTAACATTGAAGTAAAGACATTTAATGATATGACATTATCCATGTTATTCTGAAAAATATGAAATTTTTCTAATGCACTTTGAGCCTAATTGTTATGATTAGTTTGATCACATTCTTTATGTAGTGTCTTGATGATGTTGTAATTTATTTTAAAATTGCCAATTGACCAGGGAGCTATTTGCCTCCAAGTATTTTTCCCTTTGTCTGATTAAATAAACTCTTAATTACAATTATGTTGGCCTTAATCAATAATACGAAAGTGAATACTAATTGCAGTAATTTGCAGCTGATCACCCTGCTAATTATAACATGGGAACTACGTCTGCAGTAACATTTCTTTCAAATACAGAAGAGAATCAGCTGTCAGCAATTTTCCTGGGTATACTGTTTCATTGTCCTCATTATCATCTCATCATAATATATGATGCTGCTTATCAGTTAATATGGTAGTTCTTCAACTTACAACTTGATCTCATGGACTTGTATATCATTTGACTTTGTCATCAACTGAGTGGGTTACTCCTCAATGGTTAAGAAACTGAGCCTCTGAGAGGCTGAGTGGCCTGGATCTGAGGATATAGAAATAAGAGGTTGAACCAGAAAGACAGCCTTAACCAATCTAATGATAACTGCTGCTGTTGAACATTTTACATTTCCTGATGAGTCAGGCATATCCACATGAGGAAATTAATTTGTTCAAGGCACAGAGTTAACATGTGGTCCCTGTGGGATGTAAATTCAGGGATGTGTGTTGCTGTGCAGGTTCCCTTCCCATTAAGTCACACAGACTGTAAATTCTGGGAGATTCTATTGCCAAGTAAATATAATGTGCACTTTCCTTCCAAAGCATAATGCTTTGTGATGATTGGAGCCACAGGAATAGAATTCCCTGCAAATCAGCAGAGACTGTTTCAATCACAATTGTCTGCAAGTTTAAAAAGTAAATGGCAAAAACAGAGGAAGGTAGCTGTAGGCAATGAAATGAAATTAGAATCTGTGGCCAAAAAGGAAATGTGTGTTAAGCTGTATTGTCCTCATAGGGCATTTAGACTTGCTTCCTACTGGCATATCACTCGAATAGACTGCTCTGGAGAAATTATCCTCAAAAGTCAAACAATGGTTTTTGAAAGAAACAAAGACTTTTGCCATCTTAGGATTTTATGTCATGAGGAGAGTAGGATTTACATGAAGCTAAAGAAAAATGTCACTGTGATATTCTATCACAGGAATCCAGGGAAGCTGATACACAAGGAATCATTCTAGTCTATGGCTTTAGAGATGTGGAAAGAGATGTACTTTTACACCACATGGCAACCTGGGACTTAGGAGATAAGTCATTTATAGGCATTGCTCAAAAATTTTCTTTGTATCTGAATATGCCTGGAAACATACAGCAATAAGTTCTTTGAATATCTAACTTTATGAGTAGTGGGTGGCAACTATGAGTTGATCTTTTTTTATTTTATTTTATTTTTTTATGATTTTCACTAGAAGACATCAGAGAGATTGATTTAATTCCTTAAAAGGTCTATATTCAAAATACAGTTCTTGGTGAAGGAGGTAATAATCTGGGCACCACCTGAGGTGGTTTTCTGGGCTTTTAAAGATATAAATGCCACCAGGAAGTTGCTCAGGTCAAGAAATTGCAGAGTAATCATGAGAATAATCTAGATTTCTCCACGTGTTTGTCCTCTCTTGCTCTTTATTTCTTCCTGAAGCTCCATAAACTCTTTTCCTTTTTCCCAAAGGACATGTTTTTGTGGATTTTTTGTTTTGTTTTTTCTGATAATGTCTTTATTTCACTTTTTATTTGAGGGAGTATGTTTGCTGGGTATAGAAATCTAGGTTATAACTTTCAAGGTATTATTTCATTCCCTAAAGGCTTACATTGTTTATGACATGTGGCAAAATTTAATTTTTATTGTCTTCTAAAAATTTATTTTTTACAAATGTTCTACAAATGTGGTGTTTGCTTGCTTGGCAATGGTGCGTATCTATGTGTCTGTGTTGTTCTTTATGGACTTCTCATCATTATTATTTCGGATATTGCTTCTGCCCATTTTATTTTTTTCTGTTTTTCTTAGATTCCTGCTGTGACTTCATATCACCACCTATAACTTTTTACACATTTTAACTTGTTCATCCTTTGGTGTTTTTCATGTTTCTCTGTGTATGCGTGTGTGTATGCATGTTTGTTTTGTAATCTACACTCCACTTCTCACTTCAAGATGTGTAAAATATACTGCTGAAACCATCAATACAATTCTTATTTTCAGTTATTATAGTTTTACTTATGTAACTTACAGACTGCTTATTAAAGATTCCAATTTACTGAAATTCTTTTATCTTATCTTTTAGTCCTTGAAAAATATTAAATATAAGAGGCTTTTGATTTGATTTGGTTTGGTTTTGTGTATGTTTTATAACTCTATTATCTGGATCTCCTACAGATCTATTTCTAGTATCTTCAGTTTTGTTGGATTTTTTTTCACATTGTTGTCTTCTTTCTCTTTTATGACTATTTTTGTATGAGTGGCAGACATTGTATATTAAAATTTTTAGAAAATATTATAAAAATCTGAATGAGACAATCTCTGTTCAGAGTTTTTTATTTTTTCCCTATTGGTTAGAAAATATGCTAGGGACATTAATATTTCCATGTCACTTTAATGTTATTAAAGGGTTTCTTTGGGCCATTTGAATTTTCCAGTTCACTCTTCCTCCTGTGGTTTCTGTGTCCAATTTCCAACATAATACCTGGGATTTTTCCCTGGACTATAATTCTTAGTGAGCTTTGAAATTTAAATTTTATCTCTGTGGGTCCATGTATCTTCCAAAAGCTTCCATCAGTTTTTTAGTATCTC
This sequence comes from Camelus bactrianus, assembly GCF_048773025.1. Taxonomy (NCBI): domain Eukaryota; kingdom Metazoa; phylum Chordata; class Mammalia; order Artiodactyla; family Camelidae; genus Camelus; species Camelus bactrianus. The sequence goes on from NC_133542.1 coordinate 94,325,870, forward strand.
ATCAGTCACTTTGGAATCTAGACATGACTTCAGAGTGACTTCACATATCACCCTTTAGAGTTTCTTCCTTCTCTCAAATCTTGTTTCTAGAATCCTTAATATCCTTGATTTGCTCTGATTGTTTAAACATTTTTTTAGTAAAACTGTTTTGTCTGGCTTTACTTCTGACTCTCAGCAAGGGAAGCAGCTAAAATTACCCAAACTGTCATGACTAATAGTCTGTTCATTGGAATATTTTGAGGAGTAGAATTCTATGATTAGCATTCTGTTTCAAAAGGACAAATAGGGCAATAGAATGGCCACTGAGGGCAAGAGGAGAAAGAAGTACAAGCAGGAAGCTTTGCAATAATTAAAGCAAGAAACGATGGTGCCGTGGAACAGGATGGCTATAGTGAGATTTTGCAAAGTAGGCACAATCTCTGTGTAATAGCTTAATTAGAGATTAACCTCCTTTACAGTGACCCTCACTCTTCCAGACTTGGTCTTGCTGTTCTATCCTGCAGAAAAAAGAAAATGACACATTCTCTGAGGTTCAGTTTTATTATCTGTAGAATGGGAAAGTAATAGCATTAGATTAGTATTTTCAATGTCATATTTCTTTATATATGTATATTCTTATCTTAGGGATTAAAAAATATTTTAAAATATAAAATTAACCATTCTAGAATTTAAAAACATTCAAATCAGTGACATAATAATGTTTTATATCATCCTAAATTAAATATTTTACAGTGTAATAGCCCTAATTTTATTACTTTGGGAAGTGAATAAAACAGGAGTAATACTACTCAATTCCAAGACTGTCTGGTGCTGCTCATGTTTTGTCAACTACCTAACACAGTAGAGGCTGTAAGTGTGTGGTCTTGCATCCTCACATAATAAAAAAAAAATGTGTTTATCTCAGTTCCTTCTATTTCCAATAAAATCAAATCATTTTTTTGTCAGTTGAGCCAGTGGAATACCTGCCTTAGCTTTTACCATGATGTGTAATAGTAGGTTTAGGGGTAGGTGAGGTGGATGATTCAAGAGAGAGCCCTTTGGGCTTCTAGAGGAGGTGGAGGTGATTGAGGAATGCATTTAGACAAGGGAGTAAACAATAAAATAGGGAAGGAGTAAAGCTACATGTATTTTATCCAAACCATGAGCCTGGGGCATTGTATACTATTGCAATGATATATGATTCCTCAGTACTCTAGACTGGTGATAAGTTGAATAGTTACTGTTAAGAGAGTGTGACAAATGATGCCATCTGTCTCATCAATCCACAAGAATAGCATAACATTCAAATATATTAAAGGATTTGTCATATCTTTAAAATAATAAGTTATTGTAAATTTATCCAAACTGAAGGTGGTTATGATACACAGAATATGAATTGTAAATACCCAGAGGACATATGTAGACGTTATACTTGACAGAGAGGGATTACGAATTGTTAGAAATACTTCACACAGCCTTCTCTCACTCACGCTAATCTACATCTAACAAATATTCAAATGATTTTTAGTTATTGGGAAATAATAGTAAAATGTAATATAAGTTAAGTCGAGTTTGACCAGGTGATTTCTGTAGCTGGTAAAAGTTTGCGACATACATAAAGATGGAAAGAATAAGTTGAACTACTGTTACTTATTAATTTTATTCATCATAGTTGACAATGAAATTTCAAGTTCTTTCAGTAATCCTTTGGGTATTCTAGACTATATTATAGTACTCTGGGGAATTTCAGCTGTGTAAACATCTGGCAGGTAGCATATGCAGCCAGACAGAGTGTCAACAATTTTAATTGGTTTTCTCACTGCACACTGTCTCATGTAAAATACTGAGATATGTTTTAAGCCATGTACTTTAGGAACAGTCTTTAGAAAATTCAGACATTAAATCATTTGTAACTATGGACAATACAAAGGAACAGGACTTCAATTAATTGGCTAAATATACGTCAGTACATCAGTATAGCTTATCATCTGTAATTTCATATTTAACATTCATGTACAGTTTGCACATGTCCGTGGAACTACCCAGCAACTTGACACACAGTGCTCTTACTGTCTCTCTTCATTCCTCTCCTCTCCTTCAGTCTTTTCTCCCTCCCTCTTGCCTTCTCCCCATCTCTCTCTGTCTCATTTTCACCTACAGTATTAAATTATTTGCATGATTAGACTCTGCTGGAGAAGTGATTGAATTAGAGGAGACTTAGCTGACATACAGTATCTGCTTAATCAAGTCAGAATTGCACTTGCAGTTATCCTAATAGTATAATCTTTGTGGATTAGAACCCCCCCAAATGAAGCTATATGACTCTGCTGGATCTGGCACAACTAAATGCCACAGACAGGGTGCCTTAAACAACAGAAATTTATTTTTTTTTTAACAGTTCTAGAGACTAGAAGTCCAAGATCAAGGTGCAAAGTAGGTTTGGTTTATGGTTTCCATGTGGGTGGTACCTTCTCTTTGTGTTCTCACCTGGGCTTTTCTCCCTGTTAGCACAAGGGCAGAATAGCAAGAAGGAGGGAAAGGGAGAGAGAAGAGATGGGGGAGATAAAAAGAAGAAGAGAGAGGTGGGAATTCAGGGAAGGAGAGAGAGATGGGGTGGGGGGGTTCTTTCCTCCCATAGTTTGTTCAAATCCTCTCTGATGTTAAATTATTATCCACCTGCATAAAACAGAGACACATTCAATGATTTTCTGAGTCATATGTTATTTTAGTCAAAAGAACAGACACATTTAAGAAAGTAAGGCTTCTAACCCAGTTAAAGGATCAAAATTCTGGATTTCTTTTAAGTTAAAACTTCTCCCCTTTCCTGGTTCAGCTTTATTTTAGGTTTAGAAACCCACAATGGGGTATTTGGCTCCCTCGCCTCTATCTTTCTCCATCTAGACTATCTCGATTTTGCACAACTCCAGGAAATAGGTATTTTCAGTAAGATTCCTTGAAACTCCTCTCAGTTGTCTCAACACCTCTCCACCCACCACTCATCAACATCATCTTCTTGGTCAAAGTTATATAAAAATATATTCAAATGTATGTAAAGATATATTCTGTTTAATTTCCTTCCTTTTGGTATTCCAGTTGCTAGCTTGGCCCAAAGGTGATCACTAAGGCTGGGAGAAATCCTTAATCTTTTAGCAAATCTCAAGTGGCCTTGAAACTTACTTCAAGATGTGGGGGTTATCTGATGCCAATATAATGTTGCCAGCCCTTATAACTCATTTTATCTTAATGTTACATGTACATTTTTGATAAATTTAGGTGGGGAATAATAATCTCTTTTTCCTATGAACTGTACACATCAGAAATGACATGTTATGGTACTGAAGCCATTTTAGGAGTTTTTTATGTGCTACTCTGCTTACTAATTTAGAGACTAGCACAGTGCTCATTTGCCTCCTAGAAAATGTCAAGTGTCTGCTGTAACGCAATTTGCTTTTCCTGTATAGGGAAAGGCTAGAATGCATAGTGGAATTTAAGAGCCTGAATGTCATCACCCTGATAACAAAGGTCAATACTTTTGCCTTAGAAAAACACTAGATGGTGGAACCAAATTAATATCTTCAGAACTACATGTATTTTTCAGATGTGTAAAACTTTCCAAATATAAATAAGCACAAACTCTATTGTGGTATATTGATTTTAAAAAGGTCACAATTTTTGATCCAGCTCTGCATCCATTTATTGTTCTGCATTTCCTCCCGTTAAGAGGCAGGCTCTATTTTTCCAACTCTTGAACATGGGGCGGCTTCATAACCCACTTGGGTCGGTAGAACTGAGAAGGATTTCTAGTGTTCCAGTTCTCAACTCACTTTTAAAAACACTTGCTTTAGTATAGAAAATTGAGCCTTTAATACTTGATATGAATATTTAATTTTTATCCTCTTGGACTTTACAAGGAATGTAAAGAAGGAAGGAAGGCAAGAAGAAACAGGAAACAAACTGAAGGAGAGTAAAATGGATGAAAAGACATAGTGAGAGTAATTGTCTACCCTTACAATTCAAAACATGAATCCAAGCAATGTATTGTCTACTTCCTCAGAATATATTAGCTTGTCTTCCTTAATTGTTTTACTGAACTTTTTAATAGTGTGTTTTCAAGTTTACTTAATACAATCCACTATTGTATTACCCAATGAACATGTATTGTAGAACACAGTAGTTATTTCATCATCAAATAATATTTATATTCAATATCTTTTATTTTTTCTTTTCTTTTTTTAAGGTTTCTTTTCTTATTCTTCACTGAAATTGAGGGAGATATTCATGTTCTAATGTATAGCTACTTTGCCTTAATAGACATTGATCAAAAGTAGCAATCTTAGCAATTTCACAGTGAATTACTGACTCGAGTTCCCACAAAGAAAAATTAGACTAGGAACTTTTCAATTTTGTGTGTGTGTATGTACACAAAATCTCATTTTAAAAAATCACAGTCCTATTTATTATTTATGAGGTTTTTGAGGCATCTTTAAATACTAAGAAATATGGTCCTTTAGCCTGATATAAGTTCTATTTGAAAGCCATTCTTTCAAACCTCATCTGTATTGGTGTCAATAAAGAGAACTTGGAAATTTCTGTGACAGCAGATAACAAAATCCCATGACCTCAAGGAGTGTCAGGAGGAAACGTTTTATACTGGAAATAGCAGTTATCTGTAATGATATGTGAGTCATCATATGGAGCAAATGTGCTTCCTGAACAACATAAGGTTTTTAATTACCTGTAGTCTTTTCCTCTCTGACCCATATCTCCAGATAGATAGCACTACTGCTCTGGAGAAAATAACAGCAAAGCAAAGAGGGGTGTGTGTGTGTGTGTGTGTGTGTGTGTGTGTATGAGAAAGAGAGAGGTGGTTGTCAAGAGGGCATGGTAATGATAGCATATAGAGAAGTGGGGAAAAGTGTAAAATAGAGCCACGATTGTAGATCATTTATATTTATGTTATATAAGTAATTTTGATATTGTGTTCAGTTGTATCCTGTTAAAAGTTTATATATATAATAACATGTATATATATATTTAATAGTCCACTGGAAAACACTATTAATAGAATATGATTTAGTTATTTTCATCATGTGTGTACTGAGGAGAGAAGTGACATATGAATGGATGTCCCATACAAAGAGACCACAGAGATGAAAACCATAAGGAGTATCAAGGGTCTCAAACAGGTTGGACTGAGAAACCTGTGGAAGAAACTATTATTATCTGCATTATTCAGAGTGATTTTTATTTCTTTCACTAAAAGACATATACACATTTCCTGTCTGTGTTGGTCAGTGCTGTGAAAAGGAAAGGCAACGATTTACTCAAAAAGCTCTTCTTTTAAGCTCAAGTTCTCTGTCTTGATCCCTAATGAGAATCTTACCTAGTTATCTAATCATTTAATTATCTAATTATATTGTCTAATATAACCAAAACATGTCTCAGGATTGAGTCTACTGATAAAGCCAGTTAGACATATGTTTCTTGCTTTCTGTTCCACTGTTTTTGACAAAATACTTGTTAAAGAGAATCATCTTCACAAATGTTGGTGGACCTCTGATTAGTCAAAGTGAAAATGGATTAGCTTCTTGCTGGAACCCATATCCTAGTTGGGAAAATGTTACCTAAGTTTTATTTTCTCACTCATATGATTCAAGGCTTAAATTGTCAGTAAATAATGGTTGATTGAGTAGCATAAAAAATGATTAATTATGTGGATTGCCATGGAAATGAGTTTTTCACTTAAATTTTTAAAGTTCTTTGAGTACCAATTAAACATCTCAAAAGGGCAAATCATCAGATTTTATGGATAGTGAACTGTTTTAACAGAGAAATGTCACAGGGGAAATGAATGCTAGCCAGTGATCCAGGAGTGACTGCCCTTGTTTTTATGGCTAAGGCAGTGACAAAATCTTAAAAGCCTCACTAAGCATTATAAATGCAACTGATAATATGACAATAAAAGATAAATCCTATGACAGACTGAGGTACTAAGAGGTTTCTGAAGTTTTATTTACTATTTTCTGATTTATGTGTCTCAAGAAGTGTGAGACCACATGTATAATTGAACAGCAAACAACGTGGGGTGCTCAGATTACATTTGTAAATTCGAGATCTCCATTATCCAGAAAGTATTGTCTCATCTGTTTCTCAGGCAAGAATTTGGAACTGTATGTATATTCCACGTGGGTATCTCTCAAGGCTAATATTTAGTGTCTAAAGAATCTTGCTAAGAAAGAAAGAAGGAACAGGGGGAGGTAAGGAGAAAAGAAATAGAGGAAGGCAGAGAGAAAGGAAGAAAAGACAAGAATAGAAGAGAGGATTCAGCACCTTTTCTATTTCCTTTCACTAAAAATGTTGAGAGATGCTCCAAGTCTTACACCCCATTAGCATCCACTGCTACTTCCCTTCTCCTCTGGAAAAGCGTATCCCTGAAAAATGAACTTCTCAAATACGATGCTCCGTGGTGCTCCTGTAGTTCACCTAAGAGGGAGTAGGAGGATGTAATACTACCTCCTTTTTTAATTAAGTGATAATAGTTTAGGATCGTATATGATTTATGCCTCATAGCAAACAAATCTCTGTTTTCAAATTCTCAGTTTCTGAACTGTTGTTCATCCATAAGATTTTAGAATCTTAGGAAGAATATTCGGACCAACAGAAGAAGATCTCGGTGATGCCCTTGAGGTTGGTTAGTTAGCTTTGGATAAAGCATTTCCAGTCTCATTGTTTGAAATAAAATTCTTTCTCTTTTACTCCATTTGATACTTGCTTGCAATCCTGCCCACATTTTCAGGATTTATTCTACAAGACAGTATAGAAAATACCTTCTCCCTCTGCTTCATGATGACACTACAAATTTGGGACATAGCTACACTTCTGTTTCATTTGCTTTTGGTTAAACAGTTTGCTTCACAATACCATTCGCTCCTATTGGCTTGAATTTTCCAGTGTTGTTAGGGGTGCTTATTTATCACTGCAACCTGTTACACTGAACAGTTTTTCCTTAATTTATTGTTAGTCTCCTGTTACTGTTTATTTAGGTTATTTTCATTTTTCATCTTTATAAATGGTAAAACAATGAATAACTGTGCATTTTTCTTATCTCTTGAAATGCATTCTTATGATAGAGGAAAGTGTTCAAATGGCCTAATTGTTTGATAGGCATTTTTATTTCACTTTTTAAAATTGTGTATTGCATCAGCTTCTATAGTGTAACCTGATTTTACAAATCGCCCCATGATATATAATGGCTTGAACAAAATAGAGGTTAATCTCTTGTTCCCCTAAATGTTCTGTGTGGCTTCTGGCAGGTGGTAAGTTTGATGCAGGTGGGGATTCTGTATGCCTAAGCCAGAAATGATGCTTTGAGAAAGGTGGGGCTATGCATCTCTTGTTCACTCCTCCTGTCTTCAGCAATTCAGGCAGAGATGAGAGCACATAGTAGGTGCTCAATAAATAAATGATTGGATGAGTGAATTCATGGGGAAATAATTGGAAGAGAAAGGGAAAGAGATGCCAACTAAGACAAGTGACAAGGAGGTCCTAGGGCTGATGGTAAAAGCCCTCTTAACTCAGATGAGAAAATCCTAAGACCGCCATTGACAATTTTCTGTTCTTTGGAATCATGCTCTGTGGGTTCCAACGTCACAACACTTTTCTGGCTTTCCACCTAACTGCCTCTGAGACCACTGCTTTTGTGATCTTATGTAGAAACTATTCTTTCTCTATTTTCTCTTTAAAAATTAATCTTTTGTTCTTTAGTTATTGCCCAGTTCTGGGTACTTAATATAGATTACTCCTTTATCTTATTCTCAAAGCAGCCTTGAGAGAAGGATATTATCTACATTTTATTTAAATAAATAAGCCAGTAAAAGTGCGGTTTAGGAAGTGACAGCCTAGAGAAACAATCCCATTGCTAGTAATAAAATAAGAGTTAAAAAAAATTTATTGAAGTACCATCAGTTACAATGTGTCAATTTCTGGTGTACAGTGTCCCAGTCATGCATATACATACATATATTCATTTTCATACTCTTTCATTAAAGGTTACTACAAGATATTGAATAGAGTTCCCTGTACTGTAAAGAAGAAACTTGTTTTTTTAAAAATCTCTTTTAATATATAGTGGCTAACATTTGCAAATCTCAAACTCCCCAACTTATCCCTCCCCACCGTCTTTCCCTGGTAACCGTAAGATTGTTTACTATGTCTGCGAGTCTGTTTCTGTTTTGTAGATGAGGTCACAGTGTCCTTTTTTTGAGATTCTACATATGAGTGCTATCACATGATATTTTTCTTTCTCTTTCTGGTAAAACAAGAATTTTTGTGTAGTTTGTAACTCAAGTGCGTCTCCTTTTCTCTGGCCTGGTGTCTTATCATTGTTTTGTCTCTCTCTTTTCCTTTCTTCTCCTCCCCTCCCCTCCGCTTCTCCCCTCTCTCTGGTTTATGTGTCTCCTTCATGTCACCATCTGCAGATACGTCTTTAGATAAGTAGTTCCTGGGTGTGGGTTTTAGAGCCATGTGCTGGGAACTGCTGGGTAAAGCTCTCAGCACTATGACCAAATGAGCTAGCAGGGCTCTTTCCTCTTAAATAAAATGTCCTGTGTGTACTAGTGACTGTCACTACACCTTTCCTAAGGTTTCCATGAAATTGGACACTGCTGATCCTCCCTTCCATCAAATACTCTCTCTCCTCTGCTTTCTCTGACCCAGTTTCCTCCTGGCTTTCCTCTGGCTTCTGTGGCTGTCCTGTATCAACCTTCTCTATGAACATCTCTCGTCTGCCAACTTCACAATTCTATTCAAAGCATCTATTTTCTTCTCACTCATCCAACTCTCTGACTGTTTTCGTCTATGGATTCCACTGTCATTTGTAAGGTCTTGGTATTTTATTTTTTATTTTGAGGCAGGAGGCCCCATAAGAACACTGGCAGGACCCATAGGCAGGGCCGCTTCTTTCCTTCCAGCACCGTGTGGTTCCCTGGCCTAGAGGCTTTATCTCACTTTTTGCCTCTAAAGCAGCTAACTTACACCTAGAATTCTGTTGGTTCCCTGAGCTCACTTCTGATTGGTTATTACTCTCACTCCTGATTGGTTATTACTCTCACTTCTGATTGGTTATTACTCTCACTCCTGATTGGTCCATTTGTAGTACTTCATTTGCATGGAGCTCACTCCTGATTGGTCTATTTCTACAAAGCTTGTTCCTGGTTGGTCAACTTCTGTTGTACTTTATTTGCATATGATGTTGCAAAGTGTAAAACTGGCAGCCTATAAAAGGCCTGTGTAAACCTACAGACAGGGTCCAGAGCTTGAAGTGTTACCTTTTCTAGGCCTGCTGGTGTAATAAACCTGATTTCTCCAACTCTCCAAATGTTGCATGGTCGCTCGCCCAGATCCAGGTTGCTGTCACAACAGAGATGTAACACCGAGCTGTAACACATTTTTCTGCAACAATTTAACTTGTTTACTTGATATACCAATACCTATTATGTGCTGTTCTCAATGCTCAAGACACAGCAGTGTACAAGGGCAGCAGAATCCCCTGCCAATATATAGAAGTTAAATTTAAGCAGGGAGGATGGCTAATAAAAAAAAAATCAGGTGAAGAAAGAACTGTAAAGAGAAATAAGGCAGGTTCAGATGATGGAAACTGGCAAGGAACATGTTGTCTTTTTACAAAAGAGTCAAGAGAGGATTGTATGCTAAAGCAACATGTCCATGGTGGCCTGAGAGAGGTGAAGGGATGACCTGGGTGATATTTGAGGGAGAACTGTAAACAAGCAGAAGACTATATGTAAGTTCCCTGATGTGGGAGCTGCACCGGGTCTGCAGGAACATCAGACAGGACAATGTGGTCGTTGTGAGGTCAGTGTTGGAGGAATAGTAAGAGATGAGGGAGATACCATTTAGGAGCTGTTCAGCTCTGTTAAAACTCTGGATTTTATTCAGTGTGATATGGGGAATATGTGACGAGTTTTGGACAAAGGAGTGCCATGATCTGATTTTGCAATGAAGGGATTCCCCGATGGCTCTTTGGAGTTCAGAGTATAGGTTGGGAAGTTTCAAAGCAGGTGACTAAATACAAAGTTATAACAATAGTCAAAACAAAGGATAATGGTGCTGGGAATAAGGTGACAACCACATAGGTGGTGACAAAGTTGCCAGATATATTTCAAAGGTAAAGCTGAAAGGAATCAAACCTTCCTAGTGTCACCCAGAGCACTTTCTTGAGCCCCAGCATCCGTGCTGACAGACTTATTTAACGTTTCTGCCTGCATATACCATTGATGCCTCAAACTTACCGTGCTTAAACCAACACTATCAACCTCTAAACCCAACTTGCTTCATACCCAGTGTCCTTCATGGCTGACCTCAGAAAGAAAGTTATTTAGTGACAATAAACTACTAATTTTTCACATGTCAAGGGAAAATCATACTCCATCTCAGAATGGCTGGGAGAGAGGTTTTGGATGCACTAACATAGACTTCTCTGGAAGAAATTGGCTCTCTCTTAGCATCTTACCTCTGTTTTCTCTGCCTGAATACAGTTTGCTCTGCCTATCAACCTAAAAAACTCACACATTTCCCTCCAAAGCATGAAATGGTACCTTCTTTGAAAACCCCCTTACACCTCTCCATTACTTTATTTTTTCTCTATAACAACACTTGAGCGTGAAGGGTTTTTACCATGTTTATCCACTAGAATATAATTTTAACTTATTTATCTTTCTCCTTAGTGGATCACAAAAGATTGAAGTATAGAGCTTATCTCTCTTACTGCTTTATTTCTGGCATAGAATGATAAATCTATGTTAAACTTCCTTACAGGTTGCAGCTCATTAGTTTTGAATGCCTTACTGATTAAAAATAATTAAGTGAAGGAAGGATAGAAGAGAGAAAACAAGGAAGGAGGAAAGGAAAGAAAGAGTGAAGACATAGCGGCTTTCTATCCTCTACTCATAGGTGTTCCTACTTGATCATCTTATTTCTAAATTTTGTAAACCATTCACTTTCCGATAAGTGACCAATGAAAGAAGCAGCTTTACTTATTTTAACAATAGTGATAGATCATGGTTATTTTTACCTGTATTATCACTGACATGATGTTTTTCATTTCTTTGGAGATAAACACATTCTCACTGCTTTCTGTTTGTGCATGGGTGTAATTTTTTCCGATGCTCAACTTCTATATGCCTTATGTACAGTCATTTATATTCAGTTAGAGGGGTTAATGAATGGAAAAGCCATGCATGTTATGAGCTTTTCATGAGTTTGTTGTTATTTTTTTCAGTGGGAAATTTATGGAGGAAAAGATGCAAATGGAGCATAAAAATAACACATTAAAGAACTGAGCCCTGGGTCTACGGCTTTGAATTGTGTGTCTCAGTTGAACTAAAACTTGCAGAGTTACAGAGCAGTGCAAGTTTTGAAGTACTGAAGTGAGAACTTTATAAGCAAACTCCTTAGGGAAGAGATGTGGCAGGTTAGCCACTATCGACCAAATTATTTTGATTTCTTCTCAATCTCGTAATAGAATATATGGTAAAAATGCATCCATTGAAGAGTACACAGTGTGCATATTGGTAAGAAATGTGAGTATTAAATAACTGGGATTGTTCCTTGAGCTGGGCCTCGAAGTCATAAAATTTATTCGAGGGTACTTAATTCTTCAGCATCATTGCCAAGTGAGCTGACAGGGTTTGTTTCCTAAAACAAAAACCCCATGCAAATGTTAAATGCTGTGTGATGCCTTAAGAACTGTCTTACGATGATAACTGAGAATTCATATTCTGTTCTTCCTTGGTAGCCTTACCACTAACAGGTCACTGTCATGTTATGCTCCAGTGAAAGATAAGATTACTTGAACTAATAATAGTTAGCCTCTGTTACCTACTAATATGTATGCTGGTTGGAGTTGAAAGCCTGCTTTGATGTACAGCCTTGGAAGGAGGCTTGGAGCTACTCATCCGTGAATGAACAGAGAGCCGACTTCTCATGTTTATTGCTGGCAGATAGACTGAGATTAGAAGATGCAAATTTGGTATGGGTCTACCACTTTGCTGTGATTCCTTGCTTGTTTAGAGAATGAAATCCCAATTTAACTTTCTCTTTGTAGACAACAGTCATCTAAGAAGGAACCTAACCTGAATGTGGTCTAATCATGGTATAAAGACATCTGTTACATCTTATCTGTCACATCCAGCTTGAGGTAGAATGCCATGGTCTTGTCAGCATACTGTATATTGGTAAATTATGATAGAAGAGAGTGGTTCTCCTTTTTTTTTTCATACACCAAAACCAACATATATATACTATATGCTTTTATACAAGCCTATCATTTAATCAGTGATTGATTCATAAAATGGGTGGGGAATGATTGGCACAAACTATTTACTATCACAGTATATTCTCCTGGTGACCTATGCAATCAACCAACTACAAAATATTTATTTTCAAATGTACCCAGAAGACCTAGAAAATGGATATCTTCCATTATAAATAAAACTTTAATTTATTCTGAAATGTAAAATGCATTCTATGCATTCTCTGAACATAACACAGCTAAAATTTGATTGAATAAGTCATAGAGAAACCAAGAAACAGAATAACCCAAACACTTTAAGCTTTATTTTAAATGTTTCTTCCTCAATAATTTTGGGGTCATAAACGGAATAAAAAATACTATTAGAATGAGTGTAGGAAAAGTGAAAAAAATATATGAAATGTGAGCAAGTCTTTACTTGGATAAATCCCCATGGCTATAACTCTTTTGTTTGTTATAAAGAGCAGTTGAAAATGAATTAAAAATCATTTAATCAAGCACCCCAAAGCAGCAAAGGCATAACCTAAAATCGCGATTATTACAATATATAAAAGCAGGAATCAGTGGATTAAAAAGCTGAAGATAATTGCAATTGTAAAATAAAATCTGGAGCTCTATTGTAAAGATGAATAACCTAACTCAAAGTGCAAGGTGTTGCAGATTTTTTCTAATCAAGGTAGACAGGAACATTGGGTGATCCTCCTAGTTCAAAGGATAGATATTTAGTATGAACATCATTTAACATTGACAGTTTCCAGCCATAGTCTCGGTGGGTAATGTTAAGTCTGAACTGTCATTGGGGCATCCAGTTTATGGAGACTTTGGGATAAATACAGGCTAATCCTAATACAAGATAGCTCTTTCCAGAGCTTCAATCCTCTTCTAAACATAGTCTGTTGTATTTAGTTACTTTTGACCTATTACTCTTGGAACAATGTGTTTATCTGTGGCCACTTCTGCTGATGCTCAGTGATGATCATGATAATTATATACTAATTAAGTTAATCACATAATTATATAATATGATTAACATTGCTGAATAAGTACTATATAATTTAATAAAACAATGTAATTAAGTTGATAAATTATTATGCTTAATTAAATCAATACTTAAACTATTACAATGACAATCTTCATTATTACTGTATCTTTTATTTTTAAAATTACTTTTAAATCTGTTGCTCTAAAGTGAAATCATTACTTTGTGCCAGACTTAGAAAACTCCATTATGCTGGGAAGGTGGTAATTCAAAGCAATCTTATTTTCCCACAGCCTAGAAATTTAAGAATTCTTTATTTTTCAAATAAGAAATAACAACTTTATTGTCATCTGTTCAAAATGATGTAAGGTGAATTAATTAGTAATATGAACAAGACTGAAAGAGAGGCATGATTACTTTATAAACACTTTAAAGCATCTTGGGATCATCATTAGACATTCAAATGTCTGATAGAAGAAAAAGGAAAATATCTCTTTCATTCAATAAAATATATTCCTTATAGTATATGCGGTTAGAAATGTAATGTTATTGTTATTTGAGTTAGTAGACATACCTTGAAATATTGAAATTAAATTTCTATCATTCAACAGTTCAGTTTCTGATCCTATGAAATAGCTTTCTCCCAATTGATAGTTATTAATGAAAGTGATTATATTTAGCATAGTAAGTAATACTACATTCTGGTGGGAGGGGAAAAAAAGAATGTGTGAAGGATGCGTGTTTCTTATATCAGGAGAATGGGTGGATTATGATATATTGAGAGTCAGTTTTTTAACACACAATTTTTTAGAGCAGTTGTAGGATCACAGCAAAATTGAGCAGAATATACAGAGATTTCCCCCATACTCTGCCCCCACATATTCATAGTATCCCCCATTATCAACATCTTCCACCACAGTGGTACTTGTGTTTCAGGTGGTGAATCTGCATTGACACATCATTATCATCCAAAGTGCACAGCTTACATTAGGGTTCACTGTTGGTGTTGTGCATTCTGTGGGTTTAAACAAATTTATGATGACACATCTCCACTGTTTGGAATATTTTCATTCTTTGTAAAAATCCTCTCTGTGCTGCCTATTCATAACCCCCCCCCTCACCATCAACCCAACACCAACCCTTGGCAAATACTGATATTTTTCCTGTCTCCATAGCTTTGCCTTTTCTAGAGTGTCATATAGTTGGAATCATATAGCAGGTAGCCTTTTCAGGTTGGCTTTTTTCACTTAGTAATATGCATTTAAGTTTCCTCCATGTCTTTTCATGGTTTGATAGTTCCTTTCTTTCTAACGCTAGCATTTCATTATATGGACTTACCACATAAATGCATCCATTTACCTACTGAAGGACATCTAGGTTGCTTCCAAGTTTGGGCAGTTATGAATAAAGCTACTATATAAACATCTGTGTGGAGGTATCCACTCCTTTGGGTAAATATAAAAGAGTGTGATTTGGGGGTTGTATAATTAGAGTGTGCATAGTTAGAGCTTGTTTTTAAAAATGATCATATTCACATTATTTATATGGTATGTTTTATACTATCATCATAAAGATGTTTCCAAGATGTAACCTACTTAACTAGACCAAGATATGTATTATTGTAAGTGAAGACACCATTATATAATGCCCACTTTGAAGTTTGGGACTGAAATTAGATTTTTTTTTTTTATTAGGAAAGAGAGGACAGATTTCAAAGCCTAGAAGGCCTAATACAGAATATAGAAAAGACCTCAGAGAAATCTAACTTCAGTTCCCCAGTAGGGTTCCTTGGAGATCAGATTGTCAAGAGGAAGACCAGGTCCTAGATACAGGCTGATTGAGGACCATGAAAGTGGCTAGAATATGGACCTTAATGCTAGGAACAATAATTATTCACCAGATGGAAGAACCTAATAGATCCTACATCCTAAGAACAAGGCATACATATTCTTTCTGAAGAGTTTTTAAAGGATGGGAATGAAAAGTTGCAGGATAATAGGTCACAGCCCTTTTCATTCTTTCTGTCTCAAGTGAAGATTAACCTTGGAATTTAGAGACATTGACTCTACATTTGAGACCAAGTGGATTCAGCTGTGTGGAAAAGACTGCTGGGGTTATCGCAGGGTCAGGCAAAGCCCGGTCAATGCCTCCTAGTTTAGCTATGACTGGAAATGTAAGCATGTGGCCTTGTGTTTGATGTAGAAAATGATAAAAAGAAAATTCTGTGTTCAAGATGCTAGATAGAGTTGTCACTGCTAATGCAGGTATCAGTGGTTTATTGGATCATGTCTTACATGCCTTTGCCGGTAACCAGAATTGTCCGTGTTTCCTTCTTACAGAATAGATTTCTTTTACTATTTCAATGTCATTCTTTAAGTAAGATGGGACTTTGAGTTTATTAGTGTGCTTGGTAGAGTTTTTGCTGATATTTTCTGACTAAGCCAAACAGCACATAAAGATAGAAATTAGGCAGAACCTGCTCTGTGTGATGTAGTCTCTTCCCTGAGGTGACTGTGGCACTGAGATACACACATGGGACAGAGTTAGTGTCTCCAAGTCATGGACTATTGCAAACGAAGTCTCAGCTGATTGTTCCTCCTGCAACCACTTCCCTACAAGTGTTTAGACATATTGAGAACAAGCAGAAGGTAGTATTTAAACCTGGGTTGATATTCCTGTTCACTCTTGGGATCATTAGATCAATTTCTAAAAACATGCTTGTAAAATCAGGTAGAAGCTTGGGTGCTGAGTGGATTTGTTCTTTGCTGTTTCAGCCTCTGAAGATGAGGCTATCTTACCATATTTCTCTGTACAGAAAATAAACATAACTGTGTTTTCTTGATGAGTAATTTATGGGCCAGACTAATGGTTTCAAAATAATTCAGTCCCCTGCTTAGAATCCCTGGTGACTATTGAAATAAATGTATATGAAACCAAGGGAAAAAAAAACCACTAAATTTTTACCCAGTAGTTGGGTAATATTACTGTTGATTGGCTAGAAATATTAATGGAGGTCTAAGAATATGTTGCAGAGTGAATTATATTGTGAAAAAATCCAAAACTGACTGATAACAAAAATAGGTGGAGACAGGAGACTGGTGAGGAACATGTGGCTGGAACACAGTACCACAGTGGTACCACACATGGGAAGCAGGAGAGGCTGACAGCAGGCTTACAGTGTGGAGCAGTCTCGGGAACACAATCCAATGGGACACTCCAGCGATGGATCTGGGTACTTGTTTCAGACCATGTTGCCTACAAAGTCTCAAATGGTCACTGTCTTATCCTTAGAAGGAAGTTTGCCAACCACGAAGGTTCAATTCGTTTTTATACATAATTGACCTTGCATCCAGAATTTTGCTAATTATTTTAATGCTCGTGATTTTTCTTTAGAGTATTTCATATTTTCTACATCTGCAATTATGTCATCTTTTAATAATGACAGCTGTACTCTTTGGGTTCCAATCTTTGTAATTTTAATAATTTTTTATGTTGTACTATGTGTTTTCTCTAGTTGAATAGAAATAGTGTTAGTGGATGTTCAGGGAAAGATAATGTAGTATTTGGCCTATAGGTATGAAGTTAGAGGGTTTTTTTTTTTTTAAGATACTTTGCTCAGAGTAAGAATTTTGTGTTTTTGTTGCTACTTAGCCTTATGCTTCCATATATGTATATATGATTTATCTCCAAGACACACTGTTTTGTAAAAATATAATGGTTATAAAATGCAGAGGTTTTATTAAAATTGCTGTCTAAATGATACATTCATGTACATATATACATACATATACATACATATGAATATATGTGTAAGGTATTTAAGAGATGTGCATGGAAGGATGTACAAGAAAGTATGTCGGTGTTTATGTCTCCCAAATGGGTTAGAAAGTCTTAGAGTGGAGCTAATTTTTATTCTATACCCTTTTGTATGTGTACATTATACATAATCCTTTTATTTTTTTTCACAGAAATTATCCTAACGAGATACCTTATTAAAAAGTCCATACCACAACATAATGTGTACCTTGTAGTGATAAATATAGGAAATTTCATTTTTCATTAGCATTTTGACTTAAATTCTTACCGAGCCCTCATGATACGCTGGGAACTCTAACAGTCACCTTACACTTTGTAACTCACGTTCATATAAAAATCCTGGAAAGAAACACCCTTCAAGTTCTCAGAATGTCATCTTGCATGTATTGGGTGATGGGCATATTATTTTTTATTTATATACTTTCAAATTCTATCAAATTTCATTAATTATTAAAATTCAAATGAACACTTTAGGAAGCATCAGTTTACCATTATGCTTAATGGGAGTAGACAATAGGCATCTCTGGTTTGTGCGGACAGTTTATGATTTCTGTTTTCCAGGGAAGAAGAGTAGTGTGATGATTGCTTTGTACTGGAGATTTACTTTGCTAATGTTTGAAGCCATCACATTTGAGGTTCTGCTTAGACTTGGGCAGATGATGATGTTACTTGTCATGGTTTTTATCTGTATGCACAGGCACCTATTCTGTCTTAGGTCCAATTGTCATAGTTGTTTAGCATCTGGAAAAGCATAGGATTTTGAGATTGATGCCTTTATGTGGAAGTTTGCTATGTCTCACAGCCACAAAATACTGCCACCCATGCTTCTCTGGCCACCACTGCCCAAGATTTGTTAAGGAGAAGATACAGAATGATCATCATAAACACGTTTTTCAGTCAGTGGGAGGGATGGAGGGGAGTCATTCACTGTGCATGCCAGTCACTGTGTAGCTTTCTAATCTCATGTCAAAAGGATGCAGCTAAAGCCCCCTGTACATGAGCAACTGTCTCATCCAAATCACACAGCGTGATTATAGGTATTGTACAACTGTATTTATCTACCATGTTTGAAACAGTATCAATTCATTAAAACTAGCTAACCCATCAGCAGTTGACAGCTATGATTTAAGCAAAGATGCTTCTCCTTAAGCTTAGGGAGCACCACAGAAACTGAGAAGAGGAGATGGCTGCAGTACATATCTCAAAAACCTCCTGCTGGTTCTCTGTCCCTTCATTTTAACTGAAGGTATAAAATTTTTTATTCTGTGGAAATGCAAATATTGTTCTACCACCTGCTTATATCTGCTTTCCTTGGATCTGATTTGCCACTGGGTTATTACCACTGCTCTTTGCTTGATAATAACCTGGACTCTTTTTTGGAGAAAATGACTTCTAGTGCCATTGCTGAAAAAGCCTTTTCCTCTACGACTTGTCATGTCTTACGGTTGCCAAGCATGTTTTGTTTGATCTTAATTATTTCTTCAGGCAAAACAGGTGGACTCCCTTCCTTGTTTTGAGCCACAGCAGATCAAGGTTCTGTGATGACGGGTAAACCTGAAGCCTTCATAAAACTGGGGGTTTTGTGTGAACTCTTCTCATTTTGCAACTGTCTTTTTTTTTTTTTTTTGTCATGGTTCATCATTGCTGCCTCATGCTGTGTAGCCTCATGCTGTGTAGCCACATGGCCACCAGAATGACACTTACCATTACAAATAAGAACCCAGCTTGAGTTCCTACCTGCATTTGTAGGGGGAGAATGTTTGAGGGAGAACTGAAAAGAAAACCAATTGATTTTATAACAGATTTTAAGGTGTTCCATGTACTTTCATTCATATTTCACTACTTAAGGTCTTACTATACACATACTGTTTTTTAAATATATTTCAGAAAGGAACTTTGATAAGTAATAATTGGAAGAATATATAAAGAATGATTTAATGACCAATAGTGATGGCTGACATGTAATTTATTAATCTCTTTTAAAAATAGTAAAAGAGAGCAAATGGAAATAAAACAAAAAGTGACTTAGATGATGCAATATGACATTGTCTATATCAAATTGTATATGTATGTATATAATATATACGTATATCATATTGCAAGTTTATGATGCATATGTGTATGTAACTTACATCCATGCTGTTTAACAATTAGAATATTTATCACACCCTTTTATGCAATTCTAATTATAAAGAGTAAGAGTACTTTACTCTGAATAGGAGATTACTAAAAATTTTATACATTTGTATCTTTTTCACATCTTCAACAATGACTTTATCTTAACTACTACAACCAAATCTATGTTTAAATTGAAACTGTTATCTTGGGTATTATGTAGAAGTCACTTAAAACACAACAAAGCAGAAAATTAAACACATGCATACACACATGCAAAAACGGGTATTATATACACTGAACTGTGCAAGAGATAGTTCAGGATAGTCAGGCAATGCATAATTTAATTAATCCATTCAAGTTTTGTGGAGTTCCTACATTTTCTACAATAGATATGTATTATATAAAATGAGGTAAATAAGGTTATTTGACAAAGGGATAAATTTAAACTCATAGAAATCATTCTGACAAAAGGGATGATGTGAGGTTAATTCAAACTCCATTAACGCTAGGAAGATCAATGTAAGGTGATCATTTTTGTAGGGAAGTACTTGACCTGGAGATTTAGTAGTTGGAGATAATTACACAGGTGAAAGGTGGTTATTACAAAAAATATAGCCCCAAAGTAGGGCAGACAGATTTCAAACAATTTAGAGGAAAGATAAAAGAGTCTGGGGCATGAGATACTGTCATGATAAGTGATGTAAGTTTTCTGAAGTGAGTTCTACTTCATTATCTTAGATGACCTCAAAGAAGAGGCACATAGAGTTTCTAAAAAATGCAAGTTCTGAGAGAGGTCTATTTAATTTTTTTTTTTAATGATTAGGTGAAAATAATAGAAAGAAGGAGAGTCAAATGAAGGTTTATGTAAGAGAAATTTATTTATGTATATGTCCATATTTTTTGCTATATATATCCAGGACCTGTCCTAACTACATGTATACATTCCTTTAAAATGGCTTCAGAGACAGAACAACTTAAAGATTTATTATTACAACTCATAAAATGTCTCTCTCTTGAGGCTGCTAAGTAATTTATCAACCTCAAAAAAGTTTAGACTTTTTCAGCAATGAGAAATTAAGACTTGTAATAATACTAAAAGGTAGTTCCAACCCAGAGTTTTCCTAAGTCCATCACTTTCAATTTTTATATCGAAAGAAATCCACAAAATCATTTTAGGATAATTTAAGTGCAATTTTCCAGTGAATGCTACGGTCATTGGAAATCATCGTTTGGTAAAAATTGCTTATGCCTAAAGGCGGATAAGATGTGGATGGAGCCAGAAGAAAGTTTCTTGTGATTCTTTTCATTATGTATTTTTTTGATAATTGTGTTAGTATGAAGTTAAAACTATCTAGATTCTATCTTTACTGGACTATGAGTTTAGAACTTTGCTGTGCTAATCCTTATGTTCAATTTTCCCTTGATTTTCACTGTTTTCATCTTTATACCAGCTGTGCTCAGTAAATGTTAAATTGAAAACATAGAAAGAGAGTCATTTATTTAACATAGGAGTTTACAAACATCTGCACTCACCTTAACAAAGCAATGATTTTATGTATAAGATCCAGTGACTGCCAAAAGGAGTTGAAGGTTTTAAATATTCGCATTGCATAGTTTCTGCCTACGGTGGTTTTCACACCAGATTCTGTGTCACTGAGAGAATTTGGGACACCGAAGGCAATTAAAGATAAACTACCTGATGTTGCAGCCAGATTGCCACCAGGAGCGGTGCTGAAGCGATTTTAGCAACGCGGGTGTGCGTGTGTAATGACGCCCCCTTAAAACTCTTCTTAGACGTTACCCAGTGTGCATGTAACGCAGCAGAATTCCGCAGGAAGAACGCAGACTTTGTCTTTATCTTTTTTCAATTTAAATTTTATCATCAAATTATCTTTTTTTTTTTGTGGCATTATACAGAAGAGTATTGAGTTTATGCGGCTATGTACAGTTTAACGGATTCTGTAATTTCTGTTCTGTATAAAATTCCTGCTTTCTCTAATGGATTTCCTTTTCCAAATAGGATTGAAGAGGGCTGCAGTTGGAAAATGATACTCTAAGGATGTAACTAAAATCAATTTCATCTGAGAAATGTTTATTTTTTGAAGTTAAATATAGTGAATCATCACGCATATTAATTCACTTTATCCGCTTGTCTTCCTGGAGTTCAGAAATGTCTCACTATCTTTACAAAGAAAGTAAAAAAAAAAAAAAAAAACCCAAAAACCCAAAAACCAAAAAACCAAAAAACAAAACAAAGGGATTAAATACACATAGGGAAGATTAAATTGACTGTCTGTTCTTACCAGATTTCAGTCAATAAATTTGGGAACATCTAAATCTATTTAATGTCACCCTCTATTCATTTTCATATTTTTCACATGTGTGTTCTAATACATTCAGGTAGATTATACCATGTTGATTATAAATATTACATTTAAAATTAACATTTATTTATATTTGCATAATTTCATTTATAATTGATGTCTCAAGTCTTTCTATATTGAAGACCAGTAGTCCACGACTGTGAAACAAATGTTTATAAATTCAGTAATTCATCATCAAAACTATTCTGACAGTATGAGTGGAGAATTTGGAATCTAATGGTTCACTTGTGAAAATGGTATTAGCAGAGAAGAGGTGACCAGAAATACACACAGAGAATAACTTTCTGAGTGAAAAGTAACTCAAGATATCTCAACCTGATTTACTATAGTACATACTCCAGAAACATTACTTTTTGAACTACATGGCCCAGTATATACATTTACATCATTTATTTTCATAGTTATAACAGCATTTGCTTATAAATCTCAAACATATCACAGGTGCACAGAAGCTAATATTTATCCTTGAATTAATTTTCCATCCCCTTGTCTCCCGTTGTACTCCTTTTATACTTAATTCTTTTTTATATTTATTGCCACAATTTTTCTCTTGTTTTCTTAGTAAACGCTTGATGGATCTGCTTCTATTGCTGTGCTTACGTCCTTTTCTTTTCTTTTTTTTTTTTTTTGAGGGTTGTTTTTTTAACATGTATAACTAAGCTAAAAAAAAATGTTAACCCAACTTGTGAGTCTTTGTTTTCAAAATTGTGTTTAACTTCTCAACCTTTACGTGTTTGCTGTATGTGTAATATACTTATGCATGTATATGAGTAACCTCATTTTTTAAATCATTATTCATTCTTCTTGTAATTATTTGCTGACTTGTGTTTTCTGAATTTGAGTACATTGACCCATTTTATTTATTCTGTGTTTCCTTCAATACCCTATCTTTAAGGGTGTCTTATTAAACATCCTATATCTATCTTTAACAGTCTTAAGTATTTAACCTACATTTATACATGCTTTTGACAAATAATTAATAGTAATTAATAAGTGCATTTGCCAATAAAGAATAGAATCATTTTATCTGAGATTGGTTTCTGCTTTAATCTCTCCTACTATCCCAAACCAGTTGATAAAAAAAAAAAAAAAACTGATTCTTTTTTTTGGGGGGTTTTCATAACAGATTGATTTTTTAAAACGTTTTAATCAGTCATTATTTAGGCTTCAAGTTTTATTCATTTACTTTTGTTTACCACCCTTTTGAATCACAAATCTGTCTACTTGCCTATTTATTATATTTTCAAGAAATTATTTCAGAAATGGTTATTCGGTAATACCATTGTTGAGTCTGGCCTGTAAATAAATGACAATGTTTTGTTCCCTTGGACTTGGTTAACATACTGTCTGGACAGAGAACGTCACTTGTTTGCAAAAGTTTTTATGATTTGACTTCCCAGTGGTCTAGCATTCGCTTATTGATGAGAAGCTGACGGAAATCTGATTCCATGTGTTTGTAGGTAAATCTTGTTGTTTTGTTCTTATACTCCTGTAATTATATTGAATTTCTTTCCTGTTTGAAGTCCTCAAATTTCATTGGCTTGTACCTTAGGATGCTTTAGCTTCAGAAGATTTTGTGATATTATGTCTTTATTTCTTCATTGTCACCCCTCTATTGTCACCTTTTGGAACGCCTAGTTCTCTATCTTCTTGTGTCTTTGCTGTGCTGTCTGAGGTGGTCCCACAGCTGATTGGCCATGTGAGTTCCGTTCTTTTCCAGGTTTTGAAATTTTTTTCATGAATATTTATCTGTAAAAAACCAGAAACTATCTTGAAAACATAACTCCCAATCATATATCTTTATTTTTCTTCTCATAATTTCTATATAAGTTAAATAGCATGTTAATAAATTTAAAGTTCCTTTTTCATTTCCCTCAGTTTCCTTAAAGGCAATTTTTCGTCTAATTTGATAAAAATTCTTCCAGTTAGAATTTATTTATTTTACTAATTCGATTTTTCATAATTAATTCATTATATTACCTATTAATACTTTAAAAATGTATAGGTATATTTGTGTATATTTTTCCAGCAGATTAACATTTATTTTTATGATTATCTGTTGAAAGCCTATCCACATGGGTAAACATATTTTAATATATAACATTCTATTTTATATTTTGCATAAATTGTATTCTTAATTTCCCCAAATATAGGTTACTTCTATTTCATATCATATTTGGGGAAATTATGTAAATTAGTACTAGTAATTGTAAAATATGTAAATTAGTAAATTATGTAAATTAGTAAAGTGAATGTTAGTACAAAATATGCTATTAGTAAAATAAAGTACAATTAGTCATTTAAAAGAATAATAATTTTGTCCTCATCAATTTGCTATTTGAGCAGGGCTTAGCAGGAACAGCTTGTTCTTGCTTTAGTCGGCCTTACCTAGTGTACACAAAGGCCAGAGTTTAAATCACCCCCAGGATTTCTTACTAACGTGTATAGTAATTGCGGCTGTTTGTCAATGGGACCTTAGTAGGGGTCCTCAACGTGACCTCTCCATGTGGCCTCTGCTTCCTCAGAACATAATGTCTAGGTTCCAAAAGATGTACATCCCCAATTGGGGAGGATAGAGCTCAGTGATAGAGCATTTGCTTAGCATGCACAAAGGTCCTGGGTTCAATCCCCTGTAACTCCATTATAAATAAATAAATACATAAATACATAAACTTAATTATCTCCTCCTCAAAAAACCCCCAAAATCCCCATAAAACAAAAAACCATGCATCTCCAAAGAGAGAAAGCCAAGTGGAAGCTGAATTGTCTTTCTAACTTGTTCTAAGACTTCACTCAACATCACTCCTGCTGTATTCTTTTTATTAATTTGAGTCTCCAGAGCTGTTCACCCTAGATAGAGAGTACCAAGGTTCTGGAAGAGAAGACTGGATTGAAATATTACTGTAGACATGATGAAAAAGATAATCTGAGGCAGTCTGCCTTCTCATCTAAATATCTTTTTATCCATCCCACATGCTCAATACAATCACCTTGTGTCCTGACCCCGCACCCCAAAACCTCATCCCATCAGGTTATCACACTCAGGCGGAGGTTTGGCATTGTATGATCTAAATCTGGACCAGCTGTGGATGAACTTTGTCGGGTGTGGTACATCTGCTGCAGCGCTGTTGACTCTTTCTCAGTCTGAAAATCTGAGAACTAAAAAGGCAAGTGATATGTCCCTGTAGTGAACGTATAGTAGAGAGACAGGCATGAGGTAACTGTGATAGCCATTCTTTCAAAAAAGGAGGAAAGTGAGGCGCTTGGTAATCACTGGTCCTAGCAATTCTGAAATCCAACTGAGCACTGGTTGCGAGTCCCTTGCTTCCCTGATCACAGCTCGGACACTCCGTGGGTCTTTGCACTATAAGCTTTTGTTTTCACCTCATGAATCATCCTCCCTTTCCCGTGAAAAAGTATTTATGTTTGCAACTAAGTAGTGTTTCAGCCTATTTCCTGCCTATGTTAGTTGAGAACTGCCTCTGTTTGCTGTTACTGCCTTTATTTTTAATGTCCTTGTCCTTTTAGTACAGGCTGATATAACTTGATTAAAAACTTCATGGGTTTATACTATTCAGTTCTAATACAATCCTTTAGGCAAAAGCCACACCCAGAAACTTCTTTAGAATGAACTCTTCTTCATTCAGTACTTTAAAGATGCACCGTTGTCATCAGGCCTTTATCTTTTCTTGTCCACGAGTCCATGAATTAGTACTATCATTGTCCCTCTATGTGCAGTTAGCCTTTTCCTCTGGATTCTTTCTTCATTTCCTTTCCTTTCCTTCCCTCCCTTCCCTTCCCTTCATTCCTTCATTTCCTTCATTCCTTCCTTCCTGTCTCTCTCTATTCTTTTTTTACTTTTTGAAGTTTTACAGGGTATAGATATCTGTGTATCAATCTTGCTTACTATTCACTGAGCTTCTGTAGTTCTAAATTAATAAACATTTGGCAGTTACGTCCTCAATTGTTTCCTGTCCTATTTAATATTTTTCTTTCTATGCTCACCTGATACTGTCCCTCTTTGACCACTTGATATTGCCCTACAAGATGGTAATTATTTCACTTGTTCTCAACTTTCCTTTCTCTCTTTTGCAAAGAATCTATTTATTGATATCTCTTAAATTTCACATTCACTTACTTCTGTAGCTTCCAAACTTCTATAAGCTCGTTCAGTGAATTTTTCATTTCTGATTTTGTAATTTTAAGTTATAGAATTTCTCTTTCATTGTTTGTTACAGTTTCCATTTCTCTGCTACTTCTCATCTGTTTGTTCCTTTTGTCAATGTTTTCCTTTAGGTTTTTAAATAGATTTCTAGTATCTGTAAAACAGGTTCTTGTGTGCTAATCCTACTCTCTGTTCCATCATGATGTCTGTTTTCATTGACTGATTTTTCTTTTGATATTTCCCAACTTGGGAAATACACTGGGGATTTTTAATTGCATCCTAGACATTTTTAATGATTGAGTCTGAATTATGTTGTCTTCCTTTAAAAGGCATTGAGTTTTGTCATCAGCAGTCATTTAATTACTTTCAATTACTGGCAATATCCTTTGGATTTGTTATGCTTGGTCTTATTTCTTATTAGGGCTAGTCTAATTTTATTCTTAGTCCTGAAAGTTAATCATTACTCTAGTTTATGGTCTTTACTCATGAGGTAAGACTATTCTGGAATCTACATTTAATTCACAAGTAATTAGTTCACAAAGATGTTTACTCTCTAGATAGATGAGAATCAGTGCTCCCAGCCTTTAGCAGTATCCACCTTCATTTACTTCACAGCTTCTGAGGGCCAGCAGTCTCATAAGTAAAGACTCTTCTTATGAATGAGAAGCTCTCTGTCAAATACCGATTGGTGACTCCACACAGACTTCTGGTGCGGGGCCATTTTCCTTATGTCTCGTGGCCTGCATTGCACATGTTAGTTGCTTCAGCAGCAATATATAACTCCATCCTCTACCACCTCAACTCGGTGCATCCACTGTGTCCTGCTGGTGCTTTATGGTCCTCATCTGTGATCCAAAACATAGCTCCATGCAGGAAGCCAGAATGAACATGAAACTCACCTAGTGTGTAACCCTTCTCCATGAGTCATTGTCTTAAGCAGCCTTTTGAATAATAACTGAAAACCCAAGGATGCCTTCCTTACTTTGTCACTGGAGGGTTAGTTTGGAACCAGTTATGCTAGAAATAAATGATCTCATGTGAAAATTTTAGAGGTGAAGATTTCACATAGTTTCTAATTGAAAATGGAAATTTTTGAGTAAAACAATAAAATGACAATTGACTGTACAATATTCACAAAACTAAATAAGTTTAAAATCAATTGACATAATAAAATACCCCAGTGACACTCTGTTAAGGTAATAGCATTTATGTTCAAAGTCATTAAAACTTAACACAGAACTAAGATTTTTAAACCTCTACACACACACATTTTTACAGATATATACACACATGCATATGTACATACATATATGCATATATCTCTGTTTTTTTCAAACAATGAGCATACCAATATTTCACAACAGTGTTAAAAACTAACAACATTGATATCTGGATCATGAAACAAAAGAGGATGTGAGATGAATATGTCCTATTAATTTTTTAAGACTACTATGTTTTGGGCTATAGTGATGACATTGATATTTATTTGACATTCTTCAAATAAACTCAAAAATATTTCTATCTTTAATCTAGTGTAATTTGTAATTTGTTACAGTGTATGTTTGCAGATTTAGCTGTTATTTTTTAATGAATAGGAGCGTGAAGTTTTACTGTGAGAGTATATGGGCTTTCAGATACTGTGGTCAAAGTTCAATTTATGTTAATTACATGAATTTGTATGTTCTTCAAATTATGGAAACTTCCTAAGCTTCTGTGTTATTTTACAAGTAGAAGTAATAATTGATGGTTCAGATGATTCTTAAGATTAAATGAGGTAATGCCTGTGAAAATGCCTGATAGATTGGCTGGCAAAGATGGTGCTGATGGTGTCTTTGTATTGTGATGAGTCAAGCTATTTTGTAAATCAGATAATAATTTTACATGGGTAGATCACAATTGCAGGAATGGTTTATTTCCATTTTTCATTGGTCTGCATTTGCAATGGCTGAAAACTTTTTATTTTTAAGTGCATAAAATCACTCCCTTGTAATATCCATTCATACCATTGATCAACTTGTTAAATATCTTCAAAAAGTCATTGAGAAGAATCAGTGGTGCTCCAGAGTTGTCAAATTAAGCAGTGATTCATTTTGTATATTGTAATGTGGTGGAAATCCATGGGAAGGTGAATTGTTGGTAGTATAATTATATTATATCCATATTGATTATCCTGATACAGTCTTTCCCAGATGCTGTCTGATATTATTCAGTAAAACCCACGTATCTGGGAAATCTAAGGCACAGAGATCAAGTAGGTCTAGACTACATAATGTCAGAGCCAGAATTTGGAGGTAGACCTGGAGCCTAGGTTATAGTTATGTCATTTCTATATGTGCCAGGATCCATAGAAAGGAGTATTTAAAAGTCTGGGTTGCACGGAGAAGCACTAAGGAGAAAACAACACATTTGGACAAACTGATAGATGGTCAATATTTTACGTATGGAAGAACATAAAACATCTGTGCTCAAATGTAATTCAGAGGTTGAGGTCATGTGACTGCTACCACTTGAAAAATAAGCTCTCTCTT
Organism: Camelus bactrianus; assembly: GCF_048773025.1. NCBI lineage: Eukaryota > Metazoa > Chordata > Mammalia > Artiodactyla > Camelidae > Camelus > Camelus bactrianus. The sequence continues at coordinate 94,354,167 of NC_133542.1, forward strand.
TCCTGATACTAAAATCTGTAGGGGCAGTATCTTTTCAATGCCAGTAGCAAAACAAATACCTTTATCTCATGCTATCTCCATAAAAAAAATTCATTAGTATTTCTCATGGGTGGTAATTAAATATTTAGGACAGGTAGGATTTTTAGTTCTGGAAGTATTGAGTTACCCTGAGGTTTGTTCAGTTATCCAAAGGTTTATTTCCTTCCAGTTTATTTCCTGTGAAAATGATACACATTTTATACTATGGCTAAAAATTTGTGAAGAAAAGCAACAGAAGAGGACAAATATTATGTTTCTACCAACTTGTATTTTTTGAGCTCTCAAAAAAGGGAGTTGAATAATAGATTTGCTGAACTTGAAGGGAAAGTTTTTTTCCATGTTAAAGATTGAAATGTAAGTTGCAAGCATAATTCTGGTTTACTGCACATGTGTAGCGAATTTTTAAGGAACAAGTTTATTACATCAAGGACAGCATGAGTCAATGGTTTTAGGGGATTCAATAATAACCATGAAAAATCTGCACTGTGATATATTGGCTGTAACAGGTCTCACAAAGCGTCATGTAGAACTTGCAGAATTGTATCATTGAAGGCCACAATCCTTAGAACAGAGGAAGTTCTTTAAATGTAGGTCATTGTGTTCTTTTGTATAGTCAGATAGAAGTATCCAGAGAGCTCTTAGGATGCTCAGACAAGGAAAGTGAAAACCTTATTATTAATTCATTGTAAGATATAACTCATGATACTTACAGCGTAAGTGACCCGATTATCTTAATGTCAGTTAATAAAGAGTGAACCTTCCAAAGTCTGGGGATTCAGTTGTTTATAATAATATATTTGATATGAAAAAGTGAGCTACTAACAATAGTACTTGGAGTTCTATTTTATCTGTTCCAGAAAGTAGTGTGGTTTGAACAAGCAGGGTAATAATGATGTTGATAGTATTGTAGTAACAGTAGTAGTAGTAAAAAGAAAAGCCCACATTTATTGTGCATTTCACGTGTATGGATTAAAAACATTTAATGTTGGCCTTAAATGTACCTATGAAGGGTAGGGTAAGATTCTGGAGAGAACAGAAGCACATAGAGATTTTTGGTGACTGGCACCTTCTCTTTCTAAAGGAAGTTACCAATCCTCTCAATACTGGCAAGTGATCAGGAGTTGTCAGCTTTGTCTGGGCAGAAGTCATGGTTGCAGGATGGAGATTCCCAAAGGTCAGACAGACCAAAGTAAATATACTAAAAATTTGCAGGGCTTCTAATGCGCTGATAATTTTCTTATAAGTTATTTGTTTAAGTATGAACTTGTATCAGAAGGCAACTAAGAAGTGGAAGCAGAATATATGGAAAGAACAACAGCATTTTTTTTTTTTAACATGCTTGCACTGCCAAGAACCCTGAGATTGTAATTCAGGACCCACTGGAGGAAGAGGAAGAATTCCCATTAAACATATCAAGCTTCCCTTTTAAAGAACGTGCTTTTTTTTTGTTTTTGTTTTTGCTTTTCAATTCCATATATAATTGAGATCATACAGTAGTTGTCTTTTTCTGATTTAATTCACTCAGCATTATAATGCCCTCAATTTCACCCATGTTGTCACAAATGGCAGGATTTCTGACTTTCTCATGGCTGAATAATATTCCATACATATATGCGTGTATGTACAATTTTCTTTATCCATTCATCCATTGATAGACACTTATGTTGTTTCCTTGTCTAAAGAAACAGAGAGTAAAATGGTGGTTGACAGGTCCTGGCAGGTGGGGGAAATGAGTAGATGTTGGTCAAAGGGTAAAAAATTCCAGTTATAAAATGAATAAGTCTGAAGATCTACTATTCAGTGTGACGTACACCATATTACATTCTTGAAATTTGCTAAGATAGTAGATCTTAAACGTTCTCATCCCACATGCAGACAAATGTGATTATGTGAGGTGATGTGTTAACTAAGTTCATCGGGGTCATCATTTCACAGTATTTTTGTGAATCAAATCATCATTTTGTATACCTTAAACTTATAAAAAATATATCAGTCTTATATGTCAATTGTATCTCAGTAAATCTGGAAATAAAAAGAACACAGGAAGGCAGGACTCTTTAAAACAGATTCCAATAGTGTGCACTGGACATGCCAACATCCCTTCTTTATGTGTCTGACTTACTTCTTATTTAATAAAGAAAATGAAGCAGTGCAAATAAAATAATAGTTTAATGACAGAAAGAGGAATGTGGTTAGCTACACTCTAGGAACAAAGGTGAGAGAGAGGCACAGTGAAGCCTTAACAAAAACTTAACCTGAGTTTGGTTTAGCGCAGACATGATGGAAGTAAAGTAGTCATTCTCTAGCAGGGAAAAGGGCAAAACTTTCTTCAAGAAAAGTAACATAACCCAGATTCTTAAAAAATGAAAATAGGATGTAACATTCATTAAAATAATTTCTAGACATGTCAAAAAACAGAAAAATATTGCTAAAAACAGGAGAAAAAGAAGGTAAAGAGGAATGGACCATTAAGAAATCTAGATACTGAAATATCAAACCAGGACTTGAAAGGCATTATTATTAATGTATTCAAGAAAATAGAGTAAATAAATGGCAGAGATGAACAGACAGGTAATTTCACCAGTGAATTAAGTTTATTAAAGTATGTAAGACTTTTTGAATGACATGTAGTATCTCAAATCAAATATTAGACCCATGAGAAAATAAGATGGGTTGCCTGGAAGACAGATCTGTTGAGAATATTCAACTGAAGCACAGTGAGGGGTGGGGGGGAAAGGAGAAGTCAACATAAGACAGATGTGAGAAGATGATGTCAGAGAAAATGAACAGGTTCACTTGCATAGACGGGATTAAACTGTTGGGCTATTACCTCAGGTATAATGAGAAGTTACTGAGAAGTGTTACACTTTGGAGCAGATGACCAGATTTATGTTTTTGCAGATTCCTCTGGCTGCTGTGAAGACGGTAGGCAAGGGAGCCCACTTAGAAGCCCAGCGTGGTGGTACAGGTAAGCGGTCCCAGCGATTTGGATTACGGGCTGGCCATGGAGGAGCTGGTTGGCTAAAGCTTGAAGAGTGAGTTTCAGGGATTGATCATTGATTGGATATGGGAGAAAAGGAAGTAATGGCAATAATGGCTCTAGAAAGTTATAAGAGAATTCCTTCATTAAAGATTCAGAGTCAATATGTTTAACAAATCATTTAAGGGGTAAAATATGAATAATAACCTTTTCTTGCTTGATTTTAAAACCTGTATTTCTATAAGTTTTAATTAAAACCTTTAACTATTTAAGTATAAAGTTGTTTTAGGTATAATTTTCCCTAATGTATGCTTAGTTTTATGTACTCTTTAAATGAAAAACTCTGGATAGCATCTTCAATCTATGATCTGTGTTTCTATTGTCATAGCCATGTTCTGTTCATGGCAAGATTTATACTCTGTGTGTGTGTGTGTGTGTGTGTGTGTGTGTGTGTTTGTGTGTGTCTGTGTAATATATACTTAGTGTGCATTGTATACCCCATTAAAATAATCCAAGGATAACATAAAAAGTGGTATTTGGGTTTTAATGTATCTATTTTTTATTGCTGTTTATTTTTCTCTGTCAGAATCTGTAGTCTTTTTCTGTGTACCAGCTGTAAACCATATATCCTTAAAAACACTGTTTCTTTCATCCAGAAATGGGGTTGTATCAATGCCAACTGCACTTCCTATAATACTGTCTCCTGATGCTTTGCTAAAATGATGAAAGTCAATTATGGCTTGAAAAAAATGCAAAAAAATAGGAAAACCTTAGGAACTGGAAGAATACTGGCACTTTGATTATGTCAACTATCTGGATGGAGAAATAGAAAGAGAGAGAAAAGAGTAGATAAGGGAAGAAGAGAAAAGTGAGAGAAAAATCTGAATAGGCTCCTAACTAGAAAGCTCAAAGATTGCACTAACCTGGCAGACATACCTGGGTATTTGTGTGTATTTTAGACAGTTCTACAAGCAGGAGTGAGAACAAGGGATAAAATGTGGTGTGAAAAAGAGACATTGAAACACAATTTTTTCAGGCTAAACTTTCTCAACTAGAAGTCATTTATGGAGTTCAGTGGGTACATACAGCTTTATGCTGTACCTAATATGAGATATAATCTACAAGGAAGAAAATAATTTGACCCTATTTTTCAGGCCTTGGTATAATAAAGGCTTCCCTGCTGTCCCCATTATCACAATAGCTTAAATGAATTTTCCACTCATTATCTGCCAACTAGGAGGTAAGTGGATCTAAGAAAGAGAAAGCAAGTATGTATTATTGCAGGTGAAAGGCCAGAGAAGTTCTTTATGTTGGCATCCTGCCTTCTGGAGAAATGCAGGTGACAGCAGGGTTTTCTAGGCACTTTCATAGCTTCTTGGGGCTGATGGATAGTTTGCAGCAGGCAATTGTGGACAAGATGCAGAAACTCAAATAAATGTTAGCTATTGGTAGCCCTAATAATGAATATCATGAAAGGCTATAGACATTATTTTCCTAAAACTAATTTTAACAGTTCTGTAGAGGTTACCCAAAATAGTGAGAGTTCCTGGACCATGGTGGAAGCAGATTCTTTAGATAGTTTGATGTCTTTGTCTGAACTGTAATCTAAAGCACAAGTTTGCTATAATTTGATACTGTTATTATTATTATTTTTTTGCTTTCGTATCAGGTTCTGAAAGCACTATCCCCAAATGGAATTATTTTTTCCTGTCTCTGGTTGAAAAAGGTGATTTCAGTATCACTCCTACTTGAGTGGTAATCAGGAATGCCTCAAATATGAATCTACCCTAAGAAGTTGCAGTTAAGCAAAAGAAAATCATAGTTTGAAATAATCATTTGAAAGTACCCACTCAATGATGGTATGGTAAATATGCAGATCTCTAAATCAATGCCTCTATCTAACTGTAAAAGGAATCCAGCCATTATAGAACCTACAGAACCATGGAAATATAATGTGTATATATAAACATACATCTTTTTTCTATAATTACAAAAATAAATGCATTAACTATGTTGTTATAAACCATTAAAAAGTAGTTATGTATTAAGTTAGCATTTTATAACTATCAGATTATGCATCTAAAAACATCTGTTAGTAGGTTTTATAAGTATTGGGGCTTATTCAATTACCATATTGCTTCAAAAGTATTTTCTAAACCCATCTTTCCAGGTCTCAATGACTGTTTATTCCTACTATATGCTTAATCTGCATATAGCCTTTCTAAAAAATAAAATCTGATGGAGAAATTCAGGAAGGTTCCCTACTGCTCCCAGATCAAGTCCCAACTCCTCACCATGGTTTACTTGTTATTATATGGTTATTAAAGATATTCCCCAATTCTGTCTGTCCATGCTCATCTTATATCTCACACTGTAGCTCAGGGCATCTGGAACTGCCCTTCTATCTGCTTTAGTTAGAAAACTAAAACCCCTCTACACATTAAGTCATGCAAACAGACACTGCAGTGGGGGCTTAGAGAGAATAGTTCTCTATTCAACCAGATAAGCTGCAGTTTAGACTCAGCTGGAATATCCATTATAAACGAAATGCAAACTAAATGCACCAGTACCTACATACACACACAGACAAACATATATATTATTTTTAAAAGTAGGCAAACACTTTATATTTGTATAGGCTGGATGCTGTGTGGATAGGGACCTGTCTTTATTTGCTCACCTTAGTAAAATGCCTGATCACAGAAGGTCCTCGGTAAAAATTTGTTAAATCACTGAATATATAAATTTAATGCCCAAAATTCTTGCTCAGTATATAATTCTGGTTTTAACTTAGATTATGTTACCAGAATCCTGACTGTGTGCTGAAACGCCCACCTTAATATGAATTTTCCTCTTCTCAGTCAAGTTGATTTTATACACATTTCTCAGGGGCAAACTGTAAACATTAAAAATACATAAAATGCTAAAGTCAGTACACTTGTTATTTGAATCAGTCTTAAAGCTTTTATTTTATCTTGTCAAACAGGTGATTAAAAATCACAATGAAGAGAGTGCATTTGATATTCTGAGCATGAAAATATAATACTACATGTGCATTGATGGGTGAAAACCATGCTAAATATTTGATACACAATTGTATTTTACAATTACATATCATTCCAAGGCCACGAAGTGTTCTAATGTTTCCTTCTACGTTAAATTATTTTTAGTCATAGGAAATTCACTTTACTTTGTGCAAATTCCCTTTTCCTTCCAGGAAAAGTCACCATTTCTTTATTAGATGCTAAGATTTTGATATTCATTTTAACCTACTTCAGAGTAGAAGTCCAGCAAAATACATTGATAAAATATTTTTGACTCAGAATTTTGTGATACAATAGGTTAAATTGCAATATTCCACATATATTTAAGTATGTGTGTCTCTCAGTGTAACTGAGTCATTTCACTGTGTGGTTGCCAGGTCTCTGGGGGCATTTGCCTCATGCCCAGTACCTGCTGATCTCTCCTGAGTTTATCAGGGTAACTGAAATATTTGACTCAACCCATGGACCCTCAGAAGAATAATTTGAGCATATCAAGAAACACCTGCAGTCCTTGCCCCAGATACCTCATTCCCTCACTAGCCGAACAGCTGCTTGACAAACACATGTTCGATGAATTTTACAGATGAAGGCAAATGATGACAGTAAAGGGCCTGGGGTCAGATAGACCAGGGGTTGAAAATCAGCTTGTTACATATTTGCTGTGTGCTATTAAAATTTAACTTCTCCCTTCTTAAAATGGGCAAAATTCATTGAGTTGTCTTGATAAATAGAAAAGATAATGGGCAAAATACACAGGTATCTTCATTATTAAAGTAAATAATATGTGAGAAGCATAGGGAACAGTGAGTGGCACATTGTAGCATATCTAAATATTTATTATTGATAGTGGTTCCATCCACCCCCTCTGTATAGTCAAACCAGCCCTTAGGCACCTTTTTTTGTCCCAATTTCTAAACCATTTATGAAGCCAATGATTTGACAGATGTAGGATTGGTGAGAAAGGCAAGACCTTGAGGAACCTCTCAGATCACAGCCCATGAGCAGGCACAGAACTGGCATTGAACCAAAACTGCTTTGGCTTCGGAGCATGGCTGTGATGTCTGCTTTGTCTGAATTCCCTGAGCATATCCAGAGTTAAGGAGCACAGGCCCTAGGTAGCCTGGATGAGCTCCATTTCCACCCTTCATAGATTCAAAGAAATTCCAGAACCTTTCTGTCTATGGTCTAAGAGAAATTAAGACTAGGCTTCTCAATTCATGGTTTGTGGGGAAATCGGGCTCGTGGAAACTTTACACAGAAGAAAATACACTTTGCAGCCTGATTGTGAGGACCCGGGTGACTTAGTTCATCGGCCAAAATTAGGAAACGCAGCAGAAGTGGAGTCTTTGACCTCCGTGGCCTCGTTGGGAAGAAGGAGCTGACAGGTTTTCTGTGAGTCTTGCAGATAAAACCCAACTTTCTTTAGCCTCAGTTTTTCATCTGAAAATGGGTATCTTTCCTTAAAGCTCTAAAATATTTCTCTTGATTATAACATTCTATGAGATCAAACCCCAAATCCAACATGGATAATATAAAATAAATCCTGTGGAAGGAGCATGAAGCCGCCTACAGTGCACTCCTACAATCATGTGGACACTGGTGAGGACAGCGCTGAGGGACGGGGTGCGCTGAAGTGGGGGGAAGACTCTGGGAAGAGAAACCTGGAGGAAAACCTCTACCTGGTGAAATGCGGAAACACCTGATAGGAATGTGTCGAAGTGCTTCTTCACTGTTTTCCTTTAAACAGCACCTCTGGCCTGATTTCTTTGAAATCACCGGAAAAGAGGAACTGTTCTCTCAAGTTGATTGCAAAGCCTGAGGGCAAGTTGGAGGAGGATCTAAAATCTTGACCATGAGCCCCAGGGAATATATATATATTTTTAATCAAGGGTGCGGTGTCGGGGATGTTACTGCTAATTGAATGCCAAGGAGTTTAAGTTGTAAAGCAGAAGCCTCCCTGGAGACCCCTGACAGCGTCAGGCCCCGCTGCTGGTCACTTCTGTGGGTTTAGACTAAGGCTGTTCATAGGTCAACAGAACCCAGGCTACAGCCTGTGGGGGAACTCGGGCAAATCGTCACCTGTGATTCATTGGCTACAAAATGTCACCCTCACACTTTTTAAACGTCGGGGGGAAAACATTCCTCTCCTGAAAGGAAACAGCGCACAGGGTGAATTTGCTTATTTAATTGTCAAATCCCTGATGACCTGGTTTCCTGCTTTAGCTGGAAAAATAGAAGGAGTCACAGGTCTGTTTGTTAAAACATTCATACGCAGTATTGCTTAAAGATAAATAATGTGGGAAATGGTGATTTCCTGACAGTGCCTATAAATTTATTTTAATTGGGGAAGAGTATATACTAGATTAGCACCCTAAATTCCTTAGCAGAAGAGCCAAAACTATATATTTTTAGCAAATAATTGTTGACGGTGAATAGGTTCTGTTCTTGTTGCTGAAAGAATTCAGAGATGAGACATGGAGGTCAAGAAAGTAAAGTGAGGATTTATTAAGTGATTGGATGCTCTCAAGGGAAGAGAGGGCAGACTCAGGTCAATGGTTGGGCTGAGTTTCTTTGGCAGGCCGGTTCCATAGGGTGTAAAAATGAATGGGCAGAATGTTCATTGGGGAGGGAGGGGTTTGGAGTTGTATTCTCTGATTTCCATCCCAGCTCCACCTTCCTGAGGGGAGAAGGGATTTTTGTCCTTATTTAGTCTGGATCTGAAGTGTCATGGTGTTGGCCCGTGATGGGTACTTCTAATCTGCAAGGCTATTTTGTTGAAATGAGGACATAATGAGCCAAAGGTTACATTTGGATACTGGAGATTCCTGCCTTTTCCCACTTTTCTTTGCCTGCCTCCAGGATACTTGTCATCCTCAAAATGAGTGATCTCTTATCAGTCCCAAGGTTCCTGCTATTCTCTGTCTGCTCAAGGACCCCCATTGTTCACATGATGTATGGTTTCCTGCCATTTGGCCTGTGCCCCACTTTCCCACCTCATATCTCGCTGTCTGCCTGCTCTAACATATTTATGCTATATATTTATGGGAGGCATCCGAAGATTACACACACAGCTTTAACGATAAATTCATCGTTCAAATACATCATTTGGTGTATTGATGGACACTAAATTCCCAAGAGGTTTGCATTCTGAACCTTCCTTTTTCAAATGAAGAGTAAGGAAATCCAACGTGACATAACGGCCACCATATTAATCATCAATAAAATGTGATCCTACTTTATTCAGATTATTTAAGTAAATTCTCAAATTTCTTTTAGTTTGATGTAGTCATGAAAACATGTTAGAATGAGCTGGCACACCAGTTTTTTGTCAGCATCACATCTTTATAGTAAGTAGCACATGTCATAAAAGGCAACGTCCCTATTTGAATGTTGTTGATCTGACAGAAAGGGTTGTATCTGTCAAGATGATCTGATTTAAAGTGTTAGGTTATTAAATTATTGCTGTCCTTTTTGGTGTGTGTAATTTTTATACATACTAATTTTTGAATCTAAATACCCTCCCATACCCACCCCAGATAATCAGTCTAGTAGAAGGTGACAGTGGAATAGGATGCCTCAAAATATTTATAAAATACTGTGAAAATGGATGAAAGTTTCCTTCAATGCAGGGAAATATTTAAAACCCTTTCATCTGTATATTTCTCTCTATAAAATGGGGATATCAACAACCATATTACAGGATTGCCATTAAGATTAAGTGACGTTACATCTTGAATTGGAGGCAACACACATAATCTTTATCACAGGTTGTTTTTCACATGTAAACAGCAGGCTGCTCTTGCCATTAATAATTAGATTAGAGTTGTCTTTTCTCGTCTTCCATTTCTGCTGCTTTTTTATTTATTCTCCTTCCCTTTCCTTGGCTTCTTTTTCTTCTTATCAAAAATAATTTTGGCTGAGAATATACAAGAATACAGAGGGAAAAAGAGATGTTATTGCCAGAGAAATTTCACTCCCCACCCCGTCACAAGACAAGGTGTGTCTGTCTTGAAAAAAAAAATGCTAGCACATTTGATGTTAATGTAAGTAAAATTTACATTTGCAGGTATTAAACTATAAGAGATAGGAATTACATCGACAAAATAGAGAATTGCAAATAATTACTTTATCTACAATAAGATACAATGTATGATACCATGAAGCCAGGCCCCCTTTACATAGGATTAAACTGAAATAGTGATTATGGCTCATTTTCTGTAAACTTACATTTTAGATATTAAAAGTATAACCATTTTTATAATAATAAAGCAAGAAATTTTCATAGCCTCCATTTTAGAGACTGAAACACAAAGTAATTTAATTTCTTCAAACCTTGTGCTAAACTAAATCACTAGTGTACTTTCTTTACTAATATTTAAAAGGTACATATTTTCAGTATTTTCAAACTAATTACTTCCCAATAAAGTAAATATTAATGAAACTCTGTACAGCTTTTTCATAATTTCCCACTGTTTTATAGTTAAGGAACCTATTTCTGTCACTTACATGTGATTTTTTATACTTAAATTTAATTAAGTAACTATAAAATGGTTTATACCATATGCTAGAAATTAACCAGACTTCGAGCCTTAAAAAATACTGAATCTAAGTTAACACTTGCATATGAATAAATTCTGCTAATTTTAAGAGGAGTCTTCAGTAAATAAGCTATATCCTTGATCAATTTTTGAATGCTTATTTTTTCTGCATAAAGAAAAATTTTATATACATTTTCAAGTTCCATTTTTGCCATAATGTTGCTAGCTATATAGTATTTTCTTCCTTAGGATTGTTCTATTTAAAAATCAAAGTTCACATTATCTCTAAATTTAAAACAAATACATTCTAGGCCAAACTAAACATAACAATAGAGTAGAATTCTTTGACATTTCTTATAGAAATGTCATCTCTTACAGAGAGCCTTCTGAAGGTCTACTCACTTTAAGAATGTTTTTATGCAAACTATAAATTTTCTTGCTTTATGAAAGAGTAGCAAATTCAAGCTGATTTGTGAATAATTATGAATTGATTATTTACAGATCAAATCTCATTAAATATTTCCAAGAACAAAAAGTAAGATAGAACATAAGATTTCATTACATTCTACTGATAAGTCAGAGAAGCCGATGATTGACCAATAAACCTGAATATAGTTTTATTGTCCTCTCTGGGAAATTGTAAGCACCATTTAACAAGCAATTTATCAAGTGTGAACAATCTTATAAATCTAGCAACGAGAGGAAGCCCTGTATATGTCTTGCATGTAACAAATTGCTTCACCAATAAATATGATAGACAAGAAACTGCAGTTACAGATGCATTTATTATTTTTTCTTAAGTGCAGAAATATCAGCCAATGTTTTGATTATCACCACTATCATGGGACCTACCACGCATTAGGAATGTTGATGATGTATTAGTCATTATTTGTGAAACTTTATTTCATTCTCATTGACTTGACACTGCTATACATTGTTAAGAAGGGATTTCTGGTGAGGAGTAGCTGATATCTTTTTACATATCAGGATAACTATGTAAAACCATGTAGTTCAAAGACAAAGAATGTTTTGGGTACTATTATTTCAGATTTTACATTTTATTAATGGTGAAATGAAGGTCCAGTGAGATGATAGGACTAGCCAGAGTCAAATGTCTAGAAAATCCAGATTGTAGTTAGAGCTCATTTCTTCTGCTGCCTCGGTATTGTTTCCTTCAAAACTCTTTTCCCCGATGATACTGAAATATATCAAACTCATAGTGTGCATCTGTTTCATGTGGCTCCGGACCTGTGTGAATAGGAATAAGCATTCTTATTTCTTAGTAAGAAGCTCTCTGGTAGATTCTAAGGACTCAAAATTCTCAAAGATGTTTCAAAATGAAGACACCTGCAGAGGGGAAGCAGCCACCATGAATCACCTTTTGTTTGTGTCAATTCTCATGTGGTTTCGAGGCAACTATTTCCTCACCCAGATGATTCAGACAGTTTGAGACTGACTCAAAATAGTTTGACAACGGAAGTTTGACAATTTCCTAATTGGTGAATAGTGATAGAATTTTATTTTATGATAAAATAGACCATGAGGTATTCACATTGGTACTTCCACTCAGGATTACAGAGATTTTATTTCATCTCAATAATTTTATATCTGGATTTTTTTTCCCACACCAAAAAAAATTCTAGTTCTCAGTGATCCCAGTATAATTAATCGTTTACTTTACCCGACAGTACACATAGCAGCGTCAGTATAAAAATACCAACACTACAACCAACAAAAAACTGCTGAAAAGTGTTGAAGATTTTTCTTTAAATTATTTTTTATCTTTAGAGCATACCCCATTAGGGAGGCATTATCAAATAATTGTATCTTAAACTCTTAAGCTGATGTGAAATGTTCTCTCTCTATGTGTTTATGCCACTAATTTAATGCACAGTTTCATTTGTTTAATTTTACTTTCTATATTTAGGGGCTGATCTTTTAAATTCAATTTTGTTGTATAACTGTGTAAAACATTTACAAAATTCTGAAATTAAGTCTACCAAACAAAGTATATTTAGAGAGTGTCGGTTTCTATCTATACCCTCCTAAGCCTGGTTTTCTCTGCTATAGGTAGCCATTATTTTTAAATTAAAATTTTGGTTTATTCCTACACTAAGAATAAGCAAATACATATTCATTTCTTTCTATCTCTTTTAGATTGACAGCTGCATGTTATTTATACAGAGAGATTACTTGCTTTTTTAAAATTAATAGCCTTACTGAGATATATTTCACATTACACAAAATTCTTTTATAATGTACACTTTGGTGGCCTTTAGTATATTAACATAGTTGTGCCACCATTACCACACCACTGTCTAATCTCAGAATATTTTCATCACCCCCAAAAAGCAACCCCATATCCATGAGCAGTCTCCCCCTATTCCCCCATTGCTCCAGCCCCTGGCAACCACTAAGTCACTTCATGTCTCTCTGAATTTGCTGGATTTGAGCATGTAACAGAAATTGAATGATGTTCTGTTGTGACTGGCTTCTCTAATTCAGCGCACTATTTTTGAGGTTCATCTATATTGTAGTACAGATCAGTACCTTCTTCTTTTAACTTCCAAGTAATATTTTATTTGATGCCTGTACCATATTTTATCGATCCATCACTTGCTGGGTATTTATGGTGTCTTCAGTTTTCAGTTATTCTGAACAATGCTGCTGTGACGTTGATGTGCCCATCTATGTGTGATGTGTATTTTCAATGTTTTGAGTATATACCTAGGGGTAGAATTGCTGGATCATATTGTATCTCTATGTTTAACATTTTGAGAAACTGCTAAACTTTTTCTAAAGTGGCTGTACCCTTTTACAGGGCATACGGTTTCACTTTCTCTTCCTCCTCACTAACACTCGTTTACCTTTTTGATTATAACCATCCTAGTGAGTGTGGAGCGGTTCCTCAGTGTGGTTTTAACTTAAATTCAGCTAACATTTAATGATGCTGAACATCAGCTCATGTGCCTGTTGGCCGTTGGCATTTATTCTTTGGAGAAATGTTTATTCAGATATGTTGATCATTTTTAAAGTGAGTTATTTGTCTTTTTATTATTGGATTGTAAGATTATATATTCTGCATACAATTCCCTTGTTAGACAGTTTATTTGAAAATTCTTTCTTTCATTCTATGAGTTACCTTTTTAGTTTCTTGATAGTTTTATAGCTTTAGCTAGTATATTTATCTCTGTTATCCACTTGGAGTTAATTTCCTTGCATTGGGTGAAGCTGCGGTCCAACTTCATTCTCTTGCATGTGGCTTTTCTATTATCCCAGAAAGACTGTTCTTTAACAGTTTTTAAAAAGCTCACTTAGCCTAAGAAGACAGCCTAAGAGACATATCAAAATGTCTCTAGTGGATCCGAACTAAGCCCTTTACTGAGTGAGCACAGAATGACCTTACAAGCATATTTATTCTCGATCCTTTTTATTAAAAAACAGTACCCACAGCCGGAGATTAAAAGGGACAGTAAGTGCATAGGAAAGAAGCCTTTGCTAAAATATCTACTGAGTATGTTACTGCCAAGTAAGGCAACTTACATACATTTGTTTCAATATATCTGACTCTTAACAATAGGACTGCTTACTTTTTCAGAAATTGCAGAGGAACCTTTGAAAACAAGCACATCCTTTTTTTTCCTAAAACCACCTCGATGAGCGGAATGAACATTACACAGGTTTTAGCATGAAAATATAAAATAAATACGGTATCCATTTGCCATCTGGTGTGTTGTAAATATATTGTTGTTTACTCTTTTCAGAAGCCCTAAATGAATTTCATAATTGCTTCATTCTCTGCAGGATGTGAAACCTCCATGGCCATTCTGGTGATGATGGCTTCTTTAACAAAACAAAAGCAAAATGAGGAGATAGGTGAAGTCATCCAGTGAACCCACCTGTGTTTGTATATGAAGGAAGTTGTCTCTTGAAATAATACTGTTCTGAGCTTCCGTCGTGGGTTTAAGCAGTGTGACTAATGTCATCTGCTTCAAACGTGTAAGTGCATCGCTGAGACTACCCAGCAGGCTTTCCTGAAAATCAAATCAGAGACAGAGCAGAGCTTAGCAATAAAAGATGATTGGGATGTGTCCCCAGTGCAGTCTTCCACTATCTGTTAGCCTTAATTCTACCCTCCTGTCCTTTAGAATGGATATATAAGTGCATGACAAAATGCAGACCATTGTTGAGAGCCACCTGAGTGGTGCATTCTCCTTGTTTTGTGATAGCCGGTATCTAAATATATAATCTCTGTAATCACATCTACTTAGCGAGAGCTTTATATATAGCATACTGAGCTTTACCAGACACAGATGTTATTTTGGTGCCTGGAGTCAGTCACATATATTCTCAAAGAAACTTTCTGATGGTCGCTGATTTTTCTGTCCCCAACTCCATTAGGATTCTTTCCAGTCGGTAATCATTTAACAGCAGGTGCATTTTATGAAACAGGCACAGGAATCTTGAGTGAACTCATGATGAGAAGTCCTTCCATGCTGACCATCTAGACAGAACTGCTGAATAATGTGGGTAGTTACGGGCACCCACCCATGCACGGATTTATTGTTTGTTCAGTGCAATTTGTGTGAGTCCATTAGGGATCTTGGAGTGAAGACACTTTGTTTTGATCCAGTTTTCTCCTTTATCTCTTACTGATTTCATCATGTTTTAGTAGATTTTCTCCTCTCTCAGGATCGTTTTCTTTTAAAAATACCCTGCTACCACCCTTTGTTTAGGACCACATCTGGTCATGCCTTCCCTACCAAATTAATTTCCTAGTAGGCATTCGTTACTCCAGTTTTAATACTGAAAAGCAGAAGGGAAAGGATCATGTCTTTAGAAAATTTACATTTTAAAATAGGATAGAAGAAGGTGTTTGAAGAGGGAAGATTAAAAAAAACTAAGAGAGAGGGGCAAATATTTTGCAGAGGAAAATAAATGTGTATATAATGAGCATATGCACACACACATACAGTACACAAATCATAAAAGTCCAGCTCAATGGAGTTTTATAAACACAGCCACATCTCCAACACCTGGATCTTGAGATAATTACTGGTGTGACTTTTGAAACTGTGTTAAACTATGTATGTTTATGAAGAATGTATTGTTTTATGTCTGGCTCTTCTGAACCTTTGTGAGATTTGTTAATATTACTGGATGAAGTTATAGTCCATTTTTTAAAGTTTCTGAATAGTATTTCACTGGACAGATACACCACATTTTATTTATCTATTCTATTGGTGATGGGCATTTTTGGATTATCTGCAGTTTTTAGATATTAGTAATGTAATAGGGAAGAACACATCTGACTCCATATTAGATCTGTTCCATTATCTCTAACGCTGTGCTGGCTCCCGTGCTTAGTCATGCTGGTTCTGCGCCTTTTGTAAAGCAATGTTGCCTCCTGCCTGAAGTACAGGGTAGCCCGTTCTCAAGGCGCTGACTTTTAAGGGTATAACACTTTCCCATTCATATAAAGATGAAAAGTTGCAAAATAGAGAATACCATTTGTCTTGTTGGAGGTTTACATAAACATCCCGACCTGACCCACGTGGACAGCTGTAAGAACGAAGGATTCTAACTTCAAGAGGTTTGCAACAACCAACCACAACCCCTCCCCTTTTTTGTATAAAAGGAGCCTGAATTCTGACTTGGGGAAGATGGTTCTCTGGGACATCAGTCTGCCATCTTCTCAGTCTGCCCGCTTTCTGAATAAGGTCATTATTCCTTGCCCCAACGCATCATCTCCTGATTTATTGGCCTGTCATGTGGCAAGCAGAACAAGTTTGGACTTGGTAACAGTAATAGTCTGACTATGAATACTTTCTTAGGAAATACACTCATTTCTATTGGGCATTTATTTACTTGGAGTGGAATGCTTAGATCAAAAGTCACTTTTCAATTTTGAAAATATGTCCAACAAGTTTCAGCAGCACGTGAAAGTTCAAATTTCACTATCAGAAACAGGAGGTATTTTGTATCTTTTTACGTTAGCCACTCTGGCGGATGTGTATCAATAGCTCACCGTGTTTTGGTATCTCATTGTGAATTAATTTTTATTTCCCTTATGAGTAAAGTCTTTTGATTATTTTTTCTTAGCTTCATTAACCATTTGGGTTTTCACATTTATGAAGTATCTGTCATAGTAGTTAGCATTTTTTTCTCTATTCAGCTATCAGCTAAATAGCTCTAGTTAGCTCTGTTTCTCTATTGAAGCGTTTGCATTTGTATTGGTTGGGAAGAAGTTTTTACACATTATGAATATGAGTCCTTTGCAGGATGTACAGTTGACCCTTAAACAATGAAGTCTGAGTATGACTTCATATTCAGCTCTCTGAATCTGGGTTTTTGCATCCACAGACTCAACCAACAGCTGATCGTGTATTACTGTAGTAGTATTTTGACTGAAAAAACTCTGTGTATAAGTGGACCTATACAGTTGTTCAAGGGTCACCTGTATATTCTGTTTCCACTGTGTGGCTTCTTTTATCTAAAATGACAAGCCATTAAAATTAGGCACAATATTTGAATAGGCATTTCTCTAAAGATGGCTCACAAATGGCCACTCAGCACATGAAAGATTACTCAAGATCAGTAATCATTAGGGAAATGGAAGTCAAAGCAAACATGAGGTACCACTTTAAACCCTGTTGGATGGCTAAGAAAAAGATCATGACCAATGTTGAGGATGCTGAGAAAATTGAGTAACCACACATACATTGCTGGTGATGTTTATAAGTGAAATCCTTTGGAAAACAATTTTATTGCTCCTCACAATATTAAGCATAGAGCTACCAAATGATTCAGCAGTTCCACTCCTAGGTATAAACCTAAGATGACTGAGAGCATATGCCCCACAAAAATTCATGAATGCTCATAGCAACATTATTCATAATGGTCAAAAGGTGGAAACAAGTCAAATGTCTATAAACTGAATGTGGCATAGCTGCACAGTGGAATTTTACTTGGCAATAAAAAAGAATAAAAGTCCTGGCACATGCTAAAACATGGGTGAATCTTGAAAACATTATGCTAATTGAAAGAAGCCGGTCAGTAAAGACCACGTTTGTAGGATTTCATTTATATGAAATGTGCAGAATGGGCAAGTTCAAAGAAACAGAATCTAGATTAGTGGTTGCCGGGCAGCTAGGCGTGAAAGCAACTGAAGTGACTTGTAGTGAATGTGGTTTGGGTGATGAAATGCTCTAAAATTATATAGTTGTGTGGTTTTTGTAACTCTATGAATAAACTAAAAAGCTCTGAGTTGTAAACTTTTGAAAGATAGATGTTATGATATGTGTATTATATTTTATTAAGCCTGTTTTCAAAAAATACAACTGGAAACAACCTAAACACATCAGTGGGAGAATTAATAATGATCATGATATAACTACACAGTGGACTGTTTAAACAGTGAATAAGCTTGAGTTGTGTATACTAAAAGCAATGGATTTTAAAATAAACATGTTGAGTGGGTAAAAAAAAATAAAACATATGGGAGTGATAAACACTAAATACAGGCTAGTGATTACAATTTTAGTATTTCAAGAAAGAGATTGAGGCATGGTACACAGGAATCTTCACCTGTGTTAGAAATGTTTTTAATTCTTAAAATTATTGTGGCTATAGAGGATTTCATTGCATTTCTTTTATGGCTCTTATATTAGATATTTTATAATTGAAAAATAGTGATACAAGAGTACAGAAGACTTAATGGTAAGGATCAATTATATTCAGGGTTGTATGTAAAATTATGTTCTTTTTGATTCATTAAGTAGAGCAATTTTCTTCTCATAAATAATAAATGTTGATTAACTTTGAGAGCAGAAAATATCTGTAGCTTTGTTAACATGAGCATTAAAGTTGAAGCTAGCACCTTGCCTGATACTTTGAAACGTGTCCAGTGGTCTCAGATTTTTATTGCTGGCACATCAGCCAAGAAGTCATCAGGCATAAAATGGTGCCCCCCCCTTTTCCAGATAATTGCCAGTGAAAATTCTGTGCTTGTTCTAGCTCAGTGATTCGCCACCCTAGCTGCAACTTAAAATCACCTGGGGAGGTTTTTAAAATGTGCCCTCTGTGCCTCAACTGCAGATATTCTAATTTAATTATTTCTGGGTGGAGCCTAAGCATTGGCTGCTTCTGAAAGCTCTCCAGGTTATTCTAATGTGAGACCAGGTTTGAGAGACGTTGCTCTAGACTTGGTGCTCCCTACTTACTTCCTGTGCTCTCTGACTGCCTTTTCCAAATCCAATTCTTTCTCTCTCCTTGGGGGTGTTTCATTGGTATTGATGGCCTTTCTTTGATCTCCTCCGGCATGGACCTAGTTTCCTTTTGGCTCCTGCCTACATGGTTTCTTGATTCCAGCGTTCCCTGCAGCTCTGGGAAAGAAATGCTTTCCTCCATCTGGTTTCCCCAAGCTAATAACCCTCATGGATCATAGCACTATCGGAGCAGATTTACACATTTGCTGATGAATTGCCATGTTGATAAGTAAAGAAAGAAATACTAAATAAGACTTTAAAATTGGTTTTGGCATAAAATCATGACTGGTGTTTTGCTGAAAGAATATGCAAAGATTAAGGAAGACGATACTCCTTGACTACCTCACAGCCCATCAGGAGACCAGCTAACTGGACAACGGTTTTGATAACTCACAGAAACTGAGACACATCCTCTCTTAGCTCGGTACTCACTGTACTGCCCTCCATTTGAAGTAGTCTTCGACATGGTTCTAAGCTTTCAGATGCGGTTTTCCAGTTCACTGGGTGGCCAGCCTGTGGTTTCTTACTTCCTACTATGTCAACATTCCAAAGCCCCTTTCCCCCGTTCTTTTTTCTTTAGCCTTTTATTCTAGAGATTTTATTTGCATGTAGAGTATCAACTCTCAGACCAAGTTAATGGCTGTTGAATCTTTGTCTCAAACCCTCCCCCTCTCCCAAATACCACACTCATGAGCTATGATAGGACGACCTCAGGGATGTCCATGTTCTAATCAGAACCTTAAGATATGTTAACTGTTAGGGCATAAGGGACTTTGCAGGTGTGGTTAAGTTAAGGATCTTGAGATGAGGAGAGTATCCTGGGTTATTCAGTTGGGCCCATTGTCATCACAAGGGTTCTTAGTAAGAGGGACGCAGAAGGATCAGAGTTAGTGGGAGTAGTAGATGGAACAGAAACAATAGGTAGAGTGACACAAAGCAGGGACCATGAGCCAGGGGATGCTCAAGATGACTTCTAGAAGCTGAAAAAGTTACAGAAACAGATTCTCTTCTCAGAGTCTCCCAAAGGACCCAAGCATTGCCAAGACCTTGACTTTGCTCAGTGAGGATGATTTTGGATTTCCCACTTTCAGAAATACAAGGTAATAAATGTGGTATTTTAAAACACTAAGTCTGTGGTAATTTGTTACGCAGCAATAGGGAACTGATACAGTTCCTAATTCTGAAAAGAATTTCCATCTGGTTGAAAATTAATAGGTTTAAAATGAAATTTCTGCCTCTAAGACCAAATGGTATATTCACCCCTTTCTTAAGAAATCAAATAGCTCCCAAGTCTTACTGATTTCTTCATCATGCCACTTTCTTTCACTACCCTAACTCATGATCCGAGTTCAGGCACTAATCAACTTGTACAGGAATTATTGCTGCAGAGGATTTTCATCTGATCCCTTTCCACCAAGCTTTTTTATTTTTACCTCAATCGTCAAGTACCTTTACACCAACCTGTTTTAGGTTCCACATTTCTCGTGCGCTCTAAAATTGTCCATTATTATTATTATTATTATTATTATTTTTTTTTTTTTATTGAAGTATAGCCAGTTTATAATGCATCAATTTTCAGTGTACAGCATAATGCTTCAGTCATACATATACATACATATATTCATTTTCATATTTTTCATTATAGGTTACTACAAGATATTGAATGTAGTTCCCTGTGCTATACAGAAGAAACTTGTTGTTTATCTGTTTTACATGTAGTAGTTAATACTTGTAAATCTTGAACTCCCAGTTTATCCCTTCCCACCCTCTTCTAAAATTTTCATAGCCTGCTCATCATTTAGCAAGTAAATTACAGATTCTTTAAGTATCTTTTCAAGAATCTCTTCATTTTCTAGTATATAGTTACACACTGTCCATTCTCAAAGAAGAATTATTTCTCTTCTGTTTCAAGGCATATAACACTTTTTATATCATATCTGTGTTAAATAATACCATGCATTGCTGTTTTCAGTATAATTGTTAACATACATATTAATTTTAATACTCTGAAAAGGGAAAAAGGGGATTCTGTCTTAATCTTGGATTTTCTGAGCCTCACTTTACAGCTTGTTAAATGAAATAGTATTGAATAATATTGAGCAAAAGAATAATCTGTATCAATTACAAATTATGGCTATTTAACAAGTATTGACACAATTAATTCTTAATTTTTTTGAGAGAAAACCAAGACAGTGGAGCTATCCAAAAGCAGGGAAAAGTTTTTAAATTATTCTTCAACAGTAAGAAATCATGCATAACTAAAGATAACTTAACATATGAAATTAAGCAGACAAATTTTCAATACGTATGGTAGTATGTTTTATTTATTAGTCTATTTAGAGATTTTATATATATTATATATAGTATATCTAGTTATCTATCTGGCACTTTGCTAAGTATTATGGAATCAGACAAAAAGAATAATTATGTACGCCAAAGGATCAGATAGTGTAGTAACAGGGATTTTTGATTTCAACACTTAAAGCCATCTAAAATAAAATGAGCTTTAATTAAAATGACCAATAGTATTTCCCCTCTGTTCTACTATGTATATATGCACACATACATAAACACATATATATTTTTCATAATGTGGCATATATGTATCATTCTCATCAGATCTAAGTTGCACCTGATATTTTAGTGCTAAAGCTGAAATACTCTTTAAAAATGTTCAGTTTGATAGTTTGAATTCAAACTAAAGAAAGCCAAATAGGACATGAATAGCCACTAATACTCACAGAATCACTGATTGATCTACATGTAACCACATCTTTCATACATGAATTCCTTATGTATTTCCACTACAAATTTATACAGTCCCTCCTTGAGCATTCAGAAAGGAAATTTATCCTCTCTGATAACAGTTCAGAATACCCTTAAAAATCCTGGACTTCCAGATAGTTCACTCTTAGAAGTTTGAACTCTTACCATTTACAGTTAGAGACAATTCAAATCTGTGTCAGCACTTCTGAAAAGTTAGAAGCCTATCTAGTCCAAGCATTAAAAAAGAAAGCCTGATATGTATCTTTGCATATAATTTAAGCCCCAGCATGCAGGAAGGCCTGCTTAAGGAAAATTGATTATGTCCTCTCACTAATGAGGCCTGATAGCTAGTCTTTCTGTTCTTTATCCATCTACAAGCTGAATATTTCATCCCTTCCCCTTATAAGAGACTTTTTAAAATAGCCCTTTCTTACTTGTAGAGATGATAATCATAGTTGTATGCAGTTGGGATTATCGGAATAGTATGATCAAAATTCCCTACTGTATATATACAGTGGAATATTACTCAGCCATAAAAAAAAGAATTCAGTAATGTCATTTGTACCAACATGGATGGACCTAAAGATTATCATACCAAGTGAAGTAAATCAGACATAGGAAGACAAATATCATATGATATCACTTATATGTGGAATCTAAAAAAATAATACAAATGAACTTACAAAACAGAAATAGACTCACAGACATAGAAAACAAGCTTATGGTTACCAACAGGGAAAGGGGGATGTAGGTAAATTAGGAGTTTGGGATTAGGAGACATAAACTACTGTATACAATATAGATAAACAAGGCCCTACTCTTAGCACAGGGAACTATATTCAATACCTTGTAATAACCTCTAATGAAAAAGAATATGAAAAGGAATATATATATAATGTATGTATAACTGCATCAGTATGCTGTACACCAAAAACTAACACAACACTGTAAATCAGCTATACTTCAATTAAAAAAAAATAGATACAAGGATATATTGTACAACACAGGGAATATAGTCAATATTTTATAACAACTATAAATGGAATATAACCTTTAGAAATTGCATATCACTGTGCTGTACACCGAAATTTTATAATATTACAAATCAACTTTATCTCAATAAAAATTCTTTTAAAAATTTGAAAAAAATTCCTGTTGTATAGCAGGATCACAGATTCTCTCATATTGTCATAAGTGTATTTTTATCTACATTATCATACTTTCTTTTTTTTTTTTTTTACTTGAAGTTCAGTTGATGACAATGTATCTCTATCTGGGATCTTGTGCTGTACACCATACATATATATATATTCATTTTCATTTTATTTCAGCTAAACTCCTTTCCTCTGCATATTATATCCTCAGTGATCATAGAGTGATAGTGAAAGGATGAGTCTCCCACCAGCCAGATGAGTTCATGATCCCTGACAGTTAATAGAGACTTCAGAGCCATTTAATTGCCTTTACATCCATATCTTAAATATATTAAAAAGAAGACAATTAAGAAACATTTTAAAGACACAAAGTGTAATCAATCATATGTAACTGTTGAACTCAAAGCTAATGTATTTTGTTTGTTCAGAAGTTCCTGTAGTTTTTTCCGTTCCAGAAGTCTCCTTCTTGTTTTTCTTATTACTTGTAATAAAGAGTCTGATTCCAGTTTGGACGTGTGACTGCAGACAGCTTTCAAGGCCCACCTCTCCCAGTTCCTGGAGTGTTCCCTCCCGTGGCAACAGTGACAAGTTCAAAATGCCGAACCCCATCCTAGAACCTTCCCCCCTCCCTGTGCCACTATTTTACATCACTCAGTTTTTACTTGGGAAACAAGAAAGTCTACTTTTCTCCTTCTCTATCTTTTTTCCTATTTCTCCTTCTAAATCTTCAGTTTGTTAGTTTCTAAGAAACCAAAGCATTGCTTCCGATGTACTTGTGACTCATAAAGCTTAAGTGAAACAGCCCTTGTGAAAGCTTTGTTCAGGGTTTTCTTGAAGACTGTCGTTCCTAAAATGCAAACGGGATTGTCTGATAGGTTTAGGAGGCTAAGAGGTTGAGGAGAAGTTGGAGAAAGAGATAAATGTGAGAAAGATGGCTTTATTAAAATTAACTTTATCTTGTGGCAGAGACTTTGCTATTGAACCAAGCTTGATTTGACTGATTCCCTCTGGAGATCAGAGTCCCTCGTTCTAAAACATCAAGAAAGTTGGCTTGTTGTGACATCATGTCGGACGCTGCCTACGTATGTCTGAATCTTCATACATGGTCAACAATAAATCTATATATGAGTATACATATATATGTATATGTATATGTATATGTATATACTGAAAAATACTATATACTTACTTTAAAAGTATGTTTGATTATTTTCAAGTATTTTATACAATAAAGTTGTAAAGTTGCCCAGTGGTTTCCATAAGACAAGGTAGCTTTATTTTTGAAAAGTTGTTTTTCAAGTTTTGCTTTCTTCTTTAGATCAAAGGTAGGAAAAGAGGAGAGAAAATGATTTATTTCTAAGCCATCATTTAGATGCAAGTCTGAGAACTGTTGACTTTGGAAAATAAAGGAAGAAAGGGAATTGGCCTGTAGACAGTTCAAGGAAGAATTTGGTTAAATAGCCACCTGCCATGCTTCAGAGGGTTTTTGAACCTTAGACTGGGAATATAAGGAATAATTTTTATCAGTCTTGCTTTGGGATCCTCATTAACTTTTCTCTTCACTGTACTACACAAAGGACATTGTCGTACCTATATTCTGGTTGTAGAAAAAATAATAATGTATCTTTAAGGGTTAGTAAAATGTTCAAACTCTCATTGCATGATCCAACTTCTAAGAATTGAGCTAAAGAATACAGTGAGAGAGAAAAAAGCATGTAATATGAATGTTACATTTTTCATATGAAAATATTTTTATTCAAATTAGTTGAAATTTAGAACATTATGATACATGAAAACATAACAATAAAGAAATGAATGCTTAAAAATTTCACATATGCTACTTAAAAACTGCATAAATATCTCCTTTTAAAGATAAAGACAGGAAGAAATATATACATAATAGAATTGTGAAGATGATAGTCTTTTAAGTTTTCTGTATAATATTTGCATAATTTAAAAGAAGTTCTTACATTACTGTAGTTACATGTGAAAATTACACCACTCATCTAAATCTGGTAACTGAGGAAGCTGTGTTAGTGATTGAAAAGGTGTTCCCTGAAGGGCCCATCAGGAGGACACAATGGTGTAGGGTGTTTCTGAGGAGGATAATTTTTTCCGTTAGCCAAATATTCATGCGTGTCTGAATAGAGATGGAGTTAAGCATGTGATATAAAGTAGGTGAGTGAGAGCGTTTCCTTTGAGAAAACTAAATTATTGTTGAGTGGCAGTTGGTCTATGTAAACTTAACCTGGGATAGCAGAATCCTAGGGAGTAACTGATGAGGTAAAGAAAGCTCCAGAACCCTGGGCAATCTTCCAACACCAAAAGTCATCCAGAGTAAAGAAATACTAGAGGTTGTACATCCATGGTGTGTTAGAGATTTACAAGAGGACTGTGTTCGGCCAAATGCTTGAGCACCATGAACAAATCACCTAGAGGATCCCTGCCTTCAAAAGCCAGCTTCAGTGAAACACGTTTGAAAGGAGAAGCATCTGCAAGCTGAGGTTATTAGAGAAGCTGCCTGCTGGTGTGGAGGTGAGCTTTTGGGTATCGTCTCTTGGACAGAGATTAGGCTGAATGAGACAAGCTTTCTATGAGAAGGAAGGGTGTACAGAAGACCCAAGTCACTTATTGGAGAAAGGCTGAGGTTATCATTTTCCTTCCGGGGGGATCGACTATGCCTAAGGAAACAGAACCCACAAATAACCAAATGGCTGCTCTGTCAGAGCCTCAAGTCCACCACAATTTTCATGCAGTAGCTGCACCATGCACTGGCCGTCTACCTGAGCGATGGCTACTGCCTTTTATGTTAGTTCCTTTCTCACCGGGGATGATCTGTAAAGTGGAGGATAGAATGAGATGTCATCTAACGCTTAGGAAGGGGGAAATGCAGCCCAGCAAGCTACTACCTGAAGTGAGACTCGAATTTCCCTTCAACTTATAAAAGACTGGACTGACGCAAACACATGTATCAATAGAAATTCTCCTTAGTGGGAGCCGTTAGGATGAAAGCCAAAATTATGCATCATGGGAAATAAATTATAGATAAGTAGGTAGGTAGATTTGATTTTGTTCTGCTTTTAGATCATATCAAGATTGCGAGGCTGTTTTTTTCAAAGAGAAAAAAATGTCTTGAGTGAGGGGGTCACTCTACTGGGGTTGGGTTGTACTAGAGTAAGAAGAACAGGAGAAGACAGACAGTGGCCTGAGGAGTGAGTGAAGCTGTGGGAGCCAGGGGCGCTTGCTGGAAGCAGGAAAGACTGAGAGGTTAACTGTCAAGAGGCAAAAATAACTGCCAGGTGGGAGTTGAAAGTGTTGGGAGGGGGTAGAATGGAGCCCGAATAAGAGTTCCAGGGGCAATGGCTGCTCTTATGAGGGAACCCTGCTATTTCCAACTTAGTCTGAAGCAGTGTCTGGCCAGCAAGGCTCTGTGCTTCTGGTGAGTGTCCTAGCAGTGATGTCTGGGAGTAAAGAAGGTTAGAACAAAGCAAGGAAACATTTTTCTTCCCTGCCAATAGCAGGCTTGCACCAAAGCTGGAGTCTGCATGTGGGAGTCTTTAGCGTGCTGTCTAATAGTTTGTAAATATTCAGTATCTGTGTGTGTGTGTGTGTGTGTGTGTGTGTGTGTGTGTGTGTGTGTGTGTGTGTGTAAGTAAATATAAACTTTAATTTGTCCCCCATTTTTTCCTTCTCACCTAACCTGACTACAGGACTCCCATGCTGTCCTCTGCTGGAGGTAGCCTGGTCAAAAACACTGTAATTGCAGAAATGATTCTTCTTTTTATCTTCTGTGACACCTATGCCTTTCCCCTGCCCGACCATTAAAGGGAGTGGATGCCTCCAGATGTATTATATGCAGGTCCAAATGGTGAAGAGTGCATAGAGGAATTTGGGGTGGGATCTAATACACAAGAAGAGAGATCCCAGTGTCCTGAGGGGCAGTGCCCAGCCCCCTGCCTTCCGTGTGCCTGCACACCTTCAGCCCTCTGAGGGAGACCCGTGTGGAAAAGGATGACATCGAGCAAAGAGCATAGGTGAGGGAAGTCCCTCTCCCTACAGCACATCGCCGGCTGCTCTTAGCTCCCAAGTTAGAGCAGGGAGACTTGCTTCAGATGGCTGGTACTGCGGTCCCCAGCCCTGCCTCAGATGCACAGAAGAGTGTACAGAAGGAGAAAAGCACGACTCTCTTTCTGAAACAAGGTAAGGACTAGAGGATTAAGGGGATAATTTTGAACTGGGCTCAGCCAGCTCGAAAACTCCAACAAGGACGCTACCACGGCTTGAGGGGCCAAGTAAAGGTCTCAACTTGCTTTTCTCCGGTTTCCAGGGATACTGGAGTTTTTGTGTGAATTACTAAGGTTAATATTGTCTTACTTATTGAAGAAACATTTCCAAAACTTACCACGGTCATCTTGAAGCTGAATTGTATTACTTCCTTTTTTTTGCATGAGTCCCATGAGTGTAAATGTGCCCATAAGCAGAAGATATTTTAAAAATGAGCTATGGAGAGGAGGACTCTGGAATGTTGGACAAAGGGAATAAAGAGATCCATGGCTTATGTGGCGGCCGGGGGGTGTGGCTGTGTTTTAGGAGTGAGACATTGGGTAGGTAAATTCTTCAGATAAGTCCAGGTGTCCTAAGAGATGCTTGGAGAAACACAGGGTGAAAATGTCACTCAGGAGTTAAGTGAGCTTTTCCACACCCCCATCACCTTGTTCTCAAAACAGTTTTTCAGCAAAACCACTCCTGATCCATAGAATTGCTATGAGGTTTGGGGCAAGTCACTCTAGTTGCTGGTTAGGTTAAATGCTGAATAATTTTTTTTTCCCAAGAAAGAGCAGGTAGCAGAAGGTCAAACTTAAAAGGTCAAGTGAAACAGGAAAACTTCTACTTAAGGGGTGTGATCCATGCTCTTACCCGCTTTTGCAGTCGCAATACTCGGAGCTGAGTATCATTCATCTGAAACGGAACCAAAGCACTTCTCTTAGCTGTGTGTCAGCTGAGGTTTTCCCCCATTTGTTCTCTGGGTCCTGGCTTGAGATAGTGGTTCCTACCCTCATTACTCCAGGAGCACCAGATGCATAAAGAAATAATAAGGGAAGAGGCATCAGTTTAACAGGGAACTAAAATAGTGATGTTTATATGCAAATGCCCAAGAATCACTGTCTTTCTAAAGGAGCGGTGGGAATAGTAGAGGCCACTAAGATGGCTCGTGATCAGAGCAGAAAGACCATTGAGAGGACCAAGCTGAGGGAAGGGAAAGGATGGGAGGCGGCAGTTCTAGGAGAGAGAAGGGGCACAGACACCTCTGGAGGAGAAACAGGCTTGTGTCTCAGGGCGGAGCAGAGCCATAACACAGACAGGGGTAGAGGGCAAAGGGTCACAACCTCCTGATGGATGTACTGGGTCTAGTGTGCAGAACGGACCTGGGGGACTGCCCTCTGAGCAGATGTTGGTGGAAGAAAAGAAAGACTACTTCTGTCCAGTGACATTCCTGGGAATGAGAAAATGAAAGTAAAAGACGTGTTCTCTCTCTCTCTTCAGATGATACATGCACAGGAAATTAAATGATAGTGAATGAACACTAAGTCTGGAAGAGAAAGTTGTAGACAAGCTGAGAGAAGCTGAGAGCTAAGCCAGCAGTGGAGGAGATGTCCATATTTGCTGGACAATTTGTGAGTCCTAAGTGGGAAATCTAAGCCCCCTAGAAATGTGATTTCAGCCCAGACCACAGCTCCTGCCGCTAATGAGAATGGCCATCCCAGGCAATCTTGAACCCCTCTTGAAAGGAAAAAAAACAAAACAAAACAAAACAAAAACAAAAAAACCCTCTCACTTATCTTTGGCCAGTTGCAGGGAGTCTTTGAGGATTCCTGGAGATTGATCACTTGGAGGTTTGCCACTTTATGCACTGTGTCCATATCTAGATCCTCAGAGTGATGGAGGTCTAGAGACCAGAATGTAGCTGGAACCCAAAAGGGTGGGAAAGGCAGCCTTGAGTCACAGATGCCTGAGCCCTCAGGCTTGCAAGGGCTTGAAGGATCCTGACTCGTGGAGCCCCACTGCAGTAGTCCTCAGGAGAAAGCCCTTGGCAGAGCAAGAAGCAGACAGGGCTTGGATTTGATATTTCCAAGCTGTGTCTACGGTTGCCTGGAACCAGGAAGAAAGACATATTGCCTTCCTTGAGAAGCAAGCCGTAATCTCTCCAAATGAGAGGAGTGAGGCCAAGCTCTCTCAGGGTCAGGAGGCCACAGGGTATCCCTGAGCCTGGTGAGGTCCAGAATTGGAGCTTGTGAACAGGACATCTCTGAGATAAGCAAATGTGCAGTTGGAATAAGGGAAAACTCATCCAACTCTAACAACAAAAATTTTCTGTTTTTGGCTTCTGCAGGAACCAATTATTTTGTTCTATTTTTTATTTTTTTATTGAAGTACAGTCGGTTTACATTGTGTTAATTTCTGGTGTACAGTGTAGTGATTCAGCTATACATATATATTCCTTTTTATATTCTTTTTCATTACAGTCCATTACAAGATAGTGACTATAGTTCCCTGTGCTATATAGTAGGACCCTGTTATTTATTTTATATATAGTAGTTGGTATCTGCAGATACTCAACTCCCAGTTTGTCTCTCCACACTGCCCCTCTTTCCCCTCTGGTAATCATAAGTTTGTTTTCTGTCTGTGGTTCTGTTTCTGTTTTGTAAATAAATTCATTTGTGTCATTTTTTTAAAATTCCACATATAAATGATATATGGTATTTTTCTTTCTCTTTCTTACTTCACTTAGTATGGTAATGTCTAGGTCCGTCCATGTTGCTATAAATGGCATTATTTTATTCTTTTTGATGGCTAAGTAGTATTCCAGTGTATAAATATACCACAATTTCTATATCCAGTAATCTGTTGATGGACATTGAGATTGTCTCCATATCTTGGCTATTGTAAACAGTGCTTCTATGAACATTGGGGTGCATGTGTCTTTTCAAATTAGAGTTTCCTCCTGATATATGCCCAGGAGTAGGATTGCTGTGACCTGATTATTTTAAATGTTAGTGATGCCAGAGTAACCAGTTATAGATTGAGAAAGGATAAAATTTGTTAGAGTTATGCCAATTTTGTTAGAGTTAACCAACTTCCTCTAAAATGTGTTTTCTTAGTAACATGTTTTATCTTTGCAGATTTTGGAGACAGGGATGAGAATGGGAATCTTATCATCCAACAAAATATCTAACCTATAAGCTGCTCTCTTACCTCAGCCCAACTGAGGTCTATCTTGAAATCATAAAGGTTCAGAAGGGCAGAGCCATGGCCCAGCGTCCAGGTCAAGAGGAAACAAAAGCTTTGGAATCAAACACACTTGAATAAGAATTCAAATTCAAATGTTTTTGCTTACTAATTATTAGATCTTGTGTGATTGTCTTGCTTCTCCAGACCTCAGTGTTTTCATTTGTAACTTGGGAATGATGATAGATACAAGCAACTGTTACAAAATGTATCCATATGTACCTGAAACCCATGGTGCCATGAACTGCATATAGTGCATTTCCAAAATGGGAGTTACTGCTTTATTATCAACCCTAATGCACTTTTCTGAGAATTGTTTTCTGAAAATGGTGATTATATGTCACAGTTTTCTTTTATAATATGAATTTTGAGTGGCAAAAGGGGATGGTGAGCTCTCTGGGAGTTGTGTCAGGTGAAACCTAATTGAAGAATCTGGTAATGATGGACTTGGAAAATGGAGACTAAAGTCAGAAAGCCTCTTTGTGTAAACACAGAATCCTGTATTTCTGGAGGGTAGATAGAGACAGAAGAATTGGCAAGGAGTCAAACTTTAGTACCCTGTGAGGAATTTGTGATGTGGGTAAGTATCAGATGATGAACTCCCTGTCAATAGAGGTTCATGGATATCCCTGAACTGAGTAAGTGTTAGAAATTGATTTCTAAGCCTTTTACTTTATAGATGACATATAACAAATGTAATGTCAGGACACGCTGACAACTAGGTACACCATCCAGAGATCATTAACATTTCAATTTAGACATATATTTTGCAAATTATATAATCAGCCTGTGCATATTTTTATGATCTACTTCTAATTCACTGAGTGTAAGGGACAGTATTAAGGAAAATTAACATTATGTGAATCATTTTAATTCCTTCTTATTATACGGATGCATTTCATCCCTGAATGACTATTTAGTTCCTTCTCTTACAACCACCCTGTAGAATAACACAGGCATGGACCCTGCTTTCAATAAAGCTTATATTCTATTGTGGAAGACTGACTATACTATAAATTTAAAATATTATTTATTTGCTATCAAGTTAATGAAAATAAAACCAAAATGAGATAGCGGTGCATACCCATTCAAGTGGCTGTAATCTGAACTACCAAGAGTGGGCAAAACTGTAGAGAAAAGGAAACCTCCATGCTGGTGCAACTGTAAAATGGCCCAGACACTTTGCAAAACATCTTGGCATTTTCTTAGTCGAACATAAGCTTATCATACAAACTAACCATCCCACTCCTAGAAAGCTGCACAGGAGAACTGAAAAAATATATCTATGCAAAGACTTGTATGCCAGTGTTCATAATATTATTCATTACAGCCCCAAAATACTGAATAGATACAATGTGGTGTAGCCATATTTTGAAAGACTGTTCAGCAATAAAAAGAAACAGACCACTGTTAGAAGCTATAACATAAGTTTAGAAGCTAAATGCAAGAAAAAACAAACAAAAACAAAGCAAAACAAAACAAAACAGAAAAACCCAAAACCAAACCAAAAAGAAAAACTGAGACGTTTACATAAACTCTTCAGGAAAAAAAAAGTTACGGAAGTAGAAAGTTGGTTTCCTGGGGCCAGGGATGTGAGCTGGGATTGCTTGCAAATGGGCTAAATGGAAATTTATGGGGTTAATAACATGTTTTCAAATTAATTGATGGTTATGGCTGTCCAACTCTACAACTTGACTTAAAAATCACTGAATTGTACCCTTACAATGGGTGAAGTTTCTGGTATATGTCAATAAAGCTGTTGAAACTCATTTAAGAAAGAAAAAATACTCAGGTAAATGCAATGAAGGAAATAAGTTCATTATTGTGATAAAGAACAAGGGCAAAGGTCAAGAGGAGAGTAAGACACAGCTCTCAGGAAAGGCTCCCTTACTGCAGAGGTGGCCTTTAAGCTGAGGCTGAGCTCTGGTTCAGAAGGAAAACCTTATGTGGAACCAGACTGATAGCTTACTGACTAACCACAGATTCTGGGGCATAATCCTTCCCTTGTATCTGTCAGCTATGTGATCCTGGGAAAGGTCCCTAGCATGTTATGTGCCTCTGAAGAGGGAATGATAAGCATTATTACACAGACTAAAATAATGTGCATTTTCTGGCAAAGTGAAAAAAGTGTTAGAGGTTATTAACCAATTATATATTGCCAGTCAGCTGGGATGTTTATGATGCTTCCATGAATATTTTTATAGTTAAATCTGCACATAGTCCTCCTAATTTTTTCCCTCAAGAAAAATTCATAGAGGTAAGACTATAGTTTTAAAAAAATACATATTTTTAAGGTATTTGATACCTCTTGACAAACCAAGAAATGTCAAGTCACATACCTAAGTCTTTGGAGACTGAGAATTACGTTAACACGCTTTGCAACAAAAATTCTGTTTTGATGCATAAGGAAAGGGCTTGAAGCTCATTCACCTTTTTATCCCCAAGACTGTCTACAGTAATGTTTTGCACACCGTTAAGCAGATGTTCATTGACTGAGTGACTGAATCACCCAGAGAAAAGGTTGCTTTAGCAATTAGGGGATTTCTTGGTGACCAATAGTGTATAGACAGTTTTGTGAAACCCTAAACAGTTTCTTCTTTGAAGATTTCACCCCTGAAGGATGAAGGTCAGACTCTGCAGATAAAATGTTGAGCTAGAAACTCTAGATGAGTGGTTATGTTGAAAGGATATTGTCTCCTTCAACTCTTGGATTCCTTGTGATTTTTTCCCTTTTTTTATTAATCACAAAGAGGGGGCCATCTTATGCTTTTGAGATAGTTTAGCAATAGGAAAGGAACAAAAAAGATGAATCAGTGATAAATAAAATAATAAAATCACCAGTTGAAAATGCATTGGAGCTTCTAATGTTTAGACCCAAATTTGGAGATCAGTGGATTCATTTTGATGTAGTTAGCAGGTCCTCATGGCGTCTACAGAATCACATAGCCTGAAGCAGAATTATGAAGGCAGGAAACACATCTTTTGTGTTCCAGAGTATGCTTTTAGTTACCTTCTCTGTCACCGGTGGCCCCTTTGCTTCTCAGATGTGTGCTGACCTCCCACCCTCCTTTTTCCTAATATTTCCATCATATCTACTCTCAGACAAGCAATTGACATTATTTCTTTGGTATACTACTGAATACCTTGGACAGAAATTTGATAGTGTGCATATATATGACTATATATTGAACATAGGTACATATATACATATGAATTCGATTACTGAGAAGTATGTATAGTTATATATGCATTGCATATTTTGTTATTTCTTACATACACATTAACGTAGAATATATATGAGGTTATGTGTATCTGTACAACTCACTTGGTTCTTGTGTTTGCATGTGTGTTCATGTGTGCGTGCATTTGAAGAAAGACATAAATGCAAAAAGATTTTCTTTGATTTCACTTTCCTACGAGCTTAATTGTTTGATGTTCAGAAATATTTCTATGGTGTTGAATGAAACTTCAAAATTCATTATAGATGATCAAATAACAGACAGTAATAATATTTTGATGTGATAATATGTAAGTTTACCTATCTTTACACTCTTTAAAATATTCCATAAAATTGAAAAATTGATGAATGAAATACACTTTTACATAGAGCAAGAGAACCAGTGTCAGTATTTCATATGAACCCACGAGTGAGGAGAGCCCTGTGCCCCTCTCCATAAGGAAACCTTCAGATGTGTCATCTGCCTGGAAGGTCAAACTGAACAAGTTTTTAAAAACCTTGATCTGATATATGCTTATAAAGAAGAGGATGGCAGTCCTCAGCAGTCATGGCAATAACTTAATTTACTTGGGAGAGAGAAAGATAAGTGACAGGTAGAGAAAATTTCTGCCAAGCCTGGGAGACCTTGAGATGAAAGTGAAATGCTTGTTTATAACACAAAGGTCAGGTCCTTGGTACTTTTAAGAAGCCCTCTGTGATGGTCTCTTTTCATTTCTTGATGTCAAAATGAAATTGGATAAGTCTTGAATTTTCTCTCAGTTTTAATGGAATCAGAACCTCAAGCAGAAGGAGGCAAAAAGACCAAGAAATATGAAACTGAAGAGTTAGGCTCAAATAATGGTTTATGTAAAATGACAATTTAAATATCTTTGTCTTTATTTTTATTACCTATTTTCAATGCAAAATTTCTATAGTTTTTAAAGGCATAATAGGTTTGACAGGTAATATAACTTTATTAGGGCATATTTATTCATTTTAAACTATGTTATTGACTAATTCGTGTTACTGTCGACCATGATCAGGCTTAGATTTTATCAATAAGCAGCAAGCATTCTAAGAATCTCAACAACAATTATGCCCTGTGATACATGTTATGAAAGCTAAATACAGGGTATTAAGAATAATTTAGTGGGAGCTGTTGTGTTACAGGCTTCAGGAAAATTAGTTTTAAGAAAATGGACCTCAACAAAAAAGGTAGTGTCGCTTCAGTGCCATCAAGAAGGGAAGAGGGGAAGAAAATGTGTTGGGGGCTGGCTTGGCACACACTTGTCGACCATGAGGAGGATTTTACCTTTTATCTTATAGGAAGTCATGAAGGGTTTTAAGCAGTGCATTGACTTTTGACCATGTTTTAGTGACATCTTTATACATTTAAAGAATGGAGACTAATGGGGTAACAGTCTCCCTTGAAGCTCAGGAACTTCACAAAGGAAAATGAAGCTTTAAGCAAAATGAATAATCTCCTGGATGTATGTTAATTACCTCTAATTAAAAAAGAGTTTTAACTTCTGCATATGCCCAACACTGCCTATTAAATTCAAACCTCTATAAGGAACAGTAAAAGAAAGGTAGAGTTAAAGATGGCAAGTCATCTCAGGAAACAACCTTACAGCCATTGAGAGGACATAGCAGATCTACAGGAGTGACTGTCCTGAGACATTAATCACCCAGATAAAATTAACATTCTTGAGAGTTTTAATTTGTGTTCAAATGATACCATCACTTAGATTATTTTCTTTCTTTGAAGTTTCCATGCCATATATTGCAATCATAGAAAGTTTGTTTATCCAGTTCTACTTTAAGACCATCGCTAACAAAGTGACAATTTTGTTATTAGGGGCAGTTGTGATAGCAGACAAAATTGAAATCTCTTAGCTTTAACAAAACCTCTCACATTTAACTCTCTCTGTGCCTTGCCGCCGTCTTCCCCTCCTGTTACATAGATACCGATGTGAATGGCTAGAAAGGAATGCCGTGTTCACACAGAACTTGGTGAGTTTCTCACCTGTCTTCCACCGTTTGCTCTCAATCTCCCCTTCTCGTGATGTTCTGCTCCACTGCCAGACTCCTTGCCAGTGATAGGGGTGGATTCTACAGACCACTCGTGGTTTCTCCAACAGTACTCTTTCTGTTGTGAACACATGCTTGCAAAAGTATGAAACAATGCTGGGTATGCAGTTACAATTTTGAGAATGTATGTTCTTAAGAAGTCAGAAAACGATTGTTGCCTCTTTTTTATTTTTATTTTATTTTTTAACATTTTTTATTGATTTATAATCATTTTATGATCATTGCCTCTTACTCTTGCACATTAAACAATACTTACAACAGCTTTCTATTGGCCAATGGCCAAGTTCCTAAACTGTGGCTTAGATGCTCCTTTTTAAAATCTCTGTGACATAGTAGTCTCATTGAGCAACAAGAAAATAGAAGTCAGAGTTTATTTTACTTGTAAAGGTAAACTATTTATAGTCTAGATTTGAATCTAGGTCTGTCTGCTTTCATGACGCTGTTCATCCTGCCTTTAACGTAGATTTTGGATTACACCATTCTTTTGTTCCACTTTATTTTTCATCAAGCTTGCGTCTTTAACTCTTTTGCCTTTTCTCGCTATCCTACCCAGTCTTGTTGTTGACTTTCTAACCATGCCCACTATGGCACTGGGTGTGCTTTTCATTGTAGATTATGAAATTGCTGCTTTAACTCCTTGCACATCTTTAGGTATGCTTGGTCATAGATCTACGAATGCCATTAAATACATTTACCCCAAAATGTGTTTCATAGAATGCTGGTCAAATGAAGTGTTTCTTGAAAATGGGATGCCAAAGTCAAATAAGTTGAGAAAATTCTGCCGTTTTATACCTTTCTTCATATTAGATTACTTCCAATACACATCAGCACATGAAATTGTCTTAGACATCGTGCAGCAAAACAATGAATACTTTACCCATCTTAAAAAAAGAAATCTTTGACCATTAGAAAAATGTTCATTTTGGGGAAAAAAAAATGTTTCCTAGACTTCGATCTCTGCTCTCCTTCCTGGAATTCCCTTGAAATATGCTCAGTGTTGACCAAGCTAACTTTGTTACGTGGGTTAGAGGAGACTATGACTTACAGAAAGTTCCTATGTAACCTTGGGAAATTAAACATTTAACATTCCTCACATGTCTCTGCACTCAAATCCTATACACCCAGTTAAATCTGTACTTTTAGAAGTCACATATGGTTTCCAAGTCACTTTCCCAGTTATCTGATGCTCCAAGAATGCAAGGCATAATGATTTTTATTTATCTTTTAGAAGATTCTGTCTTAATCATGTGTGTTTTATAAAAGGGTATCAAATTGCGTGTCATTTTGAAATGTTATAATCCACTTAGGTTGCCACATATGAAACATGAAAAATTATAAAAGGAGGAAAAGGCAGTTACATTTCTCCAATGTATTTGATTTTTGTAAATCATTGACACAAGAGTGAATCTGTCCTGGGAGCATGATCAGAATAATTATCACCTTTTTATATTTTTCTTTTGACAAGTGGAAAAAAGGACTTGAAAATCCATAAACAACGAGACCTGCAATCTAGGTGTTGATTGAATCAAACTATTTACCTCTTTGCATAATTCTACTACCCAAACAATTATTGTCAAAATAAATGCAAACTCAAATTCAAGGTCCCACAGAATGAATTACTGATTTCCATGAAAAAAAAAGAGTCTGTGCAGCAGTGCATGACCAGCTGGATATACTTCTTCTGGGCAACTGGTAGGGAGTGATCATTCTCTGTGGGGAACTAAGCAAAGCACTCATTTAAATTTTATTGAATTTGTGACCAGTCACCCATAAAAGATAATTATATATACCTGAATATGCGGTGACCTGACCGTCCTATCAAACATAGCTTAAGAGCCAACCTTAACTACAGTGGAGTTTAGAAAGATGAATAAAAATACACACGAGGTCTTTTCTCAAAGTGTTTGGGAGAGAAATATGAATAATTTAATTTAGGAAGAGAATTGAATTTACCCAGCCTACAGAAAGGCTCAAGACAAGATGTGTTTAGACAGTAATGTTTTTAAGTAAGTCATCTTTGGAAATGATGGTCAAAGAGAAATACACTGATTCTAAGGGAAAGAAGAAAAAGTTACCTTGTTGGGTTGAAGTGGTTCTATGACTGCTCTCTGCCAAATGTGTTTAATCCAGTAGTTAACGTCACCAAGGGTCTGGAGTGAAGAAACACTAAAGGTAGAGAGTGTCCATGACACTATTATAGACCCCACCACGTCTTAGCATTTTTATAATAAAAACATCTGTAATTCTTTTCTTAATCTGTACTGAATATTCTGTTGTTAATCATATATCATCCAGAGATAAGAACAATGTGGTCAGTGATTGATTTGAGCTGGGGGAGAATAATTTCCGGGCTCATCTCCCTGTATTTTGATTTACTATGTCTTCATTATATGTATATACACACACACACACACACACACACTCAATTTATAGATATAACTCACATATATTAATTTCAAATATATATGTATATAATTTACTTGTGTGATATTAATAGTCTGATGTGGTACATCCTGGGTGACATGAAATATCATGAAAAGGTAACACACATAGTGTTAGCAAAATAGTTGAATGTCTAACTAAGATAAGGTGAACTTTTCTAGGAAGAAAACGTTAGCTGTATCTTTCATTTCTTTTTTTTTTTTTTTCTTTTTTTCCATTACATCCTTACTTATTTTATAAATGGAAGTTTGTATCTCTTGACCCCCTTCATCACTTCACCCCCTCCTCAGCCTACTCTCTTCTGTCAACCACCCACTTGTTTTCTGCATCCATTAGTTGTTTTATTTGTTTGTTTTGCTTGTTCATTTGTTTTGTTTTCTTAGATTCCATGTATAAGTGAGATCTTACATTATTTGTATTTTCTGTCTGGTTTATTTCATTTAGCATATAATACCCTCAGAATCCATCCATATTATTGCAAATGGCAAGATTTCATTGTTATATATGGCTGAATAGTATTTCTGTGTGTCTGTGTGTGTATCAAATCCTCTTTATCCATTCATCTGTCAGTGGGCACTTAGATTATTTTCATATCTTGGCTACTGTAAGTAATGCTGCAATGAACATGGGGTACATGTATCTTTTGGGGTTAGTGTTTTGGTATTTTGGGTTGAATATCCAAAAGTGAAAATGCTTGGTCAAATGGTAGTTCTCTTTTTAATTTTTTGAGGAACCTCCACACTGCTTTCCGTAGTGGCTGCAACAATTTACGTACTGACAAACAATGCACAAGTGTTTATTTTTCTCCATATCCTTGTCAACACCTGTTATTTAATTTTGTTTTGATAATAGCCTTTCTAGCAGATGTCAGATTGTATCTCATGGTGGTTTGATTTGCATTTTTCTGATCATGAGTGACGTGGGTCATTTTTTATGTGCCGCTTGGCCATCTATACATCTTCTTTGGAAAAATGTCTATTCAATCTTCTGCCCATTTTTAAAATAAAAAAAAAAATATTATGTTGTATAAGTTCTTCATATATTTGGATGTTAATCTCCTAATGAATACATGATTTGCAAATATCTTATCCATCCTGTAGGTAGCCTTTTCATTTTGTTGATGCTTTTCTTCCCTGTGCAGAAGCTTTTCAGTTTGATGTCCTACTTTTTTGTTTTCTCCTTTGTTGCCCTTGCCTTTGGTGTCAGATCCAAAAAATCACAAAGACCTTTATCCAGGATCTTACTGTGTATATGTTCTTCTAGGAGTTTTATGGTTTCAGGTCTTACATTCAAACATTTAATCCATTTTGAGTTAATTTTTGTGCATCGTGTAAGGTAGTAGTCTAATTTCATTGTCTTTGCATGTAGCTGTCCAGGTTTCTCAACAAAATATATTGGAGACTCTGTATTTTCCTCATTTTATATTCTTGCCTCCTTGTTGTGATTCAATTGGTCATATATGAGTGGGTTTATTTTAGGGCTCTCTATTCTGTTTCATTGTTTCATGCATCTGTTTTTACACAAATATCATACTATTTTGATTACTATAGCTTGATAATACAGTTTGAAATCAAGGAACACGATGCCTCCAGCATTGTTCTTCTGTCTCAAAATTGCTTTGGCTATTGGGGGTCCTTTGTGATCCCATACAAATTTTAGGATCGTTTGTTCGGTTTCTGTGAAAAATATCGTTGGAAATTTGATAGTGATTGACCTGAATCTGTATATTGGTTTGGGTAAAATAACTTTAAACAATACTAATTCTTTCACTCCATGAGCATGGGATATCTTTACATTTATTTGTGTCTTCAATTTTTTCATCACTGTCTTAGAGTTTTCATTCTTTTCAGTTAAATTAATCCCTAAGTATTTTATTATTTTTGATGTATTTTTAAATGGAATTTTTTCTTAATTTATTTTTTGATAGTTTGTTGTTAGTGTATAAAAATGCAGTATATTTTGTATATTGATTTTGTACCCTGCAACTTTACTGAATTTATTTATTGATACTAACAGTTTTTGTGCAGTCTTTTGAATTTCTTCTATATAAAATCAAGTCGTCCATAGATAGTGACAGTTTTATTTCTTCCTTTACAATTTGGATGCCTTTTTGTTTGTTTTTCTCACGTAATGCCTCTGATTAGGACATGCAAACTATGTTGAATAAGTGACTTAAGTTTTATCTTGAAGAATGGATAGGAGGTAGCTTTATAGGGAAGTCAAACGAATGAAAAAATCACAGGCAGCATATAGCTTGTGGAAGAAAGGAAGCCTCAAACAGAAGGACATGTTTGAAAACTACAGTACAGCACTCTGGCCAGAGTATGGTGGGGAGAATGAGGAGAGAAAATTCGCTGTAACCCGGTAGCAGTGTGAAAGTTGCAAGTTGAAATCTATGAAGTAAAAATACTAGAAAATATTTTGTTCAGCTTCATTTCAGCTTAATGTTTTGCAAACTTTCTATATTAACTGAAATTGTTAGTCCCACCTAATAGACAGGATCAGTCTGCAAGCCTTTACCAGGTCTGTGTGCCCATGATGCTTTTTCTGCAACACCTTCTACCTATACCTACAATTTCTGATCAAATATATACAGCACAGAGATGCACAAAATAGGATGCATTGGCTCATTTCACTCAGTAGTGCTCACTGATTTTTCTGTGGATCTTTTTCTGTAGTGAACACAGGGCTGAAAATCTGGAGATCATATCTCTAATTCCAGCCATTCAGTTACCTGACTTGGAGAACTTGAGCCTAGTGTCTTCTTTTTGGCATTATATAAATATGAATAGGTGGTTATCAAAGTTGTTTGTTTGCATTATAGTCCTATATTAAAATAAAATAGCTTGTTGGAATCTAATATATTAAGAAATAAAAGCCAGACATCTCTATTCAAAGCAGTATTGGATGGTCATGAGATTTGGATACCACCTGCTGTCGCTAGAAGTGACCTTAGATACCACTGTTGTACCTCTGTTTTGTATTGAGTGGAAGTCATATAACCAGGGCTATAAAAATAATTTTGATATATATTCTTGTGTCCACTTGAAAGGTTCCTCATAGTAGATGAGGTCAATGCTCAGCATATCTGGTAGAGGAGCAATCATTCCTACAGTGTTTCTGTGGCCTTTTTTTTTTTTTTAAATCTCTTTGTAAAACTCTCTCCTGTTATTCCCCTGACTCTTCAATGTCTAATATCCAGGACCAACACAAATGGCACTTCCAAGGGTTAAGTTCCCAGGGTTTCTTCTACTTGAAACAGATCATTTCCAACTTTACTAATTATCAAAATCATTATCTAAGTGAATAAAACATTTCTTTTTTTTCACATCTTTATCAACATTGTATATTCCAAGCGTATCATTTGTTAATCTTATGTGTGGAATATTATTTCACTGTTCTTTCAAGTTGTTCCCACATAGGACTATGAAAAAAG
Organism: Camelus bactrianus; assembly: GCF_048773025.1. Classification (NCBI taxonomy): domain Eukaryota; kingdom Metazoa; phylum Chordata; class Mammalia; order Artiodactyla; family Camelidae; genus Camelus; species Camelus bactrianus. The sequence goes on from NC_133542.1 coordinate 94,395,428, forward strand.
AGAAGATTTTCTTATATTTATTGACTACTTGGCTTTCTTTTTTGTAATAAGTATTCATGTTTTGGGCTGATTGCTCAGTGTATGTTTTGGATACTCAGTCCTTCTTATTCATTTGCATTGTGGCATTATTTTTTGTTTATATTTGTGCCTCTATTATCTTTTAAGAAGTTAATAAATTTAACATCGTTAGATTATTTCCTTGTAATGTCTCAAATGTAATGTTTGCTTTTCCCATTTTGGTATTTAATAGTGTATCATTTACTACGTGTTTACTGACACAGATTTTATCGTATATCAAATTATTACATACTATAGCATCTATGTGTGTTTCTTTTGAGCACATTTGTCTATTAGTCTAAGTAAAATATTGCACAGTGTTCATTTCTAAAATTTTATTATAAATATTGATATCTGGTTAAGAATCCCCCCATCCCTTTTAGGTTTCACAGAAAACCCTGCCTAGATTTGAACTGAAGTTGTATTGACCACCAACAGATATGTAACATTTACTTATTTATTAGCGTTCTTTATATTTTGTTTTGTTTTTTAATAATGTTTTATCCTTTTTTCCCAGAAAATCTATAGATGTATTAAAACAATTTTTCCAGTTAACTTAGAGTTATTGTTGACTTTGGAAACATGTCCTTTATTTTTCCTAGTATAAGAAAATGTTTCCACTAATTTATAAAATTGTATGTTTGATCGCTTTTATATTTTAATGTTAATAGAATTTTCAGTGTTGATCCATAATTAAGTAATATGTTTTGTTATAAATTATTTTTTATTTTTGATTAAAAATAAAATATGATAATTTTACCACCCCAGGAGTTTCCTTTATACTATCAGTAAACTGCAGAAGTAACGACTATAATTACCAACCTTTTATCATCATATATTGGTTTTGCTGTAGTTGAAATTCAAATAAAATTGTGAATAGTCTATGTAATCTTTTCTGTTTTCCTCTTGTGCAACATGATACGTTGTGAATTCATCTATAGTATAACATGTATTGAGAGACTGACCTTTTATTTTTTTGTTTTATAGTAGAATGTCATTATAAATAATATTATAAATTGTCTGTCCTTTTCTTGGTACATCTGTGTTCTTTCTAGGTTTTTTTTTCCTATATGAGTATATTTGCTATAAATATTTGTGCAAATATCTTTTGTTGGAATTTGAATGAATTGTTCATGGGAGTGGTATGGGCTTAGGAAATATGTACATTTAGTTTTACTAGATATTGCTAAGCATTTTTTTCAAAATTGGTCTAATTAATAATCTCTTCAACAGTGTATGAGGGATCTAGTACTACTTTCTGATCAGTACGTCATATTGTCAGTCTTTTCTGAATCTTCGCCTTTCTGATGGGTGTGTTCTGTAATCTCATTGTAGTTTTAATCTTCCCTTCCCTGATGATTATTGAAGTTGAATATTTTTCATATGCTTATCGATCATTTAAATACACTCATTAGTAAACTCATTAGTAAAATGCTTCTATAAAACTGTGCCCCATTTAAAAATTTTTATTCTTTGGCTTTTTTTATTGATTCACTTCATCCTTCATATATTCTGGATACAAATCATTTTCAGATGCATGTACACAGAATATCTTCTACCTTTCTGCAAATCACTTACTTACTTTAATTTCTTTTGGTGAGCAGAAGTTCTTTATGTTAATAAAGTTGCTATATGAATTACATTCCTTTATGATTAGTATTCATGATTATTAATATTTTAAAAATTGCTACTCCAAGGTCATGAAGACTTTCCCCTCAAAGTTTTATTTTTTAACCCTAGAATGTTGATTTTGTTTTAATATGAATCTGGTTAACCTGATAAAATCTATAATCAACCTCAAGTTAACTTACCTGTATGGTATAAAGTAGGATTAGGGTTCATTCTTTTTCCCATATGGATATCTAATTGCTCCAACATGATTCATAGAAAAAGATGAAAACTTTTTCATAATAAATTTTGGTGGCAACTTTATCATAAATCAAGTGTGTATAAACACATGGAGCTACTCCAGACTTTAAAATCTGTTCCATTGACCTACATCATGGATGGGTAGCATCACTCCTGTGGTGGTTGTAGTTACCTTGCCTTTGTAGGTCATATGAACAATTTTTCTTGGTTCTTGTGTTGGGAGCTTGAGTCATGGTATTTAAACTCTTTTTGTCTGATATGTGCATTTTAAAGTATTAAATTTATCCCCCAGAATTACTTTATCTATATCCCACAAATTTTGTTACACCATAATTTCATTATTTTCATCTTAACATGTTTTCTAATATTCATTGTAACTTTACTTTGTCCTATAGATTATTTAGTAGTTTGTTATTTTATTAACAAATACTTATCATTTGTTAATAAATCATTATTGATTGTTAATTTATTTCTGTAATGGTTAGAGAATATATACTTTATTTTTCCTAACAAAAATTTATTTAAATTTGTTTTATGGCCCAGAATATACTTTATTTTGTTAAATGTGATGTGACCTTTTGAAAAGAATGTATATTTTACAGTTATGTGTGTGGCATGTATCAAATAAGACAATTTGCTTAACAATGTTGTTAAAACCTTTTATTTTCTTACTTTTTTTCCTATCAAAAGAAGCATATTGAAAATCTCTAATGATGATTTTTATTTTGTGTCTTTCTCTCTTTATTTTAGTTAATTTTACTTTATGTAATTTAAAGTTATATGTTATGTGCTCCCAAATTTAGGATCGTCACATTAGTCTATTGACTATTTTATTATTGTAAAATGTTCCACTTTATCATTCATAACACATCTTGTCTTACCTTACCTGACTTTGAGACACTCTACTTCCTTTTTGGTTTATATTTTATCATTATTGTACTTTCCTTTGTCATTTTTGGATTTGAATTTAAAATGTGTTTTGAAGGCCTGGTCATATTTTTGCCCTGTCTTAAAATTTCCTTAATTCACTGTTAACATTATCACACCACCTTCCCTTGGGTTAGTTTTTGCATGGTATTTTTTTTTTTCACCTTATTTTACTTTCAACCCATCTTTTTGAAGTTGTTTCTTACAAAAAGGGTATTATTAGATTTTTTCTCTCTCCCTTTCTCCATGTCCTATGTTTGTCTTTTAATTGGAACATTTAATCCATTCATATTTAATGTTATTATTGATGTTGTTGGGTTTAAGACTACCGTCTTGCTATTTGTTTTCTATTTGTCACATCTGCTCTTCATTCCTTGATTCCATTCTGTAGTCTTTTGTACTAGTCAAGTAGTTTTTGGTTTCTATTTGAGTTATCTCTCTTACCCTTTTGGTAACATATTTTTCTATTACTGTTTAATAGTTTCTCTCATTATTTCAAGATTTGTTAAATTATTGTTGACTTATCTCAAACTGCTACTTTTATCTCATCCCAAATAATACAAGAAACGTGCAACAATTTAAATCCATTTACATTTAGTTCTTTTCTCCCAACTCTTGTTATGTATTTTATTTCTGAATGTGGTAGAAAAGTCTCAGATATTACTGTGATGATTGCTTCATGCATTCAATCGTCTTTTATATTTATTCACTCCGTTGCCCTTTTTTGAGGTGTTCCTTTCTTCTTGCACTCTAGAATCCAACCCAGAATTAATTTTCCGCAACCTAATGAAGTTCAGTATTTCTTGTAGTTTAATTTGCTCACAAGTTCTCTTAGCTTTGTTTTCTTGAGAAGACCTTTGTTCAGCTTCATGTTTGATGAAACTATTTTCACTGGATGCCAAGTTATTTCTCTGAATTTTTTTAACACCTTTATTAAGGTGTGATTCCTATACAGTAAACTACACGTATTTCAGACATACAATCTGATGAATTTTGATAGGTGTATACGCCAGTGAAACTGCCACCACTGTCAAGATAGCTAACATTTCCATCACTCCCCAAGAGGTGCAAATTTCAAAATCCCAATTTGGAATTCCCTGAATTTTAGTAATTTAAATGTGTTATATTGGTGTATATATAGTACTTAAGAAATTATTTGCTTTTTGAAAATTTTATTCCTGTATATTTTAAATACATTTACTTTTATATATGTAGTTTAACTTCTAAATTTAATTAAAATTGCATTGGCAGTAATCTGAAGAGAGATAAAACTGAAAGACCAAGGGAAATGCTTGCTTGCTCAATACATAAAACATACATTAAAGTAATGAAACATTTCTTAAAATAAATTTGTAAAAATATTTGTTAGCAATCTTTGTCGAAAAGAATTCCCTTTGGGGCAATTAGGATGGTATCATAAGCAAGCAGTAGAATAAACAGGCAATAGCAATCATTTAGGAAATACACTCTACAATTAGCCTAAAGAAACTTGAAAGAGCCTCATTCATTTCCTCTCTAAATATATAATTTAATAATTTTGTAAATTATAACATGTCACCATAAAAATAACTGAAACACATTATCTGAAAATTATGAGTGAACAAAATTTGAAGTAAGTAACTATTAAGGAGCAGACATAAATATCCTTTCAGATGTATTCAGATGTTGTAATGCTTTATTTTCATCTCTACTGACTGTATTTATATTCTCTGGTTAAACTTTCCTCTGTAACTGTGGAAATGATATCAGATAGTGCTACAGAAATTTATGGTAAAGAAAGGGAGGTTTAACAAAATGTCATTTTAATCGGAGAAGCAATTATTGTTTAATGGAGTTGAATTGTTACACTCACTCACACAGAAATCTTTTGCCCAAAAAGGGGGCATAATGTAAAGTTTACAACCAGGGTTTTCTCAGATATTTTCAGTAGGCACTAGATAGTAATATTATTTTCTAAATATAATTTATGTCTTTCATTTGAATTACTCATTCTGCATTTTTGTTTGGAGTTGAGGGAAGCAGGAGAAGAATCAACAAAGCATCATTAAGAAAAGTCAACACTAACTATAAGTCTTTGGAAGAAGGCATTCATGTAAAGGCAGAATTTCAAAGCAGTAGGTCTCAGTTTTAGCTCTTCTTCTATCCCTAATGTTAGTTCTTATAGTTATGTTGGTGTTTGCTTTTTTGCTTTTGTTTTTACCAGTTACCATATTTCAAGCGATTTTTTTCTTAATGAACATCTGTTTGGGTTACCCTGTCCCATGCGAATTCTTCATTGCATTTTCTTATTCTCAAGATGAAATTCTGTGTCCTTTATAAATTTCTCTACCTCTCTCCCAGTTGGTTCATCTCTCTCTCCCATTCTATGCTGCATGTTATCACTGTTCCCTTTTGCCATTTTGCTAGTGACAAGCCATCCTTCAATACCCAGTCCACAAACCACCTCTTCAGCCTCTCTCCCACTCTGGCATTGGTTGTGCCCTATGCACCTTATCCACACTGTGCAACTGAATGAATACTTATACAACCTGTTTGTCTTTCAATTAGACAATTAAGTGGCAATTTTAGCACAGGAACTGTGAGACATATATATATACATGTATACAGCTTTGAGGGCATAACACAATGGGTTCCTTCATTTTTTTCTTAAAGTAACAGCTTTATTAAGATGTAATTCACTTACCATAAAATTGGAACATTTTCAGTAGTTTTTAGTATATTTACAAATTTATAAAATTATCACTGCTATTTAATTACAGAACCACATCATCACTCCAAAAAGAAACCTCATGCCCATGAGCAGTCACCCCGAATTGTCCTTTCCTCCAGCCCCAGATAATGACTCACCTACTTTCTGTTTCTATGTATTTACCCATTCTGGATATTTAATGCAAATCGAATTATATAATATGTAGCCATTTGTGACCGACTTTCATGTGGCATTAAGTCTTCAAGGTTTAGCCATGCTGTGGTTTGTATCAGTATGTCATTCCTTTTTGTTGACAAATAATATTTCTTTATAGGAACATGCACATTTTGTTTATACATCCATCAGTTGGTGGGCATTTCTGTTGTTTCCAGTTTTATCTGTTATGAATAGCATTCTATGAACATTTGTGTACAAGTTTTGTGTAGGTGTTTTTTCTTTCATTTCTCTTGGGTAGATACCCAGGAGTGTTATTGCTGAGTTATATAGAATCTCTACATTTAACATTTAGAGGAAGTGCCAAACTATTTTCCAAAGTGGTTGTACCATTTTACAGTCTTAAGAACTATGTCTGAGAGTTAAAAAATTAGGTTATTTTTTGTACTGTTGAGTTCTAAATATTCTTTAAAATCCTAGAGACAGATTTCTTCCCAGATATTATATTTGTAAATATTTTACCTTACTCCTGTGTTGAATTTGCACTTTCTTAATAATATCTTTTCAGGTGTAAAAGTTCTCAATGTTTATGAAGTAAAATTTTATCTATTTATTTTCTTTTATCATTTGCACTTTTGGTGTCCTATCTAAGACATTTCCCAGTGAAAGATCACAAATATTAACTCCTGTTTTCCTCTAAGAGTTTTACAGTTTTAACACTTACGTTAAGGCCTTTAATACATTTTAGTGAGTAATTTTAATTTTGTGTATGCTATGAGGTCAGGGACCAATTGATTCTTGTTCATGCATATATCCAATTATCAAACACCATTTTTTCTGAGTTTTATTGAGATGTAATTGACATACAGCACTGTACAAGTTTAAGGTATACAGCATAATGGTTTGGCTTACGTAAATCATGCAGTGATGACCACAGTAAGTTTAGTGAACATCCATTATTTCATATAGTTGCAAAATGAAAGAAAAAAAATTCCCTGGGATGAGAATGCTTAGGATGTACCCTCTGAACAGTTTTCATATATAACAGACAACAGTGTTAATTACATTAATCACGTTGTACATTACATCTCTAGTACTTACTTTATAACTGAAAGTTTGTACCATTTGACCACATTTTTCCATTCCCCTCAAGTACTGTTTTTGAAAAGACTATTCATTCCATCATGGAATTGTCTTGCCCTCTTTATGGAAAATAAGTTGATAAACATATGGTGGTTCAGCTAGGACTCTAAATTGTACATGTCTGTCTCTCTGCTGAGTTCCCATGGTCTTGATCACTATAAATTGTAACTAAGTTTTATATCTAAGTAAATTTTGAAATAGTAATATGTGAGTCATCCAAATTTTTTCTTATTTATTTATTTTTTATTTATTGGCTATTCTGGCTCACCTACATTTCTAGATCAGTTTCAGGATCAGCTTGTCAGTTACTGCAAAATGAATTGGGTTTTTGATAGAGATCACATGGGTTCTGTAGAACAATTTTGAGAGGATCGCCACCTTAACAAATGAAATCCTCTCATCCATAAATGTGGAAAGTTTGACAATTCATTTGGGTGTCCATTGATATCTTGCTACAGTGTCCTGTGGCTTTCAGAGTAAAAACTATGACCTTTTTGTTAAATTTATTTATGATTATTTTATTTTAGATGCTGTTTTAAATTGCATTGTTCTACCTTGATTTTCATGTTATAAACATGTAATGTTTATAAATACCATTATAAATACCGTTGATTTCTGAATAATGATCTTGTATGTTGTAGCTTTGTAGAACGTGTTTATTAGAGTTAGTAGGCTTTGTTTTTAGTGGACCCCTTTATTTTTGTCACCTCTATACATGATGATATCCTTAATGGAAAGAGTTATAATCTTATCTGGATGCTTTTTATTTATTGTTTTTGTCTAATTCCTTCCTTACAACCTTCAATACAATATTTTTTAAAATTTTTTATTGATTTATAATCATTTTACAATGTTGTGTCAAATTCCAGTGTAGGGCATAATTTTTCAGTCATGCATGAATATATATATATTCATTGAGACATTTTTTTCTCTGTGAGCTACCATAAGATCTTGTGTATATTTCCCTGTGCTATACAGTATAATCTTGTTTATCTACTCTACAATTTTGAAATCCCGTCTAACCCTTCCCACCCTCCGCCCCCTTGGTAACCACAAGTTTGTATTCTATGTCTATGAGTCTATTTCTGTTTTGTATTTATTTTTGTTGTTGTTGTTGTTGTTTTTGTTTTTTGTTTTTCTTTAGATTCCACATATGAGTGATCTCATATGGTATGTTTCTTTCTCTTTCTGGCTTACTTCATTTAGAATGACATTCTCCAGGTGCATCCATGTTGCTGCAAATGGCATTATGTTGTCGGTTTTTATGGCTGAGTAGTATTCCATTGTATAAATATACCACTTCTTATTTATTCAGTCATCTGTTGATGGACATTTAGGCTGTTTCCATGTCTTGGCTATTGTAAATAGTGCTGCTATGAACACTGGGGTGCAGGTGTCATCCTGAAGTAGGGTTCCTTCTGGATATATGCCCAGGAGTGGGATTCCTGGGTCAAAGGTTAAGTCTATTCCTAGTCTTTTGAGGAATCTCCGCACTGTTTTCCATAGTGGCTGCACCAAACTGCATTCCCACCAGCAGTGTAGGAGGGTTCCCCTTTCTCCACAGCCTCTCCAGGATTTGTCATTTGTGGACTGTTGAATGATGGCCATTCTGACTGGTGTGAGGTGATACCTCATTATAGTTTTGATTTGCATTACTCTGATAATTAGTGATATGGAGAATTTTTTTCATGTGCTTATTGATCATTTGTATGTCTTCTTGGAGAATTGCTTGTTTAGGACTTTTGCCCATTTTTGAATTGGGTTGTATGGTTGTTTATTAAGTCGTATGAGCTGCTTATATATTCTTGAGATCAAGCCTTTGTCGGTTTCATCTGCAAAAATATTTTCCCATTCTGTAAGTTTTCTTCTTGTTTTACTTCTGGTTTCCTTTGCTGTGCAGAAGCTTGTAAGTTTCATTAGGTCCCATTTGTTTATTCTTGCTTTTATTTCTATTGCTTGAGTAGACTCTTCTAGGAGGATATTTTTAAGATGTAAAAGACTTAAACATAAGACAAGATACAGTAAACCTCCTAGAAGAAAATTTAGGCAAAACATTATCTGACACATCTCAAAAATACAATATTGAATAGAGATGGCAAAAAACCTTCATCCTAGTCTCCCTGGTCTTATGGGAAAAGCATTTCACCATTAAGCATCATATTAGCTGTGGGCTGTTTTGTTTGTTTGCTTTTGTAGGTGCTCATGATCAGTTTGAGGAAGTTCCTAATTTTTTCAGCGTGTTTATCTTGAAAATATGTTACTTTACTCTAGAGTTCTCTTTCATCCCTTGAGACAATCATGTGTTTTTATGTGCTTTATGTGATTATAACAGAATATTCTATTATAATTCTAACTTAATTTGTTATGTTACATTGATGATTTTGAAATGTTAAACCAATCTTTTATACCTGAGATAAATCCTACTTGGTAAGGTTGTATAATCCTTTTTATATTTTACTGGGTTTAGTTTTCTAGTTTCTTTTTGGTTTTTAATTTCTAGCCTTTTCATAAGGAATATTGGTATGCAGTTTTGTTTTGTTTGTTTTACTCTTGTGATATCTTGTTTTGGTATCAGAGTAATAATGGCCTCACACAGAGTTAGGAAGTATTTCCACTTTTTTTTTTTTAAATAGTTCATGAAGAATTTTTAAATTATTTTAAAGTTTGATAGAATTCACCAATTAAACCATCTGGGTTTTCTTTGTGTAGATCAGCATGAACCACGTGCTGAAAAATAGTTCTCTGCGCCTAGTTGAGAAATGTTAGCAGGAAAATAATACCAACAATATCTGAGACATTGAATATAATTCTCTATTGCTACATAACCAATTATGTCCTAAACTTAGTTTCTTAAAACAATAAACTTTCATTGTCTCACATTTTCTATCAAGCAGGTATTCAAAAACATGTTAGCTGGGAGTATGCATGGCTTTGTCCAATCAGAATATTCGGAGGATGCTTCAGTTCCTTATTGGATGCTGACAGGAGGCTTTACATCATAGCCATTTGGTCCTGCTACAGGGTTGCCTGATTGTCCTCTTTACCCAGCAGCTGGCTTCTCCCATAGCAAGTGACCCAAAAAAGAATGAGATTAAAATTATAGTGCCTCATGACCTAGCCTAAGAAAATAGAAATTGTTATTCCTACAGCCTTACTCACTAGAAGCTGGTCACTGAGTCTGGCCACACTCAAGGGTTGGGGAATTAGGTTCCACCCAATGGTCAAGGGATTATCAAATAATTTGAGTACATATTTTTAAACCACCACTCCTGTATTATGCACCTACTATGAGCCAGGCCTATTTCTAGGCACTTTATAGTAACTTATTTACTCTGCAGAAAAAATCCTATAACTAGATGTTAAAACTACTTTAATTTTTCAAATGGGGAACTAATCCTTTGAGAATATATATTAATTTCCAAAGTCACACAGTAACATCAACATTGTTACCCCAGGCAATCTGGCACGTGAACTGATGAGTAACCATGATACTATTCAGCATCTCAAAGGTAACATCACCAAGTTTGCCTTCTCAGGCAAGAAAACTGTTAAGCCTGTCTGTGTACACGGATTGCTGCAGACGGTGGGATGTGAGAGGTCACAGAGAGCCAGGCTATCGCTCCCTTGCTTGCAGTCACAAAGGATGACTCTGTGCACTGGTTATAAAATCTAGACAGTTCAAGATCATCCATAATTTAATTAAGGAGGATGCTCTTATAATACTCACAGAAACTTGGTTTTCATTGGCCAGCAAAGAGGCAGACCTGAATCTGAGTCTGGCTTCAAGACTTTAGGATCTGTAGCTGAGTAAAACTGATTTGCACAAATTATTAATCATTCTTATGTTTGTCCCAGTCATTTAAGAGGCAATGTGAGATAATTTCATCTCATTTGTAAATGAAAAAGTGTAGAAGCCAAGGTCTTCAGGACACGAAGAAAGCTGAAAACAGTATTTCTACATAATAGATAATTGAATTTCAAAACATATAAATCTGTGGTCAGAATATGAGCCTCTTAGAAATTTTTTTGTTTGTGGTTTGACTGTCAGCTCAGATGTGTAAAGCATTCTTCTTTGATGACAGGCTTTTTACTGAGATTTTTTTCTTTTCATTCCAAGTCTTTTGGTTGTAGAATTGAAATGAGTCTCTATTATGACAATGAAGTGTCATAGATTTTAACCAGTGTGGATCACCTCTGGTGCTGATCTAATGAAAGGCTATGAAGAAGACAGGAAAGATAACAAAGGAGCGATCATAAAAACCCAGGTAATACTTTATGGGCTGCAGTTTAAGCTTTGAATAGTGACAATAATCTTTTGATACTTATCATTCCATATTCTGAAAGCATTTGCTTTTGCAAGAGAAGTCAAATTTGCAGCCTTGACAGTTGGGATAATGGTGCATCAGTAACAAATTAGTTCTACTTATTAATCTTCATAAGGCTTTCCATAATCTATTGAATGTTATAATAATAATAATTAATAATAATAATAATAATAACAACAACAACAACAGCATGGTTAATAGCAAAATTTTCATATCATCAATGTGGAGGAAAGCACAAAATTAACAATATATTATTCATCACTAAGGACCGTATTTCATTTATACTAAATAGAGAAAAATATTCTATTTTTTATAAAAAGGTAACAAAGAGCAGTGAGATTAATGGTTTAAAGCATGAATGTTAGAGTCACATAGACACAGGATAAAATCTCAGTTCCATAGCCTTATAATTTTGAAATTTTATAGACTGAATCAAAGTGATTCCGAATAAGCAGTACTTGTAAAATGCTTCCCTCGCAGATTTGTTGTAAGGATTAAATGATAAAAAACACAAAAGCTGCTTAGAAAAGGGCCTGGTATGATATATTGGATACATGGCAACTGTGAATGCCATTGTCACTGGCCAGAAAACTTTAATGAAAATGTCACATTTACTACCAGGTGTTATTTAAATTAACAAAAATGATGATATAATATCTTAAACAAGTAATTGTAAGATTAAAACTTATTAACTTGTGTACTTACGTCTTGACACAGAGCTATCAACACATGGTAGACAATATTATAAACAAAATATTTTTCGTTCATAAATCCGGAGATAATGTCCACTTTTTTGGTTGGTTATTTTTGTTTTTCAAATATGTTTCCCATAGGAAATATTAGCAAAAGCATTTTAGCAGCATGAAAATAATAGTATACCATGGCCAAGTAGAATTTACACCTGTGATTCAATAATTGTTAAGTGTTTAGAATCTGTATCTATTTTTCAGTTTATTATTTGGTCAAAAGTTAAATTAAAAAAAATCATTTCAACAGATGCCAAACATAGATTTAATACAATTAAATATTTCTTTTGATAAAAATGTTTTTTAAATAAAAATATATGTGGTGATTTATGCAATATTTATCTTGCTGCTACATCTTATATGCTTATCATTTGATTACTTGAAGCTAATGGTGCTTGATACACATGCCAATGTCTCGCACTTCCCTTGAGCAGCAGTCAAAACAATTATCACTGATATTGTGTAAAGTTGGTCTGGGTGCTGTAACCAACACAGTTATATCAGGGAAATGAATGATACAAAATTTGAAATTAATAAAAATAAATCAATATTTGTCAGTGATAGAATGATTATAGCAGTCATGTGAACTATCAAAACATTATGAGAAGTGATGTGAAAAATTGTCAGTATAATTATAAATTTGATAAATTTCTTATATAAAAATAGAAAGGTTGTATTTACAGTAGAAATTTGTTAAATATCCATATTATGAAATCTTTCAATTCTCCTACTTGTGAATCATGGAAATATGGACTGTCATACCTAAATTTTATGTGGGCAGATTCAGTATTAAAATATTTCACTACCCTAAGAAGTAAATTTACACTTATTGTGGTTCCATTTAGTGGATAACCTTATTATAAAGTCCAGAATGGTTCTGAAAAAAGAGGAGTATTTAGAGAAAAATAATCATAGATGAGAGAGGAGAGCAGCCAGTTATATGTATAATATAATTAAGAAAAAATATATATTGGTATACATGCATGGTGAAAGAGGACAGTTAATGAAAGAGAATAGAATGTCTAGTTGGACAAACATACTGAAATTTAACATTTAATTGATCTAGCATTTCAATTTAGAGAAGGAAATATGGATTATTTAATAAAGTTTCTTGAGAGAAATTCAGAAGAAAACCAACTAGGTTGGATCAATACTGATATAAAAATATTTTTAAAAAAATCAATTATTTGTATTAAAGTACCGAAGTACATAAATTAAATTGGAATAAATACTTATTAATATTGAGATGACTAAGCAGTTTCTAAGAACACCAGAAGCTCTAAACAGACAGATTGGTATGTTTGACTCCATAAATATAAAAACAAATCTGAGAACTTTGATTCTGGGAAATAGATATACTTTCCCCTATTCCTCCCACTAAGTTAAAAACAAAGCAAAATGCACAAAAACGTGGACAGAGATTTGCTCCCAGCATGAGAGCATGAAGGGCTCTCCAGACCACGCCCTAATGTGACTGGTGAAAATTACTTACATATATATGTTTTATACATATAAATAATTATGTAAGAAAAATAAATATTCAATCAATATAAAAATGTGTACATATACAAAATGTATACTTTATATATTTATATGTTTATATATGATAATATGTATTTATATATAATAGTATTTTAATTGCTTATATAATATGTAGTAGATAAATATAAATAACAATGTTTATATTTATAGAATTTATATTTACTTATACAAACAAATTATATGTAACAATTATATAAATAACAAGTTTATATATATAAATATGTAAATGTTATATGTATATACATAACAACTATTTATATCCTCTGAAAATGCTCCAAATAGCTTACATCAAGTGAATGAATATTTACTCAAGAAAATATGTAAAAAAATTCAGTAAGAAAAGCAAGAGACTATAGTGTTTGTACTAAGCTTCGCAAAGCAGAAATTCCATTCCAGACTGGGATAGCTAAAAACACAGGTCTCTCCCTCTCTCCCTAGCTCCCTGTCAGAGGGTTATCTTCCCAGAAAGAAATTTCTGGTTCAGAATTTATCATCCTCAACCCAGCTACCTGCTGCCTAGGCTCTATTCTGAGTGAGTAAAATTGAGAGTCAGGGGCTACTTCTATGTAGGACCCTTTGTTGAACAGAGGCTCTGTCTTTGACATGAAATCACTGAGACCCCACTTTTGCTCTGACTTGTAAACTAGTGTTCCTACACTAAGCAAAGCAATCTGTCCAGCATGAATTATGGCTTCTGCTTCTCTCCATCAAGTGTTCAGTTCCTAGATCAAGGGTGTTACTCCAAGAGAAGCATCCCATTGTGCCCACCCCAAGAACCTTGGCCTGCAAATTTGCACTGAGAGAGAAGCAAGCAATAAAATACTATGTAGCTCCTAATCTCTTTGCAAAGGAATTGAGTTCATTAACAAAAGAGCATGAAGAAACTAATGTCTGAGGGTGCTCTCAAAAACAGTGAAGACTGTGGTAATGGATAGCAATTGGGACATTTGTAGGTTCAGTGAACTGCTAAACTGTACACGTTAAATACATGTTACATTGTTAAGTTGGTTAGTTTACTGAAGAGAGCTGGAGAGAGGAGAGGGTAAAAAATATACTAGACACATAAAAAACAAAATTTTAAATGGCATATATAAATTCAACTATGTTAATTTTATCATTATATGTGAATGGATTAAACAGTCCAACAAAAGGCTGAAATGTTTAAAATGGAGGAAAACAAGATCCAAGAATATATTGTCTAGAGGAGTCATGCTTTATATTCAAAGATACAAATAGTTTAAAATTAATAGGATGAAAACTTTTTTTATGCAAGCAGCAATCACAATAAAGCTGGAGTGGCTATACTGATATCAGACAAAAAGCTTTAAGACAAAAAAAAATAAAGAGACTTATTTTATAAAGATAAAATGGTAAACCATTAGAAAGCTATAACAATTATATACATATATGCTCCTAACAATAATACCAACATACATGAAAGAAATGAATGGAGAAATACAAAATTCAACAATAATTATATGAGATGTTAATAACCCACATTCAACAATGTATATATGCTAAACAGAGGATTCAACATGGAGATAGGAGACTTGCACAATACTATAAACCAGCTATAACTAGCAGAAATTTATAGCACATACCATCCAGTAATGACAGGGTATATATAGTCTACTAAAGTGAGCTTAGAACATTCTCCAGAGGACATAAGAAGCCACAAAACAAACTTCAAGAAAATTTAAATGATGGAAATAATATGCAGTATATTCTCTGACCACAGCGGTGTGAAGTTGGAAAGCAATAACAAGGGAAAAAGTGGGAACTGACAAATATGTGGAAATTGAATATGCTCCTAATTAACAAATGAATCAAAGATGATATAAAGGGGGAAATCATAAAATAATTTGAAATAAATTTTGAAACTTTGAAAATCAAAGCACAACATAAAGCATATGAGGTAAAGCTAATGCAGCAAATAGAGTAAAATTAATGCTGTGAATGCCTGTATTAAAAAGGAAAATAGATTTCTAATAAAAACTTAACCTTCCACCTTAAGAGACTGGAAAAATGAAAAGCAAACTCAACCTAAAGCAAGAAGGTGAAATGAAATAATATACATCAGTACTAAATAATAAAAATTTTAAAAAAATAACAACAATATAAAAAATAAGTGAAACTGAAAATTGTTTTTTGAAAAAAATCAGTAAGCTTGATACAATTTTATGTAGATTTCCCAAGAAAAATGAAAGAAGTCTCTAAAACTAGGTCAGACATAAAAGAGGAAACATTATTATGGTCCTTACAGAAATAACAAGGATTATACAAGAATATATGAAAGATTGTATGCCAGTAAATTTCTCAGGTAAAATGGACCTATTCCTTGAAAGATACAAACTACCAAAAACACTTAAAGAAATAGACAAAGGGAATGGATCTGTAACATGTGAAGAGATTAAAATAGTAATAAAATTGTATTTATTCATATATTTATTTACTATTAGTAATAGTAAAACAAAAATTTAAATATTACCCACAAAGCAAAGCCTAGGCCCAGACTTGCTAAATTCTATCAAACTTATAAATAAACATGAATACCAATTTCACAAACTTTTTCAAAACATGAGAGAATGTTTTCCAAATTGTTGTATAAAGTGAATTTTACTCTGATACCAAAACTATTAAAGACATCCCAAGAGGGGGAATGAAAAACTACAGACAAATATATTTTATGAATATGGTTCAAATATCCTCAACAAAATATTTAAAAACTAAATCCGGCAGCATGCTAAAAAAATTAGATACAAGTAAAATTTATTCCAAAGATGTGAGGTTGGTTGAATATCCAGAAATCAATTAATGTACTGTGTCATGTCAATAGAATAAACAAAAATTACATGATCGTACAGTAGATGCAGAAAGAGCATTTGACAAAATCCAGCACTCATTCATGATAAAAGCTTTCAAAAACTAGATGGAAAATTCCTCAATTTAATAGAGAGAACCTATGAATAACCCAGAGGTAACATTATACTTGATGATAAAATACTGGATACTTTCCCCCTAAGATCAGGAACAGGGCAAGAATGTCAGTTCTCACCTTTTCTATTTAACATTGTACTGGAAATTCTAGTCAGTGCAGTTCCCAAGAAAAATAAAGAAAAGGCCTCCAGCTAGTGTTATACTTAACAGGGAAAGACTGAATGTTGCCTCCTGTAACTGGGAACAGGCCAAGGATGACTGTTCTCTTACTCACCAACCTGCTGGGAGTTCTAGCCAGTGCAAAAACTCAAGAAAAGGAAATAAATGGCATACAAATTTAAAATAATAAAATTGTCACTATTTGCAGATGATATAATTATGTGTATACAAAATCTCAAGAAATCAAAAGATTTTTTAAATATTCTTAAAAATAATGAGTTGGCAAAGTTTTTAGGGTACAAGATTAACATGTAAAATCATTTTATTTTTATATAATAATGAGGGACACATGGACACTGAATTCTAAAATATATTACCATTTACAGTCACTCAAAAAATGAAATTACTAGGTATAAATCTAACAAAGAATGTGCAAATCTTGAATGCTGAAAACTACAAAACACAGATCAAAGAATTCAAGGAATGAACATGTGGACCAAAGCCAAAATATCACTGCTATAACCTCTAGTACATGTACATGTACATGAAGGGATGAAGTTTATTTGCTGTCTGATTTTTTTTAACTCACTGCATATGTTAGATAAAATCACAAAGTGAAGACTTGCACATGTAATAGTTTAGATGTTCCTCCAGATGGAATTGTTGACTAAGTTTTATAGTCTACTACTCAACACTGTCAGGGGGTAGCAGTGGGCTGCTGTGTATCAGTATATTTCACGCTGCACCCTGACAGGCAGAGTGGAGGCACTGACAGCCACGAGATGACAGAGCAACTCTCTGCTTGGTTGGTCCCTTTGGTGACCCAGTAGGAAGAAAATCCCATGGGAGTTAGGATGCTGGGATTCTAGAACTCATCTTAGTAAATCTGGAGAACACTTGAATGAATTGCCGTCTCTGGGTCCATTCTCAATGTTACAAAGACCGAGATAGTGTTTGCATTTTCTTCTGAATCCCATTCCATTATGTTATATGAGCATTTCAAAAGCCACAGAAGCCTCCTAAAGCATCCGGTTCACACTAAGACTCTTACTTACCTAACAGCAGTAGTAATAAATACTGTTACCTGAAACATTACATATTATGATGTCAAATCATAAAAAAAGAAATCAAGGAAGATTGAAACAAAAGGAGAGATATAACATTCATGTATTAAAGACATAATATAGGAAAAATGTCAATTTACCTGAAAGTCATGAAAAGATTTTGACAAAATTGGATTCACAAACCCACAATATTTTTATAAATTATTAAATATTATTCTAAAAGTTACATAAGAAGGCAATAATTGTAACATTAATTTTCACACCGTATGTGAAAGTTGTTAGAATTAACTATAATGGAAATTTCGACAATGGTCAGCTTTGTCCATGGTACCTACAAAATACCCCCAACTTGATGTTCCAGAACTTTAATTTGAAAGGGATGTCCATCTATGTCCACATGCTGGAGTTTGAAATAGAGACCCAGCCAGGAGAGTTGAGAAGTAACAACAGATTTAGAAGAATAGAAACACAGGAAATAATGTTGAAGTCATTTGAATGTCCTTTTATTTATTACCATGTATTTCTGATTAGAAAGATTTAGAACTTTATTATAAATCAGAATTTATGACACACGGTATACACATTCTCATGAAAGCTATAACATAAGCCACTTTAGGGAAAAGAGAAAGCCATTAGCCAGTAATAAGACATTGACATAATTATATACAAGTATAAATGAAAGATCTAATGATGTATTTTATAGCTACTGTAGTACATTCACCTCCTGGGCTTAACTTCAACAGGGATGAATTATTTTACATGCAGACTAGCTTACATCTACATGGTTGGTGTAGAAATGAAAATCAATAAATCTTTTCTAATGATTCAAATAAGCAGTGACTCCAGAAGTATTCCCTGACTAGGGAACCGTTTGAAAATAGCATGCAATAAGCAAAACTGAAATGACGCTAGAAGATGTACCGTCATTCACCCGTTGCCACTTAGCTCCAAAAAAAGTATGTAGTAAAACAAAATTCCTCTGGTGTCTTTCTTCAGTTAAATCACTTTTCTAAAATGTAAGACCTCGAACAGGAATCATTTAAAAAATATGAACTATGTTAACATTGATATGTGACTATTCTAAGATTCATATTAGAGGAATTTCCCTGTCCTAACTTCCACTATTTATATATTTTTCTTTCTGTTGCAGAACTAAGTTGGTAAATCCTATACAATGTATTGGAGTCCATCTGATATGAACGTATCGAGCTTTTTTCTAAACTTACAATTACTGGTGGGGGGTGAGGGGAAGGAGTTTAGAAGGGGTAAACTGGGAGTATGAGATTTGCAGATACTAACTACTATATATAAAATAGGTAAACAACAAGTTTATACTATATAGCACAGGGAAATGTATTCAGTATCTTGTAGTAACCTATAATGAAAAAGAATAGGAAAACAAATATGTGTATGTATATGTGTGACTGAACTATTATGCTGTACACCAGAAATTGACACAACATTGTAAACTGACTATACTTTGATTTTAAAAAAAATTTATTGATAGAGTTAAGGCATGACTCTATCACAACAACATTAAGAAGCAAATTTTAGCCAAATTATGGAGTAAACATTGCAAGAATTACATATGCAATTTTAAACTACAATAAAACTTTAATATATGTGTAAATGTATATACGTACACATATATACACACACAGATCCATATATAAACTGTAGTATATAGTATAAGGACTATGCTATTATTTTTAAAGGTAGGCTAAAACTGATTGAAAATTATATTTCAAGCACCGAGAACAATGCAAAACAAGACACCCTTGTCTAAAATCTCATCAAGATTCAATTAAAATATACATACTCTAATTAGACTTATTTATGGCTAAGAGATAACTGTTCTCAAAACTTTAATAAATTTTCTACCAATGAGATCACAGTTTATTATTTGCCATCAGTTACTAGCTATTTTAATACAAACAAAAGTTTGGAAGGACCAACCATTTTTGTTGACATTATTTGCATTTTTAGGCCTAACTCAATTATTTAGAATTTATGAAAATATATAAACTTCACAGAATATATAAAATATTGTTATATTCTAATAAATAAAATTGTAATCACTCCTTTTAAAATATTAAAATAAGTGAAAAATCACTGATGAAAAATTTAAAATGGTGATACAATATTTAAAGTAGCATATACCATAGCAGAATTCAATATAATATCAAAATGTGAGTGCATGTTGTGTTCTTTATTAAATTATTTTTATACTCTCCATCATTTATCCAAATTTAACTGAAAAACTAAAGAATGACAAATGGCAACAATTCTTGGCAGAATTAACCAATTCAATATGGAGACTCAAATAATGAAAATTGTCAAACTCATGATTTGCTTATGAGATAATGACCAAAAAAAACATGTGGAAAATTTTGTTCAAAGGGATATTTATTTTGTATGTGTAAGCCTATTTTGTAGTGCTATTTTGTTTTAAACTTGAACTTTATTTACTTTATTCAGTGCATATATATTTACAAAGTATTATTTGGCTGCCAACATATATATGTATATATACACATAAATTATGACTTGCTATATATGAAAAAATGTGTAAGAATAGATGAGATTTTACCAGTTTGTTTATAGTTTTCATTCTCAGATTCCGTTGCATGAGTCAGAACTACTAGTTTTATCCTCAAACATATTTATATTGTTTATATTATTTACATTTACAGTTTTTAAATATTCACATTCAAAAAAATTTTAAAACACTAAAATTATAAAATAATATAAAAAATGTAGAATGTAGAATTGTAATTTAGAGTTGTTAGGATCACAATCATGGTTTCCAAACTGCAACAAAAGGTACTATGTTCTGTTTCATCTTTTCTAATATGAAGCCAATAATACCTATTTCATAGTTATTCAAAAATTAAACATACATTTTGGCTATTTATAAGGATCATATTAAGTGATCAAAAATATTAGTTCTTTTAGATTTTACTGTTTCCGAGTCCAAACTTGTTCTGCTCGCCACACGACAGGCCAGTAAACCGGGAGACAAGGTGTTGGGACAAGGAATAGTGACTTTATTCAGAAAGCCGCCGACCAGGATGATGGTAGACCAATGTCTTAGAGAATCATCCTGCTCTAGTCAGAATACAGAAAACAAGGGAGGGGGTCTGGTTGGTTGTTGCAAACTCCTTGCTGCAGGCATTCTTTGTTCTTGCAGCCCTCCTGGTGGGCCAGGTCATGGTGTCCCTGTGAGCTTCCAACAAAACAAAGGTTGTTCTCTATTTTGCAACTTGCCATCTCTACATAAGTGCAGAAGTGCTAACATCCTTAAAGGTCAGAGCCCCGAGGACAGGCTCTCCTGTATGTTTCAGGCTCAAGGCGACATTGTTTTACAAAAGGTGCAGAGCTGGCAAGACTAAGCCTAGAAAACAGGGCGCAGTGGTTAAAACTAAAGGAACAGATCCAACATAGAGTCAGATTTGTCTCCTCTATTACATTATTTCAATTTAATTTTTAAAAAATGAATGATAAAACATAAAATAGAAAATGATTAAAACAGGGCAGAGTAAATTCCAAAACTAATACAACTCACATTTGAATATTGCATGGAAAACACTAAAATACAACAGCATTTTTCATTAAATGTAGATAAATATGATTAACTTTCTACAAACTTGTCTACATTGTTCAAACTTCCTCTAACGAGTAACGTGGCATTGTTAAAGTTGAAATGTATTTATTTTACTTAAACACACTATAATCTGAAGAAAAACCTAGCAAATGAATGAGAAACAAAAGGAAATGGAAGTGTGGAGGAAAGATCTAGGAATAATCTTTGAGATAATTCTCAGACTGGCCTGGAATTACCTGCATGTGCTGTAAACTGAGTGCATTGTCATTTGTGGAAATTACCATAAACATCATATTATAAAAGACTAAAGAAGATATATAAAGTTAAATCAATTAAGAAATTAGGATTTTTTAAAATAAGAATAGATACATAAACAGATAGATGTGAGGGAATAGATTTTAAGATTAAGTTTAGATGGTTAAGTACCAATAATTAATTCCAGGTAGCAAAGGAATAAGAAATATCGAGACTTTTTAGCTATTTTTAGTATTTGAATAAAGTAAAATTCACTGTTAAAAGTCCAGCAAAGATTTTCTGCTTAGCTTATTCAAAATAATATATTGCATGCTATGATCTTCCCAAATCAAAAAGCCTTTATACAGACAGCCTTTAAAAATAATAGAGTGAGAAAACACAAAGAAAACAATGTAGGCTACTTGAACATCTTGCACTTTCTTCTGAGAAGTGGCTGCCATAATGTTAGACCCATCCACCCCACATCACACGACTCACCTGCTTTACTATCTTTCAGATCTTAGCACGAACACACTTCCTTGACATGTCTTCCCCACCCTCCAAGATTAAATTAGGGCCTCCGTGAATATTTTTTGTTTATCGGTTCATTTGTCTACGTGCATCACTATGAGCTTTTTGCACATTGCTTTTCTACCACTCATCACACTCTGGATTTGCGTCGGTGCTCCCACTGCACTGTAGACCTGAGGGCATCACCTTAACCTCTCTCACATCTGGTCCTCTGTATGTCACGTAATTCCTGGAGCATAATAGGTGAACCATTGCATGTATTTGATGAATGCATAAATGAAATCATTGTATTTCTCTGTGACTAATTGTTTTGGGCATAATTTTATGAGCTTCTTTAACATTTGCATATCTTCTTTGGTGCAGTATCTGTTTAGATAGTTTGACCACTACTACTGAGCTGTTGGCTTTCTTTTAATTGAGGGTTTTTTTTTTTAATTGAAGTACCATCAGTTATAATATGTCAAATGTGTACAGCAATGTCCCAGTCATGCATGTACATACATATATTCATTTTCATATTCTCTTTTAATTGAGTTTTGAGAGTTTTTATTCTGGATACTAGTGTGTTATCAGTTACATAATTTGCAAATATTCGGCCACTCTGAAGTTTGTCTTTTTACTTTTCTATGAGTGTCTTTACAAAGAGCACAGATTCCTAATTTTGAGAAGTCCAATAAACTTTTTTTTAATATTAATTAAATACCATTAATATTGTTCTGGTGCCTTACCTAAGGAATATTTGCTTAATTCAAGATCGTAAATATTTCATTCTATGTTTTCTTATAGAAACTTTATGATTTAAGTTTTACATTTAGCTTATAATGCTAAATGTCATTTTTAGTTTTTTTCCCCCATATATTGTGAGGTTGCATAGATGTCCAATTCTTCCAGAACCATTTGTCGACAAGCCGTTCTCTACTTTCTCCCCTGAATTGCCTTTACACATTTGTGGCTAATCAGCAGAAAATACCCATCTCTGGATCCATTCCTGTATTCTGTGTTCTGTCCCACTGATCTGTATTATCTACCTTCTCGCCAATACCACGCTGCCTTGATTCCTACAGCTTTATCATAAGTCTTAAAGTCAGAGTCAGTCCTCTGACTGTTTTCCTCCTTCGCTCTAGTGTTGGCTGCGTGGGATCCATTGTATTTTATAAACTTCAGATTCAGTTTATTGACATCCACAAGGTGACTTCCTGGGGTTTTGATTGCTTTGTGTTACATCTATGTATCAGGTTGGGGAAAACTGAAATCTTGGCAATAATGTGTCTTTCTCTGCATAGAACTTAGAGCATCTCTCCTTTCATTTAGACCTTCTTTGATTTCTTACATCAGAGTTTTATGATTTTCCTCATATTGATCTCATACATATTTTGTTAGTTTTATGCCAAAGTATTTCATATTTTGGTACTAATGTAAATGATATTTTGCCTTTAACTTTAAATGATGATTTTTTATTGCTGGTATATAAAAAAGCAATTAACTTTTGTGTATTAAACTCATATCCTGCAACCTTGCTCTAATTGCTTATTAGTTCCCAGGAATGTTTTTTGTTGGTGGTGATTCTTTAGAATTTTCTACATAGACAGTAGTGTCATCTGTGAACAAAGGCCATTTTATTTCTTCTTTCCCAGTCTGTCTGTTATTTTATTTTAATGTCTGATGCATTATCTAAAACGTTTAGTACAATGTCAAACATTATGTGTGAAAGCACGTATCCTTGCCTTTTTCCTGATCTTATTGGGGAACCATCTAGTTTCTCATATTAAATGCAACTGCCAGCTGTCATGTGTTTTATAGCTGTCCTTTCTGAAACTGAGGGACTTTCCTCTATTCCCGATTTGCTAAGAGTTTTTATTATGTTTGGTGTTGGGCTTTCTCAAGTGCTATTTTTTGCATTTATGGATATGGTCATGTGATTTTTCTTCTTTGGGCTGTTGATGATGGATAACAGAGAGTAATTTCTGAATGTTAGACCAATCTTGCACACCTAGAATAAATCCCATCTGCTTGTGATTTATACTGATTATACATCATTGGATTCTATTTGCTGTTACTTTGTTAAGGATTTTTACATCTATTTTGATGAATGATACTCATCTGCACTTTTCCTTTTTTGTGATATCTCTGTCCAGTTTTGGTATTAGGGTAATACTGGCTCCTGAAGTGAGTTAGGAAGTATTCCCTCTGCCTCTGTGTTCTAGAAGAGATTGTACAGAATTAGAACAATTTCTTCTTTAAATGTTTGCTAGAATTCACCAGTGAGCACATCTGCGCCTGATACTTTGCTATTTTAAAACATATTTATTATTAATTCCACTTATTTAGTCAGCATGAGCCTCTGCAGTTTATTCTGCCTGTGTAAGTTTTGGTAGCTGTGTCTTTAAAGAAATTGGTCCATTTCATCTGTGCTATTAAACCTGTGGGCACGGAGTTCATCATATTCCTTTATTATCCTTTCCGCGTTCACAGGATCAGGAGTGATGGCTCCTCTTTTATTTTTGTTACTTGTAATTTGTGCCTTCTCTCTTTTCCCTTTTGTATCCTTTTCAGTTGATTTGTCTTTTCGTGCTTCTTTGAGTTGCCATTTATGTCATATTTTATTTGTTTCAAATACCGGCCATTCTGAAAATTTCCTTAATAAGTGCTGGATGTTTCCATATTGTGTTTAATGTGCTTGAGGTTTATTCTGTGATGAGGTTAAGTTACTTGAAAACAGTTTGATCTTTGGGGTGTTGACTTTTAAACTGTTGTTAAGTGGGATTATCATTGTGTTTAGACTAGATGTTATTTTTCCCCACTGCTGACTACCCTTACAGATGAGGTTTTCCTTCCTGGATTGTGGGACCAAGCGCTAACCTCTTTCCTTTGTGAACTCTGATGATTTTGTTAATCCCTTTCAGGGGTCATTTCCCAGGCCTCTTATGGCTTCCTTATACTATTCATGTATCGGTCAGTACTCAGCTGAATAAACAAGGAGAAACTTCTGTAGGTTTCCAGAGTTTTCTCCAGAATTCTGCCCTGTAAACTCTAAGTGCCTGAGGTTCTCAGCCTCTGATCTGTGTCTTCGCTTCACCGGGTCTGCATGGCTTCGCTTTGATTCTCTTTCCTTTTATGTTGACCTGGAAACTCTCTCTAGACAGTTCATAGTTACAAGCTCATTTTTGCTCTGTATCTTTGGGATTAAACTGATATCCGATATCTTGTCATTTTTATTTGATACTTTTTTTTTCTTTTCCTAGGCATTCCAAATGGGAAAGTAAATCTGTTTTCTATTTCTCCTTCTTGGCAGAGAACAGGTATCAGTAATAGGAATCAATTACCTTGTTTGTGAAATTTCACTCTAACACGTTTAGATTATGAGGAGATTGAATTGGTTCGTGAAATCCAAAAAGGAATTGAACACAGTGTCAGGTCAGGACATACGTTCTCCTGGACATCAGGAACCCTTCAGCTGTGAACAGTTATCTCCGATTTTTCCAATTTCTGCTTCTCATTCTCTCTCATTGGGGGCCATGTTGTCTTCTCACTGTGGACAATTTGGCCACAGAGAACCCTGTAATTTATCTCCATATCTGTTATATGTAATAAGGAAATGTTTTGCTGCATTCTGTGGAGACACATTTGGCCCCTCCTGATTTACTTTTCCACACTGAACTTCTTTAACTGTAGCTGGGAAGACCTTGTGGGGCATCACTGTCTGGGGAAGTAGGGGTGGATAGGTAGAGAGATCGCCATTAGGAAAAAAGGTTGCTGTTCAAACAGTCCTATAGCTGCTCCTAAAATCTTAATAGTGTCACACCAGTAGTCATTTAGGAAGAATACGGCAATATTATTCCCATTGGTATATGGTGAAATTTTAATTTTTCCAGTTTTCCAGGAAAATAAGATATCTAATGAATCATGTGTTGATTATTCAATTTTGTATCATTTGGTCAAAATTAAGCATGGCTTTTATAAAGCAGACATCTCTCTGAAGTACAATAATGTCTTAGGGACTCCAGTTTGAAGTCTCTTGGACCCAAACCATTTTAACACTCAGAGAAGTTTACCATCAATATTACAGTCTTTCTGATGTTTTTTCTTTATAGTTTTTCTATGTACACCTTACAACTTGTCATTGTCACTTTTAATTTCCACCATCCATACCTGTAAACCTTATTTTTCTTTTGTTATTTTCTAAGACACAGAAGTCCAAATAACACATACTTGGATTGTGACAAAGTGACAACTCTCTAGCAGTACTCTGGAAGTACTCCAACATTACTTAGATTAATGTAGACCTAGGGACTAAAGATTTGTGGGAAAAAACAAAAAAACAAACTTGAAAATCACTGCTAGTGTCAGAGACATTGCAAGAACTTTTATCCCAGTGTCATGTTTGGAAGTCAGTGATGTGTTTCTTTTTCTTCATCTGATAGGGATAGAGAGCTGACTATCAAATGAGTCAATCACTAAATCAGAGAGGAGAGTTTTTGATGGAGGAAAGGTGATGATTATCACTTTTTCAAAGTGAGCAATTTACTATATTCTTGGCTACATTTCATTCAACTGTATGCAAGAAATTCAGCCCCACCACCCTTCTAAAAAATCTTTCTGAAAAACTGAGCATTTAGTGTTACATTTTGAAAGATATTTTGAAAAGTAAGATGACTGCAAACTTTCACTACTATTATTTTTTTAGAAGTTAATTTTCTATGTGATCGGATAATGGGTATCTCAGATGTAGTAATGTATCTTTTGTGTGTGTGTATATAAATACAAACACAAACACAAGGCTTAGGCATTATGAATAGTATGAAGAAGTGGAAGATGATGTTTTTCTTGTACAATCATGACTAATTTAATGCACATCACATTTACCATTCATGGGAGGACCTGTTGGTTGATGAGTTTAGATTAAGCTGGATTAAGACAGAGAAATTAAGCTGGAACCAGACAGAGAAAGAGGTTTGACATAATGCTTAATTCTTGCATTTAAGCTTTGAATCCACTGAGGACTATAGCAAGATTTATGGAGATACATAGTATAATTTATAGGATATTATTTCCTCTTAATTAAGGATAAAACACTACTAAATAAAATAATTAATTTTGATTCAGAATGAAAATGCTTTTGCATGTTGATCTCTCTCATGTTATACATTACTGAGTCATTGACTCCCTATTTCTTTGTATTTCTTACTCAAATTAATAAAAAAAAAGAGATAACAAATGAAAATGGAGTTAGGAGAAACTGAGGCCCCCATAACATTTTACAATTAAATATGAATTTTTTTACTGCTGTGTATTTTGCCAGTACTCAAGTGCCACTTTGTTTATTTTGTCCTTCAACAACTGAAGGGAACGCGGAAGTTTGTTGTTATTTATGCAATCATTTGTTTATTGCCTTTTTAATGGCACTCACTGAGTTTGATTAAACTTTTATCCAACTTCATTTTGCAGTATGTGGAGTTTAATTATCAAATGGCAAGTTATAACATTTTGTTGTCCTTGTTTTGAAAAGTTGAGAGATACTGTGGGAAGGTCTTCTGAGTTTCTGCTCATTCTGGCTAGCTTTATAAATTCAGTTTTGATTATTAAATTGCATTGTGGTTCCTACTGTTGGAAAACCTCTGAATAGCAGTAGGCCAGATGTTGTTGCCTGATTAGATACTGAGATATTTGAATCCCCAGCTGCAGCATTATAAACCTGCTCTTTTAATACTTGACTCTAAGTTTTCCATCTGCTTTCAGCATCTGGTCAGTTCTGTCTAGGTTGTCATTTTATTGCATTTCTTCTTTGTTGCCCCACAAATAAATGAAATTTCTCCATCCTTATGACCAAGTCAGATATGCCATTTTCAAATAGTGAAACATACATTACTTAAGTAATGATTGTCATAATACTCTTATTAATATACAGTTTTCATTTTTTTAACACATCTATGATACATAATGTAGACTAATAATATGTTACATTTAATATGACAATATTCACTAAGGAAAAGTTAATTTATCAGACTAAGCTGGGGATCCATCTCACTCTTTTTTGAAGGGATGTTTTAATAAAATAACCATGCTAAAATGTTCTTTCACATTTGTCATATTACTGAGGAATGGATTAGAGAACAGAGTTAGAATATATTTCATAATTGGTGTTTAAAATCTTTTCAAATAGGAACAACATACAATTATTAATATTTGAGACCAGATGTGTAAGGACTAAGTCATAGATGGCATTACTGGGGCCCTGTGTGCAGCCACCCTGTCAGTAATCATTCTTTTCCATCATCTCCTCCACATCTGAAGATGTTCGCATTCATACCACGCCACTGGTCTGTCTCTTTAGTCAAATACTACTGCATCTCATTCACAAAAACATCGATCTTAATTATTTCATTTGAAGTTTTACTTAACCAATTGGGTTAAAACTCAATTTAGAGATGATAGCTCTACTTATATATATATATATACTTCACAAAATTATATACAGTTTTGATGATTTAAAGAACAGACAGCAAGTGTGAAG
Organism: Camelus bactrianus; assembly: GCF_048773025.1. Lineage (NCBI taxonomy): Eukaryota > Metazoa > Chordata > Mammalia > Artiodactyla > Camelidae > Camelus > Camelus bactrianus. Next base: position 94,423,940 of record NC_133542.1, read on the forward strand.
GACTGAGAAAGAGATCATCCACATTATATAGCGTGAGCAACCCAGACGTTGTGAGGATGGTGGACTTTAACATCCAAATAGTTGAGTAAATAAGCCAAAACATTATTATTATTATATTATTATTATTAGGCAGTGGGGCAGAAAAACTCAGTTTACAGACATAGAATAAAGTTTAAATTCATTTATTCAAAAATATTTATTCTGTGCCCACTACATACATGCCTGTCACAATTTGATGTCCTTATGCACACCAGAAAACCAAAGAAGCTAACAAATACAGCTGCTTACACATAGTTTATATTCCAATGGAGGCTGGAAGACAATTTTTCTAAAGTGCACATCACCTAAAGATCATGCTATGAAGCATAGGAATTTTATAAGATAGTTCCTTACAGAAGTATCAAAATAAATGCAATGTTTAATGTTTTAAAAGAACATAAATTCCTTGATTGTGTGTGAAAAACTGCTGTTTCAGGCTACAGTACTTAGGTGAACTTTGATAGAAAAAAAAAAGAACAGTAACAACAATGACAAAAAGTAGAGTTGATAAAGAAAGAAAAAACATGACATTTGGGATTTGGCCAATTTTCATAGAGTTGCAACCAGTATATCAATAAAGTGATCACATCAGGACAGACCAGCAGATGCATCAGACTCGTGCCAACAGGTAATGGTAAATGAGATGAAGAAAAAAATTTCATCAGAGCAAAAAAATTTCTCCTAGTCATTACTTTTGAAATCTTCCTTGTGAGAAGAGGTTTAAGATTAATGCCAGAACCACTGTTTATTTAAATAGTATATTATCTATTTTTGATGGATTTATATCCTTAACCTCATTATGACATTTCAAGAACTCATACACAGTTCACTCCAGTATGTATTATTTGCATTTACAATCTAATACTTCCACAAGTTTATAATAATCCCAATTAGGGAAGCTCTCATGGTAATTAACATAACAGAAAGATATTTAATATAACTGAACCCAAGTTAACATTTTTAGCAAGTTCCTCTTATGTAGATTAAGTAGACCATGTTTGGTTGTACTAGTTTTTGATGACAAAACCATTGCCAAATCTTAAATACTTAAAAGACTATCAATCAATCAATCAAACCATTGCCAAATCTTAAATACTTTAAAGACTATCAATCAATCAATCAAGACAATTTTTATTCATTAGCTTTGCTTTTTAAAAACCAAGATAAATGACTTAATCCTAAAGTGGTATACATAAAAATAAGAAATTTGAAATTTGCCTGTCCTTCAGCAATCCAAAATGATACATTTGAGCATAGTCTCAGACTACTAGTACAGATGGATTTTATTTATCCTCAGATTCTTTAATTTTTTAAATCAAAGACAGGTTTATTCTTTCATCCATCTAGAATTTATTGATTTTAGTTACAGTGAAGACAAAAACACAAAAGCCAAATAATAATGGACTGTAATTATGAAATGATGGATTTAAGATCATGACCTGTGATTTAGGAAAGTTATTTGATTAACTGAGATACTAATCTTACTAATTTACCATTTCAGCATTATGATATTACAGTAGATAAAATAAAGATAACTATTATAATATTCAATATGGGGTAAAAGTGCAAAAACCCGCAAATGAACAACAAGTGAAAAACATTCGAGTAATGATAACTGAATTTTGATGTTGTTTATTGAGAATTCTTACCAGGTTTTATTTTGCTTTTAGGAAATAATACTATGTCCTAAACATTCTTCATATTAAAATTGGCCATTTAACACAAATCAGTGCTTAGAAAGCTCTAGCTACTTACTACTTACTTCAGGAATGTGTCTTTTTCCAGATACTAACTGCTATGCAGAAAATAGATGAACATCAAGGTCCTACTGTATAGCACAGGGAACTAGATTCATTACCTTGTAATAGCCTATAGTGAAAAAGGATCTGAAGTGGAATATATATATATATCAGGTATATATATATATCCCTGAATCACTATGCTGAATACCAGGAATTAACACAACATTGTAAACTGACTATACTTCAGTAAAAAGGTTAAAAAAAAAGTAAATAAAAAAGAATGTGCCCTTTTAATTTTGTTTGTGAAATCCACAATAATAAAAACCTAAAACAAAGCTATATTCCACTATTTAATGATTAATACAACAAGTTAAAGATGGGATAATTTTCATCATATATTTTGCAAAAATGCACTCATATCAGTCTCTTGTATGAAAATGAATAAATTTGCAGGTACTTAAATTCTCTATTGACAGCCATAATATTTTATCGAGGTACTGTGAAATCAGTTTGCGGATCATTTGAATAAGCTGAATGGAGAGAAACAAGAAACAGTGCAATATCTGATTGTGAGTTCTTTAATCTGAACTACTTCTTATTATTCCTAGGTCTAAAATTACTATGTATTTTTATTACATTTCCAGGAACTAAAGATGATTTGCAAATGTAATTGCAAAAAGAGATAATTTTAATATCAGAAGATTGCAAAGAAAACAAAAGAAGGAGGAATTTGACTGAGTGTAACTCTTCTAAGGAAAGACAACACCAGCCTGCAGGCGTACACATATCTAGGACATCCTGTTGATGGTAACATTTTAATTCACGGTAAGCATTATTTTAAGTGCGATTGTTTTGATTGTTTTTGCATTCAGCTCTTGAACTTTTTACACTTAAACTAAAACTTACTTCAGTAGATGATCCATAAGAATATTCTATATGTGGATATATTACTTTTGACTATCACTCTATACCCTGCATGTCCTTTGCTGAAACTGAAGTAAGAAAGGAGCTATTTCATCATCAGAGAGTTCATTCATCATCAGTGTTACTGGAGACGCAAGATAGATTTCTTGTAGTTTACCAACGAATCTGCAGGGCATCTGGCCCAAGCTAGAAAGCGGTGGGACCTGCTGAGATTTGCTGAAGGCCTGTGTGGATGAGAGAGCTCATGTGATAACCAGCCTCACAGTTCGTTTAGGTCCATTTGTAAAAACAGTAACATCTGATTGTGTGACACAGGCACACCAAAAGACTGATGCTTTTGATTTAGACTTTCAGTCAAACTAAGAAATTCAAAAAGCTTGACCTTAGGTAATCTAGCTCAAGGCCTCCTGTTTCCAGCAATATTTACTTGACTCTCTTTTTATAAGAAAGTCACCATTAAACAATGTTTTAAAAATCTATCTTGACAGATATAAATGTTAAAGAAAACATTTTTAAAAATATTTCACTTGATCCCCCGTGGATGCCCATATCCCAAAAGGAGAGGAGACGTCTCTTACAGTAATGAAATCATGCACCACTTCCAGAATGCCCTTCATATGTGTACTTCTGAATAGTTATTGTCAGAGAAGAGTTTTTTCTGTGCAGTTATCACTCATACCCTTGAGAAAAGCCCCAAGAAGGGTATAACTCATGGTTTACCAGGGAAAAAAGAGATACAATTATATGTGTGTGCACATTGATGTTCGCTTTCCTTGCTCAGTCCCTTGAGAGAAAACAGTAGCATCATTTTGCTGTAAGTGACTCTGTAGCCATATAAGGTCCTCATCCAAGTAGCCTTTATCTTCAATGAGCCTGTGGGGGACTTTAATTTAATGGTTTTTGGTCATAGACCCCAACTTCCTTCTTACAGCAGTGCTTTTCTCTATATCACATCAGACTCAGTTTTTAAGTTGCCCAAATCAAAAGGACCAGAATTAGATAGACTTTGTCCATCAGAAAAAAAAAAGTGGCTTTGCAACAGATAAGTTTCAATAAAACAGCAAGTGGGCTGGGTTGGCCACAGTTGTCCTTAGATAAGGACGCTCAGGGGGTCACATGGGAAATTACCTTGGACAGTTGGGACTGTGGCTTGAGCTGAGTGCTCCCAAGAACCCTGATTCTGGAAGTGATTTTAATTTTTCCATAAATTCATTTTAAAACTTGATAAGCAAAACAAAATGGTGGTGTACGTGATTCCAGTTTCTTTCAAGAAGGCAGCAAAGGGAAGAATTGAAAGTAAGAATAATAATAGTTATTATGATAATTTATACACCTAAGGCTGTAGACCGTTGTCTAAAAGGGGACAACTTAAAGATACCAGCTTCTGGGTTCTATTGATATTTTGGTGTTTTTCACATTTCAAAAGAGGGTTTAGATTTATGAAACTTTTTGCGCTGATTTGTAGCTATCAGATTTACAGTGTGTCCCATGTGTCTCCTGTCACCTTACTAATTCTCTCTTCATTTGCTGTTGAATATCTTGCCCTGAATGACTTAAAGGTATAATTCAGGTTTATTCTTATAACAGCTGCATAATATCCCATTGACTATTGTTCTATAACTTATGTGCCCAATTTATGACCTGTCCAATTTTCTATGATTACGTAATAATGCACTGAGAAACTGGGGACTACACACTTGTTGAGATCAATCTCTCAACACTTAAAGTGGCCCAGGCTTTTAGTAACAGTAGAAATAAATATGAACATACTTCTTGGAATCACATCACCAAACAAGGGTCATCGCTAGTGGCTGATATTTTTAGGGGGAAAAAAAAAACCCACTATTTGAAGTCATTGCTTTTTATATCATTCATTATCCAATTGTCCTTGAAATAAATGGTCTTTAGACATCAACAGGGCAGGTACCAGGATCCAAAAACAAACACGTTGACTTTTTCTACTACTATACAATTATGGGATACAAATGTGTATATGTAAATACATGCATGAACATATTTTTAAATCAAGTGCTTTTCTGTCAAGTATAAAAACTTATGGAAACAAAGTATACCTTTAATGGTATTCTCCTGTTAAGCACAAATTCACCTTCCTTCATATGTCTTATGGTCAGTATCTCACCACTTAGACAACATTGGTGGCATCCATGAATTTTCCACATATAACACAAGGGGCTTCCTTCCCTCTGAGAATATGGATCTTTGAGAAGATGTACTTGTCTTGCAGACTGCCATGTTCCCATTAGGAATATAATTCCTAGTGCTTGTATCAGAAGAGTCTACAGGATTGGTTGTACTTTGTCATTGATTTCCCCTAAAAATAGCCAACATTAGACCTTTGCTGTGACTGGTATTGCCTCACAGGAAAGTTTGTCTTGGTCTAGAGGAAAAATTGGTTATGACTTTTAGTGCATAGTAGAAACAGTTTTCTGAAAGCCAAGACACATATTTTTTTTTTAATGATAAAAAGAAGGATGCTTTGAATGTGAAATGAAGGATGCTTGTGTGTATTTTCCTGGACAGAATATTAGAAATTTGCTGGTGTTCCCTCCAAAAGGGGGGGGGGCAAATAGGAGGTAGATTATTAACAGAAAAGTGTGGTGTTAATGTGGGTGGAGTAATGACACACTCAGAGTGCTATGGGAAAAATAGTCAAAAGTTGAAAGTGTTTAAAATGTTGTGGAAATTCAGATTCTCACCCCATCCAAACAAACCATATGAAGTCTGTGGTAGGGTTGAGTGTTTGGAACGTTTAGAACAGACAGCAATGGACAGTGGGAGTCAGGGCGTAATGCCAAAAAACCAGAAGGGTGAGTGACACCGCAGTGGATGGCGGGACCCAGCAGCACTCAGAGGCCAAGACCATGAAACCTTGTCCCAGAGGAGGCCGGTGATGTCATGGTACCATGAGGGCCATAAGTCTTGTCATATCATAGACAACTTCTGTGAGTCTCGTGTTTTATTTTTGATGAACCTTTTTGGGTTTCTAATTCTTGACTAGGTAAGTTATTTCTAGACCATGAGTTACCCTCCAGTGGGAGCAGCCAGAGAAGTCTAGCTGCACCAATGAACAATACAGAATTACCACCAGATGATTACTGTTCATTGTGAAGCTAGTATATATCCATTTCCGATCTTCAAGCTGGAGAGCAGGTTGATGTCCATATCCTGCAGTCAAATGTTCTGTCTAGCAAGTATATTCCACATGAAATTTTAGGTCAGTGGGAACACAAAAGGGCTTGTTTTCCTGCAAACATGGTTTTCCTCAGGCAAGAAGTTATGAAGCAACATGTCTGCTTGATTTTTTTTTTCAGTCAGAACAGATGGAGCACCCTCTCCCCACAGATGTCTTTATAACTGTTTGTGCTTTTATTTTTGTCTTTCCATAAAATGTTATACAAAGAGCAAGACAAAGTCCTATCAAGGATACATTAACAAGACTGCGAGGAATCCAAAGACTCAGTAAGTTATCTGAGCAGCCACCTCTCCCATCCCCCACCCCCATTTCCCTTAAGCAGGGGGTTTAGGGTGACTAAAAGCAGGAAGCAACAACTGGACTTTTTAATTCTGGCACGTTGGTGGGAGTGTCCTGCATTATGTATGAAACAGGTGGATGCTCAGAGTAAAAGAAGCCTGTCCAGCCAACACTTTGTAGGTGGAGCTGCTGACCCATTTTCCCCACCCCATCTCTCAGGATATTATCTGTCTTAGCTCAGCTTCTCATTTGAAAGCTGAGTATGAGACAAACTTACAGACAAGTAAGCTTATTTTGGAAAGTTATCTCAAGGAATGAAAGAGAAGGACTGGGAATCATTAAAAAGAAAAGAGGAAAAGCCAGTAGAAGAATGAATTTTCAAAGGTTGCCTTTGTGGGCAACTGTACCCCTTCTGGCCTGGATCTTCTAAGGACCTCCAGAGAGACTGCTTCCAGCGATCTGTGTGAGGACCGGAATGGGGAGCATCCCATCAGCAACTCCTGCCTCCCGTTGCTGATGCAAGGAGATGCCCTCTCCTTTGTACCACTCCGTTGTGCCTGAGCGAGTTCAGGGTGAGCTCCCATTTTCACCTGGGAGATGTGGACATTTTAATACACTGAATGCTCTTTTTGATGAGTTTGTGAGATTGGAGCAGTTCAGCATAACCAAGTGTGAAAAATCAATAAATCCCCTAAGGAATTAAAAAAAATACAAAAAAGCTCCCCAAACACCCCCCCCTAAAAAAACCCTGGCTTTCTGCTTCTGTGCTGGATCAGAAAAAACACAGAAGCAGAAAGCCAGGGCTACACGGAGCAGCTGAAACAATCGCAGGCGTGTTACAGCTGTACGAAGCTGGTTGCTGCAGGGACGGCCACAGTTGAACGTGGGCTACGAGAAATGGGAGGTAGGGCACAGGAGGTGTGCAGTGTTCTAATTGAAATTGTCTGTGAGGTGGGCTCAATTAGACTCCTCTTCTCAGTAAAACTGGAAGGTATTATTTTAACCCAATGCTGTATTATGATTAACTGGCAGTGACTAACACACAATATATGTGCCTTGTTTATTTAAAGTAATAAGAAATATTATACAATATATCAAGCATTTGTGTCAATGGCTCAGGGCTTGTTCTGAGTGACAAATCTTAACACTTGTGCTGACATTTTGGTTCGGTGATGTTTGAGATTTTAATACAAGTAAGTTAAGATGAGGAATAGTCTGGACAACTAATGCAAAGGTCGATTAGTTGGAGTGAAATCGTGACAAAGAGAGATCATGACTCTTCCAATTCACTTTCCATATTTCTCAGCCTTACAGAGAGAGGCAAGACCCTTCTAACTGCCAGGAACTATTAGGATTGGGGGACATTTGATCCAGGAACAGCCAACGGAATAAAATGAGCATCTCTTAAATTAATCTTAGCACTTAAAAAATTGAGGCAGTAAGTTTTTACAAAGGGAAGGAACGGAAATATGGAAGCAGGTCTGAATCCGATTGATTCACAGCACTCATGAGAGCACATAGAGTCAACCACATTGGTCTCAGCAAGCTGGCTTCGGAGGAGAATGTTACGTCTACTGTACTTGGTTTCTCCAAATCAGAATTCCATCAGCCCCTGGCCGTGTGCAAGGCTGGCACTGCTTCTCGCACTCATCAGTGAGTCAGTAGTTTTCTCACATATATCCTGAGATTGTCTAGCTTGGAATTTTCCTGTTTCTCTCCATGTGTGTCTGACAAGTTTCATATTCTTTGCATTGGATCTCTGTCTACATAATACACATTTAGTTCACATAGTCCCACAAATCTCTTATTTCTTCAGTACAGAACATTCATTGTTATTTTTCTAGCTGTCTGTATGCTCATTTAGTGTTATACATGCTAAATCTAAGTTACATAATTTATGCTCACATTTTATCTTAATACTGTTTAATCTCAGATACAAATATTAGATATAAATAGAAAAGCAATGAGAGGTGCTCAGATGACAACTTGTATGAAGATCTTAGCTCATGCTCATTTTATATATTATACATATATATTGATTGATTGATATTTATATAAAGTCAGATATAAATTACGAGAGCCTTGGGTTAGCACTGAAACCTCATTTAAGTTCATGATATGGAAGATTTTCCCCCATGGCCACTGTGGTTCTATATTAATCAATAATCAATTTGTTCATTTATCATTTTGCCAAACAAAATGAGAGTTTCTAAAAAGGTCTCTCTCAGATATTGAAGCCAAGTATGTTTACAGTTCAGAATTTATAGTGATAACCATCTAGGTTCCTATGGTTAAAGATCTTTCTGTTACTACTTACTAATGCCAACACATGAATTTGTGGATTATAAAAGGTAAGACTTTCCAAAAGTAAACACCTGCTACAACATTCTTATTTGAAAATGCCTTTCTTTGTGCTTCAGTAGCTTAGATGGAAAAGGAATAATTTTATTGCCAAGCATTTTCTAGGGGCCTTCCCCCAAGATCCTAATTATTTTATATATTAACTTTCTTTTTATGTATGTTACTATAAAATATTAAGCAGTGAAAAATGTCTCAGTATTTACATTTGGAGATAAAAGAAGTCTTTTACTCTAAAGAAAGTATTTTATGTAAGTATATTTCAGAAGTCTAAGTGAAACTCACATTGCTTGACATTAGCAATTAGTTGTAACTGATGAATTTATATTAAATAACATTGGTTTATATATTTAATTTGCAGTTTCCATAATTCTGCTTTGTGAAATACTGTAATTTTTAAAATGTTTTATTATTACCTTTTATTTTGAATTAGACACTGCACATTATATATGTATTTTTATAATGCCTATATTTTTTTAAGAATGGTAATCTTTCATGAGTTCATGGAATTATGATGTCTGTTTTCACCTCATAGCTACATCTACACCTCTGAAACTATAGTCCATAATCTGGAAATTTAAAAATATATATTTCTAACTAATTCAAAGGTCAAAGAAGAAATTATAAAAATGTAAAGATTTTATAGCTTCTTGAAATGTGACATTTTTGAAAAAATTCAGACTTCTAATAATGTTCTGTAAGTTATTTAGTATGGTGTTCCTCCATAAAAAAAATGAAGTTATGCAAAATTACTCAAATTTTTTTGAAGGGACTCCCATCTTTAAGTAATGGATTATATATCTAGTGTTCCTCAGAATATACCTTGGGTAATAATTCCCTGAAGAAATATATGACAAATAAAGAAGTGTAGATTTTCACCTTTTTACATTTTATAAAGCACAGATAAAGAAATCTTATATATTACTTTGATGATGGCTTTCACACAGAGAGAATAAAAGATGCCATGATGTAAGAACAGAAAACTGATTTTAAGTTATGTAGCATTTAGAACTCTATATTTAGGTATGTTTATAGAACAGTTAGATCACATTTGGTAGCCAATGACAGCAAAATGGTAACAGTGATGAAAACTGCCATTTGAAAGGGGGAATGGAAATGACACTGCAGTTTCTCATCCTTGAACCCCCTCGAGTCTTGTTGACTGGGAATAACAGAATCTCTCTCGCCTGCGGTGGAGGGAGTTCCCTGGCTGCACAGGTTCAGTGTGTTCTAGGCAAGGCTCCATGTACAGCAACCCCCCTGATTGTATCTGGGAGGTGCACTGAATAGAGACCACACCTTCCAGGGACTAGCCCACCCCGACCACTCTCACCCTCCCAGTGCGAATGCTAGTGTGAGCATCCTTAAGAGAGGTGAATAATCTCAGGTACTTACTGGCCAGAGTTGGAGTCCCCTTTTCCAAATCACTCCCTTAAAACCTGAACAAGCTTCACAGCTATTTGACCTGAGACAATCAGATGTGCTAGAAGCCAGGGCCAGAAAGAGGTCATTCAGCTGGAACACTGGAGCCTGGATTCAGGCCTGTGAAGTTTGTTAAGCAAAAGAGCTGACTTAGTTGCCAAGCCCCACCCACGCCTGCACGGGGGGCCCTGCCACTCGCAGTCTCTCTTCCCTCAGTGTCACTGCTAAGGTGAGGAGACATGGCTGAGATTGTCCCCGCCTTCTATATGCACCCCTCAAACAATTCCCTTTCTTTTCTTATTTCTTCCTTCCTTACTTCCTTTTCCTCTCTCTCTCTCTCTCTTTTTTTTTTTTGTTTATAATCAGGTCAAAGCTTCTACATAAGGCTGTGGGTTTGTAGGTAGGAGGTAGCGTCAGGCTTTCCTTAGGTTCCCCTAGGCTCTCATCTTACTTGTCTGCCGAATCTTCAACCTAACAAATGCTTCCTAACACCACTTTGCCCTAACTTTTGCTTGATGTGTAGGATTCGCCTTTTCCAGCTCAGCGAAGCAACAGATGTTCAGAATTTCGGTCATTTTTTTATTTCAGCCCACAGGCAAAAGGAGCTACATTTAGCAAAGCTCTATTTTTTTTAACCCTGCTTTCAGATGAACTGACTTCAGAAAAGGCTTTGTATCTTTTGGGACCTTACTTAAAGCTGCAGAATTAGCCAGTACATTCAGACATGACAGCATTTTCCTGCCTCAGTTCTTAATTTTGCAGGATCAGTAGACACAAAATCTGAGTCCCAGTGGGCAGTGATCACAGACTCACAGCGCTTTTACTCACAACAATCGCCAGCTTCCATTGTTGAGGGAGGAGAGGAGGAGTCCTTACCACCCTTTGCCCTGTTTTGTTAGTTCAGTTAGTTCAACTTTCAGAATCTGTTATTTCCTTGTACCAAATTCGAAATCAGTTCAGATGCTTTTGATCACAAGCAACGGACGGCTCACATAACTCATGCCTCAGGTGGATTTTATAACTCCTACACAAAGCCCTCATCTTCACTCTTACTGCCCTGGTGGAAGTCACATTAACAGCCTGAAAGAAATCACTTTGGCCAGGAATTTGCTAACAAATTTAATCAATTCCCATGGGCTAGAATTTGGAGATTGAGTAGAGTCAGTTTTCAAAAGAAGTCCCAATGACAATTAGCTACAGTTTGACAAGAAAGGAGGGGACTTGGCAGCTTAAAATTCAACCAGCAGCTGTGTACTATCTCTATAAATCATTCTGAATCTTATAGATGGGGTTTGTATATAGTATTAAACTCTCTGCCTTAGAGTCCAGATGGTATTTCATATCAGTTATAATTAAAATGAACTCCCTCTGGAAGCTAAATTGACAATAAGTAACCCTAGTAAGAACAATTTGTAAATATTATGTGGCTGCCATATCTAAATTAAAAAAAAAAAAAGATTACCTAGAGGCCATGCAAATTAAATTGGCAATTAGTTTACTTTCCTTGTTTCCTTGTGTATAAGATCTTTGAACTGTAAATTAAATGTATTTAACATAAACAAGGCAAAATACAAAATCTTTGACTAAATGAGCTTAGAAAGTGCCCAAAGACCCATTAGGGAGCTCTTTGTGAAAAGATGGTTATTCTTACAGAGGTCACTGAGCTGTCAGGGATGCAATTATAGATCGCAAACACACATTTGTAAGAAAGCCCTGGCTCTGAGATAAGAAATCTGGGTTCAAAACCCTCAAACATTATTTGATAATGCAAAGACATACGTGGGTTACAGCATTGTATTACGCTGCCATAGATATCAGTAGTTGGCCGGAAGAATTGTTGGGAAGATCAACTGATAAAACATAAATGAATTAACTTAGCAAACAACCTAACACATAAGTAGGTCCTCAAAAACTAGAAGTAACTCAGTTACTTACTTTTGTTAAATACTAATTTTTGTTAGAAATAAAAAGAATGAGTGGCATTTAATTGATTTCCTACCCTCTTACCGCACCTTTGCTTTTTATGATTGTTACAAAGCCGCTTCTATTGTCTCTGAATCCGCACCCTCATCCACGATTGTGGTGTCAGAAGAGAGCAAGTAATATTCCCAGCTGAGTCACATTTAAAACTCTTCATTTGTGGAGAATTTCTGACTATTATGCGTGCTATTGCCTTTAGAGGATCCCTGTGTACCATTGATCATCATAGCAGCCCCGGCTTTTTTTAATAACTCATGTATGACTCAACTATGCTATTACATTCATACATTTGATTTTGCACCTCAGCATACTTTTTTTTTTTTCAGAACTCAAAACCCCTGTCAGTTTTACATCTCCAGCTCATACCCTAGGGGGAGCCATAAGATAGGTGCTGAGATCCCAGTCCAGAATGTTCCGTGTGTTATTCTTGTGTGTCTCAGAAATGCACAGAAAAAAATACGTTTGCTTTGTCAAATAAATCATACTTGCTTCTGCTTTCACACTCAGGAAGCTTCCTGTCAACAGGCTTGGTCCAGGAGCCATAATTATAAATAAAGCTCCAGAGAGAATGAGTGGATTCTTCAAAGTCACTGCTTTCCCTCACCACATTTATTTTAACCATCTCTCTCATTTCTTCTGTTTGCTTATTTATTTATTCAACAGATTTTATTAGATATCTCCTGTTCCCCTGAGTACAGGCTAAGTACTGGGGACGTGATGGGCCAGCACAAACCTGATAAGTAGTCTTACTGAATTCACAGAGATGGAAAGCATGGATCACTTCAAAGAGGCTTTTTGGCATGTGTATCTGATTTAATAGCCCTGAAATGTTTAGGGGTGGGGCATTCTATTAATTCTTCATGGATTCTTAATGGGAGCTCTCAAATACATACTTTTACTTGTGTGAACATGATTAATGGAGCATAGATTTGGTCTTGCTAAACACCAACATATCCAATTGCATTGCCTACTGATTCTCCATCCGTCAGTCCTTTAGAGACTCCCTTCCAACTGTCCTGATGCCTCTCTGGTTCCTCCACTTAAACGTTGCTTATACAACCCAGTCATACTGAATAACATAGATTTGCAAACCAGGAAAGCAATCACCTTGCTGTTTTGAAAATACATACATATGTGAGAGGGTTTTGCCAAAGAAAGGACAATTCTGGATCTTCAATGATGAAAATTATTTACAGCAGTGGTCATAGCCACCAGAATTCACTGTGTGACTGTACGTAAGGCTTTGCGCAGGGCGAAACCTCTGTTTTGACTCCCTTTCCAGTATGTTTGGATGATGATCATGGTAAGTGTGGACTCAAGCCATGAATTCTAGAGAGTGTCTGCCATGATTTGTTTAAAAAAACATGTTGATGTTATAATAATATCTTCCAGGACTCTGCCTGGATAAAGTGGTAATTCTGAAGAAGAAACAAAATGAACAGAATCAGTCGTAATTTTTTTTTGTTTTAAAATACGCAAGTCAGTTCTGGGTTGGGGGCCATGGATAGCCTGCGGGATAGCTGGAATGAAGACAAGTCAGGGAAGAGGTCATGACTACCAGGAAATCAATAAGAATAAAATGAGGTGTATCTTTTTTTTTCTGTCTCAGGAATCATCACCTGTCCTGACTTCTCTTCTTTATCTTCTTTTTTAATGGTACACCACACTCTCCAGTCCATTTACACAGTTGATCGAATTTGTAGGAGGCATATTCCTGATTCAAATTTAACCAATTATTTTTTTTCTTTTGGTTTCTGTTTTTGTAATTTAAAATGGTCAGTGACTATCTCTCTTGACATGTGGTCTCGAAAAATAAAGAAGGCGAGAAGAATATAATTCGACACAGAAAGAGGGAAGGAGGCAGGTGATAGAAAGCAAGTTCTGACTCAACTTGGAGTAAGTTTGCATGCCCACCTGTCTTCATCCTTGCCCTTGATTTCCGCAAGACATTTGGATACCCTTATAAAAATTTCTGGTTTTTCCTATTCTACTTTTAGACTGTCTTTGCTAAGATTTCAAACTTTGTATTCACGTTATGGAATGCTTTCCTTCAAATAATAGGTTGTTATTTTTTAAATAGCCCTTAATGTTGTCCTGTACATCTACTCAGCTGATCAGAAGCTAATCATGTGATGACACTTAGGGTCATTTCTTCCAAACTCAGGGTGGGTCCATCTGATGAGAGTTTCTCTTTTGGACTTTGGTATGATACTGTTGGTAATATTCCTGTGTAACAGATTTTCAACCTTGAAACTTCTGAAATCTCAAATAAAATGACTATCAGATTTAATGTGAAAATTTTGTTGACAGAGAGATCATTAGCAAATGTAAGAAAAGAATAGTTTTGCCTTAACCGTGTTCTTGGTTCAACTATTCAGTTACCCTGACTTTTAACCATTTCCTGAATGATTCAAGCTTCAAGTGAGTTCAGAACAAGCAGGCCGTAGCCAGGTGTGTGCCCTGTGGCAGAATCAATGCCCACCCAGCTCCTGTCCTGTCACAGAGCGTCCTGAAACATTCAGACCGAAGGGAGCTGATGTTTTGTTTCTGATGGGTCAGATTTGGAGGTCGGTACCATCAAAAACCATAGGAGGCACATTTAGCCATGTTTTTCTCTTTGTTCTGTTAATGTCCAGAAGCAGGGATGGGAGTCTCCTACAGAACAGGCTTTGTTCATTATTTGCTCTGGATCCTTGCCGTGAAGCAGCGCACTGACTCCCTGTGTACGGGGGTAGAAAAGTTGAGCGTGAGGCTGTGGTGATCTGTGGTCAGGCCAGGCCACAGAAAACTGACAGGCAGACTTAAAAGAGAAACTTGTAGTCACTGCGGCCTGAATGTAGTCGAGGAGTGACCCTGTGCAGGCAAGGCAAGAAACTCAGGGCCTATAACCCTAATATTAAGTCTGGTGTCCATGACCTGGTAAAAGCTTTATTTCCAATTGTGTAAGTAATTTCTATCAGCTGGTGTGGGTCCACAGATTTTCTGACTTCATGGACTGAGACTGCTACAGCTGAGCTGTGGACAGCACCACGTTTACACAACCTGATGAGACATGAGGGAGGAAACAGTAGGCAGGCCCAGCTACCTACATGCTATTTGTAACTGCCCTTCTTATTATTCGCCTTCCCGAGTAAGCCAGCATGAAAACAAATTTGAAACAAATACAAATTTTCACTGTTTTCTATCCGTTTATGCATACCAACTCTGAAGATCTGGCCAGATGTCAGTGATTGATCTTTTCTTTTCTTTTCTTTTCTTTTCTTTTCTTTTCTTTTCTTTTCTTTTCTTTTCTTCTCTTCTCTTCTTTCTTTCTTTCTTTCTTTCTTTCTTTCTTTCTTTCTTTCTTTCTTTCTTTCTTTCTTTCTTTCTTTCTTTCTTTCTTTCTTTCTTTCCTACCTACCTTCCTTCCTTCCTTCCCTCCCTTCATTCCTTCCTTCCTTCCTTTCTCTCTCTCTCTTTCTTACTCATTACACACACAAAGAAAAAAAGAGAAACACACATAAATGTCGGAAAAGTGCCAAGCAGGAAGAGAATTAACATTTATTGAGTACTTAGTGTCATGCCCTGCTTTAAGTACTTTTTAGTTATTAACTCACTCAGTGACTATTATCCCCAATTGACAAATGAGGAAATTAGGTACTAGAGCAGACTTCTGTATGGTGATCACAGAGTTAGAAGTCATCAGAGAGAAGATGTTCACCTAGTGACTTGTACAAGCTCAGAGTAATAAAAGCTGGAACCAGAATTTGACCAAAGGATGTCTGTCTCCAAGATTCCAGCTCTTAATCTGTTTTTGACATTGTCATTAAACACATATCTTGTTTTTCAAGCAAAATATTTTATCTCCCCTTTACAAGTAAGGAAACTTGAATCCTAAGAAATGGTATCAGTTCCCCTTTGTTGCTAAGTTACGGAATGGTACAACTGGAATTCAAACCCAGGTTTGTCTCCTTTAAATGAGACAGCAGAGCCCTGTCTATCTGCTAGTTTGCTAACTGATAATGAGCTATTTCTGTTTGTTTAGTTATTCAGATACTGTTAGATTTTCCCCAGCTTGTTTTTGCTCTTCCTGAGACATGCAGATAATAATGGGACTAATGTGGATGAGTAAAAATGTATAGAAGGAAACCACTGCTTATACAAAGATGCCATATAACTTGAGTTTAAATAATAAAGTTAATCACAATATTAATGATTTCCTGAAAGACTTCCATGCAATGACAGCAAAGAAAAAAAATGAAAGGAAATTTGCCCCCCTCGATGTTATGATATAATAAAAAAGGCAGATTAAATCTGTGTGGAAGTGGAGCAAAAATAAGCATAGAGATCAATATGGACAAAAAAGAATCATACAGAACTCCAAGAAAGAAACCACATTACACAAGATACTTTGGTATCTAGTGAGGCTGGCATTGAAATCAATGGAACTCATACAACCTAGTGAATGAAGTGAGTCAGTAGTTCATAGGAATAAAAATAGCCAATCAACATATGAAAAGGATCTCAACTTCATTCACCATTAAGTAAGTACAGAATAAATCAGAAGCTATTTCCAACTCTCATATGGGTGTGTTTTGTAGTAATAGTGAGGGTATGAAGAAATAGGTAGGTAATGTTATTATACTGTTGATTGGGAATGGATTTTTACCATTATTTATAAAAGGCCCTTATAAAACATAGTTCTAATTTTAAAATTCCCATGTCCTTTGACCAAGAATTTCATTTCTAGAAATTTTAATATTTATGTATATTTGTGATACCTACAAAAAAAGGTGAATGAAGTTGTTAACTTCAGCTCTCTAACAAGGTTTTATGGGGAAAAAACATCTTTCAGTGAAACAATATACAGTGAATTAGGATAGATTGACAATCCAATGTTAGTTACTCTTTATAAAGAAAAAGATTGAATCTGTATTTATTTGCAGCGATCTACATACTGTTCAATTATGAATGAAAACACTTAGCAAAATACATAAAAATATGTTTCCTTTTTATTTGTGTGCACACACACACACACACACATAGAGTCCAGAATCAAGGAAGCACAGGTAAAAGTCTAAGGCAAATCTAGTTTCAGAAATTTAGTTTAAAAAGAAAAAAGCCAAATGGACTTAAATATAAAACAGAAACAGACTCACAGACATAGAATACAAACTGTGGTTGCCAGGGGGAGAGGGGTGGTAAGGGACAGACTGGGAGTTTGAGATTGGTAGATACTGACAGGTGTATATATAGAATAGATAGACAAGTTTATACTGCATAGCACAGGGAAATATATTCAAGATCTTGTAGTAGCTTAAGGTGAAAAAATGGGAAAACGAATATATGTATATTCATGTATGACTGAAAAATTATGCTGTATACCAGAAATTGACACAACATTGTAAAATGATTTCAACTCAATAAAAAAGACAAATAAAAAGTATAAATATTCTAAAAATAGAAAAAAAAGAAATTTAGTTAATGGTAAAAGTGGTGATGGAATGGAGAAGTTATGAGCCTCAAGAAGCAGCAGGAGAGTACTCCAGTGTCTCTGCTAGGACGTGTTTTACTTAGGCTGCAGTAAGATTCCTCACCTGGCTATCTGCAAGGTATTTTTAATGATAACTTTAATCAGTGTATACTTATATACCTAAAAAAATTATACGCCACTACTGCTGCAAGGCTCAACGAGATCAGCAAGCTCCTATCCATCAGCTCCACCCTGCTCCACAGAGGCAATTCTCGTAACAATGTTAGTTATTATTTTTCATAGTTTTCTCCATATTTTAATGTGCATACACTGAAATTTTGGGTGTCAGTTTTAGACATTATATTTTTAATTTATAATTGTCAAGAATTTTAAATCCCTTAAACCTATTTTTCTTACATTGCTTCCCCCTTCTCTCTTTCCTCCTTTATCCTCCCAATATGATAGTGTGCCTATTGAGGAAGTAGATATAATAATTTGACAAATTTTGATCACTACTGAAAAGAAAAATGGTTCTTTTGATTATGCTTGCTTTTGATTATTGGTTTTATGGATGCCATTAGTTCCCATTTTCCTCCATAATTTTTTTCTCAGTCCTACAGTTTTCTACTCTCTAACAGCTTTGTTAAATGTTTCTCTGTGTAATTTTCCACATGGAGACATATCTTAGATAATCTGCTGATTCCTTGTTTTCTGCTTTCTTCTGCTACACCTTGCACTGCAGACTCTCTATAGTTGCTGGACATTTGGCAATATGGCCATTTAATCAGACTGGATGATGTGTTGTGTTATTGTTTCTGGAATCTTTCTCTTCTTTCCTGATTTACTTTGTCATTTTGATGGCCCGTGTTCTCCAAAAGCATCTCAAACAAGTTACATGCTAAGTACGTTCTTTGTGAACATAATGGAACATATCTTCATTCCACTTGACTACTTGACTGAAAGTTATGCAATACATACATAGTTTTCTCAGCTATTTAGAGAGAGAAACAAAGAGAGAGAAATAAAACAGGGAAAGAGGCGAATGTTAAATACACAAAAGAGCAGAATGAAAACATCTCAGGAGAAACTCTTGCAAACAGGTGACAATGGGCAACCGGCTGATACATTTTTATTAAATTTTTAAAACTCAGAGCTGGACAAAGGGAATTCCATTTTCTGGCGTGGCCTGAAAGGACGTTGAAAGTTCCACTGTCCTAATTAAAGTAGAAAGTGGGACAAACTGAACTGAACAATCGACAGCTTCTTAGATTCATAAGAGAAGTGAGGTCACAGGGCAAATGGCTGCCTCTAACTTGGGGAGAACTACAGGCAAATAAATAGTGAGCACCCCAACTTCCAGGGGTGGTGACCCATGAGGAGAACCCTCTGCAGGAACCAGTGCCAGGATGAGGAAGTCTGGACTGTAATTGAGAAATTGCTGGAGGCTCACAATGGATGTCTCTGAGAGTTAAAAACCCCAGGGAACCTAGTTTGGGGAGAGGTTCTCCTCATTTTTGTGAGTTTTTACCTCTAAGAGCTGGACTTAGTTCTCACAGTGAATATTACAGAAAAATCTCCTTGTGTTTCTGGTAGGTGGAGGGAAAAAAAGAATAAATTAGTCAAGACTGAATCCCAAATATCTGTTCAAATAGTTGCTTTCTTTTATCAAGTCATATTTTTTTCTGGAGTTTTGCAATATGTCCCTCTAAAACCACCAATATTGATTATTTAATCAATGGCATTGATTTAAGAATAATGTGGATTTTAGGGATATGAAACAGATATGTTTCTGTTTCTTAATTAAATCACATTTCTTTCAGCCTTTTATATTCAAAAAATAAGAAGTTATGTCTTATCAAAATAGGAAATGTAATTAGTTCTGAATGCAAAAAAATTGGTTTTCATCTGTTTTGAATCTCAAATATTTCAGGACATTTTTTGGCTGGCATTGCAGGCTAAGGAAAGAACTTAGCCCATAACCAGAAAAGAGTTTTGAAATAGATGCTTTGTGTGAGAAGTACAGGTTTTCTAAATTCATTTAGTGTCCATTAACATATTAATTTCCAATATTAAGAATTTAACTTGGCATATTAAGTCATGATTATGGAAAAAAAATCAAAGGGCTTGATGAGATAAAGAGAAAAATCACAAACTGTATAAAAATAATTTAATTACATGTATGCATAAACTTATAATCTATTTTTTAAGTAATAGTGGGATTGTAATTTTAGCATTTAATGCAGCATTAAGCCTAAAAGATGAAAATGTTCAGTTTTAAGAAACACGTTTAATGATTGCATTCCATGGTTAATATTCTATGAATAACTGCTTCAATTAAACATAATGGAAATATTTGTTGATTAAATAAAAAGGGGGTGTTGCTTTTATACCCCTCAGAAAACAGTATAATAATGATTTCCCTATAGCTGGGGTGAAAATTATAATAGTTGTACAATAAAGTAAGTAAATCATTATATTACTATTCTTTCTAATATTTACAATTTTACTGATATTTTTAATTGTATTATTAAAGATTTCCCAGAAAATCTGATTTAATAGCTTGAGATTCCAATTAGGAAATATTATATCAGGGTTTTTTTTTTTTATTATTATTTCATTTTGCTTCTTTTTTCTCTTAATCATTGAGTGTTAGTGGTCTTGGGTATAAGAGGCTATATTAAATAAAATAGTTGGTAATCACAGATACATTTTTCCTCTTGACTGATATTTGAATTATTTAGTTTTGCTGGACTTAACAGGAGAGGAAAAACCTGCAAAAGCTTGAGTCTCCAAAGATATTTGTGTTTATTGTCAGTACACTCATAGGAAATAAATCTAGCAAATAAGTGAGAAAGAAAAAAAAACTGTAAATAAGTTAGGGTGCGTTGTCACAGCACAAAATTCTCCATCAGGGTCCGTTTGCTAAATTTCTTACCTTCACAGCAGGAAATGTAAATGTCTGTCTTGGGAACTGAGCTCAACTAAGAGTATACATTTTGGTTTCTACTTGAGACTGCAAATCACTTTCCTCCCACCGTACAGAAATGTGATTTCTCACTGCCTATTGATCTAACCATACTCTGGAATCATTTATTCACTTTCTCATTCATTCACTTGCTCTTCTTTCGAATGTTAAGGAGGCAGCTCCTTTGTGCCAGGAATCAGGGCTGGGACTGGAAATGCAAGCCAGTTGCCCTTTTTAAGACGGAATGATAACCAATGATAACCAGAAGGGTTTGATGTGGAAAGTATAGTGATGGAGAACTCTGCACGGCATCTCAGGAGCTCCGAGAGGAGTGTTTGCCTTGGTGAGGATGTGGAGGGAAGCACCTTGTAGGAGGCAATGTCTGAGTTGAATTGTAGAGGATGGCTAAGTGTGCTGGAAGCAGCAGATGTGGGAGGTCCAGTCTGCTTAGCACAGCATAGGAAGATAAAGGCCCACACAGGCCCCTAATAGAGGAGTGTGTGCATAATAGAAATTAATTTAAATCCATTATTACTTTCACATGAAGTGCCAGGAGCAGATAGGGGAACTGTGAGCTAAAAAGTAAATGAATATTGGTTTGTCAAGAGTCTTATATGATCTGATCCAGAAGCTGTATTTCCTTCTATAAAAAGGACTATCCTCTGTATGTGTGAGTTTATCTATCTATCTATCTTGTGCATGTGTGTATTAATCTTGCATATAAATCATGAATATATATATTAAATACATATATAATATATATTTTCCTACATATTTAAATTTTATTTATATTTATATATTTTGCACAACAAAACCAACATCCAAAACCCTAAATTTCTCCCACTCAATACTTACTGATGACAAGGAGCTAGACAGAACCTTTAAATTTTTTTCCTGATATTACTTTAAATAATGGCATCTCCATTGATAAAGAAAGGAAGAAAGGAAGCAATTATGGAGTGAAAAAGTCCATCAATATTTTGATAATTTTCTTAAGCTTCCTAAGAGAGAACAGAATAAAAGCTGTTTCACAGTCTCATTATCTACAAAGCACATGCTGCCCTTGATTTGCCGGCCCCTAATCATTCCCTTTCATTCTCTTCCCTACTCGCTAACCTGAGACACTTGATACACACCATACTCGGCCCTTTCTGAAGGAACTGTGCATTCGCTTTTCTTGTGTTTGGAAGTCTTGTCCCTCCTCTTTTAAAGCCGTCCCTCATTTCTAACAGCACCCCCACCGAGGTCTCTCATGACCGCCCATCCAGTGATTCTGCATAATATCGTTCTACTTCACTTCCACAGCATTAGTTAATGCTTCACATTGTTTTCTTTATTCATCTATTTATTGTCTCTGTTCACAATAAATGAAACATGAATATAAACATTTCAGGGTATGGCCTCTTTATATTCTGCTCTTAAGTATCTAGAATGAGGTCTGATGCATAAGAGAATTTCACAAACGTAGCTGGGTAACTTCAGGTCCCATTGGGTTTCCTGGCAGAGAAACGGAGAGGAGGGGAAGGTGAAAGCGGAAAACAGTGTGAAAGGTTGCTACCCACTTGGAGTTCAAGGATGACTCTGTTTTGCTATTACCTCTGCACATGATTTATATTTTGGCTATCACAAGTTTTGTAGACTTTACATTTTAGGGATACCATTGTTTTCTCACATATTTTAAATATTTTCCTATGATGCTATTTTTTAAAATTCATGTTTATGGTACCATTTGTTTTATTCATCTGTATTTGTTTTTGTTTGAGTCTTTCAGTCATTTTTAGCCAATTTTTTGAGATATAATTTATAAGCCTCTAAATTCACCCATTGGAAGTGCATGATTTAGTTATTTTTAGTAAATGTACTGAGCTATGCAGTCATCACCACAGCAAGTTTTAGAACACTTCCTTTGCCCCCCAAAGTTCCCTTGTACCCATTTACAGACAGTTTCTTTCTCCACCCCCAGTCACAGGCAATTACAGATCTGATCTCTCTCACAGATTTGCCATTACTGGACATTTCATGTACATTGGATGTAGAATCCTTCACTTATACCCATTCAGTAGCATGTAACAATATTTCATTCATTTATAGCACTGAATAGCATTTCATTTTACGTATACAAACATTTTCCCCCATCTCCAGTAACAACTCGATTGTTTTCAGCTTGTAGTTATACTGAAAAAATGCTGCTATGAAAATTTCTTTGTGTGGACATAGGTTTCTGTTTTTCTTAGGTAGATTCCTTAAGTGGAATTGCTATGTTCTAGGGTAAGTTTCTGTTTAGCTTTTAAAGAAACTGCCCAAGTTATTTCCCAAATGAAAGTACTATTTACATTACCAAGCAGTGTGAGAGGATTGCTGTTTCACCACATTTTTGTAGACCCTTGGTGTCACCTGTCATTTGATTATAGCCATTCTACTGGGTTTGGCATGTTATCTCATTGTGGCTTAATTATTATTTTTTCTAATGATTAGTGATGTTGGGAATATGTCCATGTTTTTATTGTCAATTAATATATCAACGAAATATTTTTTCATGTACTTGCCTATTTTATATTGAATTGTCAGTTTATTATTGAGTAATAACTGTTCTTTATATAATCTATATATAGTTCTTTATCCAATATGTTCGTTGAGAATATTCCACTGGTATTTGATTTATCTTTTCATTTTTATCAGTGTTTCCTTTGAAGGGAATTTAAAGTGTTTTCAAAACGAGGTCCAAATTTTTATGGATCTGTCATTTATTTTTCTTTTTGGTTTATGTTTTTGAATCATGTTAAAGACTCTGCCTTATCCAGCATCAAAAGATTTCCTCTTATGTTTTCTTCCTAAAAAAATCATAGTTTTAGCTCTTACAATTAAGTGGTGTGATCCAGTATGAGTTAATATTTTGCGTATGCTCTGAGTTCATTTTTTGTATATAGATGTTTAATTGTCCCAGTTCCTTTTATTGAAAAGACCTTCCTTTCTCACTGATTTGCATTGCCACCTTTGTTAAAATTCAGCTAACTTTAAATATAAAGACTTATTTCTGAACTCTCAATTTTGTTCCATTGATTTATATGATTATTTTTATGCCAGTAAGTTGGAAATCATGTGGTATTTGTTTGTTTGGTCCAAAAGTATTTTGGTTATTCCAGGTCCTTTGCCTTCCCATATAAGTTTTTATTAGATTTTTTTTAAGAGCAGTTTTAGGTTCACAATAAATCTGACCAGAAAGTACAGAGGTTTCCCATGTAAGTCCTGCCCCAATACATTTATAGTCCTGTCCATTATCAATGTCCCCCGCCAGAGAGGAATGAATGTTATAACTGATGAACTTATACTGACACATCATTCTGACCTGGAGTCCAGAGAATATAGTGAGGTTCACTTTTGGTGTTATGTATCCTGGGGGGTTGGAAAAATGGATAATGACATGTATCTGTGTTACTGTATCATACAGAGTAGTTTCCTTGCCATGGAATTTCTGTGTGCTCTGCCTACTCACATCTCCCTGTTCTGTTAACCCCTGGCAACCTCTGACCTTTTTATCATCTTCATAGTTTTGCCTTTCCCAGAATCTCATCGATTTGGAATCATGTGCTATGTAGTCTTTTCAGACTAGCTTCTTCCACTTGGTAATATACGTTTAAGGTTCCACCATGTCTTTTCATGGTCTGATAGCTCATTTCTTTTTAGTGCTGAATAATGGTCTGTTGTCTGGATGTACTCACAGTTTATGCATTAACTAACTAAAGAACATCTTGGTTGCTTCCAAATTTTGGCAGTAATTAATAAAGCTACTATAATCATCTGTGTACAGGGATTTGTGTAGACATACATTTTCAACTCCTTTGAGTAAACACCAAGAAGCATGACTGTGCCAGTGTATGGTGAGGGTATGGTTTGTCTTGCAAGAAGCCACCAAACTGCCTACCAAAGTAGCTGTCATCATTTTGCATTTCTGCCAGCGATGAATGAGAGTTCCTGTTGCTCCATGTCCTCACCGGCACTTGATACTGTTAATGTTGTAGATGTTGGTCATTATTAGCTGCCGAGTAGTAATATCACGTTGGTGTTTTAAACCATATAAACTTTGGTCCAGCTTGTCAACCTCAGTAACAGCAACGACAACAAAAGCCCTGCTGTGGTTTTGAGATACACTGTGCTGAACGTAGTGACCAACGGAGGAGAGTTGTTGACATAATAACACTGAGTCTTCCACCCTTTCTTCTGGCAGACAATTTTTAAAATACCCTGAATTTGTGCTCAGAGATATTCAGCCAGTCAGCTCCCCCTTTTCAAAAATCACAGATATGCTTTCATCTCAAGGAGAGCACATCTCCAAGCAAAGGCTCCTCTATTCTGGTCGTCCTGAACCTGGTGGGTGACTGTTTCAGGGGTTTTCTCTTTTGCCAGAACTCCAGCTAATAAAGTTCTGAGAGCATGAAAAAAGAAATCCCTCCATTAATTTAAATTCAATTTCTTTTTATTTTTAATTGAAGTATAGTCAGTTATAATGAGTCAATTTCTGGTGTACAGCATGTTTTAGTCATACATATATATACATACATTTGTTTTCATATTCTTTTTCATTATAGGTTACTACAAGATATTGAGTATAGTTCTCTGTGCTATACAGAAAAAAATTTTTTAATCTATTTTATGTATAGTATTTAATATTATCAATTCTCGAACTCCTGTTTTATCCCTTCCCACCCCCTTTTCCCCTGGTAACTATAGATTTGTTCACTATGTCTGAGTCTGTCTCTGTTTTGTCCAGTCTCATATTCCATGTATAAGTGATATCATATGATATTTTTCTTTCTCTTTCTGGCTTACTTCACTTAGAATGATGATCTCCAGGTCCATCCATGTTGCTGCAGATGACATTATTTTATCACTTTTTATGGCTGAGTAGTATTCCATAGTGTAAATATATCACAGCTTCTTTATCCAGTCATCTGTCAATGGACATTTAGGTTGTTTCCATGTCTTGGCTATTGTATATAGTGCTTCTATGAACTAAATCATCTTCAGTTTCTCTCAGCATATTTTGTAGTTTTCAATATAGAAGGCTTGTACTCCTTTTGTTAAATTTATTCTTAAGTAATTGATTATTTTAAATGTGATTTTGAATTTTCAAATGTTCACTCCTTGTATTTAGGATGAAAGTTTATTTTTTGTACATGAATTTCTTCCTGCAACCTTGAGACTCTCGCTTGTTTGTTCTAGCAGTCGTGTGTGTGCATGTGCGTCTGTGTTCACGTGTGTGAACTTCTTCAGATTTTCTAAATGCAGGATCATGTCTTAAGTGTTTAAAGATAGACTTATATCTTCCTTTGCAAATGGTATGCCTGTAATTTCTCATTTAGTTTTTTATTTCTTCATTTATTTCTTTACTGGATAAAACTTTCATTTACAATGCTGAATAGACAGACACTCCAAAATATATGGTCTTTTTTAGAAATTAGAAATGGGAATGCAAAATATAAATGAATAGCAATAAGGAAATACAGGGCATTTATATCATATCTACTGTCTGGGATTTTTTTTCAAAAGTACAGAAAGTAAGGTTTATGCTTAGAAAAGGAGTGAAAGAATTAATTCCTGACAAAAGTTGTTCAGACAGACTTAGAGTCTATTTTTAAAATTAAATTAAGAAAACACAAGGGATACTTTAAGGATGGTGGCAAAAAAGAAATAAAATTGCAATAGGTGGTATCATCACTTTGTCATTTTACTCCAAATAGATTTAAACAGGAAGTCTTTTAAATGAGCTCTTAATTAATAGATGTTGATAAAGAATTCCTAAATGAATATATAAACAAGTAAACCTTGTCTATGTGCTTTACATTTCCAATTTCATTGTTAATCATATACAAGTAAGTGAAAAATAACCAATTAAATAGGAGGAGGCATAAAGGCATCTCTGCTCAGCAAGGGTATCCTATCCTGTGCAGATCTCCATGGGGTTTAAGGGTGAGAGTCTGTGTTCTCAGCTCCACTGATTGCATATCCGGCTGCTGGCACAGTGAGTAGGAAAGAGACATACTGTTGGCAATCTGAGAGCCTGGTAATGATGCTCATACACCAGCAGGCAGAGCCGCGGCCATGGCACGGGATGGAAGTGACTAGTCACATTCAATTGTGACCTACACGCTCATAAACTCTGAGGTTAATATATTTGTCTTCTCAAAACATTAAATAAGCTGAAGAAAATCTGTATTTAGTTATTTTTCAAGAACAAAGAAGTAATCAAAAGGTTCTTCTGTCTATGATAAATCCCCATTGCAAAGTGTGCAATATTCTTTGTAGCTTTATGATGATTTCCCCTTTATACATATAGATAGTGTATACAGTTGTAATAAGAGGAACACATGCCATGATAGGTTGAATTTCATAATAGTGTAGAGAATTGTATCAAGGAACTGCTTTATATCATGGATGTCACTACCTAACAGGAAACAGAAGTCTAGCTGGCCAAAAAAATACAAATTCCTTGTCCAGATTTTGTTTAGGTCTCCTCTTTTTCAAAGTAAGTGTTTTGCAACTGAGTTGGCAAGAATTAAATAGGCTATTAGGGCTTGCTCGGTGAGTGCCCAGTGACCCACAGCAAAGCTGGCTGAGGGGGACGGGGTTCTCTTTCACAGCACCCAACCCCCCAGCTCTGGCCCTTGTTCCTGTCACAGGAGCCAGCTCACAACAAGGCAGGGGGCAAACTTTCACTCAGCCAGTGCCCTGTTCATAGCAGTTCAGTAAGGCAGATGCTAGTATTTTGATTTTAACCAATCAAGAAGATGAAGGTAAGAAGGGTTAAGGAGTGTAACATTACATAATAAGAGGAAATACAGGGGGAGGGGAGAAGGAAGGAAGGTAGGCAGGCAAGAAGAAAAAGAAAACAGGTCTTTGCATGAGCCACGTATTTGATGCAGAAAAGATTATGATTAGTTCAATGCTGCAACCTCAGGGTAGCATAAAAGAAAGAGAGGAGGGTTGAAAAAAAGAAGGAAGGAAGGAAAGAAGAAAAAAAACCCTAGTAAGTAATGGATTTTTTGTCCAACTTTAAATATAACTGAGCTGAGAGTTTCACCTCAAACCATCTAATTCCAAAGTATATATTCAGTCCAAAGCATTAAGTTCTAGGTTTGATGAAAATCCTTCCAGAATTGCCTTTCTTTTAAAATAGTTCCAAGTTCAATGTTAGCCAAGGCTTCAGAATCTACTTGGTTTTTCTACACAACTCCCATGACTGCTTTCATTCTCCCTTCCACATTAATCATATTTAATGGTAGCAATGTCGTATATATATGCATTTTTACTTAAACAATTTACAGTAATATTGTTTATTCTTACTTGCTGAATTTTTTTTGAAAAATAAATGACCCAGGCAAATTTTCACAGAATGTTTAGTGCATTATTCACATAAGAATCAATATACACAAAATGACAGGGTTTTTTTCCCCCCATAATTTTAAATAAATAATAGTCCCCTTCATCCTCCAGGACTCATGCATCTTCTTTGCAAGCAGCTTGATTTACACAAGAAATCCAGAAATGACACATCCAGTGACAAGGCCAAATCTGTGATTCCAGCTGGAAGCCAGTGCTCGTTTCAGTCAAAGAGGCCAAATCGGGGTGTGACTCAAGGAGTCGGACGTCAAAGCAGCGACCAGAATGATGTCGATTTTGACCAGGTGTGTGCAGGAGCGTTGCTAAGAGGCAATGATTCTGGAAAATTATCCAAAAGTGCCAAATGGAGGAAAAGGCTCTCATGTGTTGGCACATAATTGGGTAGATTGGTGAGATTTTCCAAAAGAATTATTTAAAAATGTTTTAGGAATTTCTAAAGAGTTATTTCTTCTTACATCTTTGAAAACAGACATTCTAATAATTACATTTGTCAACAACTCTCCTATTAAAAATAAAATCCATTATGTCATGCCAAAGGGCATGATTGTCACAGTAAAAAGAAAAATCGAAGAAATGGAGAAAAGTTTACCTTTTTACATGTACTTGTTAGCCAGAGGCATCTGTTTGCTCTGTTTTTACCCATCTGTTCCAACTTGATATAAAATTATTCATTCAATTCCAGAATAGGATTACTGTGTTTTAATACCAGAGAGATTTGGCCTTTGATAATTGTCACTGGTATTCAGAAGATGATTCTGGTTAAGTCTATGTGTCCACAAAACACCACAAAAATAAATAGTGGGATTCCTTCAGATAAAAAATTTATTGAGGAGTATTTCAGAAAGGCTGGGGTCCCTATAAAGCACTGAAATGTTCCCAAAATTTGGCTGCATACAAATGGTCATATACACATTTTATTTTTCTTTGTTCTACAGTGGGAAATTTCACTGGCCTTAAATATTACTGAGAATACCTATATTAGATTGTGAGTGCTTGTTTAAGATCCCACTAGAGTTATAATGAAGTTAATTATTATCAGTAATAATAGCATTTATAATAAGATCCACTGTGTGTAGTTTTATTGGTTTAGGATCTAATTATAACAAATATACACCTGCTCTGACACCACTACTCTCTGATGCTTATAAGTTAAATTGTGTGTGTGTGTGTGTGTGTGTGTGTGTGTGTAATACTAGAAAGGTGTTTGACTCTGGTAGATATATTCATGAAAAAGAATCAAGATTATATTGCTCTGCCAGAGAAAGACAATTATATGATATTTATATGTGGAATCTGAAAAAAAAAGATACAAGTAAACTTATTTAAAAACCAGAAATAGATGCACAAACATAGAAAACAAATTGTGGTTATTGAAGGGGAAAGGGTGGAGGAGAGGGATTAATTAGGAGTTTGGGATTTGCAGGTACAAACTACTATATATAAAGTAAACAATAAGGACCTACTGTATGGCATGATGAACTATATTCAATATATTTTAATAACCTATAATGGAAAAGAATCTGAAAAGGAAAATATATATGTGTGTGTGTGTGTGTGTGTCTGTATAACTGAATCATTTTGCTGTACAGCTGAAACTAACAGAACATTGTAAATCAACTATACTTAAGTAAAAAATTAAAAAAAAGAATCTCTCTGTGATGAAATAGATCCCTAAGCTACCGTTGTTTTAAAGGCATGATTGAATTGTGTCATCATACTTGAGGAGAACTTCACTGAGCAGGTCTTCTAAAACTAGGCTTTGGGCATGGGTACGTTGGATCAGAAGGGTACGTGGTGCAGGCTCGGGGTAGCGCTGGTGTGAGCATCATGATGCAGGCAAGAGGAGTGGTGCAGGTGACAGGAGAGAGAAGAGAATGAGCACACTACACGAGAAAGATAATAGCAAAAACAGGCATTATTTGAATAACACAGAAGAATTGGTGTGCACGTGTGTGTGTTGCTGAGGAGTATGGAGCAAGGAATAAGCTTGGATTAGCAAAAAAGGACCTCCGTGTAGAAATACTTAAATGGCCACTTGAGGACTCTAAGCTTAAACATTGTAGATTTCTGTTCAGGACACTAGCCTGCAGGAAGTAGTATTTTCAGAAGGTACCTAGTGCTGGATGTGTAGGAGACCAGGGGAAATTAAAAATAAGAAATCAATCATTTAGATCCGTTGTCTTTTTCACTACATTACATTCCCACAGGTGCATATTTCAATTCATTAGGATCAGAATTTACTTTATCTACATTTTATTCTCATACTGTTAGTAATTACCTTTATTTGGAATGTGTTAACTATTACTTAATTAGCACACACTTGTATTTTATAAATAAATATATGTATACAAAATGGTTGATCAATTAAGTATTTAGTAATAGTGCTGTGGGTTCATAAATTTGTACATGACATTTAGGTGAAGCCTGGCTAATGTGGTAGCATTGATATTTAATCAGGGAGCCTAAAACTAAAATCAGGAGCTTGGAAAAGCCAAATTGGACAAATATCATAAAACAAAGTACAAAGGAATTTAGTGACATGTTGGGAATGGATGAAGAGGATGACATAGGGAAAACTAACGCTAAGATTTTGTGCCTGGAGAACTAACATCATGATGTCAAGTACTAAAATTTAGAGTTTAGAGGATAAACTCTGCCTTTAAATGGTCAGTTTAATTTGCAATATTTTTTATCAAATGTATGCAAAACACCTACCCTTCTTTTTTGTTTCATATTAAATCTAAAAAATGTCATCTGAACACCAAGTATGTGCTGAATGTGCTGAGAATACAGAAAAGGAAAAAAGTGTCTCTAAACCCTAAAATACTCCCAATATTGGGTGAAAACATATGCTGATGTGTATATTTGCTAAACAACCTAGTTAGCATCATATTTAATCCCTGTATAAACTGTTACAGGAATGCAGATGTTAGAGTTATTGATTCTGTCTGAGGGCATCAGAAAAGAGCTGGCCTCTGTACATAGAATTCAGATCCTTCATATATTTGTCATTTGGATATTTACCACTTTTGCCAAATTGATTAAAAAGAATAATTGCCAGTTGCCTCACGGAAATAGAATAGTGTCTTCTTTATTTACTAACACAGAATGTCGAGCTATTCTAACTGTCATAGCACTGGTTCATGACCTTGGAAATGATGTACTTTTAAAAAACAAGTGATATTATGGAGGTACGTGATCCTATAAGTACTTAAGCATAGTCAACTAATTAGATAATATTAACAAGCTTCTGTTTAAGGATACATGGAAAAGAAACTAACTGTCATAACATTTTATTAGAGATTCACACTATATTTATAGCTGTTCCTAGTAGCACTGCAATGCCAAAGGTTGCCATGAAACAGTTCTTGTCACCTTTACAACACTGTTACCATCTTCATGTGTCGTTTACAGAACAAAATAAAAAATCCAACTCTTAGGTTTCTCTCTTGCATGCTCTGTATGTGTGTGTATATCCAGTGCATCTATCTATTGATCGATCGATCAATCTATCTATCTTATGTGTGCATATATATGCAGAGGGTGTATATAAATACACACACACAGAGCACCCAAGAGAGAATCTTAATACCTGGATTTCTTATATCTGTGTGTCTGTATTTGAAAAAAAATCTGAAGTTTGTAAAGGGAGTCATTCTATGATTTTTTTTTTTGTTATTCATATCAGAAGTTCTTTGATTTGCATTTTATTTGGAATGTATTCTAACAACTCAAGTTTTGTCGATTTAGGGCAAATATGATGTTTAGTGAAATAATGATACTTTAAATGGTAGGAGAGAAACGTCATTCCTTCTTCATTGTTATCTTCTTAGGTGTTGAAGTTGCAATGAAGCTGAAGCATTTCAAATTTCAAATATATTCTTCTAAGTCTAATTCTTTCTTATTAAAAATGTCTTTAGTGAACTTTTGAAAAATTCTAAATACTTTTATTTTCATGCAATTTTTAAGGGTTATTTTCCATGTACAGGTATTACAAGGTATGGGCTGTATTCCCCAGATTGTACAATACATCCTTGTAGCTTATCTCACACACAGGAGTTTCACCTCCAACACCTCCACTCCTACATTGCTTTTCCACCTGCCCTCTGGTAACCACTACTTTGCTCTGTCTATCCTTGAGTCTGCTTCTTTTTTGTTATATTCACTAGCAGTGAATGACATTTTAACATTTTAAAATCAGAAAGTTAAACTGCATGGATGTGCATGGTAATACAAGTCTTTATGCAGTTTTACAATTTGTGCAGCAATTCAAATATTATCCATAAATAATTTTCTATCACATGAGATAATTTTTTCTTCCTTTATATGTGCAGCTCTGTTTCTTTGTTTAGTCACATATCATCGGAGATAAAAAATTGTTTCCAATTTTTGCCTGCGTCTTTCTGACACTTGGGTCTTTAACATCTGAATGCTTCTATTCTTTAACTGAAAATTCAATCTTAAATTGAAGATGCTAAGGCAGGTGTAATAGAGAGTAGACCGGACTGCTTGCTATGCCTCTAGAAATAGAGGTATGAAGATAATTAATTATCCTGAGAGGTGGAAAAGTCAAAAATATAAGTAGACTCAAGAAGGTTTTAGGTACATTTGAAGGTGAAAGATTAAAAATGAGTTATCAACACATCCTCCAGGCTTTATCCACAGTCATTAAGAATATTATCATGTATGGCATAACAAAGGGTATAATATAAATTTTCTCTGATGAACTGCAAGCTATTTCCTGGAGAGTAAGTTGAAATAGATTGTGAGTGCAGGAGATGGGTCCAAGATTAATAAAAATGTCTGCCATGGATGGATGTGGGCTAGTAGTAGCCTGGATGCCAGTTTTTGCCACTGCAGATGTAATAGTTAGATCTCTTCACATGGCTGTTCAACACTCAAACACTCTTGCCCTGGTAAACAGTATGCAGATTATTTTGTGGCTACCAATTCATCCTTCAAATTTAATTCTTGAGTTTTAAGTAGAGCTGACTCTACTTCCAAACTCCAGAAATAGACAAGGATCATGGAGTTGATAAGACAAACAAAAAGTGATTTCCTCTGGCCTTAAAATTGGATTCAGGAATGAACATTTGACCTTACCTGATGCCAGTAAGACCTACTTAGATTTTGGCTAGGTCTTTTATTTTTATTTTTATTTTTTATTGAAGTATAGTTGATTTATAATGTTAGTTTCAGGCATACAGCAAAATGATTCAGTTGTACATATACATACATATTATATTTTCTTTTCAGATTCTTTTCCATGGTATGTTATTATAAAAAATTGGATTGAGTTCCCTGTGCTATACAGTAGGTTCTTGTTTATCTACTTTATATGCAGTAGTGTGCTTATATTAATCCCCATTCTCCCTGCCTTTCCCCTTTGTAACCATAGTTTGTTTTCTATGCCCATGAGTCGGTTTTTGGTTTGTAAGTAGAATTTGTATCACTTTTCTTTAGATTCCACATATAAGTGATATCATGTGATATTTGTCTTTCTCTGTCTGACTCACTTGGCTGGGTCTTTTAAAAGAGAGGCTTCTTGTCTTTTTGGCCAAGGTCAATGCCTATCATTGTAGAAAATGATCCACTGAATCCTCGAATAAAGCCAGTGGTGAGGAGTGAAAAATGGAGCAAAACTAATTCCTAACTACATAAATTGGAATAAACTAAACATGAAGGTAGATACACAAATAAATCTCAGTCATTTGAATAAATAAGTTCAATTTGACGTAGGTCATTTTGGGTTGAGTATTCCATCACTTGTAAATCTTGATGTAACTGACATGTCTCATCTGTTCGATCACCATCAATGTCAGTACCAGTATTTGTGCTCATTGGACACGTGATAGCTGTTGCTTTAACAGTGGCCTGTGCGTGTACCACATCATGGCAAAGTTTGATGGGTGTCTATAATTTCATGAGCGCAAGAAAGGTGGACATGTTGTGTTGGGATATGAAGCTAGTTATGGAGCAGATACACAGGACAGCACACTCACACTCAAAGAGGAAACTGCTGTAAGGAGAGGCTGGGGCGAGTGCATTGCCTAAAAAGTTGTCTGGTTTGTTTTCCTTCCATACTGCACACGTTCTTCAAGTGTGGCCATTCAAAATGTGTATGTTCTGCAACAGTAACGGTGGTCCCTCTCCTCCCAGCAGGAAGTAAGCTAATAGCTGACAGAGAAGCAGCAGAAATGGGCACCAAGGTGGAGGGGGGAGGGAACACAAACGTGCCACTTGTCTTTGAGAGAGCGTGAGGGTAGGAGTTGATGCTGACAGAACAATAAACCGCCCGGTTCATAGCTTGCTACAGCTCTGTCATGTTATCCTCTCATTTCTGTGGGTTATGATAATTAGGTCTTAGGTTTCTTGTCCTTGATCGGTACCAAGATATTCAACTAGCATGTATTTGTTTAATGGAATACAGGAATACGCTATTGAGAAACTATTGCTCTGTACACATATCCATGTCTACGTGTGATCCCTCTGCTGTGGATTTACAAGGGAAAACTGAGCACATATCCTTTTCCACCTAATTGTTTTTATTCTCCACACTCATCAGCCTCACAAGATATAATAAGTACTATGTGTCTGGGTGTGTGAACGTGGGTTTCAAAAAGATTGAGGAGAGTTTTCTGAGTTGGGGGTGGGAGAGGTTGGCAAAGGACACCAGCCTGAGAAAATATTTGGACATTTTAGGTTTGAGGTCCATCAAATGGAGTGGACTAGGTTGCCTGACATGCAGGAGAGCATGGATCTTCTGTGTTTGGGGATTACAGAGGTGTGCACGAGTGCCTCTCTGTCAGGAGGTAAGTGGGTATTGGATGGGTTCTTTGGAGATACACAAGGTAGACCAAAAGCTGACATTTCTACTGATGGTTAATATCTGAAACTGCTCAAACTCTGTGCCCAGGAGGAGACAGGTCCTTAGAGAAGGAGAGCTGTATGCATGTCTATAAAAACTTGTTAATATGTACTGGTGCCCTTGGAGTGGACATGAAACTAAGTGACAGTTAGGACTAAATACCCAGCCAACTTAAGTAAGGGAAAATAAACAAATTCACTATTTAGCAAATTCTAATCCATATGCTGGGATCGAATGTTCATGAGCGCTCCCATCTCAAAGTGCCCAGAGCTCTCACCGCATGTACACAGGCTCTTTTTTCCTATGATCCTTTTTTATTTCCTAAAAGAAATTCTTGAGGAAAAGACAGTGAAAGAGAGTAGTTCTCAGGAAAAAGAAAACCTCCATTACCACACAATTAATAAATCCACATAAAGGGATATAAAAATGAGTTTCCATGGAGACTAGGAAACTGAGCCCTGGTGATACTCATCTTCCCCTCCCATTTCTTCTTTCCACAGGCAGGCTAGCAATGAACAGAAATGCCTCCTTTTGAAAATTTACTCTTTGCTCTGTAGTTCCACATTTACTATGTAACCTGGGGATGGATGGATACATATATATGTATAATATATATATTTTGAATTCAGATTTCCAAGTTCCATTTCTATGATTTTGACTCAGAAATTACAGTTGGGTGTTTGGGACACTGATGGGCAGACAGACTTAGAAACTATTGACTTCATACATGGATTTCTAGGGAAACCAAATACAAAAGTGTAGACTGTTGTAATTAATAGGCCAATTGGAGATGAAGGAGAGAATAAAGAACATCCTGTTTGAAGGATATTTTTTCTACAGTAGAAAAATTATACACAGATGTAAAATTTTTTTTAGAAAAAATATGATTCCTCACTTTAAATGATGTTTCAATCTATCAACATGCTTACAAATGATGTTTTTAAATTCAGCTCCTCATTGTCACTCTTCCAAGTTTTATAAATTCCCGTGAAATTTATAATAGGCAAAAGAATTAACAGATTAATTTTTGATGTATTTACATGGGCTCTCCATTAGAATTTTGAATCCATTCCATCTGTGATATTTTACATCACAATTAAAAAGGACCATAATTTTAATATGTGCATTTCTGAGATTATCATGGGGCTTGTTTTTGTTTGTTCAGTTTAAGATCAATAGGTCCACAGTTTCTGCTTTGAATAGTACTGAAACTACTGCTCACAGGACCATTTGATTTCACTCAATTGTTTCTTGACTTCATAGTCAACTCACAGGCTTGGTTCAAATGAATTGGGAGAATAATGAACACTTTCCTATTGATTCATCATTCTGGGAAACCTATCACAAGAGATGAAGATGAAGGGCCCCTGTTTTATGGGGCTGATGAAAGATAGCTTTCTCTACTCCTTTGTAATAGTCACTTCCTTCTGGCTTCTATAAAATAATGAATGTATTTTCTTTTCATGAACAGGTCTGTGTTTATTAAAAGAAAAAATTAAGTCGATAATGTATTCATAAAGTCTCATGTGTGAGTTCCATATTTCTAAATGAAGCCATAGGTATAATAAAAATGCAACCATTTTTGAAATTAACTTTTGTGTCATGTATATTTCTTTTCTGTTCCACATGGAGGCTTTTCATCAGCTGATTAAAGGATGAAAATGGAATTAAAACCATGTGTTCATGTCTGCCTAGCATTTTATAGTTGAGAAATGCTATTCATAGAAATAGATGCTTAAAAGTAAATAACTCTGCATAATCTGTTCCCAGCTACACAATCAAGTTTAATTAATTTAACCTATTGCTAAATTAAAATTTACAGGACAACATTCAAGCCTCCAGAGCCAGGTAGTCAAGGAGTGACTTCTGGACGGCAACCTCAAACACAGGGCATCAGACATAAAAAACAGGGACAACAGGTGTGTGTAACAGCTCCCCTCCAAGGATGCTGGTTCTCTTGTGAGTGAGCCAGAGGGAAGATACAGAGATGGTGCCTACCAGAAGAAAGAGAAAAACAAAACAAAACCCCAAACGCCTAGAGTTAAAAAAAAATTTAAAGATGGTACCCACAGGCTGGAACAAGGCAGAGGGAAAGCATGGAGACAGTGGCTTCTAAATGCAAGCCAAACCTGATGCCTGCCCCTGGGTCCAAAACTTCGAGACCAGCAAATGAACTCCCTTCAAATAAAGAATGGTCACCTCTCTATCTGCTGCCTCTGTGCTGAGCCCTGGGATGGGCGAGTCCCTGCTTGAGCCCTTTAAGAGCTGTTTCTTAGTTGCATATAATCTTATGGGTCTCATGGGTGTCAGCCATGTTGGTTTTCAAACCTAAATGTTTTCAGGGTTCATCTTCAGGGCTCATGATTCAGATCTTAAAAGTTGGGGTGCCCAATGTGGGAATCAATCCCTTCACTCTTGGGGGAGAGCTCTGGGTTTTGAGTTTCCTCCCGATTGTGGGTCTCTACACAAGGAGTGCAGTTAATGACCAGATTGTGTCCCAGCTCTCCTACCTGCTTTGATGTGGGCTTCTCTCCTTCACCTGATACATTGGAGGCACTCAGTCAGGTTTTCAGAGGAAGGTGTTCCATATGTAGCTGCAGATTCAGTGTGACTGCAGGAGGAGGTGAGTTTGGGATCCTCCTAGGTTGCTATCTGGAACTGGAACTCCCCTTCTAAATCCTTAAACCCTGTCAATCACCAATTTATTCTTCACTCTGTAATTTTGTCTTCTCAAAATAGCTATTTAAATTGAATCCTACTGTATGTAATCTTTTGAGATTCACTTTTTCCATTAATCATTATTCCCTGGGGATCTACAGTGGTCATTGGCATTATTTTATTATTTTCATGGCTGCATAGTATTCCATCATGTATATATACCACAACTTCTTTATCCAATCATCTGTCAGTGGATATTTAGGTTGTTTCCATGTCTTGGCTATTGTAAATAATGCTACTATGAACATTGGGTGCATGTGCCTTTTTAAATTAGAGTTCTATCTGGATATATGCCCAGGAGCGGGATTGCTGGATCATTTGGTAAGTTTCTACTTTTAGTCTTTTGAGGACTATCCATACTGTTTTCCTTAACGGCTATACCAAACTACATTCCCATCAACAGTGTAGGAGGGTTTCCTTTTCTCCACACCCTCTCCAAAAATTATTGTTTCTGGACTTTTTAATGATGGCCATTCTGACTGGTGTGAGGTGATACCTTGTTATAGTTTTGATTTACATTTCCCTGATAATTAGTGATATTAAGCATTTTTTCATGTACCTATTGGCCATTTGTATGTCTTCATTGGAGAATTGCTTGTTTATGTCTTCTGCCCATGTTTGGATTGGGTTGTTTGGTTTTTTTGCTGTTGTTGTTAAGTTGTATGAGCTGTTTATATATTCTGGAAATTAAGCCCTTGTCAGTCTCATCTTTTGCAAATATATTTTTCCATTCTGTAGGTTGTCTTTATGTTTTGCTTATGGTTTTCTTTGCTGTGCAAAAGATTATAAGTTTAATTAGGTCCCATTTGTTTATTTTTGCTTTTATTTTTATTGCTTGTGTAGATTGCCCTAAGAGAACATTGCTGAGATTTATGTTGCATAATGTTTTCCTATGTTTTCTTCTAAGAGGCTTATAGTGTCTTGTTTTATGTTTAAGTCTTTAAGCCATTTTGAGTTTATTTTTGTGTATAGTGTGAGGGAGTATTCTAACTTCATTGATTTACATGCAGCTGTCCAGTTTTCCCAACACCGTTTGCTGAGGAGACTGTCTCTATTCCATCATAAGTTCTTGCCTCCTTTGTCAAAGATTAATTGGCCAAAAGTTTGTGGGTTTATTTCTGGACTCTCTCTTCTGTTCCATTGGTCCATATGTCTGTTTTTGTACCAATACAATGCTGTTTTGATTACTGTAGCCCTATTGTATTGTCTGAAGCCTGGGAGGGTTAATCCTCCAGCTTCATTCTTTCTTCTCAGTTTTTGCTTTGGCAATTCTTGGTCTTTTGTGATTCCATATAAATCTTAGGATTATTGGTTCTAGTTCTGTGAAAAATGTCCTGGATAATTTGATAGGGATTGCATTAAACCTGTAGATTGCTTTGGGTAGTATGGCTATTTTAATAATATTAATTCTTCTAATCCAAGAGCATGGGATATCTTTCCGTTTCTTTAAATCATCTTTAATTTCCTTAGTCAGTGTTTTGTAGTTCTCCACATATAAGTCTTTCACTTCCTTGGTTCTGTGCTCTTATTCAGAGTGACTGCACCATTTAACATTTCCACCCAGAAGGCATGAGTGATCTAGTTTCTCCGTATCATTGCCAGCATTTAGTTTTGTCCCTGTTTTTGTAATTTTAGACATTCTGGTAGATGTGTACTGATATTTTATTTTAATTTTAATTCACATATCCTTAACAACAAATACTTTTGGACATGTCCTCTATTGGATATTTGACACCTGGCTGACTTCTGTGAAATATCTTTTGCCATTTTTCTAATTGGATTGTTTTTTGTTAGTTTTGTTCAGACATGTAGTTTACAAATATTTTTCTCCCAGTGTTTAGCTTGTCTTTTCTCCTCAACAGAGCACCTCTCAGAGCAGAAGTTTTTAATTTTCATGAAATACAGTTTATACTTCCTTATTTTATCGATCATGCTTTTGGTGTCAAGTCTAGAAAACCTTTGCCTACTCTGAGGTCCCAATGAATTTCTCTGATGGCCCTTTTTGTAAAATTTTTATCATTTTATATTTTACATCAATATGCATAATCTGTGGCCTCCTTACTGCCAGCTGGGGCTGGAAGTTTGGGTTCCCCATGCTGTCTCCATTGACACCACAGATGGAACAGGACTTGTTACTAACTGATCAACCCTCAGGTCTGACTCCCTCCTTGGCCTTCTCTGACCATCTTGGTAGAGAAGGTTGAGGTTGCAGTGTCCAGAGACAACCTGCCAATCATGGAAGTCTCACTAAGTCTTTGCTGACCACGGTGGGTTGGAACCACAGTTTTTTCTTTAGCTTGGTGAGAATCAAGCAGTTATTTTCTAAAACTTTTCTCTCCTAAAACTACACAGTCTTTTTCCTAGTCCTTTTGCTAGAAGGAGA
The DNA here is from genome assembly GCF_048773025.1 of Camelus bactrianus. NCBI lineage: Eukaryota > Metazoa > Chordata > Mammalia > Artiodactyla > Camelidae > Camelus > Camelus bactrianus. Next base: position 94,463,682 of record NC_133542.1, read on the forward strand.
AAATTTTGTTAAGGTTCTTTTGACTGTGCCATTTGTTGTTTCCAGGTTACTGTTTTTCTGCACCATGTCTGAGATATGTGAGGCAAAAAAGAACACCTAGAAAACTCAGTGCTGGGTTGTTTCTTGGGTTCCAAGGTCCCTAGCCAGTCTGCCTTTTTCTCTCCAAGCTTGAGTCTACATATGAATGTCTTCTTTTTACTATCTAGTGTTTTTAGTTGTATTTATTAGGAGGAATAGGAAAAAGTGTATCTACTCTGTGTTCTTAGACGCAGAAGTCTACTTTACATTTTAAAAGGACTCAGTAGTATCATGCTATTAGAAGTATTCTTAATTAATTTTCAACACCTAATATAACAAAAGATATTCAATTATTTTACCTTCCTTAAAAGTAGTACTTTCTATTTTTAACATAGTTAAATCAATACTCAATGGCAGGAATTTTTAATGCTGTGTAAATCTCTGAGTCAATGAAATGTTTTTGTAAAACATGTTTACTTGTTCTTTGGTTGTCATTGTGAGAATAATAAGCTTTATGCAACTACTTACTGATTCAGTGATGTCAGTTTTAGCAATTTTTGTATTTTTAGCATTATAGCAATTTTTGAAATTTATTTTTAAAGTCATAGTTCACTTTGTACATAAGCCTCAACACAAGTATTAAATTATGATTTATTTCAGTATCATCATAAATCTACTTATTTAATATTATGGTTATTTCTAACTTGATAATAAACTGACACAATTGTGGACTATATACAATGCCTCTTAATAAGCTAATACTCTTAGTTTTTTGGTATGAGGATCTTTAACTTACTAAGCAAAACTTTGCATAATAACTGGTGGATTTTATTTTCATTTGGGCTTACATCCAAGTATACATTTTCAATCATTTCTATGTCCATCACAAAGATCTTTGATAGTTCAAACTATTTTGTAGAAATAACTACTAGTTTTGAAATCCAATCATATAATAAATGCAGTTCCTTTTACATGTCTCAAAAAATAATATTTAAACCCATTACAAATATTTTACATTTTTCAGTGTCTTGCTTGCTTGACCTCTATTCCAAGCAGCAGTTGATTTATATTGGTACTTCTGACTTGAATACTTAATCATAAAATCAAACCAAGGAAGCTTCTGAGGATTTATGGTAATCAGAAGAGCTCTTTGGAATTTAAGACTCTGTTATTTCCACTGATATGTATGTGGAAAAATCTGCAATAATGAAACAGACAGTAGGAAATCAGGCATAAAACACAACAAGAGGGAATATGGAAGAGTTTTTAAAATATTGCAATTGCAGTTATCAGAAATTTTTCTTAATTCTGTGGAAAGAGAAGGGGATTTTGAGGGGGAAATATAGGGAGAAGAAGAGATGGTGTGAACTGAATTTCACTAATATCAGTTACATTTCCATTCACTTGGTGGGAACTATGTGGGTCATTAAGTTAAGGTGCTCCTTTGTTTCACCAGCTTCTGTAGTGCATATAACATGCTTTTAAGTTAAAATCATTCTGTTTCAGAAGTTTATTAATTTTTCTTCTTGTGACATTTCTGGTAAGAGAAAAGACTACATACAGTCTTTCTGTGTAATGGAATTCTCAGTAACTTAATTTTGCTGGAAATTAAAATTTGTAAGAAAATGCTTTCCATAGGATTCAGAGTTAAGATTGTACAAAAAGTTTGGCAAAATCCAAAATATTCAAAGACATCTTAAAATCTAAGCATTAAGAAAACAAGCAACCCAATCAGAAAAATAGCAAAATATCTGAATAGGCATGTCACCAAAGAAGATGCATAGATGACAATTAAGTGTATGAAAATATATTAAGCATTTTTGTTCATTAGAGATTAGAAAATTAAAACAAAGAGATACCACTATAAATGTTAGATTGGCTAAAATTTTAAAAAGTGTAACAATGTAAATTTTTTTGTGAGAATGTGGAGCAACAGGAACACTCATTCAAAGCTGGTGGGAATGCACAGTGGTACAGCCACTTTGGAAGATGGTATGGCAGTTTCTTATAAAGTTAAATGTGGTCTTTCAGTACAATAAGACAACCGTGTTTCTGAATATATATGCAATTCATTTGCAAACTATATTTACACAAAAATAAACCCATGAATGTTTTTAATAGCTTTATTCATAATCACTCAAAAACAAGAAGCAACCAAATAATTTTCAATAGGTGAAGGAATAAACAAATTTTGGTAAGTCAATAAAATTGTACATCAGTCAAAAATAAAATAGTTATTGAATGATGAAAATGCATAGATGAATCATAAATGCATAATGTTAAGTGAAACAGGGCAGTCTGAAGAGTGCATTTTACCAATGTATGACATTCTGGAAAGATAAAATTAGGGAGGCAGTAAAAGTATCAGTGGTTGCCAAGGGTTCAGGTGGGCAAACCAAGGGTTGACTAGGCAAACCAATGGGAAATTTTTAGGGTGATGAAACTATTCTGTATGATAGCATAATTTTAGGTACAAGGCACTAGTCATTTGTTCGAACCTATTGATCTTTACATCACAAGGTGTAAATCTTATCGTATGCAAAATTTATAAAATAATTTAAAAGCTCGTGGGAACTACAGAATTTAGCACATGCCATGGCAAAACAATCTAACAGTATTACAAGTATATGAAACAGACTGGAGGGAAAGGTGTTGACCTTAAAATTTTGGAAATGAAAATTAATATTTGCAAATCACAAACTCTCAATTTATCCCTCCATATCCCTTTTCCCCACTGCTAACCAGAATTCTGTTTTCTGTGTCTGTGAGTCTGTTTGTTTTGTAAATAAGTTCATTTGTCTCATATTTTTAGATTCCACATATAAGTGATATCATATGGTATTTTTCTTTTTCCTTCTGGCTTACTTCACTCAGTATTATAATCTCCAGGTCCATCCATGTTGCTACAAATGGCATTATTTTCATTATTTTTTAAGGCTGAGTAGTATTCCATTGTGTAAATATACCACAACTTCTTTATCCAGTTGTCTGTTGATGAGCGTTTAGGTGGTTTCTATGTCTTGGATATTATAAATAATGCTGCTATGAATACTGAGGTACATGTATCTTTTTGAATTAAAGTTCCCTCTGGATATATGCCCAGGAGTGGGATTGCTGGAACATATGGTAAGTCTATTTTTATTCTTTTAAGTAATATCCATACTGTTTTCCGTTAACGGCTACACCAAACTACATTCCCACCAGCAGTGTAGGAGGGTTCCCTTATCTCCACATCCTCTCCAGGATTTATTGTTTGTGGACTTTCAAATGATGGCCTTTCTAACTGGTGTGAGGTGATACCTCACTGTAGTTTTGACTTGCATTTCTCTGATAATTAGCGGTACTGAGTATCTTGTCATGTGCCTATTGGCCATTTGTATGTCTTCACTGGAGAATTGCTTGTTTAGGTCTTCTGCCCATGTTTGGATTGGATTGTTGTTTTGTTGTTGTTGTTAAGTTGTATGAGCTGTTTATGTATTTTTGGAAATTAAGCCCTTGTCAGTCACATTATTTGCAAGTATTTTCTTCCATTCCGTAGGTTGTCTTTTTGTTTTGCTCATGATTACTTGTAAGTTTAATTAGGCCCCATTTATTTATTTTTGCTTTTATTTTTATTGTCTGCATAGACTGCCCTAGGAGAACATTACAGATTTATGTCAGAAAATATTTTGCCTCTGTTTTCTTCTAGAGGTTTATAATATTTTCTCTTAAGTTTAATGTCTTTAAGCCATTTTGAGTTTATTTTTGTGTATGGTATGAGGAAGTGTTCTAACTTCATTGATTTACACGCAGCTCTCCAGTTTTCCTATTCCATAGGCTGTCTTTTTGGTTTTCTATATAAACTCAAGTTTAGATTAAGATAATACTGATGGTTATATTTATAGATGTACACAGGTTAGTACACATGCATCTATTTCTTTGTCCTGTCAGCTGGAAAGACCTAATAAAGACACCCCAGTAGCTATGAGCACACTTAGCACCCAGATCTTGGTTTCTGATATCATTTTCCAGTGACATGGATTGGGTTTCCTTGGGTAAATGGCTGATTCTAAGACTGAGACAGGACATATACGAGTGAGTGTGTATGACTGTACAGCCTAGGATGCAAGAATGCCCTCAGAACTAGGCGAAGACGCAGCGGCGAGGATGTACCAGTGGGCCCAGGAGCCAACTGAAAGCGTGCCCAACGGCCGAGCAGAAACAATTCGAGCAACAAAAACCACAAAATAAATTGGTGCCAGACTGTAGTCAAAAGTATAAAATGAATATCAGTGAGTCTGTGCTGATAAAAATATATGAATGAATAAATAAGCAAATGCTGAGGAGAGGCAAAATTTCCATGCAGAAAAACTTTAAATGATTTATGGAGACACTCCGCCCGTGATGGGTGGAGTATCGCCCCCCTCACCAATCCTTAAGTGTGGATTGTACCTAGTGACTTCCAAAGAATGCAGTGTAGAAAAGGGGATGGGGGAATCGTTACTTTACAATGACGAACTCTGACAGACTCTGCCCCAGTCAGGTGGTCAAGGTTAATATCAACAGTGATAAGTCATATTTTTATTTATCTTGACATGATGTGATGAGAATGGTACTTTTCCTCTGTGGTCTTCCTTCCCAAATCCTAGAATCCTCTTCTAATAGTGAGGAAAAACACTGGAAAAAATCCCAAAAGGAAGACATTCTTCAAAATATCCCACAAGTACTCCTCAAAACCGTCCAGGTCATCAAAAACAAGAAAAGCAAGAGGAACAAATAGTAAGGAGGAGCCTAAAAGAGACATGACAACTAGATAGAATGTGGAACTTGGAATCCTGGAAGATAAAAAAGACATCAGGCAAAAACTAAGACAATATGAAGAATAGTATAATGATGTCTCAATATCAGCTGATTTACTATAACAAAGCTAGGCTAGTAATAGAAAGTGATAATAATGGGGGAAACTGAATGTTGGGTATATGGGAGTTCCCTTCACTACTTTCACCATCTTCCTATTAACCTAAAATTGTTGTAGAAAATAAAATTTAATTGTTTAAAAGGAATGGCAAGAAATTCAAAACAAGTATCTATTTGAATTCTCTCTGATATCTTTTTTCTGTAGTATCTCTCTTAGGCAATATCATATTGGCTTTGCAACATAAATAAACCTTTCAAAATCTGTTTCCATCTCCTCTCCTGACCAGTGGGTCAGTAATTAGGTGAATTCTCCTCGCAGTTATATCTCACAAAGTTTACGACAGTACATGGACTTCAAGATAAATGAGAATCTGGCTGAGGACCATGTACTGAGCCAGGCAGCCTTGCCTCATTGTGGGGATCATTTATCCAGTGTAGAGTAGCCAGGATGGTTGTGACATGGCAGCAGAGAATGGGTGCTAGTCATGTCTTCCTGCGAACCCCTGAGCTCCGGGCTCTTCTGAGCTGAGGCGGTCCTTGCTCACTCAGTCTCATCTCCCATGACCATTGTCCTGAGTGCGGAGGGGCTGGGATGCCAGAAACTGCACCCAGGAGTCCTGAGATCATCACTGTGCAGGTATCATCAATGCTGAGTGGAGCAAACCTGATGCTCCTTGAATCGTCTTACGTCATGATTTATATTATAAGTTTCAACACCGCGGCTGATGCTTGATCAAAGTGAGCATTGCCATGCCTCGATCCTGAAATGACTGAGAAAATTATTCTTAAGCATTTCGTGTTACTAGACTGCTTTGATAATTTGATTAAAGCTAAGAATTCTCTCCATCAAAAATTTCAAATGCACGCAAGCACATAAAATATATGCCATTTTAAAGTTACACACAGACTTCAAATAAAAATTCTTAGTTTGATTTAAAGTGACTTAACTTTTAGTATACTTAATATCTCAAATTCCTATTTAATCTTTTGAAAGCGTGTTTATAGAGTATTAGAGAGGCACTGGAATAGACATATTGGGGATCAGACTCATATTCTTTTGTTTGAAGGACGTGTTTCAGTGGTGGGATTTGTTTCTGTGATATTAAAGAGGTGATAATGTCATTATACTGCTGTCAGAAAAGATGATTTACTTACTTGAACAATAAGAGAATGTGATTAGTGTAATTTTTCAGAAAGGTTAGGGTGTTCCACTTAAGGTCTGTTTCCCACACCATGCTTTAACATTTGAACAAAGGTTAATAACCGAGAGGATGAAAATGAGATATGATGAGAATTTTCAGCAGTCTGTTAAAAAGAAGAGTATTTGTTATACTCAATTACCAGTTTCTTGATTTTATTATTTCAAGACCACAAAGCATCATAGTTCATTCATTTCAAATTATACACATTGCAGTGAACTTTCCATTGTAAAGACATTTTATGAAGGAACTTGACCTGTATTATTATATGATGTCTTTTTTTAAAATAGTTTAACAAACATTGACTTCCTGGTTTGAAATAACCCAATTAAGATCAGTTTAAAAATGCATAAGTTTCCCTAGGTTGCTATCAATTTTAAATAAGAACAGTAATATAATATCTTGCAGATTAGTTCTTCTATCTGAAGATATAGCTAATCTCCCCACAATTATAGTTCTCTGTCACATATCCTAGTTGAACTGACATTTCAGGTCTTCTGTGATCTAAGTTGGTTTGCTAAGGAGGTAAGCCGTCCTTATGAATTCCATCTTCTAGTCAATTTGAAAAGCTCTGAATCAAATTCACTCATGGCTTTCATTTTTATTTCTTTTCTATCATATAGGTAGGGAAGCAATAACAGAACTAGAGCAAATAGTCATCTTTAGTCTAATGGGCATAATGTCAAAAAAGATTCCAGCTTCAGTAGATCTCAGAGATTGACACCGAACTTGGAAATAAAAATGCCCTGAGAAAACTGGCAGAAAATGCTTCCCAAAGGAAGAGTTAATTGATAAGTCTGATCCAATAATTAAACTGTGCTTCTAAAAGAGAACTAAGAACTTTTACTCGGGCAATTGAAAATATAAAGCACATCCAACTTTGGGAACCTGCCTAATTCCTGGGAACCCTAAAAGGTGAGCTGTGAAATCTCCAAAGCCTAGATGTCTGTTTCATTCCTCCCACTGTCAATATATTAGTAGAGAGACAGAATTATGAATATTAAAATACTTAGGCAGGATTTTTTTCTGGTTCCTCATTTTTCTGGGAGCTGATAGGAAAACAGGACTCAATCACATGATCCAGCCCAGAAGGTAAGTTTAGTGTGGTTTGGGGATTTGAAGATTGAAAATTTCAGACTCAAGGTAACATTCTATTATCTGTCTTGTACCAGCTTCTGCGAAGTTTGAAAAGAAAAGTAGGGTATTTTCCTAAAATGAGAAGGTTCATAGATTTCTTTTCTGAAGACATAGGGAAGAACAATTCAGTGAAAGGCCCTGCCTGACCAACAGTCCCCGATGGGCAGACAACAGAGCCATGCTTTGCCTTCCAACGCCTGCTGCGTGTTACTACGTGAACTGGATCACTTCTGAACATCCAACACTGATCTGCCTCTTGCTTACCTTCCAATGAACCCGTCTCTATGCCTTAAGAAGCAACTCAAGGTTTAGAAGGATTTCTTTGTTAATTGAGGAAATATAGTCTCTCTAATTTTGGTTATAGGGAAGTTCTGTTATGTTTCTCCCTCATGGGAAGTAAAACAAACTTACAACAGTGGGATGGGGAGACAAAGCTATTCAACTACATCGCTGTCGCACACAGCAGAGCCACAGGACAGCAGGGTTGGCAGGAGGTCATAGACAGAGGCCAAGGACAAGCAGCAGGGCAGCAGAAAAGATGTTTGGTGGAGGGAACTGGGGGGGATGGTGTTGCTTGAGGAAGTGACATTACCGAGAATAAACAGAAGACAAACGGATGAGCTGAACTGAGCAGACACAGTAAAAGAACCGTGTCTTTCACTGAGTCTGGCAGTTCTTGAAGGATGCAAATACGTTTGCTAAGTATATTACTGTGTCTCCTCAGTTCAGGCAATCCTCCAAGGGCTGCCAGATCCAGGGAGAGGCACAGATGTTTCCAGCAGCAGTGGTGGTGGTCCCTAGGGAGTGCAGGGCTGTGTGACAACCTGAAAAGCAGAGGTCAACTGAAGCAGGAAATTAGGGTGAGGAGAATGTACAACAGCCACACTGAAGAGTCTCTGGTCTCCTTGACTAGGCATCATCAGACTATCGAAATTTCCTGGGTCGTCGTTTCCACAATATATTGATTCTGACTGCTTTCTCACAGTCAGTTCCCTTTCTCAGGCGAATCTCTCTAAAGTACAATGAATACAATGACCCTGTTATTGTTATTTTTGTATTATGGATTCTATTTAGATTATGCACATGTGCTATGGTGTGAATGCTTGTGTCCCCTGCCCCCAAAATCATGTGCTGAAATCCTGACGGCAAAGATGATGGTGTTAGGTGGTGGAGCTGTCGTGAGCCGTGAGGGTGGGGTCGTCATTCATGGGACAATTGCCCTTAAAAAGGAAGTCCCAACAGATCACTGGCCCCCTCTCCTCCTGTGAGGTCACAGTGAGAAGACACCATCTGTGAACCAGAAGGTTAGCCCTCATCAGATATGGAGCCTGCTGGTACCTGAACTTGGACTTCCCGAACCCAGAACTATGAGGAATAAACTTCTGCTTGTTTGTAAACCACCCCACCTGTTATATGTTGTTTTAGCATCTCACATGGACTTAGACAACATACAAAAGCCCTCAGATGTTTCAGGAGTGTAAAAAATAAGTGCATAAGACAGGATAGTTCTGCTAACGGATGTGGCAACAATCCTCCATGTGTCTCACTTAAAATGATCCATTTCCTGGTCTCTAAACTAAGTGCTTAGATTTTTCTCCTGATTGACTGGGGAGAATTGTTTATAATTCATAAAAGCATCCTGGTTACATAAAACAGGCTAACTTAAGTGCCAACCTTTAATTTTATGCATTTGAGAATGTTCCACTAGGTCCTATAACTAAGTTTCAACTTTGATTGGACATTTGCAGCATTAGGAAGCACTGAGTTTTTGCACATGTTAAAAGAAAAAAATACCAGTGGTCATAAAACATATTAATATCCATATTTCATACTTGAGAGAACAAATTATTCAAAGACCTTAGGTAAATTGAAACTGAAAAAAACGTATGTAATAATTTGGTACCAAATAAACAGTATATATGAATATATATATATATATATATAGTATATCTATATATAAATATTTCTCATAATTGCCTCAAATTTCCTTCAATAGTGAAGCTTCACTATTTAGCTTCAATAGTGAAAGTCTGGCTTAGCTCAGTTTGTACATGTCTCAGTCTTTTCATTAACTCTGCATTGCACTTGGACGTCGGTAAGCCATGTTAGCTGTCGAGGATCAGAACAGAGCTCTGTGTGAATTATTCATTGGGATGAGTGAGGAAGTGTTCACCCCAGAAACCAGGCTTCTGCTACCTCAGACAGGACTTCGTGTCAGCTGGCCACCTCCACAGGCATTTGTTCAATCTGGCTACAGCCATTTTTATTAACGAGCTTTCTAAAAGCTAAAAGTAGCTCACCTCTTTACATTTTAAAATTTCCTTTGTAATCACCCCACTTGGAAAAGTGTCCTGCAATTGTATCACTTTGCAGGACCTTCTCTGAAATGGAGGGGGAGGCAACAATTTGATTTAATCTTCAAGTATAAGCCTGGATAATTCATGGTTCATAGGGGGGCATCTTGTGAAAGCAGTAATGTGTTACTATGTAATATGACCACATTTACTCGTTTACCTTATTAGCTATTATAACTTAAACATTTTATTCAATCTCTTTCTTTTTTTTTCTTTGAAATTATGCAAACACATTAACTTTCACGTTTAATTTTAAAATTTGATGTCGGGAGGCCTTTTCCAATGTCAATAAGCGATGTCCTTAATCAAGGTACAAGGTCTTTACTTCAGCCACTCTGCAGGAGAGTCACTATCTCTGTTCTTAAAAATATCTCATTAAAAGCTCTGTCCCTTTACAACATACTCTGGGCATTCTGAATTTTTACCTTGTCTTAGAATGCTGTTGTCTCTACCCCAGTGCAATTACTCAGCCTTTGTGCTACTGGTGTTTTGGGCCAGATAAGGGGCTGTCCTGGTCTCTACTCTCTAGATGCCATTAGCACCTTCCCCCTCCCCCAAGTTATGACAATCAAAGTTGCCTCCGGACTTTGTAAGTGTCTTCTGGCTGGGCAACCCCCACTCCCCTGAGCTGAGAACCACTCTCTTAGTGGTCTGGATTACAAGCACTTATCTGCTTATCTTGTGCAATAGATAGGTGTTCTTTGTTCCTGTGATTCTTTAATCTGCATTTTATTTTCAATTTAAAAATTAGCCTTGTGATTTTATAACAAATGCCATTTGTTATGTATTTCAAATATTATTGTTTTTCTATTATTTTGTGCTAGGGAATTACATCATTAGATGATATTCATTGCAAAATATTCAAGATGTTATTGGAATCTAATTCAGAAAGGCCTTTGAAAAGAAAATGTGTCTGGAATAACACATTGTCTCAGGGAGTCACTAAAAGAAATATTTGTCCAGTGTCAACTATCTAGCTGGTATTATGCTAGACCTTACATACAAAGCAAAAACAAACATGGATTATTATCTAATTGAGATTATTTAATGAGCAACTTTAAGTATTAACATAAGGAAACAATAATGTGAAATGTGATGACTTATTACCTACAATTAACCTAAGTGGGCCATGAAAGTGTTCCGAGAGATCAGCACATGGGACTGAGCACTCAAAGGGTGTGAGTCTCTCTGAGTTGGCAAGTCACTGTCGGGAGATGGTGATGATGAAGGGAACACAGATTTTTATGGAATTTATACAGAGCCATTTGCCAAGCACTTAAATGGCATTGGGTCTAATCTTTGTGCTTTCTGATTAATCTTTCTAGTTAGATCTAATCATCAACAATTCTTTGAAGTAATTTTTTTATCATGCAGTCATTTTAGAAATGCAGATAGTGCAATATAGGGAGGTCAATAACTTGCTGGAAGTCACGCAGCTTAAGTTAGGTGTGAACCCCAGATCTGACAGCCTCGTGAGTCAAGGTTCTTAAACATTGCACTACAGTGTATTATGTTTCTATATTATATTGCTTCGTAAAAGAGAAAAAAATGTTTATAATGTCTGTAACAAAGAAGGAGATGCAAGGAGGGGATGAGGGTGTATGGGACAAGGAGAAGACTCAGAATAGCCTTGAAAGGTAATGGGGACTAGATCATGAAAAGCCACGTGAGAGAGACTGGACATTATGTTCAATGCAGTGGAATCTCCATACTGTTTTCCACAGTGGCTGCACCAAACTGCACTCCCACCAGCAGTGCAGGAGAGCTCCCTTTTCTCCACACCCTCTCTAGCATTTATTCTTTGTAACTTTTTAATGATGGCAATTCGTTGATCAGCTGTAGTAGTTTTTGTGTGGAGTCGAGTCTTTAGGCTTTTCTATATGTAGTATTTATGTTATCTGCGATAGATCCAGCAATTCCACTCCTGGGCGTATATCCAGAGAAGATTCTAACTTGAAAAGACACCTGCACCCCAATGTTCATAGCAGCACTATTTGCAATAGCCAGGACATGGAAACAACCTAAATGTCTATTGACAGATGGTTGGATAAAGAATTTATCCCACACAATGGGATTTTACTCAGCCATAAAAAAAGAGTAAAATAATGTCATTTTCAGCAATATGGGTGGACCAGGAGAAAATCATTTTTAGTGAAGTAAGCCAGAAAGAGAAAGAAAAATACCATATGATATTACTTATATGTGGAATATAAAATAATGAGGCAAATGAACTTATTTACAAAACAGAAACAGACTGGTAGACATAGAAAACAAACTTGTGGTTACCAGTGGAGAAAGGTGGGTGTGGTGGGATAAATTGGGAGTTTGGGATTTCCAAATACATACTGCTATATAAAAAACAGATAAATAGCAAGTTTCCACTGTATAGCACAGGGAACTATATTCAATACCTTGTAATAGCCTATAATGAAAAAGAATATGAAAAGGAATATATATATATATATATATATATATATATATATATATATAAAAAACTCAATCTTTATGCTGAAATTAACACATTGTAAACCAACTATAATTCAATTTAAAAAATCAAATAAATAAAATGGGCAAGAATAAAAAAATGCAATGAGAAGCTAAAAGCATATTTAATAGAGCCAGCATTTTGAAGGTCTTTTTTGTCTGAAGAAAGGAGCACTGATTGGAGGCAGGTGGGAAGTGATGGCAAGGAAGAGACCCATTTGAGAGATGACTGCGATGTACTTGGGTGATGAAGGCGGTTTTGGAGTTATTTGCTCACACCTGAAACTTGGTTGAGACCTTGAATTGGAAGGTGTTGCGGATTGGCTCTTTCGGGAGGCTGACTCTGAGACGGCAAGGAACATTCAGGAACGTGATTAGGGAGTGCTCTGAGAATAAACAACACCTGTGGGGTAAGAGAAAGACTCCAGATTGAGCACAGGGTGAAGTTAGACTGCAGGGCAGCATCAAGAAATGATTTAGCTGTAACCGAGTTGGGCATTCAAAGCTGTCCTGAGCTGGAGTGAGAGAGCCCGGACTTTGTATCTCTGCGTGGAGTAGCCGCTGGACGCCGGCTGCTCCGGCAAGGGGTGAGCTTGGGAGAGCGCTTCAGCCTGGAGCGATCCCGGAACAGCATTGCCAGCCAGTGACTGTCAGCTGGCTGCTCTATTAGATGCTAGATCCTTCAGTCCTAGAGAGCAAACTGGACGGTGCGTTTCAATATCCAGAATGGAAGAGTCTCCTGCAAAGGCTGGGAGGTGCGGACAGGGAGGTGTTAGAGTTGTGCCCTGGTTAACGGATTCAGCACCATACTGACTGGCCTTTCCGAACGCCGAGAGCATCATCAAAAATTATCAGGTATGTGGAGAAAAATGACTAACTTGATTTTGGACAGATTTGAAAGTATGATCCTTATTAGGAGCCCACGTGAAAAATTCCAGTAGCCACTCATACATGGGTCTGAGAGATATGATAAAGATTTGAGGTTCATCCATATGCAGATGTAATTGCCTACATGGAATGAATAAAACTACCCAGGGAGAATGTTGAGAGGAAAGAAGGGTGTCCCAAAATGCCAACTGAGCACAATTTCATTTGGTGTTATTTACTTTTAAATTGCAGAGTTATTTCAAGTTTTGTCCTTATTTCAGTCACATGTTTTATTCATAACCAATTATAGGAGAAAAAGGGAATACCATTTCTCAGAAATATCATTTAATTATCTAAGAAAGAATAGATAGTCGATAAATTAAAATACAAAGTAGAACCATGAAACAGCTCAAGTCGTCCGGAAGGGAGAGCACCTGCGGCTGATGACATAGGGTGGTTTTGGTGGGCGCTGAAGGAACGTCGGGGCACATGGCTTCTTGTTTTCAGACTGGATTCCTGTGTTTGGGGTCCTGATTTCTGTTGCTTAACCTGAAAATTCCTAGAATCGTAGGTGAGTTTTCTGTATAAATTTTTTTTAAACACTTGGTGCATTTTTATCTTTTTTTTTTTTTTTTTTTTTTGCTTATCTCTTCATTTTGAAATAGCGCCGTGTCAGAACAAAATACGGTCATCTCTAAAGCAGTTTGGGGAAAGGTAAAACTGCAAAAATTGAATTATGTGTGTATTTTTGGCCATTTCCTCCTCAGTTTCTTTGCTCTTAGGTTTTTCTATGCTCGTTTTTCCCTTTGTGCGTCTACCTAGACCTTTGGAAACTGAAGCTTCTGAATTGGGTGTTATAATTACTGAGGATTAATATAGCATCCCATTAAGCTTATTAAGTCTGTTCATTTTCTTCTCACTAAAATGATTCAATTGTCAAACAAATAATGATAAGGTTACTAGGTCTTTTTATTATGAAAGTTTGAAAGTCATTATTCTAATACACATACATAAGCTGTTATGTGCTGGAAGGGTAATGTAAATGAAGTCTGCTATTTGGTTTTTTTTTTATTTACTCTTACCCTTGGACAATGTATGTTTCATATTTTCAAATAAAGCTGTTCCTCCAAAAGGTAAAGACCCCAGTTCTTGTCATACCCAAAAGACAAGTTTGCAGTCAGGAGACGGCGTTGTGTAATGAAAGATTTAAAAAGATTTGCTCAAAAGGAAAGGAAAAGTACACCACCAGGAATGGGAGGTGGGCTGATCGCTTAAAGGTGGTGTTTTTATTGATTCACAGCTCTTGTCCCTGGAACGCTTAGTCGTGTTTGGCCCCTTCTGTGCATGTCCTTACCCTTGGCGTCCACAGAAAAACCCATGGGGAGGCAGGGAGCTAAACCGCAATGTTAATTATAATACAGTGAGCAGTGGCCATGTCTGGTTAAGTCCCTTCTGCTACCATGCAGTCGTGGATGTCAGGTTTTAACCAGGTTTTTTTTTTTCTTTTTTCTTTTTTTCTGGCACTCATTTAGAAGAAGCAAAGCCCCTTTATGCTGGAAGTGGGCATGACACCACCTTCCCGAACACCCTCCCTCTCCTCCACCTGCCCACCTGGTGTCCCCACTTATCTAACTGCCTAATAGAACTTGTGTGGAAATATATTTCAGAATTCAATATATTTCAGAAATATTTAACATCTTCATTTATGTTCAGAATTATCCTGGTCTTATATAGTGACTTCACTTAAATCTTAGTAGCTTTAAAATCAGGTCATTTTCTTAACTTAGACAGATGTTAATGTCAAAACTAAAATGATTTTGGCTGAATAAACCGTATTGTTATTCCATGCTGATAAGATGCCTCAACGTTAATTGTTTATTGATAACCCAAGGGCCATGCCTTAAGGGTCCACGTGTTAGCAAAGAGATGGTATCCAAGTAGAAGGTACCAGTCAGTACAAAAGACTGTAATTCAGAATGAGAGCATCAAAATTAAACTATGTAAGGCCAGGAGGCTTTTTTTTTTTTTTTAAGTATCAAAGTACTCATTCTAAAACACAGACCCTTGGTAATGTGGGAAAGAAAGAACAGAAAGAACATCTAAAGGAAAATGTGAGCCAGGAACTAGGACAGCTCCCATGAGAGTAAAATAATTCACAAGCCCGTGGGTTAGAATATCTGGCAAATTATCTTAATCACATCGCTTGTGTTTGAGGTCATAATTCCTCAGTCAAGTAGGTCAAGGAGGAGAGGAGGTTTAAAGCAAATATAAGAGCAGCTAGACAAATGATGTGACACTCGCACCAGGGAATCAGCCTGAAGGGGAAATTCGGGGAGACGTCTGCCAGTAGAAACGCCCGGATCAGGACAATGCATTACTGAACTGATGTCAGTGGTTTGAAATTTTGAAGAGGATAGAATTGGGAGTTACAGAAAGGCTTCTCAACACTGACATGACTGAGAATATTAGCCAAGGAGGAGTCTGGCTCCAAATTAGAGTAATTTTTTAAGATTGTATAATAACCCATATGATTGAGCTTTTGTCATATATGCATATACGTACATATATATGTGCATGTATACAGTGAAACATAATTAGGTAAGCAAACCCCACTCCCACTGTAGAACAGAATATAATGAAACCCACTGAAAATATTCATGTGTTCCTCCTCACTGTGAATTTTATTTATCATTTCCTTTCTTTTTCTTATCATTTCCTTTTTTTTTTTTGTATGTGTACTTTATCACATGTAAGAATAATTTAAAATAACACATGCCAATTTTGCTGTTGGGAGTTTAGAAAAAAGTAATGATATACTCTGTAGTTTTCCAAACTTTTTGTCTATATTTAACCCACTTATTAGGCATTCAAAACACTGCATTTTTAATTATGCTGTTTTGAGCTTTATAAAAACGGGATTATTCGACCTAGTTTTCTGATCATTGCATTTCCTTTATTCATACTCATCCACATTGTGGCTATTGTCAATTCATTTTCACTACAGTAGTATGGCATGAGATGGAAAGACTAAAAATTAAAATAACACTTTTTTCTACTCTAAAGGCATTCAAGGTTTTATTCTTTTTAAAACATTTTATCATGAACATTGCTGTTCAGTTTTACAAGATAATTTTCATCTGTTTCTATTGTGATGTGATATGATTAACCAATTTACATTCCCCCTAACAATATACGAGTTTCTTTTAATTTATATAAATTTCAAATTTTGATGCTGTCATATTTCATTAATTTCACTAGTCTAGTGGGGGGTAATCTACAACTTGTTTTGATGGTCTTAATTTATATTTTCTTAGTTGCTAATGAATTCAAATATCTCTTTATATTATTTTCACCATTACAGCTTTTTTTTTTTCTTGTGGGAAGTGTAGGTTCTTTGTCAATGTTGATATTAGTTTGTTTTTCATTTTCTTACTATTGTAGCACTAAAAATATATATATCCAGTATTCTAATTCTACTATTTTCCAATTATATGGATTTCAAATATATTCTGATATGTTGTGGCTTTTGATTTGTCAAAACCCTGCAGCGAGGGACCACCAGGAAGACAACAATAGTTAAATAACATTTGCTTAATCATTGCTCGCTGAAGTGAAGGACAGTCCCTAGCATAGGAACCAGGGATATGTTGGAAGGAGAGTGATAGAAAAGTTTTACTCCAGGATTTGGGATTTTGTTAGGTGATTTGGAGAGAGTTTAAGGAAGTGAGTGTTGCTTTGGATGGATTTGGTTGGGAAGTACAGTTAACTCTGTGAATGGGTAACTCCATAAACCTTATCTAGAAGGAGGGTAGAAAAATATGAGTGAGGCTAAAGATACCATTGGTGAGAAGCAGCAGTCATATTACTCAGCTTAGGGGGATGTTTGGTTGGATCTGTGATCTGGACAGTGTTTGTATTATTTTGACTGTGTTTTGATATGACTCTGGAGTGACAGTAGTCTAAATAAGATTCCCAAATATCTCCAGATTCTAATGTCCACACCCTGTGCATGTGACAAAAGAAACTTGTCAAATGTAATGAAGTTCATCTTGAGGCAGGGGGATTATACTGGCTCTCTGGGTGGCTCCTGATTGTAATCACAAATGTCCTCGTAAGAGGGAGGCAGAGGAAGATTGGATTTTAGAAGAGAAGACGGTGTGGACCAGAGACAGGAGTGATGTGGATCAAGCCAAAGGAAGCTGGCAGTCACTAGAAGCTGGAAGAAGAAAGAAACAGTTTTTCCCCTGGAACCTCCAGAAGGCACCAGTTCTGCCCACCTTGATCTTAGCCCTGTGACTCTCTCTGGACCATTACACATCACATATCATTAACTTCTGTTGAGTAGTAGAGCGGGTGTCTTAACTACATAGTCAGCAGGGGTGAGGTTCATTCTCATGATTCCAAATGTGGCTGCACAGATGAAAAACTGCATGCTTGTTTTAGTTCTTTTTGTCTTTATCAATTATTCCTAGCAGTATCTCTGCAACACTGCAGAAGTATTTGAGCTATTTTTTTTAAATCACAAAATCTGTGAAATTTGTTATCTATTCACTTTTAGATTGAAAGACTTGAATTAATTTTGCAGGTAATGATTTTTTGACCTACTGTATGCTGTTAGAATGGTTTGAGCCTTAATAACAACTGAGATCTTCAAATGGGTAATGTAATAAATATCCATGGAAACCCACTTGGTGTAAAATATTTGAGCTTAGTCCCAGCCTTCCTTACAGCCTTAGATAACAGAAGTTACCTCAAATCAGGCAAAAGATACACTTAAACTATCTCTTCCATAAAAGACTGTGTTTATACAATGAATCGACAACATTTACTAATAACTAGTAATGAAATTAGTTTCAAAAATGGAAAAAAAAATCACTCAGAATAGCTAAATCATTTTTACTTCCTCTGTATTCACTGTTGTAATGACATGACCTATGAAGACCAGTGCCGTCGATGGTTCCTTTAATGGCCCCAATGACTCACAGGATCCAGTATCCAGGCTCCTAGGAAGGTTCCCATTACACAGCTCTGCTCTTCGCTCTGCATCTTTGCTTTGGCCAATGAGCCATCAGAAAAGATGACACAAGAAAAATTTAATAAGCTCCTGAGCTTTGGGATTTCTCCACCTGAACTGTTCCTGTAACCGTGTAAAGACCCATGGTGTGACTGCAACAGGGAGACACTACCTGCAGAGAGAGACACTAGCTAACAGCCACCATCCAGACCTGTGCATGTGAGTGGGGTCATCTCAAACCCTCTGTCCACAGTAGGGGTACCTCAGTTCTCTAGAAGAACTTTTCATCATCTTATCATCAAGAAGACGTTTCATTAGAAAATCAAAATATTATGATCAGTACAATAAACCCTTCAGTGCAAAATAAGTTTTGTATTATCAGTTTGAATTGGGTGAAAGTTTCCACAATCATGTTTGCTTAAACTATCTTTTCTTATATTTACCCACTTACCTGTGTATCAGGCACCCCCCTAGTTACCCCCATGAAATGCACAAACACCTGGTGGGTGATTCTAGTATTTAATTGTCCCTTGTCATGACCAAGCAAGTCTTAGCTTTTATTCATCACTAATTTCCTCACCGTCAGAAAAAAAAGTCAGTGTAAATATCCCTACATTTTTTGTACTTTCTAGGGTAAACTGTCAAAGCCTTAACACAATGTATTGAATAATCTAGTGTTTTCTACAGTATGACATGAACACCATTAACTGTGGTCAAAATAAATACGTTCAAAATTACTCTAGAAAGTACCCACTTTCTTAACAGAAAGTAATATTGAGTTATAGTCAAGAAGTAGAAAATAAGAACAAAAATACTAAAACAATCACTTTAGAAGGAAATAAAATTATATCCATTTTCATAGTATACACATATTGATGTCAATATGGTAGATTACTGAAAATAAGATAATATGAAATTATACAGCAGAGAATGACTAGAATCTAGTGGACAGGTAAGGCTGTCTCTCTACTTGGCATGAAACCAAGAAGCCTTAAAGATAAATGTTAACTTTATCATATTACCAAATGCTTCACCACAGATTAATTAAAAAAACAACATATTTATGACTTATGCATTTCATGTAAAAATAAAGCAGTTCCTAAGAAAAACATTTAAAAGATTCTAACCTGATATCTCAAAGAAGCTTCAATGACTAACGAACATTCACAATTAGTATCAATTAATAACACAACAGAAAATTACAACAATGAGTTATCATTCACGTAAGACCAAGAAATTTGAGTACTTACCGTTTAATAAATTTATAGATGGCAGTGATAAACAGATTCCACTGAGGGAAATTTTACCTGAATAAACTTTTTGAGACAGTTTGTCAATATCTATCAAACTGAAATGGTCGTAGGTTATGACAATAACCTCTTTACCTCACCCTAAGGAGTAAGGCTATGACCAGTGGAGTCAGGAATACCAGCTCACAAAAGCCAAAGTCTTGCATTTGCAGGAATTTTGTGAGGCAGCTGATAAACCAACTCATTTTTAAAAAAATAAATAACATAAACTTAGACTTAAATTATATTTAAAACAAAAGCAAGCACTCAAAATTCACAATTTCCCAATACCTCCCCTACATCTTACTATAATCTATGCTCTTAAATTATTTATGTTGATTCTCTTGTTTCTGTGAAGTGGAAATACTCTGTATTATGGTCTACAACTGCTTGTCTCTTCTCAATTCCATTTATGATGCTAGGCTGGTAGCTTGATCTGAGCCATGGGGGGAGGGTTTGTACCATGGAAATTATATTTGTTTCTATATGTGTTTGCATATATAAATTGTGGAATCTTCTGAAATGCATACAATAGTTCCCCATGGACAGGAGATGGGAATAGGTTAGATGGCGCTAGAGGTGGGAGTGAGTTATTTGACTTTACACCTTGGCCTGTGTTTTTTTTAAATTTTTGTTAACCATGTCAATAAAAAGAAGCAGTTTATAATATTCAAGACCACTAGAAACTAAGACTTTGGAAGCAAACACTAATTCCCATAAGAAGCATGAATACGTACATTAGATAAGACCTACCAAATTCTAAATATTTTGTCTAAGGAGAATATTAACTTAGGTTTGGGAGAGGAAAGCATTTTGTAAGTTCTTCAAATATCAGATAAAGAAATTACGGTAATCAAATTAAAGTAATTCCTTTGTTGTTGAAAATGTTGCCTACTGGAGTGCTTCCTTTGACATATTTTAGGCTGAAAAAGTATTCAACTCTCTTGTGATGAATCTGGCCAAATCTGAACTCTAATAGTGGACTGACGTAACATTTCTTTCATGTTTTGAGTCATCACATGTTCTTTGACTTCAATTCAGATTACTTCAGTTTTTTATATTACATGGGTTTGTAAAATACCATAGATTACAGCTGAACATTGACATTCATGGAACAAACCTCCTTGCATTGTATTACTCTGAATAAAGTCAAATATTTAATAGGAAACCCAGTTGCAAAGTCATGTATCTCCTCACATGAAATTAAACAGCTCTGGAGGGACCAACTTGACCCCCGGTACTTGGAGCTCTCCTTTCCCCATTGCTTCATTTGCAATCTAATGTTAAAATTTTAACATAAGAAAAATAACAGAATCATGAACCATTTAGTAGTTCTTTTTATCAATACTTTGTACAGAAAATAGAAAGTGAAATAGTGAGTCAAGCAGAATTTACTCCCTGAAACCCATTTGTATTTATCTATTTATTATATTCCCTACTCAGCAGAGAGAATTTTGAGTAAAATAAGTCTCATATTGCCATTTTTTATTTTATCTTAATTCTAGGAGCTAGAACATACTCAACATTTTTTTGAGTGTTGTTCAGAAATCAGAATTCAACAGCCTGTGGGGGCCTAATTAGAACTAATGTTGAATTCTTTCAACTTCCTTGGCTGTATATAAGCTGATCTTCAAGCTCCAGGGTGTAATTCATATTTTTTCTTGAGCTACACATCTAATACTTCAGAAGATCAAGCCTTACTCTCAGTCTAAGGAGAGGCAGTCAGGAAGCTTGACCAAAATCAAAAGATTGGTGGAGAGACTAAAAGAAACACACACACAAACACAATACATATATATAATATAATAATATATATTATGTATATATATTTCTTGTTTTTGATTTATGGTTAGATCAGGGCCTTTGGGGGCCACATTTATAGTTGTCTTAAGGCCCACAGATTTGAGACTGGTTATTGATTTAACTTATATGGATTTTCCTTTTCTTATCAGCTTTTGCATTTTCAGAGAGCAGATCAAGTTTGTCATCTTGAGTTCCACATTCATTATATTGAAACATTCATCTCTGCTTAGAAATTTAGAATGCCTTTCCATTCTTCCAACAAGTCAACATGATATTAATAGCATAGCTAGTGTATTTCCCACATATACTACCGATGAGGGGCTAGAAGGAAACCTTATGAAAATGAGAAATAAACCTTGCAGTGTTTTGTAGATTGGTGTCACCCATTCATCATCTTTCAAATATGCTCAAAAGAAGCAGATCAGCCATTGTCACATGGCTGAGGGCCAGGAAATTGACTCATTCATTTAGCAAACGTTTTTACATGCATATCATTATGACACTTGTGAATATAAGAGTTCAAGATGCAGTCATTCTTATATGAACTTTATTTAGCTTTTGCTTTTTCAGAAAAGAGGATTTGAAAAGTTTTTTTTCCCAATGAGAATTTCCTTGCAGTCTTCTCAAAGCCTGTGAGTTTCTGCCCTCACGGCCTTCATGCAATGGAGCTTGAAGATGTCTGCTTTGCTCCTTGTGTTGGCTTCTAAGTCGTAGGTCATGGTTTCTCTTTCAGAAACCCTATTTTTAATGGATACATTAGATTTCTGTATTTGCTGCCCATCTTTGTTGCAATAGTTACTGACCTCACAGTTACATGCCCTCTCGTTTGAATACTTTAACTCTTTAAGTACTGTCTTCCTCTTCCTGATACCCCTGCTGGTGGCTCTCATAACACCATATACTATGCATTCCTCGTCTATTGACCTTGACCACCTCACAGCCAAGAACCCTCCCTCCCATTTAATCCCCTGCTTTTATAGCTTTAAACCACTTCTCACAAACACCAACTCCACATATGAAGCCTTGATTTTTAAACATCTCACTTCCTGAGCATTATCTCCTCCTTCAGGGTGTTGTAAACAGATGTAGAAAATCTTTCTCCAGGGAAGTAACAGTTCCCAGCCCAAGTCTCCCATCTGTGCAGAGCCTCTCTCTTTTTACTATGTGTACTTTGCCTCTGCAATTACCTTCTTTTTGACCTGTATCAGAAATATTTACTCTCTCGTTAATTACCATCACAATAAAAATGCATTGTCTCCCACAATAAAGCTAAGAATTGTCTTGCCTTCACGTTCTCCTCTAGCTACTGCTTAATTCTCTGCCAACTTCACATGACATTTCCCCCCAAATAGTGTCTACACTAAATGTGTCTGCTTCCCACATTTCAGTCTCTCTGGCTCAATCTAATAAGCTATCATTTTTGTCACTGAAACTAATATGACCAAAGTTATCAAAAACCACCCACTTGACAACTTCAAAAGTCAATCTCATTTTTTTTTTAATCTTATTTTTTTTTTAGCAGAATCTCCCTCTTAACTCTTTTCCTTTGGATTTCGGGTTCCCACACTCTTTATATTTTTATCTTACCTCAAGGCCACTCCTTCTTAATCTCTTTTTCTGGACTTTCTTGTCCAAAACATTTGGGATATTGGTGGGAACATTCCTCTGCCCTCTTCTCTATCTACATCATTCATTAGATGATTTCATCAAGGATGGGATTTTGAAAAATCGCAAAATATAGACCTGGGGTGCTTTCTTCTCAAATGAGCTCCAAATCCATGTGAGTGCCTTTTAAGCGCCTGTACTTGTACATCTCATAGAATCATCCTCGGTCTTTTTCTTTTTTCCCCAACTCACATCTACCTCATCAGTAGGTCATGCTTTCACTACCTACAGGAAATTTCTCAAAGACAGTGGCTATAAGCCTACTTCACGTCATCATCATCATCAATTTCCTTTAATACTGCAATGTCTTCCTGGTTGATTTCCCAGCCTCCACTTCTACGTTCATTCTGCCTTTTACCCCCATCCATCTAGACAGAGAATGTCAAAGTGAGTCTGATGATCCTGTTTCCTTGCTGAAGCTGGAAGACCCTTACCACAACCTGGGGGAACAGCCATGCCTAGCTATGTGCGGATGTCATGCCCTAATCTCGTCCTTTGTGCTCATTCTGCTGTAGCCATGTTGGCCTTCTTGCTATTCTGAAGCCTGCCAGCTAGTTCTTGTCTTAATGTCTTTGCTGTTGTGGGTTCTGTTGTCACAAGTGTTCCCACAGGTCTGTAGCCATTGGTGTCCTCAAATGTCACCTCCATACATAGGTGTTTCCTAGTCACCTTGTGTAAACTTGTTACTCTGCGCTGTCCCACTAGCCTTCATTTTCTCATAGAATGTATCACCAGAGGAAATTATATTAACAATTCATTGATCTAATTTCTAAATTATCTTTCCTCCTCCCACCACTTGCAGTTTAAATTCCATAATAGTAGGTCCTGATTTTTTTCACGTCTCTTTTCCCAGCTTCTGGGACAGAGCTACATACATAAAAAGTGCTTGATAAACATTTGATGACTAAATAAATCCTTATCCTAAATTCACCCAATTATCTGATCCAAGGTGAGTTGAGTAAGTGTTGAGAAGGAAGCCTTTGAAAACAGCAAGTGAAAACTCCCAACTTTTCTTGGTTTTTTATGTTTCTGTACGTAGAGCAGAGTTTATTAATTCTTTTCATTCTAGAAACCAGGTACACATTTTTAAAAAATCTACAGCAAGTCACCAAATGCAAAGAAGCATTACTGATAAACATCAGTCTCTAATAATTATTTCTTCAAGTATGGAATTACAGTATTTGAGTATAGACTTGGTCTTTCCCAGAATGCCTTTCTCCATCAAAATGGACATTCTTTTCCTACTTTATAGGAAACTATCAATTATAATTTGTGATACTACTTAAATCATTCACCTTTTAAAATATGTTAGAATTTAGATTGGCTGTGGATACTTATATCTAATAAATCATTTATTAACTTGCTAAACCTTACCTACTTGCCTAATTTGATTAACTTATTTTAAAATACTAATACATTCATTCTTACAAGGCAACATGTCTATGTGGTAATGCCCTTGCTGAAAGAAAATACTTCTAATCTCTGAAAGCAGAGGCTCTGTTTGTGTCTCTGAATCTACTGGTCACAGTAAAATTGTCTTAGTGATTCAAAATAAGCATCTCAAGTAAGACCCTGCTACTTTCCATGTATGCTTAAATTTAAACTTGCCACTTTGTAAAATTATTACCACCTCCTGGATTTCCCATGGTTCTAATGAGAAGCAGACTAGCTCCCCTTGGCAAGAAAGAAATTGAGTTCTATTTGGGGAAAGTCAAAGGGTTGACCTCCATCACAGGGTGTGTGTCAGTGTTAGTCCTCTGTGTATTCAGAATTATTCCTCATCTGTAAATCAGCCTCCTGAGGGAATATTAAAGCACCAAAGTGGTTTAAAAGAAAATTGGTTCATTATTTCTATGACCAAGTTATTTTCTCGCTAAGTAGCTCTGTGTAGTTTAGGTCAATAAACTCTTACTTGAGTAAGTTTTGCGTAACAAGAACAGGATTACATGCTGTGAAACAAAGAAAAAGAAAGGTCTCCTGCTTTTAAGGAACTTAAAATCTAGAAAGTGGTGTCAGTGTCAGACATGGAAACATGCAGATTGAGTTCAATGTGATGATTTATGATTCATAAGATAAAACATTTTACCATATAATAGATTTTTCTGCTCAAATCTCTGTAAAGCCTTGGAGTAACATAATGAGGACAAGTAGTAATCCAGGTAGCAGCGACTTGAGAGATTTTATCTTCCTCATGAAATTGTTCAGGGACAGAGATAAGGACGCCTTCAAGCTTTCCTTAAAATCATTCACAAAAATTTTACAGATGAGCCCCTGACAACACGTATTTTCCAATATTATCGTACAGATTATTTTGAAATGGTTATTTTTAACAAATATTATTTATTAAAATTGTTTATTTTTGAACATTTTTTAATTGAGTTATGGTCATTTTGTTTTTGTTATTGCAAAGATTGCTTGTCAAAATGAATACAGAAGCCAGTGGAAGTGTTTACTATGGTTTCTTCCCAGGGCATGGGGATCGGTGTAATTCACATTCTTACCTTCATCTTGCTAACTCTTGACATGCAATGTCGACAGCTCCATCAGGCAACATAGCCCCCAAATCCTTCTGGCCCTGACGGCATTAGGGACTATAGGTTAGGCAGAGACTGGTAATGGAAAGAGAACTTGTGATGCTTTACAGTACATTTCATGTGTGTGTGTGTGTGTGTGTGTGTGTGTGTAGTGCATCATCTACTAAAAATGTGATGTAAACCACCAGATATATAGCTTCTCTATTTCTCAGTTATAAATATTTCTCAGTTAAATATAATTTAAAATATCTACCTCATAGTGTTAGAATGAGGATAAAATCAGACAACATGCGTAGGACCCAACTCGTTCATGGTGGATGTCATTAGCCTGCCCTTCCCCCCTTGGTTGTATCCCATACTTCGGGTGCAAGCACATGCTCGCTGTTTGGGAGTAAACAATGACATGTGAAGTAAACTGGCATACTTGCAAAACCAAATCTGCACTCTCAAGCAGATAGTGATACAATCCAAGTGAAAAGAAATGCCCTGCTTTCCACTGGAAAATGTAATTTACTCTATTTAAAAATTATAGGACATCATCTTTTAACACTCTTCCTCTTTTGGTTAATTTTTCTTTATATTTAAGAGCAACACTGAATTCACTTTAAATTAATTGCCATTAATACATGGTAAAAAAAAAATCACCTTACTTGGCACTTGGAGCAGACTTAGGATCTATCATTAAAAGACAAAACTCTGGCTTGGAAGTGTTATTTCTGAATTTGAGAGTCATCTTGGCCTCTCATTTTATATTTTCTGGACTTTGATCATTTATCATTTATGCGTTTGAATATCTATAGCATTGAGTTTCATCTTTATTTTTCACTTTCAAGCACTATACTTTGTTACAGAGAGATTTAAACTTCCTAGATGTAGTAGTATTTTTGTCCCAAGTGTTTCTCTAATTTTATTTAATTTATGAATTGTGGACATGAGTGAAACTGGCATGAAAACATAATACAATAAAAAAAGCATTTGATATAAACTTCAAGCAATGTCAATTAATGCTGGGACTATATTTGCTCATCAGCTTCTTAATTATTATTTTCTGTATGGAGATAGTGTATAAAAATATTCTGACCAAAAAAAAAAAAAAAAAAAAAGATAGACCTGGTTTTAAATTCTGATAAAGATACTTTTAAATTGAGGTAGAGTTACTTTATGATCCTGGTTGTTTTGTTTTTGATTTCTTCTTGTACATTCTGAACTTTAGCTTCCTCATCTGTAGCCAGGAATACATACATCATAGATCATTGTGAAGATTTAATAAAGACATATTTATGATTACTAGCCCATATCTTATAATGGTAAATATTCCACTGTATACTTTCATGACTTAAAACTATTACTTAGAAAAAGAAAAACCAGTACAAAATCATAATTTAAATAAGTTTTCTATCTCTATACAAGTATTACATAGTGATACGTATAAAACACAACATATTGACTGCTTGGCTATCCTAAAGGTAGTAGAAGATGGTCTTATGGTTCTGTTATGGAGCTATGTATTAAAAACAGAAATATGGACAAAAGATAAATAAAAATCTAATTATAAGCAATAATGAATATTGACCATTTTTATTCCACCCATCTACCCAGCCAGCCTTGCATGGAACCGTGCATTAGTCATTCAGATAATGCCTTACTGGGCGGCTGTCCCATTTGAAATTACAACTAAGTAGGGTACACTAATCTATAAATTCTGATCACAAAGTACGTCCACTAAGGCTCTTTTTTTGCCCAGTTTTATCCCTTTACTGAACTTGCTTCAGAATTCTCTTTATATTCTGTCTAGCGCTCATCTTGCTTTCACCCTTGTCTGCTGTGGCCAGTTCTTGCGCTTCCAGTGATTTTGGGAAATAACCTCCAGAAAGCCACACAGCTCTGAGAACACTGTGAGATGGGCTGAACAGAGGCCAGCCCTGGCTCCTGTCCCTTGTGTGGCCACTAGACAGGTCAACATGAACAAGCACATGTCCTTGGGAATAGAGTCTGGGTTGCTAGCTGCGGCACCTGCCACAGGCACCAGAGGCACCAGGAGTAGTGTGGGCTGCCATGATTGTGGCTATGGCCAAGAGGAGGGCTGGGGACGGCAGCATCACAAAGCAGCAGCTTCTGTTTTCACCTAGTATTTCCCTGGTGAGCTTCCGTTTTTGGCCAATTGCAGAGTAAAAGCTAACTCTTGGTTTTTGCCACCAGTTCCTTTCACAGAGGGACAGGCCTTGGGGTGCCCTACTGCACCATTTTTGGTGATGCCACACTCCTGAGTTTTCTTTTAAGCAGCCAACACAGAGTAGCAGAGGGGGTTGAAGGCCTGTCTTTCCTGTCTTGTCCTAGGAGAGAGAGTAAATATACAAACACACAACTGTTCCCACGTCATCCATGAATGAATGCTTCTGACCCACACCCTCACCCATTCCTCTTTCTTTTTTCCAAAGAAAAGCTTTGTCTATGGCGATGGTACAAATGGTTTCTGTCTTCCTGCCCTAAGCTCCATTTTCCATCCGTGCAGGCTGAACACACACAAGAGGGAAGACATCGTCCTCCCCTCCCCTGAGTCTCCATGCTACCTCTCGTTGGGACTGAGGTCTGTGTTCTTAATTACTGGAGCTTGGCTGGCATAAACCATAAGCCTTTTCCATTAAGTGCTCAGCACTTTAGATGGCTGGATAATTACCTCCTTCAGGTGATGTATTGAAACACTCTGCCATGAAGAATGGAGGCAACATTAAGAAACCCAACTGTAAACATGCATTTAATTTTTTTAATTCAGTTTGTAAAATACTAAAGCTAATATGTTTATTTATCTTTTACGATTCTGTGTCAGTACGTGTGTGCACATTCCTCCATTAGCACAAGCACTATCAGTGGTTGAAAACATGATCAGTTATTCACCACAAATGATGCTTTGTCTGGAAAGCGATAAGAAATAGAGTGGGACATATATTTAGCAAGCAGAGCAAATGGAGTGATATGTATATAGATCAAAATGTAGCCATTAATGAAGGAAACATCTGTGAGCTCAAGCTTTTACTTGACAAGATAAAACCACTTTGTCTGTGGCTGTTCCCTATCATCATGTGGTTATTTTTTTGGTTGGTACGATATTCCGGGGCCTTGGTACCTAACAGCCACCTTGGTTGTTGGCATTCGCCTACCTACAAGTAGCACAGGGTTAAACAGTCTACAAAAGCTGTCTGTTAATCCCTAATTTCTGTGCTGAGTTGTGCTTTTCCACTTGGAATGTAGGCCAGCAACTTGTACGTGAGATACAGATGAACAGTGTGTGATAATGTAGCTGTAAATTTCTAGTGGTAGCATTTGTGGATGGTATCAGGCTAACAGCTTCTAATTTTCTTCCTCTTATATTATTTCAAACTCTATCTGAGATCAAGAGAATACGGATATCTTATTTTAAGGGAGAAAGGGAGAAAGTTGTTTGTCTTAAAATCATTGATCATCCACTCATATCCAGCTAGCATGTGATGGGTTTTTCATACAGAAGTTCTGAGCATGGTTTTGAATTGAAAGGATCCACAGAAAACTCAGAAAGAGAAACAACATAATGGCCAATTTTTTTTTTTTAAGCTACAGATAGGGAATCACTACCATGAGCAGTTGGGAAGTGCTCTCGCTAAAGTTTTGAAAGCTATGTGAAGTGCAGAGACAACATTTAGAGAGAACTGAGGGAGTGTATGAGAGGGTTATTGTCTGAGTTTCCAGGTAACACAGTTACTACAGGAGGTGATGCTGGCACAGAGAGACCATGGCCAGGAGCAGAAAGGAGCTGGAGCACTGAGGGGAGGAGTCACTGCCAAAGTGAGGTGTGCTGCAGGACCCCAGAGACGCTACTGACACATTAAGTCCAGGCCTGTGTGTGACCTCGGGTCTGCTGTGTTTCCTCGGTGGAGCTACACAGATCAGGGGAGTTGAGTGCATTTGAAAAATGGATAATGGTAAACTCTACATCCTCTGACTTCTAGAAAAGTATGCTAGGGAAAAAAATATCTGGATGATGAATAAAAGGACAAGGAAAGTTGAAACAAATGAGTACTTAGCTCCAGTCAACAGAAGCAGCCCTACACTTAGTAGAAAAGAAAAGAGACTGAATTAAGGAGTTTATAAAATTTAGAAACACAACTGAGTTTTCTAGACAGAGGTGTGGGTAAAACAGTAGAAAAATGGAAAATGGGAGGACAGTGCATTTTGGGCAGTAAAAATGTTTCTGCTCTCATTGAAGTTAGCCAGAGCTACCCAATTCTGGAAGAACTGAAGATTTTAAGGAAACTTGCTTTTTTCTGGAGTTGGGGGGTGAGGCACATAGCAGAGGTGTCTGTCCTCACTAGAACCCCAGGGAAGCCATCTTCAAAATGTTTAATAAAGAAGCTTCAGTTGAGGATTCTATGACGGGTAATTCTCTACCAGAAGGAAATGTCAGCACAATGAGAAAACCACACCAAAGCCT
Source organism: Camelus bactrianus (assembly GCF_048773025.1). Lineage (NCBI taxonomy): Eukaryota > Metazoa > Chordata > Mammalia > Artiodactyla > Camelidae > Camelus > Camelus bactrianus. The sequence goes on from NC_133542.1 coordinate 94,493,407, forward strand.
TTCTGAGTTTTAAAATATTTCAAGACAAGTGGCAGATGATAGCAAAACTCAAAGTCAAAAGCACGCCTCCCCAAATTCTGCTCATTAGAGGGAGGAGATGGCGTCAGGGAAAGCCCTCTTTTCATGCAGAATTGGAATGTCCACAAAAGGGTTCAAACGAGGAAGATGAAGGAAGAGTTTTTAAATAGGTGGCATGAGGAAGATTCTACCTATAAGCAGTTGAAAATTGCAATTTTCTAGAATTTTCTGAGAAGAGAGAAATGTGTTGGATGTTACTTTCTATGAAAGAAGGCAGAAAGCACAGACAAATTTTCTCTCAGATATGTTAATCTTGGCACCATAACCAACCACTTGACAGGGGAGGTTGTCTCACAATTGTGTTAGGTTCATTGGATTTTGATGAATGCACTAGACTAAAATCCTGGTGAGGCTAATTGCAAGGAAATATTTTTTTCTCTCCCAAGTTTTCTTTGCTCCTCTTTATCCCTTAGAAACTTCTGACCCTCTTACTTTTTCTTTCATTTTTCAACAAGTGTAAGCAATGTGATTCTGGATTACACTATGTACTATGAAATGGAAGCACTGTTTTTTCCTAGGGTAAGTGTTGTATGTAGGTCCTGGGGGTTTTCTTGTAAGCTTATAATTTTGTGAGCTCTAATAATCCTATATGCATGGTCACCTTTTTGGCCTCTTGAAACTATGAACATGTTAAAGATTCTGAGTTAACTCTCAAAATCTCAAACCAAAAATGATCAACAAAGCTGGTGATTAACCTTGATTCCATTCAAGTATCTGACTGAGAGCTAATGGCCAAGATTGATTAGAATTAGGAAAATGGGTTGAAAAGAAACACATTTATTTGTTGTAGTTTTATTTTACAAGAAAAAGCTAATTATTATTGGACTTCAGTGTCTCCCTAGATATTTGATTTTAAAAAGGGGGGTTCTATTGACTACATTCTATCAGGCTTACATTGCTGATTTTTGCCATTATGTAACGGCTGGGGAGCTGTATTGGACAATTTGGCTGGACATCATCTGAAATGAGTAATAGAAGAGGAATTGAAGCTCCAGGCCACAGGGAAGCTTGGCCTTAAAGTTAATTTAATTGATACAATAGATCAGACCTTTCTAGGGCAAGAACTGTCCTGCTCAACAGTGGTTTCTGGAAGATGTGTGAAGGAACTGTGGTTGGCTTTGGGAGTAGTCTCATGAAAACGAGAGCACACTTACATTAAATATTTCTTCTCTCTTCTTGCAAAGGGGTAACTTCAAGGTCCACAGCAGCCTGAACTGCTAAGCCTGATGGGTTGAGAAGACCAAAGCTGAGCAATGTTAAGAATGCCATTCTCTTGTCTTCCTAATTCTGGGAAGAGTTATCTGCTTTGTAGGGAAAATATTAGAGTTATATTTCCGATCCTTTTCTTTATCTCACATCATTAGATGCATTCACACTGATCTGATCAATAATATTGGCAACAAGGCCTATGAATATAAAATAGAAATTCTTTACTTCTGTTTGTAGGATAGGCTACCTGCAGGATACAGACACTCTCCTCCGTCTTCCTCGGGCTTCCACAATACACACAGTTGGCGTGGGATGGGTTTCCATATGCAGCTTAAGGTACCAAACTATAGCTGATTCACTACTAGGGAAAGTACAGGGTAATGGAGCGATTCTGGCCGCTGACTGGGTTAGGGTCAGCTGGAAGACTCTAGCCCCAACTGGCACTTGGGATGTGAGGAGGCAGGATATAATAAACTGAAATCTAGCTGTGGTCACGCACTCAAACGCCTTTTCAGGAAGAAAGCTGACAATGAGTCTCCATCTGTTCGACTCTTTTGTGTGTTTCCCAAATCCTCTGTAACTGGTAATGTGAAAAAAAGCTATTTGTGGTTATAGATACATGTATACTTCTATTGTTACCATCCACTATTCTTAAGTTACCCTCGATACGAATGGTCTCCCACATTCCTCAGTGAAACATAAGGCAGACTGCGTAGCTTTTCTGTTCAGTTGCTATGTGTTTGACACGCCTAAAATCACTTTGACTCACTGAGTTTATGAACTAGAACTGAGTGTAGTACAGCAGTTTGAATGTTCAACATTACATATATTTTAAAGTCACGGCATACCTTTTACCTCAGTCATTACTTACATACATTTCTGCAAGGACCTACCTGGCTTTTAAAATCATCATTATACTGTCTGTGTGATGCTTTGAGGTGTAAGGATGTAGAACTCAGAATTCTTCAGATTAGCATCTTAACCCGGGTTAGATAAACCTACAGAGGGGAAAAAAGAGAGTTAACCAGGATGCAGTCGCTACAAGCACAGGACCGAAACCCCTATGCTCCTGATAAACCAAGCGGTAGACTTGAAAGCATGGGGTGCCAGAGTGATCCATCATTTTCACTCAAAATCCAAGCATTTCAGTACCACCTCACAAATACTGCCACACGGGTGTGCCAGCATAATTGTTATTTATATTTTGTAAATGAAGTCATGTTTTAATCTAAATAAATTCATCTATATAGGACATTTTATCTTGGTGCCCTAGTGAAAAATAAGTCCTTTTTTTTTTTTTTCGCAGTTTATAGCTTTTGTCTGTCCACCATGTATAACCCCTTCTTGTTTTGAGGGACTTCCTCTCACTGTGGGTCTTGGTGGTAGACAGAATACACCTTGTGCCACAGGAATCGGAAGTGCTTTCCCCACCCTGAAGCATCTTGCTGGTTGAGGCACCGGAACTGGGCGTATAATCTGGTGCTGATTCTCTCCAGGAGAACTCACCATGTGCGAGGCAGTGGCGAGAGCGGCCGCTGGTCTCTAGGAGCAGCATGCGATGCCACACACACAAGGAGCTGGGGTTTGAGTCCAAGTGGCAGTGGTGTCCTCTGTGGGAGCTGGTTCAACAGCTGCAGCAGCTGAAACAGAATCCTCGTGGTACTTGTTCTCTGATGTGGCTCTGTTGGTAATTCTGGCTGACTAGCTTACCTATATGCCTCATATTTCTTTTTTTCCTGATGTGATTTCCCCCAAATTCTAATAATCCATTAATTTTCCCAATTATTTTTGGTAAAATATTTTCTTACATCAATCAACCACAGTACATTTTTATTTACACATGCAACTAAGAGCCTTGAATGATACGTGGGCAGTACGAAATAGCAAAGATAAAGACAGTGAATAAATTCACTATTTATCCACCTGTATGCCACCTGAAAGCATTTGGCAGTGCTCTGCTGGGACACAGATAACTCTTGGGAAAAGACATCTTTCACGTCTTCAAAAAGGAATTTGGAAATGAAAGCTCCCTTTATTAGAAATAGAAGGGGTTTTGAGAAAAACAAAAGAGATAATCTAATAAAAGCATAAATCTGAGAACAGTTAAGATTTAATTTAGAGTTAATCCAAAGGTCAGAGTTATTCTGGGTCAGATAAAATAGGTCTTACATGTTCTGAGATGTAAAAATAGAAGCGTTCAAAATTCTTGGGTAGTCAAAGGTATTGTGGGAATGACGGTTCTGCATATCTGGCTGTAGGCATCTGCTTTGATGGGTAGGGATGTAAGAAAAGATTGTAGGAGCAAAGATGGGACATACATATGGACAAGAGGTGAGCCCCATGAAAGCAAAAGGAAATAACAGATCTGTTTTCCCTTCCACATCTTGAGCCCTTCATTTACTGCCTCTCTGATATTCCTTCTTAATATTTTCACATTCTCCTCTACATGTACCAAAGGCATTGACACAGTAGTCAAGTGTGGTTTTGTTTGTGGTTTTGCTTGTAATAGAAATAAAGAGTATTTTTCTTAAAATCAGGGAAAAAGTAAGCAAAGGGCTTCATACGAAAAATAAAAGGCACAGTACGGCAGCCACACATAATTTCACCTGCTCATATAGTTCACCTACTTTATCATTTTTCTGTTTGTCCTTATTTGGGCCCTTTTATTTCTCCTAAGTAATAGTTTGAATCATATCAAATGGTTTTTTATGAGGAGGAAAACATTGTTTTAGGTTGAATATTGACCCTTACGCTGACAATGATTCAACTTAAACTCATACACCAAGAGGCAGTCTAGTCATTGTGACTGTTGGGAAATCTACTAGACGGGGATTCTAATATCAGTGGCAGGAATACATTTTAAACCAATAGTTTTGAGGAATAATATGCTTGAGGAATATCTATCCATATGAAACTCAACGATTATTTGAAGAGGATTTGAAAAAAAAACATCATTGCATTATAGGTTGAGTGAATTTTTTTCCTAATGTCCTGGAATTGTGGCTAAGACCCAAAGAGGGGAAATGATCCTCATAGTTAAAAAACAAACAAAACAAAAAAACAATCAGCTCCCAGGATTTCACAAGTGACATTTGCTATGCCATGTCTGCTTCAACTGAACTACCCTGCAAATCTCCTTTCTGTATTCATTGCAGACAAAGGTGGATTGAGAGATAATTAAGTGATCATCTTTGTAGTGGAGTGTTCTCTAGGGAAACAAAGGATGGTTTCCTATCCTGCAAGCCAAGGGAGGAGGAGTACTCACAAAGCTGGATGGAGTGTCTGGAAAAGGAGAGTGTTGGCATTTCTTAACTGGATCGAGCATCAAATAAGACAATATATAACACTCATAGTTTTTGTTTGTTACCTGAACAAGTACAGGTGAATTGGAAAGAAGTGGGCTGAGAGAAGGAGCAACAGACTGAAGTTTTCATGATTTGCCTTGTCAAGAATTTGTGAAATTCCTGTAGTTTGAGTGATCACCATGAAAATTAACTTGGCTGTAGTCACTTTGTAGAGGATTTCAACCATAAATGTGGCACAATGGACTGTCCATCATGACTGATAAAGGGAGGCGTAAGAGGTTGATTTTAAGACATCCTTCTCATAGCAGAGAATTGTGCAATGAAAAGGTCTTTCATGGTACCCTGAAGAAGCCATATATATACATATAATTATATATATATATATATCACCAAAGACAGTACTTGAACACCTGCACTATGTCTTCCCTGACTGTGGCCCCCATGGCGAGGAACAGTGTGTTGGAGAAATACTGACCAAAACACAAAACAAACAGGAAACAAATGTATTACTTCTTCACTCAGTTTGTTGAGAGACATTAACCCTTTCCTCCTCTTCCTCTCCGCTCAGTAGTGGAATCACTCTAGAGCCTAGAAGATGTTAGGGAATGTATGTAAAGATAAGGACATACCCCAGCACCTACTCCCAAATCCTCAGCTCATACGTTAAGCCTGCACTGAGGGGAAAGATACATTTGAATTTGTCTTGAGGTTGATGGTTAAAAGTTAGCTAAATTTTAATCATTAGACTTGACCAACCAGTTACAAGACCTACTCAAGCTGCTGTTAAGAGATGGGAAAGGAGGTTTGTCAGAACACAGTTGGAGATAGTGGCTGGACAAAATAAGTCTAGTATATATTTTATACCCTAGGGTATTAAGACTCATCGAAGTCATTATATCAGTAAAAATACAGTAACAAATAAGAGAGAACTGAGGAATGATTAGTTAATTGAATTTATGGTATTCTTTATCAGGAAACACAGCAAAACGTAGATTTGAAAGGGTTACAGAAGATTTCTGAAGCTTACATTTTCGTTGCTTGACGAGAAGGAAGTCCTCTCTGAAGAATTAACCTCCTGCTAAGTGCACTCCCCTCAGATCAAACAGACCTTCATGATAAAAGGAGTCTTTGCCTCACTTCAGCAAAACCAAACAAACCAAGATGACAGGATTACAAAGAGAAATATTTGTCTCAAGATGTATAAGTCCTGACCCTGCAGAGCAGCACAGACTGAAAAAGACAAAAGTTAAGTCAGTCAGATTTGACTTTGTCCAAAAGATCACTGGAAATGATGGGATTGCTTCTTATCTTCCTTTTGCTTCTCTTAAACCACAGTGACCTCACTCGTAGATTATGGAAACTATGAACCCCTAGCCGTGCAAGGTGGGGTTGTGTATGTCTGTGTGCTTGTTCCTGGAGTGAAATTTTTGATATGGTGATTTTCATAAACTTTTTACCTTATGAACATTGTTTATTATTTGATTTTATTATATTAACTTGACCAGAGCTCATAATGTGATTCCTTATGTTTATATCCAAAGGAACCAAGTCTCCATTATACTAAGCAAAGTTAAAACAATTTTATGCATTTTGACCTTCGGTACTTTCTAGATAATTTATAAAATTATCCAGTACAATTTTATGTATTTTGACCATAATATGAAAGGATTTTCTGTGGGAGAGACTCAAAATTCCTTCCCATGATGAGTTTAAAGATTAAGGGATATCATCTCATTAACTTAGTGTCCTTTTTTAGAAACCTTCCTTCTCCAAATACATTTTGTAATTATCCACTGTGTAATGTTTTTTCCCCTTTTACTCAGTAAACTGCATGTTTATGAAAAGTAAGAAATTTCTACTTGGCTCCTTTGTCTCCCAGTACAAAGATAGCTGTTAGCATTATTGATTATGATCCTGTTTTCCCATTTCAATAAAATACAAGTATGTCAGTCAAGTGTTAACAATATTGAGTATGTGTTGGTATATTTATTCATCTCTAAATAAACATGACAAGTAACTGTGAGCTTGGGAAGTCAGTGCTCTTGAAGTGTTAGCCTTCAGCGTTAGGGTGACTTTTATTTTTACTTATCCATTGAAATACATCGTTCAGCAACAAGCACATTCATTCTGCTGTTGAATTTACTGTAGCATTTACTGTTCCATTGTAGCTGGTGTCCGTTACTTTAATTTTAACGAGAATCTCAAATAAGCCCACTGACATTTTAAAAAAAACTGTAGATACATCTGAAATGTGAAAATTCAGAATATTTTTTGGCTTGGGAATTGAAGACCTCCAGCAGTAGTTGAAGTGTCTTACTTAGTTTTGACCTGACGGTTTTGTTTCTTATAATTCATGTTTAATTCTGGTAGAAGTATCTTAAACAGCTCTTCAAAAAAAGTCATTGAAAATATTCCAGGGATTTAAAGGATTCAATGGATTTTTTTGAGAGGATTCATATTTAACCTTTAAAATAAGTAGTAGTATAAATCTGCAAACAACACGTAGGAATAGCTTATAATTGATCCTTTCAATTTTTTAATCAAATAATAGTAAAAAAAAATGACTACATATACAGAGACAGATTTAGATTGTACATATGTATATGTGTGCATGTACATATATAGAATGTATGTAACTATACATGTATATGTAATATATACAAATATATTTAAAATGAAATGTGAAAATTTTTAATCTTGTAATAGTTGTGAATAATTTTCTCTAATCATTTTTGAGTTGAACATATTACTTTACTCAAGGGTCTAGATTGCTTTTCATGAATATCTTATCTAGCCATCACTCTTGAGCAGAGAGTTACATTAAGAAATTTAATTAACAGAAGATTTCATATAAGAGACTTTAAGCTGAAAATTCTCTTTTGTCATAAAACCCAATTCACTGTTTAAAATGATTCTCTTATTATGAGGAGTTAGGCAGTTACCTTCCAGTTTCTAGGCTCACAGTGCCTACAGAGCTGGTGGCTGTGATGGGCCATACTGTCATCTGCAGTGGGTTATTAAAAGCAGGTTCAAAAATGACTCAATACAATGACATACTATAACTGAGAATTCTGTTCAAAAGAAGATAAAGCATATTGTAAAATCTCATGTTCTTGCTCCTGAAGATGTTGAGTTTCTTTGGTCCTGGCAATCCAGGTGAGAGAGAAGACTTTCCAAAGCCATGATGGTCTGTGCCATTGATACTGGAGGCTTTGCGGTAGGGATTTATTTTCTGTATTACTGTATTCCTGTTTCCCACCGATAAACAGCCCTGCCTCCCCCACCACACACACATACACACACACACCTGTGGGTTAAGGAAACATTGAATTCCAGACATTAAGGCGTTGGTGCGGTAAAAGAGGCTGAGTTTGGATGTGTCTTGAATAAGAGCCCAACGTGATCAAGAAGTTTCGATTTGTCAGGAAGCTTCAAGGAGTTCCCTCATCAATGTGGAAAGTGGAGTAGAGAGAAAAGGGGAGAGGGCTGAGACCGCATTCTTCTCCAGGTCACAATAGAGGACCTTGTTTCCTCATTTTAATAATAGAATCATCTGTTAAGTACTTAAATTTTCTTTGGAATGCATAACACTTCCTTCATTCGGGAGAAGAGAAGTCGTTATCATTTCTCTCAGTAAGCTGATTAATGAAGTATATGTGCATTATAATAGGCAAACAGGTGGCATATGATGGTTAAATATGGCATTTGAATATTGTATCTGTATCTTCTAACATTGTTGCTTCTGTTACATTTTGGTGTTTGTAGAACCTAAAGATGTTACAATCTCTGGAAATTTTTTTTGCTATTATCCCCTTTTCTCAATTGCTCTGACATCTACTGGACAGATGGAGTCTTAGCTTACAGAAAAATAAAAGTCTTGTTTCCATTAGTGCTATTTCATATTTCTTCTAGATGCCCATACCTTGGCCCTTGACTTTTGTTTTTTTTGGCAGAAATGTTTCTTTTAAGACCTTGGGAGGTCAGTGTGTAGAATTCGTCTCCTTAGTGCTTCATTTTATCAATCTTATCTAACCTGAGAAATCATAGCCATGACAGAAAGTCTCACCTAATTTTTGGTCTACCTGGAAGTTACTTGAAAATCTAACTCCTGAGTTATTTACCTTAAAAAGGCAAGTTCACATCAAACAATTTGTGTATTTCTGTGGACACAGATAATTTAAACTTAGCCGGTGATCATCATCTGATGGTAGGAAAAAAAAAACTTTGATACAGCATCTTTCTGAATGAGTCAACGCTAAAGATAAATATCTCTTTACAACTTTATGTTTAAAATATCTCTTCACAGAGAACTGTGTCCCAGAGGGAAAATCAAGAAGATGAGTGTAGCACTGCTTTGGCATTGAGTTAAGAACTGTTGGAAAGAGAGAAAACCAGAAAAATTAAAGTTTTTTTAAAGTGTCCACAAATGTATCTAACTATTAAGCATTTAAATTCAAAGAATAAATCTGAAATAACAAGAACTAGAAAATAATTCAGGTTGAAGGAAGAAGTGATTGTAATGAGTACAATTGAGAATGGAAACAATGAACTGGAATATAAAGAATTCAAATAATAAGCAATATAAAACTACAAAAAACAGCCATTAAAAGACTATGCTGATATAGTAAGAGTATGATATCACAGTACATGTAAATTACATAGGCATGTAATTAATAAGGTCACAGTCTAGTGAGTTTGTTCAAGTCTTTTTAAGGGGTTATCTTAAAAAGTTTTATTTATTAAACTGGCCAACTTGACAATGGCTCGTGGTTTGAGAGACTCTACTCAGCCACTCTTACATTGATTTTTCACACTCAAATCGTACCAAAGAAATGCCACTCTTGTTATCTTCACATGGATTCTCTCTTTGTGAATTTTCTGTTTGTTTGCCTTTGATTTCTTAAATTTGCCTTTAGGATAGTTGAAAAGAGTGCTAAAATAAGTTTGAAAAATCTGCATGTTTTCTGTTCAAATGTGTTCCTGGTTATATGCTGTAAGTGGAATTTGAGATATTGTAGGATTAGCTAGAGAAAAAGAGCGATCGTTTCAAAATGCCTGTCTGGTCAGGCTACAGTTAGGATCAAGCCATAGACCTGAGCAATAGCTACAAAGCCCACAGCTGCAGACTGGCATGCTTGCAGGTATGATTCCATGCTGTAGAATTCTCTATTTTCTCTTAAGTGTGGGGAGTGATGACAAGTGTTAGTATACTGTTAACAACTCTAACCAGGTGTGTTCTCCTAGTGTGTCTTTGTCCCTCTTGGGGCTAATAAGACACACTGTGCAAGAGTCACCTCTCTGCCTCCTACTAAGTCAGGTAATCTCCAGTGTCCCTTTTCCCAAATCCATCTGTTCTGCCTCAGAAAGCCTCTTAATGTCAAAAGGGAGGGCATACTTCTTTGGCTTCATCTATGTAACCATTATAATTTTGAAATACACTTTTCTCAATCTCTTCAGTCTTCACATGTTCAGTATAAGTTTTCTAATCAGTATTTCTCCCTTCTCATCTTTTTTTCATTCTTTCTTTTCTGTTAGTAACATTAAACAATTAGAACTTTGACAAGCTGGAAAATTAACAATGTTTTATGATGAATAATACTTTTATTACATCTCTTCAGACCTTAATGATTTCATAACAATTCCAAGTTTATATTCAAGGGTAACTTTCTTAACTTAGAATTTAATTAAGAGGACAAAATCCTAAGAACTCTTTGAATTATTTATTCTAGGAGAGGGTACAATTGATTCCTCTAGTTTATGTACAAAATAATATAAAAGGCAGGAAATGGGGTAAGACTGCTGATGTGAAAAGAGAATATGTAGAGATGATCTAGGCAACCCAGACACCAGCGAACTAATTTAAAGCAGTCATTAGACTGTATCATATGATAATATAAATCCTTCATATTTTTGTCAAGGCAAAATTAAGGGGAAAAAATGATTCTCAAAAAATAAGTTATTTAAGAGAGGGAAAAATATTTCCCATTAGTAATTATGAGAAAAACGTTATCACACTAGTCTTATGAAAGGCATATTGTACAAAAATGAACAATTACTTCAACAACAGTTTGGCACAGTTTTTATTTTGCTCTTATTCCTGGACTGGCCCTCAAGAAATACTGGATGTATTGAGGGCTCTGTTGCTCCTTCTCATTCACATGTTCTGTATTAGCCACGGACTAATTCTTAGAGCCCTGAGCTGTGACCGGGTATATTCAGCCTCGGCATTGTCGGCGCTTTGGGCTGGGTAAGGCTTTGTTGTGGGCGTGTTCCTGTGCACTGTAGGGCACTCAGCAGCTTCCCTGGCCTCGACTCACTTCATGTAGATGCTGGTTGCATGCCCTGCCCCCTGTCTTGGCATTGTCTTGAATGTCCTTTTCCAGACATTGTCAAGTGTCCCAAGGTAGAAGTTACTCATAGTTAAAGACCACTGCTTTTGGCTATTGTCTCAATCACAGACTCAGCCTCTCCCGCCGTGTGGATGCGTTTAACACAGAACCCTCTATCGTTTGCATATTCATACCCAAAACAGTCTGGGATCCTTGAAACATGTGGAGATCATTGGCTAACACTGAAGCTTCTATTTAGAAGACTGATAATTTCTAAACATCTGCCTTCTACTAGCATTTTATCCAAATAGGATCAGAAAGGGGGAGTCATTTGACAAATGAAGAGTAATGATAGATTTTAAAGCATGGGACTCCCCCCACCCCAATGTCCATTTTTTTTTTCTAGGTTACTGTAATAATTTAAAGGTAAATGATCACCCAAATAGGTAAGTTGCTAAACATCCAAATGCACTGCAGTCATCAATGTCATCTTAATGACAGCGTTCATGTGAGGTTTTCTTGCATTTGAAACATTTTTCAGGATCAGTCATTAAACTCATCTCCAAAAGTACGCATTTCGTTGCTTACTACAACAAAACTCAAAAATCAGTATCTCGCTGCACTTTGCCATTGCTCTTTAACTTTAAATAAATAATTCCTTTCGCGATTTTATTCTTCAATCTCCAGATGTGAAATAAGGTTTCAATATTTGCTTCTCACCTGAAGGAAGTACTTTGAGAATTCTGAAAATGACTCAAAATGCCTTATAATACTCTAGTCTACAAGGCCAGAACATAAGAGTGAGTTGTACCTTACCAGACGGCAACTATTTAATTCGGAGAAAAGTGTGAGCAACGTGCAGTTGCTGGTAGCATGTGATTACTTTAGAGAAGTGTCAAGTCTCTAGTCTTGTGGCAAAACACTCAGTGTGCTGAGTTTGCTCTCAATTTTTCTCAACGTATACATGGTGCCTTGTAATGGTACCCGCACATTATACTATTTCCCAGTTCACTTGGCCGTGTATGTTTCTCTTACATTTAATTTCCGTTGTATTATCTTATATCACAATTGGTGATCATCGGTAAAAGAAAATCATTGTACTATCTTAGTTTATCGCACTGCCATTCCACGTATCCTTGAGTTAGTGAAATTTGTTTTCTGGTTCAGTCATCCAGCAAACTTACTGAGCCAATACTCTGGAGTAAGATTTTTGCAGTGAAAAAATATATAGACAAGACCTCAAACCTAAAATTATTAAACCTTTCAAAATACAGAGAAGCCCATGTATTTACATATGTTTCAATCACAGAAGCATGTGTTTTAAGTAATAATTGTGAAAAAGATTGGACAAATGATACAATTTATATTGAAAGACGCTTGGAAACTCAGCTCTGAAACTTTCTTTCACTATTAATGTGTTTAGCATTCCCTGAGAGATGATCAAGAGGATATTAACATTGCTATTTTTAAGACACTGATTTCATTATAAGACAAGGAATTTTTGCATGTATTCAAACCCTGCTTATTAACGTTATTTTCCTTCGTACACTTTTAATATATAAATTGCCCTAGCCTTACTCAAAGCATTTTAAGCTAAAATGCAGTTTGAGTTTCATTCATTTAGTTTCATAAATAAAATCTATCCACTCAAAAAGTGAATTTGGGCAATTTTCATAAGTATATATTATTAAATATTTAGCCAGAGTTAATTTGATAAAAAAGTGATCTTCTCTCTCACCGTTTTTAATAGTGCTCCCATCTGGAATTTGATCACTTCAATAGTTTTTCTTCTCCTTTAAGATGAAGAAGGCATATATGCAGAAATGAAAGTAAAATAATAGACTCTCCCTTCTTTAAGCAACTGCCTGTCCCTTTGCATACCTGCATACCTGCATACCCACTTCTGTTGATATAAAGTATGTCACGAGGAGTTGCTAATTTTGACATAACATATTGAACAGATAAAAGAGAGAGCCAGGGCAAGGGGGTGGAGAGGGGTGGGAAGGGACAGACTGGGATTTCAAAAATTTTTTTTTCCACTAACACAGTTGATATCCCATGATGGAAATTATTTGCTTAATGACAGATTATATTTAAAGAACAAATTTGCTCATTAATCCAGATATCTCTGCATCTAACAGTATTTATATCATATATGTATATACTTACAGTATTTATACAGAAGTAGGCAATTAATTTTGAAAATAACTGACTTCCCACTTAAAGTTATGCAAACCTGGAAATTAGTGATTTGGTAAAAATTTACATCACTTGATAATATTTTTAAAAAAATCACATCCTCACTATGTGTAAGATTTCTTTGTACAGTCTCTAGTATGTGTCTTCTCCATCTCCAGCTTCTCTCATTCCCAAAATGCTTTATCCCCAACAAGTGTAATTTTGGATTATTGTGATAATCTTTAATTGCCTAATGGGTCTCCTTCCCTGGAATCTCACACTCTTCAAATTTACCCCTGATCTTTTTTCCATAGTCATCTAGATAAAATCCACTTTTAGTCATGCACCCCCACCCCACATTAGTAATTCAGAAGCTCTGCATTTTCTATGGGATGATGAGGTGTCTAAATTGCCTAGAGTAACATGCCAAGGATCCTGTACGTCTCGCCACCACTCCAACATCACTCCTTTTCCACACTCCTTCCATACTTCATGGCATCTGCTCTTAACTGAATTCCCTTTTCTTTTTGCCCAACTGGACAGCATCTGCTAAGTCACAGAATTGCATTCAAGCTGATTTTTCCATAAGATGTTTTCTGACCCATTTCATCCCTTTAAATTCAATCACCAACTTCTTTGTGATTCCACTGTACTGTGTATGCATGTCTGTGATGTTTTACTTACACTTTTATTTCATACAGGTATCTGAGGATAAGTGGGGATATTTGCATTTGCAATTTCCAACACCTAAATAAGTACCTGATAAAAAGTAAACATGAAATAAATTCTCTCTGACAAATGAATTAACAAGTTACCATAGATGAATAATAAGGCTTTCCTAGTTCTAAAAATGCTGTGACTTTAGGTATTTGGACTCTAAGACCATCATTGATACAGCAGCTAAATTAACTACCTCACTGTCCTCTTCAGATTTTATTCTTCTTCCCACTCCAAGTTCACTGTGCCTAGCCTATTTAGGGCATTAATTTAAAGCAGTGGAATCCCAAGTTGATCTTTGCAAGGTCTTTTGAGTAAGTCCGTACTGTGTAGTGCATGAGAAGACATCTGTCCTTTATTCTAAACCTGGATATCATATTTCTTCATATACCACATGACTGATGAAGCTAAAAAAGTGAAACCTTAGAGTAAACCCATCAAGAGGAGAGAGATGCTTTGCTCTTTTCTAGCAGATAATCTGAGCTATCTATCAAAATGTCAGGCCATGCTATAGACGTTTACTATAATACCTTGAATGTTGCAGAATGTTATGCATCACATTTAAAAAAAATGTTTTCTGGGGTAAAGGAGTTTCTTTTCCATTTCTCTTGCAGAGTTTTTTCAATTAGCTTTAAAATACAAGATAAATGACAACTTTGAAGCCAATATTACTAGATGTTTGCAAAGAATATCTAAAAATGCTAATAGGAAGGTTGGAATAATTTATTTCCTTTTCTGATTATGACATGAAGGTAAATTTTACCGTAGATGGCTCAGCTCTTCGTTTCACATGTGGTCTCTTCTTTTCCCACCCATCTTGCCCTCTCCCCATTTTCCAACACTCATTTTCTCTTACTTGGTCTTCTTTTGCTTTGCTTTTCCTTTTCTGCACCGTTTACCTCCCTCACCTTGCTCTTCATTCTAGTTTTCACTGATATTTAATTGCCCCTTTTCCTTATATTTGCAAGAGTAGACTGCAAGGACTCTGACGATTAGATTATTTTACATATAAATTTAAGCAACATTTTTAAGCCACTTATACTTAATGTAATTACTAACATACTTAAGTTTAAATCTACCTGCTTGCTCTTTGTTTTACATTTGCTCAATGTGTACTATATTATTTTTACTTCTTTAAGTTATTTTGATTATTTTTCTCCTCTATTAACTTCCTCGTATTCATTTTTTTACAATTTTATACCAACATCATAGAAATTACAACATGCCTCATGAACTAAAGTCTATTATGAATTAATATTTTTATACATTTCTTAATATTTCAAATTTATTTAATGCCTCTTGCCTTTAACTTACTACTGCCACGTATTTTAACTGTATTTATATTTCAAATCCACATGCTGTTATTATTATTAGTGTGTGAATTAATGTGTATTCATTTTGATTTCTTCAGATATTTAATCTTTGTTTTGCTTATCATTCATCATATATCAGCATGCATCCATCTTGAATTATTTTCCTTCTGACTAAAAATCACTGTAGCATTTTCTTTGGTTTTGTCCTATGGATAATGAATTCTCTCAGTCGTCGTTTGTCTAAAAATATCATTGCTTGGTGCCCAATTTAAAATAATATTTTCAGATAATACTTTCACTTGGTGTACATTTAGACATCGACAGTGTTTTTGTAGCATTTGTTCCGGGGGCTGCTCCAGTTTTAGTTTCTCTAACACCTTGTGTTTTAGCCCCCTAGAGGTTTAAGCTGAACACCTGAGGTCTTTACCAGCAGCCCTCTTCCTCAGAGGACCCTGAAATCAAAATACTCTCCCGGGTCTGTGAGGCCATCGAAAGTTCTGGTTACATCCTTAATTTTCAAGCTTCTACTTTTTTTGCAACGTCTAAGTTTCTCAATTTCTCAAGAGTGAAAGCTATATCAAGTGCTGGATTCTCTGCTCGGGGCCTCCCTTATTTCTGGGATCTTGGTCCTCCAACTCCTGTCTTGGTGACTCCCAGCATCTTCAAATAGTTGTTTTAAATTTTTTTCTTATTTTAATCTTTTTTTCAAAGTTTTTTTCTGGTTGAATTTTACCAAAGAGTTACTCTGAAATAAGCTATTCCACTGTCATCAGTCACACCAGATGACAGCAGAAATCTTCTCAAACATCTTTTTTGTAGTTAGCTTTTATTTGATCTACTCAAAGATTTTTCCCTTTTTTTCTTTAATGGGTAGCCGTGACTCTCATCATCTCTATTGGTATATGAGATACAATACCTTCAAGACTACTGAGTCCATCACCCAATCTTCATCATTTAAATAATAAAATTAATGTCATACTTGTATAATTTTCACATGCATTAAAAATGGTGTTTCACTCACCCAGTTTTTTACATACCATTGAAACACTTATCTTTCTTTTTGCTTAAACAGATATTGCAGATACAACATTTTAGAATGACATTTGGAACAATTATTGTGAGATTAATATGATTTATGCCCTTTAATTTCTCATAAACCCTTTACTGCTTTCCTCTTTACCATCGATGCATACCTAAGTACTAATTGTGCCCCCAAGCTTGCAAAGATGATAAATATGTAAAGTTATGATGAAGAAAGATGCCCTATTGATAATTAAATTTAATACTCTTTTTTCTGAGTCTTGAAAGAGGAAACCATACATCCATACTTTTTCAGGCTGACTATTCTGTACTAGTTAGATATTGTGCAAAGCACAGGAATTAAAAAAAAAAAAGATATATAGTGAATAATCCTTCCAGTTATATAACATGCTATTTTTCCATTTCTTACATTAAGGTCTCTTTGAGAAGGTAATATACTGTTTTCAACTCAGGGAGGAATTAATGAGTCTACAAATCACCGTGCGACATGCTGTAGAAATAATGAGACAATTACCACTACACTTGCCCTCTTGGAAACTGTAATCAGGGCTGCATGGGAGGTACCATCTATGTCACATTTTGATTTCTTAAGAGATGAAATCAAAATTAAATGCAGTTTAGTAGGATCATATTCTTAACACTGAGTATGTTATTTAATCAAATTATTTAATCAAAGGGCTTTTCCAAATCAAATAAAATTCAGAGATCAAATAGCCAATCTTTTCATTATAATAGACAGCTAACTAGGAGGTAAGGCTGGATATGCCACAGACGACATAAAGGTGTTGGTACAATTCTATTGAACATTTATTTTAAGCTGTGAGAATCTCATCTCGCATCTCATGAGTTGCTTTCATTGTTCGCTACAACATACTCTACAAAACAAAACAAAAGCAATCAATTACCACATCAGTTCTACTTCTATAAATGTATCCTGATACACTAGCATATAAAGGCAAAAATGTATGCACAAGATATTATTTCGGCCTTGTAATTGGAGTCTACCTTAAAACAACCGGAATGTCCATCAGCATTAGTCATTAGAACAAAGCTACATAAATTACTAGAGAAACCCTAAAATGGAATAGCCTTCAGGTATCGAAAAGGATGAGGCAAAACTGAAAGTACCATTTGAAAAAGAAATGTGAGTTAAGCTTGAGTGGGCAAAAAGCCAATTAAATGATAATGTGTGAGTAGTTCTCTCATTTGTGGAAATATATATGAATTAATGCACTGCACATGTGCATGTGCACACACTTCTGTGTGTGTATCATAGACAGACGTGCACACTGTGGAACAGTGTGTGGAATTTTGCATGGTATTTTGGTGATACTGGTAATATCTGTAAAGTGGGAGTTTGTTCTGGAATAGATGGAGGAATTATTTTTCTGTGTATATACTTTGTACTGTTTACATTATTTCTGTGTATTTTTAAAATAAACAACTTTCAGAAATGGATGTGGGGGAAGATGACTTATCTCCTGTTTAGGTTTAATCCAAGTAACACAAAAATCCACTAAAATAAATATGGAACATCTTAATTAGAACACATGGAGAAATACAAGGAAAAGGAGGTGGACCTTGCACTGGTAATTCTAGGCTGTTTCACAGGACAATGTACTTAGGAAGTTGAACACTAGGAAAGATACAAGAAGTATTCTGTTTTAGGTTTGCCAAGCCATTGAGTTTACTGCTGTACTTTTACTGGTATTTAAATCAAAATTTAATAGTCATGCTCATGGAGAGATGTTTTGAAATGGTGGTTTAGTTTTATGACTTTTTTATTTATGTTAGTAACAGTGACCATTCTCTGCCCTTTCTGGTAGAAAGATACACATAAATCACCAGGAATAAGGCCTCTGTTCTAAATTGAGCTATTTTGTTTTTTTTTTAAGTTGAAGTGAAACTACAGCTTCTTCCCACTATCCTTATGATTAAGAGTGTACAATGCTATATTTTTAGTTTTGGTGAGAGACAAATCAGAGGTGGGGCCATCAAAGACATCAGAGCTAAAATGACTATGAAAGTTCAATATCGTAACTTTAATTATCAGTGTCTTTTTTGGTATAACCAATGAGCTAGTTCTGAGGAGTGCCTAATTTCCACCTGCTACAGAACACTATTAAATTAAAAAAATCATATGTCAGAAGACTTGACCATAAAATCTTAGCAGAGAAGAACTGATTGTGGCTTCCCTTCCTTTGAGGATAAAGTCCTTGTTGACATGTAGTTGTTTTTTTTTTTTAAAGAATAGAATATTGTGGGAACAAATCAAAGAGTCATTTCACCATCTTCTGCAGTGAAAAAAATTAATAATTTACCTTTGAATTTACTTTGATGTAATATAGGTTATCTTTCCTTTCTATCCCAGAAATATTTTTTTCTCTCCAGCCAGATTTCTCCTTGGCTCTGCACTTCTGGTCTCATTCATTTTTTTTTTTAAACAGTTCCTAGTATGTCAAGAAGGTATTGATTACAAGGTTAGCTTGAAAAAAATCTACAAATTAGAAGCGTGCTGTGTCCTGTGACAGTGTATTAATACATAGATACATTACAGAGGTGGAGGGTCATTAAGAAATATATTAGCTGTAAACAAGTGGATTGCACATTAATTGTGATTTATAATTGTCACTAAATCTCCCAATATCTAAATATTTTATCTCCAGTCATCATTCATTCACTCATTCTTTCCTTCATTCAACAAAAATGAATGAGTCCCACCATAGGTCATGCACTGCGTTGGGTATTTGCTTTTTCAATTCTTGTGTTTGGTGTAGTTCCTATAGGATGTTTTCTGCCTATGTATGAATCCTAAAATGTATTAATTTTAATAGAAGAAAAATCATCAGGGGAATCCTGGAAAAAGTTCAGAATATGTGGCTATTTAAGCTTTTCTTTGTTTTTAGCATAGGGTAAAGATTAACTTTCAATTTGAAGGATCTTAATGCCATTAAATGCCTAAAGACAGAATTTCTTGATAGGATTTCTGTGATGCACAACATTATGCTGGAGCTAAACTTGTTTTGTGGAAAAAGCCGAAGGGCAGTGTGATCCAGTGGATGGCAACACTGCGTGTTTGGATGTAACTTTCTTCTGTCCCCGACTCCTTTCAGGGAGTTAGTTGACTCAGAGATCAGTGAGTTTACAGCTTAGGGAGCAATGTATTTATGATTATTTTGCCTTCATCCCGTTTGAAGTAGCCGGACAGCAGCGGACAGAGGAACAGATGACTGTTTAATTGGCAACAATTTTATTTACTACCATGGTTTTGAATATTCTATTATTACCTATTGTTTTCTCCCATGTGAAGATCATCTATTTTGGGTTATAACTCCATTTCTATTTCCTCATGATGAAAAGCTATTTTTTTCTATGATCCATTCTCTTATCTTCTCAGGTGTGTGCTCAAATATTACCTTATCAGTGAGGTTTTCCTTGGCCATTTTATCTAAAATGGCCAAGATACCAAGATGTCCCCCATTCCGTCCCTTCCCTGCTTTATTGTTCCAATAATGTATGTCTCCATCTGGCAGCCTGTATTAGCTGTCACTGTTGGTCTCCCTCCACTGGAACACAAGCTCAATGAATTCAGAGAAGGGCATCTCTTTTATTGAGTCTCTGTGTTTAGCAATAGAACTAAGTCTGGCACATAGTAGACACTCATTAAACATCTGTAGGCAACAGAATAAACAGATATCTTTTGAATAAGAATCCAGTGTTGTAGCCTACTTTTCTATAGCTTATAAACTCCTTAAAGGCAGAAATATCATCATATTTTAAACTTGATTTCCCATACCCCTAACACACTACCTTAAATAAAGCTATGCTCAATAAGTTTATGTTTATACATTGGTCAAGTAAGTAATTAGATTAAACTCCAGTGTAAAATTCTCAAGTTATGGAGTAACTTCCATCCAGTGTGACCACAGAGCTGAAAGCCTCTAACTGCGGAATTTGAAATCATCATCTTTCTGGCAGGAAAAAAAAATTACATTTTCAAGAGACTTTTTTCCTACAATCAAATCCCATTCTTCTACCTAGAAGGCATAAATTTGGCATTGGTGTGATGAAAGGGAAGAGAGACAATAAATAAATCATGAGCGTATATAAAATAGGATGTTAGGTGCTAAATGCTAGAAGAAGGTGAATCAAGAGAATGGGGTGGGGGTAATTGATGCGGCAGGAGATGAGGATAATGGCTTAGTCTAGATGCTAGAGGCGGAGCTGGGGAGTTAAATTAAAAAGCTCCAAACCTTGGGTTCTGTGACTAAAATATTAAGCTGGTAATCATGATTGGTTTAGAGAGTGGCTGTCAGGACTACGTGGGATAATCTGTGTGTCCGGAGTGTCATCAAGTCTCCGTAACTGTCAAATGCAGCGTGCAGGGCTTACATAAATATGGGGCAGATAGTCATTATTTTATCAAACTTTTCATTGATGACAGACTTGTGGGTATCTGAATGCGGTGCTGCGCACGTGCCTGAGGGGATCTGTAAGTCATCACAGAATGAGGCGTCTTCCCTGACTATGGAGGAAAAGTAGATTTGGAAGAACCGTTGAGCTCACATGGTATGTTAGCTGGGGAGCAACTTCTGGTTTTTCCAATACTGCCCACTGCTGGCTGTTAAAGGCCTTGGGCAATTAACAGGCTGACGGGGCTGTTGGCAAACTGATTGAAATGTCTGGAGTAAGTAAATGCTGTTTTGGCATTTTTGCTGTTTTTCTTGATACTTTGCTTGGTCTGCGTGTTTAGACCACTTGTACACACAGACGATTACCTATCTTTATAAATGTAATCTCTAGATCACTTCTGTCAATGAACTGGGAGTTGTTCACTTCAAAATATTAAGCATATATATGTATCTCAATAATGCTGATTTTACTAAACTCATCAAATGGTATTCCAGTTTCCATCTGTTTCTTTCCTATGAACATCCTTCCATCTGGTCTAAAGCTGTTGGCATTGGGATGAAGAGAACACTATTAGTAACACAGAGATACTTTGATACACATACTGTCACACTATCACACACTTTTTTCCATCACCCTCATTAGGGCTTCATAACACCAGCTAAGGCAGAAACCAACCATAAAGGCTTCGGCCTTCTGTACTAATTAGATGTGTTCAAGCTGTCCAAGTGCTGAACCCTATTTGCATTTCTTGTATTTATTACAATACTTAATTATAATTAAATCCTGGAAAAGAAATATTTAAATGATAAACAAATACTGCATCAAATTACATATCTATTTAGCACATATTAAGTACTGGGCACTGTGTTAAGAGGGTGAAGACTTTAGAAAATGTTTATAGCTTGACCTCTCTTTTGCAGGCATCTAAAGATAATTTCATTCTGGAAAGTTACATAGAACATGCATTGGATATATTTGTTTAAATAGTGGATCGTGGTATCCTCAATGTCAAGAATACAGTCATCCTCAGTGTGCTGGGGGGTTCGTTCTAGGACCCCCAAAGATACCAAAATCCAAGAGTGCTCAAGTCCCTTATATAAAATGCTGTAATGTTTGCATATAATCGATGGGCGTCTTCTTGCATAATTTAAATCATCTCCAGATTGCTTATAATACCCAAGGCAAAGTAAATACTATGTACATAGTTGCTGGGTGTTGAAAATTCAAGATTTACTTTCTGGAACTTTCTGAAATATTTTATTTCCTCAATAATTCTGATCCCCAATTTGCTGAACCCGTGGATGTGAAGCCCATGGACATGAAGGGTCTACTGTGCCTTTGTGGCCCAGTCATCTTAGGTCATGCTGAGAAAGGAGAGAATGTGCAGATTTTGTTGGTAAGATTGGATGAAAAGTATTCTCTCTTTTTTCTTTATGTAGTGATTTTTGGAAACTTTGTCTAATCCGGTGACAAAGTGACTCTATGATTCTTTTAGTTTGATTCCTGTCCTAGTTGCTAAGGAGATTTGTCCTCTCAAAAGTTAGATCTCTTCTTCTCACTTCCCAGTGAACATGCCTTGTCCTGACTTAGGCTGTAGGAGTGGTTTCTCCATACCTCCAAACCCCCTGTTTCCATGGTCACATTTTTTTTTTCCTGAGAGAGGCCATATTGTGTCCAAAGGACCCAGGGGATTGAATACTAGTAGAGGATACAGGGAGACTTGAGTGATACTGAAGCCTGGCACTGGGTATCTGAAGCCAGATTCCTGGGTTGAAATCGAGAATCCACCACTAACTGATTTATGAACATGATCAAAGTACAAGCAAACCCTTGCCCATCCATTTTTCCCCCTTTTTAAATGAGGGTAATAACATTATTTAGCACATAGGAGTGTTGTGATGATTAAATGAGATTATCCTGTTCTCTTCCTCCTCTTGCTTCTTCTCTTCCTCCTCCTCCTTCTCCTTCTTGTTATTATTAATGTGGTCTTAATAAACACCTGTAGGAAAATAGGCAACTTGATATTTACAACAGGAGAAACCATAAGTTGTATCCAATTATGCAATCCAAAAATTATATAAACTTACATTCAGCAGTCACTCAGAGAACATGAATCAGAAAAGCTTTGACATGAATGAATCACCAGTCAGGAATGTTTTGCCCCAACACAGTGGGGACAAAGACAAGCAAAATGTTTTTGACTTTGCATCTCGTCATCATGGCCATCAATAGCGTATGTACCATAAAAAAATAAATAGGATGGTTTTAATGTTAGAGGGTGGTTAGGATCAGCAGGTGAAATGCCAAGAGAATGTGGAGCAACACCCTGAAAGCTGAGGGAGGGAGCACTTCTCATTGATGGGATATGAATACACGTTCCAGTTTTACCATGCATCTGTGTACATTAGTATCATGTCCACAAGTTGGTATTTTCAAAGTCTTGTTTACTGAATTTAAAGAGAGCCAGTTTGTGGAATAAACGTGTTTTCCCAAACATGTTGCTTAGTGATGCGATGCCTCTCACCAGAACGAAAGGACAGAATGAAGATAAATATCTAAAGATGAAAGAGGATGAGAGCAGCCCTAAGCTCCAGGAAGAAGGTAGTTGTGTCTTATTCTTCCTTTGTTTCTAGTACCTAGCACAGTACCTGGAACATAGTAAAAATGCAATAAGTAGTTTGGAATTAATATATAAATTAGAGATGGTAAATTCTTTACAATTATTTCTCAGTGCATTAATGCCACGGAGTAACACATTTATTAGAAGATATATATATACACACACACACATATATATATTTATTCAAATTTTCCACTGCAGATAAAGCTTTAATCATGATATCAATATACAAAGGATACTATTTTTGCATATGTGAAGCTGAAGCATTTGTGTCCCTAGTAACTTACACTTGTTCGTTCCTAGTTACCTTGATGGTCCCTATTTAAAACCTAAAGGAAGGTAGACATGCATTTTGGGGTTAAAAATAGGGTTTTCAAAGTGCATGTGTTAGACAAGCATTTTAATCTGCAAAGAACAATTTTTGAAAGTGCAAACAGTACATTCTGAGAGCACCAAGCCTGTATGACTGGAACACAGAAGTTTTCAACAGACCCTGCAATAGGAAGGCTGACACTATTTTGACCCTAGGAAAGAGGTTAAATCCCCTTCTAAGACTGGAAAGAGGGGCCTAAAGAGAAAGGGCAGGAATGCAGTGCAGAAGCTGGCTGTCCCCTGCCACCAGCCACCATACCACTGAGTTACCTTGCTCCAAGTGCCCTGACTGGGGGCTGTGAAAAAAGCCCTCCGGTAGGATAGATGTAGTCTGAGAGACTGATGCCGATGCCCTGCTTAAATATGGGTGTGTGTGTACATATAGATGCATATATCAATCTGCATGTATCTACTTATATCTGTGTCTATCCACACATGTACACACACACGCACATAATTTTCAATTTCTTTTCTTCTCCTTTTCTCTTTCCCTTCTTCTTACTTCTTTTATTCAAGGAAGCATCTTTGTATCGTTGGTCTATTTCTGGTTCCATTTTGTAAAATTACTCCTCTTGAGAAGTAGCAGGATTTTTCTGGACCAGCTATTTGAGGGAGGTCCCATGGTAGCAGAATTTCATCTAATGATCTATTTATTGTGTCTTTTTAATCTTTTTATCTCCCTCAGTAAAGTAAAAAGGGCAGAGTTGGTAAAAATGCAGTGTGTTCTCTCTGCACTTACACACAGGTAGTTTGCTTTTTGCAAAAATTGATTCTTCTGGGTTCTTTCTGGTTCAGTCCTGCTCCACCTTACATGCTGAATGGAGTCTGTGGAAGTCTTAGCTACAAGCCCTGGCCTGGGGTTCCAGTGGTTAAAAACGAGGAATTGTTGGTTTGTCCAGCAGAGTGTACTGCTCGTGTGGGAACACTGACTTGATGAGATCTGCAATCATCAGCTTCTTTGTTTTTATTCAACTTTCAGTCCTCATTTATTAAACCAAGTCTCATGGAAATATCAGCTTTGTAGAGGTTGCTGTCTCTCAGTCACTGATTCTCTTTGTTGATTTTGTATGGAATCCAGGAGAAAATGAGGTAAATCATGTTCTCTCATTGCCATTGCTGTTTCAAAACTGGAATGACGAGACCAAGTTTGAATACAATGATGGGTAAATGCCTTATGAAACCTTTCTTCTTCCTTCTGAAAATGAATAGGGAGGTGATAAACCAGGAGTGTCCATCTGCAGTAACTCCCCTTACAGTTTTGCTCATCAGTTGAATTATATGTTTTGAGTTACTGTTATTTTATAGTTAATAAACACATGTTCAATAAAAGATGGAATGATTGAAAATGCATAACCTGATAACAAACTCTGTCTTGCCAAGTCAAACATTTCTAACTAGTCATCCTAGATCATGGTTAGTTGAGTAATAACACGATCTTCACAAATAGGGCATGACTTCTGCAGATTGTTGAGTTTAACGTTACTATGTGAGTATCAAAAATCATCTTATGACATAATTGGTGTATCCACTCTTTCAGGAAACTCTCCTTCACTGAAATCCTGGCTTTTAATCTTGTTTGGGCTTAATATTCTTTTTCCATGAAGAGCATTTTTTCCTTTTATTTGCCTAATTGTTACAATATGTATTTTTTGTTTATCTCCTTTATTCATTTAATAAAATTACTTGAATTCCTATTTCCTGTGTTTTCTTGTAAAAGCATCCATATGATGCTGTTGCCCTGATCCTCTTCAAAGGAGAAGCTGATCTTACAGTAGTCCCCCCTGGTGGTGGGAGAGGGAGTGAGTGTCTCCTTGGTGTAGGAGGCATCTCTATGGGTCTTGCATAGGAAATGGGACTGTACTCCATTCAAGGGCGTGGCTCTCTTTTGTCATAATCATCATATTAGAAATATGAAAAAGCAAATTTGAAAGGGAGGACGGCCCCAAAGACGGCAAGGCCAACACACAGCTATGATGAAGCTGGCTCACAGCACAACTCTTGTGACGATAACTCACACAGGACACTGGAGGCTTGGGCAAATGCACAGGCTGTTTGAAACCCATCAGTCTTCCGGTATGAAGAGGTGATTGAGTGACATAGTACAATTCCTCTTTGTTTGGTGCCCGTAAGTGTCATGATTTGCTCACCTTTCCATAGTATGATGGAAAATGAATGATTCTGCATTTCCTGTCTCCACCTGTCTTTCTACATTTCACTCTCTCATTGCTTCTTGTCATTTAACTAATTAGGTAATTATGCTATTCATTTAATATTAATTGGACACCTATCTATTAGGCATAATGTTAGAGAACAGAAAAGCACATGTTCCTCTACAGTTCATGGTTTTTTGGGAAGAAATACGTATAAGTAAATAATTATAGACTTGATTTTTCAGTGTTGTAATAGCTACATATACGTGCATCTTATTATGAAAGAGCTGGAACACTGTAATCGCCATGCTAGCTGGTGTGGAGTTAGGCATTTGAAGGCTAACTGGAAGGGGATCATAGAGTTATGGCTGGAACAATGGCAGCCTGTGGTTGCCTTGGAGGTGTGAGACTTTTTCTTCTGCAAGATCTGAGTAGTAGCCTTGTTGCTGAAATGGCCACAAGCATCTTTCTATCTGAATAGGTCCAAACAACATCAGAATCAGCTTACCAGTGTACGAATAACAACATGATAAGATTTGTGAAAATATCATTGTTTTATGGACCCAAGAATGGAAATCTTTTTCTATTTTCATCTCTTTTTTTTTTTTTTTTCTGATCTGGGAAAACTAGTAAAAGAAAAGATGTGACAGGAACTGTTGTTGAACAAAATAAAAACTCAAACTGGACACGGAGGACATATTTACCATAAAGACTGATAGCTTTAAAAACAGAAAACAATTGTCACCTTAATTTTAATAAAGTGCAAACAATAAAAAGTTAATAAAAAGTGGAATGTAGCTGGGTAAGGGTACAGCCCAGTGGTAGAGCTCATGCCTAGCTTGCACAAGGTCCTGGGTTCAATCCCCAGCCCCTCCATCCAATAAATAAATAAAACTTAGTCCTTTCTCCAGCTCCAAAAAAAAAAAAAAGTGGAATGTAAATGGCAAATAACCATGAGACATAATGGTGAATTTAATGACTACTTGGAGAAATGCAAATTTTAAAATGAGAGGTAATTTTCTTATTGTAAATATTTTTTTAAACTGGGACATGCCAGACCCGGTGAGAGAAGCTTGTATATCCTGTATTTGAAAATTAATATTGGTACAATACAAAAAAAATTCATTCAATGTTACTTACAATAGAGAAAAACTAAAAACAACCTAAACAGTCAACAGTTTTGAAGTGGTTGCATAAGGTAGTATAATATTCTTAACATGATAACTAGAGCCCTCCTTAAATCATAAAATATTACTATTAATGTCACATAGAAATCATAAGAAATAAGTCTGAGATGACTACGGCAAACATAGAAAAATCTAAGCAAAAGTATGTGTATCAGAGACTCTAAACATAAAAACAAAAATTACTTCTTAAGAATTATGATGAAACATTCACAGTAGGTTTTGTTGGGTCTTTGGGTGATGCCTTTATTCATTTAAAGTTTTAATTTTTCCGTGAAAGGAAATTAAAACTAAAATCAACATATAAGTTCAGAGCTTGTGTCCTGGGTTTGGCACTAAGCCCCTTTATGGGCAGTGAGGATTTCCATTAAGTAGCAGTGGACATTTGAATGACCCCAGGCATGACTCTGTGTGCAGTGAAAATGACAGGGAGTCACACGTGGAAAGGCAACAGAATGGGGCTGGTGGGGGCAGTAGGGGGTTCTGGTCCAACATTTGCCTGCTAGCCTCAGGCTTTCTACTATTCCAGGGAAAGAAGTCGTTCCTCTGCCTGCAGGTAAAAAGGTCAATTTTGAAATTAAATTAGTCAAGGGCTTGATTTCCATCTGTGTCTCTGTGACTGGCTTGCCCAGGCCAATTATTTTGTTAAGTTCTCACGGAAGCCCTGGGGAACACTGAGCTCTTCCCTGATTTGAACTGTTTCAGTGAAGGGTTCTTTTCCTTTCTGATTTCTACTAATGTGTCTTTCCCTTCTGCTGCCATCAACTCTTTTACAGTGTCACCTTCCCTCTCTTTCTTTTTTAGTAGTAAGCTGTTTTAAAGGTCATGAGAACTTTAAAAGTGAACTGAACATCAGCTGGAGACTTACTGGGATGGGCTATCTAGACAAATAAAACCTGCTTCTAGGATACTGGTGGTGAAGTGCACATCTCTTAGTTACTTAAAGGGCTGTTTTAAGATGAATATTAAATAAATTATATTCATAGAAGCTTAATTGGGAAGACGGCCATGTCCATTAAATTCCTACGGCCTACCAGTGATGCCCTGGCTTTGCATTTGTGAAGCTTAGCAAACAGAGTTGTTATTGTCCTTTCATTATTAAAACACATCTGGCTCATGGGTAACAGTCAGAGTTTTATTAAAACACAGAAGCACAAGCGTTTGTGGTTTTGGTTGTGGTTGTGGTTTTACTTGTTTTTCCAAATGAAATAATTGTTTTAAGAGATATTATTTACAAAACAGAAACAGATTCACAGACATAGAAAAAAAAACTTATGATTACCAGAGAGGGAAAGGAGAAGGGGAGGGAAAAAATTAGGAGTTTGGGATTAACAGATGTAAAATAGAGAACCAATAAGTGTCTGCTGTGTAGCACAGGAAACTTTATTCAGTATCTTGCAATAACCTATAATGGAAAAGAACCTGTAAAAAGAGTAGATTTTATATATATGTGTGTGTGTGTATGTGTATATATATGTATGTAAACTGAATCAGTTTTCTGTGCACCTGAAATGAACACAATGTTGTAATTAACTATACTTTAATACATAAATAAATATTGCATTTCTACCACATGGTCAAAAGTTATCATTTTGATCAAATCATTTGTTCCTGTGTCATAAAAAGGGACAAACAGTGCAAGGCTCTAACTAGCTTTGTTTGCCTTCAAAGAGCAACTCAAAGTCTTATGCTGCCAGAGCTCCAGTAAATATGCTTGCCCTGGAGCAGGTCCCTAGTTCATTACTCCTCCATACTGATCGCCAGCTCCAGGGTAGGCAGAAGGCTTTTTTTTTCATTTACATTTTTTTCTGGGGCTTGAGGGGACCAAGTGCAAACATCACAACAGTGACAGTGAGAAAGGTGACTTTAATATCTTTACAACGTCTCCTGAAAACATTCCTGAAATACCTCTGACCAAGGTCGTTGCAGTAGCATTTCCCGGCTTGGGTCCTGCATGCGGCATGTTAGGGAGTCGGGAGTCTTCGAAAGGAACCTGGCAGAGCCCGCAGCCAGGGAGCTAGTTGTAGCAGGTGCTTGAAAAGCTGAAAGTTTTTCAATTCAGGCTTTGTTTCTGACCTCACTTGGCCAGCATCTCTGTATTTACGTAGCTGAAGTGAGCTGGAGAGAGACTGTTCTGTCGAGGAGGATTTCTTTTATCCAGTATGTCAACCGTGGAGGGAAAGAAAATACAACTTTCATCTAAGAGTCAGAGTCAGGACCCAGAGGCGACGGTGTCTTCCCAGTTTGCTTCCCTTTTGCCTCCTGTGACTCAAGGAGACACTGGACGAACTAACATGGGTTGTTACTTTCCTCAGAGAGATTCTGTAAATGCCCTTTAATCATTGGCTAGAGTGTGATTCAAGGCATTTACAAAAAAACTGTTGAACAGAAGGCATAGGGTTTACTCTCATCCTTGCCAAAACAGGCATTTATTTAAACAGGAAGATAGTTCAGTCAGAGATTTTTTTTTTTTAAAGGTGGGGTGTTACCTGATTCTTTCTAGGAGGAAATATGCTAGCATGAAGTTTGCTTTCTTCCATGAAGGTGGACCATCTTTTTCTCTAACTTACGTTCTGCTACTTCCTGAGGGCAAAAAAGAGAAGGGGGAGCCAGAGTGGTTGTACTGTGGTAAAAGGAAAGGCAGCATGGAACATTACATGTGGAAGGGTATTAAAAGGCCAGCTCACCCAGCTCCTCATCATGAACGGAGGCAGCGAGCATTTAAGTGCTTTGTTCAAGGGCATTGGGGCAGTAGCGGTGGGTTGACATTGTGCTCTCCACAATACTCAGAATCTTCTACTAATGAAATTCTAAACTTCTGGTCCTATTCTTTTTATGACCCCATCCAGCCTACATGGTCATTAAACAAACCTATGCTGGACAAGCCGTAAATGATATCCCCTGCATTGTGCTTTCTTTAGAAAAAGTCAGCTTTGACCCTTGATTCAGTGTTGAGCAAGGCTATTCCGTGGAAACTCACATTGCGGTGACATTGGCACAAGGAGACTGTGGGCTGAGATAGAAGTTCTCTTCATGAGCATCAACCCCTTTATCACATGCAATGTGTTCTACTATTTACTTGAAATAGACTGAGTAAGTGTAAATAGTAACACATCTGAAACATGCTTCTGGCTTCCTAAGTCTCATATTTATACCAATGTGCTCACAATGAGACATTAAGATAGTGTTGTGGTGTGGTGCTCTATTTTTACTCTTATATACTTAGTTTGGTAATGTGCCTTAAAAAACTAAAATAGCACTCCGGCTTCAGTATAGGCATTTGACTATGAAAAATGGGATGGGCATAGCTTACCATTCAGTAGTTAACTGCATGCTTGGCTATGATTTCTTAAAGCCTGTATCAGAGTGCAAATACCACTTAGTTTTATATTAATGTCTACATTACAATGGTTTTAACACAGGCAAGATAACCTTGTTTTTCACCCAAAATAAATGGTTATTGTCTTACTTACTGTGGATGACTGAAATGATGGGTGTTGAGGAACTCCACGTTTGATTTGGTAGAGTAACACATATGGCATTGGTTTCCAAAATTTAACCAAATTAAGAGGATGCCATCTTTTTTTCCCTAGTTTCATTGAGATAAGATTGACATACAGCACTATATAAGTTTAACACATGCCACCTAATGATTTTTCTTATATCCATTATGAAATGATTGCAATAAGCTTAATAAACATTCATCTCATATAGATATTGATACAAAATGAAAGAAGAAAAAAAATTTTCCCTTGTGATGAGAACTCTTAGGATTTCCTCTCTTAACTTTCACATGTAACTTCTAACTGTATTCACTAATCACGTACATTTCATAAGATGTCATCTTGAAGATACGTTGTACATGTATTCCACTTCTTCAGAATCCCATGCCAGTGAAATTATAGGGCTTAGAAGTGCCAGTGTTACAATCCCCCTCTTAAAGGCCAGCCCTGGATTCTCGCTCCTTACAGATTAGCCCTTGTTCTGTCTACAACCTGCAAGTCAGAGCTTCGCAATGTGAGCGAGTGCATTCTCAGGCTACTCGAGGCTACTAATGGAGTGGAGTGGGGAGGTCACGAGCGGTAACCTGCTCTCACAAAGAGCCTGTGGAACAGAGAGCACTTGGCACTGGAAAACCTACTGTGACTGGCTAAAGGGTCCACAATATGTTAGCAGAAATTATTTCCACTTGCTGTGTTAGCCAAGATCATAGGTAGCTCATGGCATGTGTTCTGCCAGGCAAACGTGTGTGTTTTACATTTAAATAAATAGGGAAATAAATTACTTACTGTTCAACCAATGCTGATTAGTGGCATAATCTTTCATGATATGGAACCCAATGAAGAGAAATAGCAAAGGATGGGTGAATTTACAGCAGTTACAAATTATTGCTCTAAATCATTTTCTTTTTTAATATTTGATCTCAGGGAGCTTACATATCTGTCACAATCCTGTCAAAAGAGAAAATGGGTGAATGCATGAGTCAGGATCTGTTTCTATTTATACCTGTTTTATATTTGCTCAACATAATAAAATGTGTCTTTCAACTATCATGTGTGTGTGTGTGTGTGAGTAATCCCAAAGCAAAATCTAGTGTCTAATTCAGAGTTTTACAGGCAAAAAATTCCCCTAATTATGACTGATACACCGTCTTTTGCAACTAGAGTGCCATATGATGTCTGTTTTCAGATTTGATCATTTCCTTGTTTCTTTGCATCATATACACATGCCTAGTCTCCACAGCTAGTTCAGAATTTACTGGCATGCTTAGAAATGAATTTCTTCTTCTACGGTTTATATAATAGTCACTTCCTATATGTTGGTTGATTCACTCATTCACTAAACACAGAGGGAGAACTGAATGCCATGTAAGGCAGAGTGTGTTTCTTAAGGAACCAACAGTCTAGTGAACTGAGTGACTAAGGATTTTGATTAAACTAATTGCATGTTGAATAACACAAAGTAACTAATAAATAATAAATAAGTAATGGAAAAGTAAGTCAAGGCTTATTTATGTATAGTGCTGGACCTAACTCCAAGCCCTAACAGGGGAGCAAGTCTTAAAGCCACAAGAGCTTCATTTTGAAGTCTATGTGATAGCTGTCAGCACCTCTTGGTTGTAACATTCAGGCATGCCCGTTGTGTAAGGATCCTTGCATTTTCACCCCAGTTAATTTGAAATTTTTCTGTAAAAATTTAATTCTAAATTATAGAGTGTTGTTACCAAAAACGATGAGCATTTTAGTGTTCCAAGTCATAATCCAGTGACACTTCAGGAATAATTTTCTCTGCCCTATGCAGAGCATTAAAGACTACTTGCTTTTCTTAGAAACAGTATCTGAATATTGCCAGAGATGGACGTGAACTAACGATCTCACAGAAAAGAATGTTTTCTCTGTTACTGACCATCTCTCTTCCAGAAACCTATGCTAAAAGCAGGGTTCAGGGACGTAATGTCTGGAAATGTTGCCCAACATAAAAGGAGACAAAATTTTCAGGCTAATGAAGGTCTGAAATAGATGTTTTTCCCTTCTGCTTGAATAAAGCAGGACCATTTTCTCTGCTGAGGGCTACTAAATTCTTTCAGAAGAATTCCAGTCTACATTTAATATTCATTGGACATCAAGTTAAATGTCCACATTTGTAGAATTAT
The DNA here is from genome assembly GCF_048773025.1 of Camelus bactrianus. Taxonomy (NCBI): domain Eukaryota; kingdom Metazoa; phylum Chordata; class Mammalia; order Artiodactyla; family Camelidae; genus Camelus; species Camelus bactrianus. The sequence continues at coordinate 94,525,969 of NC_133542.1, forward strand.
GGGCCAGATAGCATCTTCTTTTTTTTAATTTTTGTCAATGCAGAATTATTCACTATGGTCATTGTGCTGTACTTTAGTTAAAATACAACCATACACCTTTTGTACCAATAAGAAATACTTTGTGCAAAAGCACTCAATAAACAAGAGATCCTAGAGTTGAAGACATTTCTGGAAAGACTAAGTCCATTTCTTTCTAATGTACGAAGTTTTTATCCTTGACAAAATTCCTGGTAGAATGACTCCCGTGACCTATGATTCATATGTGATTCAGCTGCAGTTGGGGAGCTGGATAGTGGGACTTGATGACTGGCTCCACATGAGAGTCCCAGAATTTACTCATCTTATAACTCAAGGTTTGTACCTTTTAACCAACATCTCCCCATGCCCCCCAGCCCCCCAGCTCCCAACAGCCATCATTCTACTTTCCTTGTCTGTGAGTTTGATATCTTGAAATTCCACATAGCAGATCATTAAGTACTTGTGTTTCTTTGACTTGTTTCATTTCACATAATGCCCTGCAGATTCACCAATGTTGTTGAAAATGGCAGGATGTCCTTTTTTTATGGTTGAATAATATGCCACTGTATATCAGGAAAATGCAGAACAAAACTGGACAGTTTCTTTTTTGTTGTTTTCTGTCCTTAGGTGGATTATTTTTATAGTTTTTAGAAAATGTCTTACTTTAAGAATTGTATGTTTACTGAAGTGTAGTTGATTTACAATGTTAGTTTCAGGTGTACAGCAAAGCAGTTTAGTTATGCATATACATACATACATACATACATACATACTTTCCTTTCAGATTCTTTTCCATTATACGTTATTAAAAGACACTGAGTTCCCTGTGCTACACAGTAGGTCCTCGTTGTTTATCGGTAGTAGTGTGTGATCTGTTAATCCCAAACTCCTACATTATCCCTCTGCTCCAACCCTTTCTGCTTTGGTAACCATAGTTTGTTTTCTAAGAAATCAGGCAGTTTCTTGAAAGATCATCTGGTTGATGTATTTGCCTGTAAGCTGACTTTTCCATTCTCCTTTTGCTTATTAACCTTTATTTTTAAAAAGAATGTGTGTGAGAGAGAGAGAGAGAGAGAGGAAGAGAGAGAGAGGGAATATGTGTTACATTGTATGCCAGCCACTGTTTACCCTCCTTCCAGGACTTCTGTTCTTTCAGGTACTAATAGAAATAAAGTCTGTGATGTAACATTTTCTCCTATGGCTTCTCTAAGGGAAAGAGAGGGGAGGAAAGTAAAATATATGATGTTCTTTTAATGAATATGGCTATTTAAACCCTTAGCTCATTTTTCCTCACATCTCTTTCAAGAAAGTATCATTAATATAATTGTTGTATGATGTTCAAGTAAGTTAAATACTTTATTCAAAACCATACAAATAAATGAGAGAGTATAGATTTGAAGACATTTCTAGAATGACCAAGACCATTTTCTCTCTAATATACAATGTTTGTATCCTTGAAGGACTTCCCAGTAAAATGAGTCTCATGGCCTGTGCTTCCTGTATGATTCAGTTACAACTGGGAAACTGTAACTGGAAACAAATGAAAGAAATATGTATTTTCTAAATAATCTTCTTTACTTTCCTCAAACATTGCATCACTGTTTCACTTCTCATTCAATGATTGCTAAGTAGTAATAGCTACTAACTGAGGACCTCATAGTAATCCTTATTGTCATTATTATTATTATTACCATCATCATCATCTTCCTGATATAACTGAGAACACAAAGACATGGGGACGTTAAGTGATCTGCGCAAGAACGCACACATTGTTTTCAGTTATACTAAGAAGAAAATTGTGTGTGTGTTTGTGTGTGTTGTTTTGTTTTGTTTCACTTCAAAAGGTTCCAAGATCTTGAGGCCTCTGGGTAATTTCTACTTCATCCTTCCTCTCACCAATCTCCTTTGGGACTCATGTCCTTATCCAGCTATGACACGGGCGACCAGATGATCTCACACAAACCTCACATCAGTTGCTTTATGCATATTGTCTGCCATCATCTGTCATCATGCCTTCATCCCCGTTCTTCCCACAAGCCACCCCTGCCTCCTCCTCCATGACTACATGCCCCACCCTCAGAAAGCCTACCTGGCTGGACCCTCTTATTTCTCCACATCCTCTTCTTTTCCGTTTCTCTCTCTTCTCTTCCCTCATGAGTCTGTGCTTTGTGAGTTTCTAGTTTGTTGATGTTGGACCCATTGACTGGGCCTGTTTCATTTGAACCTGTCTGTGAAGAAAACATTGAATTTTACAATTCTAAACAGAATTCATGTTCAGAACTCAGGCAAACAGTGAAATTGTGGTAAGATAGTATCTGGGAATTTCTTAGTGGGATACAATTAAGAAAAAATGCTTCCTAGGGATGAGCAGCAATTGAGCTATTCAGAAAGGTTTACCAGAGAGAAGGATAAACATTATCCTTTATACCTGTGGGAAACTATTTAATTTCCCTAAGTAATAAATTTTGTGTTCAGACTCTTCTTCCCTTTTGTAATACTATTGTATTCCATGGTGTCACTTCCACAGCTGAGACGCAACTTAGTGAGTGATAATATCTATTAAAAACTGGCCATATTCTATTTGGTAAAAATAATCCCTTGCCTCTGTCTATTGCTTTATAATGTGTAACACAACTTCACTCAAATTATCACATTTGATCCTTTCAGCATCCTTGAGAGGAAAGCAAGGAAGAAAATTCTATAGGATATTTGTTACAAATCTTCTTAACCTGCCCCCCTTAGCATACCCATCGTTTCTACACCTGCCTGACACTCCCTTTTTATGTATTTCATATTTTGGTAAATGATAGTCACAAACTTTGGATAAATAGATACTCCTGTCTGCTTCAGTGGTGGTGATATTATTTTGCTTTAGATGGCAAAGACAAATGAAAGAAACACAATTTCCCTGTTTCGGCTTGTTAAGGAGAGCATATGTTATACAAGAGGCAGCCTCTATCACACTAAATAATACCAAAAAAATCCTCAAACTTCGTTTATGCAGCTCCAACAGAAACCTTGTGATGAATTTAACAGCAATCCTATGTGAACTTGTCTTAGAAATAATAACAAAAGAACACTGCAATTCTGCGGCAGGTGAGCCAAGGTTTCAGTTTTATGAATGGAGGAATCTGGGAGAAGCCAAGGGCTAGAGTAACATTCTGCAGGAATTGCTGCATATTGTGTTTGTGGCAGGTCATATTTGAGTGCTTGAGATTTCACTGCCCTGGAGCAGGTTATATTACAGCCCATTTATTTGTCAGGGTAGGATTTTATTGGCAACCAGTTCCGGGCCTTGCATGAGAATGAATCTTCTCCCAGCCTGAGCGTAAAAGACTAAAGGAGTTCAAAAGCGACACTGCGTGTGAAAGTTTCAGCCCAGGATCAGTGAGGCGCAGAGGCTGGAGTTAACGTTCCTTCTGTTCTGCTCAGATGGAGCTGATAACAAACGCTGCGCGTGGGGATGCGACTTCTTCTCTGTCTGCTGGTGTGGAGCATTCACCCTCTGTCTGTTCTAGCTCATCCACGTGTTCATGCTGATGCTAAATCAAAGTTGTGGCACAGATGTGAAAGGAAAATGGTAACTTTAGCAATTTTAGAAAAGGGGGAAAAAAAGGAGGTGAGGTGAGGCATTTGTTATAAAATAAGGAAAGTACAAAAAGGCTTGTGAAATCACTTAAAGCTAACTCAGCTGTTCAGGGCCACCGGAGGGTCAGCTTACCAAAAACAAACAAACAAATGAAAAACCACCACCACCACCAACAACAACAAAAACATACACGCATGACAACAACAACAAAATCCAAGAAACCCAAGAAAAAAAATTTATGTAAAATTAAAAATTTGATCAAATTAATCAGAGCATTCAACATCTGTCTACTAATGTTTTAATGATATCCTATTTAATAAAAGTAGTAAAAAAAATTGCTAAAATTGTTTAAAACATTATTCTAGGTTAGAAACAATGGTCTTATTTTATAAGATGATATAAATAAGACTGTCTACTGCAAAAAAAAGAAAAAAAAACCTCTTTAATGCTCAGAGAAAGTTCAAGAATGTTTAAACACTTTCTTGCCACAATTTCCACGATTTAAATGGGATCCAGGAATCCAGTGGTAAAGAATGTGAATCCCATTCAGATATAACCTAACACACCTGACATTTGGAGATATATGTTTTATCTCGGGGATGGAGTGCTGGAAGGTGGATGCAGAGGGAAAGCATCATGGTACTCAGTGATGCTGGCAGGGTCCATAGTCTTAGCAGCTCTGGGCGTTGTAGTGAGCCCTGGTCACTGGTACAGTGTAAATCCATATTTGAATGTATCCTAACACAGCTTCACACAAGCTCTCACCTCCTTTTAAATACCTGTTTATTGTAAGAAGAAGGACACTATGAGATTAAAATAAAGGCTGTTATTAAGAACCTGAGTACCTTGGCTGCAGCATCCTACTCCCCTCAACACTTACAGAAAGTTACCTAGAAAGGAGAGGTGCTTGTCTGCAGGGGAAAAAGAAATGAGTTACAAAGTATCAGGCATTCATAATAGTTCAGTCATACATATACATACAAATATTCCTTTTCATACTCTTTTTCATTATAGGTTATCACAAGATATTGAATATAGTTCCTTGTGCTATGCAGTATAAACAAAACAGAAACAGACTCACAGACGTAGAAAACAAACATAAGATTATGAGGTGAAGGGGAGGAAGGAAGGAAGGGCATGGGGAGGGCTAAGCTGGGAGTTGGAGATTTGCAGTTACCCACCTACTTCTGGTTGTCGCTTTCTTCACTCTTACCTCATCATAAAAGGGAAGCCCCTCTTCTCATCTATAGTCAATCCTGCCACCTATGTTTTGATCCCTCCCTCCCACCACCTTAGAAAAGTATTCTTCTTTTCTGTTTCTGTGTTTATTAACTCCTGCCTCTCAACTGAATCTTGCACATTGCTCGTGAGTGTTTTCACATCCCTTTCTAAGAAAACACACAAGCACCCACCCTAAACTGCCAATCCCAGACTCTTCATTTTTTATTTTTTTTAGAATTCTTTTGTGGGGGTGGATGGGGTATATTAGGTTTGTTTATTTATTTGTTAACAGAGGCACTGGGATTGAACCCAGGACCTCCTGCATGCTAAGCACACCCTGTACCACTGAGCTATAACCCTCCGCATCTCTTTCTTATTTTCTCTGAAGAAAACTTCCAATAAGAGTTATGCAATATATTTGTATGGTGACAGATGGTAGCTAGACTATGATGGTGATCATTTTGAAATGTAAAGAGACATTAAATCACTGTGTTGTGTAACAGGAACTAGCATAGTGTTGAAGGTCAGTTATACATCAAAAACAAACTCAGAGAAAAAGAGATCAGTTTGTGGTTACCAGAGGAGGGGGTGGGATGAGAGAAAGGGGAATTGAATGAAGGTACAAACTTCAAGTTATAAGACAGATAAGGACCAGGGAAGTAATGTACAACATGGTAAATATAACAGTGCTCTGTGTTGTATATGAAAGTTAAGAGAGTAACTCTTAAGGGTTCTCATCACAGGGAACATTTTTTTTTCTATTTAATTTTCTATCTATGAGATGTTCACTAAACTTACTGTGGTCATCACTTCACGATGTATGTAAGTCAAATCGGGATGCTGTACAACTTAAACTGATCCAGTGCTGCGTGTCAGTTATGTCTCAGTAAAACTGGAAGACAAAAACCTTCAAATAACAAAACAAAACAAAACAAAACAAGTCGCCTTTGTTCAGTCTTGAGCTCATCATTTCTTACTCATGGATCAATTCACTTCAGTTTGACTGATGATTTATGATCTCACTATAACCATCAATGCAAATTTTTCAAAAAATTCATTTTTCTCCTTTCATGACTCCTGAGCAGCATCCATTGATTTTCTCCTCCTTCTCAGGTTAATGCACTCACTTATCTTCAGTCACACCGCACCCTCTTGGCACCCTCACTCTTATCTAGCTATTAGTTCTCCTTCTGTCCTATGGACCCATTCTCACCTGTTTATATCTTACAAGTTGGGATTCTTTAAGATTTGGCCCTAGGTTCTCTGCTCAATACACAATCTCTGTCTCCAAAATTATATCTTTCACTCTTTAATTAATCCTTAAAATTCAATGACTCACAGTTCTACATTTAATCCTGAATCTCCTCTGAGGTCTAGACCCTTATATCCATACAAACTCTATTCTTGGAAGCTTCAGCCTGCCTTTAGACACAGTGTAAGCAAACACAAGCACCATTGCTCCCACGACACCTTCTGTAACAGTTTTCTAGATGAATGGCAACACCATCCATCTTGTGTGCAAGTCAGAAACTTAGTATCTGTTTGGATGTCTCATTTCCCACGTCTAATTCATCCCCCAGTACTCTTAGTCATTCTACCACTATATCGTGATTTAATTTCCTTCTCTGCATTTTACTTATTATTCCAGGGCCCAATCATCCCTCACCTCTCTTTGCTTATATCAGCCCTGAACAAGTTTCTCCAGGTCAATTTTTGCAACTATTCAATCTGTTCTCCTTAATGCAGTCACAGTGATCATTTGTTCAAACAGCAAAATTTGATGTCACTCCTTTTCTTCTCCCTCTTAAGACTCTCCAGTTGCTTCTAAATGCCCTTCCAAAAAAGATTAAAATCCTTAACATGACCTAAAAGGTAAATGCATAATCTTTCCTCACTGTAAAACCCTCCATCATTGTTTCATAGAATGTCTCAACTTTTTTTTTCCTGGGCTCTTATTATGCAGGATGGGGAAGAGTTCTGCTTATTTATTTGTTTATGATTTACTTGAAGCAGCTTTACTGAGGTTTTACATACAAATAATGCACATATTTAATGTGTGCAATTTGATGTATTTAGACTTATGCAAGTTCCTGTGGTACCATTACCATAATCAGAGTAGTAGGCATAGTCAAGACCTCCCAGAGGTTCTGTTTTCCATGTGTCTAAGGACACTTCACGTGAGCTCTTTCGCAGTGCACAACACCACCTTGTTAACTGCAGGCACTACGTTGTACAGGAGATCTCTAGAACTTACTCCTTTGGAATAACTAAAACTCTGTACCCACTGAACAGCAACTCCCCCATTTGCCCCTCCTGGCAGCCTCTGGCAACTTTCTTCTTCTATGAATTTGACTATTTGATTTGCCTCATTTAAGTGGAATCATGCAGTATCTGTCCCCTTGTGACTGACTTGTTTCCCCCAGTATAACATCACCACGTTGTTGCATAGTGCAGGGTTCACTCCTTCAGGCCATGCAGTATTTCATTGCAAGTATATGTGGCGTTTTCTTGATCCACTTACTTGTCAGTGAACATTGAGGTTGTTTTTTCATCTTGGCTCTTGTACTTCAGTGAACATGGGAGAGCTCACTGAACAGTCTTTGAGTCCTTGAGTATCCCTTTTCAATCTTGATTTCAGTTATTTTGGATAAATGCCCAGAAGCGGGATTAATTACTGGATCATGTGGTAATCCTATTTTTAAGTTTTCAAGGAATCTCCATACTGTTTTCCAAAGCATCTGGGCCATTATTCACTTCCACCCACAGTATGCCAGGGTTCCGATTTCGCCAGATCCTTCCAACTTTTGTTATTTTTTGCTATTTTCTGATAACAGCCATCTGAACAATTGTGAGGTGATATTGCATTGTGGTTTTGATTTGCATTTCCCTGATGGTTAGTGGTATTTAGTATGTTCTCATATACCAGATAATTTTGTTAGAAAAAGAAAACCAATGAATTTGAAAAAATAATGATTTTCTAAGCATTAAATACTGTGACTCAATTAACAACTTTAGTTTTGTAATTTCAGTTTTAACTATAATTTCATATGGGTCTATGAAAATATTTGATTCTGCATTAGCTAAAATTAATATCTAATTAGTAGAAATGGCATTATATTGACTTCAATTCGATGAAAATCTAATTAGAATTTTAAATGTAGTCCATATTTTAGAATACATATCATGACTTTTCTTTTTCTCTAATTCTGGCATAAATATTTTGTCATATTTTAGAACTGTCATACAACACAATAGGTCCAGTGTAATGGAACACATGGACAGTCAGCATTAGTGAACACCTTTGTGCTTATGTAAAAAATCATGTTATTCACACCAAATTTTATAAAATAGAAAACAGTGACTGTAATAAGTCAAAGAAAACATAACAAGACTAAAAATGCTTTTGGAAATATTTTTTAGGAACAGTAGCTTGTTTGTGAGTATACCTTGGCTCTCCAAATGCTTTTGCGTATTATAGTGGTTCAGAACGAGAGCCATAGCCTTTCAAACAGCAATTCTGCTACTGACTCCATAAGATGTATCGTTGTAACAGACGTCAATCTCAGCCGTCTAGTTTTCTTATTCATCAAGAGGGAATAGTAATGCCTGCTTCGCTGAGGTTCTAGAAGGATATACTTAATATACTTAATAATGACTGCAAGCATTCGGCATAACCTGGCTCACTAAGTCCCAGATTGGAAAACTATTATTCTACCTCACGCAGCTTCTGCTTTGCTAGGACAGCGCGTTGAGCACGAGTCACGTATCGAACGCCTGGCCGTGCTGCGCCGTCGGGTTTCAAGAAGCAGCGGCTCGGCAGTAAGAAGGAGAGTACGTCTGCTCAGGCTGTTTTATACACTGTATCTCGTTTCATCAAAGGACAGTAGAGCACCTATCTGACCAGAACCTCATCAGCTTTGTCAGAAATAGGAGATACTATCGTTTATGACTTGAAGCTTTCTTGGTAACCCATGTTAACGTGCAGAGTTTGAAGAAGAAATGGTAAACTCAAATTATATTAAACCAAGCTGTATAGAACTGTGACTATTCCAGCTTTCAAAAGTCTTAACTAATTCTTTGGCTGGTCACATTGGATTTGTCTGCGTGGCAGAAAGATGAGCAGCACGTAAGCTTGTTCAACTCCGTGCCCACGATCCTGTGTGTAGCAGGGCCAGACTGGCTGATGACCTTGATTGTAAAATCATGGTCAGAATTGCTGAGCAGTAATCTTTGTCCTTCATGTGTATATACAGTCTTCCTCTTTCACCCACATTTTATTTTGCTTTCTTTTCTCGCTAACGCTTTTCCTTTGTTATTTGTGATAATGACTGTTCACGAGGTCACACTTGTATGATATAATTTTTATCCTGCAAATTTGCCTACATGGAATTGAACTGAAGATAGAATACATTCCTGAGAAATGGATCCTGCTTGGAAGTTCAAGCCAGTTCTTTACTTTAACCAATTCTCAGTTAGAGACCCAATAACAATTTAGGAAGACTGGCCTCTTTGACAAAGAATGCAAATTAACAATTGAGCGGTGAGGGGAGGAAGTGCGTAGCCGTCCATGTGACAGATGGCAAAACCTCAGCCTCACAGCTGATCATAAAATTTAAGGGATTTTTCTGAGCATAGTACAACTGGTAAAGCAGAAAACTCAGGCTGACTATTCAAATAGTCCATCCCCTGATTTGCTCTGAAGGAATAACCATTGCACAGAATTTGGAAAGTGCTAAATGTAATTATAGGTGTAAAAAGCTTTCCATTACACCTCTTGAATGGCAGAGGGTCTATAAATGCAATTTCCCTTAATGTTACGGCAACTCCAACTGAGAAGTTCTGTTTGTTTTTACAATGTGCCCTGAGAAGCATGTAACTGTGTCACAGCCTGAAAAAATATTCGGCAGTGCTGCCCCAGGGCAAAGGGAAGAGTCCAAGACATTACACTGCGGCGTGTCACACAGCAGGCAACGGAGGAGTCTAGGTTCTGAAATCCATCTCTTGAAATAGTTCCTAGAATAGATATAGGATGTTTATTTCAATAAATTCAAAACCAATATTTTGCCCTATCTCATTTACTCACACTACTCACCCATGAGAAATGAGAAGGTCAAATAAAACCAGCCCTAGATTTTTGATCCATAGATAAGATAAGTGATTTATTCAGCAATGTACCATTTGATAGATCCCGAGGTTCTAGTTCCCAAGGCTTTGCAGTGTTTCCTGACTTAATGAATCAACTAATTTCTTTGTGAAGAGGGCAGTGATTAGTTTCTGTTTCCCTGGGCCTTACGGATACAGCCATTTGAAAACTTGGTCATTTATCTTGAATGAGTTCACAGTCATGGTCACCTAGGGCCATTTTGGAATTGCAGCTCAAATAGACAGCTCAGAGTCCTGACCTAAGCACTAGCATTGCCAGATTTAAATCACCTTTTCTATTTCAAGTTTGTTTCCTAGGACACGTGAACTGAGAATTCCAACTCTATTCTGTTAGTGGGGAAGATTTGAGAGGATTCCTCTTTATAGGGTCTGAAAGAGCAACTGCCACTGCCCAGAGTCCTCACTCAAGTGAATAATAAATAAAACCTTACTTACAAATAAGGTTTTAAATAATAAAGGACTGCAGCATGGAAAGAGCAGGTTCACACTTCCACCTTAGAATGGCGTTCATTAGCGGCAGGAATAGCAACAATTTTTTAACCATCACCAATAAACTCCTTCAGGTGTTTGGTAAAACAGGTTGTAATGAAGTGAAATGATGACAACAATACCTGGGTGTGGGGAGATATTGCTGGCTTTACCCACAGAGAGGTTAGACTCCCAATTAAATTCTAAGGCAGAAATATAGCATGCAGACATGGGCATAACACAGTGTATAGAGTTTGGAAATATATCTAAACAGCCAAAGTTAAAAAAAAATGCTTCTTGGGAAGAGAATTGTCATGTTTAGGGAAAGTTCATTGTTGGCATCATAAGATAGAGCACTGCTTTAGTCATGGGTGGAGGGAGATGCAACGGGATGGTAACGCCATTTCCATTACAAACGAATAGGACTTGAGAAGCTGACACCTATGGGAAGGACGGCTTTAGGAATTTCTAGGGTCAGTGATGTAACCGAAGGACTTGTAAGAAGGGATGCTTAACAGAGTTCCTTAAATCACTGATTAGAACCCCTCCCCCGCTCAGGCTATGTGTGTATAAATACGTGTATGTGAAATGGACAAATGACTGAGCTTTAAGCACAGAGAGAAATCATAAGCACATGAGGCTTAGCTGGGATGGGAAGTTACAAGGAATCAGAATCATAAAGTCAGAAGCCATAGTAATCATGGAAATACCAGTCCACATGACACAGGAAAATGCGGGACGAGAGGATGGCCATGGCCCAGGTCTCCGGTGAGTACACGGGATGTGCTCTGCCAAGTGAGGGTCCATGGTTTAGCCCAGGAAAGAGTTCAAGAGCATGCCATAGTTGAGTAAAAGCAGATTTATTCAGAGAGATGCACATTCCATAGACAGAGTGTGGACCGTCTCAGAAGGCAAGAGGGAGTGACTACAAGGTGCAGGGGTGGGTAGTTTTATGGCCTCAGTAATTTCATATGCTAATGAGTAAAAGCACAATTCCAGATATTTTGGGGTAGAGGCAAAGATTCCCAGGAATTGGGCCATCACCCACTTCTTGGCCATTTATGATCAACCTTGGAACTGTCATAGCACCTGTGAGTTTCAATTAGCATGCTGATACATTACAGTGAGCGTACAGGGAGGCTCAATCTTCCACCACCTTGGGACTTAAGGTCTAATGGGGGTGGAATCTTCAATTGCTGTGTCATCCTTTCAAAGGCTGTGCCCTGCTCTCTTCCCTCCTGTCTCACATGGCCATAATTAAGAATCTTGGGGACAATATAAAACATACACCTTTAATTGCTATCTAGATAAAACTAGTTTTATTTTCCATTGTCATTATATTTAATTGGAATTTTGCTTTTATAGTTTTGAGTCACTTGAAAAACAATGATTCCTGTTGTATATCACCATCCTCTAATAGTATACTGCTGGACTTTGTTTTGCTTTTTTTCCCCCACATTCTGTCTCCCTCAGACATCTGACTGTACTCCTTAAGGACAATTCGGTATCACTAGTTTTAGCTGTCATCACTGTCTTAGTAGTTCCTGTTTTTAGTCTCTCTGTGTGACATGATTTTGCCCACGATGCTATCAACTACCTTTCTTAAAATTTTAAAAGACATTTTCCGTTTTAAGCAACTATGATAGCATCACTTTGTAGCAAAATATTTTGATATTTTCATTTTTACAGTCAAGGGTATTTTGAATTCACTGCTTGACCCTCTGTATGGTCTTTGTTTCTGATGGAAAAAGGTATGACCCCTTGTGCAAAGCAGTGAAAAGACTGGTGAGGAATAGAGTGAGTGGTAGGACACGTGAGATCTGGTCATAGAAACACTCTGAGGATGTCTGCAAGTCACTTGGCATATTTTTCTCATTGGTTAATTAGTGTAAAAGCACGACTGCCATAATAATGAATATTATTGGCCTCTGTCTTTAATATAAAGTAAAATGAACAGGAACCAAAACTTCTTATTTTAAAAAACAAGTCCTGTAATATTTTTATCCTGAACCATTACACATCTCTCTCTCTCACACACACACACACACTTAGAATGGTGAAGCTATAAACAGTGAAATGTGAAACTGAAAGAAAAAAAAAAAGTGATGCTTAAAATAAATGTTAAATATTTATAGGACATCGTTTAAGAAGGATAGATGCCATATATGAACTGGTTTATTCCATTGTAATAGAGATTGATCAGTGTTGATGTTATTACAAGCATTAGGCTTGATCTTTAAAAACATGAAAATGCTGTCAGGGTAAACACAGCATGTGTCTAAGCATCCAGTCATTCTTCTCATCAGCACGTGCTTAAGATGTAGAAATCAAAGCACTTTCCCAACTAGCCTCGGCCAACCTCTCAAGCAACACTTCCTAATCCCTCCCCAATCCCTTAGCTTAGTCGTTAGAACCCATCCTGCTATACTCATAGTGAAGATCCTATTTGTATTTTAACAATCTCATCCATTATAGTTTCTGAAACGTTTTCTCAGAACCGCTTCATCTTCCCCCATTTTTCTGCCTGGCAAATACTCATTTATCCCAGGAGCTTTGGTTCACCTCCATGACCACAGTCAGAACTGATTTCTTCCCCCTTATGATCCGACTGCTGGCATGGCGTTATTCATTACATAGATGTCAGTTTCTCAACGTGCTCCATCCACCACTAATCGTGAATTCAATAAAGGCCAAAATTTAAGAACCGAGGTTTCTGTATTTGTATATTCACTTCAATACCTTGCAAATATTTTGTGTACATTCCAAAAATCTTGCTAAATAACTAAAAAACCCCTGTAGTAGAAAGCTTTAAGAGCTTCACAATAAGTTTCCATGTACCCTTTCAGGATTTTCTTAAGCTTTTTTTGCCCTAAAATTTATTTTGGTTTGTTTGTTTTGTTTTTTCATCTTATTTTTTTAACTGAAGTATAGTCTGTTTACAGTGTTGTGTTAGTTTCAGGTATATGGCAAAGCGATTCAGTTATATACATATTTACATTCTTGTTCAGGTTCTTTTCTGTTATAGGTTATCACAGGATACTGAATATAGTTCCCTCTGCTATACAGCAGGACTTGTTGTTCATCTCTCTTATATACAAAAATTTGTAGATGTTAATACCATACTCCTAATTTATCTGTCCACTGCTGTTCCCCTTTGGTAACCAGAGGTTGTTTTCTATGTCTGTGAGTCTGTTTCTGTTTTGTAAATAAGTTGATTTGTATAATTTTTTTTAGCTTCCATATATAAGTAAAATCATATATTTGTTTTTCTCTGTCTGACAGTTCTCTTAGCATGATAATCTCCAGGTCGATTCATATTGCTGCACATGGCATTATTTTATTTTTTTATGGCTAGATCATGTCTATACAGTGATTACTCCATGCAGTAAGAAAGGAGACAAAAAAGGAAGGAAGGAAGGAAGAAGGGAAGGAAAGAAGGAAGAAGGGAAGGAAAGAAGGAAGAAAGGAAGAAAAGAAAAAAGAAAGAAAAGAAAAGAAAAAAAGAAAAGAAAAGAAAAGAAAAGAAAAGAAAAGAAAGGAAAAGAAAAGAAAAGAAAAGAAGAGAAAAGAAAAGAAAGAAAAGCAAAGCAAAGCAAAGCAAAGCAAAGCAAAGCAAAGCAAAGCAAAGCAAAGCAAAGCAAAGCAAAGCAAAGCTTTCCTTTCTAGATCCTTACCCTTTAAAAACACGTCTTCACCAATCCCAGCCTTTGTCAAGAAAAGCCACTATGGCCAGTTTTGTGGTTGCTTTTCCACACTTGCTAGTAATTGTTCCAGGGTAAGGAAAAGAGGCGTATACTGCTGTGAGCAAGGGAGACACATGGGTGATCACTTTTAATGAAAGAAAGAAAAAAGATGCTTGGTCACTCTCTCAGTTTTCTGAGCATGACCTATGACAACAGGAATTCAGAAGCCAGCGTTACTCAGGCAAAATAATGGTGTTCATTTTTGGTGAGGAGGGTAACGTAGGTACCTGGCTTTAGGGAGGGAAAGCAGTGGGGGAGTTTATGATGTAAACAGAAGTACATGTAGTTATATTATTTCCAGGATAGTATCCCTCAGCTTTAAAAAAAAATCAGTTTGTTGTGAAATAGCTTGTAAACATGTGTTGGCACAAATGGCTTCATAAAGACATTTATTGGATGACCCATGTATTCAGCAATCTGTTCTGTGAGAGACAGTGGCAGTTAGATATCCTAAACCACAGGTGGGGACTAACATCAGAAATTTCCCTGGAGTCGAATAGCAACCAGATTTGAAGGCTTATAAATGTTCTGGAAATTTATTACGCATCTTGGCCTCTGGACATTTTCCAAGCCCTTCCTAGGCATGAGGAACTACGCCTATAAAGAATCTTGTCTCTCCAGGCAGGGGTATGACTTGCTCTCTATTCTTCAGTGAGACCAGGTGGCAGGAATATGGCTTGTCTGCCAATCAGCCGGATTTATAGGAGACGTCAATTCAGAGTGATCAATACGCAGGCAACGTCGGGGAATCCAACAGGAGTCTGGCTTTCAGGCTTTCAGTATCTTCTGATAGATCTCTTTCCTTCTTAAACTAGTTAATGGTGGTTATCCTGCAAGTAGAAGCCATAACACCCTGAGAGATTAACAGGAACTCACACATCTCCCAATTTCTAGAGTATGCAAGTGAGAGTGACCCCTATCTTGAATTACATAACTATCTATGTATAACTGAATATAGAACTATGTAATTTTTGAACCCGGACTTCAGAATTGCATTATTTCCAAGTCCTGGAGAGTAAATACCCTTTGGACAAGTCATTTAAGCATTTGTATGTCTTTTCATGGCTCCAAGCACTGCTGTAAGCTCTTCATAGGTGTCATTTCATTTAATTATCACAGGAAACCAAGAAGACCAATTCTCTCAGCAAATAATTATCAACTTTTACAGGACAACTGAGACATGGCAACCTTTGCAAGGTCACAGAGCTTGCACATGGTGAAGCTGGGAACTGAAGCTAGAGGTCTGACTTCTGAGTCTGTGTTTTTAAGCAAATGTTCTATCATCTCCAGTTTGTTCTGGTTGGGAACTCTGACTCTGCTGTCAGACCAGCTTGAATTGTTGTGTGTGATCAACAGGGAGTGACCGTGTGTGAACATTTGCATTGTTTAAGGGGGCTATTTTCATTACTTTGTTTTTGTTTTGTTTTGGGGGTGCTTTTTGTTTGTTTTTAAATGGAAGTCAAACCTCTCTTTGTTCCTTGAATTGCTGGTTGCTGATGTCTTTTGATTCTCATAAGATATGAGCACCTACTATGAAAAAAACAACAAACAAAATGTTGATGGGGCAACATTACAGGGAAAACCTGTAGAGGAGAGAGAAAGGTGAGTATTCCTGGCAAGAATGGAAGAATATCATCTTTGGGGTGGCTGGAGCTCTGGAGAATGTTTCCCTGATTCCTGACAATACCCAAGGCAGACAACCAAACCTGAGCAGTGATGGCTGAGTGGGGAAGCAAGGAGACAACCTCCTACCTCACAAAAAAATTCCCAAAGCTCAGAGTTCGGGATTGGTGAGAAAGTGGTGGAGAGTCACTTAAGTATGGGCATTATGATTTCTATAGTACAATACATTGCAGACACAGGAATACTGGCCCATGGGTGTGTGTGTGTGTGTGAAGTGAAATGGAGATGGTGAGTACATTGCTTGTCAGTTTCAACCATTAAGAAAATTTAATGATTATTATTGATACTGTCATGATTTCTTGTTCCTCTGGAATGGATCTTACTAAAGAGTCAAGGGTCAGCTGTTTTAATCCTCTGTATCTTCAGATTATAGATGTCAGTACTCCTTACATTTCTGTATGTCTTATATATTTATCATGAAATTTCCCCCCCCATTTTCGTGTTCTTCCTAGACTATAGTTAGCAGTCCAGGTGCAGCCTGAGTTTTGCAAGAAAAATAGCACCTAGGTTAGGATGTAGAAAAAAATTTTTGAGAGACAGTAAAAAATGACTTCTATTCTTGATGCTTTGTGCTAAGTCGATGTCTGTGTATTCAGTGGTGATAAACTTACTTTTTTAGTGGTGCAGTTTCTGTCCAATTAAAATATGCTTATTGGCGTGTGCTTGAGTTGTGTGTGAATACCTACATGCATACATGGCTCCCATTTGTTCTCCTTACAGGGGATGAAACTGATAGGAGTACCCAAAGCAGATGAGAAACAGTCCGGCTGCAGTTCAGCCACAGAGAGCAAAGCCCTAATGTCGTTAAGCTGTTATTTATTGATCTGCTGTCAAGGGCAGCAAAGCAGGTTAATTTCACAGCTCAGAATAAAAATAAATAAATTTTAAAAGTCACTTTCCTGATAGATTATGTGTATCCAGTGCATTCCATTTCCATATCTTCGCAGTTCTTGATTTCCTTATATGCCCAGAAGTAATGAATCCATAAACAAGATGAACGTATGACAGTATCTTCTCTGTTTGTTTTTTTTTTTAAATTGATGGTATTTTGTGTTTAATTCATCAGTCAAATGTATTAGGCTCAGGAAAGGAGGAAATCTGGGAAGCCAGTGCCACTTAAAAAGATGATAAATGCTAAAATTTGTCTTTGGTAACAATTTGCTCCTTTTTTTGACGAGGAAATTACTTACAGGAAAAATAAATATGATAGTGATTATAATTATCTATTTACCCCCGTCTTTGATTTTTATTTTTGTTTTATCGTCTTCTTTTGTATATTCTTTTTTTTTATCTTTAAAAATAAATGGAACAGCCAACATCATATGAAATGACTCCCTGTCAGTTTGGAAAGGGAGCATTTTGAAATACAGCAGTCATGAATTACGATGTGAAATAGAGGAGTTGCATGTGAATTGTATGTGATGGTTTTTCTTTTGTATTCCTTACTGTAACTTTCTGTGCAAGTTTTAGCTACAGTTTTCATTTAGGACATTGAATCTTCTTCTAGCTTGCTATACGGTACTGCTAAACCACACTGTTACTTCATTTCCCTGTGTGCTCAACCAGGTATTGAGAGTGTTAAAAATGTAATAGATCAGCTTTACATTTTTAACAGTCCCTGAGTTTGCTACAAATGTGGCTTCCTCGTTTTCCTTAATTGTGGAATGATGCTAAGCTTCAGTGCTCTTGTTGGCTTGAGCGGTCTCTTAGATGATGAATCCAGAACAAGCAACCCCAGGTGAGAGATCTCTGCCCCAAGGAAGAGCTGAGGTGTGTTCGCTGGTACACTTCTGTACTCTGTTAGTGCTTGGTAATGATGGGTTTGCGGACTTTCTCCAAATTTTTCTGCTGATATGCAAGTGTCTCCTTCCCTGTAATCTGATTCTTACTGAGCCAGTGGATGACTTCATTACATTTGTCAAAAACCTTCTGTGTGTCCTCATCATTGACATTGCCTTTGATATTCTTTACATTCAGCCACAGCTTTCACGTTGAAGATGTAGGATTTAAGACAATATTTAGAGGACACTTTGTCTCTCTGCTTCGTGTTTCTTAGCCTCCTGAATTGTACCCTTGGTGTCTTCCTCGCTCAAAGGACCCTTGTCTTTGGTGGTGGCAGCCTTGTTCGCTTTTCTTGTGCTGTGGTCGCTAGGCTGTGATCTGAGATATGCCACGGAGAACAAGAGTGTGCCTGTGAATTGGAACTTGCCAAGCAGGGTGTCAGTGCACATCCACTTTATAATCCAGAATAAGTGTACTGAGCTGGTTGTCTGAGCAAGTTGTGAAGGTCTGTGTCTGCTTTGTGAGCACGCTGATACCGTGGCTGATCATGGTGATTGTGATCCCACCAGGAGTCTCAATACCAATGGAAAAATGAGTGATTTCCAAGAGCAGCAAATCATCAACATGGTCACATTTGTCCCTAGATAAGATCACTGCCTGGGCAGGTGTGTCATGAACAACAGCTCCATAGGGGCTGATGTTCCTGTCAGTTGTCTTCCTCTGAAGAAGTCTTGCAGAAGTTTCTGAGTACTAGAGATGTGTGGATGATCACCCATCAGGTGAGGGCAAGCATCTGTGACTTGTCTAACCCAGCAGTGACTGGCTTTCTCCGCAGAGTCTAGATAGAATGTCACAAAACAGGTCAGCGTTCCTTTTTCCAATTGGCACAACTAATGAACGCATGGAAGTCAGCCCTTTTCTGGAAGAGAATCAATGTCGTTTGACCTGATAGTTTTTTAAAGTACGTTGAGCATGTTTACAAGCAGCACAGAGGCTATAGTTGGCTCTCTTGTTCTAACACATAGCAGCCTTCTGACGCCTGCACTTGAGATCTGTAATCAGACTTTCTGTTTGTCAAAGTCTTCTTCAGTTAAGCATCAGTCTTCAGCTATAGCTTTGACCCAAAAGATTCCATTGTCAGTAGTGAGGATTTACACATTTAAAGTATACCTTCTAAGAAAAGACTCAACATATTTATTTCACCACCAAGATCTTGTTCCCACAGAGCAGCTGTCAATGACTCTGATACTTCTGAGAGTATTGAGTTGAGTAGTAGGTTCAATATCTTTGGAAACCTGATGTTTACAGCCATTAATAAACTAATGCTGTGACAATGGTATTTGTAGACTGTCCTCCCATGGTAGGCTTCTTGATTTCTCCATCTTTGCTAGAATCGTAGATGGTAGCTTCTCTGGTCAGAAGCCTGTGGGCCCTCCGTTGTATTCCATCTGGACCATAGGCTTTCCTGCATCAGTTACCACCAAGAGGGGCCAGTGGTTCTTATCAGACCGGACAGCAGCATTTTCAAAATCTGCATTCCAACTAATACAGTCTGATTCTTTGAAACACGCCACAGCTCAATTGTGCAATATAAACTAAGGTGACAGTTTCAGGGGATCCCCCTAGTATTGGCAACTATCTCCACTTCCCATGCTGGAAGATACCCACACAGGAATCGATGGTACCAGTGTCAGTGGCAACTGTGGGTACCACAGACGTGCTTTCGGAGTGTCATGCAGGTCTAGCTCAGCTTACTGGAGAAAGTTACTGAAGCTGCTGCTATGTTCAAGGAGAGCTCTCTCCTTTTTAAAAAAGAAAATATAAATGCCATTTTCTTCTGAGAATGAGGATAATATTTATTGTAAAACAAACAGCCGCTCTATGACAAACTATTCAAATTAGCACTATCTATAAATGCTGAAGTGAGGTTTTTGGTGATAATCCTTCCAATTATTTCCATCTGCACTGCTCTGGAGACATCGCAGTATGAAGTGAGTGTAATGTCACATATATGGGAACACGATATGTTGCTTTTTTTTTAAATTTTTATACACAAAAACATGTCACAGGGAGAGAAAAAGAGAATTTCCTTACTCAATTTAAGTGTCTTCGTAGTACAGAATTGCATTTTTTTGTATATATATTTTTTTATTGAAGTATAGTCAGTTTACAGTGTTGTGTCAATTTCTGGTGTACAGCATAATGCTTCATTCATACATGAACACACATATATTCGTTTTCATATTTTTTTTCACTGTAGGTTACATTCTATGTGTGCACTGTTTTATCTTGCTCTCACTGATTGACTTTTTTTATATTCTAATTTGGCTTAGTATAAACAATAAAGAAATGAAGTCGTTTTACAAGTATATCTGTTCACTTGTGTAATTATTTTCTTAATAATGCTTCTTCAAACTCTTATTGCTAAATCAAAGTATATTTCACATTTCAATACTGAATGCATTGAATTATTTAATGCATATTGTCCTTAATACTCCAAAGAACAAATCATAAAATATTTTTTTCTTCAGAATATCTCCAACACTAGATTTCAGTGGTTTATTTTAAACTTTACTAATCTGATAGCTGAAAAATTATACGTCATCATTTTAATTTGTCTTTATTTTACTACTAAAGATTTTGAACCATTTTTTAACATTACTTCAGTCATTTTAATGGCTCCTTTTGTGAAGCATATGTTTATGTACTTTGAATATTTTCTACTTGGATGATGAACTTGGATGTGTGTACGTTAAGGGCAGCAACTCTTTTTGTTGCTTTTTTGGGGTTTTGTTTTCCACGCATCATTTTCTCCTAACAAACTCAGCTACCAATGTAGAATTAAAATACTCATTGTATATAAAATTCCACTATTTCAATCTTTATTTTTAGATTAACAGAAAGTCTCACTTTTTGCTCTTGCTATTTAGATTTTTAAAAACGTTTGACTAGATAAGCTTATAGTCACTGTAGATGTTCTATCTGATCATGTGTATGTATGCGTGTGTCTCTTTAAAAATTACAAGTAAACTGACACCCAAAGGAAAAATAAATAGAAAGCCTCATGCTATTTAATATCATCATAAGATTAATTTTTGTAGGAAAAGGACACATCCTGGCTTTCCTTTCCTCTTCAACTATCTCACTTGCTTCTCTGTAGGTATTTTTTGTAATCCTTCTGCTGTGATCTGCTGTGCCAAATGCTTCTAATTTTATAGGATCCAGTTTAAACTTTACTTTTCATTAGTATATTTTCCCCCTGTATTTTCAAAAAAACACTGCAACACTTTTAGCTGACCATTGGCTTTAACATTTTATTGCAAACTGATATAGTCAGTGTTAAATTGGTTCATGAGCATATTATCTCCCTAAAAGAAGTAATATTCCTGATGTCAGAGTTCAGACGTCAGCCTTAAGCATTCAAAATAGCTAGCGTAATACTAGACAGAGAAGAAGTGGGCACCTAATTTAAGGTGTAAAAGTATACATTCTTCATAGTTTCAATCACATCACCAACAAAACAGCTGTTGCATTATATGTTCCCTCCTAATTCTAACTCATTCTTCATCTTTCAAAGTATTAAATTAAAAAAAAAAGTGATAAATATGGAGGAAATAGTTTTACGACTGGTTGAGAAATGACAATAGTCATTAATTGGATTTAACCAAGAAGGAGTTCTACAAATTCAGCTTCATTATTTTCATTTTAGGCAGCAAAAATTTATCGAAGTATGCATAACACCACAAATTGTCATGTATCATAGAAATAAATCCTTATTGTTTTATCAAAGATGACATAATATTGCAAAAGGGAAAAGCAATATGAGAACATCGGCTATCTTAAAATTAAAGTGAATTTACAATCAAATATACACCAGAAATTTGAAAATTTAATATTTTCTTATCATAAGGAAAGGATAATTGATAGTAATGTTAGGGCTAGTATCTTAATTTGTACATTATTGTAAGTAAATATATCATGTTTTCTTTATTGTCACATAAGAAACTCAATTTTATTAAAACTAAGTTAAAAGTAGAAAAATTAAAAAATATTGTTTACAAAGATTTGCACATTATTATTAAGTCTTAACTTCAATAAAAAATCTTGGATACATCTATTTGAACATCCCATACAAATGTCAAAATATTGACTTGGAGACAAAATATATGAAAGGGTATTTGGGGCATTAATTTCTTTTAATTTTAATTGACTCAAAGAGTGAAAGTCAAAATATTTGTGTTCAGGAAAAGAAAGATACTGCAGTTTTGTTCCAGTTTAGTTTATTTTGAGTAGAATCCTCCTGCTTACGAGTGGGTTGCTTTCTAAAAGGTCTGTATAAATCAATTATTTGAAAAGTGGAATGTTTTTTCCATTGCTGTAATAAAATAAATAGTGATTTGGTTACTTATGTAAACAGCTCCACAAACTCAGGGTGCAAATGTAGTTCATTTTGCTTTGAAACATTTTTCCCTATTCATTAACAGAATAAAAATCTGCTCTATTAAAAGGAGCACCTGTGTGGAAGATCCTTTAGAGAAGATGAGAAAACAGGACAGCAAACTGGGATGAAACATTGGCAAATCACATATCTGGGAAAGCTCTTTTATCTAGAATATGTAAAGAACTCTCAAAACCTAAGTTTAAAAAAAATCCAGTTAGAAAAGCAGCTAAAGACATGTATAGACATCTCACCAAAAAGGAGATGTGAATGGCAGATAAACACATTAAAATATGCTTGGTATCATTTCCCATTAGTGATCTGTCAGTTCAAACCCCTATGAGATATCCCCACATCTTTATTCAAGTATTTAATTTTTTAAAAAAATATGACAAAACCAAATGCTGATGAGAAAATGGATAAACTGGATCTTTCATACATTTATTTATATATTTTTATTGAAATATAGTCAGTTTACAATGTTATGTCAATTTCTGGTGTACAGCACAGTACTTCAGTCATATAGGAACATACATATATTCATTTTCATATTCTTTTTCACCATAAGTTACTACAAGATACTGAATATAGTTCCCTGTGCTCTACAGTATGAAGTTGTTATTTATCCAAACATTTCTGGTGATAATATAAAATGGTACAGGCACTCTGAAAAATAATTTGGCAGTTTCTAATAAAATTACGCATAACTCAGCAGTCATATTCCTGGGAACTTAGCCAAGAGAAGTGAAAACATACATTTACATTAAAGCCGCTACATGCATCTTCATACCAGATTTTTATAGTAGTTCCAAACTGGAAGCATTTGAGTGTCCTTCAGTGTGTAAATGTTTAAATAACTGTGCTACATCCATGCCATGGAACCCTCCTCAATGACAGAAACAAACAGGATACATGTGGTAATTTAGATGAATTCCCAGGACATCATTATTGGTGGAAAACTTAATCTCTAAAGATTAGATACCATATGTGTTCATTTGTGTAACATAATAAAACACTCTGGAAACTATAGTGGTGGAGTCCTTTGTCTGGAAACAGGGACTAGGCATAGACTTGTAAATGTAAAGGTCTAGCGTGAGGGAGTTTCCTTGTGGTTGTTGGAAGAGCTCATATATATGATGGAATTGGTAAGCACTATGAACACGTGAGCACACAAGCAGAGTAATGCATGTAAAATAGTTTTAAAATCTGAATAAGGACTGTAGTCTACTCAACAGCATTATACAGAGGCCCATGTGCTGGTATTGGCATTGGTACCGTACTGCAGCTGGACGAGATGTCACCACAAGAATTTTGGGTGGAAGGTACACAGTACTTGATGTATAGTGTTCTCTACTTCTTGGCATCTGCAGTATTTCAAAGTAATAACTTAAAAAAAGGGAAGAGTGCGTTCATTATCTCACTGTGTGATTTCTACCATCCTCTGACTTCCCCAGGAACCCTTCCGGCTCATACATTTCAGGGAGAGCATCGACGCAGATGCCACACACAATGGAGAGAAGGCTTAGGTCTAGCTAATATGTTGCTGCCATGGCTTCTTACCAGTGTAGGGTGTCATTTTAAATCATTGATCTTAACATAGACTCTAGAGGCAGTTTTTTTCCTCCTCTGATGGTGGATGGCAGGTTCTCAGGTTTTCTTTAAAAAATTAACACTCTAATAAACTTAGCTAAAATATCCTTAGGCCCCCAAATAATGTTGAGCTGCTTTATTTCTCATACATTGGCATTCTCAGGGTGTCTGGTATTCCAGAATGATGAAATCACGAACACGTTAGCTTCCTGTCTTTCAAAGACCCACAATTAGCATTTTACCAACCAACCTAGGGATCTCCTATGCTTAATACTTTTAAAATGTTCTTTATACACATCTACACAGAATATCTATTATCACTGTTTTTCTACCAATGCGGCTATTCACGCATTCATCTAAGGAGACTTCAGTGTGATGTCATACAGTCTACCACCAGCCTTACGAGAGCAGGCTACTTTTTTCCTAAGACACACACAGATGGTGTTATTTTGGTTCTTTACTCTTCTAGAAAGATTACACTCATTAAATTATAGTGTGAATTTATAAAATATGTCTGGGGGAGAAGAGAGATACAACCAAAACTTTAACAGTTTCTTCACTGACACAGTAGGCTGCTATAATCACGATCCCAGGTGAATTGACAAAAACCCATTAAACCTGGCTCCTTTGAGACTATTAAACAGGCACCAAAGGGAAAAAAATTAATTATGACTTGATTTTATCTCAGTGAAGAGGACTGAAGACAAAAAAAAAAAAAGAACAAAATTTTCAGGAGACAGAGTTGAGTCTCAAGTACAATCTGTAAATTCAGTATAATTGTGTAATAAATGGCTTTGCCAAACAGTGAGTTCTCAGAGGAAATTGTTCAACAAGTGGTTGTGTATATTTCAACAATTTCAAAGAAGGCATTACTGATTTGATTTTGTCCTGATGTCCCTGCTGCCCCTGATGCTGTTCCACAGGAAAATGTAGAACAGGGGAGGAGCTATTCCTCTCTCAAGCGTTAGCCTCTTACCCTCTGGCAGGAGGCGGTGAACGTCTTGGCTTTGCTCTCAGTTTGGCTTGTTGTTTTAATTGACCGCTGCTCCAACACCTGCTGGCTCAGCTCTGCTCCTGACTGTATCCAGTTCTATCAAAGCCATGTGCTGAGGGCACAAGTTGATTGTCGAAATGTAACTGTTCATAGTATAAGCATATAATTGAACTGGGGAAAGATTAACTCCTAAGAAACATGTACATGGTATCACCCAGTTCCAGTACTCTACACGTTGTGTTGCCTTTGTGGAAGAAACCTTTAAAACTGTTGTCAAAATACAGTTATTACTGAAAAGATGTGATGTGCCTATCCAGAAAGGGGAAACAGAGATGAGCAAGATTTTCTAAGAAACAGAAAATACAAGAGATGTGCAGGATTCTCTAAGCCTGCTCAGAAGGATAGGCAAGATATTTACTACAACTGTATTACCTGTCTACAGAAAGACTGATAATAAACATTAAATCAGTGGCACATGTGATTAAGTTAAAAACATGTTTTTGAAGAGTATAATATCCTGTAATTAATATGGTACTAAGAAGACACAGGATCCGATGTCACCTTGACATTGAATTATTTAATTTAAATACAGTTGGCTTGAATGCCCACTTTTGTCCTGTGAAAAATCTAATACCCAGTGTGAGATGTCTACTAGTGGCTTAAATTCTCATTTCCCAGGTTGCCTTTTATCACTTTCTTGTTCCTATTTTAATAATGGTTGCACTTCTAATAATGCCTGTAGCCTTCTCTATGCCGTACATTTAGCCAAATGTGAAGTGCATCCCTGCTTCTAAGACTTAAAAATACTTGGCATGTTTTTCTAGTATCATTTTAGGCTAAGAGAAATTATATGCCATAGCTTAGCAATAAAGCAAATATAAAGTATTCTCCTTTCTTAAAAAGTCCTCAGCTATGTATTTCTGCAGAAAACTGCAGCGGACTTGATTTTCTCTCTTGTTATTCTTCTCTCCCTTCAGACGTATTTTTCTTTCCAGCCCCTTCAAGCCAAGCCCAGAGGATGTTATTTCTATACACATCCATATTCATTGGACATTTTTCTGAACACAGGCATTTCTTTTCATGAGAAGAATCTGCACTGGCCTCTTAATTAATTACTTCCTGCCATGCTGTTAGGGCATTCTCAAGCAAGAACTATGGATAAGTGATGTGATCCATTTAATAAAGGTCACATGTTAGTTGCAGTAGCTCCAGCATTGATAAATACTCCAGTATGTCAAGCAGTGAGAGGGCACAGAAAAGATGTGTATCTGTACTACTTGAAATGCATTAGAGACTGTGGCAAGAATGATTAACTCAATACCCACTGATAAATAGAAAAAAATATTTATTCATTACTTTCTATGTGCCAGGTAGTGTGAAAACATCACCTATTTTATTTCTTTTTTTATCTCCACAGCCACACTCTTGGTTGATATTACTGTCCCTATTATCAGATTTATGAAAAATGACAGCCAATGAGGTTGTAAATTGCCCATGAGCCTACCTAGAGCCAAGAGTCTAAAAAATTTATTCTGATTACAGAGCCCACACTTATATCCAAAAATCATGATTTTTGCCCCTTGGTGAGAGTTCTTCATTGATAAGATGGACATTTTTTAACACTGTACTTCATCAGAATCAAAAATAATTACCAAAAGTTTAATTATCAAGAAAGAATTTGCAGTAATCAAAAGCGATATCAATTATTTGTATGAGATCTATCCTAGTCTGTAAAGTCAGTATAGCACCTTCCAATTTTTCATTTAAGGGAAAGTATTTGATACATATTACTCCACAGTGAAATATGCAGTCTTCAGGGAGACACTTAGAAACTGCATTCAGAAATGAATGTTTAGCATAAGAAACATATTGAAAGTACACAGAATGTCTTACTTTTATACATTTTTATTCCCTGTCTTGGCTCTTGCACGCTTTATTATTACTCCTCTAGCTTCTAACTAAGATTGATTGGAGAGTCGATTACAGGGGTGCCTGAGCACAGATTGTGGAAAGTCTTCATTTGACTCAGTGTGCCGTGAATCAAACAGCAGGTGAATGTGTGGGAGACACCGTTCCCTGACTCACAAAATGAAAAAAGTGTGTAAATAAACCAGCTCATTTAGTGCAAGATAACCAACATCAGTAATAACTTTTGTAATATATAAAATGCAGTTACACAAACTTTCCTTTAATTATATTTATGATGTACAAAGTATTACACTAAGCAGCAGGGGAGATGTAAGTGCGAAGCAGTGAGGGACTTGGCAGTTACATCACCATCAAGAAGAGGAGATAAAAGCTGGCTCTGTAGCACAGAGAAGACATTAGCAGCAAATGTTTAAGATCATTTGAGAGAGAAGGAATTTACATTCCCTAAGGTAATGATTTGAAGACCAGAGGAAGATTCTTAGAAGGTGTTTCCATGCATACATGTTACGATGAAAAAAAATGGCATTAAAAAGGGAAACAGCAGTGTGAGCATTGATCCTCCCATTTTCACAACAAACTCAAATAAAAACAGACCTCATTTTTTTTTTTTTGCTCTCAGTATGCACACAATTTAGACCTCCACTGCTGTAAATACTCTTTTTAAAATTTTTTATCCTATTTTGCTTTTTTATGTTTTGATTTCTTAGTATGTGCCGGTCACTACAGTAAGCCCTGGGAATGGAGAAGAGAGAACCAAAATCATTGTTCTCAAGGAAATCTTAAGCTAGAGAACCTTTCACATGTCTGCGATGATTCTCTGACTTTTCTCTCCTGTCTCATTTAGCGGTAACTGCTTTAGTCAACATCATCATCGCCTGTTCGTAGGGTTATTTGGACCGTTTCCTAGACTTTCCCCTTTAAACCCACCTGCACATTGTTGAGGGTCATGCTTGGCACTCTCTGTTGGCAGGAGTGGAAATCCAGCTAGACTTCTGAAATTAGGCGGTCACTACACAAGGACATGGACCAAAACGTAGACAATAGTTATGTGCATAAGTGATAGTAGAACACATGCAAAAATAGCCATGTTAGAATGTTCATCTCAGAGCAATTTATAATAGTGAAATGAAAACCATAATTCAAATCTCCATCACTGTTATGGTAATATAAAAAATAGTACATGATCATTAAAATGATTATACCATTTATAAGTTTTGAACTAGAAAAGATGCCCATGATATATTTTTAAATGTGTGTGTGTGTGTGTTTGACAGAGAGAGAACCAAGGAGGAGTATGTTTTAAATGGCTAAAATTGATTATTGCTGTGTCAAGAATTTATGGTTAACAATTGAACATTTTTTCCAAGATCATTGTAACAATTCATCAAAATCTTAATATAGATAATAGTTATTAATTTATATGTAACAAATATATTCATATTATAAAAATTGAGTTTTCATATAAATAAAAACGTTAAAGCAACACTATTTTATATAGTAAACAATGTATTATTGCAAGTTCTACATACTTAGGAAAAGAGTAGCTTTTCAATTTTCTTATCTGTATTATAAAGAATTTTTCTGCCACTGTTTTTGCTTAGATTATAATAATTGCGTACTAAACATTTATTCATGGAGCTGTCATAAATTGCTTAGTTAATTGTAGGCATTACAATTTAGTCAAGAAGCCCACTATATATAGAAAACTGAAAAAAAGTAAGATATATATTTTTTAACAGATTTAGGCTGTGAAGATCTCTTTATTTTTCCAAGAAACATAAACATTTAGAAATGGAAAGGCTCTCTAACCATAACAGATGACTTAGGTATACTATTTGGAGAAAAAAAAAACCAAAACCTTTAAGTGATGAATGTTTCTGACAGTGATTGGTAACATCAGATTTCATGTAACAGGGGGGAGGTGTATTAGCCATCAGTCAGAAGTTTAGCTAATAATATGGGATCACAGTCTGAGTATTCCTGGGGATAATTTTTCTCAAATTGTGTCATATTCCATCTGGGTTATTTTATCACAAAGCTCAAAAGTCTAATTTTGCACAGAAATCTTCATGAGGTATTGGGAAGCTAAAGGAATCAAACTCTGATTATAGAAAGAGCCAAACAAGATCTCTTTGAACTTCTATCAGTCGTCCAATCCTTTTCATAGTTTACATTATTGGATGCTTTCTCCATTATAACCTTCAACCCAACGCTGGAGCACACTTGGAATTATGATCTGGTTAGGTCAACAAACATCACAGCTTCCTTCCACATCTTTCTTCCCTCTTTCTCACAACTTGTCAGTTTCCAAGTTGAGTTTTGTCTTCCCTAACAGCTCCCCTCCTTTCTTTCATGACTTTTGTCACTGTCATTGGTCAAGGCACTCTCTTTTCTTCCCTTTAAGGACCTTAAGTACCCCTACATTAGGTCACCTAATGTTGTCTCACAGATCACTACATATATTTTTTTCTTTGTGTGACCTTTTACATCCTTTGTATTGCCATATATTCAGCATGAGTCATCTTTTTTTCTGCAATGTCTAATATGCCATTAATGCTACCCAAGGTATTCTTCATCCTGGACATTGTAGTTTTTGTCTCAAGAAATTTAATTTGAGCCTTTTTTTTTTTTTCAGTAGCCCTAATTAAGTTTTCTTTTTTAATTCAAGTATAGTTGATTCACAAGTTGTGTTAGTTTCTGGTGTAATGATATTTTTCCTCAACATGTGTAATACAGTTACAATAATTGTTGTAATGTCCTTGTCTACTAGTCTAACACCTGGGTCAGTTCTGGGTGGGTTTAGTTGATTGCTGTTCTCTTCATTAAGGTTGATTCATCGAAATAGGGACTACATCCTCCCAGATGAAGCTGGGCCAAGGAGAAATGAAGTGCTGTGTTGGACTCACTGAGTATTCAATAGTAATATTCCTTGAAATATGTGTGAGGAAGTCTGTGTGATCTTGGAGTGGTTTGGGGAGACTTCTTGGTTTAGCAAAGGCTAGCTGGTTTCTCCCTTAAAGTATAAACTGCTTATTTTCCCTGATTTTAGAACATATATTTTCACAACAATGAAAAGGAGAAGAAAATATGTTTCTTACTTCTCTGCCAAATTTTTAGGACAGGAAAGGCTTGAGGAAAAAGGCAGAGTGATGTTCATTTAAAACAATAAAACAATGAAAGGTTAATTTCTGACTAAAATAAAACTATGTGCATAAAGATGGTGGGACTATAATGATTCCTTGGCAAATGAGAAAACGTTATGTTTTCTGAAGAAGTATTATTTTTGGTCTTTTGTTTGCAGATTTATCTTCTCCCTGTATGATCCCGACAAAATGCGTTAAGGATTTGGTTCTCTTTCTGGTATTTGCTTTGATATTAACCCTACAAACAGAGAAGATAGTGTGTGTTTCTGTATAAAACACGTCAATGATCTAGATAAGCATTTACAGTATGCTGTTACTTACATCGTATTTCAAGTTTCCTGTAATGCCTAAGGCGTCAACATTGATGTGGGCTTATTATGCCCATTTCATAATTGGTGAATGTAAGGTTTAGAAAGGTTAAGTGCTTGCAATAGTAAGATAAATCTGTGAAGGATTTACATACAAACCCACAATTTCCAGTTTCAAATCTACTATTCTGCCCTCTGCCTCAGAACTATTTAAGTTTGCAGGTTAGAGGCAGTGGGAAATTTACTGTTTCAGACAGCATCAATGAAATATAATTGCACTCTTGATTATGTTTAAGATACAAAGAAACTTTAGTCTACATTCATGTTTTTTAACTGAAAGCTTCAGTTCAAGTATTAATTTTCTTTCAATAATGTTCCTAGCAATTTTAGAGAGAACAGTAGAAAGACTTTATGTGCCCAGTACAATCTGTATTCCCTTTGACAACTCATTAGTTTACCTATGCAGAATAAGTCTACCTTTTTGTTTATATAATTAAGATGCAATGCTGGGATAGCACTGACTGCTTAATTAAAGCAATTAGGATCGTAGTGGATCATGGCACAACTTACCTTAAAAAGTGTGAGCAGAATACACCACAAGCTGTGGTGTGGTAAATAGTCATTGAGTTCAAAATACTTCCTACATTATAAAACATAAAACATATTTGAGTGCTTCAATTAAAGTTGCATTTATCCTTAACATTGTAGATTCCTTTAGGAAGAAATAGAAACCTTAGAGCTTACATGCTTTTCAAGACTTGATATCCATGGTATAGAAGGACTTTGGCAAATCCTGTGACATTTCATTCAAAACAACAAAATCCCCAATAGAGAGCTTTTTTTTTTTTTGCTTACAGTGTCCTTGAATGTACATGCATTAGGAACATGTAGCGGTGGTAGGTGGCTGGCTGAGGGCTGAAGGAGACAGACCCTGCCTGTGTCTCTGTCTTTCCATTAGAGAGATACTGCATCTCCCACCTTATCTGAGAAGAGTTTAGAAGAGTGGTCGAATTAGTATGGGCTTTAAAATGGCAGTGTTGGAATAAAACTCCAGGCGCAACATTTATTTCCTGGTAAATTTGGGTAGGCTGCTTACTTTTTCTAAGGTTCAATCTCACTAATGATAAAATTATATCTGCTCCATGGACAGGAGTAGATCCAGGTTTTATGGGACCTAAAGCAACATTTTGGGGGTGCTCTTTAAGGAAAAGAGTGCAAAATAGGAATGATTGCTAATATTTATGTAGAACTTACCAAAAAATCACAATATGATATATATTTGAAGAAGCTGGCAAAGCCCATATACCTAAAAAAATGCAACTGTTTTTATTGTTTAACTTCCAGACACATTCTTTATTGTATTTTTTCTTTGGCTTTGGCCACATGTTCTCTGATCACTTCTTTATAACACTTTGGAATGATTACATTCTTTAGTTAAAATAGAAATACAATTCAGTATTTCCCTTGGCATGGTTGATTATTTTTAAATTAATAATGGCAATTTAGAAAAGGTATTTTCAGTTTCACAAATAAGTATTGACTGCATCGTGTGGATTTTAAAGGTTATTTTCAAACTTGGGAAGCCTCCATTGAGTTAATTTTGTCTATGAGGTATTTCTGATGTACTTTCTGCAGTATTGCTGTAGGTCTGTGACCTAGAAACACAGGAATTTTAACGAATACTATTTTATATAATGCTCATTTTTTAAATGCATGATGTTTCTTTGGTCCTGTACATTCATTAAGTATATACCTGCCAGAGAGAAATTCTACTGTGACTAGGTGCTGGTGAGAACTGAATGCTCTTCTTGCAGTTTTATACTTCTTCTGACTACAGGAATATCCCAACAACAAAATGTTTTGAGCTTTGTACCTTTTATATCACATAATTCTTTTCTGGAGTATCTTGGGACACATTTATATACATCACGATCTGTGGCCCTAATCCCTTGTGACGTGATGATGGGGGACTCAGCACAGTGACCCCCAGGAGTACCTACCGTTCCTCTATGGTATATTCAAAATGTCTTAACCATTCATCGACTAAATACAAAGTTTCTGTATCTCAAACTTAACTTCTGCCACCAGACAGCAAAACCGCCCATGGCTGCCTCAGTGCTCCCTGACACAAGGAGAGGGTGCGAGAGGTGAAGCTGTTATTTAAAGGGATTATCAGTTTTAACTAACTGTGGTTAAAATCTTTTAATTGTATAAATATAACATCATTATAAGCATTGAAACAATTGCTAGCATCTCACCTTTGGAAAAGAATGTGTGAACAAATGACTCTGAATTTTAAGGTTCATTATGTATGTGGTATGTGTGATTCTGGTTTAATGTTTACTTAATGGACTAATTAAAACTTGTATTCAACTATATATATATTTAAATATTATCCCCACAAAACCTACTGACATATAACGCCATAAGAACTATCACCTTCTAGTTTTCTACTTCAAGTTCAGAAATTCTTATGCTAATTAGAAACAAGGTTCAAGATAAAATCTCAACAAGATTCTTATTGGTCCTCGTCCTCAACAAAGAATTAATCAAATATTTCCATGTTAATTTTTTAAATCATGGAGAAACATTTTATTAAAATATCACAGTATGTATTTTAATTACAAACCTGAGATTAACAATTGATTAAAATATACAAACGTCTTGGTAAAATTAAGCACTTTCCTATTTTTCTTGAAAGTTTTTGGACAATTTTATCGTGAAAATAACCTGTGATCATTTTAGCTGATACAAAGGAAATGATTTAATAGAAATATTAGGGCATTAGTGCATTTTTGATTATCTTGTAATAATCCCTTAATAATGAAAACATTCTCTTGAGAAAAATCTACTATTATTATCAGTTTTTAGAGGTCTAGCTCTTGTCGACTAAATTAAAATACACAACCTAGAAGTTAAAAATTATGTTTTATTCAGCAGAGAAAATTGAGGACTTAAGCCAGGAGGACAGCCTCTCAGATAGCTCTGAGGGACTGCTCTGAAGAGGTGAGAGAGGAGCCTGGATATGTAAGAATTTTTGCACAAAAACCAGGTAGTAGGAACATCAGAAGATTATTATGAATTAAAAACTAGACACCTCAAGTTAATGTATTTAGCACTTTTCTAGTTATTGGAAGATACAAGAGTCTGGTCTCATGGAAATCATTCCTTTGACATGCACCTTAGCTACCTAGGGACAGTGTCCTGTCCTTGTACATCCTGGGTCCCCTCAGGGTGCACAGCCTGTGGTGGCTGCAGTGCCTGATGAATTGCTGGCCACAGCATCCTTTCCTGACTGACAGGGCTGGCAGTCTCTTTCTTCCACACTCCCATACTCTGTAGGATGATGATTTTGCATGACATTCCAGAAATTCTCTAACACTTTTATCAGCTTCCCGAAATCCTGTATGTTAGATAGAATTTGCCCCTTCACTTGATAATCAATTTGTGTTCCATTTCCAATATATTTTGTAATATTTAATTTATAGAAAAATTAGACTGGCCAAACAGACAGGGTTAGACATTATTGTAAAAATGGGGGTGACTAATTTGGGGAAGGCTGTATTAGTCAGCTTTGATCACTGTGACAAAATACCAGTCTGGGTAGCTTAACCAACAGAAAATTTTTTTGTCTCAGTTTTGGTGGCTGGAAGTCCAAGGTCATGGTGCCAGCAGAGTTGACTTCCAGTGAGACCTCTTTTCCTGGCTTGTAGATGGACTGTTTCCTTCCATGTCTTTTCTCAGTGATTGCTTAGAGAGAAGGTGAGAGATCTTTGCTGTCTCCTCTTCTTTCAAGGAGACTAGTCCTAAGGTATTAGGGCCCCACATTTATGACTTAATTACTTCTTGAAAGGTTCTATCTTTAAATCCAGTCCATTGAGGGATTAGGGTGTCAGCCTATGGATTTTGAGAGACCACATTTCAATCCATGACAGGGACAAATACAAAGAATGCTCAGATTATGAAAATGCATTCATGTTAAATTATTTTTGTCCCATAACTCTGCATAATGAATACTTAGCTAATAAATATCCACTGTACTGCATTTTGTCTTTCAACACTTTAAATATTCACTTGCCTATCTTCTTGACTGCACATGCATGTCCTAAAGAGAAGTCCGGCATGTGTCTTACCTCTGTTCCTCTGTAATCATTGTGTGTTTTGTCCTTTTTTCCTCTGCCCACTTTCAAGATTTCTAGGTTTTTCTGAAATTGAATATGTATTTTTTGTTTGGTATTAATCCAGCTTCATGATCTCTAAGCTTTCTGGAGAGGTCATTTCATGTCTGTTATTAATTTTGGAAATTTCTCTGTCATTACTGTAAATACTTCATCCGTTCCTCCCCTCTTTCTTCGTTTAGTATCCCTCTAATATGTATAGTTCACTTTTTGAAACTGACTTACAGTTCTTGTATGTTCTGTTCTTTCATTATTTTCCTTCTTTTCCTCTTTGCATTTTGGATCACAAATTTCCTATTGACATATTTCCTAGCTTTTACAGCTGTGTTCTGTAAACACTACTGAACCCATCAAACATTTTTTTT
This sequence comes from Camelus bactrianus, assembly GCF_048773025.1. Lineage (NCBI taxonomy): Eukaryota > Metazoa > Chordata > Mammalia > Artiodactyla > Camelidae > Camelus > Camelus bactrianus. The sequence continues at coordinate 94,560,581 of NC_133542.1, forward strand.
ATTTCTATTGCAGTTTTTTTCTAGCATTTCTTTTTATTCTTTTAATCTCTCTGCTTATAGCAGCCATCTGTTCTTGCCTGATGTCTACTCTTTTTTTGTTTAAAACCCTTAACATATTAATCATAGTTTTTTTTTTTTAATTCCTTATTTGATAATTTCAAAATCTTTGGCTTATCTGAATCTGGGTCTGGTTCTTGCTTTGTATTTTTAGGCTTTTTACCCCCCTTGCTTTTTGACATGACTTGTAATTTATAATTGGAAACTGGGTAATAGCCATGGAGGTAAATAGGCTTTTAGTGTGAGATTTTATATTGCTCTCACTGGGCCTTGGACTGTGTTTACTGATTACTGTAGCTGTAGGTGGCCGAGGCTTCAAATACAAGTGTCCTTACTTTTGTGTCCCCTGTAGTCTGTGGCTTCCATATCATTTGCTCCTCAGATAGACTCTGCATTTTGCAGTGTGTCTGGCTGTCAGCCACCAGAGCCCTGCTGGTGGGGGGGTAAGGTGTGAAGGATGGGACCAATCCTGTAATCCTACGGGTGCATCTCAGTGTTTAGGGGCAGCCTGTGTACTTAGGCTGTGAACTTCACACGGGCTTCTTAGTTCTCCTTAGGTGAAACAGGAAGGCAGAGGGGGGTAGGGGCTGAAGTTGGAGAAATGCCTTTCCTACTGGTGAGAAAAGGATGTGGTAAAGGTTTTTGCCTTGTAGAGCAGGCCTTTGTAATAGAGAACACTCTGGGCATGTTTTAATGGTTACGTTTCCTCCGCCCCTGCCAGTGTCTTTAGTGAATTGTTCTTGGTTGTTTATCTTTAAAACCTGGTGGAGTCCCTGGATATAAAAGCCTGGAAAATTTGGAGGACCTCCTCAGGCCCCAGGAATTCCTCACTCTCAAGTCAGTGCACAGCAGCCTCCAGCAATGCATCAAGAAAATTTCCATATAAACATTCCTATCACCTCATGGGTGGGTCTTCTCCCCCCATGAACAGATCTCAGCTTTGACTCTAGATTTGCTCGTCTCTCCAGATTTAAGGGCAGCGATTTGCCCTGTGACCTCAGTCCAGGAAAAGTCCAGGAAAAGTCATAGGTTTTCAGTGACTGTTTTTTCCCCCTCCTTTTCTTACTGTAGGAACAGGAGTAATGACTTCTAAGCTCTTTACATAAATGTTGGAGCTGAAACCAAAAGCTGTATTGAAACGTTGCTTCCGCAAAGCTTATACATGGTTTGGAGCTAGGCTGCCTGTGTTCACAAATTCAGTCTTTATCACATACTATGGGAACTTGGGGAAGTTATTTAACTTTCTGTGCCTCAATTTTTTTTTTTTTTTTGATCTGTTCTTGAGGGTAATTATAAGACCTACCTCACTGAGTTTCTATGAGGATTTAGTGAAATAACACATAAGCAGTGGCTGGCACATTGTGAGTGCCATGTGTGTATCATTTAATCCCGTGATAACCCCCTGAAATAAATATTCTGTTAAAGAGAGGAACACAGCTACAGATGGTTTAAATAACTTGACTAAGTGATCTTAAGTAGCCAGTCCAGATTTGTAAACTATACCTGTGATTTGGAGATAATATAGAAGAAAAATAATCCCCCATCTGAATTCCCATGACTGACCATACAATTTTTATAACTTAAACTACTGATCCTGGCCTGCAGAAATGGGTTAGTGCTATTTAGAAATTAATTTTATGTGTGTGGAGTCCTGAAATTATAGATGAATTATATGGATGCAAAAGACCAGCCTAATCTGCCCAAGTTTCAAGTGTAGAAATAGACCTCCCTGTCAAACAAAATGAAACAAAATGACTCCTGCAGAGCCCCAGTCCTTTTCCTTACCTGACTGAATATTTGTTTTTCACGGGGCCACTCGTTAAATACTGAAATGATGTTTTGAAACAGCAAAATCATGCAGGGCTTATAGAAGGCCAAGCATTCTCAAGCCCTCCATGCATGCCCATTCAGTTACCCAGGGAACCAAAATATTTACTGTTTTCCTCTGACTTTTATCTTGCTTTGGAAGTTTCCTTCCCATTGTTTTATTCTTCTATTTGGCCGAGACCAGTACCTGTGCTTCAAATCAAGCAAGTGTCTTTTTTAAAACCTCAGCTTGTCCTGGCACTGGGAGTGTCAGTCAGCAGCATGATGAACAGGCTGTATGAATAATCAATATTTACAGCATGAGAAGCTTTCCATTCTTCCAATAATGACATATGCCATTGACACACTGATGTGTGAAAACGGGGCATGAGAGGATGGCCAAGTCCCAGGTCCCAGGTGAGTCCCTGGGATGTGCCCTGCCAACTGACTGTCATTGGCTTCATACAGGAAAGCATTCAGGAGTGAGCCATAGTAGAGTAAAAGTAGATTTATTCAGAGAAGCACACTCCATAGACAGACGTCAGGCCTTCTCAGAAGGCCAGAGAGGCCACGAGGTGTGGGGTGGTGTTTAGTTTAAAGTACAAGTAGATACACACTCCATACACAGAGTGTGGTCTGTATCACTTAGAAAGAAGAGTGGCCATGAGACCTGGGGGTTTTTAGTTTTTATGAGCTCAGTAGCTTCATATGCTAACAAGTGGGAGAATTCCCAGCTACTTTGGGGAAGGGGCTAGGATTCCCAGGAACTGGACCATCACCCACTTTTTGACATTTTATGGTCAGCCATGGAACTGCCATGGTGTCTGTGGGTGTGTTACTTAGCATGCTAATATATTACATTGAGCATATAATGAAGCTCAAGGTCAACTGGAAGTCAGATTTCCTGCCACCCTGGGTTGCAAGGCCTACTGAGAGTTGACTTTTCTGCCACCTTGGTTCTAATTGTTGTGTCCTTCCTTTAATGGCTGTACCCTGCCCCTATCCCTCCTGTCTCAGCGTGAGAGTCCTCTTCATCAAACTTGGCACTTGCTGGTAGATTTTAGAGGTTGTTCTGCTTTCCCTAATCTAACAGAAACTAAAAAGTGTGTTTTTTTCATTTTCAGGCAAACCATAAAACCCACAGTAAGAAGGAATAAAACTGCCAAACTCTTGTGAGAGGGATTCCCACCTGGTGAATCTTTAAAAGCCATAAATCCAGAATTACATTGCCTTTGCTGCAGTTCCAGGGGACTCACATCTTCCTCAGTCTGTTAATTATTGCATTAACCTTCTTAGATAAACTGCACCCCAGTAGAATGTCCCTGACCTTTGGTAAAATCCCAACATACTAATAGGTCTTTCACACCAATGGATATTCAGAGATCCCTAAGCATTCCACAGTCCTCAGAATTTGGCCCCTAATCCATTATTCTTTCAATGTGTTTCATAATAACTTAAAGAAGACACAGTATTTAAACAGTTTTGTCTTCCTGCTTTCTTTTTTTTCCCCCTGCCTTTCTTTTCCCCTTCCAGAAAGCATTATTCCTATTCAAAAGAGAAAAAAAAAAAAACTAGTTCACACATAGTATTGGCCGGGGGGCGGGGGGTGGAATGCAAATGCTTTCAAAGTGTGTCTGCACCAAATAGGGTGTTTTGCCTGAGAGGGATGAGACTTTAATTTTGTTGGTGTGTTAAGTTAGGTACCATTCTTCTCCCAATTAATTTCAATCAGGAATTTTATTAGCACTAATATTTCCCACATGACAGCACGTTTTCCCTACATATATATTTAAATTCATTAATTTGTATAGTGAAGCTTGGAACTCCCCCAATGGATAGTCTCTTAAATACTTACCTAGTTAGGATTAAAACTTGTCAAAATAAATGTAAATATTTGCTGTGGACAAAGGCGGGTGGTCACTCTGGTTGGTGCTTAAGGATGTTTCATTGAAGATGAGTGAACCCAGAATGTTATAAAGGGGGAGTCCTGGGAGTGAGCTGAATTCAGAATTAAGATTCTTATTTTTTTAATTGAAGAATAATTAACTTACAGTATTCTATTAGTTTTGGGTGTACAGAATAGTTATTCAACATTTTTATACACTATAAAATAATCACAACAATAAGTCTAGTCACCATATGTCACTATACTAAGATATTATAGTATTATTGATGATATTCCCTATGCTGTACATTACACCCTATGACTTACTTTTTTCATAAATGGACGTTTGTACCTCTTAATCCCTTTACCTATTTTCCCCATCTCTCCAGCCCCCTCCTTCTACCAACCACCAGCTTGTTGTTTGTATCAATGGATCTGTGTCTCTTTTGTTATGTTTCTTCATTTGTTTTGTTTTTTTAGATTACACATTTAAGGGAAATATTATGGTATCTGTCTTTAACTTTCTACCTTATCTCACCTAACATAATATCCTCTAGGTCCATCCATGTTGTCACAAATGGCAAGATTTCATTCTTTTTTATGGCTGAGTAATATTCCATGGTGTGTGTGTGTGTGTGTGTGTGTGTGTGTGTGTGTGTGTGTGTGTGTGTGTGTACACACTTCTTCTTTACTCATTTATCTACTGATGGACCCTTAGGTTCCTTCCGTATCTTTGTTAATATAAATAATGATACAATGAATGCTGGGCACATCTAGCAAAGATAAACAAATGAAAATACATCAAACTAAAAAGATTTTGAACAGAAAAGGAAACTGTCAACAAAAAAGACAACCAACTGGGAGAAGATATTTGCAAAGTATACACCGGTATACCTCAATTTGTTGTATGTCACAGATGCTGTGTTGTTTTTAAAAATTGAAGTTTTGGGGCAACCTTGTGTGGAGCAAATCTACAGGCCACATTTTTCCAAAAGCATTTGCTAACCTCATGTCTCTGTTATGCTTTGGTAATTTTCACAATATTTCAAACTTCTCCATTCTTATATTTGTTTTGGTGGCCTGTAATCAATGATCTTTGATGTTACTGCTATGATTCACTGCAAGTTCATGTGATGGTTAGCTTCTTTTAGCATTGCAATATTTTTAATTAAGGTATGTACATTATTTTCTTAGGCATGAAACTATACACTTAATAGACTACAGTATGTGTAAACATAACTGGGAAACCAAATAATTCATGTGACTCAGTTTATTGCTGTATTTGCTTCATCACAGTGGTCTGGAACCAGACCCTCAGTATCTCCGAGGTTGGCTTTTATCTGATAATGGGCTGATATCAAAAATAAATGAAGAACTCATACAGTTCAATGTCACAAACAACCAAACAACTCACTGAAAAGTGAGCAGGGAACCTGAACAGACATTTTTCCAAAGAAGATACACAAATGATTAACAGGTGCTTGAACAGGTGCTCAACATCACTCATCATCAGGGAAATGCAAATCAAAACTATGATGAGATATCCCCAAGCACCAATCAGGACAGCCATTACCCAAAAGATAGGAAGTGACAAGTGCTGGTGCTGATGCCAAGAAAAGGGAATCCTCATGCACTGCTGCTGGGAGTGTCAGCTGGTACAACTACTATGGAAAACAGAATGAGGGTTCTTCAAACAATTAAAACAGAACTACCATACTGTCTAGAAATTCCACGTCTAGGTCTTTACCTGAAGAGAACAAACACCCTAATTTGAAAAGATATATGTACCCCAGTGTTCATTGCATCATTAGGACCTAAGAGTCAAAGGATTTATTGTTGTTAACAACAACTAAAAAGACTACACCTGTTTCCAGGACCCTTCTTGAACTGGTTACCATGAATGTGTGTGTATATGTGTGTGTGTGTGTGTGTGTGTGTATGTGTATGTGTATAAATTAAAAGGATAGCAGGGCCTTTTTAGTATCTCAACTAATGGTAATGATGGCTACAAATTTTGCTCAGTATTTAACAGTATATAATTGAGTTATCAATTCATTATTATTGACTGTTGAGCAATTGAAAGCACTGTTATGATGTTTTTGAAAATATGTGAAGATGGTTATTTCAGAAAATTATGCATTGTGGGATAATCAACCAGGAGAGAAGCCTGGAGCCATTGGAAATGGAGGTTTTAATAAAGAGGTGTTCTGAGTTTTATTCTTAAGGTTATAAAGCCAGTTCAAACCAGTTGTTCACTGGTGATATTTGAAAGTATAATCCAAAACACCATGAGAAGAAAACATGAGTTGAGTATTGTATACATTACATTTATCTTTGCTCTTGTGATTTCTAGCAACTTAGAAAATCCACTGGGTGTGTTTTCATGTGTAAGTTCACTGACGCTGCTATCACCTAAGTAGTGACAAATGGACAGTTCATTCTTTGCTCACTGGTGTCTGAAAGTGATTCATTTTTCTAGAGGAGAATATAATTTGCAGGAAGACAGCTCAATCATCTGCTGTCTTGGACTGTGCTGTCCAGGCATCAGTTTTCACATCACCCAGACTTGAATTTAAACCTCTGTCCTAGTCCAGCAACATTGGATGCGTTTCTCAACATTGTTGATATGCCTGCTTCTCTGTATACAAAGAACACAGTGGAATGAAAATTTGTAGAATGCATGGGTGTCATGAGGACTGAAGAATGAGCAAACCATGGGGCAGTGAGTGGAGTGCATCACTGTTCACCTGCTTGCCTCTCTCCTGGTCAACGTTATTCCCAAGATTACTGTCCTGGCTACCTATTAGCTCCACGTGACAGGTGGTTGCAATTTTACACAGTGAAATAGGGCACCCAGATTTGTTTGTTTGTTTGTTTATGAAAAGAGATAAATCTTTTTATTCTAGAATTTTTCTGAAATTCTGCAAGAGTGTTATTAGCAACTCCACACAAAACTGTGGTAACTTACATAACATTTAAGTCCTACTTAATTTTCTACTGTATTATCTAGAAAATCTTGAACCTAGCTTTATTTGAGGCAGATGAGCTGGTTCAAACTGCGAAGTCATCTGATGGGGGGAGGGGGATGTTTTTCAAATTTAACAAAAAGCCATACAATTTGTATAGGAAGCCAGGGTTAAAAAATAGAAACAGTTGCAATGTTTTCTATCCTTATCAGAATTAACTGATGAATGCCTTTGAGCTATCATATATAATGAGGGGAATTTTTCATAAGAGCTGTAGCTGTGAAGAAAATTACTTTAATAGGTTTCTGAATAATGGACTTTTGGTATGTTTGTCAGGATTATTTTACTAATTGAGCTTTCTTGTTTTTTGCTCACTGAGATTGATTCCTTAGATAGAGAAACTTCAGTGATGGACACTCTTTTGCACATGTTACTGATCTGTATTTACCCCACCAGCACTTATTAAATACTAGCTGAATACAAAGCAAACCTACTAGATATTAGTTGATAATGTAGAAAGATAATAAGACAGGTGAGATAAAAATTAGCTGTATGACAGTGACAGTGCGTATGAAAGCGGCCAATTTTGGATGGAGTAGCTGTGCATTTAAACCTGCAAAAGCATATAATGGATTCAGGAGTATGAATATAATTCGATTTAGCTACATGTATTAAAAAACTGGGGCATAAATGAGGCAGGTTATTTTTGTCATACCTAAAATATTGTTGGTTAAGGGCTGCTTTGGTCTCCCCAATATCATCAGGAAATAAGGCTTTTTAAAAAAATTTCTGTTCCTTGATCATGAATTATACATAGACTCAATTCTCAGAATGATTGTCTACAAAAGGTCACCAAATCAAGGCCCACAAGCCAGATCCACTTGCTGCCACATTTTGCGTGTAAAGTTGCTCTGGAGCCCAGCCACCCCTGTTTATCATGTGCTGTCTAAGGCTGCTTTCACGACCCTGTGGCGGGATTGCATAGTTGTGTAGTTGTGATGGAGAATGTAGCCCTGCAAAGCTACATGTTTGCTTTCTGACCCTTTATAAAAAAATAGTTTGCTGATTCATGATCTAAGACACTGCTATCTATTAGAAGTCATACACTGTGAGTGATGTATGTAATTTATATTTTCTAGAAGCCACATTAAACAACTAAAACTAAACAAGCAAAAAAAAATTTAATGTATTTCATTTAATCCTTTATATCAAAAATTATCATTTCACTCTGTAATACATTTACAAAATAGTAAACTATTTTTTTTAAGTCTTTGACGTTTGGAGTATATTTCACTTTGAACTGTTCGCACTTCAAATCCTCCATGGCCACATGTCTCTGATGGTTATCAAATTGGAAAGAAGAGGATGGTTATCCCAAAAGGAGTACACCCATATCCTTTGCTCTCTCCATAGAAAGAGGGAGGAAGGGAAGAAGTTTTGAGTGGAACAAAGAAAGAAAGCAGACATAAAAGCAACAGCAAGATGGTATATGTAAGAATACACTCATATCAGTATTTATACTCAAGGTGCATAATTTAAAGATCTCAGTTAAAAGGCAGAGGTTGTCCGATGGATAAAAACCAAGAAAAAATATGCTGCTGAAAAGAAAACAATTTTAAATAGAAGACACAAGTGGGCTAAAAATAAAAGAATAGAAAAAGACAAGCTATGCTAACCCTCCTGGGGCGGCTACACCAACACCAGGCAAAGCGGGTTTCATCACAGAAACGCTACCCGGCGTAAAGACTTTCATTCAATGGTGAGAAATGAGCCGCTTCACCATGAGAACGTGGCGGTTATACATGCTTTGCTGTCTTCCAGCGGAAGTTTTACTTTACTGGCATGTAGAGAGCATTCCGCCTGAACCGTATTATTTTCAAGTGCACAAAACTAGATTTACCAAGACGGACCATTAAGCAAATTTAAATAAAGTTCCATGGGATCAAATCACAAAAAATGTTTCAAGACCACAAAAGTAAATGCTGGAAATGAATAACAGAAACAAATTTGAAAAATGATGAAATAGTTAGAAACTAAATGATAGACTTTTAAACTGATAGGTCAGCAAATCTATCAAAACAATGATTAGAAAAATATATCTAACTCAGTGAAAATGCATATACTACACACCCAAAATTTGTGGGCTGTAGGTAAAGCATTATATTGAAGAAAATCTATAGCATTAGAAGCCTTTATTATAAAACACAAAGATCTCAGACTAATTTCCTTCCATTTAAAAGAAGTTAAAAAAGGATTTAATTAAGTCCTAAGTAAGCAGCAGAAAGTAAATAATAGAGGTTAGTATGGAAATAGAAAACAGGAAAGTAAGTCAGTGAAACCAAAAGTGTGTCCTTACAGATGAGAATTTAAACTGATAAGCCTCTAACCAGACTAGCCAGGAAAAATAAGAGAGGGGACACATATTACTAATGAAAGGAATGAAGGAAGTGAAAATTCTGCATCATCTACTAAGAATATATGAATGGAATATTGTCAATAACTTTATGCCAACAAATTTGACAGCCTGTATAAAGTAAACAAATTCTTCAAAAATGACAAATCCAGGCTTACTCAAGAATACGTCAGCTGAATAAGCCTCTCTATATTTGTAGTGAAAGAGATAGTCCAGGGGACTTCACTCGTGACATCGGTGACACTTTAAAGAATTTATATCAATTCTATATAAAGTCTTCCAGAAAAATGAAGAGAAGGAAGCACTTGCCAATGCCTTCTATGAAGTCAGTGTTACTCTAATAATTGACAAAAGGGACACTTTTTCACAATGGTGCTGGATCAATTTGACATACATGGATAGACAGACAGATTCATGCATACATACATATGTGCACCAGCTTTGATCTACACCAGTACCACATGCAAAACTTAATATTGGCCTAATTGAAAACCTAAAACTATAAAACTTCTAGATTATGTAGGGAAATATTTTTGTGGTATTAGTAAGACACAGATTCCTTTGATACCATACCATACCATGATCTCTCAAAGATGGATAAATTGCATTCATCCAAATTAATAATGCTTGCTCTTCAAAAGCCACTATTAGAAAAATGAAATGACAAGCCAGAGACTGGAAAAGATCACTTGTAAGTCACATGTCTGGCAAAAAGGACTTATATTGGGGATGTATACAGAAGTCTCAAACTTAATAAGAAGGTACTTGAAAAATACAAGGAAAGATTTAAACATACACATTATAAAACAAGATATATGGATAATAAATAGCACATAGTAATAATATGGAGGAGTATTAGTCCTTAGGGAAATGCAAATTAAAACTACAATAATATATCACAACACATCTAACAGATTGTCTGAAATTGAAAAAGATTAACTGTATGGAGTTCAGGAGGGTGTGGAGTAATCAGAACATAGCATGCTGGTGGAAATGTACATGGTACAGGATCTTGGAAAAGAGTTTGATTATTTCTATAGAAGTTATATATAACCCTTCCATACTAACCAACGAATCAACTCCTGTTTACCCAAAGGAAATGAAGGCATCATTTACATAAATATTTGTATGCAAAATTCATAGCATCTGTTTTTGCTAAATACTGGATACAACAAATGTTTGTCAATAGCCCTGTTGATAAATTAATTGTGGTATGGCCATAATTGAAGTACTACTGGAGAGTAAAAAAGAAATAAACTATGGCTATGTGCTAAAAAAGTAGATGAAGCTCAGAGTAACTTTATTAATTATAAGAGGTTAGACCCCTCAAACTGTATTTGTATAAAATTTCACAAAATGAACTATGTTGACAGAAAGCCAATCAGCAGTTGCCTTGGAATGGGGGCATGAGGAAAGACAGAAGTGACTGCACAAAAAGAGTCATGAGAAAGACGTTAAAGGTGGTGGATGTATTATTTATCTTGATTGTGATGATGGCTTCTCAAGTGAGTGTGTGTGTTGTTCAATAAAACTACTGAGAAACTGCACAATAGCTTTGACCTCACCATTCTAAGTGAAATGCATTTGAATATAAAAGTGATACAGGACAAGTTAATGCCAGAATGCCAGATATCCAAAAGTATAAATTCAGGGACTGGCTGAAAAAATTATATTTTTGTTTGTGTGTGTGTGTTTTACAAATCATAGAAAATAGCTACCTGGCTATATAGATGCCATAGACTGGACTGTCTTCCTTTCAAGTTAATTTGTTGAAGCCCTGACTGCCAATGTGACCTCTATCTGGAAATGGGGATCTTTAGGAGGTATTGAAGGGTAAATGAATCCATAAGAGTGAGACTTGAATCTGACAGGGCTGTGACCTTATAAGAAAAGAAAGAAATCCTTATTTCCCTTTTTTAATCTTCTGTCTCTCTCTCTCTCTCTCTCTCTGTTGGGGGTAGGGGAAGGAGGTGTGTATCTGTGTCTTTCTGTCTTTCTCCAGCATATGAAGACATGGGGAGAAGGTGGCCATTGGTAAGCCAGGAGAAGAACTCTCCCTAGGACTCAGCCATGTTGGCTCCCTGACCTTGATCTTGCAGGCTTCAGAACTGTGAGAAAATACATTTCTGTCATTTAAGTCATCTAGTCTGTGTTTTTTTTTAATGACAGTCCAATCTGACTAATACTATATCTATATGTATATCTATAAAGACCATGGTCTCTACAAGTCTGAAAATTAAATTTTAAGTTCTACAATGATTGTCAGATTTGAGTGAATGTCTACAACAGAGACACTTAGCTAACATTTATTTAATTTGGGCACAATTTTATATCAAAGAGTAGAACATAATTATCAGTTGGCTTTTACTAATTTATTATATATTATAAACCTGAAATTTATTCATCATCATCTATTTATGTACTTTATTAAATGTGGTTTTGAGCATCTGGTGAAATGCTGTGGCTGACTCACTTAGCTACCAAGGGTTTCAGATATCTTCTTCCTTCTCACTTCCATGCAGAAGATGGAAAGATCGTATGCTTGCTTTCTTAATCCCAGAAGGATTATATGCTTGGTTTCCTCTCTTAAACCTCTGGGTTTCTGTGAAGCAGTTTTGTCTCATTCAACGTAAGTGTCAGTTTTCAGGAGCTTCTGGAAGGTGTTTGCTTTTCCTGATAAAAAGGAAATGTTTGTCCCCAGATCTCCAAGTTTGTTTGGCTTTGAATACAAATACACTGCTGCCAGAGAGACTGTGTTGCAATAATGAAGGAAAGGAAATTTCATCACAGGTATACTAGTCCTAATATTTCTGAGCAAATGAATGGACTTCAATGTACACTTGCCTCTATGCATCTTCTTATATTAAAAAAAAAAAAAGTCAGTGGAGAGGGGATAGCTCAGTGGTAGAGTGTGTGCTTAGCATGCACAAGGTCCTAGGTTCTTTCCCCACTACCTCCATTTAAATAATCAGTCAGCTTAATTGTCTCACCCCCACACAAAAGAGTCCAATATTTAAGCTATTGAAAGTTTTCAGTTTAATGAAGAATACTGCATAGATATTCTTAATGAATAAGCCCAGTGTATGTTAAAAAATAATTTTTGGCTTTAGGATTACAGAAATGGCAAGTGTTGCTTTTTGATTGGAACAGCTTAGAGTCTCATAAGGATGATAAACAAGTAAAGAAAGGCTTGGTGAGAGTTGCTCTTGGAAGAGGAAACCACAGTGCTGAGGGATAAATCAGAAGACCATATAAGGCTTTTTGCACAGCTATCATCTTGATTGTAGGACATTTTTGGAAACATTTCCAAAAACAAGAAGAGGTAGAAAAAGAAATAAAACACGCTGAACCAGTTGCCCTGAATGGCATTAAGCTCTCAGAGTGTGTGTGGTGTGAAAATGAATCTGACACGGTTTATTATGGAATCATTGAAATGGCTTCATGCAGGTTAGCAGGAAAACCCGGCTGGTATGCTGACATTGTTGAAAGCATTTAGATGAAGGAAAAGCCAAGCACTCCCTAGTGTTAGACACGCCGTGATCTGCTGTCAGACAAGGGTCTGAGCTGGAAGCAGTTGGGAACAGAGAGAGAACAAAGTCTTTTAACCATGACTTCATGCAGGTGCTTTGTTTTTGAAAAACCTTTTTCACTTTTGCCTCTAGAAAGGTGCTGAGATTTTAACGCCATGCAAAATGAGTAAAACAATACTTCACAGAGGAATGTGTACAGTATTTAGATGGGTTAATAGGTTGGCTCCGCACAAGGATGACTCTCACAATACTTCTTTGGCTTAACGTGTATGCAGGGGTCTGGGATCAAGTTACAAAGCTGTGTTCTTTGTTTTCCGGTTGATGGAATGGTGACAGTTGCGGCTGGGAGGTGGAAAAAGGGACAGACCAATTATGAGAAAGTTATGAGACCTTGAGTTTATTAGCTAGAGACCTGAGTACAGCAGGTCATAAATTACCAGAGAATGTTCCCAGACCCCTTTGATTTTCTGTTACCAAGAATGTGCTGTAGTTGTCACGTGTACTGATGTGTATTTATTCATCTCACTTTAAGTGAAATTTTGTGCTGGGTACAATACTCTGTCCTGGTGTTTTCTTGGTGTTTCGTCCTGGTGTTTCTTTCCCTTAGAAAGTTCTCGGTCCAGTTTGGGAAAGGAGACAGTCAAACACAGGCTAACAAGTGTTGGGAGCTTATTTGCTCAGACGGCTGCTGTTGGAGCATTTGGTTCAAGAAAGGAATAGTGATTGTAACTTTGTGGGAAGTAAAGGAGGGTCCGCAGAGGTGGTGCATGTAAGACAAATACTGTGATCAAAGTTTGAAATGATTTTATCTTCATGTATAGCAAATGATAAGTTAATAAGAGAATGTTAAGAAAAATACTTTTGCTATGTATGTAGGCCATTGGTGTTTTTTTCTGCACCATAAATAACTTTCTATTTATAAATAGCTCTGCTTGTTGAATTGTTCCATCCTCCAAAGCTCACATGCCACATGGTCAGCCCAGATACTATTTTACTTTACATTCTATTCTTATTTACACTTAATGTGTGATTTAAACATTATGTGTACATAACCAAATATCTCTCAGTTCCATAGAAAAAAGCAACTTTAAGAAATTAATATGTAGTTTTACTGTCTCCTTTGTGTATAGCTAAAATACTTATATGCTAAGCACACATGTTTATTAACAATATAGCAATCTCTGAATTCATATTTACTATTCCTGATCATGCATTGCTTCCTAGATTGCTTGCATTTTGTTACTGGCCTGTTTTTCCTTTCCCCTGCTGAAAACATGTAAGCAAATTAGTTATTTACCTGTGGTACATTTTTATGCATATATCAAAGAAGAAAAATGAAACCTACACTTTGTAGAAATGAAATCATTCCAGTAGGTTGTGTATTACTTGTGAGTCTAGTCAGATGTCCTCAGTCACAGCACTGCCTGACACCTCTTCCTACTGTCACAGAGTGAGGTCTGTGACCGATTATGTATAACTCATAAGGAAAGGAGGCAGAATTGATGGGAATGGAAGTTCAGATTGGCCAAATTTTGATTCAGGCTCCTAAAAATTAGGCAGCTATGCTGATCAGTTCCCGCTGTTACTAGCAAGGTTACAGACATAGCCGACTGTTGTTAAATTCATAAGACATAAATTTAATATAACCACAGTCCAGTAATCACCAGTGAGCACCAAGTGTTCCCACAGGACACAGAAAATAAGCAATTGTTCAGATCCAATCTTTCAATTAAGGAGATGGGAGGAAATCTGTTGTGTTGAGCAATTCCAAACGAATTGAGAGAGTGCTTTAAAGTGAAATAAAGTGGCTGAAATGCATGGACAGTTGCATCAAATTCAGTCTTAACTGCAATATTTGACTGGTAGGATGTCGCGGGATAGAGTTACAGATGGGGTGATGAGGTCTTCAGAGTCATTACAGAACTGAGAGAATTGAGGCCAGTTTCTTCATCTAAGACATGGAAATCACAAATCTTATTTGTAGATCAGTGAGGTTAAAATGAGGAAAAAATATATGAGAGATCTGAAACGTTACTAGAGTGCTAAATAAAAGGCAGTTTCTTCTCTCTTTTTTTTTTTTTTTTTTGCTCAGTTCCTTAGTAGTAATTGGGAACAAGTTACTCTTAAGAACTTTGCAGCAATTCAGTAACTTTAGCCTGTTTAATAAGTAAGTATGAAATTGCAGAAATTAAATCCACATAAGTAACTGGAGGAGAAGTGTATGCTGGAATTTCCATCATTCAGAGTAATTTTGAGTTGATCATAACCAAAACCGAGTCTCTGGTGTATATTCAATGAAAAGTAAGCAACAGTTTCTTTTTTTTTTTTTTTTGTATTTTTTTTATTGAAGCATAATCAGTTTACAATGTTGTGTCAGTTTCTGGTGTACAGCACAGTGCTTCAGTCATTCAGTCATACATGAACATACATATATTTGTTTTCATATTCTTTTTTACCATAAGTTATTACAAGGTATTGAATATAGTTCCCTGTGCTGTACAGTATGAACTTGTTGTTTATCTATTTTATATGTATTCGTATCTGCAAATCTTGAATTCCCAACTTACCCCTTCCAATAGTCCCTTCTTAAGTCTTGAAATAGGTAAGAAGATGAGAGTGGAAATTATGGTCCAGATAGTGATTATTGCTCATGCAAAAACATACATTTCCCTAAGTGGGGAAACAGAGAGTGTCTGAAGGGAGTAAAAAAAGCCTGTAGTAGAGTTCGATGAAATTAAAGAAATTAAGAGCTGAAGGATCTTTCATAAAGAAAATGTGTCACACATGGTCATTGACAGCAAAAGACCTTACCCAAATCATGTAAATACTCAAGAAGATGAATGGAATAATAGTTCCAGGATTTGCAACGGCAGAGAAGCAGAACATTTAGTTCAGTGTCATTCACCAAGACTGTATTAAATATTTATCAAATGGGAAATACTGCACTGGGCACGGAGTGATCATAAGACATTTTCACTCTCTGCCCTATAGAAGCTAATATTTCAGTGAGGAATAAAGCAAGTCAGGAGATATTTCCAATGTCATTTCATTTTAAGTCTGCCAGGTAAAGCCCCAGACATTAAGCTCCATGGAGCTAAACATTTTTGATGTTTTAATTTTGTATTGATCTGTTTTATCTTAACTGATGAATCTACAATACCTCAATTTATATGTTGGGTACATATTAGGTATTCAGTATTTATTGAATGAATGAATAATCAAATGAAAAAGGAAGTTCTGTTTAAAGGGAAAGAATTTTGATTTCCTATGGAATTACCCTTCAATCTATATATCATCAACCCTATAAGTGAAAATATAGGCACATACATCCTCACAATATATACATATATATATGTGAATTTTTATATACATGCTGCTATGCTGATCTATTTAAGAACATTAGAGAATGAACAAAATAGAGATGAAAGTAAGATAAAAAATATACAGATATATAAGTTCTGATATTTTTCTTCCCGTTCACTTGTAACATTTTTGTGTGTGTCCCCTGGAGTGCATGAAATCAGTTGTTTTACTTTGTTTTGTTTTGAAGGAACAAATATAGGAGTAAAAATGTTATCTGACATTTATATGACCCAGTGTAAATTTAGGGTGATCCACACTTTTTTTTATGTCTATAATCCTAAAAGTGAGGACTGGAGGAAGATGTGCTGTATAATTGGTAAAATGGAGTAAACAGTCTGGTACGTTTCACTTGGGAAAAATCAGTCATGGAAAGAACACATGAAATGACAGTTACAATGATATTGATTGGATCCTTGGGTGAGTTAATTCCCAATTTGTAGGTAAAACAAAGCCCTTTCTGAAAATAATAGAAAAAAAGTGTCCTGGCAAAACATACTCAATTTTTTAACTTTAAATATACTTAAACAGTTTTCTCTTTTACTACAAATTTCTCAGAGCCCAATTAAATAACTGATACTGAAGACAAGACAGGAAACAACAACAGATGTATTTTAAAATTAGTGGAACTTTATGAGCAAATATAAAATTATTCCTGAATAAGTTACAACTGTGAAGTTTTCTGTTAAAAAAAAATCTGGTTAAATTGTTTCTGGATCCTTTCCAAGGTGATATGATTGACAGAATGTGGCCAACATGCAGCAGAAAAATTAAAACGAGTTACCTAAACATAGGTAAAGGATGTAATAAAGTATACAGTTACTATATCTCTATAACAAAGGCCAGGAAACCCTGTCCTTTGAAGTCCCCAAAAAGAAAACTATGTAAAACTTGTAATGCTGTGCATAGCTTGAGTGTTTGTATGTAAAGCTCTCCTTACTATTCTGTTGGAATTGTTCGTCCCTGCTGGTCTCTGTCATCTGTTCTGGAGAACCCGTTGGCCTTTAGTTACGTGTGCTTGTTATCATAATACTTTTAGGAGTGGTTTTAACCCAGCTCTGAAAATGAGCTGGCTGAAGGGATTGCAGACCTCAGAAGTTGACGTTGGAGTCTTCCTGAAAGAGAGTTCTCAGAATGTCCAAGGACAAGTGCAGGGAATAAGACCAGCACATGGTGAGTGTTCCCTGCATGCAGGAGTCCAACATCAATTTCCCAGAATGGCTATCACTCCAGCCAGCCTACACTTAGGCCTGACTAAAATTTATCCTGATACATTATGATACTTCTGCACATGAGTGAAGTTGGCCTTGGGCATCTGCGGCAATAGGATAGGTAGAATTTCCCAGATGGATCAATAGACACAAAGGATGTTTATCTACCAGGTTGTGTTCACTTCCTTGCAGTTGTCTCAAGCCACACGTGGTAGCGCCAGCACAGTCAAGCTTCCACCACCTTTATCATGAATAATAAATAGTCTTTAGAGATAGTCTCATTAACATCATTTCATAAAACTCCCATCGTTGAGGTTTATAGGCTTCAGTTAGGTCATATGTACCTCTTTGAACAACTACTATGGCCAAGGAGATACAATGCTCCGATTATCATGAAAAGATTTCCAAAGTTGAATGTGTAGAAGTCAGAAGTGCTGTTTGATTCAGGGAGGGCTATTTCTCATTGAAATATCATTGTCTGTCATCTGAAGTCAAAATATGTGATGGACAATTAAAGTTATCAGATATCCTGTACAAAGTAAAATACCAGGATGCTTCTCTCTTTGGGAAACTGTCTTCTGAATGGCATCTACTTTTATTGTAATAACACTCCTCGTGGGGAAGGAATCTTGATGTAGGCTGGTCTGTGCCCAGGTAAACATTATCTTATGGAAGAGTTTTTTCTAAATGTTCTTTTACAAAAATTGTGTTCTATCTAACAACTATTATAAAACATCCCTGTTTTTCAAATGCAATGGCTGTTTCATTTTATACAGTTAGCATTTTCATCATTATATAAAGCTTAATACTTGATATACTTAAGAAATTGAGTTGAGACTCTACCATTAGACATAAAATTTATGAACATCTAATAAAGAATTTTTTCCTGCCCAAGCTATTTTTCCTCAAGGGCCATCCTTTTGAGCTAGGAATTAGCAAAGCCTTCATGCTTCATGGCAGTATATGTTTCTGAAATTCAGAAATCACAGCAGTTAAAGATGAAAAGACCTTAAAATGACCAGTAAGTCAAGCTCATGACCTCCTGTGACAGCAGGAGACAGACAGTGAAAGAGACAGAAAGTGAGAGTGTTCCTTATCTTTATTCTAAGAAAATGTCTATGCTATTAAAGTTCTAATGCAGCCTTGAAATATAGAATTATTTCCAGTTGCTGATAAAAGCCAACTTTTCAAACATTTTTAATTCAAAAATAGTTGCATTCCTACCATGGTAGATTTTAAAATTCATTTTATTTTATTTTTTATTTAAGTACAGTTAATTTATAATGTTCTGTTAGTTTCAGGTGTTACAGCCATGTGATTTCAGTTATACATATATATATTCTTTTTCAGTTTCTTTTCCATTATACATTATTATAAGATATTGAATACAGTTCCCTGTGCTATACAGTTGATCCTCGTTGTTTATCTATTTTATATATAGTAGTGTGCATCTGTTAATCCCAAACTCCTAATTTATCACTCCCTCCTACCCCTTTCCTCTTTGGTAAGCTTAATTTTGTTTTTGATGTCTGGGAGTCGATTTCTGTTTTGTGACTCAGTTCATTTGTGTCATTTTTGTTTAGATTCCACATATAAGTGATATTTTATGATATGTGTCTTTTTTTTCTGACTTCACTTACTATGATCATCTCTAGGTCCATCCATGTTGCTACAGATGGCGTTATTTCATTCTTTTTTATGGCTGTGCAGTAGTTTATTGCATGGTGTTTTGATTTGTATCTTCTATCAAATTCATTTTTTTTAAGGATGCAGTTTGAATTACCCAGGAGCCTTTACTTAATAGCAGAAATGGAGAGTACCTAATGGGATTTCAAGCAGTTTATTTAGAGAAATTGTAAAGTTCGTGACACATATTTGGGAAAAAAAAAAAACCTGCTTTTCTATGTGTAGAGCATCTTGATTGTTTTTACATTATTGGGAAAGCAGTTTAGTGAGAATTTTATTATTTCCCACTGGTACTAAGTACATTTAATGGAACATTATTATGATTACATTTTCTTTTTAATCTTTGTTTTCTCACCACAATGTGAAATTTTCATATCATCTAACTTTAAAACTGAAAAAACAAAAATTAATACATAAGGATAAAATAATGTAAAGTTACGGAAATATGTATAGAAGGGTATAATTATAATGCATCCAAATCATTTGAAAACTTTCTCAAACTAAGATTGTGAATGGGAACCCTGAGCAATAAATCAATATCATGTTCCATTGTGTCTTAAAGTATATATTCCTATAAAAAGTGGAACAAATTTTAAAAAAATCTAGTCTTTATAAGTAGTCATCAAGTGTTACCAAACCAGATTTTTTTCATTTGCCAGATAGGCCTCAGGGGGCATGCTGAGATACTGGGGTTTGCAGCAGAGAAAAGATTTATTCACAAGGCAGCCAAGCGAGGAAATATGAGAACAAGTTTCAAGTCTGCCTTCCTGAAGGCACATGGCTTGAGATATTTATAGGATGAAGGACGAGGGTGGTCTCAGTGGTGGGGAAAGACATTTGTGGTGGGAAATGAAAGGTAATTGGGGTTCTGCACAGGTGTATCTGAGTTACGTGCTTCTTTGTGGGATGTATGTTTAAAAATGGAGGCGCTTACCATGAGCTGATGGTGGAGTTTCAGACTCTCTGTCAAATGGTCATTCAGTGTACGTGTTAAAAGGCCCAGTTTTAGGGTCCCTGGTCCCAACCAGTCTTAGCCAGCTTGAGCTAGAGCTAGACACATCTGACTCCAAGTTCTTGGAAAACACCTCAAGCAAGTATCTTCCTATTTAGGCTCCATGACGCTTGGAGGATACGCAAATTGCAACAAAATAATTAAGGTGAGCTTGCTCAGTGGAAGCTGGCTACACACAGAAGGGGATTTTAGCAAGCTGTAAGGCAAGCTCAAGAATCTCTGTTCGCCACTGGTTTCTGTTAACCCTAAAGGGCCTGGTTTCATAAGAATCAAGAAGGGGTTAATAAAAGCATTTTAATGATTAAATCTAGAAGCATTTTTTTGTGATCTTCATTGCAGTCAGAAATGCCTTTTTCTTTTAAGTCCTCACTACCTTATCACATTGGAGTTTTTTTAGGCAAAATGAATAAAGAGAGAAAGCATTTCAATATTTTTTCAAATGTGATAATTTCCCACCCTTGCTTCAAAGCTGTTGATGGCTCCATTATGGTCCAGTTGTGATTTTCAAAACCATTAGCTATTTTACTCCATCTCCCCCTTTTTTTTCATCCAGCCTAGTGTCTCAATCAACTATCTAGTCATAGAGGGTTACTGAGGTTCTCAGAAATTACCCTACACTGTTTAACTTGACACCTTTGCAAAACTGTTCCTTTTGACTTCACACAGCGTGGCTCAGTTCTGCTCATAATTTTTGTAGACATAATTCTTGTTTACTTTTCAAGTTTCATGTTAGACATCACCTTGTCTGAGGGCCTTTGCAAATGATTCAATATTGTTTTACTTTCTGCTTATATACATGTCCAGAGTGCCTGTATCGTGGTATTTACCACATGCTATTAAACCTGACTGTAAACTTGTATTTTTCCTTATGTTATCTGACTGAGGACAGGCCTGTGTCTCCTTTAGTATTTTATTCCCAGAATCTAAACCCTGCTTAACACATGGTATGGGCTCAGTAAATGGATGCTTCCATACGTTTGTTGTGTTTCCAACACATTTGTGGAAAAAGAGGGAATTATTTGAAGACAATGCTAATTCTTCAAAAGAATCTCAAATAAATTACAGTTCTTTCATCTATAATCATATACTAAATTTGTTTTCAATCTGCAAGTGATTTAAATCTTCTAAATTCATTATGAGCTACATAAAAATATTCATTTTCCCAGTAACTAGAGAAATATATAAAAAAGTTTTTAAAAATCTGAACCTCCCACTGACTTTCTGGAGTTCTTTCACACTGCAATCTAAAAGATTTATTCAGAATAATGATCATACATCATCATAGTGTTTATTTGGAATGGATTTCATTATATATCTCAGCAAAAGTGCATATCTCAGTGTAATGAAACTTTAAATAATATTTCACACAGAGTAGGGTGGATTCAAGGGATCAAGGAAAAGTTTTAAAAGATACGAAACTTTATGAAACCGATTATTATTTTTTCTCCTAAATTTCAAATTTTGGAATGTGACTCACATTACAGAAGTTGATGTGGTACATTATAAAATAATAGTTTCTGCTTCTGTGGACTGACTAGCCCAGCAGGTGTCACTTGCACAATATTTCATGTTACCCTGATGATCCCGTACAGGTTTTGTACACGTTGGCAATAATGTTCGTGACAGTTGTGCTCAACAACTTAGGTGATAAAAGCAGTGCTTTTATACCAGGTACTCCTCATCCTACCTGTCATGTCATTTTCAGCAAGAGGATTATATTGTCGTCTCCTCTTTGATGACACTATGGCTTACATGACTTAATTCAGCCAGTAAAATCGTGAGCATGAGTAGTGGGCATCATGTCTTTTCTGAGCAAAGGCTTTCTGAGTTACCTCAGCTTGTCATGCTCATTTTTCCTCTGTACTAAGGTTAGTAATGTCCCAGAGAAGGGCCACTACAGAACTGTGAATTCTGGGGAGGTGGCATGAAGCAGAGATGCAGTTGATCACGTGAGATGCCACCTTCCTTCTAGCTGTGCAAACTTTAACTCATGACTTAACCTCTCTGAGCCCCAGTGTTCTTATCTGAAGACATGAGTGATGATATCCTCTCATGTCATTTTTATGCGTAATTAAATGAATATGAAGAAACCAGTTAAATGCCTGAAAATATGTGTATAAGCAATAAATGATGGAAATCTTTGTTCATAATCTTTGATGTTTTGCTGGAAGAAAGTCCTTCTAGGCTCTCTTTTAATATTAGTATATAAGTTTTTAATATTCAGAAAGCAATGGAAAATAACATAAAGAACCCCCATATATATATTTAACAAGAATCAATATTTGTTGCTGATAAAAATAATGAAGATTATTGTAATAATGAGAATAATCTCATTTTTCTGCTCCATTTGTGTCCAAAATAAATTGTAAAATCAGGTCATCTCATCCCCAAATGTATTTCTAAAATTAAGGGCGTCCCCAGTACATTGCAACTATCATAGCTAAACAAATTAGTGATTCCTTAATTTCATTTAATAATTCATACTTTAAAAAATTTTACTAATTATTTACATAATAGCCATACAGTTGTTTTTTTAGGACTAGGATTCAAATAAGGCCTTCATATGATCTTTTCTTATGTTTCTTAAGTCTATCTTTTTGTGCAACTTTTGGGGATATTTTTTACATGTAAAGAAAAGTAGAAACAAACAACATAATAGCATCTATTTACCTGGAATCTAGATTCAATTGCTAGTATTTTGCTATATTTAGTAAATCTTTTGATCTATTGAATCATCTGTCTAACTGTATTGCTAAACTATTTTAAAGTGAATTGCAGAGGTCCTAACACTTAACCCTTAACAATCCATAACACATTTCAAAAAAAAAGTTTATTAACCAATATATTTTATGTGGTAGACACCTAAAATCAATATTCCTAATATTCAATACCAAGTTCATTTTAATATTTCTAAGATGTTCCTTAGCTGGGATGAAAAAGCAGAGAGGTATACGCTGGAGAGTAAGTGATTAAAAAAACAAGCTCATACAGGGGAGGGTATAGCTCAGTGGTTAGAGCACATGCTTAACATGCACGAGGTCCTGGGTTCAATCCTCAGGTCCCCCTCTAAAAATAAATAAACCTAATTACTTCCCCATCCCCAAAATAAAATAATTCAATAGTAAATAAAATATTAAAAAAACAAGCTTGTATATGTGTCTACCTTCAGCCTGGTTCCAGAGCACCCATGTGCATCTAGAGACATGGAGAAAGTGGCTTTCAAAAGACAAATTTAAAATGAAATGAATCCACAATGTTCCTGTTTAAGGAGTGTTCCTTCCTTCCTGGTGGATGGTAGCACAACGGGATTCCTTAGACACTGTTGGAAGTGGCAGTGCATGGGGATGGCCGCTGGGGTATCACACGAATACTAGCACTCATGATGATGAATTATACTAATATTGTGGGTTATCAGATAAGAAGAACTCTGATGATGTATTACAGCAATACATCATCAAAGCATTTGTGATCGTTGTCTTTCTCACCAATCTAAGTCAAGTCAGAAATTCCATTAAAAGGGTAAAATGTTAAGTCTGGTATGGCTTTTAACCTGTTTGTCCAGGTTAAAAAAAATATAGAGTCTTTGAGAAAGGGCATGATGCTTGTAGTTTCTATCAAAAATACAAATAACTACAAATCATCATTATTTTGCTTTAGTGCTTAACATTTGCATCTCATAAACTCACTTTAAAAATAGTATATATGTCATGAAGTTTTGCTTTGTATTGACAGAACACAATTTTATATCCTCTGTATTTACAATAACTTTCATGCTTGATAGAATAGTCTGAATGAGGCTAACAATAGAGACAGTATTATGTAATTCAGGGACATTGAATAAAATAAAGTCGAATTGTTCATATTAATCATCTTACTTAAAAAAATAAAACCTAGAAACTACTATTATACAATGAGGAATTAGCACCTGAAATTTACTCCAGGAATCAGGAAAACATTGATATGGATGATGATGTGATTAAAAGAACTGGAAAGTAATTCTGAACATTGGAGAGAAACAGGTTTCTTTGTGGGGTGGGCATTGTAAGAATGGCAGGAGAAGAAAAAAAGGAAAATTAGGGAATATTAGAAACCTCTACCAGCAGGAAGTTCAGACTCTTAAAGGATGTGTAATTGTTTAATTTTAAAATAAATTATGTTTCTAGAAAAAAAGTTATAAATAAGTCACAATTCAAATTTAATACTTTTATGTTACAGAGAAGTAGAACGTTTCAGACCAAAACATAATGTCATAAATCTTGATGCTCTTGCTAATAAATGTAACTTGTGCTTCTATACATAAAAATTTTTCCAATAATGACAAAAATATACAAACTAGAAAGTATATGTTTGGTAGCCAGTTCAATTACATCTGTTGCCTTCAATTGATTTAACTGATTTAAGTATTAATCTAAGTGTGTGTCAGATAAAGGCTTTATTATTTCATACTTTTACCTTTTTAAATGACAATCCCATAAAACACAATATTATATAGTCAAATATAATATAATATCTTATAATAATTCAGTGAGTGGATGTGACTACATGGGCGTGCATTAAGATAGAATTGACAAACAAGAACTAACAAAAGTCATAGATCTTGCAGTTAGTGTAGTTATAATATACTCAGTGAGCCAACTAACAGTAACACTGCTACTACTACCAATTATAAAAAGCTTTGCCTCATCAAGTGCAGCAGTGTTTGAGGCCTCCCTTTGTCTTCATATTGACTCTGGAAGGTGAGTGGCCCATGGATTAAGATCCTGGACTTTGGATTCCAATAAATCTGGATTTGAATCTCAGCTCTTTGATTTATCATGTATGTGGATTTGTAATAGTTAAGTGTGTAGATCTCTTAATATCTCTTGTTTTCATCTGAAAAATGGAAAATAGAAAGAATATATATGTATATACATATATATGTATCTAATAAAGAGTGTGTGGAACTAAGGAGATAATATGGCTTTTGTCGGCTTACTGCAGTATTTTAGAGGTCGGAAGTACTCAATATACCATTATTATCTGTTTCTTTTACATTTTCAAATTAGGAAAACTAAGGACAAATTTTAATCAAAGCACTTAGAAAGGAAAAATGAATTGCAAACTTGTTTCCTTGACTCTTTGATACACAATTCTTTGCCTCATAAAAACTTAAATCAATCAGTATTCGGGTTAGTAGCAATGGCTTAGTTTGTCCATTTGTTTACTTTTCTGAAATGAATAAAGAGCTCTATGAGCTTGTTGGCTGTATTAATTAAGGAAAAGCTTCCTAGACAAGAGGAATTTTCTCTTTTCTAAGAATTGTGGTAGGATAATGTATTGAATTAGTGATTAAAGTTGGCTTTTTCTTTTTGAATATAAAAACCCTCCTTCATTGGTGGGGATGAAGAAGAAATGCCCACAATGATGTGTTTTCCCAGCTGGGCTGGAGCCCAAGGCTGGGAGTGAAGCTGGAGCGGTGAAGGGAAGCTCAGTATTTCTGTAGAGAAAGATGTATTCATTTCTGAAGGGATTCGCACACAGCACACACACAGTGGCTTTCCTCTAAAAGATTTCTGAAGATGGGAGGGAGAGGTGGGAATAAACACTAAGAATCATGGCTCTTGGGTGCCTTCCAAAAACAAACAAGCACAAGAAAAGGGAAAGCAGGGCTTTGAGGCACCTACCGTTCCATCCGTGTCTGTGTTAACATGAGCGTTGACCCTTGTGGACCCACGCAGCAGAGGGCCCCACCCAGTTCCTCTGAACTGAATATATTTTTTTATATATATACATACATATATATTTGTGTGTATATATATAATTGTGTGTATATATAATTCATATATACACATGTATTTGTATGTATGTGTATATATACAGATACATATATACATATACAGTTGCACCGAAGGAGGCACATGAACCCAAAAAACCACTGGATTCAAAGCAAGTTACATTTGAATGAGTAAACAAGTTTGTTTTCTTATACACTAGGGAGGGTGTGTACCATGGTGGTAGCACAAAAATCAATTGCCAGTTGGCTGATGTCGAATTCCCATAAGCCATGGCATGAGCTTGAACAAGTTGTGTAACCTTCCTACACTTCAGCATCCTCAGCCATGTGATGGTATTTACAACACCTGTAATATAGATCTGATGGGATAATAAGTGAATATAAAAATATAAATTTAGTGCAGTCTAAGTTTAAAAAATATTTGCATAATTATGTGGTTGAAATAAAATAATTCTTACTGCTTGTAAGAGTAAAATTGCTATGGAATACCCAGTAATGATAAATTATTACAAGTAATAGTGAGTGTGAACGAGGACTCAGGGACACAAGGGGTGTTTCTCAGAATTACTTATGATAAATTGGAATAATTTAGTTTTTAGTCTAGTCACTGTGTACCTCTATATTTACAAAACTAAATACTGCTTCTATAACAATAAAAAAGAAGCTACAAACCAAGCTGGAATATTTGCATGATTTTATTAGTAAAGATAAACAGTTATCTTCTCTATCTAGGATATAGCTTATGTGGAAACAAAAGATGATAATTCAATTTAGACAAATGTAACCCTGTGTTTAGTCTGGGAATTTTTACTTACAGTGTAGAAGTATACAATCACTGTTGATAATGATTATAATAACAGTAGCCTGTCTAAATATTTTGATAATATATATGATCTCAGACTATGAAAGATTTTGTGGTAGATTTCAAGATAAAATTTCTTTCTAAGAATGAACTTACACATATGTATATAATTTCTTCACCTCTAAATTGATTTCCCCTCGATAGCTCCCAAAATAACTGTCAAATAATTAAAAATAAAATATTAATAGAGAAATAATAAGCATGTTTATAAAAAACTTTGATTAGGTAAGAAAAATTGCTTACTCTTATGTTACTTTAAAAATGCCTGCCTTTGAATACTGTTGACAAGCCTTATATATCAAAAGTCTTTTGATATCTATACTTTAAATTACACAGATTTTTAAATATTTTAGGAGAGAATATTTATTCCAAAATACAATTCTTAAATTGAAAGACTATGCAAATTAAATTACACTTATAAAATTATGAGGTCTTTTTTTTCTCTCTCCTGATATACTGTAATGCAGTGTTACATTTTTCTCTTTTCCTCTACAGATCATAATAGTGTTTTAATTGCATTAGGAAGGACATACGTTACATGTAGGGGAAGGCCACATTTTATTCTTTTAGATTACAAAAAGGTCATGGACTATTTGGTTTTGAAAGGGACCTTTGCAATTATTTCATCCACCCTCTCCACTTTACAGAGAGAGGGACCACGTTCCCCAAAGTGACTTGCAGAAGGTAAAACTAGCCATTGGCAGAGCTTGAAATGGAACTCAGGCCTGTTTTGTTCTGTTTTCTTCTGGGTTGTGAAAAACATCGTATTCATTTTATAGCATGTACGTTTCTGACATTACTTACACAGTTGTCATGGAACACCTTTGGAACGGGAGTGTGTGTGGTCAACCGTGTTGGGCGGGGTGGTGGGGCATCTTCTTTAATGCGAGTGGGCTTTACTTGGGCCTCTGTGAAGGTGACAGCTAAAACTGATTGCGGGTTTCTTCGCTGCCAGCCTGCTGTTTTCAGCCATGGGCTAGAGACAGTGGAACGTGAAAGTAACAATATTTTGAAATCCATTAGCTTCTCATGAAATGAGTTCTCAGATAAGTCTTATAGAGAGTTAGAAACAGAAATGAATAAATAACTAGCTCTGCATTATAACAATGATGTTGTATGTCAGGTAGTAGGAAATGATAAACAGGAGCCTCAGTAAAATGCTCTTCAGTGAAGTAGGTCTCTGTCTGGCAGTGAGCATGCCTCTATGTTACATTCGTAGCATGAACATTATATTTAAATGAAATATATCAACACAGCTCATAGTGTTAAATGTAACCACAACACTGCAGTTGTGTATTTATGTGAGAAATCAGATGTGACCTAAATTCCGGGAAATGGTCTGCTTTGGCACACATTCTGAGACGGCATGCTCTGCTTCTCAGACTTTGAGGCAAATGTTAATGAGATTAGACAGAAAAGCCTCATCAGTTTTTTCTCTGGGGCTTCATTTTGGTTTTGTGTTTTCTTAGCTTCTCATTCAATTGTCTCCTGTATCTGATCCTCTGAATCGTGTTACCATCCAGCTTCTAGGGTAGTTTTATTTAGTTTGTTTATTTCAAATTCTGCAGCCTGCAGAAGTCCTGATTTTATGTAATAGTCAAATAACATAATCGAAGTTTCCTTCTTAGGTGCCAGAGGGAAATATAGTAATTGATCAGGTTCTTTTCCCACTAGGATTTCTGAAACTCCCTGGAGAGTATTTGAATGTTCCATTAAGACTTCCTGTCTGCTTGAGACCTGTGCTTGCTTCTACTCTAGTTAAAAAGAGTGCTGATGAGTGACATGTGTTCCAGCTCACCTCACCCACTAAGGACGTGAAGAAATGTTAGCACGACCTGATGCTTGAACTTGTCTGGAGGATCTGCTTGCCAACCACATGAAGATTTGGCAACCCTGATTTGTCCTGAGCTTTTTTTCACAGACAGAATTAAGAGAACACCACAGAATGTGCCTGTAACTCTTCTCTTGACTCCTATTCCTATCTTGACCCCCAGGTTCTGAACTTCTCATTCTAGAAAACATGTCTGCAAGTTTTGAGCTACTGTAACATCACTGCCATGGCTACAGTTTTGCAGGCAGTGGAGTTTGGTTCAAATCAAACATTATTGTGATTCATATAACCATAGCATGAAAGTAGGCCAATTACAGCGTATTGAATTCTTAAATGATACAGAAAATGAAGTGATCAAAACATTGTCTGGGGTTATTGTTAAACCCACTGAGTAGAAATGATGCTGCATATTATTGAGCTTCCACGGAAGAAAGTATTGCTGCGGGGGCAGAAAGACAAAATGATAACAGGGGATTAGGGTACAGACAATGAAACACACTTGGTGATAATACATTTGTTCTCAAGTAGCACTAAGGAGCTTCTCTTCCTTTCGTCTAATTAATAGTTGATTTTCTGGTCAAGTGCACTATTGATCAATTTGCACTGAAGCCATTTCTTCATCATTAGCTTTCCAGACTTTTTCTTTGCCTCGATTTTCCTCAGATACCAAACCTTACAAGATTATAGAAGACTTGCTGCTTAGCAACAGTCTCATTTCTATAACTGAAATGGTTGAGTGCACAACATCACCTTTCTTGGGGAAGAAGTCAGATGTTTCCCTGTTTCCAGTGTTTGTTCCATTTAGTTACTGATGTAAGATATTTAGTTATTTTTAATTTTATCTTTCCTACGTGAGTGTTTCCAGTTTTTGTAATTGTATATAGCTGTGTTGAGACAACGATAGTTTTTGTCCTTTACAGGTACACTCAGAAACTTATTCCTGGTTAAAAAAAAAAAATACTAGCAAGAAAAAAGACAAAACCCTATTCGCTTATTCTCAAAAACTCTTTTCAAACTTGAAAAGAGAAATTTGGGAACTTCTTATATAATAATGGCTATCTACTCTTCCATTCTCAAGGATTAAGGAGTACAGACATTTATAGGTAAACAAGTTGCCTGTAGTAAATTCCTTTAACAAAAGAAAGTTACTTTTCATAAATTTTCTGTTTTCCACCCACACCTCAATGACAATTATACCATTTATATCTGCTTGATATAAAGTATCCTGTGTGTTTTGTATATAATATTTAAACATAATTTACAGGTATGCATAGACATGGCTATTGTGATGTTCTAAGACTACAGTGTAATTTTGTATAAAATCAAACACACCAGGAGTGGGATGTAGAAACAAGACCAAAAAAAGAATAGGGGGAAATAATATATATGGTTGAGTATAGCACAGGGAACCATGTTCCATTCCTTGTAGTAAGCTATAATGGAAAAGAATCTGAAAATATGTATGTATATGTATAACTGAATCATTTTGCTGTGCACATGCAATTGACATTGTACATCACCTGCATTTCAATACAGAAATTTAAAAAGTTAATAAATATTAGAATTAGGGGCACAGATCCCTGTGCAGTTGAAACTCCTAGTTTCACTTTTGTGGGACCTTCATATCTGTGGTTCCACTTCCATAGATTCAACCAAGAGCAGAATGTATAGGGGAGTAGCACATAGTTACTGAAAAAATATCAGCATGTAAGTGGACCCACACAGTTCAGACCTATATTGTTCGAGTCAACTGTACAGCCCTTTCAAGGAAATAAAGCATATTCTAGATTAGAAAATATCGTACCAACCACTGGGGACAAACCAAAGTAGCCAGTGCGTTCTTTTTCCATGTTGCAAAATAAATGTCAAAGAATTTAAGTGTGCAGAATTTGGACTAAAAGCCCTCTATGCTTAGCCTACCATTGCAGACCTCAACACAGCTCACTGGAATGTAGAGCAACTTAGAAAATGTCATACTTATTTATTTAGAATTTTTTTAATAATTTAAGAGAGAAGTCAGTCGTGAAAACTTAGTAAGTACCCTTGGTGGGAGATTCTATATGCAAAAATCTAGAGTCCCGTAATGAAATGTGTTTTTTAAATGTTCTTATCAGTCACTTTTACAGTTATTTCCTTGAGTATGTTTGCCTGCTACAGTCACCAGGTGGCAGAGGGTATACACAACTGTGCACTGAGATTGCTCTTGTCAGATGACTTCTTTGTATGTTGTGGGATGAAATT
Organism: Camelus bactrianus; assembly: GCF_048773025.1. NCBI lineage: Eukaryota > Metazoa > Chordata > Mammalia > Artiodactyla > Camelidae > Camelus > Camelus bactrianus. The sequence continues at coordinate 94,591,214 of NC_133542.1, forward strand.
CCTGTGAATCAGTACTCAGAGCTGCCTACAGAGCAAGGCATAACTTTTCTCATTGTCATCTTATTTGTTAAATTTAGTGGCATTTTGGAAGAGAAAGGGAAATAAAATATATATTCCATGGTGGTACTCAACTAGAATTCCACATTCTTATTTTAGAGGCAAGGATTAGATCGATTTTGTAATCAACATTGAAGAGCATTTATATAGAGATCTGAAGTTTAGTCAGTTACTGTTTTTTTTTTTTTAAATGCTCCTGTTACAAGGTGGCTGAGGAAATATACTTTTGTACTGTTGTGCGTGGAAAGGAAATTGATCTTGTCAGATGTCTTCCTTGTAAGTTGTGTTGAAGAAATTCATTTAAATGGTACCACAGAATTGACTGACCACAGAGCCAGCTATAACTGATAACTGAAGCCTCTAAATCTCACTCATTGCCAGTTTCTAAGATTTTGGACATTTGATGTGAAAAAATGTGCTCCTTAGGGATGCTGAAATGAAGTGGCTCAAACTGGGTGACTTAAGACAACAGAAATTTTTCTTTAGCAATTCTGGGGCTAGAAGTCCAAAATCAAGGTGTCAGCCAGGTGGCCCTCTCTCTGAAGTCTTTACAGAAGGATGCTTTCTTGCCTCTTGCAGCTTCTGGTGCTCCAAAGCTTTCCTTGGTTTGTAGCAGTGTACCTCCAGTCTCTGCCTTCCTCTTCACATGATGTTCTCCTAGTGCTTCTCTGTCTCCTGAGAGCCTTGTGAACCCTTGTGAGTTTTGTGTAGAGTCTCTGAGCATAGGATGTCTCAGATCATCAAACTAGTCGTGCATGTTCACTGGATATTCAACTCAAAAAATGGGAAATCTAGACCTAGCTTTCCTGATTTTCTCACCCCATTTCCTGATGAAGGATGTTTGTCTTTACTTACTAATAAAATAGTATTATAATTTTATTACAGTAGAATATTTATTAATCCACACATCTTTTTGCTCAACATACTTCCATTGATGCTGGCTATTCATACGAATAGTACTCTCTCTTTTTTTTTTTTGCATTTAACTAAACTGAATATTCATGCATGAAGGACAAATGCACATAGATAATACAAGAAAAGGTATTCATGTCACAAGAACTGAATATTTCTGTATCCTGTTTAAAGAAGGAAATGCACAAATTATTGACTTAACTGTACATCGAACTAGTACCCTAAGAGATTGAGGCTAACTTATGAACTTATATTTCTAGGAATAAATGAATGGTTAAATAGATGGATTGATGGATAGGTGAATGAATGGTTGGATAAATCACATATTTATAGATTTACTAAGTCATTGCCAATCATGTATTTATATTCTAAATAGCATGTTGGAGGCTCACATTTTAACAGATTTCTGCAGGTGGCATTAGCAGTCTTGTGCAAAGATTTTTATAAGAATTTTAAAGTGAGCTTCTAGTTTTGCTGTATCTAGTAAAAGTATACATGCTTAACCATATGTCATCTATAAAACATTTATTTTGAGGTCAATAGTGCCATAATTCTCATTTACTTTCTCTTACTACCTGTGTACTTCCTAAGGGTATACAAGGCTTATAGAAATATTCATAAAATGTATAAATTCTGGGAATGTAGTTATAATGCATTAATATGTCCAAGCACTCCTTGTACCGCCAGTGTGCTTTGGAGGATTTAGAACTCCTCCGGATAATTTGTTTTGCTAAAAATATATAGCTTAAAAATTCAGGCCACTAATGTATTGAACTTTTCATCATCACATTTTAAAAATAAATTCTCTACAGACATAGAGATTATGAAAATCTCAAAGTAGAGCCATTGAAATGCTTTCAAAAGTCATCAGAGTGTTTCTTCTTGCACATTCTTTACACTTATTTTGAATTGTGGATCAGAGTAACAGTCATTGAATAAAAATTGAATTCCCCTTGTGCACACAGGACCATTTCTTTCAGGGCTGGAGAACTTGAAGTTTCCACCCAAGGAACTTACTCTCTAATGGAATGTGCAGAGCTGGCCTGCAAAATCTAGGAGACGAGAAGGCAGTTCTGTGATCAGACCTACAGAAGTATTCTTCAAGGACTAAAATACAGGAATCTAAGGAGTCTCAGGGAGGCGATGGGGCTTTTACTGACTCTTGAAAGTGAGAAAGAATTAGGCAGGGTGAAAAATAAAAAGTAAATCTCAAAAGCAAAAATAAATAATGAGAACATGTTGATCTGTATAGGATTAGAGTAACACGGAGATCTATTTCATCAAAGGGAATGACGTGGTTTGGAAGTTAATGAGAAATAAAGTGGGGCGGCTTTATGGAGGGTTCTGAAGGTGAGACAAGATGTTTTCGGACAATTAGGATATACTGGCTTATTGAATGACCTGACTTTAGCTTATGTAATCTTCTAAGTATATATAATATATGAAAATTTTATATTATCATATCAATAGCACTGTGTTGATATTCAATATTAATTAATATTGATTTATCATTATATCAATATTAATATCAATATGATATAAAGAATATAATAAATAAAGACTTTTTTTAAAAAACACAAGCTTATAGGTACAGAGAACAGATTGATGGTTGCCGGAGGTGGGGGTTGGGAGCAAGAGAAATGAATGGACTCTTTTTGTTTTTTGAATTTTAAGTAATTAAAAAAAAATATATATATATATATATGAAACAGAACTTTATTTTCCTGTAACTATAAATTCAAACTTTACCAAAATTCTATTTCTCATCTATGGTTGAAATAATTTTAGACACGTTAATTTTTCCATTAGCTTTCTGTACTATTAACAGTCTTATTTTTGTGTGTATTATCATGGCCTCACCTTTGGGAATGCACTTTGGTGATTTGTGAAGGCATGTTAAGTGTGTGTGTGTGTGTGTGTGTGTGTTTGTGTTTGCACGTGTGTATGTACTGTTTTGAATGGTCCTTTTATGTCTGGATCATTGCTTAGTACACAGCATGTTCCTTAGTTCCTCCCAGCATGAAACGCTCTATGTGGGATGTTTCACGATGGCTCTTGGCTGGTTGATTGTATAACAGGGGAAGATGCCTGATCTCTTCCAGCGGAGACCTAGCACAGATCACTCTAACCATAGCCTGTAGCTCTTAGATGTTATTCCCAGGACCAATCTCTCTATCTTCTAAATTTCAAAAGATAAGCCAGACTCTTCTGTTGGTTCCATGATGTTACTCAATTTGCCTGGGAGTGGTTGTAGTAGACACCCTGCTCCATCAGTATTCTAGCTGAAAATTGGAGCTACAAAATTTCTGTGTATTTAAAATATGCAGATGACTTCTTAGATAGTCCCAGAATGGAGGTAAGATAACACTGCCATGACTGCCTTTCGTATAATCTGTGAAAACATTTTGCCTGTAATGTTGGGATATATACCAATATCTTTTTTTTTCAAATCGAGGATTCAGACAAAATTCTAGTCTTATGCATATTCTCTTTTAACTTAGAGTTACAACAGTAGGGAACAGTCACGGACGTTAGAGCATATTACAGGTAGAAAATTTGACTGGCCATGTTATATGTTATGAACTTGAAGAAAAAATAACATCTCTTAATCTGGAATAGTTCCGTGGTCTTTCTTGATATTTCATAATCTTTATCTTTCTGGCAAATGGTGTATGTTTGTAGTGTGAGCCTAACTTTGGAGTTGCCTCAGATCTCCCCATGTTTAGACTCTGCTCACCTGTTCTTGGTGGAGTGTCATAGAAACAGTGCTGTGTTCTGCTCAGCGCGTCATATCGGGAGGCACGTGATTGCTCTTATCACTTGTGACGTTCACTTTGCCGCCTGGTTGGGGATTTGATATTAGATTTCTCCATGGAAAAGTTCTTATTTTCACTTTTTAAATTAATAAGCACTGTGTGAGGATACACTTTGAATACAAACTAGTATCTTTTTCTTCATCCACCTTTTACTCGCTCAATTTACATTTGTTGATTTTTATGGTCTAAGTTATTATTGTGTTTTGTAACTTCATCATTTATTATATGTTGACCAGTTGGCACCCTTCTGTGAGCCATAGGCTTCCATTCTTCCCTATGTATTTATTCACTGACAAAGTTCAGCACATGAACTCTCTGTTGATTTGTTGGGATGGTCAGATTGTCACTGATCTGTCTAATGAGAGTAACTTCAAGCTGGCTCCTATGATTTTTTGACATCTCTCTATCAGTATTTGAGCACATTTTAAATTTCTGGCTCTCTGTATTACGTGTCCTTTTTATCCTTCCACTTCACCAGCCCCACAATCAGTCATTTGTCCATGGAGGCCTGTTTCTTTTAATAGTAAACATTATTTGGGAATTAAATCTGAGCACTAGGTGTGCTCCATGTCCCTGGGCATCACTGTTTTAAGCCTGTTCAGTGGAACTGACAGAAAATAAATGTATATACAGACTGGCTGATGTATTTGTGCCTGTGTGTATGTATTTCTCAGTCACTCTATCCATCCATCCATCTCTCCATCCATCCGTGTATTTATCCATCTGCCTATCCATGCAGTCTGTCTCTTCAGAATACATACAACCTGTATTTAAAGCAAACTCTTCTTAAAACTAACAATAGTACATATTAAGGACATAAAATTGATCCATTTAAATTAACAAATATTAGTGCAATTAGGTAAGAAATCCTTACAGTCTGTTCTCATTACTCATTGTGGTGATGTTCTAGAAAGTCACTGTGAACACTGAATGGGTGGATACTGACACGTTGCACCGTGGTGAGTTACCAGTTTAGGTTCCTAAAAGCTTCTGGTCACACCACGGTTATCAGCTGGTCAATACACATGTTTAACATATGTTTCTGTTTCAAGACACTTGTTTTTAATACTTTGTTGACCTCATTAACATTGACCTCACAGCCAGCAACTCTTACACTTGTATTTTCTCCATAAAGCATACACAGCCTTCTTGCACTTGAGAACGTTTTAGGAGTACACTTTGGGATCATTTGAAACAGAAAGATCACAAATAAAAGCACATTTTTTAAATGGCACTAAACAGACCATGAACAGGACACGTATTTATAGGCTAAGGCTGGAAACAAGAAGGAAGAGCACTGCATTATTAGATCTTACACAGAAACATGCATGAATGCACAACTCAGATTATCTGCCACTCTACGCATGTCTGTGAATGACTGAGAAAGCTCTATGTGTGTGAATTCACAAAAGAATTGTAGCATGTAAGAGAATTCTCAAATATGGAATCTGCAAATAATGTGCATCAACCATACAGTTATCCATTGTCCTGTGTGCTTTTCATTTGCCAGGTATAGTAATACTGTTCCAGAAAAGAAGCATAGGTAAAACAGAAGCAGTAACTTAGCAGGGCACGGAGGGCAAAAGAATGAGTGCTGTGACGGTTAGCTCTGTGTATCACCTTAGCTGGGCCATAGTGCCCAGAGGCTTGGTCAAACACCCATCTAGTTGTTGCTTCCAAAATGTGCGTGGACTTCATTTAAGAGTGGAAGGCTTTGGGGGAGGGCATAGCTCAGTGGCAGAGCCCGTGACTAGTATGCATGAGGTCCTGGGTTCAATCCCCAGCACCTCCATTAAAAAAGATAATAAATAAGTAAATCTAATTACCTCCCCTCCTCCAAAGAGTTGAAGTCTTTAAGAAAAAAAAAAACCTGAGGGACCTCCACACCCACCCCCCTCGAATAATTTCTGCCTCCAGACTGCCTTCAGATCAGAGCTGCACCTCAGGTCAGTTTTTTCCTGGGTCTCCAGCCTCCAGGCCTGCCCTGCACATTTCAGTCTTGCCAGTGAGCCAATTGCTTAAAATAAGTCTCTATGCGTAGGCACACGTACATCCTACTGGGCCAGCTTCTGTGGAGAGCTCGGACTAATACAGTAGCCGATGTCAATTATCATGTTATAACAACCTGTTTTATATGCAAAATATAGCAAGTGCTAACAAAGCAGTGGCTGTTGTCCTTGGTAAGCACTCACTTGGAATAGACAGACTAAGTTACAGGTAATTCCTGGGTTAAAAGAAGAAAACTTAAGAATTTGATCTTTAATTTCAGATCTGCAGACACATTGCACACTGTGGTGAAGCATACTTGCCCAGAATGAGCTTTGCTTGGGTACTCTGACTCCATAATTTTGCTCTGATGCCCACGTCCTCACTGTGAGTAACCAAAACCTTTGTGCACCAAGGATTCATGGTCTGTAAATTCTACGCTATCAATTACCTTTTATTGACTGTGCTTTCTTGGTGATGGGTTCCTAGAAGTTTATTTTCATTGAGGCCTGTGAGGCTCATTTTGTAAGGGAGGAGGAAATTATGACCTTTTGCTTAGAAAAAGCCAAGAAATGTAACATGGTTAATCGCACCCAATTCTGTGCTATGACTTGCTCAGCCCTGGTGTGACTGTGAGGCATTTCCTCTGAGCGGACGAAGGACGTGGATCAGTGACACCGATTTGTGTTGCTGCTGCTTTGTTGTGGAGGGTGGTCTATTTTCAATAATTTATAGTCCTCGAATTGATATCTTCATGTCTAAAGTCACCACCACTTACAAGGGAGCTCTGAAAAATCCATTGATCTACTTTACTGCCAAATGTGACTTCCTGTCTGATTTATAGCAGAGCAGTGGATTGTGAACGTTCACTTGTAAGTAGAGGTGATCACTTACATAAGCAGACTGCACCCTAGCTGTTAATCGTGATTGGCTTTGGAGTAGCAATGCTGGCATTTGAGCTCCTATCAATCGTGCTTTAGTAATCTGTTTGGGAGCAAGGAATGGCACCACCTGGCACAATGCATAGCTAACGGCATGCACCTAGTAAACGCCAGTTAAATATTAAAAAGAATTAACTTATTGCCAAATGGTAAACTGCACTATAGAACTTTGGATCTGAAAAGGATATAAGAAAGACTCGAGGAAATAATTGCAAATTTTGGCGTCTAAAATTTGATGCAAGTTAATGACTTGCATTGTATAAACTTACAGCTTCAGAAAAGATGTAATTTTGCAGAAAAGATATAACAAAAAAAATTCTCTAAGAATGTAAAAAAGTACAAAGTATTGAACCTGTCAAAATGGACAGAGAACTACCTGGGACCAGACATTAGGGGTTCTCAATTGAGCTTCATTAGGCAAGGTAACTGATTTGGGAAGCCAAATATGAGGTGAGTTTGGACAGATTTATGCAGCAAGAAGAATTAAAGAGCACACCCACAGAGAAAAATGAGTCATCATAAGAAATTTTTTTGATGTATTCAAAGGAAAATGTATACCATTCATTAAAAAAGAAGAAACCATGTTAGAGAAAGATTTTAATAAAAAAGTCTTAGAAGCTGGCTTTAACATTCTTCTTTTCTCAGACTTATGAAATAATGAAAGGGAAAATGTGAGGCTTAATTGAACAATGTGCCCATGAGTCTACAGGCAAAGACAAACTCACTTAGAGATTAGCTTGTGGTTTTGTTTCTTGTGAGCACTTGAAAGTCATCTCACTTCAGTCTAGTTTAGAGAACTCCAACCCGCCATGAGAAAATTGCTTTAAACCATATTCTTAATAAGCTAGACTGTGGTATCTCACTGCTTAAAACAGACTAATCTTAGAACTATCCCAGGGGGTGGGTGTTGGAAGCCCACATTTTCTCTACTTCAATATTTTCCTTTACAATTTTTATCAAAATGTTGGCTCCCCTAGTTTATCTGATTGGGAGAGATGGCCAAAGTCCAACACAAAAGAATAAACAAATTGTAATTGTGTCCCCCTTAAAGATGTGGGAGTCCTAACCTTTATTCCTGTGAATGTGACTTTATCAGAGATAAGATCTTTGCAGATGATCAAGTTCAGATAAGGTCATTAAGGGACCTCATAAAAATGGATATTAAGGGGTCATTTGGGCTCAGAGACAGACACCCATAGAGGAAGCGTGATGCAGTGATACAGAACGCCATCTACAAGCTGATGAACACCTGAGGCCATCAGAAGTGAGGGGAGACTCATGGAAAAGATTCCTTAGAAGGAGTCAACCTCAGTTTCAGAGTTCTAGTTCTCAGAGCTGTGAGATAGTAATTTCTGATGCTTAAATCACCTGGTTTGTGGCACTGTGTTATGTCAGTTCACACATGTCGATGTGCAGGTACAAATTGTTGTACAATAAAATATTTCTTATCAAATAGAAAAGGTTTAAAATTACATTTGCTGGGCTAACCTCAATTTCTGTCAACCTTCCATACGTATTAGCAAATGCTTATAAAAGACTGTCAAGAATTCTAGAGAAAATATTTTCCTATTTAGGAGAAAAACTGGAATATTCAGTTCAGTGCTATGTGGAAGTCTGGAGTCTATTTAAGTTTATGTAATCTGCTTATATTGTTTTATTTCTGAGCAAGTCTCCAGATAAAGACATTAAAAAAATAAAATAAAAGCATTATGCTAACATATCTTCATCTGTTGTTTGCACCGAATCCCTTCCTCAGCTTTTACATAATACAGCTCTGCATAGGAACCTCTGGTTTTCTCAGTTGTTATTTCAGGAACCATGGCCAGTTTGGCTTTGTATATAATGAGTCAAACTGTTTTTCATTATCTATTTATGACTCACATTCTTCCCCCCCGGCAAACTAGAAATATCTTTTACATTTCTATTTGTTCTTTCAAACTATTATTTAACATTTCATTTTTTTGCAATTAAAATGGTTCTTCATTTTTGAAGTATTGTTTTCCCCTTATCAAAAAAATGCCACCCATCATCCTTCTGCAGCCAAAGCTTTAATGAATGTATTTCTGAAAGTATGTGGTACTTCCACTTGGTTAGTTTCTGCTTTGAATTTTTACCTCCTTAAGTTTGCATTTCATTCCCTCTGGAGGTTTGCATGAAGCCACTGACAAGTGTTTTGTATTTTGTGATTCGGTGCTTGGCAGCGACCATAAGAGTAAAAGATAAGCAGGTGGAGTGGGCTGAGTAATGGTTCCCAAAGTTATCCAGATGTTTATCCTTGGAACTTGTGAATGTCACCCTATGTGACCAAAGCAACTTGGCAGATACCAGTAAGATACAGATTTTGCAGTGGGGCGATTATCCTAGATTAGGTAGGGGCCCCTAATGGGGTCACAGTGTCCTTATAAAGGAGACAGAGGCAGATCTGACTACACAGCAGAGGAGACAGTGATGTGACCATGCAGCTTCTGGCTCTGAGCCTGGAGCTGTGGACCACAGAATGCAAGGAGTACAGCTCCCAAAGCTGGAGAAGGCAAAGCTTAGATTCTACTCCAGAGCTTCAGAGGGAGCTTGGCCCTGCCGACACTTTGGTTTAGGCCTAGTTAGCTTTGTATTCATTTGAACCACCAACTTGCATGTTGTTTTAAACACCAAATTTGTGGTCATTTGTTACGCACCATAGGCAACTGAGAGAGCAAGGCTCCTCTTGGGAGGTGACCATTACTCCTATGAAGGAGATGGGGTCTCACTGAACAGCAGACCATTCATGTACATCTGCTCTGGGTGGATCTGAGTTAGGAAGACGGATGTGGAAGGAGCTGGGGCTGTGAGCTGAAAGGTAGGGATGAGGAAGGCAGAGCTGGGAGAGCAAGAATGGAATAGTGGGTGTATGACTGATGAGACCCTGTGATGGCAATCCCTCCCTTTCCTTCTGCACTCTGAATCTCCTGTGAAAACATTTTATTAGCTCCCAGGAGAGTTCTTTTTAAATCACAGGTTTAAGTGGCCCAGGGAGTATAAGTTTGATACTCAAGTGACAAAGTGCAACACAGAATAGAAGAGAAGCTTATTCTGTCCCCTTGGTCATGGAAATGAGCACAGTTTAAGTCCAATAAAAATCACAGTGAATAAAGTCCCCGTCTGTTATCATAAGACATCTGCACTTTTGGTTCTTCAGAAGACTGATCGTTGCTGCTCAGTCCTGGTTATGAGTGGGTTCCATCCATGGCAACGGTGAAGCCCTGCCTCTAAGTGGATTCCCAGCCTGAGCACCTTTGATGGGACCTGCAGCCAAAGAATCTTGAAAGTCTGTTCCTGATCTCAAATGTGTCAGATTTATAGACTGCAAATGATAAACCGATGAGATTTTTAAGGGAATGTGGAAGTCCTGTGTCACCAAGGCAGGATTAGAATACAGCACGAGGACTCAGTCTGAAGTACTTAACTCCTCTTTCCAAACTCACAACTAAGGCTTAGGGTCCGATGGACCTGGAATTGCTGTTGAGCGTCTCAAGGTCTCCTTTCAAGCTGCTTAGTGGGGAGGGAGGGGCACACTGTGTTTTTCAATCAACTCCATTCACTCCTCAGATAATTGTCCATGCTGGAAATACTTCTATGAAGTTAAAACAATAAACTTATTTGGCTCCCCAGAGATTCTGATGAAGTATGGCCAGGTTGAGTTTAAGGAGCATGTGGCTCATTAAGCAGGAATTTTTTGCTCACAGAGGGAGGTGATTTCAGAAAAATAGGATGCTTGGCAGCCATCCAACTTTGTTGTCTTTCCTGCCTTATCAAACCCTTCCCAGCTGAAGTCATCAGTACTGGTGCTGTGTATCTATGTGGTGGCTACTGTAAGCAATCAGGCAGTGAACACAGGGTGGATATATCTTTTCCAATTAATATTTTTCTTTTCTTCAGATAAATACCCATGAGTGGCATTGCTGGATCATGTGGTAGCTCTACTTTTAATTTTTTGAGGAACTTTCATACTGTTTTTCACAGTGGCTGCACCAACTTACATTCACACCAGCAGTGCATGAGGGTTCCCTTTCCTTCCCATCCTCAACCCATTTGTTATCTGTTGTCTTTTAGATGATAGCCATTCTGACAGGTGTGAGGTGATATCTCATTGTGAGTTTGATTTGAATTTCCCTGATACGTTGAACATCTTTTCATGTGCTTGTTGCTCTTCTGTATGTGTAGTTTAGAAAAAAGTTTGTTCAGATCCTCTGCCCATTTTTTAATCGGGGTGTTTGGTTTTTTTTGATGTTGAGTTGCATATGTTATTTGTATTTTGTATATTTACCCCTTGTTGGAAATATTGTTTGCAAATATCTTCTCTCATTCAGTAGGTGGCCTTTTCATCTTGTTGATAGTTGCTGTGCAAAACCGTGTTTGTTTGATGTAGTTTCATTTGTTTATTTTTGCTTTTGTTTCTCTTGCCAAGGAAAGATCTGAAACAAGAAGGGGCCTAAGAACGATGTCAGAGAGTACTGCCTCTTTTCTTCCAGAAGCTTTATGGTTTTGGATCTTAGAGTTAAGTCTTCAATCTATTTTGAATTTACTTCTGCCTATGGTGTGAGAAAGTAGCCCCGCTTGATTCCTTTGCATGTAACTGCCTAGTTTTCCCAACACCATCAATTGAAGAGGCTGTTTTTCCCCCCATTGTATATTCTTGCCTCCTTTCTTGTAGGTTAGTTGACCTTGAAAGTGTGGGCTTATTTCTAGGTTCTCTGTTCTGTTCCATTGATCTGTGTGTCTGTTTTTGGAATAACTCTAGCTGAGGAGGCAAGAGACCTGTACTTAGAAAACTATAAGAAGCTGATGAAGGAAACTGAAGATGGCACAAACAAATGGAAAGATATATCATGATCATGGATTGGAAGAATGAATATTGTTAAAATGTCCATACGACCCAAGGCAATCTACAGATTCAGTGCAATCGTTACCAAATTGCCAATGCATTTTTTTTTCACAGAACTAGAACAATTAATTCAGAGTGTGGGAAACATTTAAATGAGGTAAAATGAGGAAATAAAGCATCTGAATTATAGGTGTAGGAGGTATGGGCTCAAGAATAGCTCACCATTGTAGACAAAAAAAAACAGAACACGTGGAACAAGTATTGGGGTGCTCATTTTTTAATGATTGCTAACAATAGATTACATTTTATGCTAAGGGAACTGTTTAAAGAGAGAAGACTGCTTTAGGATGTAGGGGAGAGCAGGGACTATCAAAACAAGATGTGTTAAATTTTTTTTATTATGAAACATTTTACATGTAAAAAAGTACACAGAATGGTACAATAAATCCCCCTGTCTCTTTAACCTGGTTCCAAGTTTTCAACATCTGGCTAACCTCATTTCCTCTATACATCCCGTGCTTCCCCCTTCTCCTACTCTCAGCTGTTGTCTTTAAGAAAATACCAAAATCTTACCATTTTCCCTAAATACCCAAAGGAGTAAAATCTTGAGAAAGTAAGCAAAAAATGAGATTTAGAGCACACATAGGCTCTGTGCATGTGTAAGTGCCTGGTCAGAGTTTGAAACTGAACAGTGTTCATGGGGGAAGCTTAAAGATGATAGAACAATTTTGAAGCAGATACTTAGAGAATAAAGTAATCATAAGAGAAAAACTATACAACAGTCATTGAAAAGAACATTTCTATTACCTACATAAAAATAAAACTTTATCGTTATGAAAAATAAAAACAGAAAATACAAATAAAACTAGCTTTCATACATTCGGAATTGAAAATAGTGTGTGTGTGTGTGTGTGTGAATAGACATACGTCTATATTGTAAACATAGATAAGAAGAGAATTGATGATTGTGTTTTCTAGAATTTTCCCTGACTTCTCTGAGAGTTTAATTATGTCAATGCATTTCCATAAATTTCAATTAACCTCTGTCCTAATTACCTTCTTACACATCTTATAAGTTACATTGACTTTTGCCTGCCTTTCATAAAGATAATCACCCTTTTAAAAAACAACGATTAAGAAATGTTTTTAAAAAACATTTTTTAAAACATGAGGAATGACTCCTTGCCGAAGTAATGAGAATGATAGAGAAAGATATATATAGGATTCACTGAAATAAAATTTTAAATCAAATGTTGTGTTTGAAGAATATATATATAAGTAGACTTTGGTATATTCATGATATTTTATTGAGAGAATACACAAATGCTGATTCCTAAATCAGCTATTATTCTAGTTTTAATTTTGTCAGTGCCTGTACTAGGTCTGCAAAGGAATTAAAACTTGGATAACCAACCATTGACCCCTCAGTGAATCAATAAAATTTGTTTTATTTTCTGAGGGCCCTAAGATTTTGCTAAATTGCTCAATTATATATATTATATAATTACACAATTTTGTTAAATTATATACATTACAGATATTGCTAAATTATGTATGTGTGTATATATATATATATATAAAACCACTGATTGTGGTAATAATAACCATAGAGAAATTGAGCTAAGAATGAATCAGAAATATAAAGAGTTTTGAAATGAGAAACATGAAAAATAATTTCATCAAATCTGTGATCTGAAATAAGATTGAAGGAAAAGACACACACTGACACTTTGATTAAATAGCAGGTGGAAGTTAGATGGATGTCAATTTTTGAATGAAAACACTATAATAAAGACAAGGGAACTCCTGTAAGTTGGTGGGTCACATAGCGTACCTTGATGTACCACTTTGTATATTGCCTCAAATAACGTGTGTGGGTGTGTGTGTGTAAATTTTCAGGATAAGCAGAAAGAAAATCACAGTTGTATTTTTGAAAGTTCTGTATTACTTTATAAAGTGGGTAGTAAAGTCATTTCAAAGTTGTTTCTAAGTTGAATTTTCTAGAAGTCTTTGTAACAATAGTAAATTTCATTTTTCTACTCTGTGTATAGAATGAAAATCTTAAAATATTTCCAATTTATATAATGAGAATATTTAAATAATATTGGAAGGCAGTAAAATCGAGGGACACATGTAATTAGTTAAAACCACTCTGTGACAACACATGTCACATAATCTGTAAAGAGGTAAATTTGTCTCCAAATTTCCCATTTTTCCTTACCCCGCCTGGGACATGCAGACATACAGATTTTGCCCCTTTTTTCTCAAGGTATATTAAGAATAATAATGACTGTCATAAAGAATGTGTGTGAGAAGCCAGCAGGGAGGAAGCACATCCTCGTGATTAACAGCAATCAGACTTTGACAGGCCAAGGCTCAAGTGATGACTGGGTCACATTTCAGGTTTTGTTTCAGTCAGCCCAGAGTGGAGACTGAGAATCTACCTTTCCGGCAATCTTCTGTGGGCTGTTGATGGTGTTTTTGGAGAGACAACTATGTGAGTATCAAGAGAATCAGGTTAAATGGATTTGAGTTTTGTCTTTCAGTAACAGAGGAACAGCCCCTGTCAGATAAAACCTACCAGTGATAACATTTGTACACTTTGGACAAAATATTAAAACAAAAATTAGTACAAACAACTGAGGGCATCAAGGAGAAATTAAAAGTACGTAGACACAGGAGCAGGTGTATATGGGAAAGAAAGAAGTAAAAATTGGTGACTTGCCCACCTTTGGTGGGTTTTCCCATGAGGGTGAGCCCCAGTTAGGACTCTGCCTTAACCTGCGGAAAGCGGCAGTAGAGGTGGGTGTAAATAATACATCCCCAGTGTTCTAGGGTGAATGGTTACCTCAAAACTAGGTATTCATATCCTAATCCCTCAAAACTGTGACTGTCACCCTATATGAAAAAAATAAAAAGGGTCTTGGAAGATGTAATTAAGGATTTTGAGACTTGATCATCCCGTAAATCCAACACAAAAGTCCCTGTAAGGGGCATATACACCAGAGACACACAAACACACAGAGAAGAAGGGATGTGAAGGAGAAGCCAGAGATAAGTGGTGTTACCATCAGCCAAGGAGTTCTTGGGCGTATGGGGAGCCGCCAGAAGCTAGAAGAGCCAGGGACTGGGTCACCCCTCAGAGCCTCCTGGAAGGAGCGCAGCCCTGATCGCACACACCTTTCCCCATCTTGTCCTCTCCTGCTGCGATGTCCAGAGCTGTCTCCAGCCTTTCTCTGCTGATTTCTCAGTGAGCCACACTCATAATAGCAGCCCCAGCCTTCCCTAAGTTTGATGTTTCAAAGTCATTAGGAAGCAGTGTTCTGGCTAAGTTTTCCAACAAAACCACTGCTGCTGCTTGCTTTTCTCTGTTCGTCTGTTAGGTCGTCCAGTTGGTGGCAGCCTGAGGTTGGCTTCTGTGTATGGAGGAGAACGCGGAGGTTCACTGAGGCAGATGGTGCTACTGTGGTTACTCAAGAACCTTTACACTGAGAACGATTGCTGAATTCTTGATGAGTTCAGCACATTTTTCCTCCCTCACGAACTCACTTCTTTTGTGGTCTAATACAGCTGGGGAATTTATAACCAGATGACCCATTGCTGAGCTCCTCCTTGCCGTTCACTGCCTGTATAGACATGTTAAGTGTTTCAGTGTCCTTGGGATTCAGTTCCTTTATCTGTTAAAAAAAAAAGTGAAAAGAAGAGTATTTTTCTCCACAGCATTTCTGAGGATTTTATGATAAAAAAGTGTAAATTTTAGAATGGTATATGCCAATTTGCTAAATGGAATTATAGCGTAGTACATGCCGGTTATTCTAACATGGGCCAGAAAACACAGTAAGTGATCCTTCCCTTATCATTTTTATAGGCGCTTTCTAAGAGGTCTGTACTTATTTATTTAAAATGCACGTGTATTTCCTTGCCTATGGTTCGCAAGTTACCCCACACGGCAGCCTACTGTTTGTTCACACACAGTCAAACCAATGGCCCACTTCTTCTGTCTCTGATGCAAATATCAAGGGGCGTGTTGTAAAGGATCATGCCTTTCCCATCTGCCAGTGACTTCAGGAATGTGGCACACATGACCAAATGTTGCATTTTATATCAGTGAGCCATCCTGGTCTCAAATCTAGGAGTTTTTCTAAGATCTTATAAATCATTCCTTAGTTTTATCCTATACTAGATTTACAGGGTGTTCATTGTAGTGAACCTTTAATGAAAGTCCACTTGTTATTAACGCAAATTGTCCATTTCAATGTCAGATTTGCCACTTACTATGAGCAGCTGGAAAGTTTAGTCTCTTTATCTATAAAATGAAGATAATCCTTCTTACCTCAAGGGGTTATTGTGAGATTTGGATAATTAATCGGATGTAAAATCTGACATATGTTTGTTGTTCCAAAAATCATAGTTATTTTTAATCTGTGGTTATTTGTTTTACTTTTTATTTTTTTCAAGTAACAGGTTTTTTTCCTGCCTTGTGTTGTTTCAGGATTTTGCTTAAACACATGTTTATAGTTTAATGGATTTAAATCCTATCTTCTTTTAGGCTAAAGAAATGGCCCTTTAAATTGTGTCAGTCTTATGTGTCATAATAAATCATTAACAAATGAAGTATTGTCACAGTGTAAAAGCAGCGGAGATAAAAATTACAGATAAATCAAGGGCAGAGATGGATGGACATTTAGATATATAAATAGCAGATAGATTGAAAAATAGAGTCTAGCCTGTAGATAGATGATATATATGTAAAAACTAATGAAAGGTTACATGGATAATTGATAGTAGATTGACTTACAGATGGTAGGTAGAAAAGGTTGATAGTAGACAAGAGAACTAGACAGTAGACAGATTAAATACATGGTAGATAAGTTAGCTGGAAGATAGAGGAGAGGAGGGAATACTACAGATTAGTTCAGATTTTCTAGTGATTTAAAAATAGACAATATGAAATCATATATGGTATACTTACATCATAATGTCCATGGGGTAATTAAAATCAAGTCTCTGAGATAGCTTGGTTTTATATTATTTTTATGTAATGATTGCATTAGTTGAAAAATGTGGACACTTACATTGGAATTTTTAACTGTCACTGCAATTAGGAGAAAGGCTACTGGGAAAAAAGGGCTTTCCCATCACAAATTTAGTGGCATTTCCTATTTTAGATAGATGAGGCATGTATAATTAAGTGATCATTAAATTCCAAGTTTAGGAAGCAGAAATATTCTCATTAAATTACTGTTAATGGCCCGTTATTTTTTTACCATGGAGCTTTGTTTGGAAACCATCACAGGCATTTTTACGATCATCAGAGGACACTTAGAAGCAAGTGGCTAAGTAAGGACTGAGCACAGCACTGATGTTAAAATATTGCCATGGCTCTCCTTTTTGTGAGAATATAAAATATTGACTTAAAAAAAAAGAGAACTGTTAACTATTGATTTCTCTCCAAGGAGAAGTATTTAAGTTTATGTTCCTTGTTTCATCTGCAAAGACTTAAAAGTCTGAATTCTGCAATTTACAGCTTGAAAAGAAAACACACAAAAAAATCAACACCCAGCAATAAGTGCAACTTTTTATTCTTATCATTAAGTTGCCTCTTTCTTCAGGCTGGCAAGACTCTTCCATATCATGAGTCTGACTGAGCTGCTGACCCCACTCCTCTTTGCCAATAATTATTTTATTTTATTTGGTAAATCTCTATGACAGTTTTATTGCAGGCTGAAAGCAGGATTGATCTTAGCCCCCGTTTGCTTAGACTATCTTTTCAAAGGATGCAGATATTCCTCATTAGTGCAAGCTTTGAAGAGAAATAGAATCAAGTACCATATTAGCCTAACCCCAAACTCTCTGTCTATCCTGGAGCAATTTCTACTCTTGTTATTTCAACATCAACTCTTCAGATTGAGGTGTCCATTAAAAATTAAAGGGACTGTCTTTTAGAGTAAAACTATATTAAATATCTAAATTCTTTACTTGCCTAACCTCAAAATGATTTAACATTTTCCCATTCTGTTTCGAATTCCGTGTTTTAAAACCAGCCCATATGATATGGAATGCCATATCCTGGGACATTATAGCATTTGCAGGGAGGGCAATCTGCTAACTTCAGTGAGGCTAGCAAATCCGACAGCAGTCACGGTGTATCTGCACACTTACTACAGTGTGACAGCAGGGTTCACATCTTTTAAAATACTTTTCATAGGAATTCCACAGAATGCATGCTTATCCTGTTGCAGGGGCTACATTAGAAATTAAAGATGCATGTGTCACTATCCTTGACTTCAAAGGCTGCTGAACAGGTATTCACTACTGTGATAAACACTTCAGTAGACGTACAAACAGTGTGCTACTGAGACATCTTTAAGCAAGTAACCTAGGTTGAGAAGGCAGTTAGCAGCTTTCTAAAGAGGATGGTGGACTGCAGCCAAACACTTGAGTGAGAGTCAGAGTCCGTGAGATGCAGACCAGTGTTGGGAGATAAGGGCTCAGGTCCCGGCCTGAGTGAGAGCCCGGGGCACCATGTTAGGTTTCAGTAAAAAACATACTGGAGTAATTCAGTCTAAGAATTACTTGTGCTTGAGCTAAGTTAGTGATAATGATGCTACAATGACGGGACGCTATTGAAGAAGCATAAAGAGAAATAACTGATAGAATTTTGTGACTGGATGGAGGCGATTAGACAGAGGAAGCAGCCAATGGGAGCTCAGTTTCTAAACAAGAACAACGTGATAGATGGGATATCATTCAAAGACACAGAAATCAATGAATGTGAGAAGTGGAAGGTGGCACGGTCAGTTTGGGAACACACAGAAGGAGTCATTGAATATATATCTTAGGTGAGAAGTTCAAGTGTGACACCCAGGCTAAAGATAAATGTAAGTCATTTATTTAAATATGTATGATAATTTAAGCAATGGGGTAGTGTATGAATAGAGGGACAGGAGGAAATATAAAGAGGGACATCTAGAAAACACAAAAATGCAAGGGTCAGGGGATGGGAAAGGATGGGTTTCATGAAGGATTCTGGAAACAAAAGCAAGAATAGGGCTACCAGACCAGATAGGAAATACAGGAGGAAATAGAGTTTCAGGAAGAAATGGATGGTCAGTCAGGATCCTGAAGTTGTTAAGAGATAGATGGAAACTTGATAATTTGAAGATACTTTAGTAAAGCAGTAATTTTAAAAGGTGTGGCGATGTGCAGGAAAACAGAAGAGGCAGTGCAGCCTCCCCGGTTTACACACAGTGCAGACGGGGCTGTTATTAACACCAAGTCCTGTAACTCAGAGGGACCTCTGAGGAAGTCATCACCTTAATGCGAGAGGAGCCCCCTGAGCATCTGTGACTTGGTCTCATTCTCCCTCCTCCAATCTTCACTGGGGACCTTAATGAGGGTGATTTGAAGGGGCTGTTTTAGGAGGAAATCCAGCTGCAGTGAGTTGAAAAGTGAGTACAGATAACCTCGTCTTAATTAGCAGTTTCTAGAGAAGTCCATTCAATAAATAAAAGAAACAGTAATTACAAAAATATCAAATAAAGGAGGCAAATGGAAGCAGAGAGCATGCTGAGAACGCTTTCCTTCTCCATTATTAGAATATTGATATAACCAAGTCACCTCCATCATACATTCAGTAATGGTGGTAAGGTTTTCTTAATGTTTCCTTGAGGTTGGAGTATGGTAACCAGAGGGAAATTGATACATCAAAACAAAAGGACCTGGGCAAAAAATATTCTTAGATTAATCTCCTGATTCTGAATACTATCAACTTTCAGGAAAATCAGCTTAGTAAATGTCTTGTAGTATTCAGTCCAGTTTGACCTGCTGTCAGCCTGTTATTGTCATTCATATTGGGTTTGCATTACAGGAAACAGGGATAAAATTGCTAAGGTGTTTTGTTTATGTATATGCAAACAAATATGTGTTATACACACACACACACACACACACACACGCGCGCGCACAGATACTGGCATTGCTCCTTTATGAGAGAATTTACCAAAGCTCTGTCAAAATGTAACAACCTTTGAACAATTTAGATAAAAATGGCTTACCGATTCAGTCAAATCATCAGTCAATTTAATCAAAATGTTTTAAGTAATACCATTTGCAGACAGAAAAATAACCACTAAAACTGGATAGACTCCTATTTAGAAAATTTAATAGAATATCCTTGTTTTTCTTCCCTGGAGATCTCAGCCACATATGGTTTTCCAACTGTAAGCAATTTTTAAAGATCACTTCTTTATTATAACTTTGTATGCTGAGAAACAAAATTATGCTTTTCATCATTATCCTAATCAGAGATATTTTTCAGTTTTCCTAAAGGAGAACTATTGTGGTATATAGAAAAGTTGAAAAGGGAGATACACTTATTTTAAAACTAGCTGAGAGCAGCAAAGTGGTAACGAGAAAAGTAGTCAGGTCTCTCTCTTGATCCTTGTAATGCATCTCATTCTTGCTCTTCACCGACACTGTGCGCGTGTTCACGCACAAGGTCCCACCTGTTAAGACTAAAGAAAAGCGTACCAGAGGAGCCTCACTGGCTGTGGCTGCATTGCTGTGCTTCTGAGGCTGTGTGCTGCTCTACTTGGAAATACACTTGTTCACATTTATCTCACTTTGCATGTACTAATTTATTTCTCTCTAAGACTTAATAGGAACGATCAGAATCTCTGGAGACTAGGGAAGTCCCTTAGTCCCTTAATTCTCTTTTTGCAGAATTCTTGATTCTTCTCCTGAGATGCATTTTTAAAGGCATATGTTCCTTCATAGAAATCTGAAAGAACTTTGGACTCAGACTTACAAACTTACCATGTCCCCAGTTAGAGGTCTTAAGACAAAAGCAGATATCGTAAGGAATACTGGGGAAAAAACACCCAGGAAATGACTTAAACTTGAATTTCAAGTCTTACACTTGAAATCTGAAAAATGTGCACACAGAATCCTTCAAGTTATATCCACATAATTGTGCAATGGAACACACACACACACTACACACACACACACACATATATAATATATATGAAGCTTTGTGCCTTCTTTTTCTTTTATAGTTATGTATAGATTAACTGAAATATACTGTCTTAAGAATGAAAGAGCAAGAATGAATCATTAGATCTACAAGGATAATAAACAACTCTCTCTCAGAGATGTTAGTACCAGTTAAAACGTATGTAAAACATTTTATACAGTTCATTTCATTGTATACAATGTATACATTGTAAAGGCTACTATTCCTATTTTTATTATTATCAATATTGTGATTTCGTTGTCATATATAAATCAACATCATTTATTTATCAACAAAAGTTAACTGACAGAAGCTAGATGTAAAGTGCTTCTCATGTATTATAGTTTATTCTCCCAAAGGACTATAGCTTTTTGGTCTCTGTTGCATAGGGAGAAATTTGAATAAAAGCATCCAGAACCCTTTTACTCACATTAATTTTATGGAAGATGTAAGCATATCCGAAGTACCCCTGTCCCATTGTGTGTCTGCTTACGATGGGAATGGAGAGCTGAACATTAGATAACGAAAAGAGATAATGGTGACAGATGTGAGTTTTTCTAGGGAGAGTCTGTTTCTTGCTAAGATAATGATTCTTTAGAAGGTAAAAGGAGGTAGGAAGGTATGCAGGCGCCAATCCACTTATTTATGTAAGTATCCATCCATCCGTCCGTCCATCCATCGATCCATCCATCCATCTGTCCATCCATCCATTATACAATTTCTGGAGCATAAACTCATACAGAGCAGAAAAAAAAATGAATGTCTGATTTCATTCTTATGCAAAGTCTAGAGAGTGGTCATTCAGGCAAAAACAAATAAATATGATATATGATAGATAACCTCGTATGGAAGTGTGAAATTCAAGTACATGGAATGAAAAACAGCTTAATGTTGGAAGTAAAGGGAAGCTTTTTAGAGAAAATGGCATCCAAGATGAGAATTAATGAACTACCAGGAGCGAAGCTGATGGCCCTATGTGAGGATAATGTGGCAGGCAAAATAAACAACATGTCCTGGTTTCAAGGCTGAAAAATAAAAGATCCTGGTACAGTAAGAGGTCATAGTTTCCTCTTAGTTTTCTTTGTTCTTAACCATTTTTGCTTTTTTTGTTTTTCCTCCAAAAGAGGTTTCAAACACTTCTGCGTTGCATGCCTAGCTCCCTTCTTCTCTGTATTCTGCATCAGTTTTACTTTTGAAAATAAATAAGTTTGTACAGTAAAGACTTGGCTCTAACCTCTTGTGGACCCAGAAAATCCATTGGTGAGTGGTGTAAGGCCTGATGTCGTAAGCTGCTCCAGGGTTGGAAAGGTGGGCTGCTGGAAGCAGAAATGTTCACCATTAAAAATTAAGAGCATACAGAGCTTCATGGATTAGACAGGTCAATAGTCACACAAATTATTGAAACATATAAAAATATACACTTTTTAGATATTATAACAACTTTGTTGTATACGTAAAACTAATATCATATTTTAAAAAACTATATTTCAAAACCAATGATAAAATATTTAAAATTATGACACTATTATCACAAAGGCCAATTATACAATGATTTAAAAGTGGCTGTGTAATATGCCAAATTACTATGTATATAACTTGGAAGAGTTGGTGTAGTTTTTAAACTAAAACACAACGAGATTTGGAAGTGAAGTCTTTAAAAAATGAATGAATGTTGCTGTCCTTGTCACAGAATTTTGAATTTCCTGAGAAAACAACATATAAAAAAATCAAAGCAGATCATAATTAGCATTGAAATGCTAGTCTGTGTGCTGATTTACAGTAAAATTGAACAGAAGAAATTGTTTATTAGTAGATATTTCTGTTCCTTGTTACCATTATATTTTTAAAATGCTAATCAGTAAGATAAAACAGAACCATTGAGCTTATAAACTTCTTGTTTTAATAAAAACTTCCAGAAAAATATAAATTCCATTGAAATGTGTGAGACCAATCCACTTGGAAGTTAGGGCTAACAGGAAACGTGGGCTGTGCTCTTGGTACCATGTATGGTTGTACCTTTTTTTAACCTTTGGAAAGAAGCAATAATGTATAAATCATAACAATGTTTTAAAGGTTATAGTAAAAATCTTCAAATCTTAAAGGGATTGCATGGAATGAAATTACTTTCCTATCTTGAGAGTTTTAGACTTACAATAAGGTAAAGATAACAAAAAATTAAATCATGGAAGCTAAATGTAATTGAGTTTTTATAAACATAGGTGAAATTTAAAAGAATAAGTACAGATTTTAATAAGAATCACTTTCATTAGAGAAATGTATTGATCTCAGTATTGAAAAATACCAGATGTGTACACTATTTGTCTTCATTAGCATGGTCAATCTTTAGATTGTTTTCATATTCAATATATTTAAACAATGTGCTGTCTTCTCATTTTGCCATCTTGTGAAGGTCTCATTGTCTAGTTAAAGTCTTGTGAGGTTTAGATAGACAACATTGGTAAGGCTTAGCATTTGGAAGAAATTCAGCTTAGTATAATTTTTAAAAATAAATCACAATCCCAAAGAAAAAGTTAAAAAAATGAACCTTAAGTCACTAAGTAAACATGAATATCATTGTTTTTTTTCTTCTGAAAAAATACACATATAATGTCAAAACATAAAGATGTAGGACTTTCAGTGAATGTGATGAATCATGCACATGCATAACGACGCTGTTTTGTTTATTTCATGGCAAGAAGTAAAGGTATTTCATGATCTGTATTCAAACTTCTATTATCATCTTTTTAGTAGATTTCTTACTGTTTTTATTTCTAAATGTATTCAGAAATGCCTTAACTTTATGTTTTTCTTCCAGTTTTATTGAGATATAATTGACCAACAGCACTATAGAAGTTTAAGGTGCACAACATATTGACTTACGTCATGAAATGATTACCACAATAAGTTTGGTAAATATCATCATCTCATATAAATACAAAAGAAAAGGAAACATAAGTCTTTGGGCTGAGAACTCGTGGGATTTACTCCCTTAGCCACTACTCCTAGCCACACGGCAGTAACATTGCTCATCATGTGGTACATTACATCCCCAGTGCTTATTTATCTTCTAGCTGGAAGTCTGTATCCCCTTTGACTCCACCTTCCCCCCTCCCTGCACCCCTCACCTCTGGTAATCTCAAATCTGGTGATCTCACTTGATGTGAGTCTTTTGGCTTGCTTGATTTGAGGTGTATTTGAGCTACAACACTGGTAGCTCCTGGTGTACAACATAGGGATTTGATATTTTAATACATTACAAGATGATTGCCACAATAAGTCTGGTTACCATTTGTCACCATACAAAGACGTTTTCTTAAACTGTACCTGCAAACTCTTATGATCTGCTATCAACATTATTATTACATTTTCACCAAGAGCAAAAACAGAAACCAAAAGCATATATCTAGATGGTTAAATAACACCTAAATATACATAACACTGTCTAAATACACCTACAAACTTACCCATCTATACACAACAGTGACAATATTAAGACACCTCATTGGACTCCGACTGCCAATATTGGAGTTTTGATTCTTTTACTTACTAGATTCTTGAGGCCCAAGACAAACTAGATAACTTGCTTCCTTTAATTTCTTCACATATTAAATGGCAAAATTATTAACATCAACTTCTCATTATTACTGTCAGAATTAAGAATGTTAATATATATGAGGTAATAAAGAGCTCAATAAATAATAACTTTTATAATTCATAAATATATAACTAGAAATAAACCTTTACTGCTGAATTTTAATTCAGTTAATATCCCCCCAAAAAAACCCTCATCTATGTACATAGCTGAAAATCTTGTTTCTTATCCTAAGTATTTTAAAGTTGCTAAAAGAAAGTGAGTTTGTGTTTCAACGCAATGTCCCATTGTCACTAAGACCCTTCCTATATATTCTTAGATGTTAATCCCTCCAGGGAACTCATAGTAGTGATTATAGGGAATTAGCTAATCATTAATTTTCATACCTCAGTTGTAATATAGCATTATTTCTGAAACTAACCTTCTGCCTATTATTGTCAATAAACTGTTACATTAAAATTATTCATTAAAAAATTCATTCCAACTGGAGCTCAAAATCTCTGATCTGGATCCCTCCTGAAAGCAGGAAACTGTCACTAAGAGTGAGATCCTTGAGGTCAAGCAGAGTGTCTGCATGGTGACCTTCCTACAGGTTACCTGACACACAAAAGTAGTCAATTAATGTTTGCTAAATGAATTAATGAATATTTAATTAAGGCACTGAATGCCTATTTGGTGCCTTACTAGAGTTTTTATATATGTTACAAATGAAAGGATTTTAGGCAAGCTTTCAAATGTTACTTGGATCTCTGTTATGAACCTTTATTCTAAGATGAGTGACTCTGCTTAACCATCTGAATGAATTGATCCAAATGTTTCCTTATGCTTCTCAAGAATCATATACATAATTAGAGTACAGATTTTACCCCAGTTGACATTGATTCTCCATATAACTCCTTCCAGTATCCTGTCACCTTCAGTAAGGGCATCATCACACAACACAGTTTCTGATTAACACTAGCTCTAGGATATAACTGTTCTCATATCATATCATATCATATCATATCATCACTAGTCTGCAGGGTGCTGTATATATGTACGTGTGTACAATTGGTATGGTAAGATGCCAGGGAATCAGGTCTGTGATTATATAAACTTGTAAAATAATGGATTAAAAAACATTGCTAAATACACATACATACACATATATATTTGTTTGGAGTATGACATTTTACTAACTTAACATTACCTAAGAATTAATTTATTGTGAGTCTATTTTCCAAGCATATCAAGGTGTTCCTATTGTTAACATTTATTGGTTTCCTAGGAATCAATAAATTTGCTAAGTTTGAAACCCAAGGTGGGGTAAAAAAAACTAGAAGTTCCTTGTGAATCTTACTTTGGAGACATATATTTGATTTTATTATTACATGCAAGTAATACTTACCAGGACACATTGAAGACAAGACATAGATTTCTTTTTTTTCTCTAAAACCAGCTAACAGTGAAGATAGATTCCACATTTTTGTTATAGAAATTTGTTTTAATTTGAAAAGATCCCAGTATTTTTAGATGAGAATGGCCACAAATATTTAATACCTTTTCCTGGGATATTTGTCCAAAGGAATTTTATCAGGAGAGAAAAACAAAACCTTATAACTGGAATCAGTAACCATACTCATTCATCTGGATCCCATTCTCTTTCATCAATCAGAGTTAGCCCACTCCTCTACCCAGTGTCACAAGGGCACCATCAATCAAAGAAGGATGTTTTATCGAGCAGGGAAGTATCACAAATGGCTACTCACCTGAGAAAACCCTTCACAATATTAGAGACATGGAAGTTCCTGTTGAATTTTTTTCTTACATCAGGGTTAAAAAACCAAGACTTCTGATATATCTAAAAAGAGTGAAAATGTTTTCTGTCCCAAGATTTTGAGCCTTATTGACTGTTAGGCTTAAGACTTCAGGGTCATGCTTTGAGGCCCATTGAGGTCAACACCAAAGATGGTCAGCTGAACCAAGTTTTTGCAAATTTGGATTAATTTCTTTATTTTTCTGACATCCCTAACCCCTGATAAATTATGTAACTTCTATTATGAATTAGGTAATATGTGTTTTGTGCTCTCTTTGAGAGAACTTTCCAGAAACCAGTGTTACTCCTGAATATGAGTTACACAATGAACAATGAAGGAATAACCAGGAACCTTCCTAACGCTGCCTGCTTCTTTGAACAATGGTTAAAGTTGTGAGCTGACAGTTTTTTACTACACGTGTGGGTTTCATCTCCTTTGGTTCCACTGAGTCTTTGACAGTTTAGATGTTTCTCTAAGGAAAACGTCTAAATCAAACTTTGTCAAAGCAGATTTTGCCTTGTGTTGCTGTGTTGCTGAAGTTCCAGATCATTGTTTCTCATCCAGTGAAGCATCACATTAATAGATGATGCTGTTTTATTTTGTTTTCATATGGAGAGATCTTCAAATTTTGTGACATTCTGTTTCTGTGGGACTTTCAGTATCTATCACTTGCTTTCTTCCTTCATTTTGCCAGTGGTCCTCCACGAGATCGCTCCTCTTCCAAGTTATTTTCCTCTCATAAAACATCACCTTCCAAGATTACATCCTCTGGCCGCACTCACTTTGAAGTCCTTTCCTCTGAGGTTGCTTGGCTGACACTGATCTGATCTGTTGGATCTCAGACTCATTCTCGATATTTGATACACAGGTTGAGACTCTCTCTTTCTGAAGGTGACTGTTACATCTGCGTTTTTCTTTGGCTAGGATTCCACTGCCCTATCCTCTTCTCTGCAGAGTCTCTCGGACTACTTGTTTGCTGTGAGCTCTGAACCCAGTTGTGCAAATTTCAGGTGTTTCCTTCACTTGTGTATACACTGAGATTCTCCAGTTATGTGTAGATTGAAGTTTAGTGTTTTCTCTCTCTTAATTATACTAGAGATACAATTATTCCAATCTCTTGTTGTATATCTTTGTTTTTGAAAATTTAGGCAGTCAGTATTATCTCATGAGAAACTGGGAATTGAAGGAATATATGAAATCATTATCCTTAGAGCCAAGAACTGTAGCCCAATTAATCAGCTTCATACATTACCATTTTCTTCTGTAATGCTCATCTCCTTTACTGCCAAAATGCATAAGTGTGAATGTAAAAATGGACACATGTATGATTCAGAACCTTTTGAAATTTATCTCCCCTGTGAAGTAAGACTATTTTTTGTATTTGTTGTATTGACTTGACTATGGCTCCAACTCTTTATCAGTGGTCCTCAAATTTAGTGATGTGTCAAATTTAACTCAGAGGATATTTTAAGGTACAGTTTCCAGGATTACAATCCTACAGACCTAATTCCATAGGTCTTGATGGGACAATATCATTTATGTATTTGAAAATGACTGCAAACTCTTTTTGATATAAATATTTCACAGACCATACTTTGAGCACTGGAACAAGGAGGTAAATTTTGATGTATTTATCCAGTGGTGTGAACTATAGATGGATGGCTGGGGGAGGGTAGTATTCCAGACACTGGGAAAAGAACTGAGGTTAGAATGCGCTAGTACTTTGGAGGCTTAGTGATAAAGCCAGTGCAGATGGGGTTGAGTGAGTGAGGAAAAGGATATCAAGAAATGAAATCAGGAAGGTAGTTCAGTAGGTACAGGTTATATAGGGCCTTGGAGGCTGTGTAAATACACCTCTGATTTTATTCTGAATAAGGTGGAAAGCCATTTTCCTAGTCCACAAATACAGGGTGTCTCACTGTTTACGTAGATCTTATTTAGTTTGTTTCAGAAATATCTTGTAGTTTTCAATATAAAAATCTTGCACTTTTTTGTTACATTTATTCCCAGGTATTCCTTTTGCTGCTGTACAAATGGGTGGTCTTATTAGTTCATTTTTGAATTGTTTGTTACTAGTGTGAAGAAATATGATGATTTTGTATAGTTATCTTATATATTACCATGTTGCCAAACTCATTTGCTAGCTTTAATGGTTTGTTTTTAGTAGAGTCCTTATGATTTTGTGTGTGTGTGCATATATATATATATATATATATATATATATATATATATATATATATAATCACTTCATTTTCAAATAGAGATTGTTATAATTCTTACTTTTCCATATAAATAATTTTTATTTTTATTGCCTACCTGTCCTGGCTAGATCTTCCAATAGAATATTCAATAGTAAGGGCAAGAATGGGCATTCTTGTTTCATTCCTGACAGTAGAGGAAAACCATTGTCTTTCTCCATTAAGCATAATGTTAACTGAAGGTTTTTCATAGATGCATGTTATCCAGTTGAAAGCATTCCCTTAGAGTCTTGGTTCAGTGAGTATTTTTAATCAAGAAAGATATTGGATTTCATCAAATTATTTTCACTGTGTGGATTCAGATGACTGTCCAGTGGCCTGTCATTTCAGCCTGAAGTACTTCTTTAGTCTTCTTTTAGGGTAGTTCCACTAGTGACAAATCCTCTTGATTTTTATCTACCAGTGTCTTAATTTATCCATTCCTGAAAAAGAGATTAGCTGGATGTAGAATTCTTGATTGACAGTCTTTTCGTTCAGTGTTATAAAGATACATCTCACTGTCTTCTCACCTCCACGGTTCATAATATTCCGACTGAGGATGAGTTACACACGGTGCATTGCTATTTTCTTGCTGCTTGTTCATTTTTCTCTTTGTCTTTGATTTTTGTCAATTTGACTATGATGTGTGTAGAGGTGTAACTGAATTTAACCCTTTTGACGTTTGTTGAACTTTTTAAATGTGTCAACTGACATTTTCCATCAAATTTGGGAAGTTTTTGGCCGTTGTACCTTCAGATGTCTCCTGTGCCTCTCTTCTCTGGACTCCGGCTATGCTCATGTTGATACCCATTGTGATGCACACACGTCTAAGAGGCTCTGTGCGTTCTTCTGCGTTAGTGTTTCGTGCTTCTGATTGGGTCATAGCTGTTGAACTGTCTTCGTGTTTGCTGACTTCTTCTGGTTTCTTCATTGGGTTATTGCTTTTCCCACTGTAGGATTTTGTGTGGTTAATTTTTACATTTTCTGTCTCTATAATGGGATTGTTTGTTTTGTGAGACATTGTTTGCATATCTTCCTTTAGACTTTTTCTTTTTTTTTTTTTTTTTAGTTCTTTGGACATGTTTATAAACTTATTTAAAGTTTGTGTCTACTAAGTTAAAAATATGAGCCTCCTCAAGGATATGTTGTTTTTTTCCATCCTATATATGTGGCATACTTTCCAGTTTCTTTTAATGTCTCATAATCTTTTTTGTTCAACACTGGATGTTTTAGCTAATGTGTTCTAACAACTCTGGTGTCAGATTCCTCAAGTCTCCACCCAACCTCTAACGTTGGTTGTCACTGTATTGTTTTAATCTATTTTTCTCCTCTCCATTGTTCCTGATTATTTGGTTATCAACTCTCCTGAATTAATTCTATAGATTCTATATTTCCTGTAATGTGGCCACTGAGTTCTTTATTAGCTAGTTGTTCTGCTGCTGCCACTGCTGTTGTTAAGTTCTTGTTTTTATTTTTAAGCCTGGCTTCCTGTGGGGCATATAAGTCAGTATAGTTTAGTGTTCAGCCAATGGTTAATCAGATGATTTCTTTAATTACCTTGCCTATGATTTCTCTACCCTTTGCAAAGAGATTTGCATGAAAAGAACACCTTCTAACTTCAAAGAGATTACAAGTCAGCCTTAACTTTCACTGTCTGCCATGCAGTGTCTCAAGATCAGCCTTCCCCTTTTTCATATTTTTCCTGGGCATACACACAGCCTTGCACATATACTGAAGTTTTAGACCCCCAGGTGTATGTTGGACCTTTCCAATTTCTCTTATATTGTTCTCCAGTATTTTTCCTTTTAAGTTCCTGACCAATTTACCCCTACTGAATTCACAACTGTTGACAGCTGAGATGTTCCCAGCAATTTTATTTTGCTTCAGTAATGTCTGAGAAGTTGGCTCACCCTACCTTGCTGATCTGAGGTCTGCATCCAAAGAAATGGATACTACACTCTGAGAATAGAGGTTTTTGAGGCATGTGAAAGCTTGGACAAAATACTGACAAAATAGTTCTAGGAATGGTGCTATTACTAGAACTCCAGAAGTTACTCTCATATTCTTTGGCTAAAAGACTGACGGCTTTCCTCAGCTACCATGCCACTGAGTGACAGAGGGGGTGAAGTTATAATGTAACATACCCCACTGCCTTACCAAAATTAAGCATTTTCCCTTGCATAAATATTTTTCAGTTCATTCTGTGACATTGGTTCCTTTCCAGAGTTCTGAAAAGATTAATTTCAGGTATTTTGTTTCTATTTGTGTTAGTTTTGTGGGAGAACAAGTTTATAAATATACCTCCTTGGTCATTCTGGATATCAGTTGCAGCCCTGCTCCTTTAAAGCCACAGACACTACTTCATCTGGTTTCTTGCCTTTTATTAGGTATCTCTGTGTCGTAACAGGATCTAGGTGACACAGGCCAGGCTTTCATTTTGGTACACATGAAGACCTCCTGCCTCA
Source organism: Camelus bactrianus (assembly GCF_048773025.1). Lineage (NCBI taxonomy): Eukaryota > Metazoa > Chordata > Mammalia > Artiodactyla > Camelidae > Camelus > Camelus bactrianus. The sequence goes on from NC_133542.1 coordinate 94,621,893, forward strand.
ACTGAAATCAGGGTGATTATCATCCTGTCTCCTGTGGGCAGATCAACAAATTTCCTAAAAGGTATTTATTTTCTCAGTCACTCAAATCTCATCTCTTTGATACCAGTGTTGATCACAATGAACGAGTTTATGCTGTGGTAACGATCTGTAATTTAATATCATTGCACTTTATTTTTTAATTTACACTGTTATGTCACATGGGTTGATGTGGAGGTGTTCTGTCCCACAGAGACACTCAGCGACCCAGTGTAACAGAGACTCCCCCCATGAAGCCGCTGTGCCATCTGGGACTTGCAGCATCCTCATGTGCCGGGAGAAGTACATGGAGAGCTCATCACTTTCTCATACTTCAGGCTAGAAGTGCTTCCTGCCAATTTCTCTCACAGCAGATTGGTTGGAATTAGTCACGTGGCTTTACTTAGCAACAAGGGGATTGAGGTTTGTCTTGCCTTCATTATGACTAGGAAAGAAAAAAACCCTACAATCTAATACCCTACTCTTAAACTGGCTGCTGGTTAAATGTTGTAAGATCAGGTTTACACCACTTTCTGTTGGAGTCCTCTGTGGGTGGTCTAGCAGTTTACTTTTGAACTGGGGCATACTTGTTAGTCTACTAAAATATTATTTTATTGTTAGTCTACTGGTGCCTCAGCTGGAACTAAAGAAGGAAAATCTCATTTTACCCTTCTTGCCACACAGAATAGAATTTTTTTATAGTTATGATATTTTCTTAGATGCCTCTTCAAAAATTATCTCCACAAGTGCCAGGAAGAATTGGCACTCGACCCAGTCCTGGTCCTCGAATGAGAGCTGCTTTCTTTTCATCTTTTTTTTTTCCCAACTGGCTCAGAGAACAAGAAGTTGCACTGATTCAATCTGACAGTCTGTCCAGCAGTATCCACCTAAATAAGAAATGGTTTTCAAACATTATTAACAATAACTTCTGCATTGCTTCTCTAAAATTAATGTCTGGCTTTAGATCAGCTGTGCTGCCCAACATAGAAAGTTTAATCCAGGAAGGCTGTCCTAGCTGAACAAGCCTGCTGAGTAACACTGCACACGGAGCATCTGCCACTCGCCATTCAGAAATACCATAAACAGAGGGGCCTTGTGTTTCTTCTGCAGTCAGTCTTCTGCATCCACACGTTCTGTATCTGCCCATTCAGTCTACCGCAATCCAAAGTTGGTTGAACTCCTGGATGTGGAAGCTGCAGATACAGAAGGGTGACTGTACTATGCCAGTAAATACAAAGGACTGGAACATTCACAGATTTTGTTATCCCTACTGGTCCTAGAACCAGCCAGATACAGAATGATTGTACATGCTAAGGACTGAGCTAAGACCTTAGAATATAGCAAGTGTGTGAAACATACATGCTTATTGTCACATGCAATTTTTAATCTATTAAAATGAAGATTAGAAAATAATTATGGTCACCTCATTCACTCAGTGATGCAGTAAATATGTATATAATATATTGAATATTTGTTAGATGCTAGCTACTGAAATTTCAAAAGCAAACGGGGCAATGTCTGTCCTTCAGGTTTAAAAATTATGAAAATCCCACTGATTTATTCATTTCTACTCATCATAAAAATCATATCAGGATTTAAATATGCCACTTAAAATTTCCAACGTAAGTCTGTATTGATTCTGTTAAGGTCTAGTAATGGTGCTTCAACGTTAACTTCCCTTGTATAGCCTAGAGGGAACAGAGCTTCTGAAATGAAAGAGTAAGGAGATTGATAGACTTTTTTCCCAACCATCCAATCATTTAACTAGACGAAATTATAAAAATATCATGTTATGTTTCTAAAAGTTTTCCTAAATGCATATAGAAAATGGAGAAGCATTTGTTCAACAAAATTTACTAAGTCCTGTTGAGAACAGAGAGAATCTGGCATTTCAGCTCTCACCCACTCTCTTCCTCACCTCCCAGTTTGGTCTTGTGGGTACTCTAGTTTGAATGGGTTATGGCCAAGAGTATCTGGTGGGACTTAACAAGTTGGATAAACACAGTTTATCATGGCATTCCACAGTGAGTTCCATACCCAGATACATCTTAGCCAAAATGTTGAAAGCAAAGATAAAGAAAATCTTCAAAGTGGCAGGAGAAAGCCAACATTTCCCTTACAAGGAACCCCAGTAATTTTAAGAACTGATTTATCACAGAAAAAAATGTAGCTATAAGGCAATAGGATGATGTATTCTAAGTATTAAAAGTTAAAAAATCATGGACAGAAAATACAAAGTGTTGGATGAAATATTCAGTATCAGTAGCTTTTAAACATTTCTGGTTTGAGTATAAATGATGAAACCACTCTGAAAAACTGTTTTTCAGTTTCTCACATATGTTAACATGTACTTACTCCAACCCCACGTTTCCCTCCTAAGTGTGTATCTAAGAAGTGTGCTGAAGTCCATAAAATCTTTTGTATAAGAATGTTTGTAACAGTTTTATTCTTCATATCCAAACCAATAAAAATTCCACATATTTTTCAGTGGGGGAATAAACAAGTTGTGATGTATCAATGTAATACCGCAGTGCATAGCAGTAACAATAAACAAGCTTCTGTTACGGGTGACAGTGCAGGTATGTCTCAAAACACATTGGGTGGAATAAGGTAGAAAACAAAGAATGCAAATGGTGTGGCTTTGTTACCACGCAGCTTGAGAACTGAGCAAGTTATTTTATATTAAAATGAGCATGAATAGGGTTACCTCTGTCAGGAGGTGGTGCTGTGCAAAGACATGAGAAAGGTACTAATGATATGGGAATGATCAGTATATTGATTTGATTAGTGGTCGCCTAGCATATTAATATAAACAAAGTAGATTTTTAAAATTAATTGGAAGTAATAAAATATTTTTGAATACATATTCACATATCTTCAGTTGAAATACCGCAGTCTGAGATTCATTTCCTCACCCATTTATTCTCCCGTTATGCATTAAATATTTATTAAGGATTTTCTGTGTACCAAATAAACTTAATGGTGGGAATTTGAAGTCAGGTATTAACTCAGCCTTCAAGAATCTCCCAGTCTGATACAGAAAATGAACGAAGAATTCATCGTATATGATTAAATCCTTTTTATATCAACAGTCATTTCACTGCATGTGGTATATTGTGTTTGAGATTTATGACTATTATGGCAATGCCACAGAAAAAGCAAGGAAGCTTACATAAATGATTCCATCTTTAGTCTTACATTACTGTTATTACCACTACCTAAACCAGCCCCCCTGCAGAGCACAAATAAGAGGAAGTAATTTGGCCAGCAGACTCAAAATTAACCCCTTTTCATTCTAACTCCCGCCACCAGGAGAAAATGAGTTACTATGGAGTGGCAGTTAATGAAGTTCCTTGTTTAGACCCCTCATCCCCAAATCTTCATTGGAAATGCTAAAATGGCATGTAGGGAAAAAAAATCCCAAACTGAGTTAGAACCTGAAAAGTTAAGAGAAACTCTCAAAGGAAGTATCTAAAAATTTTACCTAATTTTGATACCTTAAGATTGACCTCCCTGGCCTCTCAAAGTATTCTTTCCTTTTAAAAAACAAAAAAACAAAAAACAAAAAACAAAAAAAACACCCTTACTGTGGTACGATTCCTGTAGAGTAAACTGCACATATTTCAGATACACAATCTGATGAATTTTGATCAATGTCTACATCAATGAATCCACCACCACAGTCAAGATAACATTTCTATCACTCCCCAGGATGTGCAAAATTCAAATTCCCATTTTGTCCCTTTCCACCCCCGCTACCCGCTGGAAACCGTGTTTGTTCTCTATGTCTGTGAGTCTGTTCCTGTTTTGTAGATAAGTTCATTAGTAAGTCAGAAAGAGAAAAAAAAATATGATATCGCTTATATGTGGAATCTAAAAAAAAGGACACAAATGAACTTATCAACAAAACAGAAACAGATTCACAGATTTCTTTCTTGCCATCAGTATTCCTTCCTTTCATTTGGAAACATAAGGCTCAGCTTGAAATTGTCTTTTTTCTCTGCCCTCTACTAAAAGCATCCAGGTAGTCCCGCCCCCTCTTCTTGAAGTGGATTCCTCCCACAGATTTTGCTTTTCTAAGTGTTTTCAGTTCCGGTGGAAGCTCTCTCATATTGAGTTACTGTGAAAGCTGACTCGGTACAAGGAAGGAGTGTTGACAGTTCCTTTCCAGCCAAACTATGATTAATGTGTAATATTTTCAATTCCTTTGTCAAAGAGTAGTTTTAATGCCATATTGTTCTGAAATAGAATAAGAATATGTTGTTTATGCCAACTATAAGCTCTCTCTTCTTAATTACAGTGTCAGTAACTTCCATGAAAAATAATTGAGCTAAGAGTTCTAGCAGAGTAAGGATTAGGCTTCATTTTGAAATTTCCTTGTTAAAAATCCAAAGTATTAAATTGCATGGCTGTAAATTCACAACTCAGATAAAAAAAAAAAATCAAGTCATGCTAGGTGAATATTATTCTTGTAAAAAAAAAAAGTCACATAAATAGAGAAAAGCTGAATTAAGTGGAAAACTTGGCAAATATGTAAATATGCTAACAAAAGCTATTTTCTTACCAAAGCCAGACTGATGCTCCCTGCCCTTAAAAATCAAATCCTATTACAACCTAAAAATCTCAAGCTTTATAAAAATGTATGGATAAATAATGATCCAGGCAAATCAACGCCCAAGTTGTAACATAAGCTGAATTTTATCTAGTGATAAAAATTGAAAAATTTAAAAACAAACCTGGGAAGAGTTTTTAGAAACAGAGCCAAGTCTGTTTATTTTGACCATTGCCAGGTGTATTGAGAACACTAGATTCCGCACAAAACACTGCCATTGTCCCACCAGAAACATTAAGAGGTGCATGTGGCTAGGACTGGCAGGGAAACAAGCCAGTTAAAGGCATGCATGAGTGATGGAGCTTAAGTACATCACCTCACCAAGGAAGAATTCACCTCTCAAGTAGTTCTTTCAAGAGAAGAAGTGGTTAGTGCATTGCCCTGGGGACAAGGATGAGGAAGATGGTCACAACTCTAAGTAGCTAGATCCTGTCTTCAGTACCTTCTTGAGAGAATAAAACTGTCAACCTTTTACCTCTTTCTTAAAGAGAAAGACCTCAGTTCTCACCTGTCACCCACATATGCAGGCTGGTCTACAGGCTTCGGTGGGAGGGTGGGGTCACTCTAATAGATGTGGGTACGTTCATAGGAGGATTTGCTTGAGGTACGTGGGCTTTTCATTTTCCCATTTGTTGCCTACATCTCTAAGAATGCAGGGAGTTGTCCCAATCATTTTGCATTGTCTTTTTTCTCAGTGCAAAAGAAAATGCAGGTAATATCTCACTGGAGAGGAATTGATTCTAGACTTTTGAGCATTTTCTTTCAAATTAATTACTTTTTATCCTGGGGAAAGCTTCCATCATTTGGCAGCACGGATAAGACGCTAGGCTGTGCAATGGAAGTGTGGTCTCCAGGAATTCTCTCATCTTCTCCAATCTTGTCTAGCCAAAGTGCCTCCTTTTATTCGAGCAGGCTCAGAGAAAGGCTGGAAGTGCCCATTCAGCCTTTTTCAAAAAAACATACAACATACTATAACTCTTCTAAATATAAAAAGCAAAGTTCGTGTCCTTGACAATAACGTTCTCATTGCAGTTCAAATTAACATTCAAGCAAAAGATTTCACTTATTCCCTTGTCTCAGGGGCTTTTCTTTTTCTACCCTTCTTCAATTCTCTGCCAAAAAAATTCACATCTGAAGAAAACATAAATTTATATTGCAGCACGGAATCATTGCTCTAATGCAGACTGACATTTTGCCATGGTGGGCCAAGGTCCTTCTTATAATGTGTTAGTAAAACTGAACATCGGTTACTTTTCCCATGTTCAGTTTAGTAGAAATTATAACCTCTTTCATTTACATTCACTGTAAGGATCACCTATACGTCTTCAGCATCCCTCATCTGCTTGTTTATTCTTTCATTATGTTATTATTTTTTCCTTCACAGTTTTAGATATTTTTGCCTTGAAAGCAGGGATTTCCTGATAAGGCTTGTATCCACCCCTGTTTATTTTCTCTAATACTTGATAACTAGATACTTTTTTAAAGTACTTTAAGCATGAATAGTAATCACTCTCATATAAGGATATGTGTTGATTTTCTAAATCTATTCTTGTTTTTATCCTGTAACTGTTTCAAATAGAGAGCTCATTTTGATGGAAGGTAGCCAAGGGTTTCATTGGCTTCTATATAGTGAATTTTGATGGGGTGAGACAGTATCATCAGTGACAGCTCCAAATTGATGTGCATAACTATCATACATTAAGTAGGGACAGTACCAGACTTATACACTTGGTTAGATTATTCTTTATATTTCCTCATGGTTGGGGGGAGGTCATTATATAACAGCTAATTTCTGATGAAACACCAAAAGATACTCAAATCTATAACTTAATCCATTGATCTCATCAAATCACTTACAACTTCCCCATTTTAACTGTCAAATCTAGTATGAATTGATATGTATACTATTTTGCTTTTTTTTTTCTGGATGATTAGAAAATCCAATAGTTCTAACTTTATACATTCCAGCATTAAATAGTACAGTGAACCCTTAGGATCATTTATTTGGCATTGACTCTGTCAACCCACTTTCTATCCATAAGTAAATTTCCCCTTGCCATCTTTGTCCTGTTCATCCAGTAGGTAGTCAGTACTCCATCATTAGAATAAGCACTCTTTTTCAAAAACCCTTAACTCTCTTCCGTCTAACCTTACATTTTCCTAATTTAGCAACATGTATCCCTTAGAAAACCACATCTTCAACCATGAAGCTGAGCACTAATTTGGCAAATTCTGCCACTCCAACAATAGAGTCAGGGCCGCAAACGTACATGAAATCAAATGGGCAAACAGAAGTGACTCTCCCAGTTTCCAAGAAGATTGTTTCGCATTGTTTGTTACATCTAAGTCTCACATCCACCTTTACTTTGAGCCGCTTGCAGCCTTACAGCTTTACTTACCGTCTAGAAGTCACCAGGCTTTGGTTCCCAGATCTTTCCATCTGTAATCCCAAGCTGTCCAAGAGCATCTCCATGCTAGCTAAAACGTAAGCCCTTTCATCATTTGAGCACCTCCCAACTTTTACCATTTCTCTCCACCCCGTGCATTCAGAGGCCAGCAGTTTGTTGGCACCTTGAATTCAGAGACAAATGAAACACAATCATCGAGGGGCTGCTAGTGCAGAATCATACTGTGAGCTCGGCCACAGAAGAGGCCACAGACTACTTGTTGAATGAATGCATGAGTGAATGACTCCACGATTAAAGAGAGCAGGCAAAGCTTTTTAATTTGCAAAGCTGTTGGAGAAGCGTGGTTGTGCCGCTTTAATATGAGTTATTAAGGGATAATCTGTTTTCCCTTACAGATTTCTTACTAGCTTTTATTCATTTGAACAGATACAAGAAAGACTTCAAGCAGTAATGCAGCTAATGGAAAATTTTGATGTATTTTGGCTTAATGAGGAGCTACATAAAGAATAAAACCATAAGCAAAACCAAGAGCTATCTTATTTTTTATTACTGAAGTATTTACTTTAAGTCAGTCGCAGTGCTAAGTGTTTTGGAAGTATTAAGACTTTCCTCCACTTTGAGTTGGTCATTTTCGTTAAAATTAACCACCCCACCACCATTTTATTATTGAAATAGTTGATACTTAGAGGCAGTGTGCAATTTACCCAGGATTATACCATGGGTATAAATATATGCAGGGTCTTTGAGTCCAGAGTCCAGATTATTAATGGTCACCTTTTCCTTCCCCAGAATAGAATTTGAAAATGCCATTTCAATCACATGGAGACATAATTCCCACTTTTATGTCACACAGAAAAGACCTACATTCAGATTAGATAGCAATGACCACTATCTAACAATTGCTTGGTTTTTTTTAATCTCAGCAATTGCTATATTCTTAGTATACCCAGTGAAAGTTAACATCTTCAATACTACTTTATTCTAAATAATCTGCTGTCCTAAGACAAAAAGTCTTGCATGTAAATATCCACATTTAATGTTATCACCTCAGATAGGTTTCATTTTAATCTGTTTCATTTATCTGTTAAATACCTAGGGATCCATGTCTCAGTCAATACTCCAATCTATTCAAATTAAATTAACCTTCTTGAGGGAGATAGACTGATAAAAATGATTTCAGTAACTCAAGCAATTGGAGCTCATTTCCTTTTCCTAGTTTGAATCTTCTAAAATAAGTTTCTTTTAAATTCCTATACTGAATTAATGCTACCTGTTGATGCTGCTAAGAACTAAAATTAGAAAAACACATTAGCTATTTATGTAGTTACTTTTTTTCTTAACCTAGTGTTTATTCCTTAAAGAATGCTAGTGATTTGTTTATTTTCTTTTATCCTTTCTTGCTGTTTTAATACAAATACTTTACAATTTTGTGAAACCATGTTTCTAAAGATATTATACATAAAATATTGCAAAGTAAATCTTTATTTTAAGTTTAGCAAATTTTGCTTGACATGCGGAGTTGTTTTGTGATGAACTTTTTTCAGAAGGGGAAAATATCTTGTAATAAAAATAATCATCACTAAATATACGTGGTAAATTGAGACATACTGGTTTAGTCAAGACCATGTCAGATGGATTTTGACTTGCCATGGATAATACATTTATTAGCCAATAGTTTCTGCCACATGTACTTAATAAATAGGGCAGGTTCATATTGTTAGTGGAATCACCTTCAGATTTTACCATTTAATAAATGAAGATGATTTAATTGTTTAATGTCGAATGGCAAATAGTGACATATAGTATTTTTAAGAAGTATACATTTTTTAATTGTAAAAATACTAGATAAATAATATTGAAGCCAAGCTTGTCATGATATAATTAAAGGGACATAATTTATACCCAGTCATGTCTTGCTAGCAACTTTTATTCCCATGCATCTTATTTCTTTTTTTTTTTTAACACTGACAGTCAAGGAAAGGATTGTTAACTTGAAACAAAAGCACAGAAGCATGCAGAAATTGTACACATGCACAAATAAAATGTACCAAATGGATTGTGTATTGAGGCTTAAATTACTTATGTTAAAGATTAAATTACCTTTGTTTAATTTCTCAGATTTTTTTATAGATATAGATAGATAATTTGTTTTCATTTAAACTTTTAGAGTTATGTTCATTTAATTCATTTCCCAAGAAAGGAATTCTCCAATGAACAATTCAAACTCTGAGCATACTGACTTATATGTCCCAAACCCTGACATATTACAAAAAACACAAAAAACAAAAAAGTGTGCATGAACATCAGTGCAAACTGTTCTTTTCTTTCCTTCTAAAACTCTGAAGGTTACACCTTAGAGCAAACACAAATCTCTACCAAATCGTAGTGGGATAGATTAAATTAGTAAGACTAACACTTTGTGTCTTAAAACATAGCAATATTTTTGAATCTAAGGATATGCATGACTATAAACACACATTATACTGATCATAAACACATAAAATTTAGAATGATATGCGCTCTACTGAATTGATTGCCATCTCTCACTCGAATTTTGCAGTTGGTTGAAAAATTTTGTTTAAAAGAAACTAGTTCTGAAGCAGGAAATTTGTTTTTCAGGATGACTACATTTACCCTCCTTTACATGTTTTCTGAGGTCTCTGTGAGCAAGATATGGGTTTCAGCATTTTTAGAGGCCAAAACTCTGGATGCTCAAATTTATGCATACATTATTTTTATTTCTGTATATTTTGCTGAATGGGTGACACAAACAATGGTAACTCTGTGCCCAACCTAAAAGAGAGTTGTGGATTTATCAGTCCATTTCATAGTTAATAGGGCTAATTTAAATCCTTAGTAATTCCTTTTTTGAATTTTTTTTTTATTGAAGTTATTCAGTTTACAATGTTGTGTCAGTTTCTGGTGTACAGCATAGTGTTTCAGTCATACACATACATACATGTATTCCTTTTCATATTCTTTTTCATCATAGGTTACTACAAGATATTGAATATAGTTCGCTGTGCTATGCAGGATGAACTTATTGTTTATCTACTTTATATATAATAGTTAATAAACTGGCTTTCTGTAAGGAATGCTAAGTAATTGAGCAAAACCCATTTTAATTTAGAAATAAGAGTTACCGTGTTGACTAATTATTTTTACCAATGAACAAATCATATGTATCCCTCACACCCATTCCCTACTTGTAAGACTAGTGCTAGTGATTTGCTTGGTAACATCTATGGAACCTCCCCCTTCCTTTTATCCCACTGTCACTGTCTTACCTTATGATGCCGTCGCAAATGTCCTTGTCCACGGTATTTTGTCCTGACTTCTTCCTCTAAATTAGAATCATCTGTCTTCTGTCCTCTATCCTACTTCTATTTCATTCCCCATTTCATTATTGCAACAATATTTTTAACACCTCGTTCTTCATTCTTCTGGAGCAAAAAAAAGGAACAAAATTTGCCTCAGCTGCTCATCAGTGTCTAGTTCCTGCCATCCACCTACCTAACGTATACACAGGCCCTGCTCAATTATTTGATATTCCCCAAATATACCCCTAAATGTTTTATTGCCTTTTCATGGCCCGCCACTTTTCCAGAAAAGCCCTTCCCCTTCATGTACATAACGAACACTCTTTGAGACACCTCTTGCCTTACAGTTCTCTGGGAAATTTCTCTGGTTTCTGTTCCCCTCATGGGAAACTTCTTTGAGCACATCTCTGTTGAATTGATTATAATGTGGATCATTGGTGTCCTCACCACTGTACCTATAAAAGAGTACATGGAACCCGGTGGGTCATAAGTGTTTAAAAAAATACTGGTAGAATTAAAAATTTTGTTAAAACTGTGTGTTTACATGGATATCTGCTTTATTAATATGAGTTCATTGAAGACTGGTACCAAATCTAATTCACTATTATCAAAAATAAATTTTAAAAGAAATGTCTCTTTTATTTTCTCCAATTAAAGCAATATATAGCTATTTGAATTAGAAGTAAAAATACTGCATTTTCCCATCCAGTTTTGCTCACCATCCCTATCTCTCACTCAGTCATCAGAATTATTAAGAATTAAGAGTTGGCATATCATTCCAATGGCTTCTCTGCCTATTCAAACAAATATTTAAATGCACACACAAATAATAAGACATTTGTTTTATTTAACAATAAATTTTATTATATATGTGTGGGTGCATATATACAGATGCATATATGTATGTGTGATTCTGTATCTACATATTTTATTATTTTATTAAATAATACTGGACACATTTTTCCATTCTACTCTATACAAATCTACCTCATATTTTTAGGGGCTTCCCAGTATTAGATTATTTGAATAAGCCATGTTGCACTTGTCCTGAGTGACAGTGGGGATCCAATAGCTTTTTCAATCATTTCTTTAAGATGGTTGAAGTCAGAAGTTTATTTGGATGTTACTTTTAAGAGCCCATTTCAATATTACATAATACCCATTGGCTCCTAAAATGAAAAACTAAATTATTATTCTTTCTTATTTCCCATATTTTTTCTCCACCTTCTGTTTACTGTAGTTTGTAATATTTAATTTCATCTGCAGCCATAATCTAACTGTTAATTTTTTTTATTATTTGATATTTAGCCAACACTTCTTTATTTCTTTCCTTTAAAAAAATAGACTTACAGGCTTAATTTCATCACTGAGTACATTAGACAAGAACCATCCCTGAATATATTCAGTATAGTATATATTTGAAACACTCTCCCCATTATGACAACCTTCTCCAAGCTTGCTGACAATATTTATAGGTCACACTTTGATGCTGCAGAACTTACTGACATGGCTTAGTTGTACTGGGTCTTTGAATAATGCCTAAGTCTGAGGCCAGCCTCATGGGTAAGTTGTTTGACAAGCTGGATGACTGAAAAATCTTTTCTTTTTTTGAATGTGTCTTCATCAGAAGCACATATATTATGAAACAATTAAAAATTAAACTTCAAGTTCACTCATTAGCAATGTTTTTCCTGGTCCTATGTTAGTGGGAAAAAAATCAGAAGAAAGAGATTTTCTCTTCAGTCAGTTAAGACTCGCACCTTGCTCCACTCAGACGCTCCCTGTGGGGTCTGAAGAAAGGCTGATGTGGCTTTAGGTACTTGGGGAACTGGATAAAATAAAAATTGAGTTTACTTAGTTGCAGTGATATATTTATGTGATTTAACGTCAAATTTTGTATGTTGTTGGCAGCACAACAGTGTCAAAATCAGTTTCTAAAATAATCCCATCTCCCGTGCTGCTGACCAGACATCAAGTCATCAAAATACAGATGCGGTGATCACAGTACAACAGGAGTTTACTGTATGGCACCCCGCAACCGAATTCCGTAGGTAGGAAAAGGCAGCTTGAAAAGTAAGCAGCAGAAGCTACACGATGTAAAACTCAAATGTTATGGGGAGGAGCTACAAATTTTACAAGAGGTTTTCCTGAAGTTGCCAAAAGTTCTAAAATATGCAGGATATTACTGATGACATGTTGAAAAGATGAAATAAATTATTCTAAATTATCAATATTACAGAGTAAACTATACTAAAGGAAATAATTACCATTACATCTTTTTGAGAAGGAAGAAAGAATGGCAATATAGTTAACCTATCTATCAAAGGCAATAAAAATACTATCAGTAAGTGTAGGCGAAAACAGTATTCTCATGCTGTAGTAAGGAATTAACGGAAATACAATTTTTCTTTTTGTATTTTGTGCTACTAGTGAATGCAGCTGAATTTCAATTTCTAATATTTTTAATCTAAATATTTACTCTGAGACCTAATTTTCTTCATAATTTTGTATTCCTTTTCTTGGAGAGAGACATCAAATTGGATAAGCTTTAAGTCAGCCCCCATCTCTGTCTTTGTATCTTTCCTCCTGAGTTCAAATTTCCTGTTTTAATGTTTGATTTTTCATTATGAAGGTACACTTTTTCATTCATTTCAATGAAATTTCTCTTCTTTAAATCATCTCAACACTCTTTGAATTTAGTTTCATTTATTGGGCATTCTACTTTGGGAATTATTTTTATGGTCTTTGCCCTTCATATATTTTATTTTTTTCCTGAAGTGTCTTCATATATTTCTTTGTATTGTGTGAGTTTATTATGATATCTCTAGTTTTTTTCTCCATGTCCGATATTGAAATTTGAGCCTCTTCTAATGCGTTCCTGGGCAATATTGCCAAATCAGCAATTCCAGGAAACTAAAAAAATTGGAAAAACTTTACCAGCTCTCTTGCTTTAGCTTAGGCTTTGTTGTTGTTTTCTCTTCACCAGATGGTGAGCAATCTGGCTCTTAATTTGGGTGTATCAGTGAGAAGTCTCAGGATTTGATTGTCTTACTTTGCTTTTAAAAAAACTGCCTTGTGGTATACAGGAAGAAGTTGGAAATTTGTCGCGCCACAATTTCCCATATTTTTGTTTCTTCATTTGGCTACAAATATTCCAGTTGTTTAAAATACGTTGTTTAGTGTGTGTGTGTGTGTGTGTGTGTGTGTGTGTGTTTAGGTTATTAAGAAGTAGAAAGTATTTGATAAAACTTTGTTACATGAAAATTATTTAGTTGTTTTTGTATGTTATCTTATTTTTCATGTGATCTTGTTCAACCATATAGGACATATTTCACGTGTATGAATTTGTGTGTAGGAAAATCCAGAGAATAAACTTTTTGAGACTGTTTGATTAGCCAACTTGAGAACTTTTACAGCGTGTTTAATGATTTTCTGTCTCTCAACTAGAAAAGCACATTGAGCACATATTATGCATTTTGTCCTGATTTTGCCAACATTTGTACATGTACTTTCTTCTCCGTGTCTTATTATGAGGCGGGAAGCCCCATAAAAATACCAACAGGACCCCTAGTCAGTGCTGCTGCTCTCCTCCCAGCACCATCCAGTTCCCTGACCCAGAGGCTCTATCTCACTTTTTGCCTCTAAAGCAGCTAACTTACACCTAAAATTCTATTGGTTCCCTGAGCTCATTTCTGATTGGTTATTTCCTTCACTCCTGATTGGCTATTACTCTCACTTCTGATTGGTTCACTTCCCTAACTTCTGGTTGGTCCATTTGTAGTACTTCATTTGCATGGAGCTCACTCCTGATTGGTTAGTTCTCTCACTCCTTATTGGTCTATTTCTACAAAGCTTGTTCCTGGTTGGTCAACTTCTATTATACTTTAATTGCATATGATGTTGCAAAGTGAAAAACTGGCAGCCTATAAAAGGCCTGTGTAAACCTGCAGATGGGATCCAGAGCTTGAAGTGTTAACTCCTCTGGGCCTGCTGGCATAATAAACCTGAATTCTCCAACTCTGAGTGCTGCTTGGTCTCTTGCACGGATTCAGGTTTCTGTCACAACTGATCTGTAATACTGAGCTGTAACACTCTGCAACTTATCCATAGGTTAGAAGAGTGATTTTTCCAAGTACATTCTGGTTAAGAAGATGATGAGGCTTTGGATTCATGTTAAATCCTTGTCAGTCATATGTGTGTGTGATTCACCTACTGCATTTCTGTAACTAATTTCACAAAAGTATTGAGCTACTGAACTGCTCATTTTTCATAAGTTAAACATGATCTAAACATTAGATTTGCAACAAGCATTCTCTTCTTTTCCATCTATGTACTTAGCTTACATGTCAGGTAGGTTTTATATGTTAAAAAAATCTTATTCTTGATTTTTTTCTTTCTTATAATTTTAACATACAGTTATTTTTACTCAGGTCCATGAACTCTTTTACATGACCTGAACTCAGTTTAAGAACAAAGAGAGTAATAAATGTTCATATTACATGTTTATTAATATTAAATTTTAATCAAACACACATGAAATAAACAAGGATATGCAACTGTCTCCCATTATGAGCATATCTCCTCATGCCTTCCTAATTCAGATTGCAAATTCTTCCTGCTGTTCAGTAGGACTTTTTTCTAATATTTTCTGTGTGGAAAATTATATTTTCTTAGCTGATTATTATCAGAAAACTCATTTTACTTGTAGTTTAGCTACTTGGCTAGGATAAAGTAAGACTCTTACAATTTCACTCGATAATAACTTTGATATTATTGGTCATGGCTGTTAAAATGTGTGGAAGCAGCTGAGTCCGTTCAGATATGCGTAGCTTGAGTTGGCCAAACAACCGTTACAATGATATGTTTGGCGACTTCCTATTTCAACTCTGAGGTGTGTTAGTTTTCACAGTAGATGTGACGACATATTGGTACATTTTTTGACCTAGGTTTATTTTGGTGGAATGCTTTCAGCATTCTGATTTTCTTAAACTCTTATCCTCCATGATTTTAGAACAATAAATTGCCTCAGTGG
The DNA here is from genome assembly GCF_048773025.1 of Camelus bactrianus. Lineage (NCBI taxonomy): Eukaryota > Metazoa > Chordata > Mammalia > Artiodactyla > Camelidae > Camelus > Camelus bactrianus. Next base: position 94,637,280 of record NC_133542.1, read on the forward strand.
GTTTGATGAAAAAATTTCACTCTGCATTATTTGAAAGACTTAATGGTTCACAGAAAATCAGAGATACATTTTATGTTTCTGCATTTAAAATGTCCACTTCATTGTAAATGAAGCTGGAGAGAAACCAAGATCTTATTATATTAGTGACAACAGTAACTGTGATAGTATAATTTAGATTCATTAATGCATTTAGTTATTTAAGGCATGTATTGTGAGCCTGCTATTTTGCCAGGCATGTGGAACAATGCAATGAACCAGTGGATAATCATGCGTATCCTGCTACAATGGAGATAGTATTTTAGGGTGTGAATGCAAACGTGTGTGTGTGTATGTGTGTACGTGTGTGAGTATGTGTACGTGTGTGTGTGCACACGCTGTGTACATGAACTGTGCTAAGAAATGATAAATGCTGTAAGAAGAAAAATAAATCAGGGGAGTGAAGAGTGAGTATTTGCAGAGGGAAATTAATTTTTAAATAGGTTAAGAAGAGCTTACTGAAAAATCTGTGGTAGAATATAAATGAACAACATGAGTGAGTGAGCAATGAACGTATTTGGTAGAAATCCCAACTACAGGGAAGAGTCAGTTCAAAAACAATTATGTTGCAATATATTGGGGGGCTGCCATAGAAGTCACTACAAATGTAACTGAGAAAGAGAGGGAATAAATAGGTTGAATTCAAAGAGGTAGTGGGGGACTAGATTGCGTGGATCTTGTGAAAAACAGTGGCTACTATGGCTCATTGTTTAAAAGGATAATTTTGCTGCTATGGTAAAAATGACCTAATAAAGGATAGAATTAGGGAAATGAGTTAGAAGATTATAATAGTACAGCTAGAAGATTATAATAATGTCAAAATGATGATTAGATCATCTCTGTAGTGTTAGAGTTGTTGACAGGTCCTTGAATTCTGTAAACTTTAACACTAGAGCTAAAATAATTTTTGAGAGATTAGATACAAAATTCCTGAAAAAAAGAGGGGTGAAAGATGAAATACAAGAATATTTTGACAAGAGTAACTGAGATCTGTAAGAACTTCAAGAGGGTAAGATTTTTAGGTCCCATTTGTTTATTTTTACTTTTACTCCTTAACCTTAAATTTAAAAGCTATTACACAACAATGGAAACCCTTGATAAAATGGAAAGACAGCCTACTGAATGGGAAAAAGTATTTACAAATTATATGAATAATAAGGGATTAATATTCAATATATATAAGCAGCTCATACAACTTAATGCCAAAAAACAAAGAAACAGATTAAAAATGGGCAGAAGTTAAAAATAGACATTTTTTCAAAAGATATACAGATGGCCAACTGGCAAATGAAAAAATACTCAACATTGCTAATCATCAGAGAAATGCAAATCAGAACCATGATGAGATATAACATCTGTCAAAATGACCATCATCAAAAAGTCTATAAATAACAAATACTGGTAAGGATGTGGAGAAAAGGGCACCCTAGTACACTGTTGGTGGGATTGTAAATTGGTGTAGTTACTGTGGAAAACAGTATGGAGTTTCCTCAAAAAAGTGAAAATAGGACTGAACTATGACCCAGCAATTTCCACTCCTGCATATATATCCAAAGAAAGCAAAAACATTCATTCAAAAGATACAATAGCTGAGATACGGGAGCAACCTAAGTGCCCATCAACAGAGGAATGAATTAAGATGTGGTGTATCTTTACAATGGAAAGTTACTCAGCCATAAAAACAGCATGCAATTTTGCCATTTGCAACAACATAGATAGACATGGAGGGTATTATGTTTAGTGGAATAAGGCAGACAGAGAAAGACACACACACTTGTCACACAAAACAACTTCCTAATATGTGCGTCATCACTGGAAGTGTCAAAAAAATTTTGAAAGTGACAGAAGCCAGACACAAAAGATCATACCACATCTGGCCTTTGATCAACACAGAGGGTTAGAGACATTGATGTTCCAGGTAGTCAAAAATCTGTGTACAACATTACATTTGCCCTCTGTATCCATGGTTCCACATCCATGATTCAACCAACCACGGATTGTGTAGCACTGTAGTACATACTTATTGAAAAAAATCTGAGTGTAAATGGACCTTTGCAGTTCCAATCCAGGTTGTTCAAAGGTCAAATGGACATGATTCTATTTTTATTTTTTTGAAATTCTAGAAAAGACAAAACTATAGTGAAAGAAAGCAGATAAGTGGTTTAATGAAGCAAGGAGTTGGGGCAAGGGGATTAACTGCAGAAAGGCATGAGGGCAGTATTTGGGGCAATGGGAATATACTCTGTCTTGATTGTGGTTGTGGCTATGTGACTGTATATATTCAAAAAGACACATCAGTGGATTTTTAATGTTTCTAAGCTATTTCTCATATGAAGTACTGTTGGTCAAAAATGCATTGTACTGTGCATTTAAACTACATGAAATTCATTTTATGGAAATTAACCATTAATATAACTGAATAAAATTAAAATAAAAGGAAATAAAGAATGTAATGAATAAGCTTATGCCATAATTAGCAATTTGCATACAATGAATAAAATCCATAAAAAAACACAATTTACCAAAATTAGTCAGGGGAAATAGAAAAATCTAAATATTCTTATAGCTATGGGTAAGCTGAATCCTAAATAAAACTTTCCAACAGAAAGAATGCCAATCTTAGGTACTTTACAAGTGAATTTGTACAAATTACTAAGGCAGAAATATTGCTAACCTTACACAAATTCAGAAGGAGCAAACAGAGAGGAACACTTGTCAACTCATTTTATGAGACTAGTATTGTCTTGATAGGAAGACCACAAAAAAACTACAAAAAATAAAAAATTATAAGACAATTACTGAATAGGCAATCCCATGAATTGGAGTCAAAAGTTCCAAATAAGTGATTAGCCATTCAAATCCAGTGACATATTAGAAAATATAACTCATCATGCATAACTAATATGATGTGTGAGGCTATTATGCAGTTATAAAATATACTGTATTTGAAAATCAATGAATTATTCAATGTAATTTACAATATAACAAAAGTGTTCTCAATGAATGCAGAAAAGGATTTGATAAAAGTCAGCACATGAATGATAAAAATTAAGACTCAGCAAGTTCAGCACAGATGAGAACATTCTTAATCTGATGTCATATCTACAAAAAGCCTCCCCCTAAAAGATGATAGCTAACAGTAAAGTATTTTAGAATCACTATGAATGTGACAACTGTCTGCCATCTTTGTTTTCCCTTCTTGAATGCAGGTGTTTGTGGTAATTGTCCTGTCCTTGCTGTACTGATGTGTATTGGGTGGGTATGGAAAAATCACTTATCTCTTTAGTCATATTTCTCCATATTTAGTAAGCCATACTTGGAACTTGTATATAGAGATCATAATTCTTGATTTTGAACCTTAAGCTCTCATCTCATGAAAAATTGATTGTTCCTTCTTTGTGTGGGGAGAGGGTATATATTTTGCATATGGAAAGAATGAAATTGAAAATTTACCACCAAGAATGACGTGTTCTATTGTGTCATTCACAATTGCTGACTTCCTCCTTCTCAGTAAGAGAATTATATGTTACCACTCATTGCCGTCTGACTTTTCTGCCTACATAAACTTGGGTTTGGCCACATGACTTCCTTTGCTTCTGTAACATGAGCAAAAGCGACATATGACACATTTAGGTAGAAACTTTCAGGAGCTCTTTGTTACTGAGCTCAGCCCTGCTTTCTTCCCTTTTGTCGTGGTAATTGGTGTCTCCCATAAGGGCTGCTCTCCTTCTAGAAAGAAAAAACACATAGAAGAACTGCCAGGATAGCAGTTACAGTCGAACTACAAATCATCATCCAAATTAAGCAAGAAATAATCCCGCTTGTATCTAGCTGAGTTTTGGGGGTTATTTATTATGAAGCAAAGCTGACAAATACAGAATCTGTCTCACTCATCAAACAGTTAAACTTCCTCCATTGTAAAGGGAGTCAGATATTCTGAAAAAAAGAGTTGAAGGTCAATAGAGAGAATTAAGCCTCAAGATTCCACATTCATATAATTCAACAAATATTCACTGTATTCTTGTTTTAAGGAAGCATGCTGGGAGATACAGAGACCAATGAGGTCCATTTTCTATCTTCAAGGCATTGACACTCTTGTGTGGAGAAAATTCACAAATATAATTACTCTGAGATGTGATGTTGTAGTTTCTACAACTGAAGTATAATCATGGTTCCAAAGGAGTACTAAGAAGGGAGGAAGAGATTACCTCTGAATTTCCCATCAAGGGGGGATCCCATGTAGTAAAGAGGATTTATGAAAGCTGAGAAAAAAGAAGAGTGCCAAAAGGGTCGGACTTGCCTTTAATCTGTGGACCTAACTCTCTCTTGCCGCATATCTCAGTGTGAGTCTCACTTCCCTGGTGTGCTCTGCCTTCATAAGTAAATGTGATTAGTAGGAAAGAGAGCCTGCAATCTAAAGGCAGAGTTCAGATTTCAACCCAAGTCTTGTATTGCCATTGGAAAATTATATTATGCATGCCTTAAAAATGCCAGAGCAATCCAAATCATATAAAATAAACTCTGGACTATTCATTCTTCCTAGAAATGTTTTTCTGATTTAGTATTCAGTGGGAAAAAGCAAACAAGCAGACAAACACTGAAACCTAATTCAGAGAAAAGGTCTTTTCTTCTCATGTTACAAAAGCTTGTTGACTTAAAATTCCCCAGTTTTTCTTTTAAGAATTAATGAAACATGTGAATAGTTACATATTTGAATAATTCATTCATATAATTCTGAACATATTCAGTACTGACAACACTGTGTCCATTTCAAACAATGATGAAATGTACAGCTCACCTCTCAGCATCTTGGCTGAACGTGTGTATCAATTTTTGAAGTCACTGAATTTAGAGCATGATTGCTTGTTTGGGTTAAACAAATCTCTGATATAAAATTATGTTTAGCATAATAACACCGTCTGCATTATTCTGATATGCCAGGGGCTTGACAAGTTAATTTATGGAATTGAAGATTTGAAGAGTTTATTACAAACAATCTTTTACAACCACATCTCATTAGAGGTTAGGAAATTGAGTATTGGGGAAATTAAATTACTTTTTCAGAGATGTAGAGGTAATTAGTATTATAGCCAGCTTTATATCTTCCAATATCATTGTCTTTTCACCATATGTCAAGTATAGATGTGTAAGCAACTCAAATATTGTTCTGTTTCACCATAAACCTAGCTGGTTACAGGGCAACTCTAGAAGATGAACCCTAACCAAGATGGCCTTGGGGAAGTTCAGTCTTTTTGTAGTGCTTCCAGAATCTTCAGGCCACGTCTGTCCCGTTTCATCTCTGCACTTGAGGTAATCACTTCAGAATACTTCTTTACCCCTTTTAAAAGGAAAAAGAATTCTCAGACGTCACCAAACCAATTCAGACTGAAATATTTTGTGACTATTTATAGAAAAGGAACACAATCACAGTTTGTACCTACTCAAGAATATGTGAATGATTTTAAATGTGACTCATAGATGTAGAAAATGCTAACATGAAATGACCTTGCTTTTGTTAGCTGAAAGACAAATTTGGACTTTCAAGGAGTACCCAAGGCTTGACCTATCAAGTGCATGGAAATGTGACAACACAATCCAGCCATCTTAATGACAAATCTATAGATTTGTAGTCATCACTATGCCCAATTTATGAATTAAGCTGTGGGGGTTTAAGTAATTTATACAAGATGACATAAATTATAAGGAATTCCTTTTGACTTTTTCTTTTTCTTTCTTTCTTTCTTTCTTTCTTTCTTTCTTTCTTTCTTTCTTTCTTTCTTTCTTTCTTCTTTTTCTTTTTCTTTCTTTCTTTCTTTATTTTTATTTTTTTTTAATTTTAGACAGTAAGTTTGCAACACCTTCTGTGTTCAGTGCTCTCCTGCATCCTCAAGTACATAAGACCAATTAAATCACTGAAAATTATTAAGTGATATCAAGATGTCCTTTATTGCTAGTTGTCTAGTACGCTACTGCTAATATTTACTTTCATGAATTGTTTAATACCTATGACCACACGACTGTAAGTGTTCAGAATTTCTAATAGAGAAAAACAGGAACAAAATTTGGAGACATAATGGCTGTCCATTGCTTTATTTTCTTGGTATCTCTTCTCTTTTCTATATGGTTGTGATCCAATCATTGACAATCACGTTGTTTAATGGTTTTTGATAATATGATACAAAACACAGACTTACAGAGTAAAGAATCATTTGTTCATTCATTCCTTCTTTCACTCAGGCAGTGTCTCATGCAGCAGTGAGCAACAACAAAATGCTGAAACAGATGTGCCCTAAAAGAAACTATTATAAAAAAAAAAAGTATTTTTTTTTTTTTACATCCATCAGCTAACTAATAATATATGGAAAACCAAGAAAGTGCATATGATCCTTTGTTAGTTCCTCCCTCAGGGTTTGTGAAACATGAGAACAAAAAAAATGGAAAGTGTAACATCCCTTTCTGGTCCTCAATGAAGCATTTCAAGTATTTTTTTTCCCCTCAAGTTACTGTTTCTACCACGAAGGAAAAATCTTATCTAAGTAGTATTCATTTACTATCTAAAAGTCAATACCATCCATGGAACTGGGATGAAAGGAACCCCTAGATTCGTTTCCAGACTGCACATCAATGGGCATAAAGATTGTGTGGAGAAAATTCACAAATATAATTACTCTGAGATGTGATGTTGTAGTTTCTACAATTGAAGTATAATCATGGTTCCAGAGGAGTACTAAGAAGGGAGGAAGAGATTACCTCTGAATTTCCCATCAAGGGGGGATCCCGTGAAGTAAAGAGGATTTATGAAAGCTGAGAAAGAAAGGAGAAGAGTGCCAAAAGGGTCGCACTTGCCTTTACTCTGTGGACCTAACTCTCTCTTGCCGCATATCTCAGTGTGAGTCTCACTTCCCTGGTGTGCTCTGCCTTCGTAAGTAAGCTCCCCTTGCTGGTAGATGAAACTGTATCACGTGTAACTCATCTACCACAGGTTTGTATCCCCAAGCCCTTGAGGGATTAAATGTTTATTGTCTAAAATTGAATGGGTCTGCTTTGAAAATTTAATCTAAATTATCTTCTAATTTGACTTTAGAAATACTGGGTTTTGTTATATTTTTCTTACTTTCAGGCTATGGCATACTTTTTTCCCAAAAGTATTTTTCAGAGATGCCAATAAGTACCATAGAATAGAATGGAATATATTAAACCTGGTCCTTTAAATTAGAATAAATGATATCTTTCCCATTTTTATTATGTTAATCTTTTTAGAGTGATAAGGAAATGGATTTTGCTACAAAATCACACACATCTGTCAGAATTGGAGATCAGATAATTCCAATAATCTTCACCCCAAACTTGCTGTAGTAGATGGTGTATTATTTCACAAGTACTTGTTTCTCTTACTTGTGAAAATCTAGACATAAACCACTGATTTCTAAGGTCAGTGGCTTTATTATTCAAATGAAACGATAATAAAATGCAGCCTTCATTTACACAGAGCTTTTCATCAATCAAACATTCACTGATGTGTTTGCTTTGAGATGAGTTTCACATTTACTCCAGTGCCCAAGGGTTAGTCATCAATCCATTTTTATTCATGCAAATTTAGGCTACCTCTCTTCCTGCTTTCTTGGCATGGATAGCAATCAGTACTGCCAACTCTTGATTGTCTATGTTAATGAAGTGTAATATCAATGCAGATAATCCAAAACAGTGTCCAAATATCATGTGGATGGCTGTGGAAGCTTGTTCCCACAATATTTCTTCCATGGATCCTACTTCACTCAGGTGAGGATGTAAATGAAGCTTCATTCCCTTAACACAGGCCAACAGTGCATATTAGACTAGAAATGCTCTGTATGATTAAGACCTCCAGTATGAAATTAAAGTGTTTGCATATAAACTGGTTTAAAACATAAACCTTTAAAATGTGCCACTTCTATATGATAAACCTTGGCATGAAACATAAAATTTTTGAAACATGTATCAGGAAGCAAAGAGGAAATTATTTAGAGAGATGAAACTCTTGACCTTTTTAACTGATCTCTTTTATCCCTGGGACCTTCTGAGGCTAAAGGAAAACCATGTTCTAAGCATTTACTCACTGTGATCTGTCCTCCCCTAGCAACCCAGGTTTCATTAAATAGCAGCATAACACACGTAATTCCCTGCTCCAGAAGTACTCTTTTTATTTTATTAAAACTGACATTCTCAACAGGTCTATGATTAGGAATGAATCCAAAAGTGATGCTTGAGTGAGTGTCCATGATCATATTTCTACCATGTTTATTAGAGTGCTCACTTCACCCATTGGTTGCCTACACAAAAATAATTGGAATCCATCCCGCAGACATGAATGGACTCTTCGTGTCCTGTCACAATCAAAATTCTGAGTCTAATGGGCCTGAGACTTTGGCAAATTGATCAAGTTAATTCAGCACTGGGGTTAGGTAGTGAGCTGGTTGTCTTTCCCCAGTTAGCATGTACCTGATGAAACGCAGAGTCTACATAACAGTTTGAAATACATAAATAATTGTAGTGCTATACATTTAATTTTGTACTGAGAAGGGATGTAAAATATCAAGGTATTTAAAAATTAATTTTCTTTAAAGTGATACTATATATAGTGGAATTAGTGTTTCTTGACATTTGATTAACCTTCTACAAATAACTCAGCATCATGAGCCTTTGATAATGTAAATGATTCAAAATTATACTACAATCTATTAATTAGGGCATAAATTAGTATCATTGTGATGGGTAGCTTAAAAATACCTATGCTTTTTGACCCATGTAATCTTTAGATAGTGATCTTTAGGGAAATAAAGTATATACAAAATGATTTACCTGTAAGAATGTTCAATACAGTTATGTTTAAAATAAAATTTTAGAGAAAAAAATGAACATTCAACCAAAAAAAGATGGGTTAAATAAATTACTGTTCAAGGGAGTATTTTTCAACAACAAAAAGAAAGAAATTATTTTTTGTTATGCATTTTGATATATGAAAATCGATTTTGATACTTAATATTTGATAGTGACTTTGCAAAAGTAATTTTGGAAATAGTTTACATATTATGGACTGACTCTATACAAAAATATAAACATGCACAGAAAATAGTCAGGAATGATAAATAATGTATTAGAATGAGTGATCATTTCTAGATGATATATTTCTTCTTAGTTATCCAATGTTTGAATAATACAGATTTATGATTTGTTCACGGTAGAATCATATCACATCTGCATTTAACTAAAACACATTTAATGTACTTAACTTATGCCCCCAAGATGGTCTGCTGTCTATTTTTGGAATGTGATTTTCACAGTGCGCATTTTATCAAAGTTCACTTGATAAATCTACCACCCTTGACACCCGTTTATCATTGCAATACTAATCATATGAAGTAACACATATTCTGAAACCTGGGGAGTGAGATGTAATTGTCCAGGTAAAGGACAGTAGAGATATTGTGATCAATAAGATATTATACATAGGGCCAATCAGGTGGTAAGGAGCTTGGCTCTCTCAGAATTAGAAGAAAATCATACAACGGTAGCTTAGAAAATAAGTCATGATGTGGGGGTGTGCTTACAAAGTGGCAGATCACACAGGACCACAGAGACAAGGTTAGTGAATTGGGATTTCACTCCAAAAGGAACCTCTAAAGGGTTTTTAAAACAGGAGTCCAAAAGCAAGTTGAATTAATTGAATATATATATTTTATATATTTTTATTGAAATATAGTCAGTTTAAAATGTATCAATTTCTGATGTACAGTATAATGCTTCAGTCATACATGAACACACATATATTCAATTTCATATTCTTTTTCATAAGTTGCTACAAGATATTGAATACAGTTGCCTGTGCTGTACAGTATAAACTTGTTGTTTATGTCTTTTATATATAGTAGTTAGTATCTATAAATCTTGAACTCTCAATTTATTCCTTCCCACCCCCTTCCCACCCCCGTAACCATAAGTTTGTTTTCTATGTGAGTCTGTTTCTGTTTTGTAAATAAATTCACTTGTCTTTTTTCTTAGATTCCACATATGAATGATATTGTATGGTATTCTTTTTCTTTCTGGCTTACTTCACTTAGATTGACAAACTCAAAGTCCATCCATGTCACTGCAAATGGCATTATTTTATTATTTTTCATGGCTGAGTAGTATTCCATTATATAAATATACCACAGATTCTTTATTCAGTCATCTGTCAATGGACATTTAGGTTGTTTCCATGTCTTGGCTATTGTAAATAGTGCTGCCATAAACATTGACTATATTTTTATTCACTTCTCTATAGAGAAGGAATTAAGAAGTCAAGACATGATACACAGTAGGAGACATTTCTTGTGGTATGAACGGGAGATGGTGCTGAAGCAGAGAAATTGGTAGTAGGGGCACTTTGGATAAATGACTAGATTTGAAGTATATATAGAAAGGAGAATAAAATTACAGGTATTTTTATTGTTATATTTTAATATCCAAAAGTTCAACTCATCAAGCCATATATTCAACCAAAAGCTTATTTCAAAAATATGCCACAAAACTGTGTCAGCCAGGATCCTTGAGTTGACAGTTTTGAGGAAGGATTGAAGACAGATTTTACTTAATAATTCATTCAGTAGGGGAGGGTACAGCTCAGTGATAGAGAACATGCCTAGCATGCATAAGGTCCTGGATTCATCCATCAAGAAAATAAGTAAACAAATAACCTAATTACCCCTCCCCCCACAATTCATTCACTAAATTTTACTAATACATTGGCATAGGGTCATAGATTTAAAAATGTAGTAAATGCAAAGCTTTATAGTCATTTATTACAGTAATAAGTTGCATTTTTAAAATGCCTTATTCCTATCGATTATTATGTGAGATTGCTCATTTACTCTAGATGATTTCTGCTGTATAATGGAGGCACTGGTCTTCATTTAACTTTTCCACTTCAAAAGATAGATCGATGAGTGTTTTCAGGGTGATTGTCATTTAAGACTTGTCCTCCACCTCTGTGTGAATAAATTTAATTTAGTTCATTATATGGAATGTTGGGTAGCATTATTTTCTCAGTTCTGCTTGGATTATGACAGAGTAAATATAATATCTAAGCCACATGTATTATAAGGTAGACTTCAGCTTGTGGTTGTGTCCACTGGGATAGCCAGATGTATTTTCACGACTGATGTGATTGGAAGGTTGCCCAGCTGGTGTGGCCAGCTGGCTCTACAGATGACTGCCATTGCTCCGTCTCCTGATGCTCACACTCTTGGGTCCTCTCCTCCCCTTAAGGATGTGAAAGTTTGATGATTTACATCTAACTAGTAGAATACGTTGGAGGTGACAGGATATACCTGGTTATGCCCACATGGTTACAGAGTTAAGACCATAGCATTCATCTTGTTGGAGTCTCTTATTCTCCTTTGGTTTCTTTGAGGAAGCAAGTGGCCATGTTGGGGAATCCAACATGGAAAGGAGCTGTAGGTGGTCTCTAGTAGCTGAAAACATTATCCAGTTGAGAGTCAACCAAAAAAAAAAAAAAAAAAAGAAAAGAAAAGGAAGGTCTTCAGTATTCACAAGAAAATAGATTTTGCCAACAACCTGAGTGAACATGGAAGCAGATCTGTCCTGAGTTGAGTCTCAGATGAGACTCCACCCTGGCCAACACCTTGACTGCAGCTTTGTACAGGACTCAGCTGGGCTGAGCTCAGATTTATGAGAATCTGAAACTATGAGAAAATATATATGTTGTTTTCAGCAGTTAGGTTTGGGAGGATGCTTTTGCGAGGCAGTAGAAACTGATCGAGATGGCTTGTGAGTATCCTTAAGGACAACTACAATGAAGGGCATTTATCCTCCAGCACAGTGACTCTACCTTACAACAAGGTGCCATCAGGCTGCCAGTCTGGAGAACACACCAAATATGCTAACTTAGCGTCATCAGAGAAAACAGGCATTGATCTCACGCACGCTCATCACATTTTCTACTGCAATGGTGAGCACTCTATCTTGCAGGCTGGCTTTTGATTAAGATGCTCCTTAAGTGAATAAATAAAAAGTCAACTCTTCTTATTTAGCATTATCCAAAATGAGTAGCAGCAGGGATTTCTTTATTTAAAGATGATTGACAGATCACTTAGATGTACTTAGGACAAACATCAGTTCTACATAAAATGTTGTGGTTTTTCTTTTATCATAATTATTAAAGAAAAAAACATAAGCAGAGGCAGATGAAAAATACCCCCTTTCTGCTAATATGTCAGGCTGTACTGAGAGGATGGGTAAATCTAGAATACAAAAGCAGTAAGGGGTCATTTGCCATGTGTTCACTGTAGCTTGTTAGTCTGCCTGTGTGTCTAAAAATGTCCTCACTCTTCCCTTGATTTATATATATTTTTCACTTAAGTTACTGGAAACATTGATGATCAGGATGCTACCCATGCTTCTTGGGTTCACCATCTAGTCCCTCTTTTACTCACACTGAGATGAGGAGACCTGTGTCTGATCACTGGCACCTAAAATGGATGATAAGCATTGGATTGGCGTCATTATACAGTCAAGGTTAGGGAGCAAGCCTGTGCTGGCCCGCGCAGTACAGAAGGCGGCGTCAGATTACGGGACACAGAGGGCAGGCAGAGGGCAAGTGGCGTTTGTAAAGCAGCGGGAGGGAGCTGGGCTGTGCGAAGAGCTTAAGTATATATGATGCATGACACGGTGCACACACCTCTGTCCTTTTCAAAATGCCCTTTCTGCTTAATGGGCTCCTTTCTGCCCAGGATTCCATCTGATAAACAGCTGTAAAAATTAAATAAGTGTTTCCTATTTTATTCAGATATGGTTAGTACGTGTTGTCCCATGTGTCCGCAGAACTTTACCCTAAACTCATTCCAGTATTTGGAACAAAATTCTAATTTTCAGTCTCCCTTCCATGTAGGGAAGAGGGAGCTTCATGCTTTCAAATCTCTGCTTTTAACAGAGTACCTGGCACTCAGTAGAAATTGGTGGTTATTCACCCGCACTCTTTCTGCCATGTTTCCCTTTGGCTGACTGGGGTGAGCCAGGCCACAGCAACCCTGGAAGTCACATGCTGAGTGGCACCCTGGCCAGCCTGGTTCCTGAATGACCACATGGAGTGGAACCTCCCCTCTGACAGGAACACCTGCTGTGGGCTGTTAGATATGAGGATTAAACTTCTACTGGGTTTGCACCACTATAAACCCTCGGTCAATCCATTATGGTAGCTGGATTTAAAATACTCAATCTAGTGTTTCACTATTTAACTATTCACTTGTTACAAAGAATATCACTAAGCCGTTGGTGAGGTTTCCATCTGGGGAAGGATGATCTGAGATGGTCATAGCAATTCTTGGAGTTTTATCTTTTTTTTTCAAAGAAATCGCGGTAGATTGAAAAAAGCAGTAAGTAGAACTGAAAAGAATCTAGTTAAATAGTGGGAATTAGGCCAGAATGCCAAGGTTAAACACTCTTCTCTTCTATGTGAGACGGCAAAAAATTACAGTGAGATTTTTATTAGCAGTTTAACTAAGTATGAGAGCAATTTAATGGCCAGAAATCATCAGTTGTATATGTTTATTTTAAGATTACCCTTCACAATTCCATCTGTACACTTTATAACCTGGCCATAAAATTAGATTTAAAATTTGGTCATTCGAAAGAGAAATTCAGTTCTTTAGTCCGTTGCTAAAAGTAAAAGCTTGTTCTCAAATGCCCCTGCAGAATGCCCAGCCATACCATAGTCATGGAAATAGGAGACTTAGAGAAAAAGGTACTTTCAGAAAGCTATGTCCACAAAGAATGAATCAGAAAGTTTACTTTCACATTACTGGAGGAGAGTATGTTCTGAAGATAAATTAATAGGATATATATGAATAAAGCTGGACAGTCCAGACATAATGAGTTTATTCCACATGAAATGAAGGATGTGTGGGGGAGGTTGCTTCTATACATTAACCTTCCATCTTCACTTTTCATTAAATGCAAGATACAAAAGTAACAATAAGGAATATAGGTCTTCAAAATTAAATAAAATTGACTGTATTTACACATCATTTTAAAAAGTAGCTCAGTTAATTAGCCTGATACTTTTATAGTAATGTTTTCAGTAGTGTCACATTTCATATCAATCTTCAATTTGATAGTTACTTTAATGTCTTGAAAAAGAGAAATAAATTCAAGTTTTACTTTAATATCCTTAGAAAATGCAGTATATGCTACTTTGCAGTGTTTTAGATAATCAGTCCAGTGAGTCTCTAGTTTCTGAAATCTTCCTCTATTTTATTTTTCATTTCTCTCATCACTCACATTACCTTTTTCCTATGTGATGCATCACCGAATCTTTATTCCAGAAACCTGTTGAAAATAAAAAGGGGGAAAGGATCATTCAAGGACAAACAAATAGAATCACAACTCTGATCTTTGGAAGATGACTTGAATACTATTTCTTCATTTAAAAATGAATAAGCAGCAATGAGACAAAATGAAGTCAATAAAAAAGACACTGCAGCACCACTAATGGTGGAGTGGGGAAAACCACCAGAACCAGGAAAAATTAAAACAATACCTCTGCAGAAGAACTAAGATGGAAAATGAGAAGTTTTAGAAAAGATCTGCTTTGAATTCTCAACTTGTGCAAGGTGAGATTGCTTCTGTAACAATAAAACAGTGTAACACAGGAAGAGAGCAAATAGAATTGTGAAGATATAGATCAGAGAAGCAGGTTACAAAAAGAGAAAGAACTTGCTTAATTAAGAACACAATGCAGGGAAGTAAAAATGCAATAATGATTATAATTCTCATTGGAGGCCATAAAATCTTACATGAAAACTGGAGAATAGAAATTGCGGAAGGTAAACTTTATTAATTCCCTTAGAATGACTGCAGGAAGAAAAGAGACAGATTAAAAAAAGGGAAACTAATCAAAACTAAGGATGAGTAAGAAAAGATCCCAACTACAAATAAGCTAGCCCAATAAATATGCAAATAGATAAAATAAAGAAGAGTGAAAAATAAAACAAAAATATGTCTATTCTAAAATAATCTGAAGCTATAGGCCAAAACTACTTCTCCTTCTTGGTAATATTAATAGAAATTAGTGGACTCTGGCAAGATGTTTGGATTTTAAAGATTTAGCAAATAAGCTTAAATAATCAGTCCAACAGGCAATGTTTTAATACACATAGTAAAAGAAATAAAACAGAATGAAGTTCCTTTTTTCTATGAAATATCAAATGCTAGCCATCAACAGCCATAAAAATTGCTTTTAATATTTGTCGACAAGATATGGATATTCAAACATAGATATCAAGTTCCTGCTTCTGCCCTATCCCTGTTCTCCAAAAGTCCTATCAAGTGTAGCAAATACTTCCTTGCCGTTGAACATGTCCTGCATTTTCCAGCCTCATTATCTTCAAATCTTTAAAATTTTCCTTTCTAAGCTGAATTACTCTTTGTACAAATAGACGTATGGCTCATTCAGGCTAACCTTTCTGATCTCAGCTTAAATGTCACCTTTGGAGAAGTCTTTCGTAAGCCTCACTCTGAAGAGCGCCCCGTCCCCACCAACTCATCATTCATAACGTGGCTTTGTCTTTCTTCCCAGGACTTATCAATAACTATTATTCTATTGAATGTAGTTTTAATTTCTCTGTTTCACAGATACAAGCTTTCACTGCTCACAGTTCTACCATCAGCACACAAAAAAACTGTCTGAGAAATAGGAGGGCTCAAAAAATCTCGGCTGGATAAATAAATGAACAGGAAATAGGTGGATGGGAGAATTTAAACACAGACTGACCCAGAAGATTTCTGTTTTGCATAAAAAGTAAATAGATGACTTGAAGTTATGCCAGCATGCCAAATAAATACTACTAAAATAAAGACCCTCCTGGTTAAAAAAAAAATAGATAAAAGCATGAGTAAAAGTAATTCACAAATTTCAAATAAACTACTAAGCTAACACTGGAATGAGGACTCTAAACAGGACTGAAATGAAGTAAAGTAGGAAAGCCAGGGGTTAGATGTCTTCAAAGCAAGGTCAGACTCTGGAGACCTTGAGGTTGTACTGAAATATGTTAACTTTAACACATTTAAACATTTGTGTTCATGCAGACATTTTCTGAACAGACAAATAAGAGATTGATTTTTGAAAAAACTCAATATACATATTTGAAGCTTAAAAATGCAACTCTAACCTCAAATGAAAAAGCATAATGGGAATTAAGTATTAAAATTAGTGACAATTAAAGTATATATCAAAATGTTGGAGAAGTATAGTATTTAGAAGGAAAGATGTAGCTTTGTTTTTTGAGAAACAAGAAATATTATAAAATATTCAGCTGGGTCTAAAATAAGATATTAATTAAAAGTGAGTCAAATAAAGTCAAAGACACTCAAAAGAAGAAAATATCAAAAATGGAGCCTGTGATTAATGAAGTGGGAAGCAAAGGAAGTGAACAAAGCCAAAAGTCGGTTCTCTGAAATGCACGGTAACGTGAATGTGCATTTCTTGAGACTCAAGGAAATTAAAAGGGAAAGCAAAGATAAACAATAATAAAGAAAGAAAGAAAAAATACATGGCTAATTTTAAAAAAGAATATTATGAAGAAATTTAGGACAATAAATTTGAACTTTTCAAAAACAGAAGTACTTTGAAAAATACAAGTTTCTGAAATTGACTCAAGGAGATAGTGAAAACATGACAAGCTTTATAGCCATTAAAGAAACATTATGAGTGATTAAGAGTCTTTCTATAACAGATATACTAGGTTTAGCAGCTTCATAGGCAAATTCAATCAAATATTTGTAGGGCAGATATCTTTTACACAAAATTTTATCAATTAAAAAAAAGAAAAAGTAATGGCTTTAAACTAAAAAAAGGAGACCATTTATAATGAATCCACACATATATCACACTTCCTGTTTAAATAATAAAGCCTTTTCTTTCCCTATAGAGAAAACTCTTTAAAAGATACCCATGATCTAGTATATCTATGCAGAATTGTCACTGGAAGAAAATAAAGGGTATAAAGTTTGAAAAGGAAAAACAAATGTACCAGGATTTTTAAATAATAGGGTTACGTATGTAGAAAGTCCAGAACAATTTAAGACAAATTATTAGCTTGTTTTCTCTTTTCCAGTTTCCATATATTTCATTGTTTTTCTCTCATCAGGACTTCCAGTAAAATGTTGACTAGAAGTACCAGTAGTGGCTATTACTGTCTCATTGTTAATCTCATAAAGAAGGCTTTTAACATTGGGTCTATAAGTAACTCTGCATCAGTTTTTAAGATCTCTTTTATCAGATAATATCGTTTCTTTTTTTTTTAGTATGGTACTTTTGTTTGTTTGTAATGAATGGGTATTGAATTTCACCAAGTAATTTTTTCTGCATCTTTTTCAAAAGATTATCTGATTTTTAGCTTTATATTGTTAATATTATTCATTAAATGTCTTTGTTTTATAATTTAAAACTGTTTTTCATTACATAGTAATGTTGAACATGTGGTTCAGTAATAACACTTTTAAATGTATCCTGGCACATGATTGTACACCTGTCCCTGGAGACATAAAGAGAAATCTTCACTGAAATATTGCCCTTTTTGCTGCCCCCCCAAAAAAAATTGGGAAACAATTCATTATCTGTCAAAAGCACAGTGGAAAACAGTTTTGTTGCACAGGAAAGCACGAAAACGTATGAACTTCAGCTACATAGGTAGAAATGGAGAAATTGCAAAAATATTAAGCAAAACAAGCAAGGCACTGAAGAATATATATATATTATATATATATTATATATATATATACACATATATATATGCTATGATTCCATTTTTATAATTTAACAGTAGTGATGTTAACTATGTAGGCAGTGAAATTATGAAGAGATTCAATAGAATTAGAAAAATATTTATGACAATTGTTACCTTTGGGAAGGTGGGCTAGGTTTGGGGGCAGTATACAAAGAGATCATCACATGTACTGGCAGTATGCTATTTCCTAAGCTGGGTATATGAGTGTTAATTTTATTATGTCTTTGAAATATTCCTACACATTACTTACTTTTCTAAATTAATTATATAAAGCATAATAAAATACTTTAAAGTAATAAATATATGAATGTATAGCTGATTCAAATATAGTGAAGTTTTACTTACATTAGAGATAGGGGACAGATAATGTAGAAAACTAGAATTTTAAATATATATACATCTCTGAAAAAATTCACTGTTTTTTTCCTTTGACATTTTATAACAGATTTTTATTATATACTATTTGTTTTAACTTGCTTTTGCCAGTCTTGCTCATTAATCTGAGGCTCGTTGATGTAGAAGTTGCCTTATTATTTAGCAAAGTGTATTGTGCCTATTCTGTATCACTTGGCAAACAGGAAGTGCTTGATACATATTTGTGAATTAGCGAATGGGCTAATGCATGAAAAACAGTGAAATGCAAGTCGTGAGATTACCAAGTATTATCAGCTTGCTCTCCCATTGAGCCTTACACCTCATCACTTAGGGATGCTTAATTTGTCTCTAACCAAGGACACATGCGATATAAACAAATCGTAAGATTTGTGACCACCGCGTCCTGTAGCCACAAGATGAACAATAGGAAATATCAGAAATATTATAGGAATAAACTAGAAGGTATAAGCTTACTTATTTGGCTGACTTTTGCAGCTGCATTTCATCGTTCTCTTTGAATGATAGCCTAATTTAAAGCAGACATTTGCTTTCTGCGATGTCTGCAAAAATGTCTTTCTGCAATAAAACATTAAAACATCCCACATTTTGCTGGGGGAAATATTATTTCTCAATTTGTTATTGCAGTAACGGAGACCATAGCTGTGAGTGATAATCTCAGAATGGGGAATAAAATTACTGAAACTTTTTTTTTTTCCTGCAGTGATAAATGTCTCACCAGTAGAGTGGTTTTATCCCTTTTCAACAGAAGCCTCAATTCGATTCACAGCTTATCTTTGTCAGAAATATTCATAATGCCTCTGAGGATATACCATAATTTCAATTTAGAGCCTCGGTGAAAAACTCAGAGCTTTATTTAGTTCTTCCTATGCTTAAACAGCAAGGATACAATTTCAGAAAGGTTATCTCCTAATGTGTCTTTTAGTTTTTGCATTGGGGTTCTTCATTCTCCTTCATTAATTCTGTGAAGAAGAACCTACTACTGATATACCTTCCAGCCCTGCTCTTCACTTTGCAGCATATGCTGAGTTTAGGCACTACTGTGTTGAGCCGCCTAGAATTTTAAAGCTGCTTGCAACCACCACGTTAACATCAGTATTGGCAAAAAATTGAAAGTAAAGCCGCATTATACTGATTAACGTATATCCTGAACATACCAAAGAGTTGGTGCCTTCTCGGTGCTTATATATTTCAAGACACTGCCCACAACTTGCATGCTCTCTTCAGGAAAAGCTACCTGGATTATAAAATGCGGATAGACATAAAGCCACAGTTAGTAATATTAGAAATTGAGTGGTGACCCAGGAGGTAGATAATGGGTATGTGATGAACTGGTACTGCACACTCCCTCCTCCCCTTAGTCATCCCCTTGCTGGAGCTGACACAATGCACGCTTTTTTTTTTAACTGAAGTAAAGTCAGTTTACACTGTTGTGTCAATTTCTGGTGTACAGCAGAATGTTTCAGCCATACATATACAAACATATATTCGTTTATATATTCCTTTATATTATGGGTTACTACAAGATACTGAATGTAGTTCCCCATGCTATACAGTATAAATTTATTGTTTACTTATTTTATATATAGTAGTTAGTGTCTGCAAATCCCAAACTCCCAATTTATCCTACCACACCCACCTTTCTCCAATGGTAACCACAAGTTTGTTTTTTATGTCTGTGAGTCTGTTTTTGCTTTGTAAATAAGTTCATTTGTCTTTTTTTTTTTTAACTCCACATGTAAGTGATATCATACATTTTTTTTCTTTCTCTCTCTGGCTTACGTCAAGTATTTATTAAGGGGACAACCAGTGAGGACATGGTGCTATCTCTCTCTAAGCAACTCCTCAAAATAGGTCTGACTTTTTGTAGGGAAGACTTGAAGTAAAAACTAAGAGAGCTATTTTTATAAAAAGCACTTTAAGATTTCAGGTACCAACAGAATCTGCCTGAGAGTCCAAGAGAAGAATGAAGGGAATTCAGTGACAGCTCAGCATTTTGAGGGGTTCTGAATTCTTGGCTCACTTAAGGAAACATTTCCCCTGATTGCCTTGGAGGTGTCTGATAACAAAGAAAGATCGGAGATGGTAAGAGGACAGAGCACACTGGGAGCTTCTGCGGCATCTCCATAGAGCCTCGCAGAAGAAATAGCTAAGGGGGTAGAGGTAGTAGCTGTAGGTTAGAACCGAGGTCTTGCACAAATCGATAGGAGTTACTGATAACTTTGAGCACCGACAGTTGCATGAGCTTCTTTGCACCCACAGGTCGCTGTGGCCTAGGGAGGTGTGTGGCACTGTTTGTAACCATATTCACATTCAAATGTTATAAATTCAGGCTACAGTAATGTAAATTGTGGAATAATGGGTTAGAGTTCAGTTTTACTTCAGTTTATGTATATTGTTTCTTTGTAAGTGATGCAGATTGATACGATTCAAATGTTTCTGGTTTTTGGAATTTAAGCAAATTTCCCTTGTTATACTCAACAGTTTCTTTGATTTTACACATTTTGAAAATTCTAGAGTATTTCAAACATAAAAAAGGACAGGAAATATTTTTTAAAATATGTATGCACTCAGTGACACTATTTCGCAAATGTTTATATTTGTATGTTTACTTCACATCTAATTTTTTAAACAATAAAAAGTAGGGATTCATTTAAAACAAATGCAACCCTTTTCCCCATCATTTCTCTCCAGAGGTACCTACTATCTTAAAGTTAGCAAGTTTTTTTTTCTAGTGGAGGTGCTGGGGTTTGAACCCAGAACCTTGTGCATGTGAAGCATGCACTCTACCACTGAGCTATGCCCAACCCCCTAATAAGCTTCTTGGTGGTCTATCCTTTTTATGCAATCCGTATTTCAGAGAAACTGAAAACTTTTACTTTTCCTAAAACTTTCCCTTAACAGTCTCAAAGCTGAATTACCAACTCCTCAAAACCTTCATAACACTTTGCCAATTTTAGGACTTATCACATTGTTTTGCTCGTTATACTGTCGTTCAGAATGATGCAGGAAAACAGATGTGGGGCATGAGAAGGGCTGTGTCCCAGGCTTCAGTTGAGCCCCTGGGACGTGCCCCGCCAAGTGTTGGTCCTTGGCTTCATGCAGGAAAGAATTTAAGAATGAGCCACAGTTGAGTAAAGGTAGATTTATTTAGAGAGATACATTGAAAGGGAAGATAAAGGCCACAAGTTGTGGGGATTGGGTGCTCAGATTAAAAGTAGGTACACACTGCATAAATGGAGAGATGGGGAGAGATGGCTGCAAGGCGCTCTATTGCCAGTTTTTATGGGCTTGGTGGCTTCATATGCTAATAAGTGGAAGGACCAGTCTAAGTAGCCTGGGGAAGGGGCTGGGATTCCCAGGAAGTTGGCCATTTCCCACTCTGACCTTCTGTGGCTAGCCTTGGGACAGCCATGGGCCTGTGGGCATGTTATTCACCAGGCTTGTATTACAATGGGTGTATAATGAAGCGCAAGATCTGCTAGAAGTCAAATCTCCCACCATCCTGAGCCTCAAGGCCTCCTGGGGGTTGAATCTTTCACCATTTTGATGTTAATGGCTGTAGCATTCCTTGAATGGCTGTGCCCTGCCCCCTTCCTGTCTCAGGAACACCACATCTGTGCTTCTCTGTCAGCTTGAAGTCCTCGCTGGTGTGAGCTGTGTCTTGGTGCTACTCTGTTGTATAGTTATTGTTTATGCTGTATCCGTCTCTTTCATAAACCACTGATAACTAAGCAGATTAAATACCTATTATAAAGAGTTTAAAACTAGTTTTATAAGCTAGATTTAATTTATTCAATGGACTTAATAAATAAATTGCAATTAAAGTTTTAAATTTAATATTGTCACTCTTCTTAATTCTGAAAAAGTGCTAAAATGTAAATCATATTGTCTGCATAGCAAGTAAATACGGTGGATTGAAAAATTGTTCATAATCGTTCATCTTTATCAATATTTACACCATTGTTTTTTGCTTCATGGTGCAGAGAGCATTCTCTCCCATCCCTAGATTGTGGGTTTAGATATGTTATGTGCTTTGGACAAAGATAGGTCTATGGAAATGACAATGAAGCAGTTATGAATTAAGGCCATAAGGAGACTCAAATTGTTTTGTTTTGTGTGTGTATGCCTCTAACATTACCAGTGTCAACTGAAATAAATGTGCAGCCTAAAAAGTTGAGAGTTATGTTTTATTTGATGGGAGGCCTCAAGCCGGGATGACAGCTTCTCAGATGACTCTGAGGGACCGCTCTCAAGAGGTAGGGGAGGAGCTAGGATATATAGGGGTTTTACAACAAAGACCAGATAGTTGGAACAATGAAAGAGTGCTTATTATCTCAAGAAAGCCAGGCATCTCAAGTTCAAGGATTTAGTGCTTTTCTATGTATGGGAGGGAGCAAACATTTGGGCTCATTGAATTCATTCCTTTGACAAGCACCTAGCTATCTAGGGCCAGTATCCGGTCCTTTCTTATTCTGAGTCCCCTCAGGGTGCACCATTGTGAGTGGCTGCAGAGGCCGGGCTGCAGGCTTGTCTTCACTGGGGGCTGCCGGCACCCACTGATGACTTGATGGTTTCAGCATTCTTTGTTTACTGATGTGGTTTGCAGTATCTTTTGTTCACACCAGACGATGACATCCCTTATGTAATGGCTATATCTTCGTCCTCAGCCCCAGAAAGACACAACTAAAACAGACAAAAGCCATGTAGCACTGTGTGCTGGAGAAGGGAGATCTCAGCTGAGAGCAGAAAGTCACACTTTACTGCCATAGAAATTCTAATAGTAGTTCCTATCATGAAAATAATCTGACTCTGAAAGCATGGGATGATAAAATAATACGTTCATTGCTAATGCCACATTGCATAATTTTATTATCTGTATCAATTTTGCTTGGTTAATTTAATTATCTGTAGATTCAAAGAAGTGCCAGCCATGTTGTATTTTCAAAACTTTTTGCATAGACTCCAAAAAGATGAGTGGTTAGCTTTAATGGCTCCAGCTTATAATTAAAATCAGCAACAACAATAATATAAAAAAAAAAAACTCAAGATATTAGAAGAGGAAAGTATCAATTATTTTCCATCAACTCACAGTTACCGGTTTATCCCATAACCAGCTGTATTCTGCTCAAATAATTCCGACATGCCTCTGGCGGTGAAAAACTAATTACACTCTTTTTTCACACTTAATAAGTCCCATAAATCATAATGTTTAATTTTGCAGCACAATATTTCATCTCATATAAGGTAAAACAAAAAATGTAGTTTTTCTGGGCAGGAAAATAACATAACAAAACTATTACTAGTAAAAGAAAAGCCATGAGTCTGTACATTCACATTATTAAATCGTTTCATGTTTCTCATCCCTTGAGGTTCATGTTTATAAACCTTGTATCTTTGTTTGCAGATCCACATCTTCACTGAAACTCAAATGGAACCATAAGTGAAAACTAGAGGAAGGGTCATGCTTAGGACAGTTACACCCACTTCCAACCAAACAGTTCTGCTCCAGCTGGCCTCTGTTGGCTCATTTCTGCATTTCACAGTAAGACAACCAAAGGCTTTGGGATGTAATGAAGGGAGCAGCCAAGCTTTTAAAATCCTCTGTGAAGGAGGCCGACAATAAAGTTTCCTGCTCTTCCGGTTTCAGTTGCATTTGAGAGGTAGACAATCATGTGATGATCAAGGAGTTTCAGAGTATTTCTAGTGGAAATCGAGGAATAGTTTTACTTTTTGTGCCATCTGTTGTTATCCATATTCACGACTTTGGAAGATATTTATAAGTAACGTAAATAAAAATGGTATTGCTGAAAGATACATGATTTGGGATCATAATGTCTCAGGGTTGGAGAACTCATAACAGATCGTATTATAAGACTCTCCTTTCTTCCTCTGTTCCTGTGCTTAGCAAGCTGCTCAGCCTGAGACCAAATCGAGGCTAGCACCGTTCTGGTTACTTTTGATGGGAACACAACCATCCTGGTTATTTCTGAATTGTCTCTGGCTGCTCTCACGCTGCGGTGGCAGAGGGGAGTAGTTGCAGCAGAGGCTGAGTGTCTTGCAAACCCTGAAAGATTTCCTCTCTGGCCCTTTATAGAATGTGTTTACTGAATCCTGCTATATGTAATACTGTTACTATATCTGCTTACTGTACAGTGGAATTGTACTCAGTTGAATGCATAAAATGAGAAAACTGGACTTTTAGAGAACTTAAGGGGTTGCTTAAAATTATATAAACTAGAGGCAATTCTAGTATGCAAGTGATGTTATGTTGTTGTAAATTCAGTGTTTCTACTCTGTTGCAAGGATATGAGACCTGTCAGTTAATCTGTGCAAACTAGAGATTTAAAAATAGGGCACTTATTAAAAAATATTCATTAGCCACTTCATAAAATTGAGATTTCCATTTGCATATAGGCTATATATTTCCTATAATGAAATATAATTTAGTGACTAGATCAGTTTGGCCACATGCTAATCTCCATCATGTTCTTGTATGAAAACAGCAGCCAGAAGGTCTCACCCAGTACCCTAAAGTCAAACTGTCCTGACTACCATCTTCTTTTAACCACACTTATTATCAGGAGCCTGACAATCTATCATCACTCATGGATGCTGCCTGTAAAATGGGAAAATGACAGATTTCCCTCTGAGATCTTATTTTTCTGCTGCTCCAGATTTATTCCCTGAAAAACCTGCTGTTTTTATATCAAAAAAATGCACAGTCCTTTTGCTTTAGAAGTTTATTTCAAATCATTTATACGAAAAGTTATTCTTGCCCTGTTCATACAAATCTATTTTACTTTGTAATAGGGAACAAAAGCTGCAAATTACCTAAATGCTGATAGAGAAGATAATTAGATCTTGGTATGGCTAGCTATCAAAAATAATGTATTAGTTTTTTGTAAAGTGATACCTGTAACAATGAAAAGGACAAGATGTCCGAGTGTGAGTTGCTTCCTCTGCTCAAATGCCCTCTCTTCAATGGGATTGTCCATTTGTTTAGCTTAATTGTATTGCTGTAGGCCAAGTGCTTGAGACAGAAACCCAGGCTCCTTGTACTGCCTTATCCCTTATCTACTTCTGGTCAGGAATTTTGGTACATGTTACCTTCAAAGTAACTCTCTAGCTCAATCCCTTCTGCCTTGTTCCAGCTGTCACAGCTCTAGGTCAGGCTCTTTCTCTCCTTGCTGAACTTCTGAACTCCTACAGTAAACTCCTATCCTAGGAAGCAGAATTTCTTCAAGTATTGCAATAAGATCTCCCCACTGCCTTCAAGCATTATTTCTAAAGACACTTGATTGCGCCAGTCTTCTTTTTTAAAAGAACCAGAAAGGGGATGTCAGTTAACAAAATGAAGCTGGTGGAGCACGTGCCCCATTGCATCTGGACAGCCGCTCCCCAGGCTTGGCGAGCATTGCCATCTGAGGGTGTGTGTCCAGGCTCTCCCCTTACCACCACCCAAGGCCAGCTCTAATATCACTTCCCTTTCATAGCTACCTCTGCCCAACCCTTCCTCCACCTCCCACCCAAGTTCAAGTTCAGTGCTCTTCCGTCTGTGTCCAGACCAATCCATCTGTATTCTCATGATGTGCTTTATTACCATGTGTTTTAGTTAGTGTTTGACATGTCTGTCAGTCTTTCTTCCTAACATGTGATCTTTATGAGGTAGGGAATGTCATAATTGGTTTGCATAATTCAAAAGGCAGAGGTCCTACATATATGAGAAATGAATTGACATTTGAAGCATCAAAAAGTAAGAATGTAAATGAAATGCTTCATAGACTGGGAAAAGAGTGTGTTTAATTCATTCTTAACATCAGAGACGATGGTGAATGTTTCACTAAAGGAAAGATTTTTCAAATGAATCTTGAAGAGCAAGTACGGATTTCCAGGTAGAAGATGAAGTTGTAAAGGGCGAGTGAGAGGAGGAACTCTGTGCTCAGGAGACAAGCGTGTGCAGACTCATGGGTGTGGCCTGGGCTGGGGATGGAAGGCTGTCAACAACCAACAGTGAATCCCACGGGATGAGGAGGGGTGGGCACTAGGGAAACAGGACTATAGACTGAGTTCAAAGTGATATGCACATTCCAGATGGCATCTGGATGGGGGGTGGGAAGTCAGGGACATTTTTAAGTGGAATATTTCTATAGTTCATTTTATATCTGTTACTTAGAAAAATAGAGTTCTTTCAGCTACATGGAGAAAGGCTTGGAAGACAGAAAGACTGGTTGGAGAAAGAGCCTGCGATGACTGCTCAAAATACACAAGGTACAAAGGATGAGGCAATGCGTTTGAGGAGTGAGAGGTGGGAGAACCGTAATGGTGAATGGTGGACGTGCAGAACTTGCAGGGTGTGAATTCTGCCTTCTTGCCAAAGCGGGACCCTTTGGCCAGAAAGCTCACTGTCCACCCAGTGTGCTCCACAGTCTTCAGTGCCCTTCAGGGAAGAAGAGCTCTTTGACGAAACCCACCCTCTGTCTCTCAATCCACGTCAGAGATCCTCAATCTTCATGTGCTCCTTGCCCTTCTGCATCACTCTAGTGGCACCTGTGCCCACAGAATGTCTGTTAGTCTTTTGTTTTATACTAACTAGGCTGTGAGCATCTTGAGAAGGAGCCCATGAGCTGTCTTGTAGTATCACTTTTTAACCAAGCACAGTAGGCTGCAGGAGATCATTGAATTCATAAATAAAAGAAGGACTGACCAAGTCATTGTAGAAAATATGAAATGCCAGAATAATTAATATAACTGGACTTATTACCATCTTTTAAATCTTTCTAGCTTTGCCTGCCTTCCTACTGTTTTGATTCAATAATTTGAGATAATGCTTTTTTTAATGACTAAGTGTACAAAATGGATTGTTAATTTTTATTTAATAAAACACATATTGTGTTCTAAGTGCTACATCATCAAAAGCTTGATATAGATTCAGTTATTAAAATTTAATTAAATTTTCTCTCATAAAAACTGTCTAAAAATTACTCCATGCAATGTAGCTGTGTTATGAGCGCTTACACTGAAATAGTGCTGAAGATCTCAGTCATTTGAAGTATAACAGAGAACAAAATGACATACTTAAAAGATAATTTTTATGACTGAATTAAAATTATGAAAAAATTACATTTTGCAAACAGATTCATCATAATCCACATATTTCAGCTTATATTCTTTTATTCTTTAAAATGTAAAACTATGAAATAATATTTAATTCACTGTTTTTTCTTATCAGAAATTGGTTAACTTTGTGAATTTTACCTACTTAAAGAGAACCATTTGTGTCAGTTGTGAATAAACCCTTGGCTTGCATTGACATCTATTCTCCACAAGTCTTTTGAAGTAACAAAAGTGAAGTGAGAAGCGTTTCTACTACATCTCTGTTTCATACGTCTCAGTGCTACACAAATAAAGGCCATTAGGGTCAGTTTAATAATCATCTATACTCTCCTGATAATTTAAAAAATACTTACTATGGGGTGTTTATAACTAGAGTGAAGTATAGACAATGAAATGCAAGGTCACCCTCTATTTTGGAGGGAGGATAAATTGTTAGTGTTTTAGAAAGTGTGGCAGTATGCAACAAAAGATTTAAAGACTTTTCCCCTGGTGGGGAGTTGAAATGGATAGGCAGAATTAAGAGGAATTTTAGGGCAATGAAAGTACTCTGTGTGATATTATATTGGTACATGCATGTTGTTACACATTTGTCCAAACCCACAGAATGTACACCACCTGGAGTGAACCCTACGGTAACCTATATGGACTTTGGGTGATTATGATGTATCATAGAGGCTTATCCTTGGTAAGCAATGTACCATTCCAGGGAGTAATGTGATTATGGGGAAGGCTTTGCATGAATGGGAAAATCCATACCTCCCTCTCAATTTGGTTATCAACCTCTAAAAATCATCTTAAAAATTATTGCTGGAATTAGTTTCTATCATGCCAGAGCTTAGAACATGTGTTTGTCTTCCCAGAATAGCATTAAAGTAACTGTAACTTAGAGCTATGTGGCAATACTGAAGACAAAAAGAATGAAAACCAGGGAAAAAAATGTCTTCTGTGGAGAAGGCAATAGAAGTCTTGGAAAAAGAGGGAGTGTATGATACCATTTTAACATTTAAGCCAAAACATCGAGTCAAACTGTACACAGTGGATTTCAGAGCAGATGAGGGCTGTTTTACTCAGTCTGTTCATCCCTTAGGAAATCTTGGTTTCAGAACAAGATAAAGACATGCAGGGGCCAGTCACTTCCCACCACGTCCAACGCAGCAGCCCTAATCTCAGTCACTTCTCTTGTCTGGTTGATTGCCCTTAGCTAGTGTCCCTACTTTCCTGTAGAACCCTGCAGTCAGCTCATCACAGCTCCCGTGTGATACTTTACAAACCAGATCATGGTGCGTCTTTGTCCATGGTCCATGAGTCCCTGTTCCTCTCAAACTAGAAGTGACATTCTCTGAGTGACCTCAGAGGCCCTAAGTGATGCTCATGGCCCCACCTTTCTGACCTCCTCTCCTCCTACTGTGTCATCCTTGCTTCAGCCTCCCAGCTACCAGCCTTCCATCATCCTTCAAACATGCTAGAAATGCTTCTAGTCTTGTTATATGCATTAGCACTTCTGTTGGCTCGTAATGCTTTTTCCATAGATGCCCACAGGTCTAACTCCCTGACAGCATTCAGGCTGCACAGATGTTATCTTCTGAATGAGGTCTACTCACTGGATTACAGAGAGATCTTTAGCGTTCTCTAAGCTCCTCAGACCACATTACTCTGCTTTACCTCCTTTCCTTATTATTTCTTTATCTTAATTGTTAATATATTAAATAATGGATTTGTTTATGTTTATTATGTCTTGCCTTTCTCTCCATAGATTGTGACCTCTGTAGCAGTAAGAATAGCAGTTTGCTTTATTCACAAGTGACTATCCCCAAATCTAGAACATTCTTTAGTATTATAGTATGTGTTATTAAAAAAAAAAAAAACTGTCAAGTCCACTAGTGGATAAAGAGTAACTTGCATCTTTAGATTTAAAAAAAGTCGTTGAGCAGAATGAATTAAAGAAAAAGGAAAAGAGATACATGGATCCTAGTGAAATTAATCTAAGGATAAACAGGTCTAAAAAAGTTCTTGAAGTGAAAAGTTTTATATGCAAAATAAGATTAATTTTTGGCTCAGATTTCTCTTCAACAATATATATTTTTAAGAGAGAGATAATCTCTGGTCTCAAAGTTCTGGGTCAAAATGCTTTTGAATCTAGATTTCTAAACTTAGACAGCTGCAAATCACGTATGGATGCAGGATAAATATATTTTTAAGTTTCTTAGGCCTAGGTAAGTTTTTCTTCCACAGATCATTTCTGAAATGAATATTACACAAATGTATACATTATCAAAAGGAGACTAGAATACAAGAATGATCAATAATTGTAGTTCAGAAATTAGTGAGTCACAAGTAGAAGGCTGTAGAAAGAAAATCAATGATGAGAGGGGGTCAATGGACCTTCACATCAACTGGTCCAAATGAGCATGAGGAAGAGGATATGCTCAACAGATTTGATGACAAAGACTGAAAAACATGAGTATTATAATAAAATACATGTAAATTTCATCAGTGAAAAATGGAAAGCCTTAAAAACAATCTCTGAGGAAGACAAACAGCCCGTACAGAAAATGCTGAAGATACAGAGCAAAGTCAGGACACGAATTTGAGCTACTGCAGGTTGTTTGAGAAAAGCGTCACCACATTTCTTCATCACGCTTGCACACCTCCTTTACGTTTCACAGACAGAGTTACGTGAAATTCTATACCACTTTTTATTAATGTAATGTTATGTAATGACATTACCTGGTTCAGTTGAAAGATGTATTTAAATGATCATAATATTGGGGATGCTATTTATATTGCTTTTATTTAATCAACATTTATATAAGCACACTAAATGTACTTACTGATATACCTGTCTAAAATATATTTTATATATTACATTCATATATTTCTATATAAAATATATATATAACATGATATATAGATATATAGATATATAAAATATCTGTCTGAAACTGATATATATTAATCTATAAATGTATAGATAAGTATCTATCTATATATAGATAAATATATAGTTATATAAAAATACATCTGTCTCAAAACTGATGTATGTGTCTGAAACCTGCATGGTAGGTAGGGAGATACTGTTTTACATAGAGGTGATCCTTTCTTCTTCCTTTGCACTCATGTGAAGTCAGTATATTTGTTTAAAGACAATAATTCAAGATGGAAATATTTAAATGTGTATTTAAAGGGAACGATTAGCACTAAAAAATAAAATAACATAAAACAGGAAAGGGTGGAGCAGGCGATGTAAACTCACTGCCAGGTCTGTTATAATCCAGGGTTAACAGAATGCATCTAACTTTTATAAATTGAGGACAAGGGTCACAGATATAAAAAGTAAAGTTATGATGATAATTAGCAGAAAACCTGAAAGTGGTTAACATATTACATGAAATCTATGTACAGCATCTGAAAAATACATTCATATAAAATGTGTTTATGTCTGGCTTCCAAGATTTCAGATGATTTCATTGATTTTTAAAATTTTAAATATTTCTATATTTTTGCAATTCATAGCCAGGAAAAACGACAAAATTATTCAGGTTGAATGTGTTTAGTCTTATGAAAAGTGATGCTTACTGTTCTCAAAACTTTATAATTTTGGATTTTCTAGGAAATAAGTACTAAATTTCATAATCTGCTGTCAGTTGTCTAGCTTAATCTGTTGTGGTGACATAAAAAGGATACAGAAATCATGTGCCGAGGGAAACACATATATCAACAATAATTATATTTCAATGTCTCAAGTGTGGAAAAATGGTACATATAAATTTTATACATACTGAAAAAGGAGAAAGAGAAATCTAATGCTGAAAAGCAATTATAATAACCAGGTGTAATCAGGAGAGGCCTCACAAAAATGTAAGACTTCACTTGTGTTTTAAAGGAAGAAATGAACTTCATTATCAGAAGATGAGAAGAAGAATATTCAAAAGGCCTCACACGGTAACAGATATTTACAAGCATAATTCATAGTATGGGAGAAAAGTTAATTACCAGGTTACTATGGTAATGTTTCCTTATATTGAAAATAAAGTATTATTCACTTGAATCCAGGTCTAATTACCTGCTGGGAAAGAAATCTAGGTAATAATCCCTGGCCAAAGAAAAAAAAAAATCAGGGCCACAGTGAGTTACCACTGCATACCTAAATGAGTAGACCACTGGATAAAACAGTATGCATACTAGCCAAATTGAAAAAAAAAAAATCTATCTTTACCAACTGTGGATGAAGAGAAAGTAGGTTACTACATACACTGCTGGTGAAAGTATAAAATAATTCAACCACTTGACAAAACAGACTTTCAGAGTAAAGTTAGACCATTTTTTAAAACATTTTTCCCTAAAAATGTGTGCAATTCACTCTTCCCTAATAATCATGAATAAGGAATTGATGTATGTTCTATTCTTTATATTGTTCTTATATTTTGATCATACAGGCATCATTTATACTCTACACAGTCAAGTTTATATATAAATGGCTGTACATTCCACAGCATATTTTGTTTAGAAATCACCTATGTGTAGTGATGGTCATTTGAAAGCCTCAATAATCTGAAAACATTATTGCAATAATACACTTTATCAAGAATCAAAACAAAATATCCCAGCATTTGGCCAAATGTGAATAATGAGCAACTTCGGATTTTAAAAAAACAATTATTGAATGATCTGAAAATCAGTTAGCCTTTGAGCTAATGAGTTAATGATGACACAGCCAAGTGACTTCTTTAGTCCCAAAAGGATGGAAAGGGCTCTGCCCTCAATGTACCAGAACACCCGTTCTAGAGAGACAAAAATTAACGTCCCACCCAGCTGTGCCAACATCTGTTTGCCTGTTCTCTGGGGAAGAATAAATGTTAAATAAAAGATGGTGATTAATAGAAACATTGCTAAGAAAACTGTCTAAGATAAATAGCCACAGCATTAAGAGAAATCCTGTTTTGCTGAGACTTGTGGTAGTTTTAAAGGTGGGTATGATTTACTGATTTAAACTTTCTCCACTGTGTAAAAAGTAATATGAATGTAACACATTATCTTCCTGACTTTATGATATATAGCGAACTAAAATTTTTGCTTAACCCAAACTCTATCTTAGTGACAAATTATGTAACATCAATAATACTTAGGAAAGTAACATGAATATTATGCACAAGTAAGATAAATCATGTGTTCTAAATAATAGATTTCATACTGATAAATAAGCCAAAGTACTTAGCAGCAAAAATAATATATCAGAGATGATATTAATTCCAAATAATGGTGAATCTGAGTTAGGGTTAATAGTTTCAATAAAGATAATCTGAATTTTTTTCAATCCATGTAATTATCTATGAACAATACACATGATTAACTGTATAAAATGAAGTGGAAAGGAGAAAAAAAGTTTTGCTTCCATATATTAGTGATTATGGATTTCATTCTTGAATTTACGATTAATCCACAGAGTAATTTTTATCTCCTTTTCTCTACACCTGCAGGTTTCTGGTAATCTTATATTGCTTGTCTGTAAAGTCAGTTATTATGAGCTAGTTTTTCATTATATATTGGAACTCAATGTAATATTTAATATATACTTAGCAAGATATAGTTTTAATAAAAACTAGTTTATCATTAAATCAAGTATTAAACTACATAAACAATCTGAAACCTGTCTTAATGCCAAGAGTCTGTGCAGCTTACTGGCTTAAACTCTGTCTTGCAGTTTGAAATGCTGGAGAGATAAGTACAATTCTTATCAGTTTTAAAAGCATGATCATGTCACTGTATACAGCTTGGCCCATTTATAGTTCTTAATTCTTAAGAAACTCACTCTCCATGTGTAACACTCTATAAAGCCAATTCAAGGGCCTGAATTCATTCTTTTCACTTAAAACCACTACACCTCTAGTTTACTGTTTTTCTGCAATACAGGTAAGACTAATGTAAAGCAAGCTCTGCAAATTTTTATTTTTCTATGACTTCCTGGGCCATTACCGTGATCTATGTATAGATAGAATAATGGACCAGGCCTCTGATCCACGGCAAAGACCTTAGCACATTACATAATAAAAAGCAGTTCATAGCTTTCTTACAGCATATTTATTTTAAATTAATATTCATTAGCCTCTGAATCCTGAGCACCCAGAAAAAGCGAGTGCAAAACTCAGTTGCAAATAAATGCTGTTATGTCTTCATTAGCATATTCACATTTACTAACGCAAAAAAAAAAAAAAAAGATGATGAGAAATATCCCAGGTTCTAACCATTCTCATTTGGATATTATGCAGATAAACAGCCTGAATTTTATCGTGAGAAATAAGTTTGTTTGTGCAATAAGATATAGTTTCTAACCATAAATAGGGAATAAAATGTACTAAAAAAGAAAATTCAAATGTGGAATCATTCTTATTTAGTCCAGCAAAACCTCACTGACCCATGCCTCCTGAGGGAACTCCTAGTCAATAATGGTGAAGACAAAAATTATGATATGGATGGTAAATGCATTAGTGAGACCCTAATACTCATCTTTTATTTGGGATATCTGAATAAATAAAATAAATGTAATTAACATATTAAACACTGTATATATGCATATATATGTGTGTATATATGTGTATGTTTTATAGAGAGGGAATATACATTTTCTTAGCAAATTTTCCTACATGTCTACTAAAAATTCCTACATGAACACAGTTGTAAATTATGAGAAATTTTTAATGAATAAGAATTCATGAGATTCCCCCCCTATAAAATATCAAAGTAGAAAGATATTCAGTGCTTGAAGTAACAGTGTTCTAAAATCACTATGTATCTCAGTCAAGAAAGAGGGGAATTTTACAAAGTAAGATGTATGATTATTAGTAATTGTTTGGCCTTAAGACTCTTGAGTAAAAATTTTGGTCTGCAAATAAACTTTCTTATTCTCGTCTCCCTCACATATAGGAATGATGGTATTGGCCTTCTGTTAGGATTGTGACATCTAAAAGATAACATGTGTTTAAGTGTTTAGCATATGTCTGGCAAATAGGAGACACCAGACGGTGCACAGGAAATATAACTACAATGCTAACAGAATAATAATGCTGACTGTAGGGAGTGGTAATAGCATACTCATAGTTGCGCTTTCTTAGATTTGCGATTTTGTCATAGTTTGACTCCTATTTTAATGCTCGACCACTGACTTTTTTTTTTTTTACATTTTTCTCTTGAGTTATAGTCGTTTTACAATGTTGTGTCAAATTCCAGTGTAGAGCACAGTTTTTCAGTTATACATGAACATACATATTTCATTGTCACATTTTTTTTTTTTGCTGTGAGCTACCACAAGATCTTGTATGCATTTCCCTGT
This sequence comes from Camelus bactrianus, assembly GCF_048773025.1. Classification (NCBI taxonomy): domain Eukaryota; kingdom Metazoa; phylum Chordata; class Mammalia; order Artiodactyla; family Camelidae; genus Camelus; species Camelus bactrianus. The sequence goes on from NC_133542.1 coordinate 94,671,975, forward strand.
GCTATACAGTATAATCTTGTTTATCTATTCTGCATATACCTGTCAGTATCTATAAATTTTGAATTTGCAGTCTGTCCCTTTCCACCCTCTACTCCCTTGGCAACCACAAGTTTGTATTCTGTCTATGAGTCTGTTTCTGTTTTGTATTTATGTTCTTTTTTTTTTTTTTTTAAGATTCCACATATAAATGATCTCATGTGGTATTTTTCTTTCTCTTTCTGGCTTACTTCACTTAGAATGACATTCTCCAGGAACATCCATGTTGCTGCAAATGACATTATGTTTTCGGTTCCTATGGCTGAAAATATTCCATTGTATAAATATAACAATTTTTCTTTATCCAGTCATCTGTTGATGAGCATTTAGGCTGTTTCTGTGTCTTGGCTATTGTAAATGGTGCTGCTGTCATCCTGAAGTAGGGTTCCTTCTGGATATATGCCCAGGAGCAGGATTCCTGGGTCATATGGTAAGTCTATTCCTAATCTTTTGAAGAATCTCTATATTGTTTTCCACAGTGGCTGCACCAAACTGCATTCCACCATCAGTGAAGGAGGGTCCCCTTTTCTCCACAGCCTCTCCAGCATTTGTCATTTGTGGGTTTTTGAATGATGGTCATTCTGACGGGTGTGAGATGATACCTCATTGTAGTTTTGATTTGCAATTCTCTGATAATTAGTAATATTGAGCATTTTTTCATGTGCCTATTGGTCATTTGTATTTATTCCTTGGAGAATTGCTTGTTAAGGTCTTTTGTCCATTTTTGGATTGAGTTGTTTGTTTTTTTCTTATTAAGTCATATGAGCTGCTTACGTAATCTGGAGATAAACCTTTGTCAGTTTCATCTTTTGCAAAAATTTTTTCCCATTCCCTAGGTTGTCGTTTTGTTTTGCTTATGGTTTCCTTTGCTCTGCAGAAGCTTGTAAGTTTCATTAGGTCCCATTTGTTTATTCTTGCTTTTGTTTCTATTGCTTGAGTTCTAGAAGAACATTTTTGAGATGTATGTGAGATAATGTTTTGTCTATTTTTTCTTCCAGGAGGTTTATTGTATCTTGTCTTATGTTTAAGTCTTTGATCCATTTTGAGTTTATTTTTGTGTGTGGTGTAAGGGAGTGTTCAGCTTCATGGATTTACATACTGCTGTCCAATTTTGACAATATCACTTGCTAAAGAGACTGTCTTTATTCCATTGTATATTCTTGCCTCCTTTGTCAAAGTTTCATTGACCAAAAGTTTGTGGGTTCATTTCTGGGCTCCCTATTCTGTTCCATTGGTCCATATGTCTGTTTTTGTACCAATACCATGCTGTCTTGATGACTGTAGCTCTATAGTATTGTCTGAAGTCTGGGAGAGTTATTCCTCCAGCCTCTTTCTTTTTCTTCAGTAATGCTTTGGCAATTCTAGGTCTTTTGTAGTTCTATATAAATTTTATTATGATTTGTTCTAGTTCTGTGAAATATGTCCTGGGTAATTTGATATGGATTGTATTAAATCTGTAGATTGCCTTGGACAGTGTGACCATTTTGACAATATTGATTCTTCCAATTCAAGAGCATGGGATATCTTTCCATTATTTTAAGTCTTCTTTAATTTCCTTCATCAGTGTTTTATAGTTTTCCATGTATAAGTCTTTCACCTCCTTGGTTAGATTTATTCCTAGATATTTTATTACTTTGGGTCCTGTTTTAAAAGGGATTGTTTGTTTACTTTCTTTTCCTGTTGACTCATCATTAAGGTAAATTAATGCAACTGATTTTTGTACGTTAATTTTGTAACCTGCTACCTTGCTGAATTCTTTAATTAGTTCTAGTAGTTTTTGTGTGGACCTTTAATGGTTTTCTATCATGTCATCTGCATATAGTGAGACTTTTACCTCTTCTTCTCCAATTTGGACCCCTTTTATTTCTCTATCTTGCCTGACTGCTGTGGCTAGGACTTCCAAGGCTATGTTGAATAGGAGTGGTGATAGTGGGCAGCCTTGTCCTGTCCCAGATTTTAGTGGGATGCTTTTGAGTTTTTCACCATTGAGTACCATGCTGGCTGTAGGTTTGTCATATATAGCTTTTATTATGTTGAGGTATGTTCCCTCTATACCCACTTTGGTGAGAGTTTTTATCATAAATGGGTGTTGAATTTTATCAAATGCTTTTTCTGCATTGATTGAGATGATCATCTGGTTTTTGTCCTTTCTCTTGTTGATGTGATGTATTACATTGATTGATTTGCGTATATTGAACCACCCTTGTGTCCCTGGGATGAACCGCACTTGATCATGATGTATGTATAATCTTTTTTATGTGCTGTTGGGTTCTATTTGCTAATATTTTGGTGAGGATTTTTGCGTCTATGTTCATCAGTGATACTGGTCTATAGTTCTCTTTTTTGGTAGTGTCTTTGCCTCATTTGGTATCCATGCTTGTATTTTGAATGAAGAAAGAACAAAATACTTTTCTGACAAATCCCATTTTATAAATATCTTCCCTTTCTCATGGTTGAAATTTTTTAAAAGCCTTCCCACATCTATTAATTTACCATCTGTAGAAGGATGTGACACACGTTAACAGTGATGGCTCTGTCACTGTCTGCTTGTAGTTAAGGTTGAAAAGGCATTTGTAATGTACTTTAATTAACTAGTCATGGTTTGTGGTAAAATTTCCAAAAATAACAAAGACTGAATGGTCACATTTTTCACTCTAAGAGTATAAATTTAGCAAAAGTCATCAAACAGCTGCTGCTTGTTTTCTGAATCTCATAAATCTTAATAAATTTTCTATTAACATCAGCAGATTTCTAAATTGGACTTGGTACTTTGTTAACTAGTGAAACTTTTTTGAGATCTGTGTTATTGGTATGAAGCGTCACTTTGACCAACATGGTTGTATTTATTCTTCATAAATTTTCAAATCTCAATCACTGTGACAAAAGAGTACCCACCCACCCAAATTAGGTTAAAAATATATCCCCAATATTTCTAATCATCTATTATAAGCATCACACAGGGAAGTTATTTTTAAACATTAAAAGCAATTTTATGATTTTCTTGACACATTTGTTTTATTATTTTATAGCAAGCTCATTTCAAAAGATAAAAGCATCCAAATAATATTATTCTCAAGGTGAACAATGTGGCTGCAATAAGCCTCTATAATTAGTACCTTTGTCATTTATTCGATGGTCTATTAAATTTGAAAGCTAGTGTTATAATGGACTGAGATAATGACACAGCACATGCATAAATAAAACCTGAGATGAATAACTGATGAAATTACGGTAAATTGCTTTTGAGACAACAGTTGTTGGAGAATCTTTTTAGTGTATGCCTCTGCTAGCAAGATTTCAAAAGGAAGATGAATTAAGTCTGGTTGAGAGTCTTGTGCCTGTTAAGAAAACACTGTCAGATAAAAGGATTGCTTGATGGGAAATGGAGATCCAGAAGGGTCAGCTCTAGTCTGTAGTGTGACATGGCAGCCACTTAGGCTCAGCAGATATCCCATCTTCTCCGTGATATGCCCCAGCCCCCCTCCCATTTAGAGTGAGACCATGTGACTTGTTTTGTCCATAGATGGAAGGTAGAAATCATAAGCATCTCTTCTGGTTTGAGATGCTTAAAAACAGTTAAGCATCCTCCTCCATTCTCTTCTCTTGCTGCAGTAAATGAGGAATCCTCAAGCTCAGATGATGACCTGAAAAGATGAAAGGAGCCTGCATCCTGAAAGACTGGAGAGAGGAGAGTCCCTGTGGACTCACAGTGCAATCTGAGAACATATGGAGTTAATTCTTGTTGTTTTCAGTCACCCATGTAGAGATTTTTATTTTGTGGCAATTAGTGTGCATGTTTTCCTGAATACAGATAATTCAAATGAAGTAAAAATATAAATAACTAAAATGTATTCCATCCTAGGAAAATTAAGGAAACTTTTATTACTGAGTCTACGCTCTTAAGAAGCTGAAACCAGTTAGAAGTAAAAATGATCATAATACGAGCATTTGGTGGCATTGGTTAGTTGAATGTGCTATTTGTGTTACAGCTAGCTCTGTTTGTTAAGATGTAAAAAATGGAAGATGCTCTCAACTCAGAGCCCTCACTGAAACATGGAAATACAGATTCTGAGGAATCTATTGAACTTTGAATGTTGTTTAAACATTCCTGGAAACAAAAGAACGGGACAGCATGTGTGAGGTAGCATCTCATACCATCATAGACGTAGCTTCAGCTTTGTCTGAACTGTAGGATTTTAATGACAAATAAAGTACATTGTGTGGTTTGATCTGGTGTAGCACAGATCTCATGTGCTAGCACTCAAATTAAAAGAAAAAAAAATTGGAGTTCCATGTGAATAGATTCCCCAGAAGTTGTGCAATATGATGACCCTGACCACTGATCCTCTCTTTTTAACCCTTACAAGCTCTTCTGGGACAGTGCTATTGAAGGAAATCTATCCACTGGGGGAAAAAAAAAAAAAGAAACACTAATGATTTAATTGGTCCAATTCTCTCATCCAAACAGTATGAGTGTCCTCTGAGTTCATCACCTTCTTTCTTATTATCTGTGTGAATACATCCCCACTGATAGCCTCAACCACTATGCTAATGACTTACAGCATGCATTTCAGACTAGATCTGTCTGTAGAACATTAGACTCGTTTTTCTGCCTGCCATCTGAGTATTTCCAGTAGGCTGAACTATTGGATAGAAAACCCAACTCAATTATACCTACAGCATCAGCATACAAGTCTCGCACGTGGCATGGTTTCTTAGCTTACATTGGGCTGTTGGCTATGGAATATTCCCAATAGAATTCTCAGGTGCCTCTTGGATATCTGGCCAGGATTTTCTGTTTTTGTCATTCTCTAATAGACAGATTATTTTTTCTATATCTGTTTCTAGGCTTCTAACAATCTTCAGCAAAGAATGTATGAATGAGATCTAAGTTCCAAGGATGAATTATCCAAAAAAGTATCACTGTAATAGTGATTAAAATTTCCATTTGACTTCTTAAAAAAGGCATAAGACTTTTGGTTTGGAAAGAGAGACAGGGTTTAAATTAACCATCAACTTAAACAGTATAATGCTTCTAAGTACGGCCACTGTTCCAGTAAAGTTCTGATTGCTTGTTTTTAAATTATGAAACAATAAGGTTATAATGGTATATAGAAATCTTATTTATTCTGTTAATCAATTGGTACAAAATAAAGCTAGGGTTTTCATGAAACGGCTCTAAAGATAGAAAAACAAAATATATTTTTCATATCAAAATTATCTTAAATTTGTTCATTTACCAAATACATTTCATCCTACACCCAACAACCCTGACGTCCATTGCCGTGTTTATCATGGAAGTTTTATGTTGCTGTTTCATATTATCAACCGCTGTTGGGACTCTTGCTAAAATTTCTTCAAAATTATCTATAAAATCTTATGTCTACAAATCCTTTTGAAGTTTATAACACTGATATATTTGTCTTAGATTTTCTTTGGCTGTTTACAGTATAGGTAATTATAGAACATATAAGAACTTTGTCTATTAAATTACAATATTCTAGCTTTAAAGTTACAATGGTTATTTATATTCCAGTTACATATATTCTGGAAAGCTTAATAATAAGCAGTTATGTAAATGTAACCCTCTTTAAGAAGTGAATGCATTAGTCTTTCTTCACTGTTTTATTTCCAACACTTCGAAAAGCATCTGTCATTTCATATAAGTGTTTAATAAATAAATTGTGAACACGTGAATGAAAAACAAATAACTTCTCCCTGTAATAAGTACAGCCCTTGTTTTAAAAGCAAATTATATTATACTTGACAAAGAAAAATATAACTCCTATAATTGTGAGAACTGGACTGTGCATACCTTTCTGAAATTAAAATAGTTACCACTTACGTTGCTTTCTCTAAATCAAATGAAAACAAAAGTAACACTATTACAAATTCCATTCACTGTGTTAGAAATATCAGCTACTATAAACACAGGAAGGACCTCATCTGAAGGCGGCAATTCAGTCAGAGAGACAGGTTCATCTTGCAGTGTATTTATTTGGTTTTGGTATATTCAGGTCGCCCTTTGGTGACAGATATTTGAAAGTAGATTCTTACAGCAGTCTTTGTAACAGCCTCATTTACCAGAAGCTGGAAAGGGAACGTTCAAATTTCAGTCTCCCTGCAGCTGGGTTGTCCATAAGGCATCACTGAGGCTAAATAAATGAAGATTTTCACGTGTTCCTTTTCTTGCTCCCCGGAATCTGAGAAAAATACATATAAAAATAAATGCACATGGCGCAGACATCACATGCTGATGATGATGGAGCAGAAAGGTAGAAGAAGTCTTATTTTTATGACTTCCTTCAGCCAGTACATCATCCTTAGGATTCCTGCCTTCAGCATTTTTATTGTATGACAAAGATAAAAACGTATCTATGTAATCAATTTTTGTCAGATTTTCTGTCATTTTCAGCTTAATGCAACTCTAAATATTTCATTTTTCTGCATGAAAGATAATATTTGTTTTTAGCATTTACTTTTATCAGAATATACTTACAATATATTCAATATAGCAAAATATGTATTGTATTGTGCAAAATTTCTTTGTGTCAGTCTTAAGAAATATCTGTTTACTCTCTAATCTGATGGTAGAGAGCCAAGTTGATAAAAGATTTGGACAAAGATAGCATTCTTAGCATAGGCGTCTTTCTGTATCTTTCAATTCCCCCCCCTTTTTTTCAGTCTTACTGAGGTATAATTGGCAAATAAATTTTAATCTATTTGAGCTGTACAAGGGAGGTGATTTGGTACCCATTCTGAAAATATTTTCAAATCAGTAATACATTCATCACCTTTCATACTTACCTTTATAAAATTTTTTGTGAAAAGTTAAGTTATACTCTCCTAGAAAATTTCAGTTATACAATATAATATTATCAACTGTCATCACCATGTGATACACTAGATCCTCAAACATTATTCATCTTATAAGTGAAAGTTTGTACACTTTTACCAATATCTCCCTATTTCTAACTCCTGGACTTTGGCAACCACCATTCAACTCTCTTCTGTTTCTGTAAGTTGTTTTTGTTATTATGATTTTACATATAAGTTATACCATACAGTATTTATCTCTCTTTTTGGCTTCTTTTCACTCCATATAATGTACTCCAGTTTCATCCATGTTCTTGCGAATGACAGGAGTCCCATTTTTTAAGGGTGAGTAATATTCCAATGTGTATACATACTGCATTTTCTTCATACATTTCTGTAAGTGGATATTTATGCTGTTTCCATCCCTTGGTTATTGTGAATAATGCTACAATGGATGTATGAGCACAGATATCTCTTTAAGATAATGATTTTGTCTTCTTTGGATATATATCCAGAAGTAGGATAGCTAGATTATATGGTAGTTCTATTTTCAAATTTTTGAGGAACATCCATATTATTTTCCATAAAGATTGTACCATTTCATTTTACCATCAACAGTGCACAAGGGCTGCCTTCCCCCCACATCTTTTTCTGAGGTTGCTATCTATTGTCTTTTTGATAACAGACATCCTAACATGTGTGAGGTGATATTCTGATAGTTGTGAGGTTTTGAACTGCATTTCCTTAATGTAACATGGAACATGTTTTCAGTTACCTGTTAACCATTTGTGTGTTTTCTTTGAAAAAAATGTCTGTCTGGGTCTTCTGCCTATATTTAAATTTAGTTCTTTGTTTTTGCTTTGAGTTATATGAATTCCTTTTATATTTTTATATAAACTCTTTATCAGATATAAGATTTGCAAATGTTTTCTCTCATTCCATGGGTTACCTTTTCACTTTGTTTATGGATTTGTTTGCTGTGCAGAAGCTTTGTAGTTTTATGGAGTCCTATTTGCTTATTTTGCTTTTGTTGCCTTTGCTTTTAAGTCAAATCCAAAAAATGATTGTCAAGACCAAGAATTGACTGCTGTGTGTTCTTTTATGAGTTCTGTGGGTTCAGGCCTTACACTTAAGTCTTTACTCCATTTTGAGTTGATTTCTGTATCTGGCATAAGATACAGGGATCCAGTTTCATTTTTCTGCATGTGGATATCCAGTCTTCCCAACACAATTTATTGACAAAACTATCCTGTTCCTGTTGCATACTTTTGACTACGTCATTGTAAACTATTTGACAATGCATGCATCAATTTATTTCTGGGCTCTATTTTGTTCCATTGATATTTGGGTCTATTTCTATGCCACTGCCTTACTGTTTTGATCACTATCACTTTAAAATATAGCTCAAAACCAGTAAATTTCTTATTCTCTTGTGTGGAACATAATCCCCTCTTTCTTCGTTTTCCTTGGTTCACTGTGTTGGTTTTTGTTTATTAGATAAATCAGCCTCCCTCTTCCACTCTTGACAAATTGGCCTCCTGTAGTAGGTAGACCTTGTCAGTCAGCCTGGCCTGAGCTCCTTGGTCACCTCTCACATCGTTGTGATTGTACAAGCCTCTGTCTTTGTCCTTAGTGGCTCCCAGTAGTTAAGGGTGTGCCATGACTCCTCAGTGTCCCAAAGATGGTGATCATATTCAACCGATGTAGGATGATTAGAAGTGGGACCTCAGAGAGCAGTGGGACAAGTATGCCTTCAGTCCCCTTTCAGGAAGAATCAGAGAGATGGGCCTCTTTGCTCCCTCTGCATTTACCCAGGTGTATAGCCATAGGTGGTGCACTTATGCCCGTTAAAACACTGCTTCTTTGTTTGCTGTAGTCCTATGGTACTTGTGAATACAAGCCTCAGTGACAATCAGCTAGCTGATTTAGGGCCCATCCCTCAGGTGGTGGCATTAAAATCAGGACACTCAGTGTGTGGTCCAACCTTTTGCTGTTCAGGGAGAAACTGGAAGTTGAGTGTTCTCTCCCAATTATATGCTTTTGGGCCAAGGGGTTTATGGCAAGAGTATCTCAGCCTTTATTACCTAGTTCAATGTGTGTCTTCTCAGTCACTCAGTGTGTATGAGTCACTTGGCTAATTCCTGGATTTCTCTCAGAGGATATTGTTCAGTGTGTAGCTGTGTATTTTGTGGTGCCATCTTGGTCTGGAGTCTTCTCTTTCATTTTCTACTTTAAAAATAATATTCATAAAATAATTAAAACCCTACACCATATAATATCACAGGAAAGGGGTCCAATCTTACTCTATACAACTTTGATGAGTTTTAAAAGACATGATGCACTTGGTGAAAAACAATGATATCACGTTATTCTGTACAGCCTACTAGCAGGCACCTCTTAGTGAGTAAATAGAAGTCTTGTTTATTCTCCTCCAGTTTGGGATAAATCCTAGCCTGGGCTGCTGGAGCTGATAGAAAGGGGGTATCCATTTGTCCACCTGTCTTACTCAGAACCAGCATCTGCTTTATGAATAGAGAAAAAGTATAGAGGGAAGCATGCCAGCCCTTCAAATCAGTTATCTCAAAAACACACAACTATGCTTTTTGATGTTTCAAAAAAATAACAAAATTTTGATTTTCAAAAGTTAGTAATTTCTCCAGGTAGCCACAGTCTGCCAATATGAAAATGAAGAAAAACTGAGTTTTCCCTTTGTTTCAGATAACTCTTTATATCACGCAGATAAACTAGATTCTTTGAACAGTCTTCCACAAGGAAACATACATCCACATTAAATATATTCCTTCTTAATTCTTCAGAATTTAAAAACTAGACAGAAATGCTGAGCCTTGGACCCAATCATCAGCTACCAATAGTATAACAAGGAAAACTGTGTAGGAATGATCAAATGGAAAGCATTTATTACACCGAGACAAACATCCTGCAGGCCTTAACTTTAGAAAAAATTCAGTTGAAGACAAATGAAAGCCCTTCTTATTCCACTCAAGAATCTCCAAGTTGTCACATTACAAAGGTTTTTTCTTGAAGCCTTCTGGCTAAGTTATCTATCCATCCATGTACCCACTATCATTTAAAATAACTTATCCATTACTTGTGTATTGATTTGTCCATTCATTCTCCACTTTCCTAATGTTGGTTGAGTGTCTAATAAAGATTACACATGGGCCCATGTGTAAGAAATACACATATGAGTAGATCTGCTTAATCTCTGCCTCCTGATGTGTGTAGCCTGGAGGGAAAAGGGAACTTGTTCTGTTTTCTTTGTGGCATTGCCTTCTAGCAACTGCCTTTTCAGACTTTGCTTTCCTCATAATCACCTCTTCATAGGGTTGGGTGAGTTGGCATCCCTACTGATTGATGCTCTGAATTTGCTACTGTGTTAGTCTGCTAGGCTTCCCTTGCTCCGAAGACCTTTGGGGTCTCTGTTAGGAGCTCGTCCTCCATCTTCCTTTGCATTGCCCATGCTCAGGCCTGTGTCTTTAACCCTCACCATTGTCCTAACCCCTGCATTGGGGGTTCTCAATGCCATTGCCCCTGCCCAAAAGGGCCTAAGTTTAAGGAACTATTTGTCTGTTTTGAGTAAACTGCTGCTTCAGCAAATGATGTTTGACAAATTGACTTTCTCAACCTTGGTTTTCAGGGAACTTATTTTTAGGGAATTGATTTAGAGCCCTAAAAAATTCTTAGCTTTCTGGTGCTGATGACAGTCAATGAGATTGAAAGCAATGCCATAGCTAAAGCCCTTTAGGGTTTTTTTGCCCTTGATAAGCCATTAGTAATATGAGCTCTGAACTCACATACAATTAGGCAGCAGATAAGACGGTCAGTGGGAAATGGGCCAGTAAAACCCCATTGTTTTCCTAGTATTCTCTTCTGTGTCATGATTTCATGGACTAAAATTTATCAACTCAGTAATCTTAAAAAGCAATTGGATCCCAAAAGGGTGTTCTTAGACAATATCCTTTCATATAAGAATATTTATTTTCTTTTGTAAAACCTTCTGCCTTGGATATATGTGGTTCTGCGAGGTTAACAAGAGGAAATGGATATATCAGGCTGTTAGATCTCACTAGTCTAACAACAGATTGCTCAAAAATTATCAGAAGATTTTCCAAACATGCTAGAAAACATGTGATTGATTTCACCCCAAAGGACAGATGATTGTTACATGTCTTCACCCTACTTAAATAGTTATGGATAGTAATAATAATAATAATAAGATGATGATGATGATGATGATGATGATGATGACGATGGTGGTGGTGGTGGTGATGGTGTGAGGTGTTTGACAGATTTGTCAGGTATAGGATTTGATTCCAGTTTATGATGATGTCAAGGTCTACCACCACTAGCATTATACCTCTAGTCTCTTCAGATATAGGAATCAGTTTTTAATTCCTTTGTATAGGACATTATAATAATAGCCAATTACTTTACCAGCAAGAGTTTATTTGGTCCTAGTAGAGGAACTGCAATTTGAGAAATGCATGCTATTGAGGAACAAAGGCAAATCCAGAGAAGAAGGAAGGAGGGGAATTTTGAGTTGGGAGGGGCTATGATAACCAACAAGTTCCCAGGAGGAAACTGCCAGAATCTAAAGTATGGAAGCTTCTCATTGGTTGAGCTGCTGTAGCCTCTGATTGGCTGGGGTCTCTGATTGGCTGGGCTGTCACTGGGCAGAGAGAAGTTTTCTTCTTCCTGCTGGCCTGCTGGCCAGTAAAGTAGAGGTACGTTTCCATCAGAGATGTAGGTAATGTCTCTTCCTGTTTGGAATAGTGGAGGATCCATGACTGGGCATGAGGTCCCCTCCTACAGGCCTGCCCAACTCCAGTTTAGCTGAGGTTCCTTTACTTCCACAGTATAACATCCATATAGTTGTAGATTCAGTTTCTCTACCATTATTTCTAAGTAACAAAATAAGGATTTCTTAATATAGAAAAAAATGAAAACATGATGTGTTATTATAAAAATGCACTTCTGTGTTTTCAAGCGAAGTAAGTAGAGGCTGACTTCTGAAAGGCCACAGCAATCCACTATCAAATATGGAATCTACTAACTTACACAAAGTCCAGACATGGCTCAGGAAAGGAGACAAAATTATACCCTTCTCTCTCCAGCACTCCCTGCAGACAGGTGGGGAGACTTCCTGGGAAATCGATCTGGATATCTGGCTGCTACATGTGTCCTGATGGAATATGTTTAGAATGAAGTTTCTCCACAGTCTATGTTTAGTTTCCAAAGGAGCCTATTTCCTCCAACTTCTAAACTTCCCTGCGCAAATTTAAGTCTACATTCTGCTTATCTGTTCCCGCTCGGTGCCCTTGGTTTAGAGTGGTAGTTGGTAAGACATTCACTGTTGTCAGAATGAAATTTCTTCAAGAATTGCAGATCCTGTGGTCCCACAGTCTCCAATAAGCCTATTTTTGGGTCAAAAGGGCAGGCTTGAAGGGAGCAGCAAAGGAAAGCACGAACACTTAAGATAACAGAATAACATCCAGGTCCTCGAAGGTCTTGGCCTGGAAGCATCTCCTTATTAAATAATGGAGGCTGGGATAAGCATCGCCCACTTCACTTGTGATTCTATTTTCCCATGACATTCATTTCTCAACCCTTCTGGATACAAAACAATCCCTGGGGAAGCTACTAATAATATGTATTCAGAGGAAACAACCAGAAATTAGGTACTTGATAGAACCGTTGAGGAGTCTATGTTTATGTAAATCTACAGGTTAATTTGATGCTCGACAAATGTTGAAAGCTGAAGGTTTTTACATTCGGATCCCCTCGGCCCCAGTTAGATTCCAACTTTCCCCCGCCCAGATGTAGACCTCTTCTTTAATTCCAAATAAAGTTGTAAGTAACATTCAGTTGCTTCATCTTTGAAGATTTTGTAGACTGAATTTTCCTGAAAAATGTTATCACAGAAGGAAAATAAAACAAAACAAGAGAGACAGGGATCATAGTGACTTGTTACAAAGCACAGGTTTCGCTTCAGAGTACCTCTCCCTCTGTCTCAGGCCTCTGAGCCCTTTACAATTTCCCATTCTGTTTGAACTTTTATGTTCTGTTTATAAGAAGGCAAACCTCAAATAGCTGCTCAAATATTCTTTTATTGACCACAGGATCTGGTTCTCTGGACCCCTGACTCGATACTGAATGCCTAAAGTGAGCCAGAGCATTATTCAGACCTGCCATCTTAGCCTTACTTTTTTGTTAAAGGGACAGGTTTTGTGTGTGTTTTATTTGGTTTTTGAGAGATGTGCAAAATGATACATTGAGATGGTCTCAGTCATGAAGGAGAGACACCTTCTCCCTTGAAATCATTAGTCCTTTAGAAACAGAACCTTATTTTAAACAAATTACCCAAAAATATACCTCAAATCTGCTGTTGGAGTTATCATTTAATGTCACTTAAAAAGACCTATCAAATAAAATAAATTTAGAAAATATGTAAGTAATAATAAGTCAAATTATGAATACTTATAAATTTAAAAATTATGTTTTAGAAAAACCTAGAAATAATAGAATAAGAGAATTTTTAGTTAACAACCCAACATCTTTATAATTCATAAGCATTTAGATAGAGAATTTTTATGGCAAAATCTCATTCAATACAATACAAAATTAAAACAAAAAAGTTTAATATGTTGAAACCATTGGATGATTAATAATGAAACTTTAGCTGTAGACTGAAAAGAAGACTCCAACAAATGGAAATATATTATGTTCTTATATGGAAAATTACTAAATGTAAATTTCACTCAAATGTATCCACAAAATTGCAAAAATCCAAATCCAGTTTCAAACTTTCTAAATGATTGTAATATAATCTGGAAGAATTTTTAGAAGTGAAAATAGTGAGAAACATTAAAAAATGTAATAAAAAAAGCCTTATCAAAATGTAAAATATAATATTATTTTAACTTAATAAGCATGGTTGTGATTCAGCAATAAGTTCAAGCAACCGATCAGTTACATATAAGAACTTTTTTGTCTGATAAACATTGCCTTCAAAACCAAAGGAAACATGCTAACTTTGATATCATAAGAGTTAAAGTCATCTTTACAGCTAGTACTACAACAAAATTAGAAGCAAAGGAAGAAAGTTAGATTACATATATGAGATAAATTATTTGACAGCATCTACAGTGGACAAGAATTGATTAAAATCATTAAAAATGTCAATTAAGATAAACATCCTGATACATGAGCAAAGGATATATGCAAGCAACTTATGAAAGTGTTCAAATTAGAAATTCAAAATAGGAATTAAAATTTTTAATCAACAATAAAAAAGACAAGATATAAAACATGGTTTTAATGACCATGTGAAAAAAAAGTTACTCTCATAAGCATACTGTACATGAGCCAATCAGAAAATAAAAATCAAAGAAAACCAATTAAAAATCCAATTGGGCATTTATATCAAGTATTAAGTACTCTATATCCCTTGGTTACTATTATGTACTTTAGGACTCGATTAGTATCTTAGATATGGTATCTTTTTCATGGACGTCACCATCTCTCTTGGAAGACTGATAAATATAACTATGCTTAATGAATAAATCAGCATGGGGGCAAAAGTTACAATTGATGATGTGAAATACACTATGGATATAATTTTGGTTCTACTTCTGATTCAATAAAAGGTATTTGGTGACTCTGAACTTATATTAATAATTCTTTGTAATGAATTTACAGTAGGTAACAGGTGTTATAAAATATAAACTCATATCTATAAAGTATTTTTTGTTATCTCACACAGTATTCATTCCTATTAAATGATGTAATAAATAAATAACGTCCAATAGAATACTTTCCAATGCAGCTTTGGCAATTAGGCTGTTACAGCTCTACACTGAATTTTGGAAAAGCAGATAATATTATCGATGTTCTGTTGTTCCCCTTGTTATTCTTTGTTTACAGCAGAGGACAGTGAGTCTTTCTGAGTGTTAGTGTTCCCAAGTTTGCATGTACAGTTATGCACAAAGCCAGGATTGTAGCTGGTTGTCCTGAGTGCCAGTCCAGTCTGGTATTCAAGTAGCCTTTTCATTCCAATACCTGAAATGATCAAATAAAGTTAGAAATTTTTAAAATGACTACAGATTTTAGGCTGTACCTTAGTAAAATGGCATTGCTTAAACATACATTAGGCTCTTGAGCTAAAGGAAAACATAGTCTCTCAGTTATTTTATTCTACCTCTTAAAAAAATAGCTCAGGACTTCTTTTCATGGCTTCTGTTTCACTCTGCTTTTGTTAGCATGTAGACTTTATTCAACCTTTATTCTCATCTATCTCTTTCTCAGTGAAATGATATAGCTTTCATCATTGTTATGATTTGGAAGCTCCTCCCCCTCTAGATGTCTGTACTTTCATATAAATGGAAACTAGCTTTCAATAAAATAAATGTAAATAACACCACACACACAGAGGAATATTGATCTGTTAGTCATGAAAAACCAACTTGTCTAGCCGATGACATTTTCGTTATAAGGTCCTCAATAATGTCTAACAAACACACAGAAATAATATATAATAAAGGACCATAAAAGTGTATTATTTAGTAGGTATTCACTCATTCAATATATGTATTGAATCCTTATACTTGTCAGGCACTCTGCTTGAGAATGAAGAGACACAAAGAAATATATCAGAACCCTGCATTAAGAAACTCACAGACACAAAGGCTCAGAGCTCTAATTCTGCTAAGCTGTATTAAAATAACTGAATAACATTTATTTCATATGAATCATAAAAGAAAATTAGAAACAACTAAATTTTAGTTTATTTTAAGTAATGATAGGAAAATGTTCATTGGAAAATGATTAATCTCAGTTTGGTATAAATTAATATGAGGGCAGCCTGGATTACAAAATGTTATTCAGATTATGCAGGGTAAATACGGTCTTGCATTTGCCAAAAGAAAATTATGTTAAGTATTTTTAGAAGATAACTAAATTATGTTTAGATACTGAAAACCATTTTATTCTTACAGACTATTCCATGATCTTTTTGCAGATTGGTGGATAGGAACCAAGTACATAGAGCAAATGATTCAGAGTTTAAAATACAAATACTTTGGTTTTCTGAGTTACAGTTTAATTGCATTCCAAGTATATGTTCAGAATACAGTAACATTCATCTAAAACATGTTATTACAAATTTTAAAAGTTAGGATTTATAAAATCAATAGCTATTAAATTTACCAAAGCATTAAACTACATTTTTCCTTAGTTAAGTTATATAGTTTTTGACCCTACTTTGCACTTTTAATTGATTGTCTGCAAGTTTACAAATGAAGCAGAATAAATATATGTGGGTACATCCTCTTTTTTCAGTGTTTCTAATTTGAATTTTCAAAACACAAGATAATATTAGTTTTATATCAGTAGGTATATCAGTAAGAAAATGAAATGTCCTTGTTATTGGAACCTAAAATAATGCTTGTAAATTTGATTTTTGATAGACAGCAATGCAAAAAAGTACTGAAATGTTTAGAATTTTTCAAAGATAAAATTGTTGAACAAATAAGTGTTTCCTTAAATAAATTACTGATAATTATGTTTTGTTTTGTTTTGTTTTAATTTTTTGGTGATCGCTGTGCAATGTAGAATTGCCTTCTTCTAAATGCCAACATTTTATTTCCTGGTGCTTTATATAAATATTTTAAAAGATGATTTATTACCTAGTAAATTAATAGAGTTACTATCACTGTAACAGAGACTTGCTTAACATTATTTCATTATTTCCATAATAAAATAGTGTTAATAACTTTGTTTCATCAAGCATTATGTCATCATCTCATTATTCATGATTCTTTGCTTCCTTGTAATGGAAAATCAACTCAAACTGGCTTAAGCAATAATAGGAGAGTATAGCCTTTGAAAACTTAAAATTTCATGTTCAGTTTTGTAAAGGAAAAACTGGGCTGGTCTAACAAGATAACTCACAAGTCTAGGAATGTGAAGGAGAGGCTGGGCTGGTCTAACAAGATAACTCACATATCTAAGTATTGGAATACTGTTCTGAGTTCTGCTAGACTAACTTGTAAATCTAGGTTAATTAGTGTTGATTTGTTGTTTATGTGTTTTTGCTAGCCAGCTGGGTTTTCAAAGATACATATCTGGCTTTGGAATGTTGGTTTGCTGCCTCCCTGCCTCCACTTTTGTGACGATAATGCTGCTAAAGCTGTTACATGCCTATTAGCCCAATACCCCAAGCTTGTACTTTACCCTATAAAACCTCATGCGCACATCTTGGAGGTGCTCAGAGCTTCGGAGCAGAAGCCCCTCTGAGCCCACCAGCATAATACATCTGAGCACTCCAACCCTCCGAGTGGTGCTTGTTTCTTGACTGGCCTGTCATTTCCATAACATTTTGACATTTTCATTTGGGTGAAAGCTGGAGCTCCAATAACACTATCAATTGAATGTCTCTCCATCTCTTGCTTCCTGATGCCTCTGAGTGGATTCACTGTCACGTAAGCCTCCCTACTCAGTAGCCCTCAGGTACATGAAACACGTATTACTTTTATAGCTCACTGTTCCAAAGGAAATAAAGATTTTCTGTCTCAATGATTCCAACCAAATTCTTTTATTAAGTCTCTTTCATCTGACTTGGGTCAGGCAATTATTCTTTAACCAACAAAAGAGAGCAGAGGCTCATAACATCTCTGAAAGTCTGTGATCAGCCAAGAAAGGTTTACTTCCCCATTTTTGCAGTTAATAGGGTAGAGTCAACCTCAGTCAAAATTCTTGAGTCACAAATGTGATTAGATTTTAATTTCAGCTGCATTTGGTTAATAGATGTTCAGCATTAATATGCAGTACTAAGCTTATGGCATTGAGTATATGAAATACTTTGTAAGTACTGAAGGAATGAAGGTCTGGTAGCACCAGAAAAAAAAAATTTAGATTACTAGTGATGCAGGAAAAACAGATGTGGGCCGTGAGAAGGGCCACATCCCAGGCTTCAGTTGAGCCCCTGGGACGCTCCCTGCCAAGTGTGGGTCCTTGGCTCTGCACAGGAAAGGATTCAAGAGCGAGCCACAGTTGAGTGAGGGTAGATTTATTCAGTGAGATACAGTGAAAGGGAAGAGAAAGGCCACGAGGTGTGGGGGTTGGGTGCCCAGATTAAAAGTAGGTACACACTCCATAGACAGAGTGCAGGGAGGTCTCGGAAGGGAGAGGGAGACAGGGAGAGGCAGCCTGAGGCACCCTGTTGCCAGTCTTTATGGGCTTGGTGGCTTCATATGCTAATAAGTGGAAGGACCAGTCTAAGTAGCCTGGGGAAGGGGCTGGGATTCCCAGGAAGTTGGCCATTTCCCACTCTGACCTTCTGTGGCTAGCCTTGGGACAGCCATGGGCCTGTGGGCATGTTATTCACCAGGCTTGTATTACAATGGGTGTATAATGAAGCGCAAGATCTGCTAGAAGTCAAATCTCCCACCATCCTGAGCCTCAAGGCCTCCTGGGGGTTGAATCTTTCACCATTTTGATGTTAATGGCTGTAGCATTCCTTGAATGGCTGTGCCCTGCCCCCTTCCTGTCTCACTAGGAGAAGAATGAATGCCTCTGTGACAGGCCCAAAATGTCCACTATACCAATGATAAATAATTTCACCACACTTAACCATCTAAACTAATTTTATGAGTATCAAGACCTTGCAGGAATGGGGTAAGTGGTGTTCCAGCTTTTCTGACTTAATTCTGCCAATACATTTTCTGGATTCAGAGTCCTCTTTCCACCCCTACAATTTTTTATTCCTACTGTATATCACAGAGAACTATATTCAATACCTTGTAATAACATGTAATGAGAAAGACTATTAAAAGGAACACATATATATGTATGTATAACTTTACCACTACTCTGTACATGTCTACAGTCTTTAACTAAAGTGAGTTTTTCTGGTCATAATGTTTTGCATCCTCTCCCTAAGTCCTAAACTTTAAAACTGCTGAAATTAGAAATGGAATCATCACTTATTAAATAGGTAAGATAGAAGCAGAGATGGGTGAGTGGAAACTTGGTCAGATTTTATTATCAGAGAGAGATTAAACAAAGATTATAGACCAGGCTGTGGCCGGAGCACAACTTGAGATACTGAGTCTGGATGGGGTAAAAATGCGCCATCACTTGACAAATTTTCTCTCCCTCTTTTCTTGCTGTTTTCTTTACTCTCTTTATAAACTTTTCCATGATTCACCCATTATGTCCGCATATCACCTGAAACATATTTGGGGCTCACTTCACAACCGCAATTCCAAGAATGGAAGATAAGCCTGCTGACTTATTTCTCTGTTCCCTTCTTTCTTCATGTGACCTGTACACTCTTTTCAAATTTATCTGTTAGTGAATTTTTAATTTCTTGATATTTTTATGCATTGGACAGCCGTTGACTTTTTCCTCCAAGAATCTTTTCCTGCCTCTTAAATACCACAAATAGGGTATCATTTGCTAACCTATATTTTAAACTGTGGCATTTTTTTAATATAGATATATGCTTAATAATTTAATAATTGCTTTAAATCAATGGTTTTAATGCTGATAATGGTAAACAAACTGATAAATTCATGTACTTTTAAGCAATACTAATAATATGGTAGTATTTACATCATATATGATTATATTATTTGGTAATTATTTAGAAATACATGTCATTTGAATCTATAATTTAAGTACTTTCACCTTTCAGGCACTGAATTAATTAACTTATACATTTATTCGGATAATTTTCATAATTTACTCATGTAGTTTTCACCACAAAGTATATTTGATGGCAAATAATGTTTGACAAATGTTTCCTATATCACTGCCACTTTATAATAATAATAGTATTAGTAATAAAATATAAAACTAAGAATAATAAAAATGTTATCAACAGTTTTATGTTAAATATCTTGTCAAGAAGTTATAATAGTCTGACTATTAAAATCCATTTTGAGATGGCTCTTGTCATAAAATTTCTCAAGCATCTACATTCTTCATTGTTACCATATTTAATTTATCAAAAGCAGTACTATCAGAATTCAAAGGCATCTATACACATATATGTGTATATGACTATGAATTGAGTGGATCTGTAAATCTCAGTACCTGTACCTTTCATTTAAAGATAATATGGAGACATTCAACCCCTTGTGTTCATCGTGACAATGAAGATAGTAGTGGATCTGGTCATCACTATGAGTTAGATAAAGTTTATTTTTAGCACCCTCTGTTGATTGTGAATTTCAGTTTTGTGTCAAGTCACTTTTATGAATGTCTTTAAAATAAGTGGTACAGTGCCCATCGGTGTCTTTCCTTCAGAAATTAAATAATACCTTTTGTTCACTCTTTGAGTTACTTATTTCTCCCATATCAAGGTATAACAAGAAAAGAGAAATAAACTAGCCTTTGCAAAGGGATACCCATAGTTCAAATACTCTCTGGTTCTTTCTATGCTTTTTATCATCTAATTTTCCTCAGAAAATTGTCAGATAAAATTTCTTATCTCCTTCATTAGGAAGTCCAGGAAATGGTTCCATATCTGACTTTTTTTTTAATTTTCAGATGATTACTTTTAATATTTCAAAAGGGGCCACTTGGCAGCAGCCAAGGTGGGCGTGGGTTGGAAACACTAGAGAAGTGTAGGCCTTCTAGGAAAACCATGCTTTAAAACGGTACTTAGTCAAGCACACGTGGAGGAGCACACCCACATGCACGGTAAGGAAGCTTTCCAAGCGCTTGTAGACACAGAGCATGCTCCAGGTATTCCTGGTAACTGCACTGCTTTCCCCGCCTGAAAAACAAATACATTACTAGAAATAAAATAATAATGTAAATTAAAAAATTATGTAAAAATAAAGTAAATAAAAATAAAAAATGAATATAAAATCAATAAAAATAATAATGTAAAAAATAAATATATAATCAATAAAAATAATAATGTAAATAAAATAATTATGTAAATAAAAAATAATGTAAAAAAAAAAAAGGTGTCTGAATAGTACTATGATACCTGTAGTAAAAGTTCAGTTACAGAGTAAAGTATAATAAGAACTGAAGTGTTTTAGTTGTAAAACTAAATTCTGACTTCTGAGGCTCAAATATTTATCTTATGTAGATCTATAGAAAAGTATATCTTGTCGCTTTCCTTTTGTTAAAAAAACTATTTCAGGCATATGGGAGAAACTACTGATTCAGTTTCCAGAGTAACAAAGAAACTCAAGGGAGCTTGTATGACTTCTAAGATCACGTAGGATTTTAAGTTAAGCTATAACTTATAGAACTTTTGCCTAAAATTTATTCTGTAAGATAATATTCTATTTTTTTACTTATAATCTCCCTTCAATCTTCCAATAAAAAAGAACTTAACCAATCTCAGGTCCAAGCTTATCAGAATTTTCCTGTGTATTTCTACTACTTAGGTTCAGTTTTCTCGATATGAAAAATACATTTTACCAAAAGCCAGTCATTATCTCATATGTGATTTTAAGAGTGAGTATTAATTTTAAATACATTTAGAATTCCATCCAGTGTTATTTTGCCTGTTCTAATTTAACACAGATACATCAAAAAGACGTGATAATACTCGTATAAAAACAACCCTGACAATTTCCAACATGTTGATTTCTTCCCAGACAGATAATGTTTCACTTGAATATTCAGTTGATGGTCAGTGAGAGGGAACCCCATTCCCATGTAGCAGTCAGCTGCTCAGGCTGCTCTTCCTCTCCGTTTCCTGTCCCCATGCTGACAGCGTACCACGATTCTCTTGGGGCTCAGTGTGGCCATCTGTTGCCAATCGTCTCAGCAGCTCATTCTACAATGCCCTGTTGTTTTGAGGATTCCTCATTCTGGTTTGTCTCTCAATTCAAACCCATTAGCTTTATATCTTCCCAAATGTTTCAAAACCTTTAGTCAAGTTGGTGACATCTGTCTGCATCAGGGCTCTCCAGGGAAAACATAAGGAAGCAATCCAAATGGCATCCTGGGAGTGTGGTAACTCCCATCCATGTGCCTGTAGTCCCTCTGTGTCTGGAGGTCTTTGGGAAGAGAGATGCTTTTACCTGAGGACACAGTAAGGGACCCACTGTAATTTTCAATTAGAATTTCCTGAAGGTCATTTTGGGCTCCTAATGCTAGCAGACTAGCAAACACAGAAATCAGTGGCTACACCTTCAGGGCTACCTGACCCTGGCCATCTTGGGAGGCAGGACTTCTTCTCCATAATGAGGTGAGGAAAGAATGTGTTCAGTGGCAATGGATCCAATGGAACATCTTTTTGTCCTCCCATTCCCCGTATTTTAACTGTCAGTTGTGCACCATGACTTGATAAGATCCAGGCAAAAAGGGGTTTAGACTACTTAGGAAGGGGGATCACGGTTATGTCACCACAGAAATAACCTAGGGGGCAGAAGCAATCATTGAGTGTGAGGAAAATCTTGAATGGATGATAAATGAGTTACATGGTATCACCATCAACTGGAGCTCCAAGGTATATGGGTTGTGACATTAACTCTTATAACCTTCCCTATGATTATAACCAACTAGAACCACGTAGTAGCCGAGGCTAGAAGGGGTAAAATGAATATGGGGGTGGTCTGCATTCAAGTATTATGTGTGAATTTTACAACTAGCATAGGTCTTGGTATAGGGGACAGAGGAGGTTCACCGTGATATAACTCCCTTATTTTACAACTATGTGTAGATTGGGAGGGGAGAAAATGAATTTTCTGAGCCTTCAAATGCATTGAAAAATAAGTACAGATTTTAGAAAATCTGGATTTGTCAATGAAATAGTTCTAGTACTACAAAAATCAGGTGAAAAACAGCTTTTCTTAATAATACTCAATCACATGTTTGCATAGGGCATTTATTTCTATATCATTGAATAGAAGAAATAACTTTAATAAAGGGATGAAGATAATAGGCCATGAGAAATTATATTCCATGTAAGCATGATAAATTTCACAGAACAATATAATGGGCAGTAAAAAATGTAAAAATGTATTAAAGGTCATAAATGATGTATAGGAAATATATGGCTAGTTCTTTAAATGGAATAAAGCAAGTCTCTGTTTACCTAAATTGTTGAGATTATGTAACACATGAGAAAACTGAAGAGAAATTACAAATATTCCTCTTACTAGCCCTATGCCGGGAATAGAATGGGCTATCATAAGCCTGTGTTCTTCGCAAGTTTTCAAGAGCTGGAGTCAGACAAAGAAAAACAGTCACTTAGTAGAAGTGATTGTCACAGCTTAAACATACTTCTCACATTTTCTCAATAACATAATCTGAACAGAGGGTCTGTGAAGGGCAGATGTGGAGCGCATACTGGTAGAGAGATTCTATTTTAATAATTGAAATTTAGCGTTTCCCAAATTTTCCCCAGATTTAGTCTTTTGACGATCTGGTGTTGAAAAGGCTTTGTGATTGTTTGGTTGGTTTATTTTTCTATGTTGTGCTATGCATGTGTGTGCTTTGGATCTGTAAGCAGTGAGAAGTGTAGCAAAGTAAGAGAAATGATTTTACACTTCTTGGCATAGGAATAGGACCCCAATTTAGGAAGGTTCAGGAGGCTGCTGCCCTTAGGTGGCTGTCATTTTGCTAATGTCCATCTTTGTTGCTCAGATGGAATTCTGTACTCATGTTATCAGTAATGATTTCATTGGAAAGAATATGTCTCTTAGGGGCTGTATATAATGGAACAGTGGTTAAAAAGCAAATACTGTATTTCGTTATCATTCATCCAAGAACTTCAAGACAGGTGGTTGAAACAAGAAGATAAAAGATCCAGGAATGCTTTATAACAGAGGGCTACAATACATGATTGATTGGATTAATTAGGTGATTAATTGAGTGAATAATTAAGTAATTAATTAAGTGAATAATTTAGTAAGGTGTCATTCAAATAATTAGGTAAAAAAGAGAGATTCACTTCTCAAATCTAATTCAGTTTGGTCTGTCCCTCCAGAATAAGCTAAAGCATTTTTTCAAAAAAAAAAAATCTATGTGGTTAAAATAGTTTCCTGAGACAGGTGTTTAAGAGCAGATTCTTAGAGTGAGGATCATCATTACACAAAATTCTGAGAATATTAGAAATAAAAGCCTTTTATTAGAGTTCACTGACGTTTTTTATGAATATGACAGTTTCTTCTGTTGCTTCAAGGCATTCAACCTTGATTTTTCTCCAAGTAGCAGAGAGTGACCATACCCTCCGTTCCTGTGAATAAGGCTTTGAATAATTCCAGTTTTTATAAATCTCCTTTTTATTAAAATATCAAGTCATACTTCCTGTTGAGATGAAAAATAAATGCATCCTCTACAAATGTTAGTAATTCACTGATGAAAACATCTGTAATAGTGGAAACTTTTGAGTTTTTCTCTTGAGTTATTGATAACATACACAACAATTTAAATCTCATCAAATAAAGTGACAATAATCATATCAAGTTTCTCTTCTGGTTAAGATTTGGAAAGCCACAACAGATGCTGCTCTCTCTTCTACTTCTTACAGGGAGACCCCCGCATCTTCATGGTGTGCAGACTTCTTTGTAGTAAACATTGACTACACATGCGTTCTTGAAGGTATTTGACCCATGGTTGTCAACATCTTCAAAATATTGAGAAAGAAAACCCTAGAGTTCTATATCCAAATAAGACACCATTCAAATATGAAAACAAAGTAAAAGCATATACACTCAAAAATGAGTATTTTCCTCTAGAGTTTCTTCTCTGTAAGAAGTTCAAAAATGATTTTATATAAAAATGCAAAGGACTGAATAAGAAAAGCATTCTTGAAGAAAAATATAGAACAAAATCAGAATACTTATACTATATGATTTTAAAAATTATTGAAAGATGTAATAATAAAGAGAGTGTGATAAGGTTTTAAGCATAGAAAACAGATCAGTGGATCAGAATAGGTTGCCCAGAAATAGATTCAAATATTTGTTGTTTATTGATATTTGATCAAAATGCAGGTCAATTCAGTAAAGAAAAAAGGAGAAAAGATCGGAATGCAGATTTAAAAAGCTGTATGAATAGTAAAAAGAGAAGCACATGAAAATATTGATGAAATTTATCATTAGGGAAATGCAATTGAAACGAAAATAAAATACCTTTCCACATATATACTAGAAAGACTAAAATGGGAAAAGACTGATAATGTCAAATGTTTTCTAATATGGGGAATACAGAAAACTTTCATTCATTGATGGTGGGTAGAAAAATGATACAACCATCGTGGAAAACAGCTTCTTAGAAAGTTAATATACACCATCCTGTTCCTCAGCGATTAAATACCTGACATTTATTCAAGATAAATGAAAACACATGCATACACACACTTGTCTTGTTCAAGAATGTTCTGAAATTTAGAAGAACAAATGTAGATAAACTATGTTTGAATGCAATGTATCGATAAAATGGAGAACCCTGGATCAAAAGCAACTCCAATCGATTTAAAAATCAATATGTGGAATCTAAAAAAAAAAAAAAGACACAAATGAACTTATTTACAAAACAGAAACAGACTCACAGACATAGAAAACAAACTTATGGTTACTGAGGTAGGGAAGTGGGTGAGAAGGGATACATTGGGAGTTTGAGATTTGCAGATACTAACTACCATATATAAAATAAAGAACAATTCTCTACTGTGTAGCACAAGGAACTGTATTCAATATCTTGTAGTAACCTATAACAAAAAAGAATATGAAAATGAATATACATATGTGCATGTGTGACTGACACATTATGGTGTACACCGGAAGCCGACACAACATTGTAAACTGAATATACTTCAATTTAAAAAAAAAAAAGGACTCAAATCCAAAAAAAAAGTTGATATGTGGATCAAAGAAACTTAAACACAAAAGAGTACATACTGTACGATTCCATGTGTTTTAATACCAGCCTATGCTGAGATGACACAAATCGGAAAGTGGTAGTCTTTCGTTGAGTGGGTAGAAGTGACTGGAAATTGTCAAAAAGGGACTTTCTATGGTGATTATCTTGCTCTGTAGCCTGTTTTGGACATGATAACTACAGTATTTAAATTTTTCAAGTCATACTGAACTGAGCATCTAAGTTAAGTACATTTCACTATACATAAAATATACCTAAGTAATAAAATGTTTAAAAATGAAAGAGTAAATGGTAAGTAAATCTTATTAAGAATGAGTAAAGTATATATTTTTAAGTACCAGTTCATATTATGGAGAAGATTATCATCAATATGATTAAAACATATCTTTCCAAATCTGATAATATATTGTCATTATGTAATTCACCTGAGCTGTTCAAGTAAAGCTCTATCAGTTACTGCAGTTTTATATTACATGCATACTTTGTGAAAACCAAAACCTAGTAGTTTCCTGTTTACATCTTGTTTTTTGTTTGATGTGGTATTTTTTTATTTTTATAAAAATTAATTCTGCCCCAGAAATAATTTATGTCACCTAGCTGGACTTGCATTTTTTAAATGATTTAATGAGAAAAATACAGACAAATTAAATTAAAAAATCAATAGGAAATCCCACTCTCTGACAGAGGCTCCACTGTGAACAAGCACCAAATTTTATTCTGTAGGTATTCAAGTGCTGTGTTATCTGTTACTATTATTACCACACAGGTCTTTTGTTTTTAGGACTAACTGGGATAATGAAACAGGCATGTCTCACAGCCTAGACCTTTAATTACAAGGAGGAGCCTTGTAATTTCACTCTTCACCCTTCAGTGCTTTTCTTCAGAATATTGTCTTCAACCCTTCCCTCGGGATTGAAAAGCATTGCTTACCTGCTCCCTCAAAGGATTCCCTGTGCTACAGCTGAGTCAGTGAAAATTACTTGGTTGAGCACTGTCTGATGGGCACTTTATGTTGTCACTTCTGTCTGTCTGTCTGAGCTTCTCACACCTACCTGTCTTTAGTCTTGAAATCCTCACTGACATATGGCTTCTTGAAATTTAAATGTAAAATCTGATTGCACAATTCTGCAAATTTTTAACCTTTACATATATTTCTCACAGTTTGGTCAGCATGGTACCTACCTTCAGCAACTAATTGGGTAATTTTTATTCTGTTCATTTATGGGTGTTATAAAAATACATGCTGAACTTAGGTCATCTGATAGTTGTGTTTATGTAAAATACATTTTTTCTCCAAAAATTACATGTAGAAAATAGTGTTTAGCAAGATACTGTTTCATTTATTACATAGCCTATCAAATTCATAATTAGGATTGATATTTTCTGAATTTTATTTATGCAATTATATGAAAAGTCTGCTCCATTAATTTCCTTATGTTAGAGGTAATACTGAGGTATCAATATTATCTATTCTTTATGATTTAATATTAAGTCAATAATATTTCTAAATATTTGGCATCAGGTCACAAAGTATCAGGATACTCTTATTTGGAATTTTGCTATGTACAATATATGTTCAATTATATACTAGAAGTAGAATAAATAAATTTAAATGTGGTCTAGGTTGTAATTTGATACATCCCAAATACAGGAGAATGGGAACGAATCTTTGCAGTTATCAACCAATCATGTAGGATTAAATTAAACAATGATTTAAGTGTAACGTGTCCCTTTTTAGTAACTCCTACGCTCCTGCAGGGATAAAAGGAAGGTCTCCACTAATGTAACCAAAGAATTCATATAGTCTTCAATGTAACCATAGGATAGACTATTAGAATTGAGTCAGTGAAAGTGTTTACTTCAGGGAAAATCAAACAGAAAAATATCTCTCTTTTGACTGAAAGTGAAGCTTCTATGTATATTAGGGTTTTTGTTTTGTTTTTTGATTTTTGTCTTTTTTTTTTGAGGTGAAACAAATGACAACAAATGTAATGGCTTAAAACAATATACATACATTTTCTTATAGTTACCGTGGGTCTGAAATCTGGCCAGGACTTAGCTGGATCCTCTGCATAGGATCTCACAAAGCTATAAACAATGTGTTACCCAAGATTGAGCTCCCATCAGGGGCTTGACTGGAGAAGGATCTGCTTTTAACCACTCTTAGGTTGTTGGAGAATCACTTTCCTTGCAGCTGTAGGACATGTGGCAGCTTGTAATCTTCAAAACTAACAATGGTGAGAGAGATTCTAGCAAGATGAATGCTACACTCTTAGGTAATCACATATGCATGTTAGGATATCCCATCACCTTTCCACTGGTTGGAAACCACTCACCAGTCCCATCTCTACTCAAAAGAGCTGGATTACACAGTACGTGAACACCAGGAGATGGGGAACACGGGAGCCACCCTAAGATCTATCTGCCACACTGTAACAGCTACATCTGTGTTGAAACTAGTGTGAGAAAACATCCTGATTTACTTCATTAGTGAGGTCCCCCATAATCAGAGAATTCTGTAAAGTCTTGATCACCTTTCAAAATTTAAAGTTTTTTGAGCCCTGAAACAGCCGAGTTCATTGTTACTGAGATTTCTCCATTTGCTGAACATACCTAACAAGGTTGGAGTCGGTGGTCTCCTGGCTTAGAAAGCAAACTTGCAACTAGAGCCAAAAAAGCCAGTCTTAAATGACCCTTCTAGAAATGACCAGGGTTAGTAAGCCAGTACAAAGGAAAATATCTGGAAGAAGAGTAAGGGTAGATATAATTGATCCAGATAAAAGACAGTCACTCTAAGCACGTTTAAGGCAGCAAATCAAGCAGTTTAGCTTCAGCTTTTCTTAAGAAGGAAATAGGTACTGGAGGGGCGTCACAGTTCTGTTCCGTCCTGGAATCCACAAATAACGAAGTGGCTTCAAAGCTGATGACTTCTCATTTGTTTCCCTCTGAGAACATCTATTCTAAAGAATTGGGTCCCAAGTATAATATGCAGCCAGAATTTAGAACACTTGTAATAGGAAGAGAGCCACAGAGTTATTAAAGGGATTTTTCTCTTTCTCACTTGCCTACATTAAAAAAAAAAAAGAAAAAACTTCACTTCACTGCCTGTGGGAATCAAGTAGATAAATGATAGAAGAAAACACCTTCTCTTTTTGACTTGCTTATTTTACAAAGGCCCCGTGTTCTAGAAGAAAAAACCCCGTGTAAGGAGCTGTAAAGGAAGCATCTTGGAAGGAATCTTTCCCTGGGCTAGTAGGCAAGCTTGTGTAAGGCAGATCAGGCTGTGGCTCGTGGCCCGGCTGCACTTTAATGTGGAAGCGGCTGGCATCAGCAATGTCTCGCAGCCCTGAAGCTGTGTTCTCGGCACTAGGATGAGAGAAGGGGGGAAGCTTTGACCACACCATAAAGGGACGCCATCAGTTTGTGATCACAAACTGAGGTCGGGAGTCTTCGCAGGAGTCAGCTTTGGTATTTAAAACCTCACATTCATTTACTGCTATTTAATATGTTCATACATTTGTGCTTCTGTCATCTTGTGTTTTAAAAAT
This sequence comes from Camelus bactrianus, assembly GCF_048773025.1. NCBI lineage: Eukaryota > Metazoa > Chordata > Mammalia > Artiodactyla > Camelidae > Camelus > Camelus bactrianus. The sequence continues at coordinate 94,701,251 of NC_133542.1, forward strand.
TTCTCAGCTTTAACTTTGAAGACTGAAAATATTGAAATAGCATACCAAGTGCACAGAGTATCTTAGGCTTTTCAATAATGTCTAAGATGGTAAAAGGAGTTCTGAACAAAATTTGAGAAATGATGCCTTAAGGAACCAACTTAGATGATAGAAATGTAAAACGTATAATTGATAGAATTTGTATAATAAGTCTAGATGATAGAAATTTGGAATTTATAGTGTATAATTTACATAAATCTATATAACATAATTTATAGGCATTTATTGTTTTTCAGTTAAGTACATTATAATTTCCTTTATATATATTTTGATCCATGAGTTATTTAGATTTTGTTCCAAATGAATTTTAATTAAATATTTTATTGATCTATAACTATGATTATCATAAAATGTATCACCTAAAGATACTTTTTAAAGTATGCTATAATATATATATATTTCCCATGGGTATAGGATGTTGAACATAAAAACAGACTCTCTCAGTTCACACCAATATCTAAGCTCACTGTATATTTAATAAAGATTGCTGTCTTTAGGAAACCTTTTAAATACAGTTATTTCATATTTTTTGAGACTTGCTTTATGTGTTCAATTTAAAAAAATGATTCACACATGCTTGAAAAGGGCATCTGTATGTGTCAGAGTTGGTGTCCTATACATGCCATTTAGACCAGATGTGTTATTTGTGCTTTGCAAATATTCTTACACCCAAAATGTTGTTTGTTTGGCTTTTTGTCTGCCTAACCTTTTTTTTTCCTGAGGAGTTTTGTATACAGTTCTGTCAGTTTGAACTTTCCATTTTATAAGCGTGATTTTTTTCTGTCTTTAAAATTTCTCTTAACAACGAGGTATAATCATATAATATTACTATCAGTATGCTAATTTGGGGGGATTAAATATTTGTGGTGCGTATCCTTTTAGATTTTTTTCTTTCAACTTTCATGTATCCTTAATTTTGCCAAGATTTCTCTTCTGAGCTGCGGATGGGTATATGAAGCGTCCTACTTGATCTATACTTGACTGTTTAAAAGCACGTGTAACTTAGCATGTCACACACCAAGCACACGATCTTACCTCCAAAATCTTGCTGCTTCTTTTCAACGATAAGTTTAACTTTCCGGTTTCTCAGAGACATCTATAATTTATTTCTCTCATAGTACACGTTCGATTTTCAGAAATACAGAGTTGCCTCTACCTTCAAAATAGATTCAACCACTTCTCACTATATTGCTACCCTACTTCAAACTACAATTTTCTTGCTTCTGAATTTTTTTACTTATTTATTAAGCACATCTTTCACTGAAGTCTAATAAATTTATGAAACACCTGCACAGATCTTGAGTCCATATATTTTCACCTGAAACAGATAACCACATCACGTATATTTCATTATCCATAGGGCTGGCTCTTGCCCTCTCTCAGGCACCAACCCCTCAAAATTAACCATTACTTAAAGTCTGTCACAATAGATTAATTTTACCTACTTATAAAATGCATAAAATTGAAATATATATTATATGCTCATTTATGTCTCTCTTCTGTTGTTCAGTGTAAGGTTTGTGAGATTCACATATTACTGTGTGAAGCATTTGTTTCTCTATTTCCATTGCTCCATAGTGTCCAGATGGATAGATTTACCACAATTCACTGATTTGTTTAACTGTTCCTGGACACTGGATTGTTTCCAGTGTTACCAAAGTAGTTACGCAAGTTCATGTGCCTGACGCACAGTGAGGCCAAACAAAACCAAACATCAGAGTCCGGAGAGAAAGGTTTATTTCAGGGCCGAGCAAGAACATGTGGCTTATGCCTGAAAAAATCCCAAATTCCCTGGAGGGTTTCAGCTGCTCATTTGTGAAGGCCAGGTGAGGGAGGGGACTCCAAGGGTGCGTGATCAGCTCACGTGCAATTCTCTGATTGGCTGATGGGGAGCAATCCTTAGGCGCCAGAAGGTCTGGGGGCCACGTGCTCATGATCATCAAATAGTTAATTTCTTGCACTTGGTGGTGGTTTTTAAACCTGAAACTCAGGAACTATGCAGGGGATTCTATTATCCTTCAGGGAGGAGCTACAGCAGAGGGTATAGGGGAGGGGTCTGTTCTGGGAAGACCCCACAGGGTCCCACTCGGTTACACTCGTTTGCGTCAATTAAAACTGCTATGAGCATTACTAACCATGAACTTGGGGTACATTCCTATGAGTGGGATTGCTCACTGATGAAGTTAATTTGTATATTAGGATCCACAAAATGGAGCCTGCCCCAGTGGCCCAGCCCTCAGCACCAATTTAAACCCAAGTCAGCCTGCACTTATAAGAAACACCTGCCAAGGAAACAACACACACCAATTACGGTCCTCCAACTCAGGTTTAGCTTATCTTCCTGTAGAAACTAGGACCTGCTAGTGTCGTAAATAGATCCCGATCTCCGTGCAGTCATGCCTGCTTCTGCATCGCCTCTTCTGCCGCTCTGTAAAACTCGCCCTTGCCCCAGACGGCTTGGGAAGAGTGCTTGCTATACTGCTTGTGGTCCCAATCCGTGGACTGTTTTCCCTTGGCTGAAGGACCTCAAGCTCATAACTACATTTCTGACATCAAGATGGGACACAAAGACAGCTTCCAGAGCTTCCGGGGAGGATTCCTCCCCACGGGTGGAGGGATCCACAGGCTCCTTTTGTTCCGCTGCCTCTTCAGCCGCTGTCTGGGATCTTGGGTAAGCGTCCCTCAGATGCCACTGGTCTTGTTTTGTGATCCGAATTCTCCCAGTTTGCTTGTCGTGATTCTTCCAGGTAGAAAACTGGGCTGTGAGAGACTCCAGATTTTTCACAGTGAGACTTATGGGGCCACAGCGCTTGGTTTTGTGGCTGAATTTATCTTCAAGATAAATCCCTTTGGGAGATTCTGATAGGTCTCAGGAACCGTACACAGGCAGCCGGGATGTCTGGTCGAATTGGGGAAGACTATTTCAAAGGTAAAATAACGGCTATCCCTCAATCTAAAGAAAAGACAGCAGCAGTTAGATGGCTTACAAAGCCTCAAGGTAAGTCCACAGCATAAACTCCTAGGGCACTTGGGGAAATAAAGACAAGAAATTCAGACTTTTTTTTTGACTAATGATATATCAAAATCTAAGTAGGCAGAAGATGGACTTTTAAAAGCCATGAAGTTTGCCACTATAAAGAAATCCCGTGAAAGGAATATAAATCTATTGCTGATGGGGATCTCAGAAGCCCAGGGCCACAAAATCGGTGGGCATGCCTCCAGCGTTTAAGAGCTATTAGCGTGCTCACCACCTAACTAAAACTGCTGAGCTAGGAAAACTTGGTCCCTGAACAGACTGGATTGACACTAGGTCACCAGATAACCTCAAGAAAATTTCTGTGCAATGAGGTGCACTGTGAAATGCCGCAAAACCCCTGACTCAGTAATGCATTCCTCCTGAGGATTCATTTGGCCTCAAGAGAACCAACACTTAGCTAAAGAATTGGGATTCTCAAGTTTCAAAGAATTAACTGCACCCCCCTCTTCCTGCTTATTTTATGTCTAAAAGAACTGTGGTCCTGGCAGCTGTAGGTAGCCACAAAAGTGACAAAAGCTTACTAAGGCAACCTAGAATCACAACAGCCATTATGGAGAACGTTTCAGTTATACAAGATTGTTCACTTAAGACGTGCCCTTGAAAGCAAGGGTTTCCATATCAGACAGAATGGGATACCTATTCTAACTGGCCTGCAGAAGGCTCTAAATGGCTTCAAGATTCTAAAATAGCTTCAATGAAAAATTCATGGCAAAAAACTAGTGAAAAATTAGACACAAGAGATACCTAAGACAAAGGACTGTAAGAATTACATGACTCCTACTACTCCCCTCTTGTGTGTGTGTGTGTGTGTGTGTGTGTGTGTGTGTGTGTGTGTGTGTGTGTGTGTGTGTGTGAGAATTCGGTTTTGGAGTACCTGTTGGTTGTCCATCCTTCCCCTCCCAGGAACACCTATTACCTTCTGTTGGTCTTACTTTGTGTCCTGAGAACTGAGCTTGGCCTTCTCCTTGCCTGTGTCACGCAGGCTCTTGTGTATGTGGGCAGCTCAACCATCAGGTTGAGGGCCCCAAAATATGACCAGACAGAAATGTGGGTTGCACTCCATTAGCAGACAGGGTTCTACCCACTGCTACCAGCTCTCAGGGAAATTGTCTGAGTCCTTCCTGCTTTTGACTCTCTTGAAAGCTGCTCTGGATGGTGAGAGTGCAGCATCTTTGGTGGTTGCTCAGTATTGCCAGATGTTTACTCTTTGTCCCTCTCAGAAATAGAGAAATGAATCCAAATGTTTTTTTAGATTCACATGAATTAGGATAATTTTCAGGAAAAAAAATTCTGGTTAGTTTGTTGGTGTCATTAAAACAAGCATGCCTTTAGAGTTAACAATATTAAATATAACACAGACATGAAATTTTATTCTACCTAGGTTGGCTAAAAGTCAAACAAGGGCATGTTATTCCTATTACAGAACTTGTCAGCAAGAAAGATTAATTAAAATTATTACTGTTTAATGTCTCCGTAAATTTTCATAAGTAATCAAAACATAATCATTAAAGTGAATTAAATAAGATATAAAATAAAAATCAATAAATAAATTTTCCAACAATGATGCTTTAAGTAAGCTATGTTTACTTAAACATAGTTTGCAAAATCTATTTGGTAACTTGCAATCTTAAACTTAGACTGAGAGAAATTAAATGTTTGACCTTCATCAAGTAGCTAGATCATTTCCAAATAAGAGAAAATACTGAAATGTTAATTACTAAATTACTAAATGTTAATTACTGAAATGTTAATTACTAAACACAGGTGTGTCCAGTTTTGGCTTCCTTTTATAGAGGGATTAAAGACATTTGGGTTTACTAAACATATTTTGCACCACATTGAACAATTTACGCTGAGGAAGAAAATGCTTCTAGAAATAATAAGTTGTACTTAGAAATTGGCTGATTCACAAAATGCTAGTGTAACAGACAGTCCATATAACTGCTTAGTTTTCATTAAGTGCTAAGGATCCTGTAGGTTAAGAATTCTAATCAAACTGTGCAATTAAAACTACTTAGAAATAATAAGAGTTAAAGGAAACAACTTTGTATGAAAAGGGGAATGATCACTTATGAGAAAGAAAATAAACACAGGACAAAACCTAAATGTATATTAAAAAGTTACACAATTTTTGTGGAAAAGAAATGTTGAAGAAGGAGTTTTATTTGTGGTCAAGCTGGCTAAGATTATAATGGGTGTATTTCAGTTTTTTAAAAAATGAGTGCAAATATCGAAAGTACACTGATGTAAAAATAGGATTTGGTTTTTGCTGTGTTAAAAGGCCAAAATATTCCTGGAGTATTGGTCTGTTCCTGAGAGACTGTGAAAGGTTTATTTTACCTTTTTGGGGCAAACTACCTGGAAAGAAAAGATTTTCGGTCTTAGCAAAATAATTTAGCATATTTCAACTTGTCTCTAACAGGTCTTTGATCACTTAAGAAAATCCAGTCTTCTCATTATTAAAAGATGTAACTATGTAACTTTGTTTGGCCTTTAAAATCTTATGTTTTTACTTCAGTTAAATAGGGAAAAAATAGATACCTGTAAAACACTGAGCATTTTTTGAACACATGCACCAATGATAACACCTGTTTTGAAGAACAGGTGTTAATGTGTTCTTTGAAGAAAATCAGTGGCTGAGTCTATAGATGACAATTAAATGTTAATAAGAATATAGGGAGTATAAAAATGAACTATAATGCACATAGATTTGAATCTAAAACATACTGAACCTCTAATAGCCAAACTACATATGATCTCACTTAAGACGGCATTCCCCAGGGAATATAAATATATCTCAGTTACAAATATTGACTATAGGAGAAGGAATTCAAGTTGAATATAGTAAGAGAGAAGAGTGTCTGATGTGACTGAGGTCAAAGGGTCTGAGAAGAGTTTTGTTCTCAAGATGCATGGACTGTTCTCTCAGAATCCTGATCAATTAAAAAAAAAAAAAACTTCTAGAAAAGACAAAAATGTCACATTTCCCAATGGCAGACATATATGCATATGTACATACATTCATACAAAATATGAAAGAGATGAGAAAATATATGTTGTGAGAAAAATGAGAAGCACACACACACATGCACATGCAAACACACACAGGACTTGGATTCCAGAAGTATAATGGTAGAGTGAAAAAACTTAGAGAACTGTGAAATCAGACGCTTTCTGGATTGGACCAACTCTGAATTAGCAACTTACTGGAGGTAGAATCATCAGTTCCTGAAAATATTTTCCAATCGTTGATGAATTTCTTTGTCAAAAATTATTTGATCGCACATATGTAGGTCTAATTCTGAAATGTGTAATGTCTTATTGATATATTAATCTACCCTGACATGAATACTACACTCTTTTGACCTCAGTGGCTCTTTTGTAGTGTTGAAATTTAGTAGTATGCATCTTACCTCTTTTTTTCCTGAGTAATATATTTTCTTCCTGTATTTTTTCCCCCTTCTGTTCATTCTTGCTGGAGATTGATTTTGTTAGTCTTTAGAAATCAACTTTAAATTTGTTTATTATTATTATTTGATTTTTTTCATAGATTTTTTTTCATTTAATATAATGTCCTTTCTCGTGCTTATTTTGGGTTTAATTTCCATTTCATTTTCTAGCAGCTTAACATCATGATATTAGGTCATTATTGCTGTATAGATTAGGATTGTATTTCATCTAGATTGAAACAGCTTTATACTTGCTCCCAAGAGCACCTGGATATCTGGCTTTGATTTGCTTAAGAATAGTTCTGTGAACTAACCAACCAACTAACTCATAATGGATAATGTGTTGGGTAAAATCCAAAACGTTTCTGTGGACACCCAGGGTCAGTTTGGATGATGACTTTCACCTGGTCTAACTGGTTTGTCAGCCTGGCTTGGCTACATCAACAGAAAGGTATAAAAAGGCATTTATTGCTCATTTTCTCTCTGGGAAAGTCTGCAATGAGTTCTTCCAAAACCAATATTCATCACAACGAATTTTGGCAGTTTAGTCATGAGATAAAGAGTCCTTAATGAATAATAAGATTTTCAGGGTGCATATTCTATGCATGTTGCTGTGTCTTATATGATCACTAGAGAGAGAGAGACATTCCCTCTTCTCGAAATTTTTATTTTCTTTATTTTGGTTCTCTTCATTTTTTCTGAGAAAGGATTTTTATAATGTCATGCATTGAAAAACAATCTGAGTTTGACCATCCTAGAATTATTTGGAAATTTCTACTTTCCAATAGGTATCTTGCCTCAAAATAATTTGCAGGATTTAAATATGCTAAGATTTAATCCTAAACATTTTTTAAAGAGTAAGAAATTCTATGAATAAATTTAATAATTGTCCCCTAAGTTCTGTTATAAACTAACCTTCTGTCTTATAAAATATGTCATTTCCAAAGATGGCCTGGCATTCTTTCACATCAGAAAACTAATTTTATATTAATAGTAAAATAGATAAGAATCAGTTAGGTTGAAAAAAAATTGTAGAAATCAAAAATATTTTAACTATTCTTACCACAATAATGAGGTACTCTAAGCTTTCAATGAAGTATAATTTTCTTCTGTTCCTTTTGTAGATCGATGGGCTAAAAGAAGTTGATGAAGACAGGCTTCCACTATGCTTCAGCCTCAAAACTTTTGGATTTGCTGTACTCTCTTCCTGGGTCTCAAGACCAGGTAAGACAGTGAACAACCCTTTAATCACAAAGAAGAAATAGGTGCTGTCTCTAGTGTCTACTTCAGGTTTTGTCCTTTGAAGTCTTAACAGGCAACTTCGAAGGGTCTGATCTTCAGATCAAAAGATTAAAGAAAAAAATAAAATAAAACCAAAGAAGCTCCTACCCCCCCTGATTTTGTAAAAATGTTATTTCCTGTTTGAAGCAAAAAATGTGTCTTTTTTTTTAAATCTTTGTTTTCCTTCTGTTTGTACAGATTGATTTAAGAACTATTTATATGTGGCTTTCTGTTTCCTCATGGACAGGCTTTACATTAAGGATACAAAGTGTAAGCAAGATTGTTAATTGTACCCTTCAAGTGCACCAGGATTACTATTGAATGTTGGTTTCATGTCTTCATGGTTTGATACATTTATAGAATCTTGTGATTAGGTACAAGTAGACTTGAATTAAAATTTATCTTGGATTTTTTTAACTTACTATCTGGTTAATGCTTAAAGTATTAACCGCTTACATATTGGAGCATCACTTTTCTCTATTTTCAAAGGAGGCAATAATACTTCCATTAAAAGGTTATACTAACAGTTTGATTATGCAATATAGTAAATTTTGAGACCTGTGGAAAGCATGGCACATAATACATGATCAGTAAGAGGATATTTTAAATATATTATTCTTCATTATCCTTGTCTTCATCACCATCAGCATTAATTTCTCAGTTTTACAGTGCACGACCATTCACCTGCAATAGTTATGTTAGACTTAGGGCTTAGTACTAGATATGAGATAGATGTTGCTGCTCTTTTAATAGTTTGGTTACCTCAGCAGAAAGTAGTGTGTAGAAATACTGATTATTCATCTTTCCATCATTATAGGAAGATTGTCATCTGATTAGATCAATTTGAAAATTCTACAGAAAAATAAACTATTTTAGGTGAATAATACAAAAGTTATTATTATTTTTGGTTTTTATCTTTCTGTGTAAATTTGGTCTGTGGTAACTTTTAAGATTTGTATTTCTCTTCTGTGTTTTTGTTTTTGTTTTTGTTTTTTGCTTCTTACTTTAGAATATTTTCCTACTTGTTAACAGATTAAAGCTGAGGGATATGGAATAATAAATTAAATGTATACCAAAATCTCTGATCTGGAAAGTCTGACATTCACAAAGTCACTTCTGCTCTATTAGCACATATTAGCACATGCTTTTGTCTTCAGCAGTTAAAATAAATAGCCCTGTCCTCTGGTAAATGACAATCCATTGATGGTAAATACAGCAGAATTCTGTGTACATATGGAGTGGTTCAGACTGCCTGCTTTTGAAGGACATGACTATTTCTTTTTCACTCTTGTACGTTTAAGGTTGTATCACATTCTTCATCACACTCGTAACAGCGCTCGTTGGACTTTCATTGTAAAGTCAGTTTTCCACCATTCCTGCCAGCTTTCCTTCCACCATGTTAATTAATACTTTTTTAAAAAATGGTACATTGCACATACATCTTGAAACTACTATGTTTTCATCGTGGCATACTTTGTATACTTTGAACTGCTCAAATATTAATGGTATCAATTAATTGAATTTGGTGACTGACTATCAAGATGCAGAACATCTCCACAACCTTAGAGTTTCCATGGACCCCTTACCACTCAAGCCAAACAAGAGCCGTACTAAGACGAAATCCTAGGACTAATTCCAATTACCAGAGTTGAGTTTTGCCTCTTCTATAATTTCATGTAGATGGAATCAGAGTATATATTCTTTTTTTACTCCCAGCCTCATCTAGTCGTTAAAGTATTTGTGAGATTATTGATATTGTTATCTGTATCAGGAGTCCATTCTTCCTAGTTTTGGGTAGTACCCCCTGTGTTAATACACCATAATTTGTTTAGCCATTTTCTTTATGGTAGTGATCTCTATTGTTTCCACCCTTTGGCTTTTATGAATAAATCTGTAATGAAACAAAAATCTTTTTGAAGACACTCTCTTCAAAACTCTTGGATAAATATCTACGAGTAGAGTTGTTTAGATATTAAAAAAAAAAAAAAGGAAATAGTTCCAATATACGTGTAGCATTCTGTGTTCCCACCAGCCTTGTATGAGAGGGTCTTGTTGCTCCACGTGCTGGAAGAGGGTAAGTGGCTGTTGTCAATTATTTTCATTTCTCTATTTTAGTGCATATCTAGAATATCATGTTGTGGCTTTGTTTGCCTTTTCATGATGACAATGAGGTTAAGTTTGGACTACTGAAGTTTAAATCTTCTACACACTGATGGATTTTTTTTCTACTGTTCTTTTTATTATTGACAGGTGTAGGTTAATATCTTCAATTACGATTGGGACATTTATTTCCAGTTCCCTTTAGTTTTGTCAGATATTTTCTCCTAAATTTGGGAACTTGGTTAGAGGGAACATACGCATTTAGAATCATATTTTCTTGATTAACTGGTCATTCTTTTGTTAGAAAATGACCCTTTGATCTCTGGTAACACTCTTATTCTTGATTTTTTTTTTTTTTTTTTTGTATAGCATTAGTGAGTCACACTAGCTTTCTGCTGCTCAGTGTTTGTATGGTAATTTTTTTTCCATTTTTTACTTTCAATTTATGTCTTTATGTTTAAGTTTGTGTCTGAAAAAGATGAACTATATATTTACATGTATTATGATGCTCTACCTTTTAATTGGGGTCTTTGATTCATATAATTATTAATTTGGATTTTAAGCCTTGGTGTTTGCTTTCTATACTTTCCATGTTTTCTTGTTTCTTCTATCCCTAATTTCCCATCTTATTTTTTGGTGAGTCACTTGTAGTATCTCCTTTAATTTTCTCTACTAAATTTCTAACTCTTCTTCCTTGTCTTATTTTTTATTGGGGTTTTTGGGTATTACAAAATGAAACAATAAATCAGCACAGTCTACATCCAAAGCTACTGTTTTAATTCACAAAATATTTAAGAACTTCACGATGATGTGTCTCTAACTTACAGATTTTGTGGCAATGTACGTAGCACCTTTCTGTGCTTTACATTCTTATTTTTATATAATTTTGTTCCAGAAAAGCTATAAATGTCCTTTATTATTCTTTGTACTTTGAACTGTGTATAGTCTCTAAGGAAACTCTTGTCATTCTTTGGATTTCAGTTCTCGCTTGGGCTCAGAGATACCATTTTGTACATTATCTATTTTGATCTTACAGTTAGGTTGGAAGCAACATTCTCTTGTCACTTGCTACAAGTAGAATCTGTCAAAGATATAATTATCGACTGGCCTTTCTTAGAGGACATGTTTATTTTGCACCCATACTCTGGATGAAGCAGTGTGCAAAGGATAAAGATACAAAAGTAAGACAGAGCCTTGTCCTTTAAAAAACAAAAGTGTATATTCTCCTGTCAGGCTGGAGGTGCATACAAATAGTAGAAAGGAATTGAAATGGCAGTGACTCTCCTCAAGGCCACCTTGGCAATGTTGTATGTGTAGTACTTTTAGGAACAATATAGCTGTTAGATTTTTTTTTCTACATATTGAACATTAATACTGCACTTGTGATACTGCTTCCACTTAACAAAGCATCTCTGCATGATCTTATGTAATCTTTACTTCAGTCTTCTCTGGAAGAGAAGTGCTTCAGCATTTTCAGGTTAAGTTCATGTACATTCTCTCAATGGAGTCTCCAAAAAAAACTGTAGAAGTCAGACTCAAAAAGTAACTTAGTAAAATGAATAAAACTGAAGATTTTTAAGTAGCAGAGGATTGTGTCAGATTTGATAATGTTTTAAGATGGCAAAGGGTTATGTAAGTGAGAGGAAAACATTCTCTTTTCTACATTTTAAAATCTATCACATTCTTGGAAAGATGCCAAACTCTTAGGGGAGGAAGAAACTTTAGTCAATGAGTAGAATTCCTTCTTAAATATTATAATATCTCCAAGTCTTCAAATTCAAACTATTAATTTTTTTGGATAACAGTGACTTAAATTTCTCCTTTAACTCTTCACTCTAATAAGTGATATACATATATATTTGTCAAATATCTACATGAAATAAAATTGTTGGAAATAAGATTGTAATTTGACATTATACTAATTTATCAATAAATTGAAGGTAGAGCTAAAGCATGACTGTGGACTCAGCAGGTGAAGTGTTTTGCCATCCTAAATACTAGCCATGCTCAAACAGTATACAAATTTACTTGGAAGAAAATGTGCATGAACTTGTGATATTATCCCATCATTGAATGCTAGTCATTAGCCCAGAGAGTTCTGCGGGCATTATATCCTGTTGAGATTGATGTTACTAAAATCTCTGAGGTGTTAAGTTGAAGAAGTCCTCATTGGATTACTGGCATTTGGATGCTTACATGTAAGAGAGGTTGAAATTATTTGGAAGCTTTACCAGATAGATACTTCCATCTTTGGTCATGTCTCTAAAATAAAGAGACTTTTCCACCTGAGTATAGAAATTCGTGCCTTTGGGTTAGTGTGATGGCTGTCAATGTCATTACTTTACTCATTATGTGTATTTCTGGTAGGTTATTGGATATTCATGGCTTCCATTTACTTACTGGGCCACATATTTCTCTGTAATACATCCTGTTATAACTTTTACTAAAAGCAACAAAATAAAATGGACAATAGCAAATACATAAATAATCAAAACATAAAAACGGTTCAGTTCAACACTTTTTAAAATTATGTGCCTCATAGCTGTCCTGCTATAATAGTGTTGATCCAGAAGTTAGCATCTCAGTTGAATTCATCCTGTAGAGGGACTTTTGGGGTGTCATTTCTTGAATATTTGGAGGTGATATAACCAGAAATAGAAGACTAAGAAAGGATATCCAGACCAATGAAGTGGTCTGAGGCACTAGAGGGATATTTACAATCACGTTAACAGGATGCAGTTGTAAACGTTGATCTGTTTCTCAAGAGAGAATGGGTTAGATATAAAAAATGGGAACAAAAGACAAATTAAGAATAAACCTTTAGGACTATCAAAAATTTTAAAAGATGGTTGGAAGAGAAATAAGTAAGGACAGAGGATATGAGTGAATAGAGAGAAGAGATTCTCTGGATTTTAAAAAATATATTTCTTAACATTAATAAAATCTTATATTCTCATCTACTTTATAGCAGATAGAAGTTAATTCTTGGGTATTTTATATCTAATAATAGGTCAATTAAAGGACAGGAAGCAATACACCTCTTGCCCAACTGACAATAAAGGTATTTATCTCCATTAGCCTGAAAGCACTATGCAGTATTTACCAGAATTTGGTAACAGCCAATTAACAGAAGATTTAACCAGCTTTCAGTGGTCATGGGACAGGGTAGTGAGCATGGCAAGTTTTTGTATTCACAGTCACATTCTCCTGTAGTCTTTTACTTACTAGCTGACCTTCCCTGCACTCCAAATGGAAATCGTATTTATCTCATAAACACAACTGCCTAGTCTGACTGTCCCTTCTGCCCCTGCTCCCCCACTGGGAAACAGAGGACTGGGTCAGATCCGAGAATTTCTTGGGTTGGTGAAAGAACCCTGCAAGCCAGGTAGGTGAGAGGAAAGCATATCCTGCTCTCTGATCAAAGCAGCAACTACGCATTTTTTTCTTTGGGGAAGAAACTGAAAGTTTTAGGGAAGGAAGAAACATAAGGAAATAGACTAAGAATCTCACATACTCCTCAGAAGGAATGCTTGAATAATTAAAAGATGGAAATTGCTTCAAAATAGTCTGCAGGATTACAGCTATTTATCTGAAATCTACATTCTTAAAAGTTCCTCAAAGTGGAAAGTTGAGGACTATTGCCCACCCCTTTTCCCCTTGAACATTCAGTCATCCCACCCCTGGAACCCCTGCAGTTGCTATCAGTGTTTTATCAAAACTAGGAAAAGCCCAATTATTCTAGATTTTCTAGGGCAACGTCTCTAGGAATCAACTACATCTCCCCTCAAAATGCTGTTTGTATGTCTAAAGAGACAAAATTTGATTTCTATTCCTAGTTCACTTAAACAATGGACATAATGTTATCTGCCTTACCTGTGTTTTGCAGGGATTGGGTGAGTTACGATTAAGAAGATGCAAAAAGGGTGCTTTGTTAACATTAAGTGAAGTTAAAGTATGAGGCACTCATAATTACTGAGATTCATAACAATGTGAATCCTTTGTTTTGTGCACTTATAGGATTGAATTCAGAACCTGTAGGAGATACCACTGGCTGTCCACTAAAACTGTTCCCCCATTTTTGGGGGGCACACAGCTAGACATTTCCCTGGCTCTTTTGTTCTTAGGTATGGCCATCTGCCGGAATTTTAAATAATGGAACGAGAGTAGAAGAGCTGTGTGCCCGAGGAGTTGTCTCAAGGAAGCCTCGTGTATTCGGGCTTTCACACTTTTTCTTCTCAGGTGGCTGCTTACAGAAAATGCCAAGGCTCTTGAGGAGGGTGTAGCCACAAAGTGAATGAAGTCTTGCTGACTGAATGAGAAAAGCTTGTCAGTGACAAACTGAATCTCTGCTCAGGTCTTAGGAAAGTGAAATTATAGATCTGTTTTTATCCAAAGCATAGCCATCCATCACTGATCAGGCTCTGTTATCTTAGAAATAAAGCCCTACCTTTGTAACCAGAGATGGAGGGCATTACCTTTGTACTCTTAAAGATGTCAGAGAAATTATGATCAGAAGATGATTGCCTGAAATGTCACTAAAGGATAATTGAGTTTCAAAATTGAACCATCTATGGCTAACTTTGATACAACTCTACCTATGTAGGCAAATTTTGCAAATGTCTAAAAGAATAAGAAACAGTGGTCTGTGTATAGTTGCTGTATTGTTACAGTTCTTTGCTAAGAATATTAATTATCTCACTAAAGTATCTCTGTCCCCCAGCTAGGCTTAATAGTGTCATAACTGTTGGGGTTAAAATGAACAGGTAACAGAGTAAAGGATGCCTTGAATGATAGCATACTTAGGTTTCTCTTCATTTTCAATTTTCTAACAGTGGTCATTCTTTCCCATTTTGTTTTAACTAGTTAAGAATGACATAATAGAACACTTTACCAAAACACATAAAAGTTGACTTAAGTGTAATATTTTATATTAGAAGTAGATGGAGAAACTCCTTGAAAATACCTAAACAGCATTGAAGATGTCAGCATGAACAACAGCTTGGACTTTGTGAATAGTGTCTATGTTACTGTAATATGTGAGAATCTGGCAAATTTTCTGTGCTTCTCTCTGTGTCCCATTGTGTCTCTCTCTCTGGTCTCCCACTCACGTGTGCTGACACATCCATTGATGTCAGAAGAGCACTTTCCTACCCAATTTCTGGTTATCATTTTTTATATAAATGGGCATTTCCTTAACTGTACATAGACAGCATTTCTGATGATGAAGAGTTAGTTGCATTGAATATTAAAAAAAAAATTCCTTTAGAGCTCTTTAACTTCGTACTTCCCAAGTTGGCTTGTAATGCTTTACAGTTAAAAAAAGAAATCCTCAGTATGACTGTCCTCAGATATAGGTCACAGAACATAGGAAAATTATACCCTGTCTCCATCACGTATTATTCCTCAGTAACTGCAAAGCACGCCATCATCAGTCTGCGGGATATTCACTCCTACTTCTCCCCACCCTTAGAAAACTCACCAGGACACAGCATTGTAAACTGACTATAACTCAATTAAAAAAAAAAAAAGGAAAGAAAACCCACCAGATTTCTAGAGTCAGCAACTCTGAAATTTCTAACCCACACAACCTCCATAAAATGAAATTGTATTAATGATTTTACCATTCTTACATTTTATCTTATCTAATTGGGAAATTATTCAAAAATTGTAAAACTGATCCTCACTTATTCTTCTTGATAATGGGGATTTCTCTGTGACTGAATGCAGCTTCTAATGCACAGTGAGAACCTTTATTTTAATAAAACCAGAAAATGAAATGAACATAAATGGTAATCAGCAGAAAAAAAATCATTTCAAATGGGGCTAAAATAATGTTTTTCTTTAGGAAAATATTTAACGTTTCTCTGAATTTATATTACTCCCATTTCATTTCTCCTGAACAATTTGGTAAAACTTATAGTTGAAAATAACACAGTCTTCCCTGACATCAGGAACACACACGTCTTTAATAATACCTTCAATACTATTTCTCAAGGAAGCCCCTGAGCCACTGCTAAAGCTTTTGTTCATTTATCATCATTTTGAATATCTAAATTCTACTTCATAGAAGTCATGCACTTAAACATTCAAATTGATACATTTAAAAATTCACATTGCAGTAGGTTTATTCAACAATGCGAGAATGAGATTTGATTAATAAACGTTTTGTCGTACCCATCACTGTGCAGACCTGTTCAGAACTATGTAGACATGCACAGTGGGATGCTGTGTTCCACAGTAAGGGGGATGACACACCCTACACAGCAGAGACAGACATGAAAAAGAGTCTTGGGAGTGTGTATATGACATCCTTGTCTACAGATAGGCTAAACTGAGTAAATAGCTGTGTTTTACCCCCAAATTGTCTCATCTGAAGTTTCCAAAATATTCGGCACATCTGGGCTAGTGAGGAGATTTAGACCCAACATTTAACACATAAAGGGAACTTTAGAACATCATTCACATTCACATGCAAGACACCTGAATATTAAAATCTAGATCATCTTTCCTGTCTTCTCCTAACGTAGCAGAGAATCCTGCTTGGGCTCTGCCCCTTCAACTCTGCCCAAGTGCTGATATAAGAAAGAGCCCTCAGAGAAGCCTGTCTCTAAGTGTGGTATAAGAGTTCTTTAGAGAGGCTTTCATTATTTTTGCACAGCAGTTTATAGAGAGCAGAGAAACTGGAGATAAATCTCCCTGAAGATAGTGTCAGGGAAAAAAAAAGTTAATATCTTCTGGTGAACAATTTTTTTTTATTTCCACTGAAAATTGAGAGTTATATAAATCATTACATTTATCTCTCAATATGTGATGCTTGAAAATTTCAGCCTGTGCCAAAAAAACTAAAGTTTTCCTTCCCTTTTTACTGTGTTCCCTTTGTCCCTACTATTATCTGAATCTAAATTATTTCCTGGTCTTCTCTCATCATGACTTGATTAGAATCTTAGACTCTTCCAGTAATTCATATTTTAAGAAGGATAATAGAAATAAATAATAACATGTGTTTATACATGTGAATGTACATACATCTGTAGTTAAAAATATCTGATCAATATCCTACTTTTGCAAAGTAATTTACATATTCTCTCCTTACTTTAATTTACATTTTGAAATAAACCGGCATCTTTGGTTCAAAGATTTAACATCAGGTACGAAAGAAAATTCAGGGAAGAAGGGTGGAACTAAAGTTTGAGTGCAGAAAAAAGAATAATGGAAAAGAGCCTTTAATAAGTTGATTCGTCCCTATCACTACCTAATCCCTGGAAGGTAGGAAACACATCATATTCAGAATTTGGGAAGAGCTCTGCTCTCTCTCAGTTCTGTGACATTAGAACCTTTGCAGCTACGTTGTGAGAGGATGCAAACTGCTCAGATTTTTGCCATCTTCCATAAAAGGTTAACTCTATCATTTTGAGAAATGTTAACAAAATAACATCCATTTTGCTTAATTTCTGTTTTGGGGAAAAGGTCAGCTTTCCTAAAAACACTATTTCTCATTTTGCACCCAATTTCCTTCTTTTTAATGATCCTATTAACAGCATTTCAATTTAATTAGGGGGAAGAAAAGGATGATTAGAAATAGAAGTCTAAAATGAAGCTTACAAATACCAACACACACACACAAACACACACATACACACACACATACACATCATTTTGGACATAATCCTTTAATTTTAAAATGTGAGTACATTACAAAAATTTGCATTGATGTGAGAGTTGGGCAGTAAAACATGACATACTGTCGATGCATAATTAATACGAGGCAGTGAGAATTTTTACATCCCTTTCACAGATAAATGAGCTACAAAGGCAGAATTTAGAATGTTTGGACTAAGATAGGTTATTCAAATTGTGGCTTGCTATTTCAATACTTTACCACAGTACAGCTAAATGTACCTGAGAAACATTTCCACAGATCAGAAGATGAAGAGTAAGATAACATTCCCATGTGTCATAAATTATACAAATACAAACAGATGATGAGTGCTCGGAAGATTATCTGTGTTGAATGGTTACGGGGATGCTGGAATCCCCTAAGTCATGTGCTTCTAAGGTCCTAGAAAGAAAGTATATCCACTTTAGAGGAGAATTTTGTGTTTCAGTGTTTTTTCAGCTAATTATTGATAAGGGGACTTCTGTTGATAAATATTTAAAGATATAGTAATGCTTTTGAAAATAATTTTTATTTTGTTTCTTGCTTTCTGAAACCTTTGCATATTTTAAAGAGATCTTTATGTGTTTTTTTCTTTTTCACTTTTCAGTTGTGGACTAGACAAAGCTGAACCCCTCAGAGTAATATAAGTATGTCAGAATAGCCCTATTAGAGGGAAATTCCACTGCTCCTTCTACATTTTATAGAGTATGTAGATTCATACCCTTCAAGCACTGCACACTGACCTCAGAGGTCCTCGACTGATGTGGTGGAGGGGGACAGGGAAAAGGAACACCAGAATCAGTGTGGTACCTATTCTTTAAGGTCTGTTTGCCAGGGCCCCAGATATGCTAGTTCTGAGATTCTGTCTATGTCGATCAACACTAAGGATGAATTAAGATGGGAGAGCTTATTGTCATGGTCTGCAATAAGGATTGGCAAACTTTCTATCAAGGGCCACGTAGTAAATAATCTAGTTTGTGAGGGGAATGTGGTCTCTTTGCAAATCCTCACCTCTGCTATTACAGCACAAACTCAGTCATAAACAGCACGTAAAGGAATGGGCAGCGGGGCCGTGTTTGTTGGAATCATGGCCCATTTCTCCGCCCTGTCTCCAGCGGGCAGTATCTGATAGTGGTATGGGTTCCATCATGACGGTGCAGATTGACAGAGCCACAGTGAGATATTACCTCACACCTGCCAGAATGGCTGTTATCAAAAGAGGCTGCAAGTGACAAGTGTCGGCAAAGGACGTGCAGAAAAGCGAACCCTTTACACTCTTGGCGGGAACGTAACTTCGTGCAGCCGCCGTGGAAACCAGCATGGCTGTTCCTCAAAAAAACTAAAAGTAGAGCTGCCATATGATCCGGCAGGTCTATTCCTGGGCATATATCTGAAGAAAACAAACACAAGAATTTAAAAAGATACATGCACCCCATTATTCATAACAGCATTATTTGCAGTAGCCAAGATAAGGAGGCAACCTAAGTGTCCATTAACAGATGACTGGATAAAGAAGGTGTGTGGGGGGGTGTGTACACAGATACACATATATACCATGGAATGTTACTCAGCTATAAAATGAGTGAAATGTTGCCATTTGCAACACCATACATAGACCTGCATGGTATTATGCTCAGTGACATCTCAGAGAGAGACAAATACTCTGTTACCACTTACATGTGGAATCTAACAAATAAAACAAATAGATTAATATAAAAAAATGGAAACTGATTCACAGATATAGGGAACAAACTAGTGGTTACCAGTGAGGAGAGAGTGTGGAGAGGGGCAAGACAGTTACACTAAAATAAGTCAATTTTTAAAAATTACTAAATATGAATATATATTTAATTAATTCCTCTATTTATCTGTTGGTGCTCATTTGGCAAACATAGTACCAGGTTTGTAATCATGAGTAAAAGAGGTACAGGCTTTTGCACTCATAGAGACAGGAATCTATTTGTAGAGAAAAATAAAACAAAATTACTTTTTTCTTTAGTATACTAGGCATATTGATAAGTATTTACATGCATTTTAATTTATAATGATACGGTTTTTAATTTATGATAATAATTGAACAACCAACTCATTGCAAGCACAGGATGAAGAGTGTGTACTTGGACAAGTATGAATATGGGACTTCTGAAATGATTAAGGCAAGGATATAATATATAGGGTTTATGTGTAGTATTTCGAAGATTCTAATATGCATGTT
The DNA here is from genome assembly GCF_048773025.1 of Camelus bactrianus. NCBI lineage: Eukaryota > Metazoa > Chordata > Mammalia > Artiodactyla > Camelidae > Camelus > Camelus bactrianus. Next base: position 94,721,029 of record NC_133542.1, read on the forward strand.
GTTCTATGGCTTTTTAATTTATAAGACAAGGCATTTGAATGATGACAAATACAAAAGGCTTCTATCTATTTGTGTGTCTGTCAGATCATATTTCTTGCCATCTGGCTGAGTTGTGGCAGTAGAGAGCAGTATGATTTATGCTTTCTTATTTACTTTTCATAGTCTCAGGAGGCACATTTTCCAGTTTCCTTTCTGGGCCTTTATTCTGATGAATACTGAGTGTCATGTCTTCCACTACAAGTTTGATCCATACTCTCACGTCACCTATGGAACATAGGCTTTGAAAATTTGGTTTTTCATCTAGAAAGTGGAGTAAAAGGTCGCTAATGACAAAAATTAGTACAAGGATTAATATACACCTTCAAATTGCTTGACATGGCAATTGACACATGGAATCTGCAAAATAGATTTGCCCTCGCTTTTCTTTGTTTATATGAGTGATTGTAGACCTGGACAAGTGATGATGATTTAATAATTAAATAGGATCACTTGTGGACATGCTGATAGCACCGTGCACCACTTCAGTGCTGAGTAATGACGTTTACCTCGTTCGCTCATTTGCAAAACCCTTCCTATTATTCTTTCTTTTTTATCTTCATTGTTCCTTTCTCAGTTAAGGTTCTCTTGTCTGAAACAACTATAACACTCTTATAACAGAGATTTCTGCTTCTATTTTTGCAATTTCCAACCTATAAATTATGCACTTACCTGTTTATCATTAATGTTATTTTAAATTTGGCAATGCTCAGGTCTGTTCTATAATGTACTCATGTAATTAACTCCTCTTCAGTGCTTAGCAAATTATTACTAGATTTGTAAAAAATGTATTTTCAGTCACAACTTTCCAGGTAATGCATTTATCAGGAGCAGTGTAGAGACTGCCATTTTAAAATGTTCATTATGTAACACTGTACCTATTAAATACATATTCATTTAATCAGTTATTAATTTTATACCAGTAGTTGACTAAAAATACCACTTTGTGGAACTGACTTCAATGAAATATGGAAAATAAACATGCCCTATTAATAGCCCCATAGTCTTAACAGCAATACACAGATTATAAACAATGGAAGAATTACAGTGAAATATTTTCTGGCAGATGTACACTAACCAGCTGAGTGACAGCTACCTATTTATTATGTTTAAGGCCTCTGCTTTGTGGCTGCCATGCAGAGGGTGGTACTGGCCTCGTCTTTACCCAAAACAGCTTGGAGGTTTAGATAAGTGATGGAACAGATGCACTAAGAGGTTATGGAGAAATTTCTTTTTCTTTTTTCCTTTTTTTCTTTTTTTTGGATTTACAATGTTATGTTTGTTTCAAGTGTACAACAAAGTGACTCAGTTTTATATATATTTGTGTGTGTGTGTGTGTGTATATATGTGTGTGTGAGTGTATTATTTTCCAGATTCTTTTTTACTAGTTTATTGGTTATTATTGCTAGGTAGGTTATTATAAGATATTGAATATTGTTCCATTTGCTGCCCAGTAGGTCTTTGTGGTTTATCTGTTTTATACATAGCAGTGTGTATCGGTTAATCCCTAACTCCTAATTAATCCCTCCCCCCAACCTTTCCCCTTTGACAGCCATGAGTGTGTTTTCTATGTTTGTGAGTCTGGTTTTGTTTTATAAATAAGGTAACTAACATCATTCTTTTAGATTCCACACAGGATGATAGGATGTGATAGAGATTTCTTACTCATGTATTGAGGTTTCTTCACCGAGTAGGGAAGGCACCCAAACTAGTGGAAAGAAGGGGCAGGTGGCTTGCGTGTGTGTGTGTTTGTGTCTGTGTATGTATGTGACATGGAAGGTGGGGCCAAGGTCAAGGTTCCCATGCACACGTCAGGTTTGTCTGGTTTGAAATCTTCTTTTAGTTCAAGGGAGTGCACACTTGGAATTTCTCATCTTTTTCCCCAGGTGTGTGGCAAAGGAAGGATGGGTGGATTTCAAAGGTGTCAGTTGTCAAACACTAAACACTGAGCGAGACTCTCTTGTGCTTGATGGTTAAACTTGAACTTGTTTGCGTGTATTATGTGGCTCTCAGCCTGAGACCAGTGGAGGAAGTTAAGGTCCTTTTGAGTGCCTGGTGCAAGGGCTAAGCATTCTGCACTTTGTGATGTGAAATATGTGCCTTGGTCACTATCTCTGATGTGTTGAACAGTGAAGGGGTTAAGGAGTGTCTTGTTGATACTTTGTATTGTTACTGCTTTAGAATGTGTTTGACCTTGATAGACATATATGACCTTGATAGGTATATAGATATTTGGTTATTTGTAGGACAAGAAAATACCACAGTTCTTTACCCTAAAAGAGTAACTTGGATAAGAAATCGTTTTCATTGGCAAAGGCCAGAGTCTGCAAAAAAGTGCAAATGGGGCCCCTTGTTAACCAGGGAATCTTCTAGAGCTAAGGTGACTGCCTGAAATCCAGCCAATTTTGCTGACTCTCGGGTCACTGGATCTATAAAAATAGGTTAGCTCAAAAAAGATTAAAAGACCTAAATATAAGAACGGATACTACAAAACTCCTACAGGAAAATGGCATGACACTCTGTGACTTAAATCACAATACTTTTGTTTTGGATTCACATCCCAGAGTACCAGAAACAAACAAGTGAGACCTAGGTAAACTTAAAAGTTTTGCATAACAGAGGAAACCATGAACAAAACAAAAAGACAACCAACAAACTGGAAGAAAATATTTGCAAGTGATGCTACCAACAGGGATTAAATTCCATAATATGAAAACAGCACACAGAGCTTAATATCAAAAAACAGACAACTAACTCAAAAAATGGGCAGAAGACCTAAATAGACATTTCTCCAAATAAGACATCGAGGTGCCAACAGGCACATGAAAAGATGCTCAATATTGTTAATTACTAGAGAAATGCAAATCAGAACTACAATGGGGGATCACCTCACACAGGTCAGAATGGCCATTATTAAAATGCCTACAGATAATAAATGATGGAGAGTGTGTGTGGAGAAAAAGAAACCCTCTTACACCATTGGTGGGAATTTAGTTGGGGGCAGCCACTGTGGAAGACAGTATGGAGTTAGCTTAAAAAAACTAAAAATACAGTTACCGTATGATCCTGCAATCCCACTCCTGGGCATATAACTGAAGAAAACTTGAATTCAAAAAGATGTATGCACCCCAGGGTTCATAGCAGCACTGTCTATGATAGCCAAGACATGGACGCAACCAAATGCCCATCAGCAGGTGGATGAATAAAGAAGATGCTGATATATATATATTGATAAAAAATGGAATTTTAGTCAGCCATAAAAAGAATAAAGTGATGGCATTTTACTCAGCAACATAGATGGGCCTAGAGATTATCATATTAAATGAAGTAAGTCAGACAGGGAAAGACAAACATCATGTATCATTTATATGTGGAATCTTAAAAAAAAGATACAAATAAATTTATTTATGAAATAGAAACAGACTCACAGAAAAGAAACATGGTTACCAAAGTGGAAGGGGTGGGATAAGTATGCGTTTGGTATTCACGTGTGCACACTACTATATATAAAATAGGTACACAACAAGGACCTACATTATAGAACAGGCAACTCTCTTCAATAGCTTGTAATAACCTATAATGGAAAGTAATCTGAAAAATAATGTATACATGTATAACTGAGTCACTTTGCTGTATATCTCAAATGAACACAATATTATAAATTAACTATAATTAGAAATGGTTAAAATGTAAAAAACAAAACCAAAAACAAAACCAAGAAGGTTGGTAGGGTGAGCAAATACAGCACAGAGCAGCGAAACTCCAAGTACATGGTTGCCAACGGGCAGCAGCAGGGCTAAAAGCACGTGCTAATCGACAGGCAGCGGCTTAACGGTACACGGCTACCCGCAGGCAGGTGCGCCTGCAGCTGTTTTTGTAGCTGTGTCCTTCGTTCCAAGTGTGTCCCTGTGGGTTATGTCACTAAGGGCTAATTTGACGCCCTTATATTTGATTCTAACCACCTGCCCAAATTGAAGTTTCTGTTCTTTAATTTTTGTTTCTTAAAAAGACTGATACATCAAATATTTCAATCTGAAAAAAAAAAAAAGAAAAATGAAAATTTTTTGACAATCCTCTCAGTAATGGTTGGGATTTATGTCTGCCTCTCTGGATTCTTGACCTCTGGACCTCAATAAAATATGGCAGAAGTGATGCTGTTCCAATTTCTGAGCATCTTGCATTTCCAGTATGTAGGTCTTTTAACTCTCGGAGTATTACTCGCAACTTTAAAAACTGACCCAAGTGCCCCCGTGGTGTCCTATCCATATTCCTGATAACACATTTATGGCCAAAACCAGTGTTTGCTGTTGCTTTAAGCCACAGAACGCTGGCTTTTTTTGTTAGGAAACAGTGAATAGCTGAAACAGAATTTGGTGCTTAAAACTGGTATGCTACCATAACAAAATTCTGAACAGTGGCTTCAGGCCATTTGTTTTGTTTCTAGTTTGGGGTGATTAAAAATTAAACTGTGTTGACCGCAAGATGCCGCTCTGCTTGGCTGCTGCTGCGCTTGCGCGAGCCTAGCAGTGATGCTTCCTCATCTCTTCCGCTTCTGCCTCCACTGCTTTATTCCCTGGATTTGAGACCTGTGGTCTCTTTGCTTGCGACTAGGTTTTCACCGTTCTTGAGCCCCTGAATAGCAAAGCTTGAGAAGGGGTTGTAGATAGCTGCCTTTAAATTGGGCTGTGGATGGGGAAGGGGGCTTGGCAGTAGGTGTGGTGGGGCGCCTACTGTCAAAGGTGAGCGGCGGTGGAGCCTCAGAGGGTGAGGAGGTAGAGGGCTCTGTGGTGGCCCATGGGATGTGGATGTGTTTAAAAATTTTTTAAATAAAAATATAAAATAAAAAAAAAAGCGCTGTGTAGTAGGCAGAATTCTAAGATGCCTTCCATCACTCTAATCCCAGGGATTATGAAAATGATGACATAACATGGCCAAGATTATGTAATATTACAGGATGAGAGGAATTTGCAGATGTCATCAAGGTGACTCACCTGTGGACCTTGAATTAACTTGATCAGAGATTATCTGCTTGGGCCTAATGTAATCACATGATACTTTTCAAGCAGAGATTTTGCCATCTGTTTGCAGAAGACAAGTCAGAGACTTTCCAAGAAAAACTGATGCCCTGTTGAGGCTTGAAGTGGAAAGGACCACATGCAAAGACCAAAGAGTAGACACCAGGAGCTGAACAAATCCCTTGGATGACATCCTGCAAGGAAATTTGGTGGGGAGGTAGGGTGAGGTGGGGATTGGGTGGGGAGTCTCTGTCCTGTAGCTGCGTAAGACTGAGATCTGTCAACAACCTGAATGAATCTGACGGTGTAGTCATTCCCAGATACTCCATAAAGTAACCTGGCCAAGACCTTGATTTCAGCCTTGTAAGCCATAGAGAGAACCCAGTCATGCCTACCCATCCCCTGATCTTTAGAACTATGAGATAATAATTGGAAGATATTTAAATCTGCTCAGCTTTGGGTCATTTGTTACACACTGATAGAAAACTAACACAAGCTGCATGTACATTCTTGGGCGTGCCTTTTTGTAAACATGTGTTTTCTTTTGGGTGAATACCTGTGACGGAATTGCTAGATTATTGGGCAGGACTTTGTTTAACTTTATCAGAGAACTCCTCTGAACATGATTCCCAAAGGGGTTATATCATTTTATATTTCCCTTTAAATGTGAAAATATGGGCTACAATTTTTTCGCAACGTTGATAAAACTTTAAATTTTATCTTTAAAGTTTCAGCCGTTCTGGCTGAGAAGCAAAATTTCCCTTTTCTGACTTGCATTTGAATTTCCCCAATGACTAATGATGTTTAACGTCTGTACATGCATTTACTGGCTATTCATTGTATTGTAAATATATATTCAAAATAGTTTGTTTTCAGTTGAGTTGTATCTTTCTTATATTGATTTATTTGAGTTATTTATATCTTTATATATATATATTTTTAAAAGTTCATGATCAGACATTGGACCAACATGCAGCTTACATTGTCATTTGCTTAATGATGCCTTTGAAGAACAAAAGTTTTACTTTTTTTACCTTAACACAGGCAATGGGGATTGAACCCAGAACTTCATGCACACCAAGCATGCACTCTACCACTGAGCTATACCCCTCACCCCCATTCTGTCCTGTGTACAGAAATGTCCCCCTTCTATATCATGAATCTATTGCTTGAGAAGAATCTATAATAACCGTTTTGTAGGTATGTTGTCAAACCCCTTTTACTTGAAATGGCTCCAAATTTTACGAGGTCACTTTTTTGTTTTTAACAAAATCATGTTCATTGCATGAGATGTTATCATTTATAATCTTTAAGTGATCAGTATATTATATCAATTTGTTATTTTCCTGTTTCCAATTAAAGGTAACCTTTTCAAAATAGAAAATTATTACTGAAATAATATTCTCTGAATCTAATTAAACTCAAGTTAGCTTGCAAAAAAATCACAATTTTAAGATCACAGTAACATACCAATAATGAGATACAATATAATTTAAGTTTTCTTAGTGATCAGACCTTATTTTCATACAAAATGTTAAATAATGAAAGTTAAGAAATTTTCAGCTTCACTCTTAGCCTTCCCACTATAATTCACTTTGAACTATACTGGTTAAGCAATTTACACTTTCCACTCCCCCAGAAAAGTTCTAACAATATAAAAGGGACTAAAGATGACTTGAGTCACTTACGTGATGTTAACATCCTACGTGTCAGTTTCATGGGCATACATTCAGAACTACTGGTTTATAGATTTAAACTCAACTATCTCTCCTTAGAACATTTCAGTTTGCACTGCATAGTGTATACTACATTGCCTTGGCCATTTTGGATAGGAGAAGCCAGAGAACTATGCTTCAGGCTCATCCATCTTTGCCTAAAATATCTTAAACACCCTACCATGTGTGCAGTTGTTTTTCCTGGGGTTAATCTATTGCCTTTTTAATTTCTTCTTTTTTTTTTTTTTTTTGGTCTTTCTCTCTTTTGCTGCCTTCTTTTGTTTTAACTGAGCTTTTTATATAATTGTTTTTCCTCTCCTCAATTAAGATATCAATTACATATTTAAATTAGTGCATTTTAGCTTGTCTAAATCTGTGTTCTAGTTCTATGGAGCAGCCAAATCTAATCTGTGTGTGTGTGTGTGTGTGTGTGTGTGTGTGTGTGTGTGTGTGTGTGTTTATTGAGTCCATCTGCTTTGCCGCTTTAGGTTTCAAGCAGCCACAGCATGTCCCATCTTGATTAGCTTCTCTTAACTCTTTAATTCTATCGTCCTCCACCTTTTGACCATAGAGCATAGAAAGTCTTATAGTGTTTGCCTGTTTGATTGTCTGTTTGCTTGCTAGCTGTTTCCTTCAGGGTTTGAACTCTAGCTTTCATTTCTCTGCTTACCAGGAGCCTATCAGTTTGGAAATTTTCTGTGCAGTAAATTCACCTCTTTTTCAAGTTACTCTGTTTGTTTTAGATCTTTGGTGGTAGATAAACACCATTGCTGATACCATGTTAGTAGTTAACAGATATCTGAGCAATCCTCACACCCAGGATCCTGGCCCAGTGGAACATGGGGCCACCCCATCCAAATACATGACCATTTATTGTATTTATAAGACAAACCATACACAGTTTAACTTAACAGTCTTGGTGGAACTGATTTTAAAAGAAAGACAATTTTAAACAAAGTTATATTTAGAGTTTCTTCTAGCATTGGAGCAACACCATGATGGTAGATAAACATAAATATCTTAGGAAATGGGTCCCAAAGAGCACTGGGAAGAAAATCATGATATAGCTTGAAAAAATTTTGATAAGATGTGAATATTTAAGAAAAATAAGTGTAAGGAAAATACCAGTTTCAAAAATTCAAGGAATCACTGCCTTGCTGGTTTGTCAGCACAGTCATACCTTCCTCTATGTTGGGTGAGAACTTAGGCACGGGTATTTGGAGGGATATAAAGAAAATTGGAAGAAGAACACCACATGTTTATCTTTTTTTCCAAGGGGAAGAAGAAACTCCTTTATTTTAAACCCTTATCATGAATGTCCAGTTCATTGTTTTGCTTTTTTGACTTCAGTAGATTCATGGATAGTTTATGTATCTTCAGTGAATGGATTGGCGGTCCATATTATGTAGATCAAAGATAGTGTGTATACATGAAATTGAACATCGACCTTGCCTTGAGTAGTTTCATGGCCATACTTCTTGGTCTTGAGAGGTTGTTTATGATAACAAAGTCGAAATCCTAGTAATCTTGTGGATCTGACTGTTCTGGAAAAATGAACTGTACTATGATTCATCTCAACTCAGGGTGTAAAGTAGAAGACTTTGATTGGTTGAAAATTCACACATACATATAACCCTAGGAGACTTCTGTAGGGGCAAAGGGTTTGAATACATTTTTTGTTATTTCATCCAAAGTTTTGACAAATAGCTCCTAATCGATGTTGACAAGTGTCTTTGCATGGTGTTACAGACTTTACTTCCCATATGACCCAGCTTCATGGGATTTTTGCATATTTCATCCCCAGAAATCACTGGAAAAGTCAATGACCTGTCACTAATCAGAGCCAGTAGAGATATTTAATGAGTGTTCATGGACCAAAAGTGGACAGAGGAGACACAAATTTATAAGACTAGTGGCCTTATTGTTACTTTTAAATTAATAATAAAATATTATTTACTATATTTACTTTTAGTAACTTAGCAGATCTAGCTCAGCAAATCTGAGTTAGCTCATGAGGAGTAAAGTTGATAACTATCACTGGATTCTGAAGTCTGATTTATTTTAACGAGCCCTGTTTCCAGATTAAGAAGCTTCCATTGCTGTATAGATATTCTGTGGTAGAATGATGTTAATGACCCCAATTTTTCCACTCCTCCCTATATAGATGCCCTTTGCTAGATGACCTTAGAGAGTCCTGCTTCTCTAACATTGTATGCAGTCATGGGGCTCTCTGCTCTAAGGGATGATTGTACATATGATACTGTAAGAAGCTACAAGAAGAAGGTTTTTCACATGTCCACTTGCTGTTCTTGATATTTTCCATCTCTAATAGAAAATGATGTCATATCCAAACTACCTCAATAGAAGAAGAGAAGTGTACGGCCCCATTAGCTCTCTTTTCCCAGATGACAGCCAAGCAAGCACTAGGATGTGAATGATTCCAAACGTGGCCACAAAATTTACCCAACCAAACCTAGGGAAATTGTCTCCCTACAGCTTCATGAGCTAAACAAAACTGTATTGTTTCATGATTAGCAGTTTCTTAGGCAACATTATGTGCAGAGTGTAATCTGTGTGGGTTACCATTCAATCACAATTTTGACCACTGCGTGAGTAGGCTGTCTACATCTAAACTGTGAGGCATTAAGAACTTGGGTACAGTAGTGCTTTATAGGACTCCTCTGCTTTTAGGGTTTCCCTAGAAAGCTTCATTTATATCTCACTTCTATGGCATATGTCTCTGCTTGAGGTATATTCATACTCCTCAATTTGACAGCATTTTGATTATATATGTGTGTGTGTGAGAGAGAGATAGAGAATATGTGTAATTAATGAAGCTTATAAACAATTAGGATAACATAAAAAAATTCTAGGGACAATATACCCATAGTTTCATCTGTAGCCTCACTACCCAGAGAAAATTTACTGTTACTCTGTTGTTTTATCTTATCTTATTTTATGAACACATGAAGCTAGATAAATTAATGGGAGGTTTTCTTTTATTAATTTTTGTTTAAAATGTTTAGTAATTCAAGAAATATATGTTGAGTAGCTACCACATATTAGGCATTGTTGGAGATATGCAATTCAAATGAAATTCTATATATGTATAGTTTTATAACCAGGGTTGTTTTGTTTAACATGATTTCATAAACAATTTTCAAATACAAAAAAATTTTATGCACTTATTATTTTTAAGTCTGCATCATTCATTTATACATGGATATACAGCATGCTTTATTTAACCAAGTATTACCTGCAGGTTATTTATTTATATAGTAACTAATTTATATTACATATAATATATATAAATTAATGTATATAATATATAATATGTTTATATATTATATTTAATTCATGTAAATTAAAAGCAAAAACATGCCTATATAGTAGGCTATTATTTTCCATGATTTTGTGGATCAGAAATATCTTGTTCCTGGTGCACCTGACCAGGTTGGTCACTGTCATTGTCACTGCTGGACCTGCATTGACACTGGGGCATGAGTTAATTCAGTGGGTTTACTCAAAGCAACCAAGATTGGCTTGAAGCTGAAACAACTGGGAAGCATTCAGTGTAGTAGAGTCAAGAATGGTCTTCATGTCCAAAGGACTTCAAAGACAAAGTCTGAACATTAGAACACAAAGGGAGTAATGCTGGGGTTAAAATGAACAGCATCCTACTAAAGGTCCCATCCGGATATTTAGTGTCCTTCTCTATCTCTGTATTTATCAGAATCTTGTCTCAAATATGTATATGTTCACCAAGGGAACACCCATCCATGTGCTAAAGTTCTCCCTTCTCCCCTTGAAATCTGCATAAAATTCACCTATGCCATTTCTCATTTCTGTCTTGATGAGTGTCCAGTTGATTAGAGTTAATCTAAAGTTGTGATGACCGATTATAGCATTGGCAATCAAACAAGGACTCCTGGATATATTACTTGAAGTAAAAGAATTGATGTTTATTTTGGGGGTTTCCTGGCTAAGGAAAGCAGGTTCAAGATAAATCAACCCTGAAAAAGCTACCGGCACTTAAGACTAGTTTTCCTACTTGGATGCAGAATATTTTGATTGACATAACAGTCAACTCAATCACAAAATAGCTGTCAGCTGTTTTATGTTCCTGTCTGTTCATGTAACTATTTCCCCATGGCATTTATAGCAAATAGAGTTCTTGAGCATTAGGTTCTTATAATCACTGAGAAGATGGCAATTGGATTTTAGGAATCATTGGTTAACAAAAACTATTACAAACCATTTAGATATACTTTGCTATTTCTTTGCGTTAAAATTTCTCTTTTCCTCTGTACTTTATTTAAAAGGGATTGAAGGCAAACCTAATGGCATATTTCTGATAGTTTACCTCTATTGGCATTACAAATCCTGCTGTCAGTCTGACAGTAATTCTCCTTAGCCTGAATGATTCAAGGAATTGCTTGGAACTATAATAAATTGCAGTAAGAATATAAACTATAACACTAGCCTGAAATCTTTGTTTTTCTAGATGAGTAAGGGCATTTTAAAAGATGGAAATTAATGTGCTGAAGTTTGAGGCAAAATATAAGGGGTAAGGATAGCCCATTACATTTTGAGAAAGGACAAGGTCAGCTTTGTGAATTAACCAGATAGAGATTTATGATGAAACATTAAACTTGGCAGGCAAATAGACTACCTGGAATCTGTGATGGTCAAAAGCAGCACTACTGGGGACTGATTCAAGACTAAAGGTCTTAGTAACTGAATTATTGAATCTAAATCAATTCTGAAAATACCAAAGCATCATATTGTGAAATTACTTTTCTAAGGTTATTGGAGGCAAGTTTCTTTCTGCTCTGTTAAAATTTAAACATAGCTTTCAGAAAAAGAAAATGAAGAATATATCCCAAGCTTAACCTCTTACCTAAGACCTGTCTGGAGATCATAATTCTAAATAGTTCAGGATTCTTGAAACTGAACACAAATAATTTTACATTATAATACTACAAAATATTACAGAGTAGTAAAAGACTAATACACTGTACTTGAATGTATTGAGGTGAAAATATTTGTGAATTAGGCAACCACAAAAATATTACAACTATGAATAGTGGAGTATTCAATATTCAAATAGTAACTTAGAGGGTAGGAACATAAAGTGATTCATACGTGTGTTTCAAGTATGAAGACATAGAAAGTGAGCTGTCACTCTCAACTTCTGTACCAACTCCCTCCATGTGTAATGGGAGAGGAGGCAGGTAGTGAACTTCAAGCACCTTGGATCAGCAAGATGCCACAAATGCTACAATTTCACTCAAGTTAAATTTGTGACCTTGAGATTAATTTCCAAATGATATCAATTTAGTAATCTCAGAATTCACCTGACACCCTATTTATTATATCACTGCGATAGGTAATTTTAAATGTCAACTTAGCTGGGCTGAGGTATGCCCCAATAGCTGTTAGGACATTATTTCTGTGTATCTGTGAGAGTGTTTCCGGAAGAGATTAGGATCTGAATCTGTAGACTGAGTGAAAAAGATCATCCTCATGTATGTTGGTGAGTATCATTCAATTCACTGAGAGCCTGAATACAATAGGTGGGGTAAGAGTGAATTCACTCTCACTGGTTGAGCAGGACCATCCATCTCCTCCTGCCCCCAGACATCAGCACTCCTGGTGTTCAGGTCTTTGGACTTGGATTGGGGTTTGCACTGTTGGTTTCCCTGGTTCTTAGCTCTTCAGAATTAGACTGGAACTACACCAACAGCTTCCTGGGCTCTGCTTTGCAGACAGCAGATCACTGAACTTATTCTCCATAACTGTGTGAGCAGATCCCTTGTGATAAGTCTCTCTCGGTGTTTCTATATGTATGTATGGATATATATCTATATCTATATCTATATCTATATCTATATCTATATCTATATCTATATCTATATCTATCTATATATCTATCTCCAATTGGTTCTGTTCTCTGGAGAACCCTGACTAATATAATCACCATCATTTATGCATACTCTGATGCACAGTCATCTCTCTGAGTGATCATTTCTTCAGCCTCCTGTCTTCTCCTTCCATCATAGCCTCACACATGAAAACTTGACATTATCAGTAGCCCCCACCATTACCTAAACCCAACCAGTTATATGAACTTAGGATTTGCTGTCATTGGGCAAACATAATGAAATATTTAATTTGTTTATAATTACATTTTATTGACTACAAAGCACTCATGTGTTCAATATTTTTGGCTTCACAGTTGCTTCACTAAAATTAAAAGCTACTTTTCAAAGAGAGTACTACTTCTCTCAGCTCTCTTATATACTTAAGAACAATATTTATCAATTGTTTATCTTATGAGCCCAGAGAAGCCTCCAGTTAACATTTGGATCCTAACTAATCTTACTTGCTAACCCTTTATAGTATTTCTATTGGGAATTTTTTTTGAGCTGTTAGTAAGAACACTTGTTTCATTTATTAAAAACACATGATCTATCACACTAAATTGATGTGGACAGTTTGAATTAGTTGGATTTTACTTTAAATATAATGTGTAAATTTATTTGGATTTGAAGATTTATAAAAGATAAAGGTGCAAAGATATTTTACCTAGTTTTATGTTGGTGTATGTACAAATAACCTTGTTTCATTTAGCTAACGATTACATCGCTTTTTTTAAATTGAAGTACAGCTGATTTTCAATGTTGTGTTAATTTCTGGTGTGTTGCCTGGTGATTCATGTATATATAAATATATTCCTTTTTATATTCTTTTTTATTATAGGCCATTGTGAGATATTGAATATAGTTCCCTGTGCTATAACAGTAGGGCCTTGTTATTTATCTATTTTCTATGAAATTTTTACAGTTATTTCACTGAATTTTGTTAACTAAATATCAAAGATATTAACACATTTTTCATCCTTCATTGGTAAAATTTTTCAAATTTTGTTGAATTTTTTTGCTTAAAATAATTTTGCCTGACTTAAAATTATTAACATATCATTTTAAGTGTTTAGGTCATTACATCTATTTATTTATAATTTTCCATTAATTTTAAGGCTTAACAGCCTTCCCTATACAAAAGTTAATTCTCTTTTCTATTTTTTACTCCTTGTATGCAATGATAACTATCGCCAATGAATTGTGTGCCTCCTTTTACATCATTTAAGAACTTCCTACATCAAGCAAACTACTTTAAACACAGTTTGCTTAATAAAATTGCTCTTATGTTAAATTTGACTGATCCTGGTATTCTTTCACTATACAGGTTAAATATAACACTAAAAATTAAATAAACATAATGTTAAAAATCCTTTCCAATTCATTGAAAGTGTTAACGGTAAGCATACTTGTGTATAAGAATCTTATATTTCTTACATTTTCTAATAGAAGTGACTAAATAGAATATTTCCACACAGAAAAATAAAAAGTAAAAAAGAATGACTTACTGTTAGAAAAATATGAAAGACTGGGACATTGTGCTGTACACCAGAGTTTGACATGTTGCAATTGACTCTACTTCAATTTAAAAAAAAGAAAATTATATAATTCATAGCAAATTAACAAATTATTAAGGACATTGGTTTCTTAACAAATTATTAAGGTCACTGGTTTCAACTGGGATATGTTTTACCTATGGATGAATACATATTTATGAAATATTACCTAAAACATGTAGTAAAACAGTGGAGAAAATCATTTGATTTCATTCTCTTAGTTAAAAATGATAAACTACATATTATGAACATAGAATAAAGAAACAGAAAATATCCAAAATTCAAATACCAGGTTAAGAATGGTCTATAAATCCTAATATTTGCAAAATTGTCTTATTTTGGCATATTTCTCTTTATAGCATGTCCTTGGTTTCCTATACATTCTATTTTTATTTAAATAATAAATTTATGAGATTACAAAAAGCCATTTATTGAAGTTGACTGCTCTTATATGATGAAATAATAACATTCTGTCAAACAGCGTTACATATTTATAGCTGCACTGAAGAGACATTACCTGACTCTCATGAGTAATAGCTGGTTATTTTCTGTGAGCAGAAAAGACAGAATTGCCTATTCAACGTGCATAACTAAAAAGACTATTTCCTACGTGTTTGTTTTGTAGGCTAAGTTTCAATAAATTGATCAAAGTAGTATGCAATTGAAAGCCTCAACTAGATCAGCAAATGAAAAAATGAGATTTCACATACATCATTTTTATTTAATTTTCTCTAGAAATCAGCTCCTATGTATTCAGGGATCACTGTGTAAATGATCCACTCCACTCCTCCTTCTCAGAAGTTGGTGTTATTTGCTCTTTTAGCAGTAAAGAAAACATAATCAGAAGGGAACTTGACCAGGTTTCCTCTACTACATCCACCTACTGCCTTCACCTGTGTCTTACCTACTGCCTTCTCTTTGGCTGTTATGGGTGAATACTCAGAGCCTCTAGCTAGGGACAGTCCCTAATCTTATTCAATACAGTTCATGTTCCCTGACAACTCAAAAATATTGCTATAGCATTTCTCCTCTGTGTATTTCATATACCACTGATTTTTCCTTCTCCAATAAAATATTCTTCATAGTATATAATTCCATCTCATTAAAAAAAAAGGAAAACCCTATCTTGATCCCTCATCTCGATAAAGCCACCACCACTTTTATCTTCTCAGCAAAACTCCTTAAAAGAGGTTATATTTGTTATGCACTGTCAAATACCTCTCCTTCTGTTCTCTCTCACACTCATTTTAGACTTTTGCCTTTACTCTTCTACTCAGAGTGCTCCTGCCAACTTACCAATGAATTCAGATTGAGAAATTCAGTGAGTTTTTCTTAACCCTCATATCATTTAACCTATAAATAGCATTTTCAGGGCCAACCACTCTTTTCTCCCTTGACATATATGCTAAACCTATGTTTCTAGGTCGAGATTTTGTTCAATTTTTAACTAACGCTGTATCTTGCTTACTTTTCACTTCTGGAATGTCCCAGATTCTGTCTTTGGAGCAGTTCCTTATTTACAGCTGTGATTACGATGATGAATCTCGAACTTATTTATCCACTTAAATCTATCTAGACCCCTGATTCCAACTGTCCAGTCAACATTTTCCTTGCATAATTAACAGAAAGGTGAACTTTTAACTAGTTAAGAAATAAACTCTAGATGTTTTCCTCCAGACCTGCCTCTCTTACATGCTCCATCATTATGAAGTTACATAAGTTTTCTAGTTGTTCAAGCCAAAAACCTCGAGTCAACCTTGACATCTCCCTTTTAAAAAAATCATTTATTTATTTATTTTAGGGGGCAGGTAATTAGGTTCATTTGTTTATTTTAAATGGAGGTACTGAGGATGGAACCCAGGACCTCACGCATGCTAAGCATGCACTCTACCACTGACCCTCCCCCCAAAATCTCCTTTTTAACATATTTCATATTGATCCCTCAGTGAACCTTGTTTTTTCTTACCTTCAAATTATATGCAAAATACAGCAGACTACTACCAAACTGAACCAAGCCATCTTTAATTGTTGATTGTCATAGATTATGTCCTGGACCTACCTGCTTCTGTTTTACTTCTCTGTTAATGTAGACTTAAAACTACACCCCAAGAGATGGGGTACATTTTCACCATTTACATATAATCATTAAAGAAAATGTAAATTGTATAATTCAGAGTCCAGCTAGGAGACAGAAACCACACAGTAAATTAAACAGAATAATTTAATACAAAGAATTTTTAACTATGTCAGAAAGACTAATGAAGTAGTGGTAAATAAGTAGTCCTGATAATTCTGTACAGGAATGACAGGTAGGAAAGATGTGCCACTATATCTAGGCCTGAGATCTGTCACCCAGTGAAGATTGACCTCCCTGAAATGCAGACCTCGTTGGACGGGCCATGGCTCATTGGATAGTGGAGAATTGTTGAGGTTGGAATGCAAGTGAGGGAAGGATAAAATATCAGTGTAAACTCAAATTCCTCAACATTTCCCTTGAAGATGGTCATTAAGTGTGCAGATCTCTGTTGTGATATATTCTGTCTTATACCAGCTAGTGATGAAATAACTGTTCAGCATTGTTTGATGATGTCAACTTGGTTCTATGTTTAACTGTGTTAATTGACTTGACCATTATTTTATTATTATTTTATGAATTATTTTATTATCATTTATTTATATTTATATTATTTATTTTTATTATTTATTACTATTTTGTTATTTTATAATTATTCTATGAATTAGCTCAGTTGACTAAGTATATAAATTATCAGTGTATTGTTTTGCAGACTCTGACTAAACTTTACCTGTTATTTCTACTGGTTTTCAAAAAGTTGGTGATAATTTGTTTATTCCCAGGGGAAAGAAATCAACAGGCCAATTATTTAATTGGTAAAAATATAAGCAGAAGAAAAAGAGCCATAAATTGATACAAATAAATATATGTGTATGATTCCCTGGAGTGTATACGCACTTGCATATACATGTGCATAGACATGTATTCTATAAATATATATAGAAGATGTATGTATGTATAGAAATATGTTTATGTATAAGAAGCCTCCTTTTATAATACTGATGCTTTAAGACAGAATTTTTTAAAAATTGGTAATCAAACATGAAAAGAACAATTTAGAAATTTACATGTTAAATTTTACACTCAGTTCCTAACAACAAAAATACTATGTACAAATGTATAATACAAATAAGGAAACAAGTGTACAAAATAATACAACATCTGAGTGTAGTGACAGACCAGAGTAGTATGGGGGAAGGATTCATTTTATTTGTGTGGTTAGGAAAGAAAGAAAGATGTTTTTTGTAGCGCTATCGGCAAAAATAATTGTAATAAACATGTGTTCAATTTTAAGTGCCAAATTCACTTTATAAATTGTGAAGGAACGCATTTATGAATAAGAAACTACTGAAATTATCAACCATGAAAATAAGCCCTCCCAAAATAATCACTTTTGTGTATCTTTAAGGTGATTGTCAACATGCTACCTAATCCTTGAAACAAAAAGAAATCAGAAAAATGTATACATATATATATAATATACCTTTCTATTGTGTAGAATATACTAATACATATTTTAGACAATGTTTTATCAAATAATATGTATCTATGCATATTTTATAATGTGGATTTAAAATTCTAATACATTTTTACAAATATTTAAGATTTCAAAATTTTAAAGATTATTATTAGCATATTGAGAGCACAACCTGAAATCTAGTTCAAAAACAGCTGCAGTTATAAAAGATTATTAAATTTAATAAATAGATATAAAAACCAAAGAGTCCTACTCCAAAAATGTAACAGATAAACAATAAGTTTTTAAAATATTTTAAGATGGAATTCTAAAAGTATCATGAGGAACAAAAAAAAGACATTCTAAGGTCTTGCATATTATGGCTTTGTAGGCCCCCCAAATTCTTGCTGAGTGATTGCATTTTCCTCCAATTTTGCTTGTAACTTAATGGAGTTGCCTCAAATTCTTACCCAATTTTGTCCCAACAAATGCTGTTCAATGTTATCTTTCAAAGAAGAGGCGAAGGTGGCACTGTTCAAATCCCAGATCCTTGGTTTTCTAGCTCTTGCTTGAGGGAAGTGCCTTCATATTACTGGAAACTCATTTGACTCCACTCATAAAAAGAGTATAGATAATAATGTACCCTTTGTAGAGCTTTATCAACGTAATATGTGTAGAGCACTTGTTGCATGGCAGGCACTCAATTTGCCTACCATTAACTTTAAAGTTATTTTTGATATGTTACATTTACACACATGTGTATCACATTATATTTCAGACATCAAATTCAACACGGCATTTATTCCTGTTCAGAATTCTGAGCTAATGAAAGGTGTTCCTTGTTGGAAGCTACCTTGCTATAAAAGAAAATGAAAAAGAGTTGAATTATGATGGTAAATAGATTTCCCAGTGCTTCATCCATCAACAAAGTAATTAATAAATCCAAAATAGTATTTTAGTGCTTATTAAAAACAACCACTAAACGTTATCTAGGTTAGTGATGCTGTGGCAATAGAATATGGTGAGTTCTAGCCAGGAGTTACTGCTATTCTGGACAACATATTTCATATATTTCAAATTTACGGCAATGCTTTTGTGACATAAAATTTGTTTATATCAGTATGATAACATTAGCCAGATAAAATAATAAAGTTTAAATATTTCATACTTTTATCTCCTAGTAATGTACAAAGCAGAACATATATGCAGTAGTCAGTTGCTGATTATTAGAGGATGCTTAATAAGTACCAGGTCTTGCTCTAAGTTCTTCACCTAGAATATCCTTTTGACGCAATGCACTCTATTCTCATGCCAATTTTATAGCTGAATGGAGTAAAGTCAAAGAGAATTTATGAGGCCAAAGTTCACACAGCTAGGAAGCAGCACGTACGGTCTCACACCAGAGTCAACTCATAACCACCCACATCTTTGTCTCTCACACAAGCAAAATGCTAACTCCTCCAAGGCTCACACAGTAGTTCTCGTCCTCCTTCTCTTCCTTCTCCTTTTAATTTATTTTTGAATCCCTCAGGCTTTCAATTAAAGTAATGTCTACTTGGCTGGCATTCATATATTCTTATTCAATTTAATTTGAACTGTGAAATGGCAGACATAGCTGTGGAATTAGGTAGTATCACTAATGAGTCTATTTGAGAAGCAATTTAACAACCCTTTTCTTTATCTAGTAATATTTATGATAATGTGCCTCATTCTCTATATATTTAGGAGAGAGCACAGCATAATAAACAGGAAAATGGAATGAGGGTCTTACAGCCAACACTCCAGTACAACTTTACGACAAATCTGAGCAAATCATTTTGACTTCCCATTTCTCCAAACACTACATCCGAAAACCCCTTTATATTAATATATTGTTCCATATATATATTTGGTGTAATTTAAATTATGTATCATATGTTTTATCATGTTTAAATTGGAGAAGACTTTCTGTAGTGTATAGTGTGTAGTCCTAATGTCATGAGTACTGGAATAAAATGTTGACTCTGCCAATTATTAGCTGTGTGATCTCGGGCGAGTCTCAGACTCTCTCAGCCTCAGTTTCTGAGCTGTGTAATTCAGAAATTTTTGTTAAATTTCACAGAATTATTGCATATAATGCATAGGAAAATGCTTTGTAAGTGCATTAGACTATGTTAATATTTGTTACCGTGTTATCATTATTACATGCCCTGAAGCCCAGAGCTGAGGACCATCTAAGGAGTGAAACTAATCTCATGAGTGCTATCTTATGTATGAAGTCACCTTGAATTACAAGTTATAGATCCCTGTCTTTTAGTGTATTCTTTTATACACACTAGAAAGATTGTATTTTTATTGCAATAGTAAAAAAGAACGTGTGTCAAAGTACAACGTTAATAACTGCTTGTTGCAAAAACTATTCAAGAAATTGTGTTTCTTTTTTTTTAAGTGATCTTCAGATTGTGTCCCAAAAGACTTATTTTTTTGAAATTGGGAGGAGCTCATGGGGATAATTGTAAAATACATACTCTACCCACCCAAATATAAATATACAACTTACTAACTTCTGAGTGAAAATTAATAAACATGTGAAATCAACAATTTATCATAAAATCAAAATACTGTGTTTTTTGTGTATATGTACAAGTAGACTCTAACCATGAAACATAATATATTCTTGTTATGTTTATTAGAAATATACATGTTGAAAGTCAAACATCAGCTTAAATATAAATTATCTATTCATTTGTTTTGGGAAACTTCCCATAGACTACAATTTTGCAATTCAGTATTTCTCCTCTGATTGTAGTTAAGTGCTAATGATAGACTTCTGTCGGAAAACAAGTATTAGGCAGGAACCACAGCCCTGGAGAAAATGAGAGAGCATTTCTGTGCAGTAGTGATAGAAATCTGTTCGGTAGAGACGCTCATTTGACAAGTCTGCAGAAGAAATTATTGCTTCAATATTTATATCTCTATTTCTCTGTGTCTACTTTAATGACTCATTTAACATGCTTGTAATTCCTGAGATAATATTAGAAATCTGTTTCATAATGATGCCTCAGTTCTTACATGGTATTTAAATTCTAGGCCATTTTATATTACTGATCAACTGAGGTTATAGTTTTGAAACTTAACTCCTCATTGACTAAAATGATCTAATGCTGAATGTATATTTATCATATTATAATAAAATATATTTTTTCATTTGGTCAGAGTATAGGATTGCCAGCAGAGAATCTCTGTGTAATAGAAACAGAATGGTGATAAAAAATACCAACAAATTTTAGAAACAAAGAATTGCCCCTGAAAGCAAGCTCTTGTCTGGAACACACCTTACTAGAGAACTCCATTTCAGAATTCTCTTCAGATGCATGTGTACTTTATTGATCTAATGTACCTGAAGTAGCATTATCTCCTTGATCCAGGAAGCCAATTAAAAGACAGTGTTAGTTATAATTTCATATTTGCCCTTTGGAATAAGGAGCCAAAGCCTCCCCAATTACTCTAAGTAACAGTTTGGCCAGCAGTGTTACACCAAAGGGGGAAAAAATACAATAATATAGTATTTCATGTCCTTCAGTATTGCTGCAAAATATTTAAAATATTCTAAATGTGTTATTTACAAGCTACTTTAAAAATTTACGGTTGTCCTCAATTTATGTTCAAATCATTTTTCAGAAGATTAACTTCATAGAATCCTCCAGTTGCTCCATTACAAGTTTAAAAATACTTACTCCAGAAGGGCTGCTTAAAACGATCCTCAAATTCCAGGCTCCAGTAGTAAATGAGTTTACCTCAGCCTACATTGAACCTTTTCACACAGCCTACTTACTTATATTTGCACATATTTCTGCTTCATCAGAAAAAAAAAAAACAAACCCTGCATTTACTTAAGCTGTAATGAATGCCAAGGTGTTATAGTACAGAAAGCCACAAAAGAGGCCCTGATTCCTTTGGGAGAAAAGAGTCAGAAGGAGATTGCCTTCAGTTGACCAAGGTATCTGTTAATAGTCTCGTAAAATAAAGTCTGCAGCATTTTTGTTTTTCTCAAGAGTAGGGTCTTTTCGGTTTACATTTTGTAGGTGCTCAAGCTTCCTCAAATATCATTCGTGTTTTAAATTGTATTATTTCTACTTAGGAAAATATATTCTGGATGTAGAGATAAGGAGACAAAAAGTACCATGGGGTCTTTTCCATCTTGAATTACCATATTTGCTCTTTTTTCCCTTATTCTTTGTTTGCCTCCTTTCCTCCCTCTTTTCTTTCTTTTTTTTCTTTCTTTCCTTCCTTCCTTCCTTCTTACCTTCCTTCCTTCATCTATGCATTATAATTTCATTTATTCTAAAATCAGTTCATCTATTCCATGTAACCTCAGTGATGTAGTCAACCTAAATTTTCTTTGGAAATCAATTTGAAAGTTGCTTTGCAATCTTACAGCATTAGTGTTCCAAAGGGTGGAAAATATAATTTTTTTAGGCGCAACAGAGACAGTTTAAGGACGAAATCACACTGGGCATTGCAAGGACCTTAAGAATATCTCTATTCAATCATTTCAAGTAAAAGTCCATTTTTTGCCCCTAAATGTATTGTTTACACAGGGTTTCATAGTTGCTCATCTAGTCTCAGGGTCATCTCTGTGAGATGGAACAGGATGAGATCCAGTTCAGAGTTGGTATTTGGTGGGAAAATTTCACAACACATAAGGTGGGTTTACTTTCCGAAACATTGAGACCATGTGGAAAGAGCATACAGTGCAAGAATGGGGAGGTGAAAATTTACTGAAAAGTTAATGCTTTACTTGAGTTATAAATAGTCAAAGGTATAGAAGGATTGGCCATGTTCCTATAAAATAGAAAACATAAAGAAACAATGTGAAGAAAAGCAGAAAAGCAAAACTTCCGAGATTATGAGGTGTTTTGAGGAATTCCGTGATGGTGACATACAGACATACACAGATATGAAAATGGTGAGAAACGTGACTTAGGGAAAGGTGCTATTTAAGAGTTTATTTTAAAATTGTTTTGTTATTGCTATTATTCATTTTTGTAATGGCATTAGTAACCCCAGGAGGATTTTAAGCTGGGAGTGGGGAATGAATTTGAACTCTCACCCTTATTCATAAATGATCAAGCATTGAAATGAAAGTTTAAATGAATAAATGGCATTTTAATGCTCTTGAAATTATGTGTCTGTAATTCATACACCTGGAAAATGTGGTTATTTGGCTGTTTAATCATCTAAGAGTGATTAAATCAGGGAAAACTGATGGAAACAAAAAGTATTCATCATTTCAGTACGTTTATAGTTTTAGGAAGGATGCAAGACAATCTCTCTTGATTGAAAATTTGATTTGTTTAGTGAAATATATATATATATATACATTCACATAATGTCTTGAGAATTATTTTTGCTATATTCTAGGTTCAAGATTGTTAATTTTTCCAGTTTGCATGTATTTTTAATATAATAATGGAGTAAAACATGCATATAAAATGCAAAGAAAATAATTCTAAGTCCTAATGGATTTTCACACAATGAACACATACAGAAAGGAGAAGAATATTGCAACTAACCCAGAAGCCCGTTTTTGCCTCCTTCTAATCATTAACCTGCAAGAAAGGGTACCCTCTATCTGGATTTCTGATAGCATAGATCTATTTGCCTGATTTGAAACTTAATTACTTAAAGCACACATAGACTCTTTTGTGACAGATTTCCAGTGTTTATGTCTGTGGCATTCATTCATGTTGTCATGAGTGACAACAGTTCATCTCATTTGTATTGTTAATACTATTCCACTGTGTGAATGTATAGCTTGCTCATCTAGAATAATTTAGATGGATAATTTCATTCTCTCATTTGGGATTAATATTCATATATTGGTGTATGTCCATTCTCTTCCTATATTAATGAACAAATAAAAGGTCATTTGAACCTCACTGGAAATGGAGAGAATTGTCTTTGGGGATACATAATGTAACAAGCTTATTTCCATCTATGATGGATTGTTTTCATGACATTTTCAAGACCAGAATTGCATTAGTAACACAGTATTTTACCAAGTATAAGAATATTATCCAGATTTCTTCTTAGCACAATATTTAAAGTACTTCTTTTCATGATGAGGATTTTAGAACTTCCCACAGTCTGACGTGTTTATTAGTATGAGGCCGGACAACATTTATTACTGTTGTCTAACATTATCTCTTGGTGCATGTAAATGTATTTTGAAAAAAAATGATGGCCAGCATCATTCTGATCTGGACCTTTGCTCCAAGTGTCTTAAATATGACTCATTTAAGTATAACATCTTTCTTGTATTGATAGAAACTACCCCAGGGTTTTGACACAGCTCTCTGTGCTTTTACAGTAATTAGTATATTGACAGTTATTTAGAAAGATCAATATTGAGAGCCTCCAGCTGTGTCCATCACATAATGTATTTAATAACACATGATATAATATTTAGCCTCAAGTATATTCTTTTACAAATTCCTTCATAAACACATGAGCAAACTAGATAGATATCAAAGTGAATAATGATTTCATTCCTCAGGCAGTCATCACTTACATACCAATGTTTCATGTGCTTGGATTATATGCTCAGAAATACCTTTAGAGATTTAAGGAAGAAATAAATTATGACAATCTTCCCAGGGGTCCCTTGATTCCCACTCTAATGTATTTTCTGTTGGGGCTCTCACTGATTGGTTGAATAAATCATTCATTTGTTATTTTACATTTATTCAAAAAATAATTTGTGATGTCATATTATGTGGTAGTGCTCTTTGTAGACACTAAAGTTACAAAGATCCTCAAAAGGAAGTATCCATTACTGTAATTAATATTCATTGGAAGTTTAAAATAGTGTTAGGTTATGTGTGATGGTTAAACCAGAACACTAAAGACCTATAAATAATCAGAGATTTATTATGGGGGTTTAACTTTACCCAGTAGTGGAATCTGGTTAGAAAGGCTACATCAGGCTATGGTCCCAAGGTACCAAGAACAGAATTTGGATGCAAACAGGAGAAGCAAGCACAAACTGGAAACTGCAAAACCGCTCTGGAAAGCATAAGGACACACTGGAAACTTTGATATAATGTCCCCTCTCCCAGGCCTCCCACTTTGTTGCCTATGGTGTTCTGCAGGAGAGGGTGATACATTGCTGACACTTGGCCCAGAAGTCAGAGAAGCTTACACTGAAGACATTGTAGGAGTTCGAGGAACTGTGGACCCAGATGCTTTCCTGTGCCAACAAGCAGAGGGGGCCTATATGTTCACAATGGCCTGTGATAGTGCCTTTTACTCTGCATTTTCCTTCCCACTGTAAAAAGGTGGCTGCAGCTACACTCACTCATTCTTCCAAATCTTCAGAATGAATCCTGTAGGCTGTCAGCACATAAGAAGGGGCATCCTGGTCGGTTAGTTCCAGCTTAGCTGGGTTGACAGAACGAAATACACTAGACGTGTGTTGTATTATGAGCTGTTATTATGAGGATAAGTCATCTATGGCACCTGCTGTCATGGAATTCCATATTATTGGACACCTTTTTCAAAGAAGGAAACCCTTAACTGTCTTCAAGTAGGCAATAATCTAAGAAGATGGCACTGATCTAACTGGTCTCTCCTATAACTAATGTCTTTAATGACAGACTGGCCATACCTCACTCTCTCCAGGTCTCAGCTCCTTGAATCTTCTGGATAAATTCTAAAGGAATATAGTTCATAGATCTTATTTTTCCATCTATTGGATTATGGTTCCTTTATTTTGTTGATTTTCTTATTTGAATTGGCCTCCACTTGTATAATTCATTCATAAACTTTCTCATTTTCTGAAGGACTCTTTTTAAGTTTTTACCATTGCTTTAAGTGCTGTAAACAAAAGTATCTTTACTTTCTATGCCAGCACAATGTGAGAAGTGAGAGATAAATATATATTTCAAGTCAGCCAAAGAAATATGATAAATCTTCAATATGTTGGTGTTGTTTATAAATATATTTCCCTCCAAAAAAAGGTTAATCTCCAGTTGTTAAAATGGCAGATTGCTAGTTTTTCCAACAGTGTGGTTTTCAGGGATGAAAGCAGAATAAACACAGAGCTATAGGATAACACATAAATGTCTATGTATGTTTATATACATATGTATGTCATATATTTTGTAAGTGATGTAAGATGGGGGTCTAGTTTTATTCTTTTACGTATGACTTTCCATTTTTCAGCACTGTTTATTTAAAAGACAGTCTTTTTTTCCTACATTGAGTATTCTTATCGCCCTTATCAAATACTGCTTGACTGTATACGCATGAGTTTGTTTTTGGACTCTTGATTCTGTTTCACTAGTCTACATGTCTCTTTTGATGCCAGTGCCATATTGTTTTGAATACTATTGCTTTGTAATATAGTTTGAAGTTGGAAAATATGAGCCTTCTATTTTGCTTTTCTTTCTTAGAATTGCTTTGTTTACTAAGGGTCTTTTTTTTTTATTTCAAATGAATTCTAGAATTGTTTTTCAATTAAAAAATGCCTTTGGATATCTTAATAGGGAGTACATTGAATCTATAGAAGGTTTTGGGTAGTATGAAAAACATTTTAACAATATTAATTCTTCTAATCTATAAACATCGGATATGTTTGTCTTCTTCAAGTTCTTCCATTGATGTCTTATAGTTTTCAGTAGAGAGATCTCTTACCTCATTGATTAAATTTATTCCTAAGTAAGTTATTGTTTTTGATGCCGTTCTAAATGGATTAGTTTTTCTTTTAAATTATTTTTCAGATACTTTGCTTTTAGTGGATAAAAACGCTACTGATTTTTGTTGATTGTGCATTCTGCAACTGTACCAAATTTTTTTATTACATATCATAGGACTTTGGTATAATCTTTAGGGTTTTTTATGTATACAATTATGTCAGTTGCAAACAGGGAAAAAATTTATTTCCTTGTTTTCTGATTCTGGTGCCTTTTATGTATTTTTCTTGCTTAATTGTTCTGGCTAGGCTTCCAGCAATACATTGAAAAAGAGTGGTGGGAGTGAACACCTTTCTCTTGTTCCTCATTTTAAGGCAAAAACTTTCAACCTTTCACCACTGAGTAGGATGTTATTTATGGGCTTGTCATATATGACCTGTGTTATATTGAGGTGCATTCCTTCTATACCCAATTTGTTGAAGTATTTTATTATCAAAGGATGTCAGTTTTTTTCAGATGCTTTTTCTGTGTCTATCCAAAGGGTCATATAAATTTTATCTCTTATTCTATTAATGTGACATATTAAATTTATCAGGTGGCTTATGTTAAGCCATTCTTGCATCCCAGGGACAAATCCAACTTGATCATAATGTAAGATCCTTTTTAATGTGCCATTGAATTCAGTTTGCTAGTATTTTGTTGAGAATTTTTGCATCTTGTTTCTTTCTTCTTTTTGGTAGAGTCTGACTTCATAAAATGAGTTTGGGAGTATTCCCTCCCCTTCATTTTTTTTTTTTTTTTGGAAGAGTTTGAGAAACATTGATGTGATGCTTGTAAAATTTTTTAATTAAATTCACCAGTGAAACCATCTTATTTGGCAAGGAGGCCTTTGATTACTGATTCAGTCTCCTTGATCCTTACTATTGATCTGTTCAGATTTTCTATTCATTATTCAGTCTTGGAGGTTTTATGTTTCTAAGAATTTATCCATTTTTCTGAATTGTCCAATGGTTGGCATGTAGTTGTTCATATTTGTCTCTCTGATGCATTGTATTTATTTCTGTAATGTCCTTTATAATACCTCCTCTTCCATTTCTAATTTTTTTTTTTAAATTTGGATCCTCTCTCTTTGCTTCTTTGGTAAGTCTAGCTAAAATTCTGTCAGTTTTGTTTATCTTTCCAAAGAACCATGTCTTAATTTTGTTAACCTTTTCTGTTGTTTTCCTGTTATTTATTTTATAATATTTCTCCTCTCATCTTTATTATTTCCTTTCTTTTATGTTTGGGCTTAGTTTGTTTTTTTCTAGTTCCATGCGGTGATAGAAAGAATGTTAGGGATTTTTTTCTTTGATATATGCATTCATTGCTATAAACTTTTTGTTTAGAATTGCTTTCTCAGCATCCTGTAAGTTTTGGTATGTTCTGTTTTCACTTTTGTCTGTCTCAATATTATTTTTTTAATTTATTTTTTGCTATATTGATTGTTCAGGAGTATGTTGTTTAATTTCCATGTATCTGTGAATTTTCCAGATTTCCACCTATTATTGACTACTGGTTTCTTATTGTAACTCAAACAGATGCTTGGTATGATTTCAGTCTTCTTAAATTTGATAGTACTTTTCTTAATGGCTTAGCATATGATCTGTCCTGGAAAATGTTCTGTCTATGTTTGAAAATAATATGAATTCTGCTATTGTTGGATGGAATGTTCAGCGTTTGTCTGTTAGGTCAATTTGATCTACAGTGTCATTCAAATCCACTGTTCCCTTATTCTTTGGATGACCTGCTTATTGCTGACAGTGGGATATTAACATCCCTAACTATTATTGTATTGCTGTTTTTCATTTTAGTCCTGTTACTAGTTGCTTTATATACTTAGGTGCTCCAGTGTAGGGTCCATAAATACTTTTAATTGCTATGTCTTCTTGCTGGACTTACCTCTTTCTCAATATATAATGACCTTTGTTTTTTTTGACCGTGTTGAGCTTAACATCCTTTTTGTCAGATGTAAGCATAACTACCCCTGCTTTGTTTTGATTTTCTTTTGCTTGAAATACCCTTTTCCATCCTTTCACTCTCAGTATATGTGGGTCATTAAAGCTAAAGTGAGTCTCTTGTTGGCAGGATATTGTTGAATATTGTTTTTTTTCAATCCATTCAGCCATTCTGTCTTTTAATTAGAGAACTCAGTCAATTTATGTTTAATTATTGATTTGTGAGTACTTTGTACTAATATTTTGTTACTTGTTTTCTATTTAGTAGATCCTTTGTTACTTGCTTTTTATCTTGCTGTCTTTTTTGTGATCTGATGATTTTTATAGATTTAGGCTTTAACTTCATCATCATAATTTTTTTGTTTACCTATTATGAGCTTATCCTTTGTTTTCACCACAAGGCTTACACTAATATCTTACATCTATAGCATTTTGTTTTAAGCTAGTAACATTTTCGTATCAATTGAATTAATATTCTCAGTGAGTGTGTTTAGTATTATATGATTTAGATAGTCTTCTCCTTTACGCAGGTAAGGGAACGGAGCCTCAGAAGGTTAATTTTGTTCATATGCATACATATTGTTTAAATCTAAACTTAGTTTCATAACTATCAGTATAGACATCAGGGGCCCTTACTCTGGGCCCTTTGCTTCAGGCAGTACCAGGTTTTTGAGTGGCTTTTAATTTTCTGAGTGCCCTTTCATGCCTGGAACTGGTAATTAGCTCTAGTAGCAGGATTGCCTTCCACAGTTTTTTCTCAGAGCACTCCTTTGCTTTCTGGGACCAAACTGGAGATGGCAGTAAAAATAGTCAAAGCTGGAAAAGTTTGAGTAACAAGATAATTCAGTGTTGAATTATAAGCAGAAGTATAATGTAATACATGCAACTAGATAATCCTGTCTCTTGGAAGTAGAGCTTCATCTCCCCTCTACCCTTTAGGGTGTGTTGGACTTAGAGATTCACCTACAAATAACAGAATACAGGAAGGAAAAACTAGTAATTTTATAGTGGAAAACCTGGAAGACACTAACTTAACTATATGATTAAGGGTAACATAACTAGTGACAAACCATGTTGTTAGTTTGCTCCCCCTGATATGATAGGAAGAGGAAGAAACTTCATTTATGTGATTTTTTTTCCAAACACCTACCACTTTCCTCTAAACATGAGGGGGAAATGTAAGAAACTCAAGTCTAGGGACATGGTTTAAATACCTAACCAGTATTAATCAAAACTGTTAAAGTTATGGAAAACAAAGACAGAAATTTTCATAAACTGGAGAAGACTAGAGGAGACATGAAAACTAACTGCAAAATGGTCTCTTCTATGAGATCCTTTAAGATGAAAAAAAGACATTAGTGTAAAACCTGGTAAAATCTGAGTAAAGTCTGGAGTTTAATTAATAATAATGCCCTATTTCTTAGTTTTGACTAAGTTACCATAATAATGTAAAATGCTTAACACTAGAGGTTAATGCAAGTATTCTGTAAACCTAAATTTATTCCAAAATAAAAGTGCATTAACAATGCATTTAAAAGGCAACTGCTAAAAAAAAGTCCTGTAACAGAAAAAAGAAAATAGGCAAAAACTAAAATAAATGAGGCGTGCACTTCAGTTAATAATAATGAATTAACATTATAACATAAATTGTAGCTAATGTATCATACTAATATAAGATGTTTATGACAGAGGAACTTGACTGTGATGTATAAAAGAACTTTCTGTATTCCCTTTGAAATTTTTCCCGAGATCTGTTACTGTTCTAAAAGATAGTCTTTATTCAAAAATACATAAAATCAAGATTATTAATAAAATTAAAATCTTTTACAGCTTAAAGTGCATATAAATAAACTTTCAGTGCCTGCTTCAGTGAACTTCAACTTGAAAGTGAATGTCTTCATTTTACTTTGAAATTCTACTAAATCAAGTAAATAAAATAATTAGGAAATTTAATTACTTCAAGATAATCCTTTGAATTTCTTTTACTTATTTAAAATAAAATGTTTCTTTTTTCAACATTCAAATATGTCTGTAATACTAAAATAAGGTATAACTGACATGTGTGTTGAATTCTGGATAAGTATATTAGAAGTCGACTATCACTGGAATTCTTTATTTGGCAGATGTTATTGGGTATGACTAGGTGGAAACCACCTAAGGAGGCTCTGGAGATACAGTGTGAGCGAGACAAAGTCCCTGACTTCTTGTTGTTACATTCTTATATACTAATTTGCAATCTAAATCAGAAACATGAAACACTGAAACAAAAGACTATTTGAAGGTGACTATTAGTGAATTTACTGGATTATACAATATAATTCTCAGTTGTCAGTTTAAAATATGTTTACTTATATATATATATATTTTTTTTTTCTTATTAGCTAAAATAAAAGGCAGGGAGAAATGAATAACAGGTTAATGTAAAAATTCAGAGTTCTTTTGTTGTTGTTGTTGTCATTTGTTTGTTTTTATAAGGGAGGTGTAATCGTCTGCACTATTTAACCCGTAGGCATAGTGGTACAGCAGTCACTGATTTTGAATCCATCTTTGAGTTTGCTTCTGTACTAGCAATAGATTCGTTTTGTCAGCTGAGGATTCTTTTATTTTTTTACCTCACTATCCTGGATGTGTTGAAAAAGCATCACATAAAATATATTCTTATTTGGAGAATTACAGTTTCAAAACTTCCCTCACAGAAGTATATTGCAGTTCACTCTCTGGTTAATTAAATGTTGGGTGTGAAAAGTAGGTGCTTCTTGTATTAAAGAGCTTGAATCTTGTCTGTTCCTCTTACACACCATGCAGACAAAGCATCCTAAATCTAAGTATGTCCAGCCTTAAAAGAGGCACAACAGTAGTATGTTCCTTGCAGTTAAATAGGATGGAATAACTGAGGGAATGCACACAGGATTCTTACCGCAATGTCTGGCGTGCTATAAATTTCCACTTAAGGCATTTTGAGCCTTGACTTTTACCTCAATTCATTAATAGTAGCCATTCTTTGGTTGTTCATTCTTTGTACTGACTTATGAATGGAACATCTTTTTTCCCATGAGGAACTAGCTGGAAGGTAATAAGAATCTAACTGTTACTGTCAGAAGCCTGATTTGTAATATTGAATAGTCCCAGCAAAGTTCTGTTAATGGGATAAAAGAGGATGTCTTATTTAATTCATGAGTTTTACATGTCAGATCTTGGAGCACATGGGGAATGTCAATTGGATTTGCTAATATATATGTAAATTGTATCTAGGCACAAAACCTCTTGGGTTTTTAGTTGTTGCTGGTGATGATGTGGGTGATTAATATAACACAACTTATTTTATTTAAAAAAACATATTTCCTTCTAGAAGATAAATCAACTTTAGGGAAACTATTGAATTTTCTATAAGAATGCAGTGCCGTTATTATTCCTAAATATCCTGTATCAAGACTGTACATCTCCTCCAAA
This sequence comes from Camelus bactrianus, assembly GCF_048773025.1. Taxonomy (NCBI): domain Eukaryota; kingdom Metazoa; phylum Chordata; class Mammalia; order Artiodactyla; family Camelidae; genus Camelus; species Camelus bactrianus. The sequence goes on from NC_133542.1 coordinate 94,752,921, forward strand.
GTTATATTAATCTTTTCAGCCCTGTGAAGCACATAGGTTGAAATAAGACCTATTTTGAATTAAATTTGAATCAGCTAGTTCATTTCTGAAGAGTTAGGAGAAGGTCGTAAAATCACTCTACCCTTGAAAACATTAGCGCAGCATTTTCTTATCAAAGAAAAAATTAAGCACTAAAAGAGTTTGTCACCTCCTCCTGCACTATCTTTCTGTGAGAAATCTTTCTCTTTACTAATTTACTGTGATTCAAAAACAACAAGAACAAACAAAAATACCATTTTAAGGATTCCTTATTGAATCTGCAATTTAACTTGCAAATTAACCCTTGCAATTTAACCTGAAAATTAAAAAATAGGCCTAAAATTATGTAAAGATAAAATAAGATAGAGACAGACCTTTCACAAAGTAGCAAACTCCTTTTCAAAACATTTATGACAACTTTTAAAATAAGGCACAAATTATAAAAAATAAATCACAAAGTACTAATGCTAATGACAGAAAAGTGTTTGCTATCATCCTTTTCCACTTTTCTGCATAAAAGGGCTCACATGATACTTGAATTTTCAGGATATACTTCTTAGCTCACTGCAGAAGCAGGAAATTTATAGAACTGTTTTTGTTGATCTTACTTGAAATGAAGAAGAGACAAAGACAGTAGAAATTAAGAAGGACTATTCCACTAACTGAAAAAAACATTTAATTCAAGAAACTATAAACACTTGACTCCTATTAAACAAGAGATGCTCCTTGAGGGCTGGTAATAGATTCAGCAGTATATGAAATGCTCTTGGAAATGGTGGTATTATAGTCAATGCACACATCTATGCATTGAGCTAATCCCTGATGGGAGCACAGCATTAGGATATCCCCCTAAGTATTTACATAGACAGAACTACAGTTCTGTAAAAATTAAGTAGTTACTGATTTATAAAACCCATAATTTACATGTATATTAAGTTCTGCTATGCTTATTGCCTCCCAAAATAGTGTTCTCAAGACTTTCTTTCTCACTTAAAAATATGCTGTGGATTAGCTTTGAAATAAAATTGAAACACATTCTAATTGCATGATTGCCCATTGCACTGATAATGGTTAAATTGACTTACTTTTTTTCAATCACATGTAATAGAGGAAATATGTTCTTTATAAAATGGCATCCACTTATTTCAAGTATAACTTTGAGGAGTGAAATCAGAATCTAGATAGGCAATTGTTAATTTTATTCATTATATCCTTAGGGTCATGTATACACAAGGCAGAACAGAACTAATTATGTCAAAGAAAGGCTTTTCCCAATGGACCTGACACAGTGATGGAACATCTGATTTCTTTCCAAAATATCTAGTCCAAGAGGTTTAGTAGGAATTGTTTTGTTAGAAGATTTGAAAGAATGACAGTGTTTTAGACAGGGAGGACAAGTAACTTTGAACTAAATCTTGTATATTTTCATTTGAAGTCCGCTTTCCCTGATAAGGTATAGAAATCTGATAAGATGCAAAAGTCCTGCTATTTACAGGCAGGAAAAAACTGAAGAAACTGTAACAGAACATGAAACCAGGTGCATAATTAAAAGTGAAGAGGGGAAAAAAACACAATGCTTTAAAGAAAAAACGAATTTAGCTTGTAACATGTAGAATAAATAAAGAGAATATAGACTCCTTCACTATACAGCCAATTAATCTCAATATATCCAATTACAATGTCAGTTTCCAATCTTGAAGCAATAAATTTGCACATGCATTTGATACAAAATCTAGAATCAAGCTCTAGTGTCCAAAATTAAAATATATGTAGTTTTGAGAACTACTTTTTTTGCCTCAATTTCTCATGTACAAAATGAGAAGAAAAATATTATCTATTTACACATTGTTGTGACTGAGGTAAAATACTGAATGAAATGTATTATAATGTAACATAATAGTTTCTTGCACATAAGTTCAATGAATGCTGTTATCATGTGTAATTATTACTTTTGTGCGATTAAGTGCCAGTATATTTCATTAAATGCTACTAAATCAATGCTTTTTAAATGAGCATAAATAGATTTCCCCATTGGTATTACTCTCTTTTACATTTTTTCCATTAAAATTGACATATATTAGAAATATTACTTGGCAGAAAACTGTATAGATAGGGAAATAATATACTTATGATGTGTATTTTTATGTGTATACTTTTTTGTGCTCCTCAATCTATGACATAATTAAAGTTTTCATATTTATATTTACTAGATGGTTAATTTAATTTGTTGATTTATTTTAAAATTTCCTGTCTCCTGTAACAGTATATATGTGCCAAAATATTATGACTCCATGTCACCAAATGATGATTAACAGCTGAACTTCTCCATTAAGTATAAGTCAAACATGAAAACTACAGTTATGGATGAAAGATTAATTTCACACAATATCAAGAATAACTCCTCAAATTCTGTGTACACCTATGAGCCACAGAAGAAAATATGAAATCACAGAAGAAAGCACTAGCAGAAAGCAAAGAAGCAAGATGTTATGAACACTTCATTTTACTTGTATCTACTTCAGCACGCATATTGCCAATACAGACCCAATGCTTAGTGTTAAAATAGGATCCTAATAAGTTGACTCAAATATATTTTGCAAGTGGGGGGAGTTTCATTAAATAAATGTAATAAACTATGTTGACAACAGGGGCTTCTCCATTTCTTAAAATGATCAGATTAAAGAAAAAGAGAGAGAGAAATCACCTGATATTCTCTATTGCCTGAGGCTGAAGGGAGTTGTGCAGCCTGTTTCAAGGTATACACCCATTTCTGACAAACCCAGTTTTTAATTTTTCTACGTAGGAAAATGCAAAAAAAAAATGCAATATATCTTCAATATTGCATACTTGGTATTGCATTGAAATCAAAGATGTGTAACCCCAAACTTGAAACTTAAATAGAAATTAAATTTACAATAAAAATACAAGATTTTATCATTACATTTCTAGAACTATGACTCAAGTTCAATTCAATGAACATAAGCTAAGAAATATTGCATATGGTATTTTAGAAGCTAGAAATAAAAGTATGAATAAAATATATCCTCTATTCTCAAGAATCTAGTGGAAGATACTGGCATTCACATAAACAAAGTGCGTAGTCCACATTCTGGACAGAGCAGTACTGAGAAGGAGCTTGTCATCCTGATCAAAGATGTCATCATGGAAGAGGTGAAGATTACATGGGGTCTGAATGTATAAGAAAGATCAGAGTGTTCCTGATGACACACATTTGTAAGTCAAAACTCATCACATATATTTATTATCAGCTCTATCATAGGAATTTTGTACAGATATGCCTCATTTTATTGCACTTGGCTTTACTGCACTTTGTAGACACTGTGTTTTACAGAAATTGAATGTTCTTGGCAACCTTACTTCATGCAAGTCTTATCAGCGCCATTTTTTTCAATAGCATTTGCTCACTTTAGGCCTCAATGTCATACGTGGGTAATTCTTTCAATATTTCAAACATTTCATTATCATTGGGTTTACTCCGGTGATCTGTGGTCTTTGGTGTTACTACTGTAACTGTGCTGGGGCGCCACGACACACGCTCACAAAAGATGGTGAGCTTTTTACATGCTGTGTACGTTCTGACTACTTCACCTGTGCAGATCTTGTTCCTCCATCCCTCTCCCTCTCCTTGGGGCTCCCTATTCCTTGAGACACACCAGTATTAAAATTAGGCCAGTTAATAACCCTAAAATTGCCTCTGAGTATTCAAGTGAAAGGGAGGGTTGCACATCTCTTACTTTAAATCAAAAGCTGGAAATGATTAAGCCTAGTGAGGGACAGGCAGAGATAGGCAGAAAGCTAGGCCTCTTGTGCCAAACAGTTAGCCAAGGCATGAATACAAGGAAAAATTCTTGAGCAAAAATGCAATATATCACTCCTCCAGTGAACACAGGAATGATAAGAAAGCAAAACAGTCTTATTGGTGATATGGAGAGAGTTGAGTGGTCTGGATAGAGGATCAAACCAGCCACAACATTCCTGGAGCCCACACCTAATCCAGAGCAAGGCCCTTAACTCTCTTCAGTTCTATGAGGGCCAAGAGAGGTGAGGAAGCTGCAGAAGAAAAGTTTGAAGCTAGCAGAGGATGGTTCATGAGGTTTAAGGGAAGAAGCTGTCTCCAGAACAGCAGGGTGCAAGGTGAACCAGAAATGCTGATGTAGAAGCTGCAACAAATTACCCAGAAAATCTAGCTGAGATCATTAATGAATGTGGCTACACTAAACAGATTTTTCAATGTGCTCGAAATAGCCTTATATTGGAAGGAGATGCCATCTAAGACTTTCATGGCTAAAGAGAAGTCAGTGCCTAGCTTCAAAGCTTCAAACTGATAGACTGACTTTCTTGTTAGTAGAAACTGCATCTGGTGACTTTCAGTTGAAACCAGTGCTCATTTACCATTCTAAAAACCTAGGACCCTTCAGAATTATGCTAAATCTACTCTGCTTGTGCTCTATAAATGGAACAACAAAACCTAGATGACAGCATATCTATTTACAGCATGGTTTACTGAATATTTTAAGCCCAATATTGAGACCTACTGTTCAGAAACAAAGATTCCTTTCAAAAGCTTACTGCTCATTGACAATGTACCTGGTCGCTTAAGAGCTCTGATGGAGATGCACATAGAAATTAATGTTGTTTTCATGCCTGCTAACATGGCATCCCTTCTTCAGCCCATGGACCAAGGAGTCATGTTGTCTTTCAAGTCTTATTTTTTAAGATACACATTTCATAAGGCTACAGCTGCCATTGATAGTGATTCCTTGATGGGTCTGAGCAAAGTCAATTGAAAACATTCTGGAAAGGGTTTACCATCCAAATGCTATTAAGAACTTTCATGACTCATGGAAACAGATCAAAATATCAACATTAACAGGAATTTGGATGACGTTTATTCCAACCATCATGGGTGACTTTGAGGAGTTCAAGGCTTCAGTGGAGGGAGTGACCCTAAGTTGGAGGAAGTAGCAAGAGAACTAGAATTAGAAGTGGGGTCTGAAGATGTGGCTGAATTGTAGCAATCTCACAATAAAAACTTAGGGAATAAGAAGTTGCTTCTTATGTGTGAGCAGAGAAGGTAGTTTCTTGAGATGGAATCTGTTCCTGGTGAAGATGCTGTGAAGACTGTTGAAATGCCAACAAAGGGTTTAGAATATTGCATGAACTTAGTTGATGAAGCAGCAGCAGGGTTTGAGAAGATTGACTCCAGTTTTGAAAGTAGTTCTACTGTGGTTAAAATGCTATCAAACAGCATTGCAGGCTACAGAGACGTTGAGGAAGGAACAGCTAGCTGATGTGACAAACTTCATTGTTGTCGTATTTTAAGAAACTTCCATAGCCACCTCAACTTTCAGCAGGCACCATCCTGATCAGTTAGCAGCCATAACCGGGGCAAGAAGCTCCACCTGCAAAAAGATTATGATTTTATGATGGCTCAGATGATGGATACCATTTTTTAGCAATAAAGTATGTTAAGTTTTGTTCATTTTTAGACATAATGCTATTATGCACTTAATAGACTACATTGTAAATAAACTTTTTTATGCACTAGATTAAAAAAATTGTAACTCACTTTATTGCTGTATTTGCCTGCAGTGGTGTAGAACCAAACCTGCAGTATCTCCAAGTTATGCCTGTATATAAAGTTCTAATTTCATTGCACATTAATCCATTTTTTGAAAGATACCCATCTTCATTTTTTTTATATGCTATCTATGGCCATATCACTCTACAACAGCATAGCTGATTAGTTGTTACAGACATGAAAGGCCTTCAAAGCTCTGCAGAAAGTCAGCTAACCTTGCTTTAAAGTCTGTGATTATGAATTTTGACAACTACACTTTCTGTTTCATGTGCTAGAATATTTCTTCTTGTTTTGATTCATTTATGTTTCTTAATTATGACCTTTATTTACCACAACATTGATCTCTACCAAATGCTGTGTGAGTATTGCAACTGCAAAACAAATTACTTTCTGTTGAAATTAAGCACTTAACTGAATTTGAAATAGCCATTAAAGTAATGTCAGACTTGTCTTTGACTGAAAGGAAAAAGAAAACCCTCCAAACCCTCTACTTACATCCATGTTTTGAATTTAAAAAAATAATGAAATTAACTGATACTCTTTGTGAGTTTCTAAGTACGACAATATAAAATTAGAAGTCATTGAATTTTTTGTGAAGTCCTGTTTTTAATGAAACCAGATTAAAGACGGGCAGAACTTCTTAGTATGTTTATGTTAAATCATGAAATACAGAAAGGGTATAATCAGGTTAAAACTGTCATTTTTGGGATAAGCCCTGTCTGAGAGAGTGATATAGTAATACATCATTGGATGTATGTATGTTTGTCATCAGTACAGCTATTTTTTCAAACATAAACAAACCCAGATAAGGTGAGAATTCATACAGAAAACTAGTGAACAGGATGAGTGCTGCTATCTCAGGAACTGTAAGTGTCTTAGAATCAAACTGAAAAATTCTTATTTTTTAAAGAAAAAAAATAAGGAAGGGGAAGTTGACCAAATGAGAGTGAGTCAGCCAAATGAATAATCAGCATGGTTGACAGGAAATGTGTGTCACCATGGTCAGCTGATTTGGGGATAAGCTCATGAGAGGACACGTTGCTTAGGTCAGTGTTTGCTCAGGCTTGGGGGTTTGAGGGGTGACCTGAAGTTCAGAGACCTGTGGCTGTGAGGGAAACCTGACTTAACTTTGGTCAGTTGTGGACCCCTGGTCAATATTAAAATTGACTAACTGCTTTTTAAATAAGTACTAACAGTTGGTGATCAGATTGTGATTTAGGCTTTTCATCATGATGGGATACACTACCCAGTGGTTGATGATAAATTTTGACAGACATTTTGGAAATAGTACGTATTCATCATCAATTTTCTTTTGAAATAGATATTAATAAATGTTGGAGAGGAAAAAAATTAAAAATGTTCATACTCAGCATAGGCATGTAGGAAAGGCTAAAATATTCTACTGACACACTATGTACTAAGCTTTTCTATTTTATAAAGAAATCTCAAAAACTAGCCTTTAGCTAAAGACCAATCCTGGCTATTAAGGCACTAGACCAGTGATAAAAAATGAAAATATAAGACAAGTACTTACATAATTTTAAATGTCATATTTCCTTATTAACTGTAGAACTCAATATTGCAAATGTATTAATTCTCTCTCATATTTGAGCTATTGATTCAGGCATTCCCAATCAAAAACTGTAAGTTATTTTTATAGATATTGACAAACTATTTCAAAATTATATGGAAAAGCAAAATACCAACTAGAAGAAGCAAGAAGTCCTGAATATAAAGAATAAAGTTGGAGATTCATAGAAATTGATTTCAGTGTTATCTGAATGTTATATTAATCAAGATTATCATTTTGGCAAAAGAATGAAAAATTAATGGAACAGAATGGAAAGCTCAAAAGTAGATCAACACAAATATTGTCAACTAATTTTTGACAAAGGTTAAGATCAAGAAAGGACTGTCTTTTCAATAAAGTTTTTTGGAATAACTAGATTCCATATGCAAAAGTTATCAACCACAACATACACCTCATAACTTATGATTTGTGTATGTATTTATTTTCATTATGATATATAAATCCAAGATTTAGAATTTTTTGCAAGTGTATTTTTTGTGATCATCCTGGCCTTGAGATTTAAAACAAGTTTTATAAGTCAAGAAATAGAAAACAAAAGATAAAAGAACATACAAATAAAAAATTAAATATACTAACAACAGAATTACCTCTATTTTAAAGTGGCCCTTTTGAAAAATAGTGCAATAAGTGTATGGGAATATTGTTAACACAATCCTAAGTATTAGAATGGCTTTCTTGTGTTCCTTTTCTAAGCAGCATGCTTGTGTATCAATAAAAAAGATTTGGACTTTATATTTGCATTAATATCAAATGTTTCCGTATTGTATCTCAGACATTTTGGTTTTAGTATATTAGAGAAATTTTGGGAAGGTGAAACACATTAGATACATTAATTACTGGACTCATTTAGACACATTTCTGTAGAAAAATATGTGATGTTGTTGTGTACCATTTTCTAAGAGCAGTCACACCTGTTGTGTTTCAGAGCAGCTTCAACTACACAACTCCATTTACCTTTAACCACAATTTAAAAGAAGCCAGTAGGTACTGTGGCCCTACGTACCTCCCTCCTTTCAATGGAGGGAGTCTACTAGCAGCTGGAGAAAAAGCAAGTTAACACAGAAATGCAAAGCCGAGAGGTAGAGTGGGAAAACGTTGAGTCCTTAACTTTCTCTTCTTCTCTGTTGTTCAAGCAATTAAATGCTTTGTCTTCAACTCTCCAGTGCTGAATGCCAATCACTTTCCATAGACTGTAAATAATACTAATTTACAAATTCTAAATAATTACTAATTTTAAAGTTAGCCTCGTAGAAATTCAAGCCTTTCATTTATTAAAATTATGGAAGAATAAATAGTACACATAATAGTATGGGATCCCCAGTCCCACACCCCAATTATTTAGCAACCTAACATAATTTAGGGTGAGAAAAAGCCAGTGGAAGAGCACATAACACTAACCATTGGATTCCATTTTTCCTAGATCCATGTGAATGTTGCAAAAGATTACTGACAGAATATCAGACGAACTAGAGTGGAAGAGGTCAGGGTGTGTGTGTGTAGGGGAGGTCCCTGATTTTCAGTTTTGGTTGTTACTATTCAGGTTAGGTTATACTGGAACAATAATATACATAAATCCTTGGTAGTTTCATCCCTCAGAGCATCACAGTGTTTGCTTATTTCTTATACAGGTCAGCATGTCCTAAGACTGGGACTGCTCCCCCATCTCTGATGTACACTGGCTGTAGCTGAACCTCATAAAACATGTAGTTGCAGGTCACCAGAGCGGGGGAAGAGAAAGCCAAAGGGTCTTAAATATATTGCCTCAAAGGTGCCAAATTCCACTTCTGTTTGCTGACCATTGACTAGAAATAATCATACGGCTCTACTTAACTGCAAGCGAGTTAGGAAATTTGAAGGAATGGATGGATAGTCATGGACCATCATTACATGTATGTATAATCAGTCCTTCCTATCAGAGGGTCTTGCAGTCATGGAGTCAACCAATCACAAGACAAAAATCTTTGAAGAAAAAACAATTTGCAGAAAGTTTCAAAAGGCAGAACTTGAATTTGTTGTGTGAAGGCAACAATTTACATAACATTTATATTGTATTAGGTATTCTGAGTAATCTAGAGATGGTTTAAAGTATTTGAGAAGACATGTGTAGGTTATCCACAAACACTGCCCCATTTTACATAAAAGACTTGCACATCCTTGGACTTTGGCCTCCCCTGGGGTCCTAGAACCCAACCCCCATGGATACCAAGGGACAGCTCTACCCAAAATCTAAACACATATTTTCAGAGTTATAAATGAAGTATCTTTTGTATAATTTAGGGCTCAACTGATATTCTAGTAGCTAAAAAATATGAGTGCCTTGAGAATAAACTTTTTTTTATGTATTTCAAAGGTATTATGCAATTATGTAATTAGAATAATGAACTTAATTATATAATCAGTACACTAATTATATAATTAGCACAATATGAGAATTATGAATTAGCTTAGTATATCAGTGTTCGTACTGTCCATACAAAAAATTTCTTATGCATGTTTCCCTTTCCCTGGAGTGTAAAATATTTCCAATTTTTTCCATGAGCATATAGAGTTACTCCTCCCTGACTCTCATAGATGTCATGTGAGTTTATCATTCCTTTTGAAATATCAAAGGGGAAATCAGAGAAATTCATTATGACAAGAACCTGAGTAGTTAGAAGTTATTTGCAGTCATTGTATGCAGTAATTCTTGGTTATTAAATATAGACATCATGTTAAGTATTCTGATAAATAGTTTATCCATTTCATATGCTCATTCATGATATAAAATTAATTTGAAAATATAAATACTTCAGGATTTGAAACTTAAATATTAAGTATAACATTACTTTTAGAAAGTCAAAAAACTGAAAAGATCAATGGTTCCTGAACATCCCGTCTTAAAAATCGCAGGAAGAAATATAAGTCAATTTTACAGAAATCTGATGACATTGCATCATGGTTAATAATACCAACACAACAAATAATTACTTCCAAATAAAATGACAGTGTGGGCTAATAGTAAGACTGTAAAATATAAGTCTGGCTAACTCATTACCTTTAGCTCTCATAATATGTCACTTATTTTGATGGGAAGTAACCATGTTAGAAGTAATTACTAATTAATAAAAAGGGTTAATCCATTAAATTTATTAGCCATTAATTAACTAAAATTTTGTCTTTTTTATTCTTTTTTCCTTTTCTGCAGAATGGATAAATTAAAATGACTTGTTATCTATGGAATAATGTACAATGACTAAATATAAAAAAAAAACAGATTCTTGAGAAGACTAAAACAATGTTAGAGGCAATTGAGAGATTTGGGATTAGAGCACTGCTATTCTCGGTTTATAGGCTCTACAGAAGTTTTTCGAACCTATTATTTTAACATTTATTTTAAATGTCACAATTATTTTAACACAGGAGGATGCAAAGAACTGTAGAGATGTGCTGTATAATATCATTTAAGGGGAACATGCAAATAATATGGCAGAAATAAGTGGTACTCCTCTTACTCTTGGACAGTGATGCTCATAAAAATATAGTGCTATTGTCTGCATTTTAAAATATTACAAAACAACCCTCACTTCCATTGCTACCTTTCTAAGTGAAACAGAATTATTGCTAGGCAGCTTCAAATTCAATCAGCCATCTTAATTTCCATGAAAGCTAATTTCACCATGGCAGTGTTATTTACTGGGACTGCCTACAGAAAGACAAATTCACTGCATTCATCTGGGGGGAAAAAGCACAGTTGGTATTCAAAAATTATTAGCCATGCAGAAGTAAATGATTTTTATATATAGAAAATGATATAGTGGATTAAATTTTAGTACCTGGTATCATTTTTGAATGAAGTACTAGCAAAAGACAAGCAATAAGATAAAACACTAAAGGTCTGAAGAAATACAGATATATACAAAACCCATTACCAACGACTTCAGGTTTTCAGCAATCTATACAAACATTTAATGGAATGTAAATTAGTGTGTTAAAATGACTAATATTTATAATAATGTGATTCATTTCAACTTGAGAAAAGCAGAGTTATTCTCTAGAGCTAATTCTGAACATACTCTAGGCCAGAAAACAGTTCTTATTAAATTAAATATATACTTTTGAATATTCTTTTAAAATAATTTTTAAATGCTCTAATGGATTGTTTTTTCTGAATATCATTCCTTCCTTTTTTCCCTCCTTCCTGCTTCCTTTCCTCCCCCCCCCTTCCCTTCTGTCCCATCCTTCCCTCCTTCCCTCTTTCCCCCCTTCCTCCCTTCCTTACCTTCTTTCCCTTCCCTCCCTTTCTTCCCTTCCTTCCTTTCCTCTTTTATCCAGTTGTGAATTCACTCTTCAGAAATATATTGTGCATCCATTATGTACCAAGGACTGCGTGAGGTCTTAGGAAGGCTTAGATGAAAATATTAGCATCTCTAAGGAACTTACAAGGTAGTTGACTTCATGAATTGCCTTGTAAATCAATTTGATGAATTTTTCAAAGCAGATACATCCATGAAGCAGCACCCAGATCAAGAGACAGTACCAAAGACCCAGAAACTCCTTTCTCTTTCTCATCAATATTCCAGTAGCTTCCAATTTAAGGCTGTTGGGAATAGCACTACTATGGGTTCACTGGTGCATTTTTTTTGCACACATGTAGGCATTTCTGTTGATTATATACCTACCCAGAAATTACCGGTTCATAGGGACGTTTGTGCTCAATGTTCATAGGTGCTATCAAATAACAGAACCAAGCAGGTACACCGTTTTACATTCCCACTAGCTGTGTATTAGTGATTCAGTTCAACACCTTGGCAATACATGGTGATTTCATTTTATTTATTTTTACTCCACTTTTAGTCAGGCTTCTGGAAGTATAATCACCATATGTAACATTCACTGAGTTTTGACAAATATATAAAGTCATATAATCACCACCATAGTATAGATTTTATCCATCACGCCAACACGCTCATTCAAGTCCCTGGAAGTTAATTCCATCTGCCTCTCCCAGCACTTTATAACTCATCTCCTTTCCATCCCTATTGTCTCCTTTTTCCAGAAAGTCAGATATATTCAATTCTACAGTATACAGCCTTTTGAGTGGAGTTCTATGCACATAGCACAGTGCTTCTGGGATTCATCCGGAATGTGTCAGTAGTACATTCCTATGTGTAATAACATATGCTGTTCCATTTTATGGATATACCATGATATGGTTATCCATTCTCCAAGTAAAGCAGATTTGGGCTGTTTATAGATTAGGGGCAATTATAAATTAAGCTCTATAAATATTCATATGCAGATTTGTGTGAATATATATTTTTTGTTCCCTTGGGTAACTATCTAGGAGTTGGATTGCCGAATCATAAAGCAGTGCATGGTTAACTTTATGAAAAAACTGTTTTCCAAAAAAGCTACTTTTTTTTAATTCACACCAGTGATAATTGACAGTTCATTGATCTGCATTTTTGCTAAAATATGACATTGCTAGTAATTTTAATATTATGTATTCTGATTAATACGTAGTTATGTCTTGTTTTAATTGGATTTCTCTAAAGACAGCATTTTGTGCAACTTTTAATATGTTTATTTGCATCTATATATATTCTTTGGTGAAGTGTCTCTTCAGATCGTTTGTCCCATTTTTATTAGCTTATACACTTTGTTCCACTTTTTAATAATATTCTAGATACAAATCAATTGTCAGATATGTGATTTACAAATACTTTTTTTTACCAGCTTCTGGCTTATCTTTTATTTTATTTAAAATTTTAAAGATGCCCAATTCATCTTCACAAAACCTAAGGTCACATATATTTTCTTTCAAGTGTTCTTCAAAATGTTTTATAATTTTGTATTTTACATGCAGGTTTCTGATTCATTTTGAGTTTGCTTCTGTGTGAAGTGTGAGGTATATGTTGTGGGTCATTATTTTGGCCTGTAGAAATCCAATTATTCCAGCACTGTCTGTTGAGAAGACAACTATTTCTTCAGTGCATTGTCTTTGCAATGTTATGGAAAGTCAACTGACATTTTTGTGTGGGCTTATTTCTTGTCTCTCCATTCTGCTCCATTGATGTAATTGTCTCCACTTTTGTGAATACCATACTTCCTTGATTATTGTAGTTTTATAAGCAAGTCTTGAAATTGAGTAGTGTGAGCCCTCAGACACTGTATTTTCTTCCTCAGAATTGTCTTGGCTATTCTATGTTTCTTTGCTTCTTCATGTAAGTTTTAAAATCAGATGATCAATTACAGAAAAAAACATTTGCTGTTATATTGATTCCATTTACGTTAAATCTGTAAATCAAAGAGCAGAATATTGACATCTTAATATTTAATCCATGAACATGGTTTACCTTTACATGTATTTATATCTTCTTTGACTTCTTTTATTAGTGTTTGTATTTTTCAACATATAATTACTGCATATTTTTTCATTTATACAAAACATTTCATTTTAGGAGTGCTATTGTAAATGATAATTTTCTTTTTTGAATTTTGAAATCCCACTTTTCATAGCTTTTTGTTAAAGTGTGTGATACTTGTAGTTTCTGGTCAATGCTTAGGGTGTCCCAGTATCTCCTCCCTCTTTTTCTGGGCTGCTTAAAGTGGTTTGTTGTTGTTGTTGTTGTTGTTGTTGTTGTTGTTGTTGTTGTTGTTGTTGTTTTTTATGGATTGAGTATAGAACATCCTTTATTTTAAGGCTCATTTTGCCCATCACTTAAGATGTGACTTTTCTGTGGTTTCTATTTAATTCCCAGGTATTCTCAAGTTCTGTCCAGTCTGGATGGTCAGAACTTGGTCTGCTCTTATCCTTGAGTGAACTGTTAAGTACTAGTTTAAACATCTCCATGATATTTCATTACCTGTTAGGCATTCTTTGCCTAGTTTTGTAATACACATATAATACAAATGTACACATGATCTCCTTACTAAACTCTGGTTTCTGTCTCTTTACAATAGGAATGTTGTGGTCTGTGTGGGTGAGGGCCCCACCTTGCACCTTGATCCTGAAAGTTCCTCCAAACAGAGAACCCACCCTTGTTTCTTTCTCATCTCTCAGTCCTGCACTTCCTGCTGTCCAATATCTAAAAACAGATGGATTTGATTTTTTCACATAGTTTGTCCAGTTCTCTAGTTGTTTATGGAAGTAAGATAAGTCTGATTCTATATTTTGATAGATCCTGGGGTAAGAATGCTGTATCTTCTTGATAATTATTTTTACAGTATCTTAAATATACATGCTGAGAGTTATATTGTATGAAATTAATGATAGTTTTCTTCCTTTCAAATAATTTTATTTCCTTACAAGCCTTCTAGTTATCATTTTCACCTCTTATCCCTTCTAAGAAATCCAACATATAATATTAATAACCCACCGTAACATCAATTATTTTTTCACATACTCACTTGCTATTACTTTTTCTGATTATCTTACCTGTGTGTTTACTTTCTCCAACCTAAAAACAGGTTCCCTTTTTTTTGAGTCAGAGACGTGCCAGGTCAAGCCATCTCTCAATGTTTCAAAGCATCAGTATCACTATCTTACTTCTACTGTGATATACATTCCATTTTAGAAGGCATTATAACAAAAATTTAAAAATGTATGTTGTATGTCAGCACCAATGAATTCTTCACAATTCTTTTGAGCACTGTATTAGAAAAAAAAAGATTTTGGAGGCAATGGAAACCAAGACAAAATGCCATGATGCTTTAGCATTATCTGTCATAACTGTGTCAGTAAGGGTGGTTATATATTTGCTGGTCCTACATTTCCAGTGGGTCTATCTCTAGAAAAGGATATACACTTTGGATAACTCATACATCTCTTGATATCATGTTATTTCTTAGAACTTTTCAGCATAGTAGCCACCAGCCACATGTGGCTACTTCAGTTTAAATTTAAATGATTTAATATTAAATAAAAATTTCACCTGCTGAGTTTCACCAACCACATTTCAAATCTTAATAGCCACATGTAACTAGTAGCTTCCTGATTGGTCAAAATAGATATGTAGGCTGTTTCTGTCCTGACAAAGAGTTTTATCACCAAGTAAAGCCTTAAAGAATTAATCTACATCTCAGTTTTATTGATCTGTAATTGGACCCTTAGTTAAAAATACAGTGTTGAGCCAGAAACTTCTTGAGGGTATGTAGTACATATCTGGTTCCCTGTTTACAAAGGTGTTTATTTCATTCTTCCTACCAAGTGACAGGATTTTTGATAGACTCCTCTACCTTCATGCATATTGACTAAATATGAGAAAATTCATCAGATGTTCCTGAAAAGGAAATTGCTAGCAGTTTTCATGTTAAAGTGATAATAATACTCTCATTAGCTTAAATACTGTGCCCTGTGCCGTCATCTACAGAAGAAGCTGCCTTTGTGTGTGGGTTTAGCTCTTCAAACAACATGATTGGGAAGTCCTTCCATTATACATGAATATCACTCTGGACAATGAACTTCATTAAAGAGCTTCAGAGTATAATAAAAACCAATCTGACAAAGAAAGTTTTAAAAGTGCTTTATGAATTTATAATATAGTCAATGAAATAATATACAGTATCACAGAAAGGCAATTGGTTTAAGTTGAATTTTATCTGCATACGTTATTTAGAAAAATAACGTTAAATATTTAAATCTTAATGTATTCCTTTTTGACTTGATAAGTATTTCACGATTCCTTATTCTGGCTGCTGGAAAGTCTTTTGTGATGAGCCGGAAAATAGTATTGCATTTAAGTTCTCATATTTCTCTCTTTAGGTTGCTTCATCCTGATAGTATGTGAAAAATTCATTTTTAGCTTGCCAAGATTCAATTTAAATGAATTATCTTGAGGATTTTCAGTATCACTTTTTTACACTTTATGGATGGAAAAAAAAAGAGTAAGAGGGAAGGAAGAAAATCCTGTGCCAGTAACACGTACTTTCCCAGTTAAGGATTCTTGTTCTGTTTTGCCTGACTTAATCACTCTAGAGCTTGTAATCAAATCAAATCATTTACTTCAAAATATGTATTGAGCATTTGTTCTGCCAACTTTGTAATAACAGTTATCACATTGTCATATATTAATTTATTTTTTAAAAATTTGTCAAAATGCGTTGATGAAGTAGACACAGTATAATCCTTGCCTTCTCAACATGCCCTTTCATTGCAATCGAATAATGTATGTGTTGCATTGTAATATATAAAAATGGATAGGAGACATTGTTCATACATCTTTAAGAAAAAGTTAAAGTGTCTTAATTGAACAGAATCAGGTCATAAGTGAATTCTGTTTTCAAAATAGGAATAGTTTGAGAATAAGCTTCCAGTAAAAAAATGTGATACAACAGTTTAGTGCTTTCCACACCCACAGGTTGCTGCCTCCCAACAGAATCAGCTGGGTGGTAAATTACTACATGAAGGAGTAGGAATCACTTGGACCTTAAAACACATCAGAATGGACTTCATTCATTGTTTCAGTCAATTCACAGACATTTTTTTGATATCTGGAAATGGCCAATCATTCTTTCCCCCCCCAAAACAGGCATGTATCATGCTACACACCTGAACTCCTCCTGCTCTGCTTTCTGTCACACATAACATTCGCCTCCGGTCCCCAGTGATCCCTGGTGGCTGGATACGTCTGGCCAATAGCAGGCATTTGTGGAAGATTAAATGGCCAGAGGGGAGAAAAAAGCCAAGTTCCTCTATTACCTGTCTCCACTCACTGTGACATAACAGGCCATGGCCTCAGTCCTCATCGTGTGGCTCTGTTTTGTGTTCTAGCAGTTTCTGCTGTTCCTCCAGCATCTTCAAAGATGATAGGAGCTTCCTGCTGTTGCCAACCTCTGGGTTCCTTTTTAATTCCTTCTAGCACAGAAAACCTGTCATTTGTATTAAATGCCCCGATAATGAAATACTTAGCATGGTTTCTGCCTTCTTTCCTGAATCATTTGTGATATATTTATACATATATATGAATATCTGTTAATATACAATTAATTTGAATATAGTTAATGAGATTTGTTTCTGTCAGCATTCACACAGCATTTGTACAATAACGCTACCCAAATAAAGTTATTTTAATATCATTTAAGTCATATGTGAATATATAAAAGTCTCTGATCCCTTTATTCCTGTGTGATTAAATATAATATACTCCCTGAATATTCATGTTTTGGGGAGTATAATAGATATACAAATGAGTATATGTAATGTATGAATCAAAATTATATATTCTTTTTAACTTGAATCATGAATTTTTGCAAATAGTTCATAATATTTTTATTATGATATCATAATTGTCTGTTGTTTAATTTTATTTTTTATTGAAGTGTAGTTGATTTACAATGTTAGTTTCAGGCACACAGCAAAGTGATTCAGTTACACATATACATAATATTTTCTTTTCAAGTTCTTTCCCATTATATGTCATTACAAGAAATTGAATATAGTTCCCTGTGCTCTCCAGTAGGTCCTTGTTGTTTAAAGGGTACTAAAATATCTCATCTAATTTGCATTGTTAGGTTATTTTATTTTGATGTGAAACTAGACTAAGAAGAAGAAAGAGTAGTGATAAAAATCCAGGTTTACAAATTGAAAAATAGTGATAGATGTGTTGCAATGGATGGATTTGATATCTAATTATAAACATGTTAAACATTATGCATTATATCTTGATTTAAAGAAATTTCTGAGTAAAAGGTGTGTTGTCTTTCATGAGAAATGTACGCGTTATAGGTATTATGTTCATTTAAGTAAGGTCATACTTTTGGCTGTCAGGTTTTCTCGTGCAATGATCTCTCTTTGCTGACCTTATAAAACCTGTGGAATATTAACAAGGCAGAGTGATTTTATTATGACTGGATAAAGACTTTGCATGCTTCTATTTGGGAAAATGAGTTGCCTGCTACACTGTTTATTTTCCCTCTGAAACTGAAACGTCTGAGTGTCTTATTTCAGAGGTCTAGTTTAAATAGGGGGAGGGTATAGCTCAAGTGGTAGAGCGCATGCTTAGCATGCGCAAGGTCCTGGGTTCAATCCCCAGCACCTCCTCTGAAAATAAGTAAGTAAACCAAATTACCTCCCCCATAAAAAAAAATAATAAATAAAAAATAATAAAAACAGGAGCCACATCTCAGGGGTGGTGGCTTTAAAAAAAAGACAAACAAAAAAATAGTCTAGTCAATATTCTGAAACACGTAAATATTGGGATGTTTTTGAGGGTACTATGTATAAGTTTGCTTATAAAGAGTGTGTTGTGTAGATGTATATGTCAGATATTTGGAGCAACTTTTAAGATAAGCAAAGCCAGTTTCTTTAAAAGAAGTGCTTTCTTGAAACGCACGGCCCTCTGTATTATATTTGATCTAGTATTACAGTGTCAGGCTCAAGGGCACCGCTAAGAATTTTTCAGGCAAAGGCACATTTCTGTGCAATGACGCCACATACGTAAATGCTCTTAGTAACGGTCAGGTAGATTTGGGAAGATTGTGTAACTATGTCATAGTCTTAGGGATTGACAATGAGTTAGTAAAAAAGTAGTATTTTCTACCTCAAACTGCATATCAGTAAAACGTACATGCGGTTTTTATGTAAGCCATCTGTTAACTTAGGAAGAGACAACAGAAATCCCTGTTTGAGCCAGAAGCTTCTCATTCTTTTTGGTAGTGGCCAGTATGTAGTTTGGGCCTTTCCCATACATTCACTTTCCTTTGGGTCATTGGGATGATCTATCCATCTGGAAAATCAACCTAAGTCCTCTTCTCAGAACATCCTTTTTCTGTAAAATTAGATGTCTACTGCAGTTTGTAAAATTAGAGCGCTGGAAACAAGCCTAAGTAGTCTTGATTTCTCCAGACCATGGTGATTGCTTCATAGATAGGCAGCCAAGAAGAAAAAATGAGACTTTTCTCCAAATTCGGTGTAAAGACCAATTCGTTTAGCTTTTTCCCATTGAAGAAATGGAGGGATAGAGAAACTGCTGATATTTTAACACAGACAAAAAACCTGAACCTAAACTGGTGCAGCTTTAGTGAGAGACCAGAAATGGAACAAAGGGACGCACGCACGCGCACACACACACACACACACACACAAACACATACAGGGCTCTGATGCAATTATTTGGGTCATGAGTCATGGAAACCTAATGCCAGCACAACCTTGAATTTGTCAAGTTCAAAGAGCCAAGAAATATTGTTTCATTCAAGGTCATATAGATTAGGTTGTTTTTACCTTCTTTAAAGCAATGAAAGATTTTAACTGGTAAAATTTCCTTATAATTTTGCATTCTCTTTCCGCCTCCAAATATGAATTTTTATTCTAAGTCCATTTCTTTTAGTTATAGTGTACATTTTATAGAAGACCTTCATAAAAATAAATGTTTTTCAAATTATATATTCATTGTTTTCTACGATATGTTAAGGAAGTAACTTATTTTTATACATTGATTATAATTTGTCTTCTGAATTATAGATATCAATCAAAATGAGATATTTACTTTATATTTCATTAGTTCTCTGCAGGGATGATGATCACTTAAAATGGTTGTAACTAGATTGAAAGCCCAACGACATAATCATTAAGAGATGAATCTTTGCCCTTGGAATTAAGCTCTGGTGTGTATACAGGACATTGACAAAATATACTTCACAACTAAAAATCTGTAAAAACTAAAGGTAATAAAGACAATGTTTTTATATCAAGAGCAGTTTGAGCCTGGGTGTATGGTGCAGGTTTTCAATACGTATTATTTTAAAAGTTGTGTTTAAAATGTAAATTGAAACCCAGAATCAAAGAAAAGTCAGGTTGACTGTAGAAGTCTTTCATTAGAAAAATTAAAATTCTGACAACAAAAATTAACAATTCTTGGGATAATTTATAATTGAAATAATGAGACCAAAAAATACTCAGATAACTTCTTCTAGAATCAAAAATGAGTCTGTAGCTGCTCCTATATACAAAGATGTAAATGCCTGAATGTAACTTCAAAATAATAGAAAAGGAGACAAGGTGAGAAAGGGGGTGTAGGTAAAATATAGCAAATGGGTATTATTCTAATAGTGAGAGGCACAAAGTTAAATAATTAGAGATACGAGAGTTCGGCATTCTCATTTGGTGAAGAATCTTCCATTTACAAGTTACAGACACCTCAAATCTGTGGAAGGAGTAAGGTCAGGGAGAGGGTTCTCTGTACACCAAAGTGATTTTGATTAAAGTCTCAATAGTAAGGAGCTCAAATGATTCCACTGAGGCTCTTTCTCTTTCATTTGATGTTTCTGGACTGCTTTATTTTTGACTGTTTTATTCTCTCTTGTTCCTACTTGAGCATTTCCCCCCCCAAATTCAGGTAACATTGTAAGCAAATGTCCAACTTGATACAACGCCAGCCAGCATTTACAGCTGGGGGTGTAGGGAGAGAAGAGCTTCTCTTTCAAGAAATATATACTAATTCCAGTGAAAAATCAGAAGTTTGTGTCAGGTCCTGAGTTACGTGGCTCCCCCAGGACCAGTCGTTATATCAGACGTAGCTGGTAATATAAAGAGCATGGCTGGAGTCAAGATTTGCTGATTCTCTGGTGGAGTGGGGTAGGGAGAGGGGGACCTGTGCTTAGTGGAAAAGGCAGAATCAATGGGAAAAGGGAAGACATTTTTCCCAAGAAAAAGCAAAGTGCTAGAAATAGTAAGAGGGGAGGCATACAGAGCAGAGAGGGAAAAAAATGTTCACAATTGGGCTCATGTTGGCCAAGATACTCTTAAGCTAGGACAGGGTTTAGAAGAGAGAAAATGAGAACATGTGGAAATAAACCTTGAAAGAGTTCAACAAGGTGAAACTGTGAGGCTCAGCTGGGCTGTGCTGTGAAGTTTGCAAACACCCGAAGGAGCATTCTGCTGGAGAATTAGCCTTCTAGGGCAGGTGTGGCCTTCATCCCCCTCAACGTCTGTTCTCACACTCTGATGGAGGGGGGGAAGAAAAGGGTTTCAAGTTCACAAAATCCTATAATGCCAGAAACAAAAACCTAGAAAGATTAAATAGAAACCAGAGATCTCTTTTGTAAAATGTCATTCTGTTTGAACTGAATTCACTGCTATTTCTAGAGGTAATATTACTTCGAGAAAGAGATGACATTTGAGTTAAAATTAAATATTTATGAGCAAGTTAATACTAAAGAAGCTGTAAGATTAAAAAATTATTTTGGTAAATATGTGCACCTTGCACATCTAATGGCTTTCGAAGAACAGAGGAGGAAAGAAGGAACACTATGATGTGCAGGTGTGAACATGACTGGTTTCTCAATGAATTATAAAAGTAAGACAATTGGAAAACAGAAATTAAGATCAGAGAAGATGCCTGGTGAATTTTATTTTTCATTATATTTATTTTTTCCTAGGCTAAAACTCATCATATGCCAAGAACTGTTGTGTTTCCAGAATTTATTTCTGTTTTAATTCTACCCCCAAATTTTATGAACCTCTGGAAGTCTTCATAAGCAATTCAAGATATTTATGATTGAAGGGAATAAAACTTAGAAGAAGAAAAGCAGTTGTTAAAAATCTATTTAATATTACTTCTGTATACTAATCAAACTATAGTATGCCATTCAGGCTAGGAAACTTTCTGAGAGATGGCAGTTTTAATTTAAAAAGTCAGAAATATTTTTCTTTGTTAATGATATTAATTTACTACCATTGACACCGTGAGCCAGATATTGCTTCTAAGATTCACCAAGTAAGCGTCCTGTGTCAGATCCCATGTTTGCCATTTTCATAATGAAGCCTAAGGGAAATTTGGGCACAATTTTATAAATACAGTACCTTCCCCCTCTTTCCAACAGTAGGAAGAACAGAGATCGCATGGAACATTGGGAAATGAATTTGTGATCTGATGTTCAGAATTCAAAATATCAGAATCAGGAAACTACACAAAACCATTAATGTGGTACTTTTTAATATAATAGAGCTTATCTGAATTTCTATATTTCTTCATTTCCTACTCAACAGTCCATATGTTCAGATCTCTCTTTTGTACTCATAAATCAACTGAAGTTAGCCACACAAAATCACCATTGATCTACATGTCAGTAATGACAACACTCTGTACTTCTTGTGATCAGAGTCTCAGGACTTGCAGGTGAGACAGAGCTCTCTGTCCTTGAAATTCTCTCATCTCTTGCCTTCTGTGTCTCCATTCTCTCCTAGCTTCCTCCCTTGTCTTTCCCATTTTTGCCAGCTTATCCTCATGGGCCCTCTCCTTTGGTATCTGTGTTCCTGAGGACTTTGTCCTAACCCCCTCAGCTTTACACACTCTGTATTTTTCTCTGAACAGCCTTACCCATTCTCAGCTTTGTGCCTTCCCTTCCTGAATCAATGGTACCTCAACTGCTAATTTCCTAAAATGGGAAGCTACATCTTCTATGCAAAGCTAAATTTTTTTTTTCATGGTTTTTTACTTTAGTAAATAAAATTACTGTTTACCAGTCTTTGATCTAAAATGGAAAAAAATTTAAAAAGTTAGAATTCATCCATGGGTTTCTCATCCCAGGCACTCATCCCATCCCCAGGTAATTTCAAGGTCCTGCTGTCATGAAACCACGTAAACAAAAACTGAGAATGGACAAGGACCCTGTGAATTCAGGAGAGGGCACCTTGTCCCCTATTTCTAAGGTTTGATGTTTAAAAATATTGCGGTTTATTATAAATGCCTGTATGTAATGTAGTAACACTACATATTTTGCATCTGTGTGCCAATTACATTTGTTATTTTAATCTTAATTTTTAGCTCATAATACATCAAGCTGTCTATAATAGTGTAACACATGGTGCTTAGGAACCCAGGGTCTCAAGTCAGACCACCTGAACTCAAAATCTTGTTTTCCTGACTCCTTAGTAGCCTGTGATAATTACACACTTCATCTTTCTGAGAATATTTCCTTATCTATAACATTGGATGCAGTCATAGTACTTATGGTTTATGTTGAAGAGCATATGAATTGCTACTTTAAAAGTTGGCACATTTGGTGAATATTACTTACATTATTCATTGTGTTGGTTATCATTACATTGTGCTGATAGACTTCTCATGTCATAAATTCAGTGATATAGAAAAAGAGTTTTTATCTTTTTTAAAGATAAATGCCTATATTTTGCCAAAAATAGAACACTGTACTTTGACATATAATATATTCAATAACATCAGGGTTTTCTTAGTTTAAAATTTTCTTACTCATTAAACTTAGTCTGTTTAGAATTTATATTCCCTCTTTTTTCATCTTTAGGAGGTCTCTAAATTCCAGCTGCTGGGGTAGCATTATGGTATTATAGGCAAAGGACAGGAGGAGCTCATCCTCATATCTGACCATCCCTCCAGGCTGGTCTTTGCACTTCTAACTGGTCTTTTAATTTATAGACTGTCATACCCCCTTGTATGTGCTTTCATTAAGATATTTTTTTATTTTTATAGAAGTAGAGTTGATGTATAAGTTACAGATATGCAATAACAAGTAATTCACAATTTTTAAAGATTATATTCTTTTTATAGTTATTAGAAAATATTTGCTGTATCCCCCGTGTTGTACATTATATCCTTGTAGCTTATTTTATACCTAATAGTTTATACCTCTCAATCCCCTACCCCTGTATTGCCCTCCCATCTCCCTTCTCCCTACTGGCAGCCACTAGTTTGTTCTCCACATCACTGAGTTTGCTATGTTATTGTTGTTATAATCACTAGTTTGTTGTATTTTTGAGTTTCCACATATAAGTGGTATCATACAGTGTTTGTCTTTCTCTGACTTACTTCACTTAGCATAATGCCCTCCAAGTCCATCCATGTTGCTGCATGTGGCATAATAGCATTCTTTTTCACAGCTGAATAGTATTCCACTGTATCTGTGTCTATACACATGTAATATAATATATATGTATATACCACATCTTCTTTATCCATTCCTATGAGGATATTTTCTAATTCTCACTTTTTCATTTTATAAATTTACACCCTGGGAATATATAATGTTAGATCTAACCCTTTGGCCAATCTGGGGCTGTAGGAAAAATGATGGTGTTGTCTTTGGCCCTCTTTGCCTCTGACACTATCATTTTATCATTCTTTGTTCTGCGAACTGAAACCGCAGTGGCTCCAACAATTCCAGTAAGACTCCATCTCCCGTGTATCCATGTGGGGTTGAGATGTAGGTCTACTTGTGGATGCCACTTTTTTGAGAGTCTTACCACTATTCCCACAGAAGCTAATTCCCAGGGGGAGAGAAAATTCAACCCTCTCCTCAAAAATTCTGATACCATGAAATCTGCTAGTTCTCTGCTTTTGTTTTTTATCTTCCCAATGGCCCAAAGAAATATATGTGCTGTTCCTTAGCTGGAAGGAAGGCAATCAGGACAAATTACTTAACAATTTTCTCTTTAACATATTTACCTTATGTTGAGGGAATTATTTTTTAAAGTCTGATATTTGATGGTTATTTTTTATTCTGATTCTCCTCTGACTACTGACTTTTGGGACAAAAGC
The DNA here is from genome assembly GCF_048773025.1 of Camelus bactrianus. Lineage (NCBI taxonomy): Eukaryota > Metazoa > Chordata > Mammalia > Artiodactyla > Camelidae > Camelus > Camelus bactrianus. Next base: position 94,777,624 of record NC_133542.1, read on the forward strand.
TTCATTCCAAGTGGCCCAGAGAGAAAAAAAATCACCAGATTAAAGGAGTGTAATGAGAGAAAAAAATGTATATATTGTTTATTATTTCATATTGCCATCACATTACACTCTTGCCACGTCAAATAATATCCTGTGTTACGTACTTTTTATCAATTTAGAATTTATTATTGTTTTTAAGGCCATTATCTGGTTACTACTCTTCTATAAAAAAAAAACTAGTAAGCTATTTTAGACAACCCTTATTTTAAGGATAAATTTAATTTTTTTTGATTGAGATATAATTGACATGACATCATATTAGTTTTAGGTGTACAATATGATGATTCAATATTTGTGTAGAGGGCTATATTCTTTTTTATTGAAATATAGTTCATTTACAATACTCTGTTAATTTCTAATGTGCAGCATAGTTATTCAGTTATATGTATTTCATATTCTTTTCCTTTATAGTTTATTCCAGGGTGTTGAATGTAGTCCCCTGTGCTATATATTAGGGACTTATTGTTTTCTATTTTATATATAGTAGTTAGTATCTGCAAATGCCAAACTCCCAATTTATCCTTCTCTATCCTCTTACCCATCTGGTAACCATAGTTTGTTTTCCATGTCTGCGTGTCTATCTCTGTTTTATAAATAAGTTCATTGGTGTCCTTTTTTTTTTTCTTTTAAGATTCCACACATAAGTGGTAGCATATGGTATTTTTTTTTCTCTTTCTTTCTTACTTCCCTTAGAATGACAATCTCCAGGTCCATCCCATGTTGCTGCAAATGGCATTATTTCATTCTTTTTTATGGCTGAGTAGTATTCCATCGTAGGTATACGTTACATTTTCTTTATCCAGTTATCTCTCAGTGGACACTAGGTTGCTTTCATGTCTTGGCTGTTATAAATAGTGCTGCTGTGAACATTGGGGTGCATGTATCTTTTTGAATTAGAATTTCCTCTAGATATATAGAGGGCTATGTTTTTAATTCAGGGTAAATCATATTGTAGCTGAAATCTATTTTCTTAAGGAATGGGGATAAATATATACAGCTGGTTTAAATTAAAATTCCATCTTATTCAAATTCTCTTTTTTAAAGTATTTTTTCCTTTTCCCCTAATATGCTTATTTATTAAACGAGACTTTGAACCTATATTTTTTAAAAAAGTTTAGAGATTGGAGGAATTTTGTTAGACTATTTGTCAACATTAAATTTGTACAGTCCCTCCCACCCCTGATAAACACATTTCTTCTTTCTAGCTAAGGTCTGACTTTTTGTTTGTCTTCACACAATAGTGATATTTTCCCATCCTTTTCTTTTGTTATTCAACACATATAAACTCAATAGATCTATATTGGAAACTGTATTTTCTTTCTACAGCTAGGGCAGCATAAAAGAAAGAAAATATTCAAAACATTCAAATAGAGTAAGTCCCATTTGCTCCCAATTGTAGTGTTTTTGACATTCTCCACAAACTGCTTTTCTTTCATAAGTGTCTCGGTGAGAATTTACTTCTGACTTAATATCTGAGTTGATTCTGCATATTCGCCCATGCTTTCTGTGTGATTAGTGATGTGCTACCATGGAGAGACTCCTGGGGTTTTGAAGGGAAAAAGCCTTTGGATAATGTGAAAATGACAAGGGACTTGGTTTGGAAGTTGGAGAAAGACTGCCATGGTTCATTACACCTCCCAGGATGTTCAGACTTGAGACTTCTTCCATTTCCCTGTCCTCAGATGCCATCTCACAATGTGAGGGCAACCTGTCTTCCCACTTTCAACTGGATTTGCTCTGAAATAAGTGGTGAGGACTAAGTACAGAGGTCAGTATGGTCTTGAATAAATGTCATTGTCATACAGGCATTTTAAGAGTCAGTGGATGTTGAATATTTATTTCAAGAGCTGCCAAAAAAAAAATAGGACTTATTTCCACAGTTCTGCTAGATCTTCTCAGGGTCACTAAACTGAGGATGTAGAGGGATAACTCGGCATACTTGCTAATATTCCAGCAGCCAGGGCTTCTCCCCAAAAAGCAGCCAAGATTTTTCCTGAGAAGCTTCAAGTTGCCTCTAATGCTGTCTCTACTCCTGACTTCCTTGTTGAACTATTTTTAAGGTCAAAATTTTGCATTTCTGAATTGCCAATGCCTGGAGAATGTTGTCACATAAAGAACAAAACCCTTACACTCATTAAAGGGAAAGCAGCTTGTCAGCTCAAACAGTAGGACCTAGGACAGAAAAACCTTTCCTTCCTATAAAAACTAAGTACATTCTCCTAGTTGGTTCTTTGGGTTGAACTCACAAATGCCCAAATGTTCAGTGACTGGAAAGTGTAATGTAGTCAAATAGGTCCTCCCAAGTCTGATTTTAATCATATATCCCAACTGAGAGTTGTCAAATCCACTGTATGCCTATTCATGGAAACTTTCAGTTTGATCTAAACATAATGAAACACCTTCCTCCTCTCTGATGTACAGGAGATACAGATGTAGACTAGGGTAGGGGAGCAAAACATCCTTCCCTCAGAATGTGTCTTGGGTGTGCAGATTATTTTGAGCTGAAAGTAATGAATGTCCAAAAGATTCTGAAGAAACTTCTACTTTTCCCCTAATTGCCTAAAAAAAAGTTCAGCTAGAGGGCCTGTTTCTGGAACAGAGCTATCACCAGAAAGACTTGCAAAAAATACGAGCTACATGTGCTGGGGGAGTGGTGTAGAGATCAGAGTCCACTCTGCGCCCCACTGTCTGCAGGGCCCAGCACACCTTTGTTTACCAAACACTTGCTCTTCCACCTCCTTGCCAGTTGCCTTCCTCCCCTCTGAAGATGCAAACCGCTATCCCCAACATCCATCGTCTTTTGTCTTTAGCTGAAGATGGTATTTAAGATGAGAGTTTCAGCCATTTGGGCACATTTCTCAGTTCTCCTGGGTCTCTCACATATGCACACACTGTTACCATTTCATTTGCTTTTTTCTCCTCTTTCTGTCTCATATCATTTTAATTCTTAGACCAGCCAGAAGAGCCTGGAAAGGTAGAAGAAATTTTCTTTCTCCCTGACACTAACTTCACTCATCCTCTTTAATCTACAGAATTAACCAGAATGGAAGTGCTTTTTTCCAAAGTAGCATCTCTTTTATTTATACATATATATACATATACACACACACACATATATATAAATTCAAGCTTAATATGCATAATTATGATTTACTTATAGATTTTATATTAAATAAATATTACTTGTATTGAAAGAGAGTTGTGATGATACATATATGTCTTTTTGTCTGTGTTTTCTGATTATCAGATAACAGTTATTTTACATTTTTATCCATATTGTTTTAACATATTTAACATCAAGTTTTTTTAAGTGTTAACCTCTTAAGTTATGGTGAAGTTTTTCAGTCCCAGGAAGAACAAGTTCCTATTACCATACTTTGTCAGAATTTTATCAGAGTACAGAAAGCTACGCTCAGTGGTGACTGCTGTCGACCACAGCCATAACTCCGTCAAAGCACACTTTCCCTGGCTTGCCCACCTCAGCCATTATTGTTTTCACATTTTAAAGATAGTGGGAGGAACCAGGCAAAATGCTGAGTTCAATAGTGACAGCAGTGGAGAGGGGCATGAAAAAGATGACGCAGAAACAAAACAGGAGTTATTTTCTGAACGTCTTAAAATGACATAGGTTTTTGGAAGACTGAGACTAGGTCCAAAGCTTAAAGGCATAACTTTGGCACTGTCTACTGACACTGAGGTCAACCTGATTAAACTCAGGGTCATGTAGGATATGTTACTCTAAAACGCACACATCAGAATCACTCAGTTGTTGTGAAGAGGCTTACTGACAACATGGAGAATCAATTACCCAGCTTTTAAAGCCAGGGATACAAACTGGACTTCAATGTATATGGCTTGTTAAGGCTTCTTCAAAGGACTGGTGATGTTTCTCAGTGGTTAACTCTACTCAGTGCAGCTTGAGAGTGTTAATTTCTTGAAGAGGAAATTAGGCACTATGATTAATTAAATAATCTCTTTTAAAGAGTAAATAGTTTATCTCAATTTATTTGGCAGGTAGACTTTAAAATAGGTTGGTGATATTTTAAAGGTTACTTTTAAACAAGTAATAGATTTTATTTAAAAATGTAGCTGAAAACAATTCAATTCTCTATCACAGCTAATTTTAGAGAAATTCTGCCTCAATACTTAGAGACAATAGCAACAATAGCCGTTAGTTCTTATGTAAAATGGTTTCTGTTAGTGCATTTACTCAATGTTAAGTAGCGTTTTAAAAATTTGATTTCCAAACAGAGCTAATTATGCAGAATAGATTTCACAATAGTTAAAGGTAATGAAAAGAAATAAGTGCCATTATGTCTTATTACTCCAATTTTCTAATTTCACGATTCCTCTCTCTTTCACAAAGTCATAATTGACTTAAGATGTCCTGCTAGTGTAGTATCAAGGTTAATTATGGATACTTGCAAATATGACAATATTCTATATAATTACTATTAGCACAGTGTATAATTATTTGATTCAGAAAGCAGGTATACCAAGTTCATGAGCATGTCTTTGACTATCATTTGTTGTCTCATTCTCTTTCTGTCCCTTCCTCACGCCCATCCCCACCCCATCCTCAGACGACTACTGATCCACCTTTAGTCACTGTATAAGGGTCTGCATTTCCATATAAATGGAATCATGGCATGTGCATGCTCTTTTTTTTTTTTTTTTTTTTACTGGTTTTGATCATTCGGCATAATTATTTTGATAGTCAGCTACATTGCTTCATGTATCACTAGCTCTGTCCTTAGTGCCGGGCGCTTGTCCATCACACGCACACACCACGGCGTGTTCACAAACAGCGCTTTCACCTGTCGACGGACATGTGGATTGATTCCAGTTTTTGGCTGTTACAAATAAAACTGCTGTGCACATTCACGTGTAAGCCTTTGAATGGACATTTACTTATATGCCTTCATTTCCCCTGGAAGAGGAATGGATTCATATATGGTAGGGACATGCTTAATGAAAAATAATTAAACTAACTCTTTTCCAAAGTCTTTGCACATTTTACATTCACAGCAGCAGCGTCGAATTCCCTGTTGTTCTACAGGCTCACTGATATTTGATATGGTCAATTTTTTGTTTGTTTTGTTTTTCGGAGTAGGTATACTGATATTTCATTGTGGTTTTAATTTGTATCCCTCTAATGACTAATAATATTAAGCATCTTGCCCTGTACTTACTTGTCATCCATATGTCTTTGCCTATTTTATTAAACTGTTATTATATTTGAGAGTTCTTTATATACCCTTGATATACAAGTATTTTGTCATGTGCCTGATTTGCAAATGTTTATACAGTCTGTGGCTTGACTTTTTAATTCTCCTACATTTTCTTTCAAAGAACAGAAGCTGTTAACTTTGATGAGCTTCAGTTTATCAATTGTGTTTTGATGTCAAATCTAAGAAATCTTTGCCTTAAATCTAAGTTCACAAAATTGTATCCTATGCTCCTTACAAACATTTTATGTTTTAGATTTTATATTTAGGTGTGTTATCTACTTTGAGTCATTTTGTGTGTATGATGTGATGTCTGGATTGAAGTTTATTTACTTATTTATTTATTTTTGCAACATTCGATTGTTCCAGTAGCATTTGTAGAAAAGGCTACCATCTTGCTACATAAATTTTGAAGATTTGTTATTGGACGCATAAAATGCTTTGGGTCAGTTTGTCTATTTGCTGAATGGACTCCCTAAGCATTATGAGATGACTCTCATCCCTGGTAATATTCTTTGATCTGAAATTTACTTTGATATTAATACAGCTGCTTAGCACTCTTGTGACTACTGTTGACATGGCATCTTTCCCATATTTTACATGTGACCTAATTTTGTTTTTCTACTTAAAGTGGCTCTCTTCTAGGCAGTATATAGTCAATTCTCGCTTTTTAAATCTAATCTGACAATCTCTGCCTTTTAATTGGGACACTTAAATCATTTACTTTTAATGTAGCTTTTGATATGGTTAGGTTTAATTCTATCAGTTTACCCTTTACTTTCTATCTTTCCTGTAAGTTCTTTGTCCCTTTTTTCATTTAGTTCTGATTTATTTTTTTGTTGAGTATTTTTGTGACTCGATTTTACCAGCTTTGTTGGCTTATTAGCTAATAAGCTTTTATTAAAATTTTGATAGTCGCTTTAGGGTTTACAGTATAAACTTTAACTTAGTGCCGCCTTAAGTGATAGTAAATCATTCAACATATAAAAACATGATAACGGTATATGTTTTTTTTCTCCTCATATTTTTGTGTTGTTGTCAACATACATGTCACTTCTACATATATAGTTTTTATTCTTGAAATAATTATAGTTTAAATACATTTAAATAATAAAAAATGCAATTACATATTTACCTATATAGGTACTGTCCCGTGCTATTTGTTTTCTTATTCATAGCCGTACATTCATTTGGTATCATTTTTCTACGATATAAGGACTTTTTCAATATTTCTTGAGGTGGTAATGAATTCTTTCAATTTTTCTACACCTGAAATGGTCTTCATTTGGGCTTCATTCAAAAAATAAATTTTTATTATGTATAAAATACTAAATTGACAGTGTTCTTCTTGAACCACTTTAAAGACGTTGCCACATTTTCTTTACACTTTTATTGTTTCTAAGAAACCTACTCTCATCTTTATCTTTGTTCTTCTGTACATACTGTGCATTTTTCTCTGGCTGACTTTCAGATTGTCTCTTCATCATGGGTTTCGAGCAATTTGATTTTGATGTCTCTTGGTGTAGTATCATTCATGTTTCTTATGGTTAAAGTTTTTTTCTCTCCCTCATATATACTTTCTCAGAGACTCTAGTCACTTGTATATTTTGCAGCTTAAAGTTTGACTACAGTTAACTGAACCTTTCTTCTTTTTATTACCATGAGGGAAGAACCTTATTTTTTGTATTTCTTTTATTTTTGATAATTTTTCTTGCTAGGCACTCAAGATCCCTAATATTTTCCTCTGCAGTGTCTAATCTACTATTTCCTATCATTGTATTTTTCATCATAGACATTGCAGTTTTCATCTGTAGAACTTTGGTTTATGCCATATTTATGAATTATATATATATATATATATATATATATATATATATATATATATATATATATATTTCCTCTACTTAATGTGTTTGATCTTTCTTCCTTCTAGTTTTTTGAAAAACTGGAATAAAGTTGTAGATTTGTTCTAATGACATCACAGTCCTGGTTTGATATTTCTAAAACCTGTGCTACAGCTGAGTTGATTTTGATGGATTGATTTTTCTCCTTGTTATGAGCTACACTTTTTATTTATTGCAAATCTGGTAATGTTTTATTGGATTTCAGACACTTTAAATTTTACCATTTTGAGTGTTAGAGATTTTTTTATACCCCTACATATTCTTGAGCTCTGTTCTATAAGGCAGTTAAGTTACTTAGAAAAAGTTTAATCTTTTCAGGTCTTGTTTTTAAAATGTGTTAGTTATGAAAAAGGTTGTGCTTTTTCTAGAGCTAATAATTTCCCATTATTAAAACAAGACCATTTTGAGTCTTGTGGATTATGAATCTTGTGGACTATGGCCTCTAATCCTTGGTGGGTATTTGGTTTCCCAGTCACTGCTGGGTACCACACATGTATGTGTTGATCACCATTCTGTTGAATACTTGAGGGGTTTCTGCCACAGATTTTTCAAGTTATTACTCTGTGCACCTCTCTATTCTCCATTACTCTGCAATTTGATCTCTACTCAAATTTCTCACCAGATTATCAGTTACTTCTCTTTAACTCAGGGAGAACATCAGGCTCCATCAATCCCTGTGCCCCCAAAACACTTCACCACAGCATTAAAACTCTCCAGGCAGTAAGCCAGGGAAGTTGTTCAGCTCAACTTGTTCATTGCTCATGTCTCTGGGGTCACTGGGCTTTGTTGCTTGATGTTCATTGCTTTACAAAACATTGTTTCATATATTCTGCTGGTCATTTTAGTTGTTTCAGCTGTGATGATAAATCTGGTCTCTGTTATTCCATCCTCATTAGAAGCAGACGTCTGACATCAATGAATTCCCATAATCTTTAAAAGTAAGACCTATGATCAAAATACAATTTTTAGAGTGAACTAATATAACGTTCTAGCCAGAACTTTATTTTTATATTCGTGTACACATCTCTGATGATCAGTTTCATATGTCAACCTGACTGGGCTAAGGAATGCTCAGGTAACTAGTAAGCATTCTTTCTGGTTATCTCTGTGTAGGTTTTCCTAGAAGGGTTTGAATCAGCCTGAGTAAAGAAGATTACCCACATTAATGAGGGTGGGCACCATCAAATCCCTTGATGATCTGAATAGAACAAAAAGGCAGAAGGGGGCAGTTGTTCTCTGCTTGAGTTCTCTTGCTCTCAGACATCTGTATTCTTAGTTCTTAGGGCTTTTAGACTCAGATTGGAACTTTCACCATCAGCTCCCCTGACTCTCAACCTTCAACTCAGACTGCATTAAATCACCAGTTTTCCTGGTTCTCCAGCTTACAGACAGCAGATCAGGGGACTCCCTGGCTCCCGTATTCACAGGAACCAATTTCTATAATAAATCTCCTCATGTATGTCTTTATGTGTGGATATCCTGCTGATTCTCTTACTCTGGAGAACCCACAGTAATACAACACCTTGATCACACCTTGCTTTTGAAAGAATCAGAATTCAGGAGGAATCTTTAAAGGATTAAAGAATGGATCATGCTGAGGGATTCAGTGTGATAAAAATTACAGGTAAGTTATTGACCAGGAAGCTAAGGAGTGAAGAAACTGGGTGTGATATGAACTAAAATTAAAATACACTGGTGAAAAATCAAACAGGAAGACACACACACAGAAACTCAGAAAATTATTTCAGATTTTTGAATCTACTAAATCTATTGTCTTTGTTACAAATATTCATGAATACTCTGAAGGAAAGAGAGAGAAAGATACAAAGTCTTTTTCTAAATCTATGGAATTCTTTAGAGGAAAAAAATAGAGTCACTTTTGAAGATTGTAACAGTGTTTAATGGCACATAGTCTCAAGAATGAGTTTGAGAGCTCTTCTGGGTGTGCCCTTTTTAGTGGAAACTCTTGTATGTGACATTTTGTGGCCTCAGGTCTACATAATGTACAAGACTGATGTTAACTAAAATGACCTAAGGAAATAACAGAAAACTTTAATACAATCCATACTAAATTTAAATGATTACTTCTAACATATAGTCCTGACGTTGGGAGGGGATTTTAAAATAATTATTTGAATATTTATTGTTAAAACATTATTTATGTTGAAAGAAATTAATTTGTCATTGCCATGAATTCTCAAAGTATTCATATTTAAGAAATCAACATATGGTATATATAAAAGCAAACAACTACTTTAAAAAATAGAAACTCAATGTTATATAGAAAAAAAATATGTAAACCATTTAAATTTATTTGTGTGTTTCTCCAGGGATTTCAATATATATTTTAACTTACTGCAGTGACCTAAAATTCATATTGCAACTCATATATAGCGTAAAAGCCTTTCAAGTATACTTTCTATTTCTTCTCTCTCATATTCTTTACTATTTTTATCACACATTATACTGTCAAATATTATAATCTCCCCAGTATAGAGTCACCATTTTTACTGAGGTAGTCACTTATCTTTAGAATAATGAAAAGGCATGTTTTTTTAATCCTTATTTTCATCTTTCTTGCACTCTTTTATTTCCTCATGTAGTTTGAATTTCCATTTGTTTCTCTATTCCTTTTGCTGTAAGAATTCCTTTAACACTTATTTTAGTGCAAACCTGTTCACAGTGAACTCTTTCAGTATTTATTTCTCTGAAATGTCTCCATTATATGGTTATTTTTGAGCTCTGTATTCAGTGGGTATAGAATTCCGGGGTGACTTGTTTCTTTCAGTCCTTTTAAGACTTTATATCACTGTCTCTGACTTGTACATTTGCTGACAGACAGGCCATTGTGACCTTTGTTTTCGCTTCCCTCTAGATAATGTTGCTTTTCTGCTGTGGCTGAATTCAAGATACTTTTTTTAATCTTTGGTTTTCAGCAACTTAACTATCATTATACTTGGTATATTTAATTATCATAGTAATCCTTCTTGGGGGCTCTCTGAGTTTACTGGACACATAGTTTATTTTCTTTCAATAATGTTCAAAATTCTCAGTCATCTCTTCAAATATTTTTTTTTCTATACTATTCTCTGTTTTCTCCTTCTGGATTTGAACAAAATCTATTTTATTCTTTTTTATATTATCACTCACTTCTTAAAATCTCTGGGCTTGCTTTTTTGTTTGCTTTGTGTTATTTTACTTTTATTCCCTTTATGCTTAGTTTCAGTAAATTGTGTTGACCTATTACAAAGTTACTGATTTTTCCCTCAGCTCTGACTAGTTGCTCCGTCTTTGCTGTCACACTTCTATTTATTTCTAGTGTTTGCTTTAGATCTAGTTTTTGTTGTCATCTCTGCAGAAATTCCCTGTTGTTCCATGCATGGTGCCTAATTTTTTACTAGATCCTTTAAGATTTTAATCATTATTATTTTAAAGTAGTGTCATGAGATTTTTAACATCTGGGTTATCCCTGAGTCTAATTCTGTTGATTTCTTTATCTCTGGACAATTTTGTTTTATTTTCACTTGTCTATATAGGAGTCTTATAATTTCTAAAGGAATGCAGAGCGTCAGCTGTAAAAAAAAAAAAAAGTAGAGATAATTGATAATTATTTATGCCCAGTTCTCACCTTCATCATTATTATTGTTATGTTGTTGTTATCGTTGTCATGCTGCAAGTGTTGAGTGACATCATGTAATCATCCCGTCACATTCTTTTTTGTTTGTTTGTTTTTACTGAAGAATCATCAGTTTATGATGTTGTGTCAGTTTCTGGTGTACAGCATCATGTTTCAGTCGTGCATAAACATACATACATTACTGTTCATATTCTTTTTCATTATAGGTTACTTGGAGATATTAAATACAATTCCCTGTGCTCTACAGAAGAAACTTGTTTTTCTAGTTTGTATGTAGTAAGTAGTATCTGCAAATCTCCAACTCCCAATTTATCCCTTCCTACCTCCTTCCCCCCTAGGTAACCATGTCTGTGAGCCTGTTTCTGTTTTGTAAATAAGTGCATTAGTGTCTTTTTTTCCCTTTTTTTTAAGATTCCACATGCAAGTGATAACATATGGTATTTTTTTTTTTCTCTTTCTGGCTTACTTCACTAAGAATGACGATCTCCAGGTCCATTCTTGCTACTCCTGTAGCCATGGAACACCATTGTTTGTAAACTAGACATAAAATTCATGCTGGATACAGAAGGAATACTCCTGGCACTTGTGAGCCAGCCTCAGAGTCAAACTCAGATGCAGGGCATCCTCAGACCTTTCTAAGTCTCACTCCCACGGGAGCCAGACTCTACATTTTATTTACATTAGGTTATGCAAGAAATAATTTCTTGCCCCTGCCCCCTTCTCAGTGGTAACAGGTCTGTGCTCTGGAGCATGGCTGGTGTCCTGTCCCTCACGTGGGGCAGATGATTTTGCCTTTTTCATTAGGAGCCGTATACCTTTGCCTGAGACCTCTGGTTGGAGATTTCCCCACTCTCCACAGCAGTAGTCATCTCTTCATTCATTAGTTCAGGATCACTGGCCCCCAAATATCCCATCCCTCTGATGACACAGATGTATTTTTCTTCCTCACCTCCTCCCAGTAGCAGCAGTCTGCCTGGACTTGGGTTTCTGTAAATGCTGACATGTTTCTACTCCTGTGAAACAGTGGGCTTTTGCCTGAGTTCATGGTTCCAGATACTTTTCTGTCCTTCCCTCAGCAACTTACAATTTCCGATTCCTGAGACAGGAGCCAATGTTCATGTGATTGCATAATTTGCTTCTTCATTTTCCTTATTTCAATAATGATGAGTTGAATTGGATCATTATTTTCAATTTAAGCCTCTTGCAACTATGACATTAAGTTATTTTTCTTATTCAGCTTGGCATTTTGGCACTTAAATCAAGTGTACATAGTCATATGTGAACAAAGTGATTTGATTAAGAATAAAAATGCAGGTGTATTAAAGATATTAACCTTCTTAGCGCCACATGGTGTTGATACAAAATGTAAAATCCTGTCTAGACTTAACAAAAATGGTTCTTCAAACTGTTGTCCCCATTCAACAGCACATCATTTTCAAAGCTTATTACCTCATGCCCAGTTTATTATAATAATTACATCCCTGATCTACCTTATTTCACATTCTCTTCCTTCAAAAACATGTCCTTAAAAATGACTTTGACTGGCTGGTCTCTTTTGAACAATGGCGGACTGTATTTTCCTCACAAACTCATCAGGGTCAATCCTGCCTTTGGATTCTTTCCAACCCTTTCAGATCCCAGTTGAGCTGAAAATTTTCTAATAAATTTGTCTTTTGCTACAGCAAGATCATCTATCATTTTCCTGTCCTTTTTGCTCCAGCTCATTTATGAATTCTGATATTAAAACACTCATGTATAATTTTTTTCAATCTGAGTATAAAATATGTCCATCTGAGAATAGTACCCTGTCTTGGAAGCATGTTCTTCTTGGGGGAAAGAGGCTGGAAAGGGATTTACTGGGAGTTTGAGATTTGCAGATACTAACTACTATATATAAAATAAAGAACAAGTTTTTACTGTGTAGCACGGGGAGCTATACTGAGTATCTTGGAACAACCTATAATGAAAAAGAAAATGAGAAGGAATATGTGTATGTATATGTGTGACTGAAACATTACGCTGTACACCGGAAACTGACACAGCATTGTAAACTGGCTATACTTCAATAAAAAAAGAAAAAGAAAGAAATACACTCTTCTAGAGATGCTTAAATGTTTTACATAGCTTCTGTGTTCACTTCTAACCTAGCTTGAGGAGAATAACCTGTCATCAATATTATAACCCAATTTTCCTGCTTGCGCTGACAGTGGTAAATATTCACAAGAAATGACTGTATGCCAGTCACTGAGTCATGTGATACACATCACACTATAAGAACTTAATAACCAGGTACTATTATTATTCCTATTTTACACAGATGATTATTGAGTCTTAGAGATGCAAAGTCATTTGTCCAAGTAGCATGGGGACAATTGGAATTCTGAAAGCCTCACCACGCTGGACATACGATGATAGGAAAACAATTTCTTGCCACACGTACTTAACAAGCCATCAAAGGTGTTAGAAGGCCTCTGAGGTGCTGGGCTCAACTTGAGTGCAACTCTGAGCTTGTGCTTAATGTGGGATAAAGTTTTCTGTATTATGTGCTTCACCTTATATGCTTTAATTAAAATGATATATTGAGATTTCACGTCAACCCAAACACTTTAGCAAATTGAATTTCTTTTCCATGAATCTAAGTTAGTGTTGAAGATTTAAGTGTTATGCAGTAGCTCCGATGTTAGATTAACAAAAATAATTCTGTTAATTATAACAAAAGGGGCCATATATTTTCTTCTCCCTCTCTCCCTCCACACTCTTCCTCTCTTTCCCTTTCTCTCTCTTTTTTTATGATTTTACATTCCTCAGAATCCTATAAGTATGGAATATTTTTGGAGCTCAGAAAATGCATCAGTCCTGAGAATTAAACCAAATAACCGGAGAGACTGCCTTTCTTAGGACAAAATATTGTATTATTGCAGTCTGGGGTTAAAGTAGCTAATTACAAGTTATACTTACATGTGGGCACTTGAAGGAGAAAGGGTTCCACTGAGAACCTCTGCTGTGCAGTCAGGAAGCTCAGCCACCTGGACCCACGGGAGCCCTGGGGCCACACCCACATCCATCTGAAGAGACACTGTGAACGTGCTAGCTTTGTGAAAAATGCCTCAGGCCCTTCAGTGTTTTCCTATTTTCCCCAGATATCTCCCCTCAAAAGGGAATTCTTTGTCATAAAATTTCACTTGAGGAAAACAAATATCAAGATCTTCCTGTTAGTGTTTAAGAGCAAAGCTTTATTCCATGTTTAACTTATTTAGCTAATACTGTAGCTAACATTCCATACCCAACACATGTTGTGTGTGTGTGTGTTATCTTCTGAAGGTAAATCATATGATTTATGGAGAACCAGCTGCCTCCTGGATAGTTTACAAAGAACTTGGAAAGAAATGTCCCTGCAATAAGCCTCTTGATCTTGCAAAATTCTGTCCTTAAATCAAGTTCCCGTAGCATCTCACTAAATGCAAATATAAACAGAGGTTAGATGATTTCTTTGAAGTACTTACTATGAGGTTAAAAAAAAAACCTGCTATCGGACAAGGAAGCATTATTTGAATTACATCCTATTTATTTTTGTTTTCATTTCTTTAATGCTTGTGTGGACTCTAGGGTTGATGTTCTAAATGGTGCTTTTGCATGTTTCCATTAGTAGAAATAAGAATACTGGAATCATGATTAACTAAATTGGCTAGTTTTATCATTTTTTCTATCAAATCCGCTTGAAAATAGGAACCGTTTGCAGCTTGCTTTCACTCTGCACTCGGAAGCCTGGGACGACCTTACCTGAAATCAGTGCTCTTGAAATTCCAAGTATATGCAAGCATGTAAAATACTATCAACGAACTGTATAAAATATATTCTATTTCTATGCTGGATTTGCATATTTTAAATTCTGGTAAAATGTATGTAATACAAAATTTACTTTTTTAACCATTTTTTAGTGTATAGTTCTGCGGCATTAAGTATATTCACATTATTGTACAACCATCACCACCATCCATCTTCAAAACATTCTTTATTCTCCAAATAAAACTCAGTTGCATATTAAACACTAACTCCACATTTTCCCTTGCCCCCACCTTCTGGTAACCACCATTTTGCTTTCTGTCTCTATGAATTTGACTACACTGAGTAACTCATGTCAGTTACTATCATGTCATATTTGTCCCATGACTGGCTTATTTCACTTAGTATGATGTCTTCAAGTTCAATTCAGGCTTTAGCAGGTGACACAATTTTCTTTCTTTTTAAGACTGGATAATATTCCATTGGATGTATAGACCACATTTTATTTATTTATCTGGCAGTAGACATTTGAGTCACTGCTACCCTTTGACAAGGAACATAAGTACATAAAGATCTGTTGCACAAAAACTCCACATGTGGGCCACGCTATGGTTAGAATGGTCAGAAGGAATCTATTCCCCAGTTTCCTCAGTTGCATGGTGGACACAGAGTTTCTCACTCTCTCTTTCCATGATTTAGGTCACAGCTTTCATTTCTTGTGGTGACATGTGTGCCTTTTAAATACAAAGTGAATTATACAATGTTTTAAAAGTACATTAAAATAAAAAGAGCACAGTGTTAGTAAAATATTAGAAAGTAGATTATAGAGGAAAAAAGGAGGATTGAAACAAGTCAGTAATCAGTATAAGAGAATTTCAAAGGGAGGCAAGAAAGAATAATATTCAGATAGAATTAAAAAGCAGTTAGAGCAACATAGAGATAATGTCCATATGTAGTCATCTATCTGCCTATGAGCTGGTATTTACAGTCTATTATTATTCCAGTTTTCTGCAGCTTGAACGTTTTGTAATGTTATGAAATAAACTGAAACATGAATTTGACTTGGGTATATTGTCCTTGAGAGCAAGCTGAGTGGTACTGAGCACTACTGTAATTTAACACATGACACCTGAGTCAGTCTACTAAACAGAGAAGAAAAATATGCATAAACTTATTTTTGAGGCTTAATTACATCATCCACTTAAATTATCACATAAAACTAGCAATGCAGAAAAAGCGAAAAAAATTAAAACAATAACATTTACAATAGTATCAAAATGTGTAGTGCTTAGAGATAAATCTGAAAGAGGAAAAACATCCATAGAGTAAAAACTACAAAATATTGCTGAGAGAAATGAAAATGACTTATGTACATGGAGTTCACAGGTCATAAAACTCAATATTAAGATATATCCTCTTCCCAAATCAATTTACAACAATCCTAATCAAAATCCTAGCTGCTTTTTGGTAGGGTTTCTATTTTTTTAAGAAATTGACAAGGTGATTCAAAAATTCACATGAGTATCCAAAGGTCCTAGAATATGAAATCACTTCAAAAGAGATCATATTTAAAGAACTAACACTACCTGGTTTCAAGACTTATTATGGAGTTCCAGCCATCAAGATACTGCAGTACTAGTGTAAAGACAGGAAACTGAGGAAAGAAGCAGCGTGGAGAAACCAGAAATAAATACAAGGACACTGATTTTCAGCAAAGGTTCTAAGGCAATTCATGGCACAAGGATATTTTGAACAAATGATGCTGAAACAATTAGATATCCATATGCAAATGAATGTGAGAGGATTGAAAAGGGGAACTAAGAAGACATTGGTGTGATGGATATGCTCATCATCTCATTCACGGAGTGAGTATTTAATGGGTTTATGCATATATTTCAATTTTTATCCTGTATACTTTATATATTGCAGTGTGTTAGTGTTATATGTTAATTATATATAAATAAAGCTATAAAATGTCCTCAAGATATACACTTAATATACATTTTAGTGCACATAAATGAAAAAGTACATAAAACACAGTAAAGATATAATTTATAAAGTAAAAAACGTATAAATATAAGCAAGAGATGTTACTAGGATGTTTTTTCAGTGCGAGCTGGAATTATCTTACTATTGAGGGGCATTTGTATGTGTAGAAACAGTGAAAAAGATGAAGATTTTTGTCTGGTAGAGAAGAAATTATTTCTATCCAATAGAATAGATAACTTCCAAAGATGACAGCTTCTTGTCCTGTTGAACACTAACCACATTTGTAACTAACCCCAAAATCTTGTATTAACATTGGCTATAAACAGCTTCTTAAATGTTCACTGGGATGTTTTTTAACATGTTCCTGGAACACTCATCACTTAGTGAGTTGAATATTTTTGATATGTGCTTATTTTCATTAAAGTCATAATTTAACCTTTTAGGAAATAATACTTTAACCAATAGAATAACTACATAATACCTGAAATTTGGTCATTTTTAATGTTTCAACTGTAGCGTGACTCCTCACATACATTTAAATTCAGATTTTATGAAGGATACTTAGTATACAGTGAATTACATTAATAATAAAGAAAACAATACTCTGGAAAAGTGTTAAAAACTGGACTGGATTTAGGACCTCATGCTGTGTTCTTTTTGTGTAAAATATCTAAGCTTTCTTTGAACGTTATTTGAATCTGTAGCATACCAGATAGAATTTTATACTTTAGAAACAAGTACATCATTAAAACGCACTGTAATAAAAAATATAAATGGATTTATTTTTTGTCTCAATTTTGATCAGTATGAGGAACGATAATATTTTTATATTATTCTGTTTTACTCTCAAATCGCAATGCAATAACATTTACTTTACACTTTTGGAAAACCTATTTCAAATGCCCAGCTTCCAGCAGGCTTTTTGTTACAAGTTCAACCGTAACATCTTGCCAAAAGCCACAGTCCTAACAGTTTATAAAGCATATTTTCTTTTCTTTAGGCAGATTAATTAAAGTGCAAGTAAACTCCACTTTCTCATGTTTTAAACAAGGACCTTTAGCTTTATACATTTACTGCTAAAAGGCAGGTGTTAAATTGAATTAAACTACTCTCACATAACACACGATGAAAAAAAACTGTTTACTCCTTTATCCTAGCACTTAGAATTTTTATTCAAGGAGTTTATTTATTCAGGCTAGTGTAGTCTAGTGGTTAAGAGTATAAACTATGAAATAAAACTGCATCTGTCAAATATACAACTATAACTACAAAAAAGTCTACAGTTTCCTCAATCTCTAATTTGTATAGTTTATAATAATGATATCTACCAGATAAATGATGAAAATTAAAATGAATTGATGTAATATGTCTAGTTAGATAACTTGAAAACTATCACAATAAGTGTAAGCAAAATACTGGATTATATATGCTACATTATATGTTTATGTATGTGTATGCTATTTATATTTATAGATATATAAATATATGTAGCATATGCATATATGTATGCATGTAGAATACTGTTTGTGTATGTATTGTAACTCATGATGAAGGTGGTATCAAATTAAAGTGCCTATAGGACCCCCAGTACAAAGTTACAGAAACCCCTGGGGGTAAGCAAGCCTTCTAAGAAATTTTGAGATCTTGGGCTTTTGCTTTCCTGGTTGTTTACAGAACTGAGAACAGGATATTTATAAGATTTTCTCCAAATAAAGGGTTGAATACACACAAAGCTCACACCTTCAATGGAATACCTTTTCACAGGCAAGGGAAAGGAGAAATTGACCTAAATCATGGAAAGAAAGAGCAAGAAACTATGTCTCCACCATGGAACTGAGGAAACTGGGGGAGAAATTACTCCTGGCCATTCTGGCCATAGGATGGCTCACATGCGGGATTTTTGTGCAACTTCATGCTACATGATCTGGAAAAACTCAAGCAATAAAATATACAGTTTAAGGTGTCTGAGTTTGGTAGTGCTTCCAGAAGAATATTAGAAACCAATCTTAAGTTCTCTGTGAAGTTCAACTTCCACCCAGAACTAAAAGAATTTCTATGAATAAAGTTTTAAAGACAGTAACAGTTCACAGGTAAAACAACACCACCAGCAATTCAAGATTCACAGGACTGAGGGGAGGGTATAGCTCAAATGGTAGAGTGTGTGCTTGGCATGCACAAGGTCCTGGGTTCAATCACCAATATTCACCAGTATCTCCATTAAAAAATAATAATAAAGAAATAAATAGACCTAATGATCTCCCCCCAAAAATTAAAAAATAAAATTAAAATGAGAATCATAGGACAAACATTAACAAGAGATATCAGGAAGAGATTTAAAAAAGACTTCAAAAGGACAGATTTCCCAGACACTAAATAAGAAAAAAAAGTGTTTATATGTTCAAGAAATAAAAGAGAAACTTAAAAATATAAGCAGATTCAAGAGTCCATAAAGAATGTCCAAGAAGATTTGAAAGTAAGAACTGATTAGAGATTCTTGGAATGAAAAATATAATTATTGTAATTAAAAGTACAATGTAGAATTCTACTTCCAAGTAGGATACAGTATATTGTAGCATTCCAACTGGAACAACTGAAAAAGTGAGCTAAATTTACAAAAATCATATAGTCCTTGGGGAGCTATGACAGCAAGAAATAAATTATTTTTAAATATCAGAGAAGAAAATCTCTTCTAAAATGATCTACAATTTCCATGTATTCCCCACCCCAGCCCCCCTTAGACATTTGCTAATTTCAGGCATCATCTGGATTTCATCTTGATTTAGGAAGAACCCTGGTGGGGTTAAGAGAAACTAGCAAATCTTCTGTTGCTTTCAAGGGACCAGAATATAAATTGTAAAAATATGGCAATTAAGGAATAACTGACTTCCTCACTGGCCACTGGCTGAGTGAGAACCTTCATGGGAGTCAGGAAAGCTGGGTCAAATGTATAGAAAAGGCAGAATGAATCCTGAAGCTTAGATAAGCCAACAGCCACCCAGGGGAGGAGACCTGCTTCAAGCACATAGGTGGTTTTTCATCCAGAAATCTGTCAGATTTTCAAACTGAGTGGTCAGGAGTCTGGAGAGTTGGACTGAACAATTGAATGGAAAAATGGTATTTCTCACATTTTTAGGGCTGAGGAGAGAGAAATCTGTAAATTTTTAATTAGGACCTAGGAAAATCACACACTAAAAAAAGGGGTGAAGCATAAGTTCATTAGTTTTCCCAAAAGTGCCAACAAAGAGCACATCTCAATACTTGACTGTTTTGAGACTCCTCACTCTCTCCAAGCCCCCTTGCTGGTTGATCAGGGATCGTCTATACACAGAGTCCAACATACAGCCTAGCGTGTCTCGACATAAAGAGGCAAGAACCTATTGCTGATAAGTCAGGTAAAATACAAATAGCCGAAGCAGACCCACAGGTGACTCAGGTTATATGTAGCAGACAAGGATTTTAAAATAATTATAATCAATATGTTCATCAAAATATGTAAAAATGGACAAAAAATGAATACACTGATCAGTACAAAAGAGAATTTAATTATACAAAAATAATCAAATAGATAATCGTGAAAAGAAGAGGTAAAGAGCAGTGTCTGACAAGGATGAATTAACTAGTACTAAACTTGACCTCCTTCTCTAAACAACTAGAAAATTGGACGAAACATGTATTTTCAAACACTGGGCAGATGGAAAGCCAAAGATCCCCTAACTTCTGCCTGGAGACGGTTTTCAGACTTCAGCTCAAGGAGGGAGAAACCGAGCAGAACAAGGCAATTTCACTGAGTTGAGGAAACAGAGTTTGCAGTTTGGAAAGCCTGAGCTAGCTGGATTTTCAGGAAAGAACACTGAAAGAAGAGAGGGGCATACAGAAAAAAAATGTTCAGACATATAGATAGGTTCCCCTTGAGAAGCCTACTGAATACAAAGGCATAATGCCTCGGGAGAAACATCACGTAGCTCCTCAAAGGGTGCCTGGGGACCGGTAAACTGAACAATTTGGGAATTGTTTTCAGAGCTGAAAAACTTTTGAGTACTAATTAACACTTAAAATATGCTGGAACTAAGAACTACAAAATCCAAGAACATTTATTATGTAGGACAATTGTGCACATGCTTAATGAGCTGTAGATAATAAAATGGGTAAGGAAGTTTTAAAAAGGTACTTTAAAACAAAGTCCAGTTAAGCTCCCCATTAGAATATGTGGGCCCTATAAACAGGGACTTTGTCTTATTTTCTTGCTGAATCATCAAAAACTTCAATATTGCTTTGTACAAAGTAATCACTTAGAAATTATTTGTTAACGAAGCACAAATAATTGTGCTGTGTTAATTGATTCAGTATATGTATTCAGTGATGTTCGGTAACATGATGGATTTTCCTGGTCTCCATTATCAAATTCCTTAAGAGATTTTCAACTTTATTTTCAGAAAAATTAAGTGATTTACTCAGGTCACACAGATAGTAATTAAAAACCAAGTTTCAAATTCATGCCTCCTGAAATTTTACCCAGAAATGTTTTACCACATTACACTTTCATACAAGATTACAATCTATGTACATTTATCAATCAGCCCAATGCAAACAACTGGTTCACCTAGCAGACACACCCAGATCAAAATGGTATTTTTCAGCCTGTCAGTATATTAATTAAGGAACCCATGAAAACCTGTTCAAAATTAGGCATATGATTGCACGTGATGATGATTGGCTAACACTCTTGCATTTTCCATATATCCTATAGAAATAAACATTAATTTTCTTTTCAACTTGCCTGTATAAATGTGTGTTCCACTATTGAGTTAGCAAAATGTGCTTATATTTTACTTGATAGGCAGTTACGCATTTTTATGTAGTAAATTATTGTTGACAGTTTCCTCTAATTAGGACATCAGCTGAATTTGTCCATTTGTTATTCATTAAGAAAGCACATGTGATAAACTTAATTTTAAAAATTAAAAAATATGTTCATTTTTTTCAGCAAATTATTACTGATTATTATTATTATTAATTCTATAGTCTGGTATACCTTGATAAATGGAATTGTCATTTTTCATAGCAAAATTAATTCAAATATTTAAAAATTTATATACCACTTATCAGAAAAAAAAAGCCAAATTACATTTTGATTAGATGCATTTAAACGAATCATATAATCAAAGTTGAGAACCACCATACATATTGCTGCCAAATGACTTTAAGAAAGACACACACATAAGTAAACTAGGAAAAATGGCTCAATGCAGTTGACTTACCAGCTGTCTCTGACCATTGTGGATGGCTCTGTGTGCAAAGAGGCACTGTGTTCTCTTTCCACAATGATACCTTCTCCAGATAACTGCCCTAATGTATCTCAAGACATTCTTTTCTCTCTACTCTTTTTTTTTCCCTATTTCTAAAAATATTGTACATATTTAAGGTTTCTGTATTGCTCACATGGTTTATTGCAATGAACAGCAACATTATTTGTTTTGCCTTTAATGTTTGATTTAATAATTTACTATCTGTACAACTACTCGAGTTAACTTCTTAACGTTTATACTGTTGTTCCACTGTACACATATTTCAACAGTCTTCCATTTCCTGTAGATGGGAAGTCCAGACTTCTGGGTCACGCAAATCAGATGCGTCAAATGTCACTTATTTCCTCCTCTCTCTGCTCTGTCTATTCTCCATTACATTTACTCTACCCTTCCACTACAGTTTTCCTGGATTTCTTAGAATAGATTATTTAATCCTGCAAGATGTAATTTTAGCTAAGCATGAAAACTAGTGACCTGAGGTGCTTGTCTGTATTTCTCTCTACTACCCTAAGAGTTATTCAGGGTTAATGAGATATGTTGTTTATTTATGCCCAGAAATGCGTTTAATGAGCAGTCTACAAGAAGCACTCAGTGAAAGGCTTTTTTTGATTAAGTAATGTGTGAATAAATATGCAATAAGTTGAGTATATGTGCATAACAGACGTGATCTAAACTTATTTTCATATAATTTTTAAAATAAAAAAGCATACAGAGCAAAGTTTAAGCTGAATAAAATCACCAAAGTAAATCCTCTTATTTTAATCACTGTTTTAATGAATTACTTTATAAGACATTGAACTGAAACAATATTAATTTTTCAAATCATCTTACCAATTTACAAGGTCACTAAGTATAGAAAGGTCTTGCAAATCATATTCTTAGGCAATACTGATTTTTCAAAATTTTCACCAAAACAGTGCAGTATTAAATTCTTCACTCTACTGGCATCCTCAACATAGAACACTTTCCTCAGAGCATCATATATTCAGAACCAGTAAACATGCCACCAATTACGCACATAATATGCGCAAAAAAGCTCATTTTCTTGCATCTTAACAAGTGATTCAGCAAAGGATTGATTATTCCAAGCAATTTCAAGGCTATAGCCAGCCCTAATATCCTTAAAATGAAGTAACTGGAAATTCAGCAACATTTAATTTGGTGATAAGACGATTTAACTTTGAATTCCCTGACTTCCGTGTCTTTAAAATTTCAAGTTTCAATAATGAATTAACAGCATTTGTTTTCTAATAGAGGATAATATTTTTTTAAAAAAGGGAAAAGAAATATCGATACCAATTCAACAGGAGAGATTTTAGATCATGAGTTTCTCGATTCGCACAAGTCCTCCGAAATGGAAATTCCCTGTCTTCCTACTTACAAAAGTATTACAAATGCTTAATTTAAATAACATACGTTTACATAGTTGCCCTTTAGAAATGTTCCACCTCATTTCAAATCTTGTCCAGGATTATATAAACGTATACATTTTAAATATAGATACTTCTGGGAGCCTCCTCTATAACTCTGACCTATAGATTTTTAATATTTAATACATATTTTATTTTAGAAAAGTTTTACATTTGCAGGAAATTTGCAGGGCTGGTTCAGCCAGTTCTCTTACCCTGACCCTGTCTGAGAACACACTGATGAGGGGGATGGCGGCCTCACCAAGCCTGGTGCTGGTTCTGCTCTTCAGAGTAGGGCTGTGGGTAGGAGAGGGAGTCAGAAGGCTGGGCCTGGTAATAGCAACGGGGGTGACAGATCCCCAAAGTAACAGAGGCTTAACTGCCAGGAGCCGTGGTCCCACATTTATCATCACAAACACAAGGTCACAGGGGCTGCCATGGGGCTGCCCCTGCTGAGAGTTCTGGAGACGGTTGAGAGAACATGGTATTCTGTGTCCAGGGCAAAACACATGAAGCAAATGAAGATGCTGCTTAACATCTGCAAGGAGAAGGAAGCACAAACCTAGGAGCAAACACTTTAGAGCAGTGGCCCTAATAATAAGTCCCAATCCTGTTTTCACTCCCTTAGCTTGGGCCAATATGCAGATTTGGAGTTCATTGACTATGAAGTTAGCCAGCTACCAAGTGGAACAGCATCACCGCACTGCAGCAAGTGTATCTTATAAATACTACACTGGCCCTGCCCCAAAGAAAACTACAGTCATTTATTTGGCTGAATTTATTGTGGGGACAGGGAAACACCAGGATGTTATGAGGCTGTTGCACAAGGGGTCTGAGTTGTTATTGACAAGCAG
Source organism: Camelus bactrianus (assembly GCF_048773025.1). Lineage (NCBI taxonomy): Eukaryota > Metazoa > Chordata > Mammalia > Artiodactyla > Camelidae > Camelus > Camelus bactrianus. The sequence goes on from NC_133542.1 coordinate 94,801,773, forward strand.
AGACCTGAAGCATCTGCCTCTTAGAGGAGGAATATCTAGGGGCCAAGTAATAAATGGAGCCCCAGATAAAGTCCACTGGTTCGATGACCTACCCACTTGGAAGTTCCCTGGGCCCCAAATATATAATCCTCATGTTGGGTCCTTGGCATGTTGTCTAAGAGCTGTCCTAGTGAGGAAGGCCAAGCAGACACCTTTGAATCTATTCCTCCCACCAGCCAAGATAGTAAATAAAAACAACATTGCATCCCAGAGTGGAAGGAAATGAAGATGGTGGGCATTAGGTACCACCTTTAAAGATCTGAATGGTGTGAAGATGGTTGTCCTTATCATATTTGCATTTATTGAATGAGTCTGGCTTCTGTAGAAACCAGAAGGATCCAGGAGGATGGCTTCTCAACCAACTGGCCATCCAAATCACAGCTACCCTACTTGGCACAGTACTGTTGCTCACACAGATTATTAGCACCTCTGGTATATGATATGTGCCATCGATATGATAAATGTACTGCTTTCTAATTAGGAGAGAGAATCAGACACAGTTTCCATTGTGTTGAATGGACAAAGATATTGACCCACAGTTTTGAAACGAGGGTTATGCTAAATCTCTTACCCTCTGTCATGCATAATATACTCACAAATGATCTAAACCACTTACATATCCTGAGAAACATTAGAACATAACATTAAATAACAAACCAATCACATCATGCTTATTGGCTGGGATTAAGCAAGAGGTGCCTTAGTGCGCTGGATGCCGTGATGCCAGATGAGGGCATGAACCCTACAAAGTTTCAGGGACTTGCCACATCAGCAAAAATCTTTAGGGGGCAGGTGGTTAGAGGCATAACAGAACAACCCCTCCAAAGTGGAAAAATAAACAACTGCATCCCTAAGTTTCTAAATGTTGAATGACACTTGATACATATTTTTTCACTAAAGACTTAGAAAAAAAAATCCTTGTACTTACAGTTATACCAAAGGCAGTATAAATCTAAATCTGATCTAAAAATGAATATATATGGAATCCACTAGTTCATTTACTTGCTCAATGAGATGTCCTGATTTGGATACCCAAATAAATAGATACTATAATTAACTCGTATAAAATGAACTTGATTTGATTAGGGACATTATTTTCCTGATTTTAAGTTTTATTCCAAAATTAAATTGACCTACTCTGATGTTTGTTGGCCTGATTGTCATAGAAACTCGTTTTGCAATTTATTTGAATCGCATTGTGTTTGGATATCATCATTTACTGCTTTTCAAATTAATTTAACCAATGGAACTGGTTTTCCAAGGGAAACATGTTCCGATCATTACAGAAAATTGATGAAAGCAGGTTTGCTCTTATTAAAGTAAGGGTAGAAATTAGTTTTCCCCTGGGGACTTGGGCATCCCTGGGCAATCCTAAAGCTCCTCAGGCACTGGTCAGGTTCAGTGACCCCATTTTTGTTTAAATGAAGAAACCTTCTTCATGAGAGCAACATAATGGATACTGGCAGGACTAGGCATGGAGGCTGGATTCTTGCCTTTTAATTCTAGTATTTACATTTTATTAGACTTGTCAGGTACTAAAGACTTCAAGGTGATGAAAGTTTGAGGGGAAAAAAGTCAGTATTTCCAATAAATATTTCAAAATAATTCACTTAAAATGTATTTATGGCTATAAGTGTCATCCCACACCTGTGATTCTGGTCCCTATAAATACTTTCTAATATAGCAGTCAACCCCATAAAAGTTGTTTCCATTAGTATTTATTTTACTGTGCTGCACTTAACCCTCTACTTTTCCATCATCATCTGTAGTATAAACTTAAACAACATGAAAACTATTACTTCATATTTTACCTAGCATAGAAATTGGGACTTACTTAGAGCACAAATAAATATTTGTTTAATCCATTAATTAATTGTATAATTTGTCATTTCTTTTTATCTGGTATAAATTGAAGGGATATTGACAAGGAAAGCAATCATTATTTTTTAGTTTTTTGTTTAATTCAATATTTGAAAAATTTGAAAGAATTTTTATTTTATAGAGTCTCAATTTCATAGGGCAGTTAATCTGTCCCTCTATTCCAGCCATATCATGAGCCAAACTCTATTTTCAAACATAGTTTACGAGTACAAAGCCTTCCGTGTAAAATGCATTTTCTGAATAAATCTGAGCAGCGATGAGGCATAATTACTTTGTATTCACAATGGCTATTGGAAGCTGAACACAAAAGCAGTACATAAAAATATAGTGAATAAGCAGGTTCGATTAAATTTGTTGGCCTAAAGAAAAGATGTAATCTCATTACTGGTTATACACTAAGATGTGGGCATGTGTTTTGTATTTGAGTATGTGTAAATATTAGTTAATGTGTATGAGTAAGACTAGATTAAAATAATGTTCAGGAGAATATTGAAACAGAAGTAAGAGGGATAAGTAAACTTCCATGTTGGTCAGCATTGATTATCACAGAAAGATGTGGCCAATATTGTCCTAATCATGTCCGGAATCAGAGTACACTCTTCTACAAGGTAGTTCTGTCTCTTGTTCTCCCACAACTTTCTTTGTTCAAGATCAGTGAATGTGTGAATTACCTTTGTAATTATATAAGTACAATCAAAACTGAGTTCTTTAGTTAGTAGTTCTTGCCAATAAGTCAATTCTGTTTTTATTTACAGCTTTGTTTTTGGTTCTTTTTGGAAAAAAACCCTTTCACTGAAATTTCAAATGCATGAATAATTATAGCATGGATAAAAAATAGTTTTGTATACAATCATGACCTAACCTGTTTCTTGCATTTAGAACAATGGAGTCCCATGGTCTTAAAATGAATATTAGTTTGAGCTAAATAGCACTGTTTCTTTTTTCAAAATACCAGCATTCTTCCAATAAATTTCAATATGCATAGTGAAGTTAACCGTAATAAAAACCACAGCCTGAAGGATTTAAAGAAGATTATTTTCAAGCAATTCTAGGCTATAAATCTGAGATCAAAGTGTAAGCAGGGTTGCTTTCTTGAATCTTCTGTCTTTGGTTTATCAGTGGCTGTCTTCTTTGTGTCTCCCCATGGTCTTTCCCCATTGAGCATGTCTGTGTCCTAATATATTTTCTAAGTTGAAGTATAGTTGATTTACAGTATTGTGCTAGTTTCAAGTGTACAGCATAGTAATTAATTTATACATTAATGTATATATTCCTTTCATATTCTTTTTCATTAAAGCTCACTACAAGGTGTTGAATATCATTCCCTGTACTATAAAGTAGGACCTTGTTGTTTATCTATTTTATATATAGTAGTTGTGGTATACACACATACAATGGAATACTACTCAGTCATAAAAAAGAATAAAATGATGCCATTTGCAGCAACAAAGATGGGCCCGAGAATGGTCATACTAAGTGAAGTCAAAAAGAGGAAGAAAAATACCATATAATATTACTTATATGTGAAATCTAAAAAAAAAAAAAAAGACACAAATGAACTTACAAAACAGAAACAGACTATCACAGACATAGAAAACAAATATGGTTACCCTGAGGAGAAAATGGGTGGGGAGGGATAAATCGGGAGTCCAAGATTTGTACATACCAATTTCTTCTTATAAGGACTCCACTCATATTGAATAAGGGTCTACTCTAAGAACTTCATTTTACCTTTTTAAAGACCTATCTCCAAACACAGACACATTCTAAGGTAATGAAGGTTAGGAATTGAACATCTGAATTTCCAAGTTGATTGGGGGCAGGGGAAGAGGGACAATTTCAGTTTATAACAAGAGATCAAATATCTTCAACACCCTGTCAAAGTCAGAAGATGGCAGAGCCACATTGAGCCACAAATCTTTGCAACATTGCCTCTTGGTGATCACTAAAATATAGGTAGAGGCATTCAAATGAAGAGAAAAATAAGCTATCATTTATTTCCAAGCACACGCACTGGGGATATTTCTTCCAATTAATTACTAATAGTTTGTGCCTTAGCGTATGCAGTTTCTATTTTTCCACACAGGGAAAAAAAATGCTAAAACAAAAGAAATTTTCTATGCATTCCAAAATAGGCCAGTGCTCCAGAAGACTTGCTCTATTGAATTCTGGCTCTGATGTAGTAATTCAGGTAATTATGCAAATCTCAGTTTGTCGTTCTGCTAAAGCACTTTTTAAAAAATTTTACTATGACAAGTCCATTTGTTTGTTGGTTTTTTTTTTTTTTACTAAATTTTAAAACTTCATATCTAGATTGTAAACTGTAGCAGGATTTGTACACATTATAATCACATATGTATTTTTGTTTTGGTTTGTTTTTTTTCCAAATCTGTTGTCATATTGGGTGTTTTTCCTTTTTGTTTTTGTTTTTACCCAGTTGTCTAATTTACCATCACCTGAGAACCACTGAGTATTTCAGGGATTTATATTTGAGTATTTTCAAGAACTGCAAAGGGTCTGAGTTTTTACTTTACTTGTAAGATAACATGTTCACTTATTTCATGAATTGCTGACAAGAGACATGAGATTCCCGTATGAGAGATAAAGAAAATTACTGCTCACTACACAGCAAACAGCATTCACCTTGCATTCACGTGGCTCTCCATGTGTCCTTAGTCCCATAGCAGACTCAAGTGGACATATGTGGGAACTGTGCAGACAGTGGATTTGTGTCACAACTGAAGAACCTAGTGCAGCTTATGGACTTTGATAACAGGCTTTGATAAATCTGCCTGATCTTTCCCCTGGAGGGAAATACAAGAGAAAACTCAGATCTGCCCTTTGGTCTGGAAAATAACACTATTTCTATCACTCAGGTTTTCACTATTCAATCGTTTCAAAAAATATATAATTTTTTAATATTTTTTTATTTTTTATTTTTTATTGAAGTGCAGGCAGTTACAATGTGTCAATTTCTGGTGTACAGCACAATGTCCCAGTCATGCATGTACATACATATATTCATTTTCATATTCTTTTTCATTAAAATTTATTACAAGATACTGAACATAGTTCCCTGTGCTATACAAAAGTAACTTTTTTAAATCTATTTTTATATATAGTGTTTAATACTTGTAAATCTCATACTCTCAAATTTATCCCTTCACACCCTCTTTTCCCGGTATCCATAAGATTATTCACTATGTCTGCGAGTCTGTTTCTGTTTTGTAGATGAGTTCATAGTGCCCTTTTTTTTTTAGATTCCACATATGAGTGATATATAGTATTCATCTTTCTCTTTCTGGCTTACTTTACTTAGAATGATGATGTCTAGCTCCACCCATGTTACTGCAAATGGCATTATTTTGTCCTTTTTTATAGCAGAGTAGTTCTTGAAAAGATAGTGTGGAAGGAAAGTGGTCAGTGCCTCTGCTTGCAAGATGTACATCAATGCAAGGAAACCATAGAGAACTGCGGCCCGATGTGGAGAAGCTTAAATTAATAAAAGCTATCTTGTAACTGCTCATCAACAGTCATACATTGGTATTTGTCCATTCTGAGTAAATTTGGTTCATAAATTAAATAACTTGTCCTTCATTTAATGCTTCATTTAGTCCAGTTCAGAATGATTTGAAAACAAGGTCATTTCTGAAGTATTCAACCAAAGAAGTAATATGTTACAACTCGAGTAATTGTTATAAAAAGGATATTTTATTCATGTACACTCCTATATACAAAGCAAGCAGGAGTTTCTCCATATTTCATTACTTGTGTGTGCAGTTGATGCATCATGTAATTCAACTCTTCATCTGAAAGGCAGTATTTGGATAAGGTCTTATGTGAACCATTTCTGCACAAATGGAGTTTTTACGTTTAGTTAGAACACGCTATCAAATCTCCATTTATTGATGATGTGCATCCTTATTTTGCCTATTTAGCAATTGGCTGTCATTTGTAACTAACCAAATATTTGGGAAAGAAAACTACTGTTTTCCCTCTTTCTGTATACACATACTCTACTTTCATGTTGATTTCATAATGGGGTGTCTGTATGCCATGCAGTTAGATGCTTTCAACAGACTGGGTTTTTACTTAAAGCTTGTGAGGTCAGCAAGGTAATTGCTGTAATTTCGTTGACCAAAGGATCCAACTAATTGAACAACGATGAATGATGCAATATCCCATTATTGGATGAAATTACTTAGGCTGGAAAAGTATAGTTTTGGTTTCTGGTTTTCATTTGTTTGTTTGTTTTGGGAGGCCTTATAAAACTCTTTTATACCGATGGGAGAAAATTTGTTAGTATTCACTGCTGGTCTGTGGTAACGTGTGATTTTTTTCAAGTTCTGAAAAAAAAAATCTAGCTGGTTGTAATTAATAGGTCTCAATTCTTTATCTGCCTCCAACTCAACCAGAAGGTAATATTATATGTTGACTGAGCCATATGTCAATGTGCTGCATGGGCAATTCTGTTTTTTTTTTTTTTTTTAATATAAAAGTAGCTGATTCTGCATGAAACTTTGTTCTGTAGGTAACTCTTTCAACAGTACTTCCAAATATTTCCTCCCATCCTTCTTACTTTATACAGCAATTTACAGATTGTGGAAGTTTTTTTATTATTACAAACCTATCCTCCTAAATATATTACACATTTGTATTATAGGCCACTTGGCTTTCATAAATTTAAATCCCATAGAGAAGAAAATAAGTAGTTTTAAATTTCCCAATTTCTCTGAAAGTTCAGTTTATATTTTAAATTATTGTGACTCAACCCAATGCTATAACTTTGAGCTCAAATCTGCTGGGTTACCCAGAAGCAGAAATGTTACAATCTTTATGTGTTTTATCACATAGATTTTTATCACTTTAATATGATAATGGGCCATTCTCCACTCAACTGCTGCCAAAGCGTGACATTTTTACAGTCCCCATTACCTCTGCAGTACACTTAAATTTGATTTATAGGTACTGTTTTATGGCATGTTTGTCCTTAGGAGGCACTGAGCAATAAGATAAAGAATATTAATGTGATTGGCTTTCAGAATTAGTAAATATCTTGGTTGTCGTAGTCTGGAGATGCAACACTGACAGCAACAGCCAAAATATCAAGTTGCAAAGAGAGAGAAAACCATCATTTTGCTTATTCAGAAATGTAAAAAATAGAGGCTAACACAGAAACAGCTGGGGAAAAATGAATGAATTATAAGCAACATTTTTAAGGGAAAAAGGAAGAATGTAAAGTGTAATTATATAAATGACAGAATTCATGTATTTATAATAAATATGATATATATGTGTATGGGAAAAATCAAGAAATGAAAACCATATATGATTTGAAACTATGTAGGGTTTAGAATAATTTGGAGTGACAGCTGCCAGAGAAATGGAAGATGAGATGAGTCCACTGAGGGGGAAAAAGCCACTTTTTTAAGTCAGTGTTTTAGCCCTCGCACCCTCCTTCTTTCATGTTCCCCTGCTTTGTATTCATTTCCATGTCTGGTTGCTTATTGGGTTTTATCTTTACATTGCATGTTGGCAGACTTAAAGGTGAGCTGTGTATTACTGTCTGACACTTGAATGAAATGCTTGTGGTTTAGACTTTCATTTTTTCCACATGGATTCTGTACGTAAGCTGCGTGTTTCCTGTAGTGAATTGTTAAAGGTTATTTTTCATTCATTCAACTTGACTGATAATCATTGGTTTCATCTTCCTAGTGAGTATGTTTAGGCATCTAATAGATACTTCTTATTTGTACTATGTCCATTTATTCAATTGTCCACTGTCCTTTAAAGGTGAATAACAATCCAATTATATTTATCAATTCACTGTAACAAGTAAATAGTGTTAAACACAATATTTTATAGTTCCTTCTATTCACAATTGTCAGTTCTTCCCAGAATTTATTTATTTTTATGTATTTCTTATTGAGCTGTATTTAGTTTACAATGGTATCTTAATTTCTGGTGTAGAGCATAATGATTCAGTTGTACATATATATGTGTGTATATGTATATATATTCCTTTTCATATTCTTTTTCATTATAGGCTACTACAAAGTATTGAATATAATTCCCTGTGCTATACAATAGGACTTTGACATTTATCTATTTTGTATGTAGTAGTTAGTATCTGCAAATCCCAAACTCCCAATTTAACCCACACTCCCACTTCCCCGCTGATAACCATAAATTTGTTTTCTGTGTATGTGAGTCTGTCTCTGTTTTATAAGTAAGTTCATTTGTGTCATTTTTTTAAGATTCCACATATAAGTAATACCACGTGGTATTCTTTTCTTTCTCTTTCTGGCTTACTTCACTCAGTATGACAACCTCCAAGTCCATCTATGTTGCTGCAAATGGCATCATTTTAGTCTTTTTTTGGTGGCTGAGTAGTATCCTTTATGTGTATGTGTGTATATATATATACATACACCACAACTTCTTTATCCCACAGTTACTGGTGAACAATATTTAGAACTCCTGGGAGAATTGAGTCTTTGCATTCAGAGTGTGCATCTTGTTACATTCACCAAGGGTGAGTGACAAAGAAAAGTGAAAGCATAACATGGGTTACAGTAAACTCACGAGCAGTTGATCATTGTTTTCCATTTTAGCAGTGATTTCAACATCAGTTTTTATCTTGCTCTTAATCTATAATGAGAAGACATCACATATATCTGAATATCTTTTTGCTAATTTAAAGTATAATTTATAGAGAAGAGCCCCGTCCCTTGAAAAATACAGCATCTATTTAACAAGATGATAGATATAGATATATGTAAATATATACCTATATTACTATATATAAATATATGTACACAGTACCACAGGTCTGTGGCAACATGCTAATATTTCTATGTATATAGATACAGACAGACAGATCTGTATCTTTATCTGTAGCTATCTGTATCTATATATAAAAAGAGAGAGTCAAACAGATAGAAAAAGAGAGACAGACATCAATATATAGAGATAGGTAGATTTTGATCCATATGGATATAGTTATGTTTTAATTTTAATTATATTTTATCTCTGTGATGGCATAATTAGTTTTCCCAAATAAGACTAACACCATAAATATAAAAACATGTCTAATTTGCTTACTACTACATTTAAGTGCTTAGCATGTTGCCTCGAATTTATGGACTGTCAACGAACGCCTGATACCTGAGTAAGTGAATGAATGAATGCACATATGTATGATCACTAGTATATGAAATAGCTTTAGAAAAAACAAATCAAAGACAGAGACAGAGAACATGGTTTACTACATCTTTCGGTGCCTCTAAATGGAAAGTCTCATTTAAAAAATCTGTTTTAGAAATTAGAAATCCATCTATGTAAAGTTTTGTTTCTGGTAAACAGTGTGCATGGGTGTGAATAACTGTATGCGGGTGTGTGTGTGTGTGTATTTGTGTGTGTATGTGTGTGTACCCATTGTGTAGCCCTGAAGAATAAATGTCTATTTAAACACAAGATATACATTATAGGTATACAATGTATGTGTGTGTGTGTGTGTGTATTCATTTAACTTTTTGGCTTCATTTCTGCACAACAAAACCAACCATGTCTTGCTCAAAGCAAATTTGAGATTCAAATAGAAAATTTCCACCAGCTTATCTTCTCTATCTGTGTGACCTCCCCTCCTCCGGCCCCAATTCAGGCTCCTTTTCTACCTTTACATCTAGATGCTTACATTTTCTATTTTTCTGTTTATATATGAGGTTATTGTCAGTGGCTTCAAGTCATTTTTTGAAATTGCTTCTGGCATACATAAAAAGGGTTAAATATTCAAGCACAACAAATAAATGCTCTCTTGTTGCAGTTACATTTTACCTGCAGTATTATTGGAAATTACCAAGTGAAACATTACAAAATATACACTGTTAGATTGCTAGGCCCTTCCTTCTACTCTGAATCTGTTTAGCTCCTATTGCCAATAATTCATAACATAAAATAACTGGAAGTACTTTCATACCAACAACTTATATTGTTTTAATTTTAAAGTTTCCTGGAGTTCCTGTCTTTGATTAAAACATAACCTACCCCTCCCCTCTTTGAGTACCACTGAAATGCACTGTCTAGAAACTGTGCGGAGTAAGAGAACCCTTCATAGTTAGTGTTTGCATGAGAGACTCGGGTTGTGCCTGTTTTCTTGTGATCTTATAGGTAAGTACTTTCTTTCATTGTCAAATGGGATTTGCATTGTCTAATAAATTATATGGTCACGTTATTTATAACAAGCACTAATTATTTTCTATCCCAATCTATCCACCTTGCATTTTCTTGCTGTTACACACACAGTTTACTTAATTCTTTGTTTTGGGGGGGAAGGTGTTTCTAGTCTTAGTACAATGGTAAATCTTGGATAGTCAAGATTTATCATATTGGGAGTGTATCCTTATAAAATAAAAATTCTCACATGGTTTAAACTCCCAGCATCGTGACACCTAGTATGCTAAACACTAATTAGCAAAACACAACAAAATTCTTCTTTCAAGACTATTTTTTTTCTTAAAGACAAATAAGAACATTCATACTTGATTATGCAAGTAAACTTTTTTCCCGGAACCACGGATCTATGTCTGCCTCAGGGACTCTGAAGTTAGAATGTAGCCATTGATAGCTCTGCCCTTTCTCAGGTCAGGGAAATGACTTTTTCTTATTATTAAAAAATAATGTTATAATTTGAACTAAAATGATTTAAAAGAAATTACAGTTCCAATAAACTTTGGATTATAAAGAACTCAGAGGGGAATAAGGAGATATTTTATCTATAGTCACATGTTCTTGGTATGCCAACCAAATATCCCAGGTCCAGTGGTCAGTTTAATGCCATGAACCGTAACAGTAAGTGGTAGACGTTATGCAAACATTGTCTGTGGAAACATCAAGGGAAGATAATACAGTGAGTAGTAGCCGTCACCTCCAGTAACACTTTCTTCTCAGTTCCCTGCCTTATTTACCATTATACTGTAACATCCTGAATTAACATGTAAGTTCTTTGAGGGAAACACTAAGTCCAGTATTCTTTCTATGCTCTTTGTCTTGTACAAAGTACATAATTAATGTGTTTAATTCACTGAACCCAGATTTCTTATATTCCACCCCCAGAACCCATTGTTCTCTTGTAAGGAGGGAAAACCAGTTACCCAAGTAATACCCAAGTGAGAATGTAGAGGGGTAGTGGAAAATGTATTAATAATTATTAAGAACAAATCGTAGCTATATCTTATAAGTGCTGTATTATTTTATTGCATAAATGATAATAAAATAAACATGAGATTTAGAGTCTGATGACATGGAAATAATTCTAGTCAAATCATTTTAAATTTTTCTCTAGTTTTCTCATTGTAAAAGTAGGGGCAGTAACAATACTCCCCCTGTGTAAATCTTTAAGTTATTATGAGAAATTGTTCTGTAATAATATTCTTGTTAAGTTGGATTTGACTTACAGTTTGCCTAACAACATTATTTTCTCCTGGAACATTTGCGTTTTAAAAAGAAGTTACCTGTAGCAAGCATTGCTTAATTGAAAACCACAAATCACTAGACACTTTGTGAAAGACATACACCTTTTTATGTATTTCCATACGGCCAGTATTGTAGCAATGATACCACATCATTTGTCTTGTCACACTCCTGCTTAAAAGCTGCTTAAAAAATAATTATACTTTTCCCTAGACTTAAGCCCTGTTATAACCTTAAGGTGCTCTAAAACAGTGGGCCTCAAGCCGTCAGTTTACTGAGTCATCAAGAGAGAATGTTAAAACTCAAACTGCTGCCCTCGTTCACCCTGCAGGGTCTGATTCCATAGCTCTGAATAGGGCCCAGCTATTCTATCTCATTTTCAGCAGTTCTCAGGAGGCGCTGATACTCCTGGTCTGGGAATTACACTTTGAGAATCACTGATCTCAGGTAAATATAATCACCTTGATAAATTAATGAGAGACAAGTATTAATTGCCAGTATTAACATTTTAATACAGTATTTTAAGAATTTTTAGTATATTACATCAGTGAACCTTCATAACATGTTTATGAAATATGCATGTAATGTTCCTACACTTAACTAACTGTCCTAATTTTACCTAGCTAGTAAATGCCAATGCTAATATTGGAACCTGGCCACTCTGGCTCCAGAATCTATTCAGAGCACAAGAACCCATGTGCTTTCTCACAACATTAAGCTGCTTAGCATGCTTCAGAATGGTCTCTGTGAGTAAATTTCCCACTGAAGCTTTCAGCCATGTGCTATTTCTCTTCTCTCCAATATCTCTAGCTCAGCTTTGCCCCTGGTTTTCAAATTATCCCTAAGAATCGATCTCTTCTCATTCTTTGATTGACTCCACTACCTGCCTAGGGCAGTGGATTTTAAGTCACATATTAAACATGACTGTGATCAGAAAATGATTAATTCCCAAGCATACCTCTGGTCTTCATTTCTGTCACATTTTATTTCAGTGATTCCCAGTAATACTTCTGACCTCATATTCTGTTTTTCAACTCGATGTCCTTTTTGCTTGTGATTTCAGGACTTCTTCTCCAAAGCACCATGCTGCTTGATGGTCTGTGCTTCCACTTAATCTAACTGATGAACTGCTGCTTCACTCTATGCTGTAAATCCTGTGTCCTCCCCTCCATAAAGCCTGAGCCTTCTCTCTCAGGCAGTTATTTGCTGCTTCTCTATTCACGTTGCAGATTCTAGAAGCCAAGGACTAATGTCAGAGCACTGTAGCAGAGAAGTTTCATAGAAGAGATTTGGTATCAAACTGGAAAGTATAAAAACAGACATGATAAAGGGTCTCCAGATTCCATGGCCTTCAACATTTGCTATGTTTCCTTTTATTAAAAATTCTCTTCTCCACTTGCTTTACTTTTGAAACTCCCCCTCACTGCATCCGAACTTTGATAAACCACAAATCTTGCCAAAATTAAATCAATAATTTTTTTCAAGTTCCTGAAGGGACTATTCTGTCACTTATCAGGATGGCATCAGGTGTCAGAGACACCAAGCAGGAGGCATAAAAAACTGGAATATAGGCCAAATGTCCAAACATTTCAACCACAAATTTTCCAGCAGTGAAAAATGAAAACTGCCAACTGAGCTTTAAAACCAGAACAGGTACCCCTCCCTTCTCCTCATCCTATAAAAGTCCAACCTTGCTTCCTCTCAGCATTACTTTCTGAGGACATGTATGAGTTACTGGACACTCCTCTCTGCCCCCTTAAATAAACACTCAGCACATACACACATAATCATTTAACTTTTAAAAAATGGTGAAGCTACTAATTAGATCATTTTCTTGAAATAAACTCATGCAACTTGTTTCTTGGGAAGAATTGAACATGTCTCAGTTAGCTTTCATCTCTTCCTTTCTGTCTCTTTTAGCAAAGAAACACTTTCCCATAACCAGCACTGATCCTTCCTGTCTTGCCCAGACATGCACAGATTCTTCGTTGTCATTGGTTGGAAATTTATCACATGCTAATTTCTAATCCCATCACTGCACAGGCAAACACAAGGAGATGCAGAGGAGCACAGGGTTGTCCAAATAAAACTCGGAAGGAGGCAGCTTTAACAAGCAGGAGGAGGAATCAGACTTGCTGCAACAACACTCATCTGCACTTCCCAGTTCCCCCCAGGACAATCCCATCTCTCCCTGTCTTCAGTGACTGTGAATATCTACGCATTTGAATAATTTCAGAATCTACTTGTGAGGTGGTCATTATCCTCCTGAATTACACATTTCAGTTTCCAATTTGAACACATTATTTTATTGAAGTATAATTGATTTACAGTGCTGTTAGTTTCAGGTATACTGCAAAGTGATTATATATATTATATTATTTTCCATTATAAGTTATTACAAGATATTGAATATAGTTCCCTGTGCTATACAGTAGGTCCTTATCGTTTATTGCTTTATGTATAGTAGTGTGTATCTGCTCATCTCAAACTCCTAATTTATCCCTTCCCCACCCTTCCCTGTTGGTAATCATAAGTTTGTCTTCTATGTCTGTGAGTCTGCTTCCATTTTGTAAGTATGTTTATTTGTATCATTTTTTAAGTTCCACATGTAAATGATATTGTATGATGTGTGTCTTTCTCTGTTTGACTTACTTCACTTAAAATGATGACCTCCAGGTCCATCCATGTTGTTGCAAATGGTGTTATTTCATTCTTTTTTGTGATTGAGTGGTATTCCATTGTGTACATGTACCAAATCTTTTTTATCTATTCATTTGTCAAGGGACATTTAGTTTGGTTCCATGTCTTGGCTGTTTTCTTTAATGGTTCTGAATCTGTGATTTATTAGATAGCATGGAAATAACAGGTTTAGGTTATTTTACAAAAAGAGCTCAAGCCGCTCTTACGCAGCAACTGGGCATTCTAGGGGCAGAATTTCTTCAGACCACTGCACCAGGACACAAAGGCTCTCAGCTACACAAAGTCAGTAAGGAAGGGCCCACAGACCAGTTTTTGGTAAGACAGAAAACAGAGAAATCTGCATACTCAGTAATGTGCCCACAATGACTATAACGCAACCGTTAGGGGATAAGAATGTATTTATAGGAAGCAAACCAAAGCCATTAACATTCAGGTGTGTGTACCTTTTGGAATTAGTTTGCTCCTGATAGACGCACAGGAGTAGGTTTGCTGGATCGTATTGTAACTCTTCATAGGAACCCGTTCTTCATTGACAGTGCAGCCAAGGGCAGTGAATCAGGAAATATCAAACTTATCATGTCCAAAACTGAACTTAAACATTTCTCTTTCAAGAGTGTTCTTCCTTACAACTTATACTTGTTAAGGGAGTTATTCTAGGGGTTCAGCTAAACCTTGGGTGTCATCATAATTCCCTCTTCACTGTCCCTCAGCCATCAATCCGCCATACTATCTGCATAGACAGTGAGTCCTTCACACATCTCCACTATCATGCTTCAGCCCTTGATCATTTCTGACCTGGCGTCTTACAGGAATCCTTTCATCAGTTTACCTGCTTACATACAAATATAACTTTACCTTTACCCTACTTCTCATTTACTGTAGTGAATGTCCACTCCCCCTCCCTCGGTCCCCTTTGGACATAGCCTGCATTCTGGCCATATTTGTCTCTTTAGGATTCCCTGAGTGTCTTGTGCCCTTTGACAAATTATGCCCATTATGCGACATTCCCACTGCTTGGCCTACTTTACAGTCACATTCTCTGCTGGCAAGATACTAATTACCCTTCAGGACTCGGCGTTAATGTCACCTTTCTCTGAAATCTTTCCTAGTACCCTTGGCAAGATGAGCGTTTTCTTTACCTGTGTTCTGAGAGTGATCTGTACATACATCTACCATGGAACCTATCAGAACACATCACACTGGCTTGTTTAGGCCCCCTCTCCCTGTTTGACTGCTCTGCTATTCTCTGAGGTCCTGTCATGCATAAACTATGCACTGTTTGACTTTTTCTCCTCAGGGATAAGCAGATAGCTTCAGATATAGTAAGCTCTAAATTAACGTCTAACATCTTTTTTCAGTGCATGAACACAAGCCTACTTTCTTGTTCCAAATATATTCCAGTGTAGCCAAACAGTGAAGCTGTAGAAAATCTGCACACATTTTTTAAACTAAGAAAGTTTTCATATGCTATGCTATGGTCCAATATTATTTCTCTGAAGGAATATTCCTCTTTATATATATAATAAATGATCATCTTTCAGACGGAATTATATCAATCTACATTTGTCTACAATGACTTTTCACTTTTCAGACCTCTATATTAATCCATTTTCTGTAATAATATCCCAGATACAGTTTATAACCTTTTTGTCATACTAAAAATTTCCATATTAAGTTGTGTTATTAAGGTTACATGGTAAGAAATAAAATTCCACTGGAGAAAAATTAGTCCTTAGAGTTTGATGCATAAAATTATAGAGCTATTTGCCGAGTTAGACTCCATCCCACTGGCAGCCAAAAATAGTTCAAAGGGCACACAGGAGGCAACTTCTATCCTACCACAAACGAAACTCTTTATGTACTTAGATGAGACCAGCTCTGCTGGCTGCAGCTTGCAACATCTACTGTGGACAATTTCTGCTGCTCCTGGATGGGCTGTTTTTTGATAGGCAGGACTACCTCCTATGGTCCTTCACCCTGCAGGTAGATAACATGACATCCACTAAGTATCATTCACCTCAGCCAGGAAGGTTCACCTTTACAGAGGTTAAGGGGAAGACTTCTAACTGCCTTGCAGGGCACTGGTTTACCAGACTAGGTACCCTGAGTTCCAAGGCACCATCACAAAGGTCAGCTGCCATTGCTGTCTTCCTGTAATGCACCAAGACTCCTGCTGAGGACCAAGAGGTCTACCAGGAACACCTGTGCATGGGTCCCACTGCACCGTCCTGGGTATCCAAGTGTTCGGTGGGCAAAGACACCAGTCTGTTGTAGGCTGCCAGCTTTCACTAGGCATTCCACTGCTGTGCAGGAGTTTTCTAGGTGCTAAGGAGATAATGTTCTCTGGAGTCTTCATTGTCCTGAAGTGGACCTGTGTTCCATAGTGAAGCAGTAAAAACCTAGCAGTGTTTATAGCCTCCCTTATGCCCCAGTGTCACATGGTTCTGTGAATAGTTGAGTAACTTCTGCTCTTTGCTCACTGCTCCATCCTCCTGTTATCTGCACTCAGGCACACGTTCTTACAGGACTCAGTCAACAGACACATTTAATTCTTAAACTTCATGCCATAAAAAGAATCACTCCATCCTCTATTGATCAGGACAGCCGTTCCTGTACACTGCACTGTGACATATTCCTGACCAGATAAATGAGTTGGAATATGGCCTTCTATAGCCTCATCAAGGACTTTTATTTTAATGCGCGCGCACACACACACACACACACACACACACACACACACACATGCTTTTAGAAACCCTTGTGAAAAGCTGTAGGGGGGATCAGAATGTCTGTTTCATCCATTGCATTGCACACTTTGTTCATCACAGAATGCTGTGTGTGTGTGTGTGTTTTGTGTGTGCGTGTGTGTGTGTAGACCTAAGTGTATTGATAGAGTCAGTGTCTGTGGAAACACTGGACTAGGGCTTTTCTTTGGGGCCTTGCTTTCTGGACAATTTGCTCTGCTAAGATCAGTCCCTCATAGGACCACAGTCGATCTGTCCTGGAGAAAGACTTCTGAGACTTCCATCCCACAAAGCTCTTCACCAGTTATTGCCTGGACATGGTTAAAACTTAAGAGCTTAAACACTGAGATTTTCTGTATGAAATTGTAAGAATGTATATTCTCTCTATATACGCACACACGTACATGTACATGTATATATGTATTTGTGTGCATATGTGTATTTATGTGTCCATATATATGTCCCTATGCATATCTTTATTTATATACACAAACACATATGCCTATACGCACACACATGCAGTGTATGTAAATATAAGCAAACGATATTTGCTCTTTGGGGAGCCACGCAAAACAACAAAAGTGATTTCTTTTTTCCTGTAGTTCACCATTGCTTTAATCCTGCTGAGATGAAGGAAAGGGGGAAAAAATCAAGATTATAATAGGATTATTTTCCTGTTCAACTCATAGGATTAAGAGATGGCAACTTCAGTCCATTTAAGATCTCTGCCTTTGCTTTATTCTGCCTTTCCTCTGCCAAGTGGCTAACGCATCTTTGGTTAGGCTGTGCTTCCCATCAAGGAAGAAGAAGGATGGTAGCTTTGGTTCCATGCCAGCCTGGGAGGCCCAGAGTGCAGCCTTTCCACAGATGTCCATTTATAAAGTGCATCTGTCCCCACATCTCCACCTGCCAGCTGGCCTTGAGGATGCTCGCTGGCAGCATGCACAGCCTCTGGCTGCTGGCCAGCGGGCTGCAGCCCTAGTGCCCTGGTGTCTCAGCTTTATGGCTCATATCCCTGAGGGACCCAGAAGAACTTGGGAATGTCACAGAAATATTGGCTCCAGGGAAGTCACTTCCCATCACAGGAATATCAAGAAATATTGCAAGAGTGACATGAATGTTGCCACCAGCACCGGGGACAATTTTACAAAGGGTAATCCAGACCAGTTGTTGTTAGAAGGTCATTGTACACGTATCACACTTTATCACAGACAGCATCCTGCCATGACTTTGAGGAAAACATCGAATGCAGATGCTAAACAAGGGAGGCAGACCTGTAACAAGCTTCTGGTGCCTGTCTGACACGGACAGGTGGTGGTTCTCCAGCGAGATTTCGGGATGAGCACCACAGAATGGTTGGCTCAGTGTTCTTAAGTATGAGCCCTGCCTCATCTTCTGTTTTGCTGAAGAGCCAGAAACTGCTGAACTGGAATAAAGTCCAAGGTTACCTTGACCATCGCATTGATGGAGGCATTCTATTAACCACCTCAGGCAGGTGAATATTTATGTCACTACCCAGGTGGATTATATCCTCTTCCTTTACCCTCTCATTTACCAAGGTTACCTAGAGATGGTGTTCAAGAAACCTCACCTGTCTCTCGATCTCCTTGTCACAGGCAGGTTAGTGATTCAGTGAAGCCTGGTTGAATTTTATTCCCTCATTTGTTTGGGATATAGAATGAGCTAACTGCTGCATGCCAGCTGGTGGCGGAAGGAGCTGAATGCAAGAAGCTAAATATCAGATCTCAAGATATGAGTCCCATTCACCCTCTACATTTTCTGACCCATTATCAAATATCACAGGAGCCTAATCTTGGTTTAGTATTAGCAACTGTGCTTTTTCACTTGAAGTGTTAATTAGCATGATATGCAAATAACAAATATTTTAAGCGGAATCACGTTTTGGCAAGCAATATCTCTTCCTGACACAGACACAGATGTCCTCTAATCCTCTGTTTCCTTTCATTTGGCTCACATACGCCTTTCTTTTCTCAGACTTCCCTAGGGCCACAAGGTGGCTTCCTGTTTTTTTGGTTTTTTTTTCCCTCCCAGTTAGCAGGGACCCTTTATCTCAATGGACAAATTTATATTGCTATGTATTCCATTGCAGTTTAGTTTTCCCTTGCCACTGAGATGAGGAAAGACAGATGGACCTACTATTATCAGACAATGGCAATAACTAAGCGTGTCTTTGGGCAAGCTGCGGAGAGAGACCTGGGAACATTTGAAAGTTTAGACTATGGAAAATTGCATCAGAAAGAATTTAAAATAGTGCCTTAACTTTGAAAGAAAAGTTTTCTGCGTTTCTTTAAATGGCGGGCACTTGGATTCATGCATCCATCTCTCTGGGCTTCTATGAAGATGACATGTGGAAATTCTTTATAGAGCATTTTTTTTTGTTCAGCAAAATCTGCTGTATAAAACTGAGAGCTATCTTTTATTTTACATAAGAGGCCTCCAGAAGGAAAATGCCTAATCATTTATTTAGTGTTTTCAGTGTAATGGGAAAGAGTATCTTCTAGTCCTAAACCTTTCTTTGTTATTCTAATATATATATGTACACACATAGATAATATATATTCTCTCTCATTAAACATCAGTCTGTACAAGATTGTGTTCCAGCTGCTTCTCCTACTCCTCTCACTCCTCCCTGAGAAGCACAATATAAATCCTAGAAATAATGCAAGAGTGAACCAAAGAAGACAAGTGGTAAGAATTATGAAAACTGATTTTGGACACCAGGACTGGAGAAGTAACAGGGCAGCAGGGTGCCTTATAAACCCCTACCCAAAAGAAGACAGATACCCTGATCTGGTGTTTCCTGATTGCCAATATAGGAACAAAGGTCAACTCAGATTGGCTTATTTTTCCCCTTTTAGGAACAGGAGTCTCCCTGCCTATATTTATTTAGGTGAGCTGACACCACCTGAAAAGCGGATCAATAGGGAGATTGCCTGAAAGAAATAATGAAGGAAGCTCTCCTTTCCTCACCAGGCTGGAGGATTCCCTTTTCTACTGTGAGACAAGGAGGCTGGCAGATGGATAAAGCAAGAAGTACTCAGCCACAGTGGCCGTTGGGTTGGCCTGGATAACCTCTTTGTCGCCATGAGCCTGAGGCTTGTCTCTCATACATGGAGACAGCAGGAGTAAGAAGAACCAGCAAGATGGGCTCACCAAAATGAGCATCCAAGCCTGGGCTGTCTCTTAGTCCCTGAAGTTATCATAAGATTACCTAATGCTACCAAGAAACACCTGGTGGCCCAGCCTGTGGGAACCCCGTCTACCCCTGTAGGCAGCACCTGCAGAGATCAGTGGGAGCCCCAGCAGCATCAGGTACCAGGGACACCAAAATAATACCTCAAAGACTGAAAATTAATCTCTCAGTGGAAGCACCACACACACAAGTATGCCTGTCTGATAAACTTAAGAAGGGTGGCCTTCCTCAAAGTGAAAGATTTAAACAGGAACTAGAGTCTTCTCTAACATAGTAAGGGGGAAAAAAGTCCAGTATGCATTGATAATCACTCATTTTGCCAAGAACCAAGAACATCACAACTGGCATGAGCTAAGACACTCATGCAAGTGCTGAGATGAATCATATAATGGAATTATCTGACAAGAATTTTAAAGAAGCCCTCATAGAAATTTTTGAGCCATTGATTACAAATTGTCTTGAAACACATGAGAAAAAAATAGAACATCTGGACAAAGAAATACACAAAAGAAGCACATGGAAATTTTGGAACTAAAAAAAATACACTAACTCAAATTTAAAAAACAAACAAACAAAAAATAGAGCTTCAGGGACCTGTGGATCAACAAAAGATCTGACATTTATATTATTAAAGTCCCAGAGGAGAGAAGAAAGAGAATGAGGCTAAAAGAATATTGGAAGAAATAATGGCTTAAAACTTCTCAGATTTGGCCAAAAACAAAAGTCTACAGATTTAAGCTGCTGAATGAATCCTAAAGAGGATAAACCCAAAGAAATCTATGACAAGACACATCATAATTACAATTCTGAATACTAAAGACAAGGACAAATTCTTGAAAGCAAATAAAGAGAAACAATGTGTCACTTATAGGCTGACACCAGTTCAGATCACTGTGGATTTCTCATCTGAAACCATGGAGTCCAAAAGGACGTTAGACAGTGTTCTTCAAGCTCTACAAGAAAGTGGAGCCTGTATCAACTAAAGCCATGTTTGAAAAATGAAGAAGTAAAGACATTCTTATCCAAAGGAAAGTAAAAAGATCTATCACTAGCAGAACTATCCTTAAACATTGGCTGAAGAGAGTTCTTCAAGCAAACAGGAAATGATGAGAGAAAGGATCTTGTAGCATCGGGCAGAAAGAATAAACATTGGAAGAGAGATATTTGCATATACAGTCGATGATTCTTTTTCCTCATAAATTTTAATAGATTTTATTTCATGATTAAAACAATAGCAGAAATATCATTTGATACTCAAAACAACAGTATTTAAAAGTGGGGAAGATACAGGGACCTAAATGGAAGTGTCATTTGCACACTTCCCTTGAAATGGTAAATTGTTGACATCAGTAGACTGCATATAGTATATATGATGAGGTAAACTGGGAAAGTATACAAAACCATACACAGAGATACACTCAAAAATTCTATAAATAAATCATTATCACATACATGGCAGAGGAGAGTGCTAAAGTTAAAGAACAGGGAAAAGATAACCAAGGAATGAAACAGAAGAAAAATAATGAAAGGGTGGACTTAAGCCCTAACATATTAATAATTGCCTTAAATGCAAATCGTATAATGCATCAATAAAAAGACAGAGATTGGCAGAATGAATGAACACACACGAGCTCTAACTTAGTAGACTTAGCAAAATTTAGAACTGAGCCTTTTATGCACATCTGTTATTTCAGTCTTTAGCTTTTTCTGCCTTGTATCTACCATAGAAGCCCCCTAAACACTCCTCAAAGACTCATTCTACTGTCCTAGACCCTATAGTTATTGTGAATAAAAGAAACAATGAGTTATCTATATAAAATATCACATGATCTGCAAACAGTGACAGTTTTACCACTTCTCTTCCAACTTGGATAACTTTTATTTATTTTTTGATTGTGCCTGGTTTAGTTGGTTTGGTTTTTTTCCTACTATGGTCGTGCCTAGGACCTCCAATACTATGTTGAAGGAAAGTGGTAAGGGTGGGAATCCTTGACTCTGTCCTGAATTTAGCAGGGAGACTTTCAGCTTTTCATCATTGAGTATTATGTTGGCTGTGGGATTATTGTAAATGGCTTTTATTATGTTGAGATATGTTCCCACTTTGGTGAGAGTTTTTTTTTTTCATAAATGGAAGTTGAATTTTATCACATTCTTTTTCTGTGTCTATTGATAAGATGGTTTTGTGGTTTTTCTCTTTCCTTTGCTGATGTGGTGTATCACATTGATTAATTTGCGTATGTTGAACCATCCTTGCAACTCTAGAATGAAATCCGACTTATTCATGGTATGTGATCCTTTTTACGTATTATTGGCCTCGATCTGCTAATATTTTGTTGAGGATTTTTTTCATCTATATTTATCAAAGATATTGGCCTTAATTTTTTTTTTTTTTGTAGTGTCTTTCTCTGGTTTTGATATCAGGGTAATGGTGGCTTCACAGAATGAATTTGGGAGTGTTCCATCCTCTTCAGTCTTTTGGAAGAATTTGAGAAGAATAGATGTAAGCATAGGAAACTATGTTCAATATCTTGTAATAACCTGTAATAAAAATAATCTTATGTGCACATATACATATATCTGCAAAAAATTCTAGAGAGGAAATAGGAAGCCTGAGTTTGGGGTTGTAATCTACTAGATAAATGTCATTTCAACAGCATTGGTATCTAGACATAATGATTTCCCATAGCTAGGATGTTTGCCCCTGAAAAATAAATTCCCGTAATGTCTTTAAGGAATGAATATCAAGATATAAAGTGTCACTTCCCTTTTAGAATTTGGCACAGTAGTGAAATAAACACATCTCAACAGAGCATTTCTTATTGTTATGCATCTGAAGTAGAATCCAGGTCTATCGAAGACAAGCATAGCTTTCCACTTGTCCCTAAGGGAAATATGCTGAGTGGCAGAAATGGAAATGTGTTTATCCTGCTCTACTACAGGCTGCATCAGGCACATATGTTTGCATAAGTGGTAAATCAGTCCCTGCTTCTGCAGATTCAATGCACAACAGTGTCCACTGTGTTTAACATACAAAGAGATAAGGTTTAGAAGACAAAAATAAGGTGAGGAGAGAGACTAAAGGAAACTAATGGGCTTCCACAATTTTTCATACAAGTGATTTCACAGTTTGAAATTTTGCATTCAGAAATAAAATAATAATAAAATAAAATAGCATGACCTTATTTGGAATTCCATATCCAAAAGCAAAATGGATGAGTATTTTTTTAAATTTATTATTAATCTAACTCAGCTTACTTGCCTAAAATGACACATCTGTACTTTTAAGTGTTTATTAAATTCTTTCTTCATCCATTTTTAACCATTAAATTGAAAGGACACGTTGGAAACAATATATTATGTTGCACAGAGAAGTTGCTTATCATTTTTCATTAAGTTTCAATTGTTTTATTATCCTGCCATCACTTTTACCACTGGATGAAACAATATATTGAAAGCTCTTTTGGGGCAAAGGAAGCACGACTACTCAAATTGGATTTTAAGACGAGATAGTTTCAATTTACTCCAGATTTCCACTGAAAAGTGAATTGAGTTGCGTAAATGTGAACTTTTTAAGAAATTTTTCAAAGTGGACAGTTATCACTTTTTCTGCTAGAGGCACATGGATTAGCAAGCTGTGGCCTTAGTTCACACCACATTCAGCCAAGGACCCAACCATATCTTAAATAACACACATAACGAGCCCTCATATTGATTCCACAGGAACGGTGTGGTTGCAGTTCTAATTCTTTGCTCTGAACGTGACTTCCACCCTCCTTTTCACAGCATGCATAAAGGTTGCTAATGTTTGAATAAAATAAAAATGAGGGAAAATCACTGCATTCCCATATAATGATCCATCTCCGTCTGTAATTCTAGATTCACTTCCTGTGCTTTCAGCCTCGCTTTATTTTGTTAGCAGATTGGTCAAGCCTAAGAAAAACTGAGCCATTTTCTTGAGTGAGGCTAAAGTTGTTACTGTTTTGTTTATGAACAAAAAATAATTTAAGAAAAATCCTAAACAAAAGAGTAAAATATTAACTTTGGGCAGTAGGATCAACATTCCTGTTTCCACATAGGACAGTCCAAGAATACTGGATTATACCAGTTTCTTGTCCATGTAGAACATGTCACAGTGTCACATTTCCTTAAATGTTTAAAGGAGAGGTGAATATAATCAACTTCTAGTTAAGATTTTTTGAGATCAGTATGGACTCTTGCTTCTCTTCTGCAAAATTTCTTAAGGAAACGTCATTGTCAGCCACAGAAACCAGAAATAAACACTTTCACCACCCGATTTAGTCTGCCCTCGGTTAACAGTATGCATAGTGACAGAACTGTTGCTGACGTATTTGAACAGACAGACAACTAAAGGACTGTGGAAATGCAGGTATTACTTGGAAGGCAATTAAATATTTATCTTCTTTCAAGAAAGCAACAGCAGATTCCTTTCAAAAAGTAGTGTTTTTTGAACCTAGCACGAGTACTGAACAATGGGTAAAAGAGAACGAATGTCGTGTTTCTGTTAATAGAATAAAGACCTCATTAAGATTTGAGAAGGAACGGTCAGGCCACGGAGGTTCTGGAGTCCTTGCCACTCTGAAGTCCTGAATAATTTATGTGTAGGATGAAGATGTATATGTAATATAAGTGGCTTGAACATCTGTGGAATAAACTCCTTACATGTACTTAAATTGTCTTTCATAATGTTAATTCTGTATCCAATCTGAAGCAACATATATATCAGAGCTGGAGTTAGGGGAAGACAGAGAGAGGACAAGTTTATTCTATGAATTACTGGTTTTAAATACACGATAAAATTGCTGACATTAACAGGCCTGTTGATTTGATTTCTATAGCAGAAATTCTTGTGCTTTCATTGATTAAGTTTATGTATTGATCTGGATGTTGGGTAATAGTGTTCGTGTTCATTAAAGAAGGTTTCATTTAATTACTCCAGGAAAGCCTAAATTCTGTTCTCCAGGTTTATTACCATTCTCAATTACACGCTCTGCACAGCTGCCAGAGTGACCTTTATATAGCACAGAACTAATCATGTCACTCCCTAGCTAAAAATCCTTCCAGAGCTCCCCATAGCCTTCCAAATAAAGTGCAAATTCCATAGCTTGGCAACAAGATAGTTCACGATCTAACGCTTGATGGATGCTCTTTATTGGCTTCATGACCCCAGGGGTGTGTTGGGAAATCTGCATGCTAGCTCTGTCATTTGTACGCAGCATTCCTCAGTCTTTCCTGGAGTGTTCCTATCCTTACACCATCTTCATTTCTGCTCTGAAGTCTTGCCTTCACTCCCAGGCTCGTTCTGGTTCTGCTTTGGAATATTTGGAGCTTTCGGTGTCCTCTCCTGCATCTTGCATTGTTCTCTGTTTTGCTGTATATTTCCCTCTTGGCTTTTTTCATTGCTGGCTACACCTGTATACCTCCTCCACCTGCTTCTTGCCTTCAGACCCCTCCCCTGATATTCACATAAAGGAGAATTTTGATGCTGTCTCTTCAGCCTTATCTTTCTGCCTCCACTCCAAGTTTCAAACATGCAGTAGAGCTCGGTGCTCCTTGAATTTTGAATAGATCTCTTCACTTGTATTTTTCAACATGTGTTAATTCCAGTGTTTTGAAGACTTTTCCTCCCATCTTTGTGCAGCCTGTTTAATATCTACAATAACTTTCTTAAGCAGACACCCATTTTATCATTATTTCAAGAAATATTTATGAAGAATTTGTATGCCATACTCTTTGTTCGGGATACTGCAGCATAGACTATCTTCACTTCTCTGTGTCAGGACATGTAATACAATTGGGACAGAGATTTGGAATGAAGCTAAGTATGTGTAGACCTCATGAAAAGTCTTTCCTGGTGATAGAAACCAAGGTAGTAAAAACCTTGAAATGCTAGGTCATAATTTGCAAGCACAAATGGAAAAAAAAAGCTATTTATTCATGTAAAAACTTGTAAATTGTGCTTATAAAAAGAAGGTATTGTGACACATTTTAAAAATCAGAGGTTTCACACAAAAAATTGATACCCTGAGTTCATCCCTTTAAGGTGTAGTCTTCCATCATATTAGACATGATAATGGAAGGGACATTATGCAAACAAGACAAAACAAAGCAAAATATATAATTTTCCTTTTATGTACCCTGTTTTCAGAAACCAAGTAGTTCATGTACGTCTGAAATTTTCCTTCAAAATCAATTTACTTCAGTTGAAGTATTTTTCTATGAAGAAATACATAGTTTTTGATAGTAACTATGTTGCCTTAACTTACTGACAAATTAATGTGAATATATTTACAAACTGTTTTTCAGCATGAAAGCCGTAAGGGAACAAGCCCATTTAAAATAATGGAGGCATGAAAAGATCGTTAGAGAGCTTCACTGTCCTGCATCATTCAGCAGGTGCGATCTCTCTGAGATTTCAGCTCAGATAGACGTTACACAGCAAAAGCCTGAGAGCACGGATAGTGTGCCAATATATAATCCTGAAGCAAAGACAGCGTCAAGGGCAGAGCAATACCCAAGGAGGACTGAGTCAGCCAGACCTACGTTCAGACCTATTGCATACTTCTTACAACATCTGAGCATATTTGGTTAATTTGTTGCATTTCCAAACATAGATTAATGCAGCAAATAGTAACAACACTTAGCATTGTCAAGATCTATCTAACTGAAGCTCATAGTCTGGCAGGAAAAAAATATGATTTAAATGATGGAGTATAGTTGTGATGACTATTATGGCAGAGGAATGTAGAATATTCCGATTGAGGATATGACAGGAACTAACAGAGGCAGTGCCCTGACTGTAAAATGTGTTTAATAGATGTATACACCCACTTCCCAGTGTCATATAAGGATTAAATGAAGTAATGTATGTAATGCACAGTATTTCAGCACCTTTCACTTGGTAGACACTTGACAAATTTCCAAATATAGAACAGATACATTATCAGGGATTTGAGAATCAGATTTAGGTAGCAAACTTGAAATCATCAGTTAATGACCAACACATGATATGAGGGTGGTTATCTCAATTTGGTAGAGATTTCTGCTGTTCAGTGAAGACTTCCGGTGCCATCACCACTTGCAGAGTTCCAACAGCCTTAACAAGGGAGGCTTCTCATTACATGCCTTCATTGAGGCACTTGTCAAAGTTAGTATTCATAGAAAAATCACTTAAATGATTAATAGGAGAATGTAGGATCAATGAGGGAAAAGTTGAGAGGACAGAATATAAAGAATGACTGTAGTTTACAGTAGCTTATATTTTGTTGTAATATATAAAGCAACTTCAAAATCTCAGTGACTTAAAATAAGAAAGATTTCATTAAGCTACATATCTATTAAGATTTGGCCATGGCTCTGCTCCGTATCTTCAACCTGGGGCCTAAACTTAAGGGAGAAAACATAAGCTGTTGAGAGTTAGACCCAGAGATGAGACATAGCCTCTCCCTTCATATTTCATACCTAAGGCAATTCATATGGTCAAGTCTTGTCCTTTCACATAGAATATAAGATTCTCTCCAAGGGAGAGGAAAAGAATAAGTATAAATGAGAATATTCTCTACCGTGAAATGATGAAATAGAATTTTCAGGAAACAAACTAACCAAATCCAAATTTTTTTCATGAAGTTCAGAATGTGCCTTAATATTATTTCTTCATAATTCTGTTGGTTAGTATTTCTTTATGATTTTAAAGGCGTTCAGAAAAAAAAATAAAACAAATCTCATGCTGTTCTGGACCCACAGAATGCAATCATTGCATATGGCACCAGAATTGTTGCTTAATGTTTGGTGTATTGGGGAGATTACTAATTGGCACTGGGCATAATGGATACACATGACCTTGAGAAAATATTTTGAGTTTATTTGCAGAAGGTATAAGAAATATTTTCCCATTGATTTCCTATTATTATTTCTTCAAATCAATAAGGATAAATTATAATCTTATAAATAAACTGAAATTTAAGAACTAGTATATAACACTGTCATATTGAATTCATTTGAGACTATCTACTATAAGACTGTGGGATAAATATATTTAACTGAAATTTAAATTATTTAAAAAAGATAATATAAAGAGACATAATAAAGATACAATAAAAGTATTAACTAGAAAAGGTGTATTTCAAGAGATGTCAATCAAAGTACCATTCCATATTAAATAAAATAAAACTTTCAATACATTTAGTAATGCTATGTTTTCAAAGGATCAGGAAGTTTAAGCTAATTAGTAAAACCTAATAATAAATTATTTCTAATTCTGCAGTATATGTAATTACTCACTTACTGAAATAGGAATTTCTGCACATTCCTTGACTTCCTCATTTTCATCATTTCCCATGTCTGTTTTTTCTCTCCTGGCTGAGTCCACCTCAGGAGGATGTGTCAGGTGTTCAGAGAGCCAAGGGATGAACATTATTCAGTACTCTAGGATATGTATTTTGTCTGAACTTAATTTTGTCTAAGATGATTCTGTGTTTGAAAATTTACTCAGCCATGTGTATCTGAGTTCTGTATCTCAATCCCAATTCTGTACTTGAATGAATCTCTAAAAATCCCTGAGACTCAATTTGCTAGTTTAAAAAATGATTAAGATAATTAAAGCTAGGACAAATGTTAACAGGATGTTTTGAGGGTTACTCTAGAAGTATTATTCAGTAAGTGCCTGGCAAGTGATAGATAGGTCTTTGTGAAGGAAAAGGTTAGCAGAAGACCTTCAATCCATTCTCTTCTTTGAGAGAGTCTTTCTAGGAAGGACAGGGATGTTCTATAAATATGCTGATGACAGATCCCTGGCAAACCCTTCTCATCTATGGAATGCCTTAGCAGCAGTTACCTAGTTTGCCTAGATTGCTTGGAGTAAATAAACCTGAATCTATGGCTTTGTGGCACATGACTCCCTGCAAAATGTTAAGTAAGTTACAGAACTCCATATGAAATAATACTCTTTTGATAAGCTATAACAACATATTTTTACTGAACATAGGCCCACTGCTCCCCTTTCTTTAAATCAATAAGGGAAGAGGCAATGTTGATCGAAAGGAAAGTTGCTGTTAATAAGAATGCCAGCAATCTGGGGAGATGGTGGACTCAGTGTCTCCCAAAAACCATCTCTAAGATTTTGCTCAGCTCCAAAATTTTAAAAGGAAAATGGGGAGTAATTTCAGTTAATCATTTAGATGGTGAGTGGGAGGGGTCAGGGTGATCACCATCCCCTACTGAAGGCAAGTTTGTCTTTGTCAATTCCTTGTCAGTTTTTCCTTAGATGCTGTCCTACTCAAACAGTTCCTGAGGTTAACAAGGGGGAAGCTAGGGAAGAGATGTGGTCATCTATTAATTACTTATTCTCCATTTCTTCTTCTTTGATCTAGGAAAGAACCAACATGTTAGACAAGGTATCAAAAGAAAGGCATGAGGGTGACTGGTTTAAGGTTACTGGCAAGAAGAAGTAGCCTCCTGCAGAGAGATCTTTCCTGCCAAAAAACTGCTTACACTATGTCAGCTAGAAATTTCATATTTTAGTCTGAGCCAGAGTACACTGTAAGCTGCAAGGAAGCTATAGGGAGACATATTGGGGATCCTAGACTATGTTGTGTTTTGTATGCACCTATAAAATACTTGTCTTTAACTGTATTAACAAAGCTTGATCTTAGTTTTATATCTGATTCTTGTGAGGCTTATTTCACAATCTGTTTCTCTGTGTTATATCAATATTTACAAAATACTAATTATTCTACTCCACAACTGCTGTGGCCATTAAGTAAAAAAGTGTTGAATTTTGTGCTCTAAAATATAGGAGTTATGTGAATTGTCCTAATTTCTTTCTCAATTCAATTTTCTACATAATTTTAGGACAGAAAAGATAAATGTTGGAAAAGCCATTCAGGGGACGATGAGCCAGCAATATATAGCAGAAAGTCTTTATCTTCAGTCAATAAATAAGGAAAAACAAAGAGCGGAAATGTTCAGATTTTTACGTCGGGCAAAAGATATATTGAGACAGGAAAGAAGGGGACAGGGAACAGCCATTCAAAAAGTGCCACAGCAGTTAACACAGGTGGTGGAAAATTCAACTCCCAACAGGCCTTGAGGCCCAAGGTGGTGGGAGATGTGATTTCCAGTAGACCCTGAGCTTCCTTATTTTCTCATTGTAATATATTAACATGGTAAATGGCTCTCCCACAGGCACCAGGACAGTTCTGAGACTAACAATAAGAGGTCAAAAAGTTGGTGGTGGCCCAGTTACTGGGAATCCCTGCCTCTCCCTCAAAGTACTTGGAATAATCCTCCCAGTGGTTAGCCTATGAAGTTACACGGTCCATGAACACTAACTGCCCCCGCCTCTCATGGCTGCTTTTCCTTCTTAGCTAGATGGCCCGCACTCTGTCCACGGAGTGTGCATCTACTTTCACTTTAAACTGAGCACCTTACCCCCATATCTCATGGCCTTTCTCTTGCCTTCTGAAACAGCCTGCGCTCTGTCTATGTCGTCTGTATCTCTCTGAATAAATCTACTTTTACTCACTATGGCTCACTCTTGAATTCCTTCCTATGTGAAGCCAAGGACCCACACTTGGCGGGGTATGTCCCAGGGGTTCAGCTGAGACCTGGGACACAGCCATCCTCTCGCCCCACATACTTTTCTCCTGTATCAATATCACATAAGATTTTGTCATTTCATTTGTTTCTGTTCCTTTAAATATGTTTATAAATTAAAAGAGGGGAGAAAATGTTCTAAATTAAAATTAACCGCTTTATGAATAATGGATGTTTTTGCAGAATCAAAGTTATAAAAATAAACATCTTTATTCATATTTACTGACAGGGTTTCTATAAGATACTCATAAAGCATATGCTGTTGATATACAAAATATTACCTGAGAAGAACAATATTTAAATTTCTACTTTGCCAATAGAATAAATTATTAACTATTCAAACTGTTTATTTCAGGGAGCTTACTACTATTATTAAAAATCCAACTCCTATCATTTCTTGGCCTTTTGGCTAAGATCAAGTGTAAAAATCACACTCCTGTTAATGTTAATATTTTTGATTTATCCAAAACATATTTTAGCTGAACTATGAATGAAAAGATACTTAAGCAATTGCACATTCAGTAAAATAAGTAGTAAAATTGGTTGTTTTTATATCAAGCTAAGATCCAATCAACCAAAAAACCAGCTTAGCCTGCCATTCTATAATAGTATAAAACAATACACAATATGTCTTATTATATGATTAAGTTTTGTAATAACTTGAGAAGTTGCATATGTTACATTTTAAGGATACAAACTTGTACCTAGAAATACTACAAACTAGATGCATGGAAAAATAATGAAATACAAGAAAATGTTTAAAATGCTTCTTTAGTTTATTATTTTCTGTAATTAAAAAAAATATGACTTAAAAAGATTAAAACCATCGTGGGTCAGGGGAATAGCTCTGTGGTAAAAGGCATGCTTAGCACGCACAAGGTCCTGGGTTCAATCCCCAGTCACTCCATTAAAAAAATTAAAAAGAAATAAAAAATAAATTTTAAAAGATTAAAACCATGTACATTGAATACGTGCTAGCACGTACAAAGAGTTAACAAGCATATGCTAATACGTAACAGGTGAAGTATGCAAGGTCGTTATGCCAGCAGTTTTAGAATATCCTGGGTTTGTTATCTGGCATGTTATTTGCTGATCCCTGACATCTCCTGCTGCTCATTTC
Organism: Camelus bactrianus; assembly: GCF_048773025.1. Taxonomy (NCBI): domain Eukaryota; kingdom Metazoa; phylum Chordata; class Mammalia; order Artiodactyla; family Camelidae; genus Camelus; species Camelus bactrianus. Next base: position 94,833,553 of record NC_133542.1, read on the forward strand.
TTGCCCATATTATAAAAAATTTCCCAGGGGCATATATTTAAATGGAGGAAGCACTGACTTTTGCCTTCAAAGTAGGATCAAGGAGTTAATGGTAAAGAAAGCTGGACAGGCTCACAAAACATCTTAGATTAATAGCAGTTTTCATTTAACCCAAGTATGGTTTTCCTGCAAACCCAAATCTTGACCTAAGGCAATTTGATGTGCCAACCACCTGTTAAACATAAACTGAGACATATTAAAAATTTTAAGAGTTTGAGAAAAAATTGATTGAAAGAGGGCACTGCCAGTAGGAAGTGGTTAGAAGGTCGGTATGTTTAGGAGTCCAGGAGACACTTTTACAGAGAAAAGACTGAAGCAAAGGAATGTATTGATTGGCAAAATTCCAAGCCTACTTGTCTGCTGTTGGTTGACGTTAGGTTTTGATTTGGTTCCCTTGAAGCATTTACATGCTTAGATGTTGGTTTGCTTGCCTAGGCTGCCAGGGCATTAGACCCATCTCAGTCTAATGGCCTCCTTGTTTAATGAATTTAACACACTTCATGCCAGATTCTCATTCCAAACGCCCTAAGTGTTCTCATGAAGACAGCTTTCTTCCTAAAGTGGCAAATGCTTTGCGAAGTACAGAGGGAAAACTTTAAAAGTATCTTTTGTATTGTTCTCTGTTTCATTCCTTAGAACTGGAGCTGCTCTTGTAACATGTTTGTCTCCCCAGACTTCTCTCAGATGCTTTCTCCTCCCTCATGTTTACAATCTCTCACCCTTTATACATGCAGAGTAGTAACCTCCTCTCTCCCTCCTTGTCTTTCTGAAAAAAGGTTTGGTTTACTGTTCTGCCCAGAAGACTTTCTTACCATGCAGACAGGATGGAATAAGTTACATAGAACAAGGGTGAACTAGGGGTTAGCATCCTTATAATTTAATTACAAATATGAAATGTATAATAATTTGTTTTGTGCTAAGGGAAAAAAATCACAGAAATCATTCCCAAACCTAACTCAGTATGATTTTACCTTGACTTTTGTAATTGATCCTGCCTATTCACTTTGGTTTAGTAGAAACCTGAATTTAAGACCACTTTAATAAGGTAATAAGACATTTATTATTTCTCTTATTAAAACTCTTATTTTGTCACTGCTTTGAATTCATTATATTCAATTTTATCTTTTATAAACTTTCAAAACTAGTTTACATGAAGTTGGAATAAAGATAAAACAAATTAATAAAAGCACAAAGGAAAAAAGATAATAAATTAAGGAGTTTTTAAATATATGGAATAAATAATATCTGACGTTAAAGTATGTACAATACACTCCAAATGATTCAAAATTCAAATATCAATCACAAAATACTTAGAAGAGCAGCCCTTTGTGTTAGAACCACAGACCTCTAAAGAATCTCTTGAAAGCTCTAATATTCTCCTTAGAAAAAGCATAATGAAATTTACACATCATTCTTAAAAAAACCCCACAAATATCCAGCTATAGCTTCAATTGTGGCTCATAGATTAGCAATTAAGATCCTCAGAAGTGAATGAAGATGTAGGTAAATATCTGATATTGGGGTGGCAAGGGACAATAATATTGAAATGTGTCTCATTAAAAAGCACAGAGCTGGCTACATCTAGCTCTGTGTATCATTTACATGCATCCATATGCACAGTAAGATTAGAAGAGCTGCAAGATTCAGTGTAGTGAACAAAACAATAAATAAATAAATCAGGGGCAATTTGGCCCTCTCCAATACAAACACTGTGAATTTACCAGGCACAGGGGTTGTGTCACCTTCTTTTTACTATTTCAGAAATTCCAGCTTGTTCTTTTTACTACTTACATCAAGTAGCCTTTAAGGGACACTTGTCATTAAATAATATCTAATATTAAGAAAAAGCAAACGTCTTTGGTTGGCAGTACGCAGTAGTCATAAAATCTGTATAATATGTTGTTTGAAATTTCCACTCGATTTTCCAAGGAATAAAGCATTGATATTACATATATTCTCTATGTGACAAAACAAGGAGAAACTGTTTCATTTCCCATTTATCAAATAAGGAGAATAAATAATGTCGCTATGTTGAATCTTAATCCTCTCCCCCACATCATTCTTTACAGTAGAAGGGGCATCATAATGTTTCTACTCTCCCATGAAACTAATACATTGAAAATAAAGTATTACATTTCATCCAGAGCTACCATTTTTCAGTCAGTGTACTTAATAGAGTCTAGTATATTTGTATAAAAAAGCATAATGTATAAAAAATAACCAAGCTTTCTCTTCTATTTACTTTATTGCTTGAATTCAATGATGTCGTATGGCTTCATCTACTTTAGAGAATACACTTAGCAAATACAGGGCCAATTTAGCATTTTCCCACTTCACATCTAGTGCAATATTTAAGAAGATTTCATCTAATTGAACACATGTTGGAACGAATTTCATAAAAGTGTTTTTGTGAATGCTTCGATGGCTAGATGGGAGATGAGCTAGACAGGCAGTGAAGTGAGCGTCATTCTGGTTGGGCTCTCCAGGCGGAGAAGTCATTTGCAAGATGTTTTGACTGCTGAGGATGTCGGCCATAATCCGTCTTAGCGATCGAAGGAGGCTGCAAATGGCTGAAGTAATGTTCAAACTCACTGAAAGATGACTAGTCATAATAGGAAGTAATGGGTCTCCCTGCTTGCCTGGAGAGAATTTGGAGACTATTTAGGTCACCAATGGCAAATTTCTACTTTATTTGAGGACTGAGGTCACTGTAGTTATGAAATGCAGTCATCACCCTCCAGATCTGTGTCTCTCTACCTTACACACCTTAGCTTTGGGGAAGAACACATATTCTGTAGAAGCCCACTAAATACAAACTGTCTTGATTCTTAGTAAAAATACAAAAATGATAGGCCTATGTATGCACGCTTTCCCATATATCTTTTAACATCAAAGTTGTGTTACTCCTTTAGTGCTTTATTCAGATTTCTTGTTTAATCAGATCATTCCCTGGAAGCAATAAAAAGCAGTATGTCCACCTTTGAAGGTGTAACAGGGAAAAAACAATGGAGTCTGTCTGCTTCATTAGTATGGAAATGGCAAAGGCCATTCAGAATATAAATAAGTAAGTGAAACACTTAATTTTATTAAGTTCAAGCATTTAAACCCCTACATCTGGACTTGAGTGAAAATGTTTCATAGAAGAGACAGCAATGATTTTAGAATATTACAAAGTTTTGTGTGTGTGTTTTGTAGAGAAGTGATTCTTAAAAAATTCAGTGTGTTCTCTCAAACATTTTAAACTTTTTGTCTGCAAACATTTTAAGTTAACTTACAGAGAAAGATGTAACGTTCAGAATTAATTCAGTAAGTGCACCTTGCGTGAGTACTTGGTGTAAGATACTGTACTGAGAATTGCGGATACAAGGTAATATCTGATCCTGGACAAGAAGCAGGTCAGAGCATGGCCATGGAGTGATTCTCAGCTCTGAGCTGCAGTTTGAGGAGTGATGAATACATATTAATAATCTTATACTATAGAAAACTTTTGGGGTTAGACACCAGAACCCTCTAGGTAGTTTGCATTCACTTACGCACTTAGGAAATTACTTGAGACAGACAGGTTGGGATATGGATGTGGGTGGCAGGTGGAGGGGAAAGCGCTAAGTGGTTCCTTATTTTTTCCTCTGCTTCTTTTTCCTCTGAACTGTCTCAATAATCACAGACTCAAGTCATTCTATCTACTGTACCCTTGTCTATAAAAGGACAGAGGGAGCTTTTCTAAAGGAAAGATAACGCAGAAGCACACATTAATAAAAGCTCTTCCAAGAATGACGGGGATCTTCATCAATCTATCTTGGCCTGAGAGATCATATGTTAATGAAACTCAGTAGTAAACATTTTAGTTTGAAAAATTCAGTGTCATTGTTTCCATTTTGTAGTGTCAAAGCCAGTTCAATAATAGTATGTATAAGTCTTACAAGTAAAACTTGCCTAAGGTTCTACTCTCTACAAACTGGAAGGTAATGGGTTCTCTACAAACTGAGTTCTCTACAAACTGAGAAGGAATTCTAGTGACTTGTCATGGCTGTTCAGCAGTAGAGAAAATGTGCTGAACAGCCATGACAAGTCACTAGAATTCCTTCTCACATGAGAATGACTTAACAATGATCTCCTTTAATTTGATGCTATTAAATGTAGACATTCCTCAAAATTTGTGACACTCTTAGTTTCCTAAATGAATGCAAGATATTTTTTCTCTATACATTTATAATTCTTTGGGCATTTCAGATATTTTTTTTCTGTTGGAGGATGTGGCAGAGATTGAATTGAGGAAAGAGGACTTCTTTTCTTTGTCTTACTGTATTTATATTTTGGGAGAAGGAGAGGGGGACACTGTGTCTCCAACTGTATGTTATATAGAAATTACAAGTTGTGAAACTTGATGTATTACAGCTGAAAGCTCTAGCCAAGCAATCTCATCTGTAAAATGGGCTAGAAAACCAAAACTCACAGGGTTAATTGATAACAGTGATTGTGAAAGAACTTTGCAAACTACAGTGTTACTCAAAATGAGACTTTTCTTTCCTCCCTACTGGCTTTATTGATTTCGGAGAAAAAAAGTAGTTAAGAACTGTGAGCCTGTTGTCTAATCAGGTACATGCCTTTGAACAATAAATGCAGGAAAGAGTTGGTAGTGCAGCAAGGTATGCCAGAAGGAACTGAATTCTGATGTCCTGGAGACCTGATTTCAAATTGTCTTTTGACTGTTGACTAGTTATGTGTCTCTGACAATTAATCTCATACACTTGAACTCTAATAACGCTAAAAGTTCATTCACTTGTAAAACTAGGATAATATTAAACTCCACTAAGTTTCTGAGATGGTTAGGTAATGAATAGAGTACCCCATTGTATATACTCAGCTGTTTGGGTTCGCAGTATGAGCACAATATTTTGATATTTTAAACAATGAGTATGAAAGTGTGGTCAGATGAAGAATTTAAATCTAGTACAATGGTTTGACAACCAATTTTGCTTTTATAATCTTGCCTTCAAATTAATCAAACAAAAAATGGCATCAGCCACTTTAAACAGCAGGCCTATTACAGGAAATGCTTATTAATGGAATTCGAATTTCTCAGAAAAAATCTATATTTGTATTTCAAAAGAAATCATACTCCTTCAAGCTTATACTTTAACTTTCCTTTTTTTCCATTTGAAGGTTCAGCAACATATCAATTCAAGTTGAATATGAATGTTGACAACTGCATTTTTACAAATACAATATTTCTACCCAAGAAGGAGAGAGGAATTAGTTTTAGAATTTCATTATTGCTGTGGGACACAGAAAGACATTTCTGTGGCTGTGGGATTCCATGACAAGTCATTGCAGGAGCTGGTTGAAAAATAATACGTGAACATCCTAAGCAGGAGGAGTGGTTTTAGGGAAGAAAATATCAAAGAATGACATAAATATTTCACTTCAGGGCTTCTTTTTTACCACTTCTATGATCTGAGCACACAAAAAGTAAAGAAATTCATGATAAAAAAAATCAAAGCAAAGAGTTCTTTTTTAATGTTAACACTTTATGCAGTATTTACTAGAAAAAATGAACATTTCTATAAAAATCAATTAATCCTTAAGATCAGTTATTTTGGTGTGAGCTCTCTGCTATTACAATTAAACAAAAGCTGTATTTCTTTCCTCTTTCCTCAGACAATAAAGTAAATATACAGTTTGGGCAATATTAACATTGCTTATGGAAAATTACACATGATTAACTAGTAAAATGGGTTTGTAAAAAGGACCATGTGGAAAATCAAATTATTTGCATTTTCCAAGGGAATGTTTACTCATTTCTAATTTTAAAAAAGATTTCTTGAAGCTCTATTCTGAGAAACTCTGTTCTCTTTCTTGCTCACTCTGTACTCTGTGCCCATGTTGAAAATACAGCTTTCTTGATATTCTGGTCTACTTTCCGTCCATAATTCTACACCTTTCTTCTTCTTCCCCTGTATCTGTAATTATGTGTCATGGTCTCTTTCTCTAGTAGATCGTTGACTTCTGTATTTCTGAAGTATAAATATATCCAATGATTATACCATCATTCTCTTCTCATCTGTCTTAATTATAGAAGTACTATGTTTCTCAATTATACAAATTATTATAATTTTACACTTGTACATTCAATTCAGAAAAATTTCAAGAATTTTACAAAAATATATCCATTACTTTGCCTTATATTTAGCAAAACCATTATTTCTGTAAAGTCAGTATATTGGTAATCTTGGTGGTTTAGTAATTTTGTAGTTGATTTTTCAGGAAAAGAGCTACATTTTTAAAAGTTTGAGTTATCTTGTTCCTTAGTCATTCAGTTCATTATTTTGTTTTCTTATCATGAAATCCTTCCTTCTATTCTCTTCTACTGTCTGCCTTCTAATATAAATTATATGCTTAGATTATTAATTTTCAGGCTTTTTAAAGCTACATATAATTCTGTAAATGCCCTAAATACTATGTCTCCCAAGTTTTGGTATAAACATACCAAGTGTTACCTTGATCTTCTGGTTTAATATAATTTAATGTGATTGTCCTGCAGGCAGATCTGTAGGGTGGACATGGGGAATCCATGTGCTTCAACAGCCACTAAGCTATTATAACGGATAGTGAAGATTAAGAAATAATGCTAAAAACTATTGCCAAATACTTTTAGTTAGTGCTTATACTAATTTATACTCCCTCAAGCAGCACATAAAAGTTACGGTTGCCTCTTTTATGATTTTCTATCTTTTCATTACTCTCAAGAGCATGCACTAGTATCAGGTTGTGGTTTTAATTTGCACGTCTCTAAAGATGAATAAAACTGACAATGTTTCATATGTTTATTGGACATTTGGAAATCTTTTATGAAGCATCTGTTCAAGTATTTCATTTTTTTTCCTGTTGGATTATCTCTTTGTTTTTGTTGATTTGTACTTCTTGATATAGTCTGGATGAGCCCCTTGAAGGATATTTGTATTATGAATATTTTCAGAAGATAGCTTTCCTGTGCTCTTATGGTATCTTTTCTTAGATGTGAGTTAATTAACTTTAATAAAGTTTATTTTAAATTAAGAAAAATAAATAATGCTAGATATTAGCAATCATTAGCTAAAAGTTTATCATTTGTCAGTAATTAACATTGTGACCATTCCCTAAGTGATTTTAACATTGCTTAGATTTAGTGTCTTCACCTGCAAAACAAGGTCTTTGGGTTGGGGGTCTCAGTCTTATCAAGTCTAGAGTGTAAGCGTCTGTCCCAACATAAGACAAAAAATTCAATATGGGATAACTCAAGGAAGGGTCATTTTTCAAAGCTATGTAGGAAGGCATAAGTATAGGGGAATGATAAATTGGTACTTGTTGATCTGTTGCCTCATCTGGGCTTAAAGGGGGCAAATAATCAGCCACTCTGAACAGAGCAATGCTATTTGGTAACGTTAGGGCTATTTTGCTGCCAAGAAGGTAAAAATAATAAGAAATCTAGAGATCATCTCCTGTGATATAAACCAAATAGAAAACTTCTGGGGCAAAAAGAGTGCTGAAGAATGGAGAGTGCATCTGAGGGACACACCATGGTTGTGCTGTGGGGCTGATCTGTGTACTAATATTTTATTTACATATTTTCCATGCAAATATTGAAAACTCTGTGTCTATAGTTCTGTCTTTTTTAATTCTGTCTTTAACTTGGCATTAATTTCACAATATCTTATAGGGATTTCTAAAGGCTTCTGCCATGCAGATGGTACATTTTCAGAAATGACATTGATCTTTCTGTCCATAGTAATTGTTCAGTGTAACTGCTCTCCTTTTCTGAAATATGATCTTTATAGAAATGGCACATTAGTCAATAAAAATATTGTTATTAATAAACAGTAGGATTTACATTCAGGTAAAGGACAAGTTAAAATAGTGAACCTAGTTCTCCAATTGAAACAATTATAGTATTCCAGAGAAACAGTTAAACATATTTTAGGTCAAGGTTTGTCATTATATTCACTGCTATTTTTAAACCATTGGAAGTTCCAGGAGCTTAAATATTCATTATGCTTTGTAGTTTGCTCAGTTCATTGGTGTCAAGGTACTAAAAAGAAAACCTTTATTAATAGTTAAAATTCTCTAAGGTTCTATTTTTGTGTCTGAAAATTGGGAAATGGGAATCCAGGAACAAAACTAATTGATTTGAGAGACTACAGTCAGGGTAACAATCTATAGGAGAAAGCTCTCAAGAATTGACTTATCACCTGTTGGCTACCACATAAATTCTTAAGTATTTTATATTTGAAAAGAAGATCCCTAATAGGAATACACGGTATTTTCTGAAAACCCATCTTGAATATTCTGACTCTAATGTAGAACGTTTAGGAAGCTGAAAGAAAGGAGTGGAGTCGGCTTTTTCCAGACAACCATAAGTTATCAGAAAGCTGGGTGCGTTTCAGGGAAAACAGAAAAAGAAAGTATGGAGTCTTTTTGGGTGGTAAATTATCGCTTTATATAAAAATTACTAAATGTGGATCTTTCCTTCAGAAATATTTTCTCCTTTAAAATGTAAATTTTTTCTAAGTCATGAACTTTTTGTTTCTTAATCCTTACTTCATATCTGAGATTAGTAGTATGACTGAACATAATTCACCTTTATATTTTTTGTAAATCAGGCAAAGCTTATTTGATATGCAGTATTTAAATTTTGATAAATTTTATGTATAGATATTTTACTTATACTGTCCAATAATGTTATCATATCTAAAAAATCATATGTAATTCAGTGCTCCTGTAACCAATCCTTATTTGGCAAAACATATATACATACATATACACACACACACACACACATATATATATAATGAACATATGTTTTATGTGTGTATAAAACATAGATACACAAGTGGCAGGTAGAAACTAACAACACAGTAAGTATAATTAGGCTGTTTGCTAACCCTGATAACATACAGCAATCCCAGAAAATCTAAGAGAATTAGAAATTAAGATTTTTCTACAATAAAGTTGTAATGTGGGACCTTTATTTGGTTACTTTTTTAATGATCCCCAAATGCTACACAATGATAAATGTGTACTTGGGAAAAAAACTCTGTCCCAAATAATTTTGTGATACAGTATACGGAGATACTGGGAGTCATGTTTAAAAGATTATACAAAGACAAAGAATTGAATCACACCTACAACTTAAGGACAGAGCAGTAAGAACTCTAAGAGTGATGTTCCTCCACTATACACGTGTGCATTTGCTTATAATTTTAAGATTGTACTTTCATTACTGCATTGAGGGTGATTAGTTAACATGCCTTTTCTAGTAGGTTGAATATAAATCTATAAATCTATGCTCAAGGGCTTTCCATTTTATTTTATTTTTGTATTTTTTGCTAAAAATATTCACTTATTAAATGTTACTATACGTGACACGTACATAATTTTGGTAAGCTCATTTTTACTTTTCTTCATTTTTTAAGTGTTCAAACCTAATAGGACACTCCAATATTATCTAACTCTGCTTACTCATATAAGTATTTAACATTTTTTATTATTGCTGCAATTTCAATCTTGAATTTTCAATTATGAATTCTCAAATCCTCATAATTCCACATGCAAATCAAGCAACTGGAATCAAATATAATAATTATTCTCTAATATTGGCTATTAACTTGAGATGCATTAGCTAAACTGAAGTTTATAAAGATGCACATGTCATTTATTATCAAGTAAAGTTTAATTATTTAACTATTAACTCTTTCACAAAATTACTTTGTCTGTTTTGCATATCCTCAACAGTTAGATTTTGCTTGCACACTGTTGAAAAGCAATTCTTAATGGAGTGCTATACCCTTGTACCAACTTTTCTTCAGGACTTTCTTTTCAAAGACGTGTGTGTGTGGGTTTGTGTGTGTGTGTGTGTGGTGCACGCCTGCTGTATTGATCTCCTGCAATTATATTGGTTTGAAAGATAAAGGGAATTTTCTATTAGAGGTGAAGATGCATCTATTAATCTTAAAGTTATCCTATCTCTGCACATCCTTTTCATTAAAACATTAACCCTTAAGAGAAAAGATGATAAAATATTAGGTACCTATTCAAGGTGAAATGGTTAGGATCATCTTCTGCCTGACCTGCCTGAGTATCTTCTGCCTGTCTCCTTTATACCTGGCTTTGTAATATCTCCCCTAGTAGGAGTGAAAAGAGATATGGTATTTTCAGGTATGCAGGTTATGAACAGGTAAGAACATTTTGCTTTGCATCTTCTGTTTGCTAGAACATAAGAATAAAGTTTCTGTAGAATCTTGGATGTAAGAAATGTGTGCCCTTGGAACCAATGAGTGAGGAAAGAAAAGGCAGACCTAATGAATATTCCTAATTGGTTTTCATTGTCACTCCCCCCCAACATGCAGAATAATAACTTATGGAGGTAAGGTCTGAGTGCCAAGGATGTTTTAGTTTAAATGGTCACACTGATGCAAGATGAGGAGGTATGCAAAGAAATAATGTTACCCTCTAGAACAAGTACACCTATACGTGCACCTGCTTTGAATCTGTAATAAGACACCCCAAGGAGGTGAGAGTCTCAGTCTGTGTAAAAGTCAGTGACCAGGAGCGGGAAGAGAGGAAGGGTGCTTCCGGGTTCACAGAAGCGCTTAAGATTGCACATCAGTTCAAGTCAAGGTTAAAATAGGAAAAAGGAAGTTTTTTAAACCCTGTGTTATTTCCCATCTCTGCTTCCTTGGGCTCCTCTGCTTGCTGTCACTAGACCCAGGGAGACTGCTGCACCTTCAGCCTGTGATTTGACCAAAGGTTCATAACCAGGTTTCAGTTATTGAAGAAGAATATCAAACAAATAATCTGAAGTTATTTTCATTTTTAGAAAAAAAAACTTTCTACATATTTTAAAATTATGGTTTCTGTTTGCTATTCTCTTTCCCAAACAAGTAGTGACCTTTGTCCCAGAGAGAGCTGTTAAACACATGTTTTTATTTGCAGCTGATACAGAGGCCAGTTTGCTGTATCTCACACTTGCCAGGAACACTGTCTGACCTCAGCCTTTGCACCTGCTGCTCACTGTGTCTGGAATGATCTTTCTCAAGATATTTGCTTCATTCATTGCCTTATATAAAACCCTCCAAGTTTTGTATTCAGCAAAGTCTAAATGTGTTGTTTTATTTATTTCTGTCTCCCTTTAACAGATTATAAATTTCAGGAAATCGAGATTTTTTCTATTTTTATGTTCAAGACTTTGTCCAGAACAAGTTTTGACACATATTGGTAGATAATAATTAAACAATGGTTAATAAATAAATAATGAATGAATAATTTGCATTAAAATTCAATATCCCAATGTTTGATTATAGCAATATGTCTTGTCATCCTTTTTCTCTTTCCATTCTCATTGCTCTTTGATATTATAGAGATTTCAGACTCCCAACAACAAATTTTCACTAGGGCTCAAATATGCCTTGCTATCGTTAAAACTATCTGCTTGACCATTTAGACCATTTTTTTCCCATCATATCCTCATTTCCTTCCTATCTATGCCCATTTTCTGTGCCAACTCTGCAAATTCCAACCCTATAAATGAGCTTAGAATTAGATGGGTAAGTGCCCTTGGACCAAAACCCACATTATACATGTAGACAAATCATGATCAAGGAACAGGAATAAGAAAGAAAGGGGAAGGCTGACTATTGGCAGGAACCCTACCCTGCCCCCCCCACATACCCATGTAGAATTCTCTTTAGAAAGGTGAGAGTGGTGTGTGGAAATGGTGTTTGCTAGGAACATGGTAGAATGTCTAAGGTGCATGAAATTATCTGTATCCCCACCCTATCCATTCTAATGTGCTCTTGGGGATGGATACAGAGTGATCTATTTAGTCCCTCACCATTAACTGTCCAGGGCTCTGTTCCTGATTGTCTCCTGAGTAGCTGATTAAAACAAGCATTGGCATTTGAGGCTTAATAAGAGCTTGGTAATGGTTAAATTTTCCTCACGCCGAAGAGATTTCAGAGCACTACCTGAGGGAGGGTCAACAGAAAAAATGAGGCACCTTCCCGGCTGTGAACAACTTGCACCCTTCTAGTTAAAAGAAATTGTAGGGAAAAAAAATGACAGTTTTACAGACCACTACCCCCCCAAAAAATCCTAAATTATACATTTCTATCTAAAAGTACATGGACTATATAAATGTAAAAGACTTTCTTGCTATTCTCCCCCCACCCCCCACATTCCTTCTCATCCTGTGGAACTCAGTCACAAATAATTGAATTAATTAGAATTCTTGGTGAATGACATTTTCATATCATTTATCTTATTTTATTTAAATAATAATGCAATTCTATTTGAGATGTATTCCTTCAATGTTTATGATGTATGAGGCACAATTCTAAGTGTTTCACAAATACTGTATCATTAAGTCTTTAAAATAATACAGAAGGAAGATACTCCTATACTTACATTTTTAGAAAGGAATCCACTTTAGAGAGATGAATGAACTGCAGGAGGATGTCTAGCTAATTAGCATAAGCACCAGGGCTTGAACCCAGAGAATGAGGCTCCTGAGCATAATTTTTAAAGTACATTGCTTCTGAAGGATGGTATTTTAAATGGCCATATTATCTAAAAACTAAACTTATGCATGCCTTTATTTTTACTCCATCATCTTCTCTCTTCTCAACAGTAACCATTATGCAGAATTTCATTTTTTATTATTAACCTCTTTTTAAAACAGATGCATATTCACACATGGATCTCGGATTTCCAGGCTCTGAAAGTTACATCTGACATAATCTTTTCATTGTCTAAGCTACTTAATTTGCAGTACTTTGCTAAGGAAGCCTAGTAAATGAATACTGAGATATGGCAATAGTGAATACTGTTGCTTTTGTTTCTATGTCTTTACTTATCGCTATCTATCTATGTATATTTCTATCTACCCATCTGTCATTTATCTATCCTATTTATTTGACAAATTATAATGCCCTGGTTACTCTGTTGTTAATTTTATAATGCCAAGTGAATCTAATGAACCATTGTGTTCTACTGTCAACGTCACAAATTTTTTAAATTATAGCCTATTGTTTATCTTAAACAAATTATTTGTTTTGGAATTAAACTGAACATATGCTTTAGAAAGTTATATAATTCTACTGTTGGTAATATTTATTCTTTATAAATAAGCTCAATTTTTTTTTCCCTCTTCTCATAAATCAAAGCTGTTCTGTTGTTTGGAAGCATTTTCCTTCATATGATCAGTGATTTTAAAAAGCAATTTCTGTCATTTGAACTGGAGGATACGTAGTAAACTGTCCTTTAGTAATTATAGTATTTACAAATTAAGCAGAAGCTTTTGTCGTTTAGGAATGGTGAAGATGACTCTGTAACTGGCATGATGATGTTTGACTATTACTGATATTTGAGAGAGGGAAAGGCAGGAAAAAGGAAGGTCCATCCAGGATGATTGATACTAATTCCTCCAGTTAACTTTTTCTTCTCCAAAGCCTGTCCACCGTGTTTGCATTCTTTTAGTCAACCAGGAAGTATGGTTTGTTATACAGAAGCAAAAAAGGGGTGTGAACATAATGGATAGGGCCCTAATTTCTGGATCAAAGGGGCTAGTATCAAGTCCTGGTTCCAGTACTCACTTCTTTTGAGGCCTAGAGCAAGTTATTAACATTTCTACACCTCATTTTCTTCAAATGTAGGATGTAGGGTGATGATTAAACTACCGCTTACTTCATACATTGATTGTGGCAAATCTACATCTTAGTGTTTAGCACTTAGAAAAGTGCCTGAAACTAAGTATGTACCATATAAATACTATGGAGTTTCAGAAATATTCTGGAGTCTGGAACATAGAATTGGTTCCTGACTCTTTATAACTCCACTGTCTATTCCCCCAAATCACCTTCGGGACTCTAGCACATCTATGGGAAGCCCAGCCTCACTGCTGAGGATTTTGGAGCATCCTTCATTTCTGGAACCATAGATTTGGACTAAATCTGTCACCGGTGGTTTCCTGGCATGCTTATTAAAATAGTTACCTATATTCACTGCCTCTATGTATTTATCAATATGGACTAAAGCGTATTTTCCATGCCCATTCTTCCTCTATATTAATGTCATCAAAGTATCAAAGTTTTCTCTTCATGCTTGACATTGTTGGTCATCCACCCTCAGTACACATTCTGCCAGTGGCTTCTATAATGCTGTTTTACCGTGGGTGGTGGTCTTACCTGGATGCTAATGTGTATTTTCTCAACCACAACTTAAATATTGGTATGTCTATGGATTCTATCTCAGTCCAAGTTTCATATTAATCCATATACTTCCTTTGGGTTATTTAATGGCCTTAGCTGTTTATGATTTCTATCTGCTTCCTAATTCATATCTCTCTCATGAGCACTAACCTAGAATCTAGTTGCTAAATAGATGTAGTTATGATCCACAGACTCCTTAAATTGAACTGTTCAGAGCAGAACTCATAGAATTTCCCCACAGACCTAAACTTTTTCATGTCATTCTATTTCAGAAAACTGTAAAAAATACCAATCTAGTTGAAAAGGGTAGACTCCAAGAAATGAAACTTGATTCTTCACATCATACTCATTTCTGCTACACACTTAATATTTCATATGGCAAGGAAATAATTTTGAGTTCTATTTATAAAATAAATTCCTTATAAATATTATTTTATTTTTCCATGTACAAGCAATAATGAGGAAGTCAGAATCCTATGTATTTCCCTAACTGCTTAGATTTATAGCTAAATTTAAAGACCTACACAAACAATAACAACAACAAATGTGAAAGAAAATGTAGTCGCCTCTAACTTTTTGTGTAACTCAGTTTAATGTAATTAATCAGCTTTACTTCTGGATACTAGGCCATAATAATTCAGATTTTTGTCATCATGTCTGTAATGAAATTATAAAGGTAATCTACACTTGAAGACTAAAAGGAGGAAAGTAAGTACTTCAAAACAAAAATTTGCTGCTAAAAATATTAATTTCTTGTTAATTTAAAAAGAGCTTTTAAAGAAACTATTAATACACTTTTTAAGAACTACGTGTTGTAGCACACAACTACACATGTGGCTGCCAGTGTTTAAAATGCTTCTTAGTGTTATAGATTATATTAAATCTCCTTTAATATTTGGATTATATCATTATGTCTTAAGGGATTTTCAGTGACCATATTTCACTAATTTACTCTTTAAATATCCAAACTAAATGAATTTCTAGGCATATTTTCTTATTATTCATGAAAGTAGTAGATGGAGTCTAAATATCTGCATAAACAAGTTAAAAGTTTTTTGTCTTTTAGGAAAAAAATCCATTGTTATTCTTCTCTGGATGTTACAACTATAGGGCTTGTATTGTAGTTTACATACTTCTTGAAGGAGCAATATGTAAAAATTTACATACAGAGTAACAGTATTTTTGGTTTGTAATTCTAGGCATTATTTTTTTAGACTTATCCATGTTTATTGCTGGTCATGGAAAAAAAAGTCATGAACCATAAATAACAGAACAGCATTTAGACTCTGAAATTAGTTCTTTAGTTCTACCAAGTCAAAGGCTTGCCTGATGACATTTTATCTGTTTTTCCCTCTACCTTGTGCATTTCAGTCTGCTCCAAATTGGTATTGTTACTCCGTTATCTGATGTATAGGATATGCATTTACCGTAATCTTGGGGTCATACATACAGCTTCTCTCCTGTGTTGGATTTGCGTTTCTGTGTCTCATACTTGTCAATCTTGGTTTGCTTTCTTGTTTTGATGGAGACTAATTTCCAGTTACTTCTTAAGAGAGGCTATATGTGGGCAGTTTTTCAGAACTTGAATAATTGATGATGTCTTTAACTTATCCTGAAACTTGTTTGGATGTTTGGTATAAAATTCTAGGTTATAAAATATGCTTCTGCAGAACTTTCAAGCCATTGTTTCAATGATTCCTTGCTTCCAGTGTTATTACTAACAATTCCAAAGTTAAAATAATTTACAACTCCTTATACATACACTCTTTTTTTTATTTTCCCAATATCTGTCTTTTAATTTGTGAATTTTTTTATCATTTATATTTAATTTAATTATTGATATATTACTACTTAACTCTGCCATTTTACTTTTTATATTCTTTTTTCTTTTTACTTTGTGGTTTATCTCTTTACATCTATTTTCCCTGAGGAAGATCTACAAATTCTCTAATCTTCTCTTTCTTTCTTTTTTTTTTTTTCCCCTCTAGTGTTCTGGATTGACAAGAGGGTCTATTTAATCAGTGTTCTAGGCACAGGGCATAAGGTGGGTCCTTTCTTTCTGGTACCTTTTTACTTTTAATATTGGAAAGTTGTCTTGAATAATTTCATTGAAAATTTTCTTTATTCTTCTTTCATTTCTGGAATTACTGAGGTTTGGGGAAAATAATTTCTGGAAATAGGATTTATTTGATTTATTCTCTATTTCTCCTATGCCGCTTTTTTTTTTTTTTTTTTTTTTTTTTTGCTAAACTGGGTGTTTAAATCAGTTAAAACAGATCAGTTAAATAGATCCATTCCACTTTTCAGTTTTCAAAAGAATACTGTTGTCCTGTTTTTCTCCTTTTCTTATAGTGCTCTCATTTCAGAAAGCTTTGTGTCTTTTTCTTTTGGTAGACACATCATTACTTTTCTTGTCAAGTATATCTCTATGTATATTCACTTCAGCAGTTTATCAAATAAGAAATATATTTTAAAACTTTAAAAAATAGAACTGCTGGGCTTGTTTTTTAGATACTTCTTCACATTATATTTTTTGGTTTGATATTTGGCACTTAATTGTATTTACCACACCGGAAACCATTTATGTTAAAGAAAAGATTATTCTTAATATGAATTTCCAGTATTTCATGAAACACTACCCATTTTCCAATATTTCATGACTACACATTCAGCCAATAATTAAAGTGATGAAGTACAAGTTAGTTTTCCTTTATAGTTCTTAATGATGCATTATTTTTCCATTTAGATTATTTTTCTAAAATTTATGTCATCAAAAGTGTAGCAACCATATGATGTAGTTATTTTGGGGAACAATATCTTTTATCCGGATGGAAAAGCTATCGAATAAAAGAATAAGATGAACAAGAATATCTTCACTGTAAGTTTTCAAGACAGGAAGGCAGAGAGTTGATCACATGGGGGAAAAAAGATCTAGAGAGGTAATATGACTTGTCAGAACTCACTTAGCTGGGTGGTTGCAAGCTCCTGTAATAAAACCCATGTAACCCTAGTGCCACATCATCATAGTTATGTTATTTTTTTTTTCTGAGCTTTATCCCCTTACATTCAAGAAGAATTATATCTGTAGTACATTCTGTGGTCTTATTAGAGGTGCTTTTATTTTAGCTTGGTAATTTTTAGCCCATTGTAGCTTACTAATCAAAAAAAAAAAAGAGAAAATAGATAATAGGATTAAAGTCAATGTTATTGATTTTCAGTAATTCTGCATCATGGCTTAATATAAATGCAACTAACATAACACAACTTGAAGGAGGGGCAAAGTAATGTTTCCATGAAACAAAAATATCATAATTGGTATTTTTTAATTGAAATCAAAGGTTATGTGATAGATAAAGAAAACATGTTCAAATGATTAAGGATTATTTTTTAATGAAAAGATCCAGTATTCCTCAGGTATAGCATGAATTGTGAATCAAAGGATCATATCTAGTTAAACAACCACATTAGGGCTATTTATGTTGAAAATGGAAAAAAATCTCATTTTCACATTGTTAATTACTTTGAAAACATATTTTTAAATCCTTTTTCTCATACAGACAAAATTAATCTGTAAGTAAAGTACAGTAGTGTAATTATCCCTGTTGACAGTGGGTAGGGATCTAAGATTTAGGAAAGTGAAGTAATTTGACCATTAACATAACTCTAATCACCAGGGCCTGGACTAAATAATAAATAATATGATTTAAGTTTCCTGCTTTTTATAACAATCCCTTTTGAGTAATATTTGTATAAATTATATAAAAAATAAAAATAGCGTGTGCATGTGATGGATAAAAATGTTATTTTTAACTATAAGTGAGGATGCTCTTCCCTCCTTATATCCTAAACCAAATTTTATATGGGATTAACAGGACTAGACACTGTCCACTTTAAAAAGCAATGTCTTGTTTAAAAGGTTATATTTTTCTGGTTTCAGTAGGTCATATTCCAAACATGACAATTGAATCAATCCACTCTCATGATTCTCCTGTCTTTTGTTTAACGCGTATTTGTGAAAAGTTCTCCTGCTGTTGACTAATGAAACTGAATCTAACGTGAGGCCATGGTATCTTTTGTGTATTCCAGGCCTCAGATGAAAATCTTCTAGACTTGCAATATATTGTTTCTAAAAATAAACTAGAGAATATAATTTTTATTTAAAAAATACAATGTAAAGATGCAAGTATATGAAATGTCCTTGCTGAAAAATTTGCTTTATTGAATCATAATAAATAGGCAAGCCTTTTACATTTCTAAAGTCTGTTTTACGAAGGCACCATTTATTGGTGACTTAGAGAGCTGTAATTAGATGATAACTATGTCTCCCTGTGGACCTGAATGATTGTTGACTGTTAAGAGTCTAAACTTGCCGTCCGCAGGGACTTCCTATTTTATCTCTAACTGAGGGAGAGGTAGGCAAGAGACTGTGTACATTTCAAAGTTGTTCTTGGCTGCCTGGATGATAACTCGTCTTGATTTTGACTTACAGAAAACTGCTTCTTTTTCCAAGCATTCTTCCATTTTGTGTATTTATGAAAAAGTAGAAAATATGAAAACATAAATTCAAAACCTGGCTTTTCTCCTGACCTATCTGAACCATCAGTTGCTTTGCCTGTACATGAAGGTCATATTCTTTACTTATAATACATTTTTGAAATCATCATCAGGTCCAAATATTTAATACAAGCATGCTTTGCAAGCCTTAAAATACTCTGAAACACAAAACAATAATAGTCATAATAATGTAGTTTTAAAAATGTGCCAATGATTTTCTTCAGGACTTAAAAAAAATCCCACAGGCCTAAGGAAAACCAGTCTTCAAAATAAGTATAATAGTAGACTTTCAGGCATAACAGAAACAGAAGCCCCAGAATTTGGCCTAAAGTAAACGACTGCTGATTATAGAGTACTGGGAAATGCATCTTCATGAAATCCCAACCAATGTGCAACTTGTTACTAAATCTCCTTATGTAAGCTGCCTTCATGATTGTTTCATAAACTTGTTCTCTTAAGATTGTGTTGTTCGAAGTTTGGAGATATATTTAACACTATGCTTTGGTTCCTAGAGAGACAAATTATGAGAAAAATGAAAGAAAAGTCACAAAAATACACCAAAAATGCCGGTTGACAAAGGTTATCTACTGTGGCTTCTCACTGTAGCTTATGAAAACTCCTCTGAGCCTCTTCTGCAATAACCAACTTTTGTCCACTACAGTGACTGATCATTAGGGAATGGCAGAGATGCTGTCACACGGTGCAAGCTAGGAATAATATGTTTGGTGCCAAGGTGATCCATGATGGTGGGTTTTGTTACCTACCTATACAATTGTACACTAGATGGACAAGTGCAGCAATTACAAACATAGAAGCGCAAGGTGACATTTCTGAGGATCTTTGTCTGCATCTGAATCATGGCAAAAGTAAAGCCATCCAGTCTTCCATGGTCTAGCGTAGGTACTGACACAGAGTGACAGGAATTTATAATGATGACAATCTAGAATAATGGAGGGAGAGAGTCTGGTATCAACTGAGACACCAAGACCAGATACAGGGGTAGGGACCCTGATTTATCCACATATTCTTTCTTTTCTAAGTTTACCCAGAAAAAGAGAGCAATGTGGATCCTGGAAGAGTTGTTCCCAGATGGATGACTTTATTATATGTAGCAAGTGGACCCTAAATCAGCCATTGGTAGAATACTGTTCAAGCTGTATTTGTTACTGAGTCCAAGCTCATACTGCTTGGGCAGGACTGGCCAATAAATTGAGAGATGAGTAATTGGGGTAATAAATAGTGACTTTATCTGGAAAGTCAGTAGCCTGAGAAGATGGAGGGCTAGTGTCCCAAAGAAGCATCTTACCCAAGTTAGAATTTGGGCTTCCTTCATATCAAAAGGGGAGACAGTGTGGCTGTTTGTTGCAAACTTCTTGGTGTCAGAATCCTTTGTTCTTTCCGCTGTCCATGCGGGTCAGATCATGATGTTCCTATAAACCTCCAATAAGACAAATATTATTCTCTGATCTGCAACTTTTTATCTCTGTATGAATAGAAAAGTGCTGTATCTTTAAGGTGAGAACCTTGAGAATGGGCTATCCTGTATATTTCAGACAATGGGCAACATTCCTAACCTGTAGCAGAAACAACAGAATTTAAAGATTAAAATAAAAGAAACAGACCCAATATGGAATCAGATTTGTTCTTCCCTGTTCCATATTTTTCCACACAGATCCCACCTAAGGACAGAAGCGTTTCTCCCAGCTGTCCAAAAGTTACGTTTTATGTTTCACAACTGGGTCCTTATGCTAAAATTGCCCTGCACAGCCTCACTTAAAATAAATCCTCTCCCCAGAAACAGCCCACACTCAACAACCAGTCATCTGTTTTACTCCCTCATAGGTCCTATTGCCCAGAGCATTCTAAGTAAATTTCCTTTAGGCAAATCACTGTCTCAGAGACCGTTTCCCAGGAGTACAAACTATGGCAAACTGCTTTCCAAAAAAATGCTTGTGGAGCATATTTGGCATGAATACATCTCAAAGTTAGAAATAAATCTCTCTTTCCCCTGCACACATACCAAAAATGATATTCACCATCCTTAGAATTAGACTCCAATAATCTCTAAACAGTGAAAGTCTCCCTGAATAGTTATAACCTCATTCTATAACTAAGGGCTTGGTTAGGCCTTACCGTTTGCTATATCTGCATCCTTATATGTACTTTTATCTGTCTTCTTGTTTAGTCAATTTATACTTGTCTATTAAGTATCAGCTACACTTTCATCTCTTTAAAGTCTATAATGTTTATTGACTTAGATATCTTGTGTGTACTGAAAAATATTCTGAATACTTCTGTAAAAGCATGTTAAACATCATGGTGCTAACAGATACAGTTGCTACCCTAGTGTGATGTACATTCCTTAAGGCCAGGCACCAAATCAGAGAGAGAGAGAAATAATTATATGGTTGTGGGCTCTGGAATTTAAATGTCTTTTGCTGTTGTGAGGAATAAGAGATTTATTGGCATAAATCTAAATTCATGTGAAATAAATCTATACCTCCAAGACCTAGCTCAGTGCTTCCCAAACAAGTGATTATTTGTTGAACAAATAAATAAGTGAATGACTAAGTGAATGGTTGACTGACTGAAGAAAGGGCAGACTAAATTCAAATAAAACAATAAAGAAATAATAGTTTCCCTTATGGTTATATTTCCATAAGACTAATGTGTTTATAAAACTATTGTATTTAATGTTTACATTAGATTTTTTTGGTTAGTAATTATTGCCATTTACTAGCTGAGAAAAATGCGTTTATTGGATTTGAGTAATTTTCCACAGTTACAACTCTTAAATGGTACTTAAGACCATAATAAAATTATCTGTCAATTCTAGTTATTTTATAGATAGACAGACATACAGAAAGATAGGTAAATGTGTGTGCATTTTTTTAAAGAATAGTGAGTTTGAAGTGCAAAACAAGGTATGAATGTTGATTGTTGCAGAGGAAATAGAAAGAATGACATGACTCCAAGTCATATTTTGAAGGAAAACTCAGTCAGCTAGATGTATTGGCTAGTTAGCTATTGGGAGAAAAAGCTATGGATTAATCAATGCCAATAACAGGTTTTTAGCCTGGGTGAATTGGAGAATGGTGGTTCAATTAACAGAACTATGAGAATCAAAGTTTGGAGTTAGTCAGAGGGGAAATTAAAAATTACTTGTAGAATGCCGACTTTAAGGTCATTTCAGGGCTTCCCAATGGAAATTCAAGAAAGGAGTTCTGGGGAGCTGAGATGAGGAATCACATTGATGCTATTAATATATTTACATTAGAAGTTTAAAAATGTGTGTTTTGGAAGCTTTATTGACCTTAAAATGTGTGAGGCTTTATGTTCGCTTCAAATCAAAGACAGTCAATGTGATGAAAAGAAAGCAGGCTGGAGCCCAGATTGTGACTGTGGGCTCTTTCATTTTAAATTATAATAGATAATACACATGTGGTACATCTATACTGACTTCAAAAACTCATAAAAAACAGCCAGCTTCTTCTGTATAGCACAGGGAACTATATTCAATATCTTGTAGTAACATATAATGAAAAAGAATATGAAAACAAATATATATGTATGTATATGTATGACTGAAACATTATGCAGTACACCAGAAATTGACACAACATTGTAAACTGATTATACTACAATTTTTAACAACTACAAAAAACCTCATAATGTAGTGAATTTGGGTGTAAATTTTTTGTAATTTAACAAAAGAGTAAAATAAGTTGTTTTGTCATCTATTACCTTCCGGCATTTTCTAGAATCATGCTTCATGTGACCTGGATCAAAATCATTATTGCGTTGGAATTGCAACAAATAAAGCATAACCAACACTTCAAAGAAGAAAAATATACTGTGTACAAAATAAATAAGGAAAACTTGCATTTTCCTTATCCCTTTTGGCTTCCTCATAAATCTGGAATTTTATGTTCCATTTTAATAGTATTTTAATAGTAATAAGACATAGAATCAGGATATTCTGCTTTCCTTTTTGAAAAGATTCCCTTGTTAAAATTTATATCAGCCTTGGGGTTTACTGTAATAGTATATGGTGCAGTGCTCTTTTTATAATTCATTTCATTCACATGACACATATACCCTCGACACATAGAATGTACATAGGCATAGGATAAAACATATCAGTTCTTCAGTGTTTATAACCACATGATGGGTTTTCAGAAAGAGAAAAAATAACCTTCTTTCCTACAAAAATGATGACTTAAAAAAAGTTGTGAGAGCTATTTTTTCAGTAACAGCAGGTTCCAGGGGTGAGCAACAGCAGAATCCAGTGATGACAGTGAGCTGATGGTAGTCATACCCGTGGCCACCATAGGGCAACCCTCCACTCTGACTGAGCTTTACCAGTCAAGCTATGGTGCCTTATACAAATCACGCCTAACTCTTTTGATTACATTTTAATTGGCTACATTTTTAGTCAATACATCACTTTCTCTCTATGTTCCTCCAGACAGGCAGATTTATAGTTTGAGATGTATTGTTTAACGATGAAGAACACAGTTGTTGGTTCCAACCAGATCTGGGTCTTCCACTTACCAGCTTCAAAACCTTGGACTTCTATTACCTTTATCAACCAGAATTTTCAATTAATAAAATAGTAACTATAAATTAGCTGCCTTACAGATTTGTGGTGATTAAAAGTCACTGCTCCTATAAGCATCTAATTCATGGCTGGGCCCATAGCAGGGGACCAACAAATGTTAATTATTTTTTACTAATGCAATTATAATTACTATTAGAAAGGGTATTTTATTCAAGCAAAAATTATATTGAAAACTTCTGGTGGAATACAAATGGAAATCCAAAAGTTTTCAAAAATGTAGGCTTTCCTGATCTCTGAAAAATTGACATTTAATAGACCTAAAATGATGTATATTGCCAGTTTGAAAAAAGTTATATGGCTAACAGAGTACATTAAAATAATAAAAATATAATTTCTAAGGAATACAAATCATAGTTAAACACTAAAAAATAATACATTTCTTTAAGATTAAAAACAAATCTAACTTTATTTACAGTGGTTCATAGCTTTGCATTGTTCATTATAATTTACTGTAGAAATGAATATTAATTGAAAATTCCTATTGAAAATATTTAACATGTCTCTGGAATAATCACTTATTAGAGTAAATTTTATTTATATAGCTTTGAATTATTTTTACATTTATTTTGTTGACATAAAATATAATTATCTTATTTAGATAGCACTTCGGGACTTTTTAAAAATCTGAACATCAAATATTCTTTGAAAACATTTTTTTTCCTAAATAAAAAAAAAATGCCTCTAAAATTTGTATGTGACATAGGATTCTAAAAAGCAAACATAATTTTGAGAGTTATTTCTGGCATAAAATCATACAAATATCTTCTTATTTTTATTTCTTAACCATCTTAGAAAAAAACAGAGTACTTGTAAAGATGTTACAGGTATTGACCATAACAGAAGTAGTAGATTGTACATTTAAGGAAGAAGAAGACATACTAAGATTTTGCTAAGGGGAATTCTAGCACATCTGCCCAATTCTAAGCTGCAAATACTAAGCCCAAGATTTTGTGACCTCACATTTGAAAACATATAAAAGTTACCCAATTTTCAGAGACTTCACTTCCACAAATGTCCTTTCATCTTCTACAAGGAGTACCGTGTCAGGATAGTTCTTTTACTCTGTGGTATGTGGTGGTGGTTTTCATTTTTTGTTTCCCCTTATGTCATGATACTTTGTCAGGTGCCAGAAGTTGCACATTGATTTCCACCAGTCATATTTCCCGTGGTTCCTTCTCCCTTTGCCAAAAGTTTTCAATTGCTAGTTCTGAACATTGTCAGTGTGGCTTTGGGGGCATCAGTTGTTTCAGGAAGTCTTAGAACCTTCAGATACACACCTAGACTCATTAACAGCAAATCTTTGATTTTTTTCTATTTCCCTTAGTTACGGCATCTAATTGTTCAACAACGTTGGCAGGGTATTTATCTTGTCTCCGAAGCTCCTCCTGCTTGGCCAAATACTCGAATTCCAGTAATTGGTCCTGATCAATTGTGCACATCTGCTAAGGAGAACATTCTTACACAGGGTAGCAAGCTGGAGCTCTTGCTAGAATCCTGGAGGTCGTACAGTGGACTTCTCCTCCATCTCCAACTCCTCCTCCAGGTTCTCTGCCTCTTGTAGCAGGTTGTTCTCCGAAGAGTCATCTTAGCTGTTGCCTTAAATGAGCTCGCTCCTTGCAGAGTAGCTGCACCTGGGCAGGGCCTGGCCCCGCCCCCACCCCGCCCCTACCCCGCCCCTCCCCTAACTGCCCGAGGCGTTTCCCAGCTCTCCCTGCGCCGCCCCGCCTCCAGGCTGTTAGCTCCGCTCCGAGCGCCTCAGGAGGCCGCTGGGCTTGGCGTCCCGCTTTGGCTAGTCCGGTTCAAAGAGACCACAGACAAGCTATTTGGTTCCAAGAAACCAATTAAAAATAAGTGTTTTGTTTTATTTTGTTTTGTTTATCCTTGCCATGTTTGGGAAGAAACACCCTTGACCTGAATTGTAAGAGCGGAATGAGGAACTGGGATCCCTGAGGCCTGGATGCTGGGTCACGAGCTCAGGTAAGACTCCCCGTAATGAAACAGAAGTTCCTTACGTGATGAGACTGAGGACGCCAACCTTCTATTTTTGGTTTTTTTTTTTTGTATTATTATTGGTTCATATGACTATTTTTCTACATCAAATATTTAAAGTTTATATATAGATAAAAGTTTATATGTATACATATATATTTTTTATACATGTATATGTTTGTACATTTTATGTTTTAAAAATACCTTGTACACCTTGGGCAAAATCATGGGTTTCTGAAAACACTGCTATATTGTAGAGTACAACAAATGGCAATTCCTGTGTTAAATTAAAATCGGTTGCTTTTCATGGCTTGTGATGGTAATGTGGATTCCAGTGAGAAAAAGTCTGAAGACATCACATATCCAAAACTAAGATAATGCTGAGTGGCAGTTCGGTTAGTCTTTCTCATGCAGGAAAAGAAGAAAAGGTGTATTGTTTTAGGCAGAAGAAATTAAGCCTCACATAGCTTTTCTGTTCAATGTCTGAAAGCGCATGAGTGATATTAGAGGAACAAAAAAAGACTGGTGCTAGGTAGAGACTAAGGCATCTCCAATATTGTGATTGTTGTAGATGGAAAAATATGTAGCTTGAGCCTCAAATTCTGAAGACTGTTTATATATGTGTGTGTGTGTATATGTGTGTGTGTGTGTATATATATATGTGTGTGTGTGTATATATATGTATTGAACTTACTATTGGAATGAAAGACACCTCAGTGACTCAAGTCTGGGAAGATTTCATACCAAACACTTTGATGCTGGGATAGGTTTAAGTCTGGTCCACAGCCAAACACCAATGTTCTTATTCTGTGTATTTTCAAAATCAGCTCACTTTCTTTCCTTCCCTTTTCTCTCTCTCTGTCTGTTGTGCTTTATTAGTATATGTCTGTTTTCATATTAGATGATGGGTTATAGACGATAGCTGCCATCTGGCAGATGATAAATTCCTTTGAGGAATGTTATAGTTAAATTTTTAAGGTTTTTAATGTAAAATTCTATTTAAATGATTATAGACCATTATGTTAAGGATAGTACATCTTGAGAATAAAGTGTTTTTTCCTAGTTAACACCAAGTAAGATCCAAAAAAAAAAAAAAATCAATAACATGGAATGTATTAAGTGCTTAAGAAAGTTTTTCTATTAAAAAGAAAGCAACCTTAAGTTGTAATCTATATTGGGATTCAGGTTCATGTTGTGCAGTTCTACATTTATTGGTTTTTCATTGCTGGGTGACAAATTACTCCAAGCTTAGTGGCTTAAAACAACACACATTTATTGTATCATATTTCTGTGTGTTAAGAATCTTAAGCACAGGTTAGTTAAGGGACCAGTTTCTTAAAACACCGCAGCCAAAATCGCAGGTGCAGGTCCTCTTCCAAGCTCATTAGCATTATTTAAAAATAAACCAGACTTAAAGAAACTATTCAAAGAGAGTATTGTAGTGGGCAGAATGCACCAATCTCAGGATCTAACAGTGTCTCAGAATAAAACGGGAGAAGGCTTTTTTATAGAGATGGGAGGACAGAGCTGGCAGGAGCTGTGTAGGAGAAAGGAATAGGTGGTGGTGTTAGCCTGGGGCTTTAACAGATGGCGTTGCTTTCGGTGGTTGGCTCATTCCTGAGATGAACTGCTAAGGGGCGCAGGCAGTGTTCTGCACCTTAGTGCTTGCCTAGTCTTGGGGGCAAGACAATCTCAGGATTGCTGGAAAGTGTGGACAGACTAAAAGATGGCAAATAAGAACTAAAGAAGGTAGAAAAAGGGTAAGACTATTTGTAATGAAAGTGGGATGTGGAAGCTAATAATATTTCATGAGCTTTTTAGAAGTTCCTGCGAAACAGTGATGTGAACTAAGGAAATTATTTAGGGATTTGGGGCCAAACCTAAACATGTAGGTACAAAACATACACACTCATGAATAAAGTGCTGTGACAGACATAATTTCACCAGAGGATGGAAATTGGAGATATTAAGAAAACAAATGAAAAGCTTTGATGGTTCAGACATTAACTAACACTGAATTCTAGACTTTGTCATTTGAGCTTTACAACACACCAATCATTATAATGATTTGAACTCTGAAGTATCCTCTCTAAGAATGCAATGATTCATTTGAAATTGTTCTCTTTAAAGTTTGTACACTGATAAGCTGTTCACTGACTATGTAAATTCTCTATGGTATCATCTAATTTTCTTCATCTCTTTCCCCCAAATACCTGGATATGGGCTGATTTTAGGAAAGAATTATGAAGCAGTACAATATTGTCTTCGAATCACTCACTAGCTGATTGTCTTTCTTGCTTTTTCAGCAAAATTTGGTAATAGGTCATTGATTTTAAAAAAAACTTAAGGTGGCATATTATCTATAGTCTCAGTACACACATAAATGGTATCATCTTCTTATTTTACAATATGGCATTTAATGAACATGCACAATCTAATTTTTTCACACATTTAAGTTGACAGCACATCCTGCATACATTGTGTTAGATGATGTTAGTACACTGTTTATTCAAGATAGTGGAGCAAAAATAACTCTTATCTTGATGTTGTAAGCCAAAATGGAAAATTATAGTTTCCAGAATTTAAGAGGCATTTCTCAGTGGAAAGGAAAATTAGGGTTTTTTTTTTTTTTTTTTGGTATTGTCAGTTTTTTCAGATAAAAGAATTCATTGAAATTGTTGGCAATCATCTGAGTCATGTATTTTCATAAGCATGTGAACATTAAAGTTTTAATGTACATCTGGAAACCAGAGGGATTGTCTTGGTAAGTGGTGTGATCTGGGGGGATTTACTTCTGAATGAAATGGTGGCAGTTTGGGAAGGAGACAGTCCTATTCCAATTTGCTTCATGTCGTCATTTTCCTTAGGCTAGCATGTTGAATTCTGAAAAGAAAAGAAGCATTTCTCAGCACGCATAAACACAGAAGATATTGTACGAGTTCCTTTGGAATACTAATTCAAATTGCAATCTTTTAGAATGAAGAAAATGGATATAACTTTCTGTTGGGAAAACAAGAAACATAATCTTTAAAGTTCATCACAAACAGGATGAATACATTCTTCCTTGCTGTCCAAGCATATGGAATTCTAATTTTGTTCAAAACTTATGTAGCAATCTCTGGGAAAGATAGCTTTTTTCTTAATACTCCTGAAGGTTGGGGATCATTATTTAACCTACCTATGGCCAATGAAACATACAGGGAAATCCAATGGGAAAATTCAGGGATAGCCTTTGGCAAATTCTAACAGAGACAAATGCTAAAGAATTCTTTACTGGCCCCATTCTTTTTCCTTTCTTTCCACCTTGTAATTGATCAATTGTCTGGAATTAAAACAGCTATCTTGTGATCCTGAGTTGAAAATCTTATTAATTAAAAAATCAACAGCTATTATGGTCCAGATGGAATCTGGAAAATGCTTAGTTTCTTGGTAATATTAATAAGTGATTAACTCTCAACCTTCAGACCCCTTAGTAAATATCATCCATACCGATAATAGCTCTTTTCAGTTGGCTGCTGTTGCTTCCAGCTGAGTGTGTTTCACTGATGCAGCAGTTCGAGGGGAACTGGGAAGGAATCCTAACCAACTGGCTGACACAGAGATAAAAGGGCTTTAGCCCATGGACAGGTCAGTACTGAACAGCAATTAGATGTTGAGAAAGAAGGCAGAAGCCTGTGTCCACAAAGGAGTGAGTCAAAATGAGAAGTGTGTTCAGGAGATTGTGTGTATCAGGTACAGGAGTTCCAACCTTGAGTAAAATGGAAGTTTATAAGAAACTATCCAATTCTTCAAACATTATTGTTGTCTTTACAACAATAGCTGAGAAATGATTTAAAAAAACACATAAATTTCATGTGTGAGCATATATAATCCTGATTTCCTATAACTGAAACTAACTTGGCTGGTGGAATAATTTTGGTAATTCATGGTAAACTCAGGCACATCTTGCTTATACTCACTCTGTCTCGGGTCCCTGGTAAAGGAATCAGCATTCATATCTCTCAGGGTGACATGTGCATTGCCAGAAGGCCTGCAGTGCAGCGTGGTGTGAGGGCTGATCTGCGCGCCCGTCTGCGGCTCTGTTCTTCCCTTGCTAGACCTGCTCAGATCTAAGTCATCCTGAAATGCATGGGCAGGTCTTCCTCTGTCCCTGTGGCATTGGCTGCTTATAACCCTTGTTTCTGGGCAACATCTAATGGTTCAGAAACCTGTAAATTATCCTCTTGTGAATGTTGAAGGGTCTTTTTTTCAGTTTTTTTCCATCTCTTTATATACCCCTTTTAATGTTCACAGTTTTCCCTACACTTCTTAAGCAAATGGTTCTAACAGTTGAAATGTGGCTTTTAAGATTTTGTTCCAGCAGTTTTCAGGAAGTTTATTGTAGGGTTCAAAAATAAATAATTTATTTTTTTTATTTTCCTTGCCTTAAACCTAGTGCTTATATAATTACTGCTTTTTAAATTTTGTTGACAGAGAGGGATAACCTACATTGAAAAAAACACATAGCTTAATATTTACCAGGCACTTCACTCTTCGTGGGCTACCTCATTGCCCGAATGAGGAACAAAGTTCTTGAACTTGGGCAAAGGGAAGAAAATAAAAATGGTTTAGTATATATCAAAATAAAAATGTGTAATCATATTCATAAAAATAATCCACTTTACTGAATCTGTCAAGGGCATATGTCCCCAAACCTTCTGCCTGTGCTTTTATCAATATAGTATGGGCTGAATTCTGTTCCCCCACATTCATACGTGGAAATCCTAACCCTCAGTGTTGCAGTATTTAGAGATAGGGCTTTGGGGAGGCAGTTTAGTTGAGATGAGATCATGAGAGTGGGGCTCTTATGGTGGAATTAGTGCTCTTAGAGGAGACACCAGAGACCAGCCATCCTTCCTCCCTCCCTCTCTCACCCTTCTTCCCTCTCTAAACCTCGCTATTTCACTCTCTCTGTCATATAAGGGCACAGGAAGGAGGTGGGTATCTGCAAGCTAGAAATCTCCCCAGAAACC
This sequence comes from Camelus bactrianus, assembly GCF_048773025.1. Lineage (NCBI taxonomy): Eukaryota > Metazoa > Chordata > Mammalia > Artiodactyla > Camelidae > Camelus > Camelus bactrianus. The sequence continues at coordinate 94,864,008 of NC_133542.1, forward strand.
AACCTTGCGGCATCCTGATCTCAGGCTTGCAGTGACCGGAGATTTGAGAATGTGAGTGTCCATTTTTGCATCTGCATGGCCTGTGGCGGTGTGTCCTGGCAGCCTAGGCTCAGTGAGACAGAAGACCCCCCCGCCCCATGAATGGCGCCCCCTTGTGCCCAGTCAGGCCCTCAGTCACAGGAGCAGGCCTCGCTCTTTTGCACACCAGTTTCACCTCTGCTGGATCATTCTAATCAGAATACAGATTTAGATGAGCATTCATTTATATCAAACCACTCTTTGGCTTCTGCCCGATTTCTTGACTCTTATTTGCTATATTTGAAAGCCAAGCTCACTGGAAGATGTCTGTATTTGCTCATTCTACCTTCCATTTTCTCCCCAGCCCACTCTAGTCAAGAGTTTGTCTCTATCACTGTTCTGAACAGCTCATGGCAAGTCAGTGGTAACCCACAGATGGCAAGGTCTGACGTTGCTCCACTCCTCAGCAGTGTCTGGAGACAACTGATCACTCCCTGTGTTAAAACAAAGAGACAATTAAAAAAAAATGTTTCTTACCTCAGTTACCAGGATGTCATATGCTCATGTTTTTTCCTCAACTTTTGACCATTCCTCCTCAGTCTCTTTTGCTGGATTCTGTTTTTATTCTTTCCTTCAAAATGGTGCAATGCCCCAGACTTCTGCAAATGAAGTATTTTCTCCTCTTAAGTCCAGATCTTCACTGGATGATCCCTCATAGCTCCACCGCTTTAAATATTTCTCCCCTGAGCTAATCATTCATTTATCAAGCCATTTATTGCACATCATGACTTGGATCTATAATAAGCAGTCAAAAGTTACCATGCATAAAATTCAAAACTTGTTTCTTCCTACAAAGCCCTCTTAGTAAGTGGAGCCACAAGTTTTTCTAGAAAAAATTGCATGATGCTATTTTAAACTCCTTTCTTACTCTCTCTCATAAACTATATCCAGTCTGTCATCATATCAGGTCTGCAGTACATTTACAACATATCTGAAACCAACCACGTCTTACTTCTTTCAGTACCATCCCATCCTAAACCAACATGTTCGCTTTCCTAGAATGAATCAATAACCTTCTAATTGATCTTCTTGCCTCCACTTTTAGTTTTCTTTGATCTTTTCTCTACAGGCTGTAGAGATCCACTTAAAATCATTCTGACGCAGAGTCGTCCAAAATGTTTTTGTCCTGCTAGAAATAATATCCTTATCAAGACCTATGAGTCCCAACATGACCCAATCCATGGGTAATGTGTCTCATTTCATCTTCCATAATTATTTCTTGCTTTATGGTATCCAAAACACTGCACTCCCTATTCATTATTGAATGAGTTAAGCTCCTATCCCTGTAACATTCTGTTCCCATCAAACTAGAAACTAACTCATTCCTGACTTCGTTTGTATCACTGCTTGAAAGTCTCCTCAAAAAGGACTTTTCTCTCATCATTTTATCTCAAGCAGCACTTCCTAGACTTCTCAATTCTCTTATCTTTTAAACTCTTCATGTAACTATATGTGGTAGAGTTATAAAAAGAATATATATATAATATGTATATAAAATGTTCTCTTTGTCCCCTACTTCTCCATTTTTAAGTAAGATACATGAGGACATGAATGTCACCAGTTATTTTACTGGAAAACAATGGCTACACACATTGTACATCTTGATTAATATTGCCAAATTCCTCTATGTATAGGTTGGAACCATTTTATTTGCACTATAAATGCAAGACAGCTTTGCAGCCTCCCCTCCTTGATGTTATGGATCACTCTTTGCTAAACTGATAAATGAAAAAAGATCTCTCCTGTGAGTTACATTAAACATTTTCATAGGTTTAAATGTGTTTCTATTTCCTTTCTTTGTCCAAGTTTCTATTTTATTATTGGCCTTTTCCTGTTTGAATGAAAGTCTTTAACTTTTTTAAAAAGCTGTAAATATTTTATTCTTGATGCTTAAAAATTAAATTTTTGGATCAACTACTTAAAGGTGTAATGTATAAAATAAAATTAAATATTGAAAGTGTGTAGGTTAGTGAGTTTTGATGAAAGTATACATCTGAGTAACCAAGTCTATAATCAAAGTATGAAACATTTTTACTACCTCAAAATATAGTTGCTTTAGATAGGTCAGTGTGCTGTAACAAAAATACCGTCAACTGGGTAGGTTCAAAAATAAATATCAAGTTCTCACAGATCTGGAGGCTGGGAAATCTGAGGTCAAGATGGGCAGTGTGACTGGGGTCTGGTGAGGACCCTCTTCCTGGTTGCAGACAGCTGTCCACTCACCGTGTTTCATACAGTAAAGAGAGGGCACCTGTCCCCTCCTCTTCTTTTAAGGGCATAAATCCCATAGCGGACTCCAGGCTCATGACCTCATGGAAACCAAACCACCTCCCAAAGGCCCACCTCCAAACAACATCATGATTGGGGTTCATGTTTCAACATAGGAATTTTGTGGGGACACAAACACTCAGTCCATAACAGTACACTTATGCTACAATCCCAAGAATGGTCACAGAAGCTTTATTTGTAATATCTAAAAACTAGGGTAAAATACAACTTGAACGTTTAGTATCCAAATTGTCAACGAATCCATATATAGATTTTTCCCTTAGCTGTTCATCTCATTTTCCTGCTTATTTGCAAGTTTCTTAATTTTCATTGTGTATGGACCTTGGGTCAAAAATAGTAGATATTGAAACAGTTGATCAGAGTTTATGGTCCAACATTTTGAGCAAATCAGTGTTTAACATTTTCTGATGGATATGTGTGTGGACTGGGGATTCTGCTCTGATTTAAGGCAGTTTTTAGGTCCTAGATGACTAGGGTTGTGTGGATAGTTAGATCTTTCTCTGGTCTCCCTTCTTTGTAGATGCAGAAGGTGCCATAGATATGTGAAGGGTTTATCACTCTGAGACAGGACTTTTTTTTTTTATAAATATAAGCCTGTGTCCTCCATTGTCTCATTTTTCTTGATGGTGGCTTGAATAGATAAATGTGGGCATGGGGTTCTCAGCATAAAGTTCCATGACTCACCACGTGGAGAAGAGCCAGTCAGTAGCAGGAGCCGGTAGATGACTGAGAGAAAACTCCTCATTTATTTACTCTCCTCTGTTTTTGGCTTCATTTGTTCCATGTCCTAGCCTTTTCTAATACACTTGAAACATATGATGTTGGCAGTTGTTTTAATGTTTCTAATATGAAAGGAGAACAAAGAGAACATATTTCTCTATTTGCAAATTGATATAGCATGCTTTAGTGTTAGGTATTTATGTTATATGTGGAGACTTTTACATAGAAATTTTTAATTTTATGAAACACTTTACTAGAAAAACAATTGAAATTAACAATATTCTGATAAAAGTAGCGTATTTTGTAGTCTCCATGTGTTCATGCTTTTCACATCTTTCTGTAATTGATTTATTGTTTCATACTGTTCTGGTTGAAAAAAAATGCTTGCTATGATTTCTATTCTCTTAAATATGTTGAGACGTTTTTTGTGATCTTACATATGATCCCTTCCTGGAGAACATTCCATGTGGACTTGAAAAGAATGTGTTTTCTGCTGTTTTTCAGTAGAAAGTCTTATTGATACCCACTAAGTCCAATTGCTTTATTGCATCATTTGAGGCCACTTTAATCACAAAAGTAAAACCGGCCAGGGGGAGATGGAAGAGCAGTCCAGAGGAAGTTGTTGCCTCTGAGATGCGCAGCTAAGTGTCTTGTGACAAGCAGGAGGACACTTTTGCAGGAGGCTCAGCTGTCTGCCAGAAGATCTGTGCACACAGTGGTGGAGATCAAAGATGAGCTTTCATCTGTTAGGCGTTTCTGCATCTGTTAACAGATATAACAAGATCAGCATTCAGAGAGTACTATCTCTTGCTTTTTGTCTGCCTTCCCAATCTGAAACTAGTTATTTTGACCAGTTATAGTTACTTGGGATAGGACAGGGAAGGAAGTCCTGGGAAATGTAGCTCTTATTCAGTTGATAGTAGAATAATTCAGTCTAGAGATTGCTTGTTGTTACATAACACATCATTCAGAATCAGTTTTCTTATTAAACTATGTGCAGATGAATCCTTGTATCAATACTTAATAAATCAAATAAAATCAGCATCTCCAAAGACATCATAGCTGCTAGACCATCCATTAAAATAAAAAGAAATGCTAAGAGGGAAGACAGACCTTTTGGAAAGTAAAAATATATTAGCCAAATTACATACAACAATAATTGCAGTGCTGAAAAATAAAATGAAAGAAATCTTCCTGAAAGCAACACCCAAAACCAGAAGATCAACAATTAGATGAAATAATAATTTGAGAATAAATTCTGTGTTAATCATAATTTCAACAAGAAAGAAAAAATCAGATAGTAGGAAAGAAAGAAATGAATAATAGAAAACATTATCTAGAATGTGAGAAGTTCTTAAGAAGATTTGATTTCTGTCTCAGTAAAAGAGTAACATACTAATGAGATTTTTCATGAATGTTAGGAATACAGGAAAAATATTCTAAAATTTTGCATAGAGTTAAAATAAATTGTATACAGTGGAAGAGAATTAACATTCACATCTGTCCTCTAAATAACAATGTTTGTGGATTGTGCCTTTTAAATTCTAAGGGAAAATGAACTTTACTCTAGAAATCCTATTCCAAGCCCCCAATTTTATGACATTTCAAGGTAAAATAGGGATAGTTTCCAACACCTGAGCTCAAAAAGTACCTCCACTCGACTGTTTCTTAGTAGCTGACGTGAGATTTGATTAAGCAAAGTGAGGAGAAAGATAAGAAAGTGCATAGCTATAAGTTCCATGAAAAACTAGACGCAACACAGGAGAAATGTGGAGGAAGTCCTAAATTTACTGCTTTCCAGACTACAATGACAAAGGTTGCCAACAGAGAAATATCCAGATTTAGAAGAAAAATAAGTGCTATATATTAAATGTGTTTGGTCTTGGGAGGTATATATGTGAATCTGTTAATATTATTTAATAAATAAATAAGCAGATATTATCCCCCTTGACTGAGCAGTAAAGGATTTAAGTAGGCAGATTAAGCATGACAATGATTAGATTGGTAGTCGCTTGTAACCTTGTCCACCCCACGTTTCTTTCCAATAACTGCAACCTTCTCTCACCCACTGAAAGTTCCATACCATCAGCATTTTCAAATGACATTTCACCCATGTTAAAAAAATATCTTATTTAATCCTATGTTAATACCCTACTCATGACCTTAAGCTTTCTCTGTATTTTCTCTGTCTTTCTCTGTCTCTGTTTCTTTGTCTCTGTATCTCTTCTCACTTTCAGGATTATGTATTGAAATCAGAATGTCTTCCTTCATGTAATTAATGTGCTACCTGGATGTGACTTGAAATCACCCAGCTTTGTTATGTCACCGGTGACTCCCTTGTTGCCACTTACAATAGAAATATTTCAATCTTGATCTTTCTGTAACATTATAAACTCTTGACTACTCCTTTCCTCAAATGATTCTTTTCCTTGATTTCCATAACAACAACAACAACAACAAAAAGCCCTGATTTTCCTGGACGTTCAGATTACCAGGGTAGGCCGTGTAGTAAATACTTGGGAGAGGAGGCTCTGAGGGCAATCCAGGTTGGGTCCTGTCTCCATCATTTGCAGCCTGGTGCTGTGTGACTTTAGGGAATTCACTTAATTTCTTTGTTCTTCAATTGCCTCAACAATGTAATGGAGATAATAGTTGTTCCAACCTGGTAGAGAAAGGTTCAACTGATTAATACATGCAAGCTATTTGATCATTTGCACTCAAATAAATGTTAAGGCTTCATTCCTCTGTGTGTGTGGCCTCTGGAGTCTCTGGTTAGTGCCAGCTAGAACAGGTACTTTTTAGCTTGTGGAATGTTAAGTCTAGGAAAGAAAGAATATAGTACCTTACAGTTATCAACTTGTGGATGATTTATTCTCTGATATTCTAAATAGGCCTGATATGATCTGACTCCGGTTCACTGTATCCCAAACATCAAATGTCCTTAGTTTCATATGATTAGGTAAGTATGTAGGTAGACAGATCACATTGTTTTTCCCATTCTTAATCTGAAACACTTCTTCAGAGTAGGGCTGTAAATGCCTACATATTTATAATCACATTTGCTTAATATTTAGATCATTTTTCTGGGATAGAAGGAACTGAGGAAGCCATTATACAGAGTCAGGTAATTGAAATTCATATAGATTTAATTAAAAATTTCTGAGTCAATTTCTAATTCTATTTTGATGTTAGAACTTTGACTGGTTTTAGGTGTTCAACTTCAGTAGTCTTATTAGTCTGACTAGCTTCCTGATGATGTCTCTGAGATTTCCTTTCTTGCAAACCTGCTCATATCTTTAATAGCAGTTTCCTTTTTCCCTGTGGTGTCTTTTCTCTTGTCAGTCCATTCACTCTGTTAGTTACCATGTTCTCTTCTAAAGGAACTTCAGTTATTAGCTGGCACTTGGACTGCTGATGGCCTTCCCAATTTGCTGCCCAGTTAAAGACTGAGTTCTTCAAACTCATTACAGTATTTCCATGTCCTACAGTTAGTTTCACAAATCGGATAAGCAGAAGATGAGTATGTGGATTTCAAGGTGCAGCCTTAAAAGAAGTTCTGTGTTCTGATTTCTCCCTCCTGCAATCTGGGACTTGGTGTGATGTATCTCTAGTGCTCTCTTGAAGCACGAGAAAGAGAGCCATGATTTATTGAGATGATCCTGTGACTTTTATCCTAGTTATATAGCATGTTAGATTAGTTGATATTTGATATGGAGTCAACATTTCATTTCTCTGATAAGTGCCACTTTCTTGTATGTATGTGTGTGTGTATATATATCCATATCCTGTTTTATATGTCATTGGATTTGGTTTGGTGAAATTTTATTGAGTTTTTTTGTGTCTGTATTAATAACAGAATTTAGTCTGTAGTTTTCTTGTGATGTGTTTTTCTGGTTTTAGTACCAGAGTAATACTTACCTCACAGAATGAGTTGGAAAATGATATTTCCTCTTCTTTTATTTATTTATTTATTTATTTATTTTGGTAAGAGTGTGTGAAGAACTACTGTTTTGTTTGTTTGTTTTCCTTTAAATGCTTGGTAGAATTTACCATTGAAGCCATCTGGACCTGGGCTTTTCTGTGGGAAATATTTTTACTACTAATTCAATCTCTATGTTTGTTATAAGTCTATTCAGATTTTCTATTTCTTCTTGAATCAATTTTGGTAGAGTGTATTTTTCTAGGAACTTATCTATTTCATCAAAGCTATGTAATTTTTTGGCCTACAGTTATTCAAAGTAGTAGTATGTAATCATTTTTGTTTCTCTAAGGTCGAAAATATTTTCTGCTGTTATTCTGAATTCCTTGAGATGTTTCTTTTTTCTTAATATAAACATTTTGAGCTACAAAGTACTGCCTTACTTGCACCCAGTAAGATTCTATCTACTGTGTTTTCGTTTTTGTTCTTCTGAATGTATTTTTCATTTCCTTTGTGATTTTGTTTTAACCTGTTGTTTATTTAGAAGTGAGTGTTGTTTCATTCTCACCTATTTGTGTATTCCAAAATTTCTTCATTGATTTCTGATTTCACTTAATAATGTTCAGGAGACAAACTTGCAGGATCATATAACTTTCACATTAATTGAAGATTGTTCTGTGGCCTACTAGATGGTCTGTTATATAGAATGTTCCCTGTGAGGAGGATATGTAGTCTGCTGTTGTGAGGTAGAGGCTCTGTGGATGCTTGTTAGTTCTGGCTGTTCTGTGATGTTTTTAAAGTCTTCTATTTTCTATTTGATCCTTTGACTGATGGTTCTATCCATTATTTAAAGAGGAGTGTTGTAGTCTCTGATTTTATGATTGAATTGAATTATTTCTCCCTTGAGTGCTGTCAGTTTTTGCTTTGTGCCTTCTGAGGCTCTGTTGTTGGGAAACCATGTGTTTATTGAGTTGTGTCTTTCTTGGAGATTGACTGTTTTATCATTTGAAAACACTCTCTAACCTGTAATAGCATTTTTAGTTTTAAAGTCTGTTTTATCCAATACGAGTATATCCCCTTGAGCTTTCATATGTTTGCTGTTTGTATGCTATCTCCTTTCCCATTCTTTTACTTTCAACCAATTTGTAACATTGCATTTAAAGTGTGTCTCCAATAGACACATGGAGATAAGTCTTGTCTTTAATCCTCTCTGACAAATTCTACATTTTGTTTGCATTGTTCAAACCATTCGCATTTAATAATCCTATTGATGTTAGATTTATGGCTGCCATGTTAATTTTGCTTTCCACATGTCTCATGTTTATCCCATCTCTGATCTTTCTTTACTCATTTCTTTTCCATTATATGAATGTTTTCGAATGTTGCATTTAACTTTGTGAAGGATTTTTTCACTATATTTTTTAAGCTTTTTTCTTTGTGGTTCCTCTATGGCTTACCATATATATCTTATTGTTTAGTGTATGTCAAATTTATACTAACTTAATTCCAGTGTGGTGTAGAAAAGTTATTCTTACACAACTCTTTTCCCTCTTCACCCTTTTTATTCTATTATATTATTATACCTATATCTGTTACAATTGCAAATATACGTTTTCATAATATCACTTTATATAATATTATCTTTTTAAAAAGTTGAGAAAATCAAGGAGAGCAAGTGCATAACTTTATTTGCTAAATACATAATTTTCTTTATTCTTGTTGATTCATGCCATCTTGTGTCATTTTCTTACTCCAAGATGACTTTGCCTCCACTGTATTATTTGTGATATATTTTTTCATCAAATATATTACATTTTTGTATATGTTATAGGTTCAACAATACAATTATCTCTTTCTATTTATTTTATTTTATACAGTTACTTTTTAAATCACTCCAGAGAGGAAATAAGAAAATGTATGCATTTGTATTTCCTTTTATGATGACATAATTACTGTTTCTGGTTATCTTTTTTTGACTATTGTTGCAAATTATTGCCTAAGGTCATGTGTTTTTACCCTAAAGAATATCTTTTAATATTTTTAACAGGTGGGTGTGCTGGCAACAAATTGTATCAGTTTTTGTTTATGTGGGATTGTTTTTACTTCATCCTCATTTTTGAAAGGTAGTTTAACTGATTATGTTTTATAAATAACAACCTTAAAAAATAGAATTTTTAATATGTTGCCTCATTCTCTTCTCACTTGCATTGTTTCTGAGGGGAAGTCAGCTGTTACTATTACTGAGGTTTTCTTGTGCAAGGAGAACTGTTTTCCTCTTGCTGCTTTCATGATTTTCAATTTTGCTTTGATTTTCAGCATTTTTAGTATAGTGTGGCTAGATATGGATCTCTTTACATTTGTTCTACTTGTGGTTAGTTGAATATCTTTGATACATAGATTAATATTTTTCATCAAATTTTTGAAGTTTTCATTCATTATTCCTACAAGCATTTCTTCTGCTCCTTTCTCTCCTCTCATTTTGGTATTTCCATTACGCATAATTTGGTGTATTTAATGATGTCACATTTTTCTGGGGCACTGTTCATTTTTTCTTTTTTTGTGTGTGTCTGTGTTCTTTGGAATGTGTCCATTCATCTGTCTTCAAGTTTGTTGATTTCTTGGGGGGGAGGGGCAGGGTAAATCTACTGTTGATCTCCTCTAGTAGACTTTTCATCTCATTTAGTATATTTTTCTAGTTTAATTTTCATTTTTAAATGATATTTGACTTTTTATTGATATTCTCTATTTTATGAGATGGTCATCATACTTTATTTACTTAAGCATGGTTTTCTGTATTTCTTTGAACATATTTATAATTGATTATTTAAAGTATTTTTCTATTAATTATAACATCAGGGCCTTTTCATAGGCAGCTTCTACTCCTGTTTTTTTTCTCCTGTATATGGATTATAATTTCCTGTTCCTTTGCACATTGGTTTTTTTTTTTTTTTCTGAAAATTAAACATTTAAGATAATATATTGTAGCAATTTTGGATACTGAAACATACACCCCAGTGTTTTTATTGTTTGGTTGGTTGGTTGGTTAGTTTAGTGACTTGGCTGGACATTTTTAAGTGAGTTCTGTTTCCTCTGCATTTTGAAGCCTTTGTTGTCTGTCTTCAGAGGATATAGCCATGGCTTGCACACAGTCACCCAAGGATTGCATTGACCTTATCAGGGCTCACATGACTGTCTTTTTTTCTCAATCTCTATTAAACACTTTGCTGCTGTTGACATTGTACTAAGCTTTTTGTCTCCACTGACTTTCAGCTCATCACTGTGTTTTTCTTTAGTAATCTTGTCCAATTAAATTCAAAATCTTTGCAGGGGCTAGTTTTTGAGTCCATCCTTTGTGGTTTGTTATAATTTTCAGAATGGCACTTCTTTCTCTTTTTCTCCAAATTTTATTGAGATATTATTGACATATAACTTATGTAAGCTTAAGAGGTATAAACATAATAATCTTATATACATATTTATAGTACTGTGAAATGATTACCATAATAAGATTGGTTAACATCCTTCACCTCACATAATGCCTTTTTTGTGGTAAAACATTTAAAATCTACTCTCTTAACAATGTTTAGATATATAATACTGTACTATTTATTATAGTCATAATGCTGTGCATTCGATATCCAGAATGTATTCATCTTATAGTTGGAAGAATACATTTGTATCTTTCAACCAACATCTCCCCATTTCTCCTACCCCCAGCATCTAGGAACAACCATTCTACACTGTTTCTGTGAGTTCAGATTTTTCAGATTCCAGAAGAAATGATAAGAATTGTATTTGTCTTTCTTTGTCTGATTAATTTCACTTAGCTTAGTGCCCTCAGTGCCCACCCATGTTGCCACAGAAGACAGGATTTCTTTCTTTTTTATGGCTGAATAATGTTTGTATGTGTGTGCTTGTGTGTGTGTCTGTCTGTCTGTCTGTGTGTGTATTACCATTCCTGAGTACCTTTCTTGAATTATTTTCTCCTGAATGTTTTTGTCTGGTTATTCTCTGGTAAACTGCCTTAATTTAGCCCTTTGCTCTTGTTTGACTAACAGCATCCTCTTAATTACTTGTTACCAACATCTCCATTATTTTGGAGAGCACTCTTAGGTTTCAACTTCCTCTCACTCTTTTCTCCATAAAGTCATTTCCTTTGTGGACAGCACTGGATCTCTCTGTTTTGGTTTTGGTGCAGGTTCTGTTTTGCTGTGTTTTTTTTTGCTTTGTTCCCTTTGTGTCTGAGCCAAATGCTTGAGTCCCTGCTCTGAAGTTGAGTATGGCATTGGAGGCTTACTTCTGTCAGATGGACACCTCTACTTGATGAGCAGGGTGCTAGTGGGGATAGTAGCCTCTGGTCTTCTTAGACTGTTTCTCCAAGTGTGAGATCTCTGCCCTATGAGTGAATAGAGCTCGTCAATCAAGGCCCCAGACATCTTGCTGTGCCTGAGGTAAAGCTTCAAACTATGAATGAGTGACAGGTAGAAGGTGGGAGTTCTAGCGTCTCAGTTATAATTACCTGGAATATAGCTTCTGCAACTCAAGATGAAGAATAATGAGATATGGTAGTAGTTTCTCCCAAAGAGATACCATAATCCTTGACTGGACCTGAGGAGACTCTAAGCATATCTTCTTGCCAACATGTGCTTTGAATGGAGCTTCTGTTCCACTGGTTGTTGGGGGAAGGGGAGTGGGACCAGCTCATAGCTCAAGTGCCACCGATGCTCACTATTCTCACTGAGACTTCCTAGGCTGTCTTGAATAAATGTGTATTCATTTACTCTATGCCTTTAGGATGCTTTCCAGAGCCTTTTAATTTTTTTTCAAATAATGTTCACAGGTTATATCTATTTCACTCGGTTTTGGATTTATGGACTTCCTCATTCTGAAGTGGTATTTCCATAGATTAATATCTCTACCATCTGGTATTGTATTTGGTTGCTTCCTTATGATATTTTCATTTCCATAATAGGTTATGCATTTTTGAGGAAATAGCCAGTCTCAAATGACATGAAATATCTCATATAAAAGCTTTATATAATAAATATCTGTGGAGAGAATGAATTCTAAGCAAGTTGCTGATTTCTTTGGAAATTAATACAGAATAAAATGCTAGATGATGTGAATATTTATGTGCATAAAACAAAGAGAAATTATTATTACTTCAGCCATGTCACAGATCAGCTTTGTGTATGCAAGTACTGGACACTCTAGTATCTCATGGGTACAGTCACTTGTTCTCCAAGTAAGAGGAAATGTGTTCAAGGAATGTTAATTTTCTTCTTATTTTTAGATTTCCTCAGACTCATGAATCAAAACTAGGATATTAAAAAAATAGAATATTGGTATTCTTTTCTGTCTCTCAAAAATAATTTCAATTTCATCTAGGATTTTCTCTTATTTAATTTGTAAATCTAGAGCTTCACCATTATTGTAAGTTTAGTCTAGTGATAAGAAATGAGTTACTGGCTGTGATCTACTATGCATATTCTGTTTTGAACCAAATATCTCACTTTTTATAACAACCACATTTGAAATTATTACTAATTTTTGGAAAAGTTATGGGCCTGAGAAATTGACATTATTAAAGATAGCTGGAAATTCTGAAAAAACAAAAAGAAGTTAGAATAAAACCATGAAAACACTGTACTTAAACTGAAGTGGCAAGGAATACCAATGAAAATTTTTCAGTGCACCTAGATGTTCAACAATGATAAAATTAATAAATTGTGGTATAAGTGTACAATAGAACACTATGAGTAATTAGAATGAACAAAATAACAGCAACATGCAATAACCTTGGATGACTCTCACAGAAATTTGAGAAAAGGAGTCAAAAGTAAAAATTAATACAGTATGATATTGATGAAACATTCAACAGAAGGCAAAACTAAGCCACGTGATCTAGAAAAACATTCAGAAGCCATTTAAGTAAAAAGAAAACTAAGGGGAAGTTTATGAAACAAAGTGGAATAATGCTCAGTCTACAGAGTATTAGAGGACTATTTTATTACTAAATTTTTACTTTCAGTGTTTTAAATTCTTCTTTGGCTTTATACAGTCTTTCTCTAGATACCACTTTTTTCCTGAATATATGAAACATCTGGAAAGCAGGGGAGACATCCCTGACCTTGAAATCTTCTGCAAGAATGCATCCCTGTGAAATTGATGTCTAATGACATTTTGACACATTAGCAGACATTTTTGGAAGCAAACAAGGAGAGTGCAAAATCACACTGCTCTCCTCCTTGATCTCCACTGTGTGAAATCCTCATTTTATGGTCCCTCATGTATTTGAAAGTACAATTTTGTTTTTGTGAGTACAGTATTGTCACCATAGTTTTACACCTTTAAGTTAGAAGGTCTGTCCTCAAATGTGTTTTGTTTCCTCAGCAAGGGATCTGTTTTTATGAAATAGTACCACATTAGTAAAGCATATGTACAATGAGGGCTTAATTAGGCTGTTTATTTTGTGACCATGTTCCTAAAGTGTTCTTGAGAGGATAGATCAACCTATTAAAAATCTAAGCTTTAAAAACAAAGCAGAGCTATTAGGCATCATCCTTTCTTCATTAAGTAAGGAATTGTGATTTTTTGTTCTGTGTGTGTGTGTTTAAATTGAATAGCACAGTGCCTTGATAACTGCAGAGACTTAAGATATGCTGTTTGAATTTAAAATTAAGTATGTATCTTTAGAGACAAAGTGAACAAAAATGCAGAGGGACATTGATGAAGACATCTTAAACTTCCATTCACAATAGTTTTTTTATCTTCTCAACATAGAGATAAGACATTTTGTTGTAGGCCACCATTGCCTAGATCAGTGCTGCCCAATACAAATATAACCTAGACTTATAATTTTAAAAGTTTTACTAGCTACATTAGAAATGCTAAAAATAGAGGCTCAATTAATTTTAGTAATAGATTTTATTTAGCCCAATATATTAAAATATTTTCACTTTTAATCAATAAAAAAGCTATTAATGAGTGATTTTACAATTATATTCTATACTAAATCTTTGTAATTAATGTGTGCTCTATACTTATATCCCATCTTAATTTGAACACAAAACATTGAACAGAAATACTATTTATATTTTATAAAATTTACATTTGATAAAATAGATTCAGATACTCGTTTCAGACATATATTTTTCAATAACTACATTAAGTAAATAAAATCATTCATCTTTGACATTTGTTACATTTTATAAAAAAGTAGTTTATCGTTTTTAAAAAAATTGATTGATCCTTGAAGCAAAATCATACCAGTTACAAAACTATATGTGGATTGTCAATTCCCTGTTATTTTAACTCAATATTGTATTATTGAATAAAAAAGAGTATCGTATGAGTTGAAAAAAATTAAATTAATGTAGAATGTATAAAGCATTCTTCATTATTTTTACACTTTTAGACAATTTTTATAATTATTTATTACAGTGAACTTTTTTGCAGTTTGGTTTTCTGAATATTGTATAAGATCTTTTGTTGATAATATGGAGTTTTAACGTGAACATAAATCTCTGTATTTTTCTAGCTTGATCACAAACAACATTTCCTTGGAGATTCAAATTTAGGTTGTTCATAAGCAGCATGATGATAGTGAGAAATATAAACTGCCTTACCATTAGCTTATTTTCTTTCATTTTTAAACATTTCACAAGCATACTTTTGATTTCAAGAAAATTTTAAATTGGATTTAACACAGTACAAGAAATGTTTATAAAATTCTTCCACAGCTTATTTTAAAATTGAATATTTTAAAATATTTTAAAGAGAAAGAGAACAAACATTAATGATGTAAAATCTCAAGAGAAAAGTTTTATATATATATAGGCTGTAACTATGTAGAAAGCAGTCAGATTTAAGCACATCTATTTCAGTGGGATGGTGTTGAGTTTGAGGTGTGTTGAGGAGTGAGAGGATGAGAAATAATGGAAGTAGCAGTAGGTAATGTCTAATAGATTTTAAGGGAAGATTGAACAAATGAGTTTGATAAAGAAAACTGGTGCACAGAAAGTTGTATTTTTCTTTTCTTTAAAATTTTTTTGTTGTTATGAAATTTTGGTTTCTTGTTAAAAAATAAATTTGCACTGATATTATTTCTCTAAGCCTTTTTTTGAAACTTTTTATAGCAATAAATAAAGGAAGAAATAAAAATGGAAGGAAGGATGGAGTGGAATAATTTTTATCTTTTCATAAGGAAAGGAGCTGTCATCCAAAATCATAATGTAATTTGTATGTGCCATGTACTGGAGTAGATGTATTAAAATAAAGGAGATACTGAGATGGGACACATAACTCCTCAGATATCAAACAGTAAAGTCAATCATTATACAATAAATGTCAATAAAAAGAAATGTATATATATATATCCAAAAATTATTGATTAAAACACATCAAGGAGCATGGACTAGACCCAATGCAGAGACTTAGTTCTATGTGAACACATGATAGGGAAGGGAAGATAATACCACGTTTAATGGTCTCTGACTCCGACTTCCAGACTTTCTCAAAGTGAAGAAAGGAGAGAGAGGGCAACAATGACCATATGACAAAATCAAGTGTTTGTGGGTATGAGAAGCTTTGCCAGAGCCACAGTGAATATTTGAATACTAAAAATTGAGTAAAGATGTGCTCCTAGGGCTAAAGGAAATATATCTGGTGAGAAGTTTTGGGGTACAACAAATGTGAATTGAAACTGTGATTTATCCTCCCTCTCTTCATCGTAATACTTTTGAGGAAAATTGCTCTCATTCAAAAAATGATTAATAATGACAAAAGAACTTTCATGAAATGTATACAGTGATGTTAAAGGGAAAAAAAGGCAAGAACAAACAATTGCAAATGGAAGATGAAAATCATTTTTCACATTATGATTTTCAGTGAAGTAGGAGCAGAATTCAGAGACAACGTCTCTAAAATTTTGAAGAAATTCTAGGCTTAATTTTTTTTTCAAAGAAGGGTAACATGACCTCAAAATGAGATTCTGAGAAAACAGAAGAAGTAGAGGTGAAAATATAAATGTATAGAAAATTTAAATGTTAAGAAGAGTTAAATGGTAAATTAGAAGCAACAAAGCAAATATGACTGTAAATTAAGTCAGGAGTATTATGGAAAAGACAGGAAATTTTAAGACTTTAAATGTGGGAGGAGCATTCTTTACAATAATTGTGAGGTAGAAAATAAATGTAGAAAACTACAAATATAAAATTAATACAAAACTGATATTCAGAAGAAGAAAGAAAAAACTGAAAATATGTATAATTAAAGATAAAGAAGAAGGAAATTACTGGGAATGATGGAGTAAGGACCACTAAAACTTCTTAATAAACAAAAAGCAATAAAAATACTGGTAAAAATTGTCATAATGAACTTTTTCAAAACTTGGAAAGTTAACCAAAATGTGCAACAATCCTGGGTACATTTATTCAAAAAAAAAAAAAAAAAAGGTTAAATTTAGGTAGGAATAGTTAGCTTGGTAACTTTGTAACTTTTGTTATAGTGACATTGTAACTCTTCCATTTTAATCCCTGTCTCCTCAGCTCTGGGACAGATTTGAAAACCAACAGCCTGAAATCATTATGAAAACCTGCAGTTTAGAAACCACTGTGGGGAACAAACAGAACTGGAGCTCCTCCAGAGCCCAGTATACAGAACCTGGTCATTATTGGGCCTGTGTAACAATTTCCTGGAAAACCCTATCACCAGGCCTTTCCTTATATGACCTTAGTTAGAGACGTTCCAGAGCTAACAAATTTAGCCTTTTCTCTGGGTGTATTTTTCAAAAACAATCATCAGTAATTGGTTGACAAGTGATAACAGTTGAGGAAAATATAAGGCTGCTGGTTACTTAGGAGAAACATACAAATGCGCACACACACACACACACACACACACACACACACACACAAAAACTATGGAAGACTATATCCAAAGGAGACTTTGAAAAGTTTCAACATACTCCTAGGAATTTAGAAGACCACGTGCATGTGTAGAAGTGTGCATTTCCAGAGATACGTGTATGCTGAGCAAAGAGCTGAGTAGACCCTTAGCTCTCCTTTCTGGCTGACCTTGAGTCTCTGTGCAAGCAGAAAGTAAAATCTAGCCAGAGCCATAAACTGCCTGTCTGAGCACTGAAGGTATGTCCTAAAACTCACAAAGTCCCCTGGAAAATGAGAGAAGGCTGATTTGTTTGACCCATTTAGGTAATCTGAGTCCAGTCATTAGCTGACCACTAAGCTAACTCAGCTAAAACTTCAGTAGCTACAGCTGACAAGGAATATGGACTTTACAGAATCAATTCAGAAAAGCATCCAAATAAGTAAACAACAGTGACAGCAAACCCTAGGTAGAGGGGAGAGTCTTAGTTTCAGAGCTGTCACATGTTATTTAAAATTTTAATATTTCAACAAAAGAAAAACATACATTACATGTAAAGAAACAAACTATGGCATATATAACAGGAATAAACAAGTCAATCCAAACTGTCCTGGAGGCAGGCCAGATATTGGACTTAATAAACAAAAATTTAATTCAGCTATTTTAAATACACTCAAAGAACTAAAGGAAACAACTTCAGAAGAATGGGAAAATATCTGGATAATATCTCAATAATTAAATTTATCAATAGATATACAGAAATTATAAAGTAGAGCCAAGTAGAAATTACGGAGTTGGAAGGTACAAAAACTAACATTAAAAATTCACTGGGGACTCAACAGCAAATTCGAGCCAATGGAAGGAAGACTAGCTGACCTTGAAGATGGGTCAGTTGATAATACCCAGTCTCAGGACCTGAAAGATAAATGATGGAAAAAAATGGACAGCGCTTCAGACACCTGTGAGACCATAGTGAATATACATACATATGCACAAGGGAGCCTCAGAAGGAGAAGAGAGGGAGAAAGGGGCAGAAAGAATTTTTGAAGAAATAAAGCTAAAAAATGCTAAATTTGATTGAAGGTAAGAAGGTAGGAAAATACAAAACATGCAAACATTTTAGAAAAGAGCTGGAGTAATAATACTAGTATTAGTCAAAAGAGATTTTAAGGCAAATTTGATACTGCATGCTTGGAGGACATTTTTAAATGATAAAAGTTTCAGTCAAGAATATATAACATTTACAAACTATATAAATCATAGTACCACAATATGTGAAGCAGAATTACAGAACTGGAGAAATAAATAGAAAATTCAAGAGAATTCAGTACTCCACGTTTGATAACAAATAGAATAAATAGGCAGATTAATGGCAAACTAGAAGACTTGAACAACACACCACTATAATATAGTTATACCTAATATATGTATATAGAACATTCCGCACAATGTCAGCAGGGTACACATTCTTGTCAAATGTGCATGCATGGGACTTCCTTCAGGATAGACTATATGTTAGGTCCTAAAACATGTCACAAATATAAAAAGATGGAAATCATTCAGGGTATGTGCTCATATTGCAGTGTAAGGAAGTAAGAAAATAACAGAAGGAAATTTGAGAAATACACAATTATGTGGACATTAAATACAACAATCATAAAAACATGGGTCAAAAAAAATCACAAAAAAAATTAGAAAAGACTTTGAGGTGAATGAAAAATATAACCCAAAACATATCAAACCGTATTGAATGCACCTAACACAGCACTAGTAAGGAAATTTATGTGTAACAGGCTATATTAAAGAAAATAAATATATCAATAATCTAAAGTCCATGTTAAGAAACTAGAAAAATAAAGGCAAAATGCAACCAAACTAAATAGAAGAAAGGAAATAATAAAGATCAAAACAAAAGAAGTAATAAAATAGAGAGTAGAAATACAATAAAGATAGCAAAAAGCCAAATTTATGTCAAAAATTAAAGTTAACTGATTAATAAACACTTCTGTGTTTAAATAAATGGGATAGTTTGCAGATGTAAGTACATTTATATTTGGTGGTTGAGGGAGTTTGTATCTCACAACTCCAGACATCTGTATATGATACATTGTTAAGTAATGCAGTGCCAGTAAGAGAGACACAGAGATGGGGATCCGGATGAGACACGGAGATTTGGAGAGAATGGCTAAGCGTAACGGCCACTGCATTTTGTAATTCAGGGACCACACAAATGTGGGAGAATTTATGGGCAGGTAGGTTAACGATCATGAATATTTAGCTTCCACTCATCTGTTCTGTTGTGGGATTGCATCCATCAGTACAAAACTGCCCTAGTATGAGCACGGAAAAATAAGGTATTTGTTGGGTTTTTTTCCCTTAAATTTCATTTCCTTTAAAAATTTACTTATTTACTAATTTTTGGTCAGACGAAATGACACGAAAGGAATGGTATAATGTTGAGAAACTGAGACTCAAGGATGTTACGTTGTAGGAGGATATAGCAAGTAAGTGGTAGGTCTGTAATGTGAACGTAGATCTAGTCTGACAAAAAGGAAAGCTGTATAATTACCTCATCGCTACCTCTCCTACAGGAAAGCTAACCTGGGTTAACCTGGCAGCTGCTGCTCAGACTTCCTCATCATGTTTCCTTCTCTATTTCAGAACATAGGCAGCTAGTTGTTTTGACAGGATCTCTCACCCTGTCTGTAGAAACGGTGCCACTGCAGTGATTCACCTATGATTGTCCAAGGCCACTTGAGAGCCACGATGTAGAACTATAATGCATAAAAGTAATTTTTTGAGCAGCAAAGCAAGGACATATGAATCAATACACTGCATAGGAGTGTCAAAAGGTCAGGGGTAGCGGATGTGCACAACAGACTTACATTAAAACTAACTTTGGAGTTCTCAAGTGTAATGTAGCAGACACAGTGTGTGTCATTTTAAATGAACAACACAAGGAAAACAAACCCTACACCAAAACAGATACATCTTCCAATACAGCAGTTATAAATAACATTGTATTTTTCATTATTTTCTGTAATAATATTACAGCATTAAAATAATAAGCAATATTAGAAGCTTTGATTCTTGAACAGTCATTTTTATAATGCATATATGAAATACTTAGCTTTTTCAGTTTTGTATTTAAATAATCAGCTAGTAATGGAGATTCTCAGTACACTGTCTTCACATAGTGATAGGTACAATGTAAGTATTAAATCAGCTCTTGAAAGCTTTGCTGAACAAAAAAAAAAGACTAAAGAGTACAGCTTGGCCGTGCAGTTATTTTTGGGTGGTTTGTTTATGTTCCAGCAGAAGAAAATAACAAATCTTTTAGCAGATGTCTGGACCAATTACTATTTTTATCCTCCTGTTTGAACCACAGCCTAGGGCATCTTTTGATTCTAATATTTTGGTACTATTTTTTAAAAACCTGACATGAATATTCACTTTAGATAATTAGAAGTAGACATGGTGAGTTTGGTGCAAAATTTCCTGTGCTCTGTATATATGATCACTTCATATGCTATCTTTCATTTTTCCCGGGATTCAAATTAAATATAGGATAATAGGACTGTGGCAAACTGGAATGGATGAGTAGAATCTAAACAAAAAATAGAGTAAAGGCAATAAAGCATTAGATGCAGGGTGTGTACTCCAAATATTCTAGTGACCTCAGTATGGTAATATGCAAATTTTATATTATAAATACTGTCAAATCTCAGTGTATCATATTTGGAGGGATGGTGCTGTGACGAAATTTTCTCTAGTCATCAGCTGTTATTGGTATCATTAAAATAGCAATGTAGCGCTAATACTTTTCCAGGTTTGTTGAGATATAATCACAACAAATATTATATAATATTTGTAAGTTTGTTATGTACATGTTGATTTGATATTGTGAAATGATTACCAGAGTAGCATTAGCTAACTTTCCCATCACCTCGTATAGTTAACCATTTCTTTTTTCTTGGTGATAACATTTAAGGTCTCTTTTAGAAACTCTCAAATATATAATATAGTATTGTAAATTACAATCACTAATATGCATGTTAGATCCCCAGACTTATTTGTCTTATAATTTGCAGTTTGTACCACTTGACGAACATCTCATTTCTCTTACCTCCCAAACCGTGGTGACCTCCATTCTACTTTCTGATTCTATCGAGTTTGGTTTTTTTTTTAAAGTTCTATGTAGAAGAATATACAGTATTTGTCCTTCTCTGTCTGACTTACAGTATAATGTGCATATTGTCACAAATGGTGAGATTTCCTTATTTTCATGGCGAATACTCCATTGTGTGTGTGTGTGTGTATATATATATATATATCTGACATCATTTTACTCACTCATTTGTAGATGAACATATAAATTATTTCCATATCTTGGCTGTTATAAATAATGTTGCAGTGAACATGGGAATGCAATGTCTCTTTGAGACAGTGATTTTATTTCCTTTTGACAAATACCGAGAAGAAGGACTGCTGAATTATATTGTAGTTCTATTTTTTTAATTTATTTTTTATGTTTTTGAGTATCTCTCAATACTCTTTTCCATAGGAGTTGAAACAATTTCACATTCCCACCAACAGTGCACAAGGGCTTCCTTATCACCACATTATTACCAACACTTGTCTATTTTTTTTTTTGATAGGCATTTTAACTGGGGTAAGGTAGTATCTCATTGTGTTATTTATTGGCATTTCCCTGATGATTAGTGATGTTGAGTATCTCTTTACGTGAATATCAGCCATTTGTATACCTTTAGGAAAATGTCTATTCAGTGTCTCTACCCATTTTTAAAAATGATTGTTTATTTGCTATTGATTTGTATGAGTTCCTTATGTATTTTGGATATTAACCCTTTGTCAGATAGGTGATTTGCCGATATTATCTTCTTTTCTGTAGGTTGCCTTTTCATTTTGTGGATTGCTTTCAATGCTTGTACTTTTGTTGTTTTATCCAAAAAACTGCTGCTAATATCAATGTCAAGGAGCTTTTGCCGTGTTTTTTAATGGGGGTTTTACAGTTTCAGTTCTTGTGTTGAAGTCTTTAATCCATTTCAAATTAATTTTTGTGAGTGACATGACATGGAGTCTAATTTCATTTTACTGCTATCATTATCCAGTTTTCCTAACACTGGTTATTGAAGATATTATCATTTCCCCATCGAGAATGCTTGACTCCCTTGTCTATTGCTTGTTGACTATGTATGCAGGAGTTTCATTCTGGGCTCTTTCGTTGGTCAGTGTGTGTACTTCTATGCCAGTGCCATACAGCTTTCATTACTGTAGCTTTGCCATATGATTTGAAATCAGGAAGTAAGCTGCCTACAGCTTTATTCTTCTTTCTCAGGATTACTTTGGCTATCCACGGTGTTGTTTTATTTTTCCATACACATTTTAGATTTTGTTTTCAATTCCTATGAACAATGCCATAGGAATTTTGATAGGAGTCACTTTGAATCTGTAGATGGCTTTGGGTAATTTGAACATTTTAATAATGTTAATTATTCTAATCTATGTGTTGGAACTATCTTTCCATTTATTTGTGTCTTCTTCAATTTCTTCCATCTGTCTTAAAGTTTTCACCTCCTTAGTCAAATTTATCAGTATTTTATTTTTTATGCTATTGTGAATGGGATTTTTTTCTTTCTTTTTCAAATACTTATTTGTTGTACAGTGAACTGTTACTGCTCTCCATGTGTTCATTTTATATGCTGCAACTATACTGAATTCATTGATTAGTTGCAACAGTTTTTTGGTGGAACTCTAGGATTATATGTGTATATATATATATGACCATATCATCTGCAAACAAAAAGAGTTTTACTTATTTTCTTCTGATTTGGGTGGCTTTCATTTTCTTTTCCTTGTCTGATTTCTCTGACTAGGACTTGCAGTACTGTGTTGAATACTAATGGTAATAATCAGCATCCTTGCCTTATTCCTGATCTTAGGGAAAACTTTCAACTTTTCACCCTCACATATGATGTTAGCTATGGGCTTGTCATATATGGCCTTTATTATATTGAGGTACATTTCTTCTATATTCAATTTGTTGAGAGTTTTTAGTCATGAAAAGATGCTGAATTTTCTCGTGTGTTTTCTTAATTAAGAGGATGACATACAATTTTTATCTTTCATTCTCTTATTATGGTGTATCACATTTATCAGTTTGCTTATGTTGAGCCATCCTTGTATCCCAGGGGTAAATTCCACTTCATCTTGATGTATGATCTTTTTAATGTGTTGTTAACTTTGTTTTGCCAATAATTTTGATGACTTTTGCATCTATATTCATCTGTAATACTGGCCTGTAGTTTCTTTTCTCATAGAGTCCTTATCTGGCTTTCGTACCAGGATAATACTGGTATTGTAAAACTGGTTTAGGGATTTTCATTTCTCGTCATTTCTCTGAAAGACTTTGAGAACGGTTGATATTAATTCCTTAAGTGTTTGGTTGAATTCACCAGGGAAATGATCTGGTCCTTGGCTCTTCTTTGTTGGGAGATTTTGGATGACTGATTCAGTCACCTTAGTCATTATTGGTCTGTTCAGATTTTTTATTTCTTCCTCATTCAGTTTTTGTAGATTGTATGTTTCCAGCTATGTAACCATTTATTCTAGGTTATCTAATTTGTTGGACTATAATTATTCATAATAATCTCTTTGATTGTATTTTGTGGTATCAGTTGTAATGTTTCCTCTTCATTTCTCATTTTATTTGAATTTTCTATTTTTTCTTAGTCTAGCTAAAAGTTTATCAATTTTGTTTTTCAAAAGCAACCTTTAGTTTTATTGATCTTTTACATACATTTATTTGATCTCTACTGCATTTACTTCTGCTCTTACTTTTTTTGTCATTTCCTTCTTTTTGCTAGATTTGGGGTTAGTTTATTCTTTTTCTGGTTCATTGAGGTGCAATGCTAGGTAGTTTGAGATCTTTTTTGTTTCTTAATGTAGTCAGTTAGTGCTATAATTTTTCCACTTAAAGCTGATCTTACTTTATCCCACAGGATTTGTTATGTTGTGTTAACATTTTCATTTGTTTCAACATATTTTTTGATTTCTTTTTTGACATATTGATTGTGAGAAGTGCTTTCTTTAATTTTCACATATTTGGGATTTTTCAGCTTTTCTCTTGTTATTAATATTTAGTTTCACACCATTGTGATTAGAAGAGATATTTGGTATTATTTCAATTTTCTTGAATTTGCTATTTTTTTTTTTATTAATGATCTATCTTAGAGAATATCGTGTATATTTAAGAAGAATGTCCTGTTGCTATTGGATAGACTGTTCTGTTTACACGTGGTAGATCTATTATGGTCTAAAATGTAGTTCAAGTTCAACATTTCTTTACTGATTATCTTTCTAGATGATCTATCACTTAATCATGCACTATTGCAGTCCCCTACTATTATTGTATTGTTGTTTATTTCTCCTTTCAGATCTGTTAGTATTTTCTTAGTGTATTTGAGTACTACATGTTATATAGATATATATTTATGATTATTATATCTTCTTGGTGAACTGGCTACTTTGTCCTAAAAAATAATCTTCTTGGTCTCTTGTTATCATTTTTGACTTAAAGACTTTTGTTTGATATAGGTTTATCTACTACTGTTCTGTCTTGGTTTCCACTTGCATAGAGTATCTGTTTCCACTTTGAGCCTATTATGTGTCCTTAAATCTGATGTGAGTTTCTTTTTAGGCAGCATATAGTTGTGTCTTGTTTTGTTGTAATCCATCTATCCACTCTGTGCCTTTTGATTGGAGAATCAAATCTGTTTCCATTTAGAGTAACCTTTGATAGATATGGGTTTACTAATGCCTATATAATTAATTGTTTTCTGGCTATTTTCAATTTCCCTTGTTTATGTCTTCCTTTTTGCTGCCTTTCTGTGTGAATTAATAGTTTTTCACAGTGGTATGCTTTGATTCCTTTCTCTTTATCTTTTGTGAATCTAGTATAAGTTTTTGCTTTGTGGTTATTGTGGCTCTTACATAAAATATTCTATGGATATAACAGTCTATTTTATGTTGATAAAAACTTAACTTTGACCGCATGCAAAAATTCTACCCCTTTGCTCCCTCTTTTATGTTTTTGATGTCACAATTTACCTATTTTTTATTGTGTGTTCATTAATAAATTATTGTTAGCTATAGTTATTTTCAATATGCCTGTCCCTTATCCTGAACACTAGAGCTTATACTAGAGTTAAGTCATCAACACAGCACAATATATCACAGTATTAGTGTATTCTTAATTTGACTACATGCTTACCTTTACCAGCATGGTATATATTTTCATATTTCATGTTAGTAATTAGTGTTCTCTCATTATTGTAAATTGGGTCTAGTAGTGATGAAGTCCATCAGCAATTGTTAGCGGAAGCCTATCTCAACTTCATTTCTGAAGGATACCTTTGCATGTTGTAGTATTCTTTATTGGAAATTTTCCTCTTTAAGTACCTTGAATATAATGACCTACTCTCTTCCGGCCTGCCTGGTTTGTATTGAGAAACCTATTGATAGCCTATGATGGTTCTTTTGTAAGTTCTAAACTTCTTTCTTTTACTGCTTCTAAGATTTGTGTTTGTTTTAAACAGTTTTATTATAATATGACTTGGAGAACATCTGTTTAAATAAGACCTATGAGCTTCTTGATCTTAGATATTCAAATATCTCCCATATTTGAGAAATTCTCAGCCATTATTTGTTTTTTCCCAATTTTCATTGAAGTATATTCAATTTACAACATTGTGTCAAATTCTGGTATACAGCTTAATGTTTCAGTCAGACACATACATACATATATTCTTTTTCATACTCTTTTTTATTATAAGTTATTGATTACCAGATACTGAATATAGCTCCCTCTGCTGTACAGTATAAACTTGCTGCTTATTTATCAGCCATTATTTCTTTAAATAAACTTTCTGCCACCTTCTCCTTGTATTCTCCTCCTGAAACTCCAGTCATTCAGAAGTGTTTTGTTTGGGGGATGGTATTCCATAGATCACATAGACTCTCTTTATTCTCTTTTATTCTGTTTTCTTTGTTCTTTGGATAATTTCAAGGTGCCTGTCTTCTAAGTCATACATTCTTTCTTCTTTTTCATTGATTCCGTTGCTTAATTGCATTTTTCATTTCATTCATTGTGTTGTTAAGCTCTAGAATTTCTAGGTTTTTAACTATTATTTCTGTATCATTGTTAAACTTCTCAATTTGTTGTATATTGTTTTTCTGATTTCACTGAATAGGTTTTCTTGTTGAAATTTTTTGTCTTGTAGCTAATTGAGTTTCCTTAAAACAACTTTTGTGAATTCCTTATCAGGTAAATTACAGATCTTCATGTCTTTGGATTTGGTTGCCAGAAATTATTACTTTGAGGGTGTCATGTGACCTTGATTTTCCATGTTACTTTAAGGTTTGCATTGAGCTCTGTGCATTGAAAGTAGCAGCCACCTCCTCCAGAGTGCAGTAACTGCCCTGGGGAGAGAAGACGCCTTCCATCAGCCCTGCTGTAGATCCTGAGGCTGTCACCTATGGTGCGTCTGCTCCACACCCTTATTCCCGCTTGTGGCAGAGACCTTAAGTGTGTCAGCTTTCTCAAAACCCACTTTCACTGCTGCTGCGTGGAAAGCACCCAGGGACTTCTTGATAGAATCTGCAGTGCATCCCTTTAATGCTTTCTGAGACTTTTCTCTGTCACTCTCCCAGCCTCTTCCTGCTCCCCTTGTGTAGGTAACATTTCAGTATTTTGGATGGTATGAGAAAGACATGAGCCCCTTTGGCAGCATTCCACACAGATGGGAAAGTCTGGTGATCACTCACATTCTCACTTTTCTTCAAAGGAGAAATCAAAGGCCGAGGAAATCTCTCTAGGCCCCAAGCTTTGGCATCGTGGGTTAAGGGTGATGCAGATAAAATCACATCTCTTTTACCTTCTCCAATAAACTTTTTTTTTTTTGCTGTGTTGGAACTTCTTTGCTAGAAATTGGGACTTGTATAAAGGCTCTCTCATTTATGGGTGATTGTCTAAGACAGTTTTTGCCAGGGACTCTCAGACTATAGCTGAGAGGAACTGGAGTCAATTCCTGGTCCCTGCAGAGTCCACTACCAGGACTGAAATTTATGTGCCTATTACCCATTACACAGATGGGCAGGACTCCTCCCAGGTACCTTGGCATATTGGTGCTGGATCCCACAGCTCTCACACAGGTTTTGACAATGGATGGATACCAAGTTTTTGTAGATGAGGTGGGGGACATGAACAAGGTACATCCTATTCAGTCATGATGCTGATGTCACACCTCACCATTAAATTTTTTTAATAATTATCATGCACTGAATGTTTGTTCCCCCCAAATTCACATGTTGAAACACTTAACCCCATAGTGATAGTATTAGAAGTGGGACTTTTGAGAGATAATTAGGTTTAGATGAGGTCATACTGCTGGGGCCTTCATGATGGAATTAGTTTTCTATTAGAAGAGGAAGACAGACCAGAGCTCTCTCTTTCTGCCATGTGAGGACACACTGAGAAGGTATCCACCTACAAGCCAGAATGAGGGTCCTCACAAGGAACCTCAACTGCTGAAGCCTTAGCCTTGTATTTCCCAAGCTCCAGAGCTATGAAAAGCAAAGTCCTCTTGCTTCAGTTATTCAGTCTATGATACTTTCTTATAGCAGCCTGAGCAAACTAAGATGATAGTTGTTTTTTATAAATAAGCTCTAAAGTATTATAGCTTTAGTCCTCTCTTGTAAGTCAGTAAATCTGAGGATGATCCAGTTTGTACAAGAACAGGAAGCTACAGTTAACTGACAATGTGCTGCTAGCATCTCTGGCCCTTGGGAATATTAGGCAATACCCCAACATACTGGGTGAGATTCAGAATTTAAAAGGAAGAAGTCTTTTAAAATTTTCACTAAAAGGTACGTACTTTCCTATTCACTGAAGAGGGAAGAAGAAGTTTTCCTACATAGCAGATGATAGATCACTATAGGGGAACAACAGAATGATTCTGATTCTGTTTCATATTCATGTATCTCCATAAATCACATGTGCATTTACTGTTTTTTGTATTCAGTTTTTGTATTTAATATTTATTCCTATTCGCTTTTTAAATTATTTTATTTTTGAAAGAACACAATATGAGATCTATCTGCTTAAAATTTTTAATGTAAAATATATTATTTTTGACTTATAGGAACAATGTACTACAGCATATCTGTGGAGTTATTCATCTTGCACAACTGAAACTTTGTTCCCAGTGATTAGTAACTTATCGTTGCATAACCTCTTCAGCCCCTTGCAGCCATCATTCCACTCTTTGAGTCTATGAACTTGACTGTTTCAGATCCTTTATATAAGTGGAATCATGTAGTATTTGTCTTTCTGTGACTAGCTTACTTCACTGGCGTAATGTCCTCATGATTCATGCATGCTGTGATGTATTACAGAATGTCCTTTTTTTTTAAAGCTGAATAGTATTTCATTATGTGTATATACCACATTTTCTTTATTCATTCATCTGTCAGTGGACTTTTAGGTTGCTTCCACATCTTGACTATTGTGAATAGTGCTGCAGAGAACATTGGCATGCTGATAACTCTTCAAGATCATGATTTAAATTCTTTTAGGTTAATACGCAGAAGTGGGATTGCTGGATCATGTGGTAGTTCTGTCTTTAATTTTTTGAGGACCTCCCATACTATTTTCCATGGAGGATGCACCATTTTGTATTCCCATCAATAGTATGTAATGGTTCCAGTTTCTCGATATTCTTGCCAATGCTTGTTATCCTTTGATATTTTAAAAATAGCCATATTGGTAGATAGGAGATGATATCTTATTGTGGCTTTGATTCACATTCCTCTGATAATTAGTGCCATCAACCATTTTTTTCATATGTCTCAGCCATGTGTATGTCTTCTTTGAAGATATGTCCTTTGGCCCATTTTTAATTGTGCTATTGAGTTTTTTGCATTTGTTTGTTTTGTATTTACTAAATAGACATACCTTTTGTATTTCAGAGACAAACCTGTTATCAGATACATGGTTTACAAACAAATATTTTTTCCCTATGTTGTCTTTTCACTCTGTTAGTAGTTTCCTTTGCTGTGCAGGAGCCTATTTCATTTTGCTAAACTTGAGAATTTTTTTCTGTTTTAGAAACCCAGTTCTGTTTTACAGTTCATCTTTTTCTTTTTCATTTGTGACTCACAAATAATTTTAGAATGAATTTTCTGCTGAATTAGTTGTTCCAGTGTTGAAAAGAGTAAGATGAAGAATGTATTTTTATTTAAAATTTCTTTAAAATTATTCTTCCCTGCAAGAAAGCAGATGTTTCTCACAGTGTTTGTTCCCACCTCCCATTCTGTTCACTGGGCTATTACCAGGGTCAAGTTCTAGCATAACCTAGCTGTGGATATGCTGGAACTGTTAACAGAGGAAGGGAGCTGTACTCCAGAGAAGCTGCCGTATGTTGGCAGCATGTACTTGAAGGAACAGCGAGGTACATGCAGGACAGGATTCTGAAGTTGCTTAATCAAAGGAGCCCAAACATAGGTTGGGGAGATAATTCTCTGAATACAGGATTTAACAGTCTAGCAGTACTTATGATACGAACTTGCTACTTGGGTAGCTCCTAGAAGATGGAAAAAGTGAGGGCACATTCTGAGTCAGGTTGAAAGACCAAGTTTACTGTGGCAGATGGTAGAGGAAGGAGTGAAAAATGTTGGAGAAGTGGCCTTTCTGGAGCATATCAACTGCGTAAGGCTAGAAGACACACTAGATTGCATAGAGGATTCTTCATTCACAAAGGAGACAAAGTGGGTGTTGGCATAAAATTTAATGGTGGCTTTCTTCTCTGTGGCAAGACTTTGGGTAAATGAGGCCATTACAAAATAAGGCTCACTGAGAGCAATGGCAATAATAAAACATAAAACCTTAAAATCATAGAGGCCTTGCTATTAACCCAAGAAGTCACATGGATGCAATTATCATAAATGTTACAGAGTGACAGACAAGGGATCAAGAACTGCAGATTGTTAAGGACATGGTTAAACAAATTCTGCAAATCCCTAGAACCAAAAATGCAGTCATCTCCAAAGGGAACGACTCAACTTTTCATCAGAATAAATCAAGAATGTATAACCAGGAGGCTTAGAGAAGTCACACCAATAAGAAATGGTGATCCATAGCCTAGGATCTAGTTCTGAACTTGTCTTCAATCCTAGAACCTCTTTGATGCAGAGGAAGCAGAGTCCTAGGTGGAAGGACTTTATGACATCACAGCAAGTAGACACTGTAATTATACCTCAGTCCATCTCCAAGAGATCTGAAGCTGTGTACTTGTACATGGGTGATACAAGTTCTCAAACTTGTTGACATTGTGAAACATGGGATCTGAGTTGACACCTGTATTCATTGCCCCTATCAAAGTTGGTGTAAATTAGAGCCAGGTAATATGTGGAGTCCTAGACAAAGTGTGATTTACAGTGGTCTGTTGGGTGTTGAGTTCCACTGAGTGATTATTTACCCATTTCTGAAAGTATAATTGTGATGTCTGTGCTCAGTTGTTGTCAGCCCATCCACTGGGTCTTTGGCCTGCAGGGAAAGGCTTATTATAGAGGAGAGAACATGTGAAAGCCCCTGAAACTGCCCTCTCTGGTCACTACAGTGAATGAAAAGTAGTATTATCACTTCAGGGGTGGGTGTGAGACTCACTTTTAGAGATCTCAGTGATGCTTGGTGGTTGCCCTCATCATGGCTTCATTTTATTAACTGCTTTGGTCCCTTCAAAATCAGATGAACGCTGGACTATGACAGCAGTTACTCCAAACTCAGCCAGATAACTCCCTCACACACACCTCCCCTGCAGTGGAAGTCACTCTGGTAGATGCATATCTTCTTTAGAATAGATTTAAAATGCCTCAGGAGACATGATTTGTGGCCATTAATTTGGCAAATGCATTCTTTTCCATTCAGATCAGAAAAAGGATGAGGAACTTGGCAATCACATTGAGTGGACAAAATAGGCCTTTGCAATTTGGCCCCAGAGGTGTGTTAATTATCCAGCTATGATGCCGTAAGGGAACTGGACTGTCTGATCACCGCATGGAACTTGATTTTGACCAACTGCCTTGGTGATGTTGTGCTTATTAGGTTAGACGATCAAGAAGTGGCTAGTACTCTGGAGGACTGGGTAAGACATATATATTTCAGAAATGGAAGATAAAACTCAACAAAGATTCAGTAAGCTGCACATGAGTAAAATTTTTAAGGGTCCTATGCTCAGAGATATGCTAGGACATCCCTTCTGAAGTGTAAGTTAATTTATTGCAACTTGAATTTCCTGTCATGCAGGGAGAAGCAAAATACCAAATAAGGCTTTTTGGATTGTGGAGGCAACACATCCCACACAATGAAATCTACTTTAACTCATACTGGGCATCATGAAAGAGAACCACCCGAGTGGGGCTCGCAGCATGAAGAGCTCTACAGCACATCCAGGGTGTGTTGTAGACACCACTGCTGCTTGGCCCGTGCAATGAGCTATCAGTGGCTAGATAAAATGTGACCCTCATGGCAAGTCACAGCCACAGAACCACAGTACAGTCCCCTGAGATTCCATTACAAAACTATGCTTTTGGTAGCCAAAAGATATTCATTTTAAAAAGTATCCATGGTTTGCTACTGAGCCCTAATAGAAACCCTAGGGCACCAAATAACCATGCAGCCAAGTCTGCCTAAATGAGCCAGTTCTGTTAGAAATATCAAATCAGTGTTAAGGTGGAGTCAGGGGCAATTCATTGGACTGTTACTTTTTAACGGTGGTACTGGGGATTGAACCCAGGACCTTATGCGTGCTAAGCGTGTGCTCTACCACTGAGCTGTACTCGCCCCCCAATTCACTTTAAGTTAGAAGTTGTACATCCAAGATTGATTATAAGTCTGACTGCAGTTTTCCTTCACGTAAGTTCTGTGAGCAAGTAATCCAAGTTTATGTGTTATACATACTCTTTGAACCTTAAGTCATTCCACTGACCACATGATGGATTCCTTTGGATCAGCTAATAGAGATGAATAAATCCTAAATTTGGTGGATGAATGGATTCGGTCGCTCATTTCACACATCACACCACCCAAACCACCAGCCTGATGTCCTGTACCTGGAATGCCCTGTGAAAGTACCGATGAAATTCTAGCCCAGAAGTGGCATGTTACAAGGATGGCACACCGTCCTCTGGGATTCGATGTGAGTGTTGAATCCCGGGCCCTCAATAGATAGATGTGTGACCTCGGGAGCCAAAGGGAAGGAGCAGTGGAAGAAGTCACCACTTGCTTTCCCATCATTCCCAGTGACCTGCTCAGGTATTTTGTGTTTCCCATGCCCATGAATCTGGCTTCTGAAGGGCTGGATTTTCTGGTCCACCATAGCAGGCACACTTTCTCCAGGGAAATATAAAGAGTCCCATTGAACTATTAAATACGGCTGCTTCCTGAGTCCTTCAGCCTCCTTGCATCCAGGGTACCGCAGGGAAGCAGATAATTCAGTATCCCCGCCGGCAGCACTGACCCAGATGGTCAGGACGGGGTGGGGCTGCTATTACACAGTGGAAGCAGGGGGAGGATATGTGGCATCCAGGTGACCCACTTAGTATTTCACTGCCTCATTTTCAGTGTGAAGAGACAAGTGCAGCATCCCTGGCCTTTAAAAGGCACGATGACCAGAAGCTCAGGCTCCTCGTTCTGGAGAGTCTAAGCTGTGCCACTTTTGGGGCTACAAATAACAGCAAAAGTAGTAGCTCCTGACAAGAAGAATCTAGAATGGATAATAGAATAATAAAAGGAAGTTGACCCTGAAGACTAGTTTCAACAATGGGAGCTGTGGCTTTTCTGACCAACCTCTTCTAAGTTTCCCCCAGGAAGCAAGGCTCTGGGCCCTGTTCTCTGAAAGCATGAAAAAATAAATGTGATCAAGGGAAATGGAGGTGGCCTTCCTAGAATTCCTCAGGGGTTTGGCTTAGGGCTTGTCAGGCCTGCATCCCATGTTGGCTACACTTTCCACCCAACCCCACTTCCCTCCTCTCCTTCCAAGGCATTAATCCCCAGTGAGCACTGTGCATGCCAAGCTTCTCAGTGTCTACTCACAGAGAACTAACTTGTAACACAGTCATGTAAGTGTTTGTCTGGAATAAGGGCTGTTCCCATCACACCTGGAATACTGTGCTTGATTTTAGGCCACCTGTAGCTCATTTAAATGTAGTTATTCAATTAAGTAAAATTAAAGAAAAAGGAAGTTCCCCAGTCACATGTGCCACATCTGAAGTGTTCACCAATCGCATAAGACTAGTAACTCTCACAACAGAAAGAGCGTGTGTAGAACGTTTCCATCGTCACAGACGTGGAATCTGTTGTGTCGGACGGTGCTGCTATAGTTGGTATAACACTCAGACCCCAACTGAGGCAGGTATCAGCCCACAACAAGATGGCTAAAAGAGCAGATTGTATTCAACCAGAAGAAGATAAGCTTTGGGAGAGGTGGTAACAAAGTACTGTAGTAGGTGAGTTTTCAAGGCATTAATTATTATCATAGATTTTCTTACTGATTTCCTGTGTGTATGTCCATTGTTAAAAATGGTGACTATCCTCCATCCTTCTTAATCAGGTTCAGGTTAAAGAAGACATGACTCCTATGAGTTGTAACTTACATAGCTTTGGGTATTTCTAATATGAAACTGACAATACTGTAGATAGTTAATAATTTGGAGAAGTATAATATCCTGCCAAAATACATACCATGCATTATCTTCTATGTTTCATTAAATAAGAAATGTGATTTTTGAGGGATTCAGTAAACTGCCAATTACTGATAATCCTATGGACCAAAAATACAGAAGGAATTAGCCAATGAATTATGTCGAAATTACTTATGTAGTTGTGAATTTTTATAAAATACAAACCCTTATAATTTACTGAAGTGTACATCAAAGTGAATTTCCATTTAGTGTGCCTAACTGGAAATTTCATAGGGGTGGCCTCTTTGTAAAATAGGCTATAAATACCGGAAGAAATTTCTTTGATATTTTATTGCTACAAATATGTAGAATAGTCTATTTTTCACAGATGGGGAACTTAAATGGGGAAAGCCAGGTGAAACAAACACATGTAAGCATGTTACAACTGTATTTTTTTTTCTAAGAATTATCACTACAAAGGGATGTTGGGTTTTGAATAAAACATTTCTCACCTATAAAAGGGTAAAATTTACTTAAACAAAAACCAAACAAATCCATCAAATGAAAAGTCAAATTAATAGGCATGGCACTGTTAAATCTTGCTTTATATTTCCACAGTGTATTGAAGTCTATTGATTATATTTTACTGTATTTACAGCACAATAAAGTTTTCAGAGCTTTTCATAGTACTGTATACAAATAAGCTCTATGCCGTTGATCGCTTTTCATAAGCAAATTATCTTCTAATGAATAATTAGGGCTCAAACTGACTTACTAAATAGTCCAAGTATTTCAAGATACCGTTAATATCTAAAATATAACAAGAATCTGCAAGCGTATTACTATCTCCTGTTGAAGCCTGATAAACGATGACCTAATTAGGGTCAGGAATATTTTGGAAGCAGTTGTACATTTACAGAATGCAAAACAATAGCATTTGGTGTTTCAAAATTACTGCAAGAAGTGCTTTGCAAATTGGTTTACCCTCTGACATAACTGTGGGTCAATAAGAAACAGAAAAGCAAAATCTGCATAAATTAATTGAAGGTAAGTAATAATGCTCTTGAAATTTGCAAAGTACTTTTGACTTCTACATGAAAATATAAATAAATCATCAAAGGGTAACACCATTATCTTAATATTAAAACAGTAAATGACTAAAGCCCTGAGGAACTCACAGCCATGTCAGAATTTCAATTCATGTCAATTTTGATTTTATGTCATATGATACAGTGATACATACTCCATATTTAGTTGTTTTGGGAGATAAAATAATTAAAAAGAATTCCATCTGATATTATAAACTAATAGGAAAAATAAGCATTTTTTCCCCCTCTCTATGCTTTGCCAGAAGCTATAGAAAGACATGTAAGGACAAAAATCATTTTGACTGTGTATAGTGACATTTGAGGAAGTCTTCAACACATATTTTAAACTGTTATGGAGAACATAAATACACATGGTCCTCTGAGGGGGGAACAAACAACAAATAATTGATCTGTGAAAGAGGAGTTTGAGAAAGGGCTGTAAGGTTGTAAAGATATAAAAATACTCATATAATTTAATAGGAATTCATTATTTGACTTAAGAAAAAGCTTTTAACTTAAAATAATGCTGTACTCATGGTATTTTATTTCCACTTTAAAAGTGATGGACTGTCACACAGAAAGTGTCAGAGCTAGCCAATCCTACCATAGCGTGTATCATTTGTGTTAAGGAACATGCCTTTATGTTAGATTATATATTAGCTTAATATACTTAATAGATTATGTATTTTAACCCCTTGAAAAATAATTCAGCAGGGTAGTGATGACAATTACATTAGAAGATTAATAATAAAACTACTATTTCATGATGGTGGCAGTTAAGATACAGCCCTAATCTCTGTGAGGAACCCACTTCTACCTCTAAGGTAGAAATATATTTTTGCAGTGGAGCATGTTAAAAGATTAAGTAGGTGAATGCCAAAACTATTTAAAAATGACTTGCATTGATTTGGCTTCTCAGATAGAAGAGTAATTCTCTTTTAACAGAGTTTTAACATTAATATACCCTAACTCACACCAAGAATTACAGTGCCTTAAAAAATTAAATCTACTTTAAATACAATAGATGCATTTCATTCTAGCAGTGAATAGCCCAGTGGTTCTGAGGGATTCAAGGTTTGCCCTTCCCTTAACATAAACAGGCGTAGTGGAGAGATTACCTATGAATGAAATAGGAGGGAAAGGGGGAAAAAGGCAATTGCTGTTCTCCAGTATTGGAACAGACAGTTGCAATTACCTTTCTAATGAGTCTGGACAGAGCCTGGGAGGAGATAAGGAGCTGTGCACTATGTATGTGGGTACAGCGTTCTCACAGACAGTCATGCTTAGCCCGAGTTAATTGCTTCTTTCATTATCAAGAGGACTTTCTCTTTCCATTTGCATCAAAATGCTCCCTCCACTCCAGTCACCTGTCCTTGTTCAGCTCAGATTTAATTTTAATGCTTATTTGCCATGGCGTCAAGGAGGTGTACACATGAACCTGTGTTATTTTCCTTGCTTCCCAATAATTTAACATCAGAAGTAATTTTAAAGTGGTAAGAAAAGTGCGTTTTTAGTACGATTACATTTTCACATGATGTGCTTAGTTACTCAGGACTCTCTTATTCACATTTTCCACGTGTATAAAGGAATAGATGTACTGAATTTGCCATAGAGGAGACAAACCTCTGAGATAAATTTTGTTCCATATTCTTCTATGAAAAGTACTTGTGGAAATGCAGTAATAGGTTATCTGTGTTATAAGATGTTTTTCAATTAGCACAGACATAGAATTTTGCTTACTGGTTTTATCATCTGCCAGGTTTGGATTTAAGAAAGTTTGAGCCAACTTAATCTCTCTAAGAAGAAATCACAAAAAGAGGCTACTTTTCATGTCTTTACTTACTGGGGAGATTTCAGCTGAAGATTTACAGTATTACAGTTTCCTGCTATTGGAAATAGTTTCTAAACTCCAAAAAGAGGCAGTAGAACAGAAATTTTAAAAAAGTCAAACAAACCAATCCACTAACATTATATGTATCTCATAGTGCTATAGTATGTCCTAGTCTTATATGTTTAATGTGGTTTTTGGTGCTTCTTATTGTATGTTGTGCTTTTAGAATCATTCATGATATTTACATTAAGCTTTAAGGAAATAAAAATGAATAGATTTTATTATAATGGGCAGGGGATAGCTTAAGTTGTTGACTGCATGCTTAGCATGCCTGAGGTCCTGGGTTCAATCCCCAGTGCCTCCTCTAAAAATAAGAAAGAAATAAACCTAATTACCTATCCCCCAACAAAGAAACAAAAATTAAAAAAAAAAACAACTTGATACTGATTCCCATATGCATCCAGTCCTGAGTATCAAAGTATGACTCTGCAAAACATACTACATACTTCCTTTAATCCCTAATTAATAATATATGGAGCATCAGCAAAACATTTTTATTAATATTTGGACTCAGATTTAATTATGTAAATTTTAACACATCATAAAAATACATGTTTAGTCAAGGAATTTACTTGACCTCTATAATGAAAACGTTGAATCTGTTAATCGCAAAGATAGATACCAGCCTTAAATCAGAGTCACATAAAAGATTATCTCAGAAATCTCAGCACAGATTAATGCAAAGGTCATTGATAGGCAGATAACTTATAAATACAGAAATAATTTTAAAGTGCATATCTGATTAAAGAGGTCAGTTAATTAAGCTGTGATTCAGGCACATAATAGATCATAATGCAGATATTAAAATGCTAATGACAGAATTTTAAAATACTTTAGTTTTTAAAAAATTAATTTTATATTTATATTTTTATGTAAACTTTTAAATAGGGACTTGATAAGGAGGCATAATTTTGAGCAGGCTACAGAAACCTTATATTCCAGTTGATGCACAGTTTACCAACACTTTTTTGTGAATAAACACACACAAATACACACACACACCCACACATATGCACAAGTAAACATTTGAAATGAAATGCATTGTTTTTTAAGTATTAGAATGAATATCTCTATGTTGTAGGAGTAATTTTTTAAAATTGATTCTTTACTTTTTTCTGTATCTTGTGCCTTTTACCAATGAATATATATTCACTTTGTTTTAAAGAGTAGAAAAAATGAGTTAGTGTATCTCTGAGTTATTTTTTTTTTAAATAAAAATGTTTTGCTTCCATGATAAGCACTTAGAGTCTTACCTTACAAATTAATTTTTAATGATGGCATTCTTCTGTGCTATTTTAACCGTTCTCAGTGCTGATATGATGATAGAAATTAGAGCAGTGGCCCTCATTTCCTATATCTGATTAAATTGTATACCACAGTTAGGCTCTGTGTCATGTGTACTTACATCCTTAGGTTATTTCTGATTGCATAAGATTGGTACTAATTTAATGTGTATGTGGATCATGATGCCAATAAAATAAAAACTGAAGTGCTATTGTATGACTTTTAATAGAATCAACTTTGGAAAGTTACTATTTTATAAACATTACACCCTGTTTTACTTAGAGTGAACGTGTATTGTGAGTAAATATTTATTGTACTATACACCAGGCTGGGTCCTCAGAGCTAGGTACTTAAACATGAATGAGATGTACAACCTCCTAGCAGAGCTAGTTACATCAAGGAGAATCTGATAGATCAGCACATGAATTCCACTTGATAGGACATTATTATATTAATGCACAATTATAGAGGGTATGTGAGATGCAGTAACAAATAGAAAAATAGATGATTTATTCTGAGGAAGGGGATGGTAGCAGCTAAATCTGTAAGGAAATGTCATCAAAATTTCAGTTATCAAAGGTCATTTGGGCAGGTAGGTTAAACCAACATACAATGTAATAAATCATTTAAGAGATGTAAGGATATCAATGTAAAATATTAGGTATATTCCCTATCACTAAACAATTTATGCGTCTATGTTTACATGTATGTGTTCATAAATGTGTGTGTGTGCATCTGTGTTTGAAATTCTATTTATGGACTGTCTCTGCACACAGAACTGTAAAAAGAAACACTTTATTCACATATAACAGAATTTTCTTGCATAAATTTATCCATATAATTTGGTCTAAATTGTTATAAGTGATTATAACTTGCAAAGTGAACCCATTCCTGCATTTTTACAATTTCCTTTTCATTGGAAAGAAATGATGATATTATCCTGCAAATGTGTAAAATTATGACAAGTTATAGAAAGCAATTTTCATAGGTAAAATTATACTCTCAATTATATGTTAGTGGTTATGCAAAGAACCCTTTGTTAATAACATTCATTTCACAAGAGAGAGTCTCTGGGTTTGTATTATCCTTGTTTGGTGCCAAAGTGAACATGTTAAAATTAGTAACGCTGATGCGTTTGTCATTGAAATAACAGAAGCACAGGACTGCAACTAGAATTTTGTTTTATTTTTTTTCATTTACTGATAAGACAGTGAAACAGACAATGAAAACTGAAATTAGATTATTTCTAAAAAGAAAGTAACTAGGTGCAAACTGATGCATTCTAGTACTAATTTGAAGAAGATAAAAACAATAAAATACAATGATACTTTAAAAAGCCCTATGTTTTTTAAGTAACTCCTCATTTTACCCTTTCCCTGGGCTCTGACAACCACCATTCCTCTCTCGGATATGATTTTGACTGTTTTAGATACCTCGTGCAAATGGAGCCATGCAGGATGTGTCTTTCTGTCACTGGCATGTTTCATTTAGCCTGGTTTCTCAGATGTCATTCACATTGTGTCATATTGTAGAATTCCTTTCTTCTTTTTTTAAGTCTGAAAGGTACTGCATTGTGTGTGTGTGTGTGTGTGTCACATTTTCTTTATCCATTCATCTGTTGATGGACATTTAAGCTGCTTCCACATCCTTGGCTATTGTGAATAGTGCTATAATGAACATGGCAATGCTGACATCTCTTTGAGACCCCTGTCTCAATTCTTTGGGATAACCATAAGTGAGAATGCTGGATCATATGATAGTCCTATATTTTAATTATTTTAGGAGCTCAGTACTGTTTTCATAGCAGCTGCAACATTTTGCTTAAGATGAATAAGCCCTTGGGCTCTGCTGTGCAGCATTAAACCTGTAGCCAACGGTCATGCATTGTGCACTTTAAACTTTGTCAGGAGAGTTGATCTTTGGTGAAAGGGTAAATATTCAAACCAAAAAAAAATTATGAAATTCATAAACAAAACTGGTTTCAGTGAACTAAAATTACTCAAAAATATTGATTGTGGATTGAAAAGCAGAAACTATAAGTGAGCGATTTGAGAAAAGAAAAGCTACCTGCCATAATCTCAGTAGCCATTAGTTTGAAGGATTAAATTATTATGGTAAAAATCAGAATTGTAATTACTCTTAATGAGGTAATTTACTAATAGTTATTTCCTGCATAAGAACATTTGTTCTCTTTCTGTATCTAAGCAGAGTTAATGAGAACGGTTTCAAAAAAAGTCAACATCTAATAATTTGTTGTATTTTTTAATGGAATAAAGGGACTCTTTTTGTTACATTTTTATTAAAGTGTGCTTACAGTGTCCCCAAATAAGTCTGTAAGTTACCCAGGACAATGATGACTTTTGCAAAGTAAATATATGCATATAACCCAGTACCAGCAGCATTCTAGAACATGCATTTATATCCCATCCCCTGCTTCTCCCCCCTCCACCCCACCATAACCACTATCTTAAGTGCCAACAGCTTGAACTCATTTTGTCTATTTAAAAAGAAATATAATTTTAGAAATATAAAAGTTGGACAAGAATACACTTGGTAGAATTAAGGGATACAGAATCAATTTAGCATTCATCAAGTGCTGTACACTTGGTAAATGTAAAGATTATACCTATTACACTTTTGTGTAGATTCTACTCCAAGAAGATAATTCCTTAATTCCCCTATGACAATTCTGCTTCAATTTAAAATGCGTAAAACATGTAACACAAACCCCATAGGCAGAGGACAGAAATTGGTTCCCTTTCATGCATTAATTTATTCATTAATCAAAACTTAGCAGGAAGCTTATTATATACAAGTTTGTGTGAATTATGTAAACACGACTAACATTCATTTCCTGCCCTCAAGAGGCTCAGAGAGGAGAGGTCCAGAATGACAGGTAAATAAATGTTTGTAATTTAAGGAACTGAATGCCATAATAGTCTAGGGATATGCAGCGGATGCCAGAGCAAAAGAGATAGGTTAGCAGCAAAAGGGAACAATGAAAACCTTTATTATTTTTAAAGATATAATCATTAGGCTAACTTTTAAAATGAAATTATATTATAAGGGATATTACGTATTAAAGTATGTTGTAGATTATTAACTTACATGAGTTTTGAGCTTTAATTTTAAATAAATTCCATATACTTGCATATTATAAAAAATCATAATGTGCAAAATCGCCTTTGTCTTTACAAATTTATATTTTGATATTTAATATTGATGGTATTTGAAAGCCCTGTATTTTTTTCAGCTACACCAAAACGGAACTGTAAAATTTAGGGTCAGAAAGATTAGTTGGTCCACAGAGGAAAGAAAATAAAGGAATATTTTCCCATACACATTATTTTGATATTAACTACTAAGGAAGAATGAAAAGCATTTTACAGTGGGTGTTTCCACTTGAGTAACCCTGCTAAATAATTAAATGAAGCAAAACATGTAAGATACTCTTTATGAATTTAAAAAGCATTATATATATTTTATTCCTTTAATCTTTTAATTATTAGTAGTTATTCTGTAAATATAAGATTACCTAAAAAACAAAAGAAATAGCTGGGGACAAACCTACGATTATGTCTTGTATGTTAAAGATAGCTGCACGCCCATGTTTATTGCAGCATTATTTACAGTAACCGACAAGTGAAAGCAACCTAAATGTTCAGCAGTGGAGGAATGGGTTTAGTAACTGTGAAATATATGTATACGTGTGTGTGTGTGTGTGTGTGTGTGTGTGTGTGTGTGTGTGTGTATAATTCAGCCATAAAAAG
Organism: Camelus bactrianus; assembly: GCF_048773025.1. NCBI lineage: Eukaryota > Metazoa > Chordata > Mammalia > Artiodactyla > Camelidae > Camelus > Camelus bactrianus. The sequence continues at coordinate 94,905,690 of NC_133542.1, forward strand.
AAAGAAATCTTGCCATTTGCGACATGAATAGACTTTGAGGGCATTACTTTTAGTAAAATAAATCAGATAGAGACAGGAAAGTATCGTATAATTTTCTTTATGTGTGGAATCTTAAAAAAAAATCTTAAAAACAAAAAGCAAACCCATAGATAAGCCTAACAGCTTGGTGGTTCCTAGAGATAGGGGTAGCAGGTAGGCACAATGGGTGAAGAGAGTCATAACTTACAAACTTCCAGTTATAAAGTAACTAAGTTCCATGTCTGTAATTTACAGCTTGGCAATTATAGTTAATAATACTCTGTTGTATATTTGAAAGTTACTGAAAAAATAGATCTTTAAAGTTCTCATCATGAGAAAAAAATTGTTAGAAGTACATGTGCTGATGGATATTAACTGAAATTATTGTGATCATTTTGCAGTATATATAAATATCAAATCATTATGTTGTACACCTAAAACTAATATAACGGTGTATGTCAATTATGTCCCAATTTTTAAAATATCACATCTTAAAGAGTTTTTGAAAAGTTGAATGAAAAGGATAATGAGTTTTTCTGAGTCTAAATTCACATAGCTCTAGCTGAAAAAGGACAAAAACTTATATTAAGATGGAGTTCTATATGGAAAGATTAAATTATTCTTCCCTGAAATAAGAAAAGAAAAGAAAAACAAACCAAAATGATGGAATTCAAAATGGATGGAATCTGTGACATCAGCCGGAAAGGCTCTTACCATGAAATAGGGAGAAGACAACTGATGAACGATGTTTCTGTGTTATTTGTGAACTAACATAAGTCACCTTCTAGGTTAGTTTCAGTTAAATGTAAATTTTAATAGAACCTAGTGCAGGGCTCAGCACACACAATAGTTTCTAGATAAACATGATTGTCTGAGGGACCTTGGGATAATATGACAATTCATCTTAGGAGCATAAGCACAAAAGTGTAGTAAGATTTTCAGCTGACAATTGTGTGGGCTGCCATCCACTACTATATACCAATGGAGTGGGATGGAAAGAATCAAATCATCAGATACTAAAATCCTAAAGAAGCAGAAAGCAGGGAATGTTACAAAATGAAGAGTACCAGGGGATGTACACAGATACTGATTTTCATGTAATACTTAATCCCTTTTATCCACGGGATGAATGTCCTTATTAAATTTTTTATGTTTCAGTAAACATGGAAATCACTGGGAAGAATGTTTCAATAGTTCATATATTGACATTTTAAAAAATGTATGTTAAGAAAAAAGTCATGCCATGTGTTTTTACTAATTAATAATCTATATTCTTGAATCAAAAATCAAGTACCCCTAATGTGATAACACAGGTACAAAGTGAGACCTGAAAATCAGACTATTGTGTGACAAATAAAAACTCGATTCAAGCTTTGGTTTCTTAGAAGATACACATCATCAATGCACATGAATAAAAAGAAGTAATGGCCTTAGAACTATCAATAATTTTACTTACTAGTAATTATCATCTTTATTAATAGTTAATTATTAGTAAAATACTTGTCTACTTTTCTCTGTATTTACCTGTCTACCCATGTCTTCTGCTATAAATCTGTTTATTTTCAGTGAATACCTTGTCTGATCTCATTTTTAGGCAGGCTCAACCTTACTTTCCTTATTAGGTCAGGTCAATGGGTGGTAGGTTGAGGGAATCATCCATTATGAATTAAAGAGTAATTATTTCCCTATTTCTCTTATCAGTGAGAGTTGTTAATATTTCACTAATAGCCTCTGTAGGATATTCTATTGCAAATATATTGATCATATTGAGGCTTGTTTTCTGTGTCTTCATGGCATCTTCTGATGAAAAATTCTGAGTTTGAGCAGAGTCTTATTTTTCCTGTTATGGTATCAAACAATAATCATTAATGAGGCTGCAAAGAGCTTTATTTGGAGGTCTTCAGAATTACCATTTGGAGACACAGTTTCAGGTAAAACTGGAAGAGAAAGAGTCAGGAGCTTATAAATGGAAAAGCCACAAGGTCATAGACTGACAAAAAATAAATATTTGTTCTTAAGGGATAAGCTGTCATGAGTTGTTTTGGGTTAATGGTCCAATAGTTAGACTGTCATGAACTGTTTTAGGGTAAGAATCTGATAAGTATCTTTGAGTTTCTGGCAGATGTTTGAATGTCTTTGTTAGGACAATAAATGGCCAAAAGTTACAGTTCCATCCAGGCTGAGATGTGCATGAGTCAAACTTCCTCAGTGGCCTCCCAGCTCCATTCTGGAGACTTCTCTTAGCCATACCAACTCCATTTTTATTTTCCTTCCACAATGGTACTGCCTTATTTCACCTGTATGAGAAAATTAAGAGCATGATGCTGGTCTTCTAAAGTTTTCTTTTAGAAACTTTACTGATTATGTTATGAATATGGAATCATGGTGCATGGAATAAAATAGAGGTCAAAATTTATGTTTTCCATTTAGAAAATAAGTTTATCACTGGTACTGCAGTGCCATTATTTTTGTCTTGAATGCAGTGAATTTTCTATGTTCTTCGTTTGGTCTGTTGTTTAGTTTTACAAAAATATCACATTGCCTTAATTATGGTAATTTTACGAAAAATCTTGACATATAGTAACCTAAATTTTTTGGATTCTACATTTTCAATATTGCTTTAGCTGTTTTTGTACCATTTTGTTTCCATATGAATTTTAGAATCAGCTTCACAGTTTCCACAAGATACCCACTGATACTTTGACTAAGATTGCATGAAATCTGTAGATTGATTTGGGGAAGACTGTTTAATTAAACTTTTAGTATTTTGTTACTTGTGGCCTTATACACAGTATTTTTTTAAAATGAAGTAAATTGATAGACTAATATTGGTGATAATAATGATTTTGGGAGAGTAAAATGTAAATCAGAAGCTCTCAGTACTGAGTAAGAGGTATAAATTTGAAAAGAAGTAAGTAAAACTACAAACAGCAATAAAAAAATGGAAATCTGGATTGCTTCTGAATTTGCCATACTCAAGGGAGCTAACACTTTCTGTGTGCAAACATACCGTATGTTTAAAATACTAACACACACATATCCCTTTGCTTTTCTTGTCCAGTTCTTTTCCATCTGGCATTTCCATTCTAATGTATTACTTACTAAAGATTATTATAATATAAAAAGAAGTACTTTACATAATTAAGAATTATTTGGTACTATGAGGCATTAATTCAAATATTCATATTTCTCTTCTACATATAATATGTATTATATATATGTATTCATAACAAGCTATACTTTTTGAAGTGTTATAAATCTGAATGGTCCAGGAGGCTCATTTTCTTTCTTGGAATGGCTTACAGAAAGCTAATTGAGGTGGGTTAAACCAGTCTACTGAGAGGAAGCAAAGCTTTAGAATGATATCCACATTCCTGAGTTGCAAGGTGGATTCCTGGATCCCCCATATGTAAATCTTGGCTTTCAGTATGTAGGCTTCCTTTTTAGTTCCTGGTACTGAAAGACCTTGATACATTTGCTGATTCCTGTAGAACCTTGGTGCTTCTTAGCTCCCTCACAGGCTGACCTCTACATTTGTAATGCGGTGTTTGGGGGAGGTTTGTTGTCCTTGGCTGTTTTTCAGTCTTGTGTCAAGCATGCCATGGAGGGAGGGCCCTGCCTCCTACAACCTGGGCTGTATGTAGGGAAGATCCATCAATATTTACATTTGCAATGCAAACATGCATTTATGTATATCTTTTTCAGGTGATGTTTTAAAACTAAGGCTATTTTTTAAAACTTGTACGAAAATTGAGAGTTAAAAGTTAAGGTATCAGGGGCAGATTATCAACTGGTCATCCCTTCTCTCTGTTGTCTCTAATATCTGCAACCAACATAATCACTCCAGGCTCAGTCAGTACTCTAAAAGACAAGCATGATCACGTGCTTTATTTCACATACAGAAATATTTCAGTAACAACAGATTCTTTAGAGAAAATGGACACCATGCAATAAAGCAGAATAAGCAGGGACTTTGTAATCAGACCTGACGTCTCAACCTGATTGGAAGGTTAGAACCTGTTTAGAAGCCAAGTGTCCTAGATCAAGTCAGGTAGCCGTAGAGACTATCAGTTTCTTCATCTGTAAATTGAGAAAATAATGCACATCACATAAATTAGAGTAAGAAATATAAAATGCCAGGCATAGCTGTTTGGAATACATAAAGCAGTCATCAGTAAATTATATTCCTTACTTTTTCTGAATAAATATAGGTCCCCCCAGAGGAATATCAATGTAAAAAAATATAAAAATGTCCACCTAGAGTATCTTTGATATACTAATGGATTACATTCTGACCATTTTCAGCTTAATTTACTTAGATAACATCTTTCAATACTCACATTCTAAGAAAATAACAAAACTACACAAAATGATTTACAGGCCCTTTGTTGTTTAATCTTCTTGGAAACTCATCTTTTTATTGCTTATTGATACACAATAGGAAAGCAGTAATTTTTAAAGAAATCCCAACATAAACAGAGAAGAGAGCACGTATGGAAATTGGAAATATGACTCTATTTACTTACAAATTTATTTGGAAAATATTTATATTCTGCTCTTCCACAGGAAATGGCATCAATCAGACACTAAAAATAGCTTGGGCTATTGAGTGAGCAATGTATCCCTTATTCGATTTATTAACGAGGTGGTCCACTGTTTCTTTAGAACACAGAGATCAGCTACTCCAGTCCTTCCTCCAGCAGGTTAAATGACCAAGTCTTAGCTCTACCCATGACAGCTACTGTGGTCGGCAGAAAAACAGCCCCACCAAAGATGTGCATCTCCTGTTCTGTGAAGCCTGCAAATAGAGTATATTATATTTTTTTTAAAAGGCGAATTAACATTGTGGATGAAATTTAAGTTGCTAGTAAGCTAATTTTGAAATTGGAAGGTTATCCTGAATTACCCAGGTGAGCCCAGTCTAATCATATGAGTCCTTAAAAATGGGAGAAAATGTAGAAGTGTAGGTCAGAGACATGTGACCAGAGAAGAACTCAACCCTGACTCTGAGGGTTGCTTTCATTGAAGATGGAGGACAGGAGCCCGAGTCAAGGGATGTGAGTGGGTCTATAAACTGAGAATGGCCCTCAGGTGACAGCCAGCAAGGAAGTGGACATCTTAGTCCTAAAGTGTCAAGGGACTGAATGCAACTAACAGCCCAAATATGTAAGGAAACAAATTCCAAAACAGGAAACAGGACTGTAAGAAAAGAGCCTGGCAAATCCTCACCTATACTAATCACAACACGTTAGGAGTCCTAACCTCCAGAAGAGTCTGCACAGGGAAGTTTGGACCTACTTGGAGACTGGTCATCAAACAAAGTAGTACCTTTCATCCAGAGGACTCTAGAATAAGGCCCTGGTTGTTTATTAAAACAATGCTAGCTGGGATTAATCTGCCCTCTACCAACATTTCCTGTCAAGTGGCCCAACTCTTTAGATCGTGTCTTGATCCCTTGATTACCTTGCACTTGTCCCCAGCCCCTTGAATAGCTATAAATATGTAGTACAGAGACCGTGGTCGTAACAGGTTAGCTTAGTTCATGATATATAGTCTTCTAAGGGACCAAGGACACATGAAAAGGGTTTCTAGTAGCCAGAAAAACAAACAGAAATCAATTTTTCTTCGGTCTTTCAAAGTCCTCCTTTACTCCTTTAGATGATGTTAATAGCTCTGCTCATAATAGCCGGGACAGGATATTTTTGCTCCTTTTCTGTTTGCTTAGTATTTTCTATCTATTTAGCCAGTTCTCTAGGGACTAAATTGACTTCTTTCAAATCCCAGTGGTAAAACATCCTGGGGACAAATTCTCATCTTTCTCCTTATCTTCCCTTCTCTTGCCTGTGAATGCATTGTCTGTTATGACTCATGGGCCTTAAAGAAAATAAGACAATGTTGTCACCAATCTGTATTTACTTCAAAGTGTTTGACTGTCAATTCCAAATCATGGGACCTTATACCTAACCCCCAAATAAACTTCACTAATGATTCAGAGGCTACAAGCAGGAAACAGACAGCAGGAAGCATCCCTTTCTGGAGATGCCAAATCTGAAGACGCAGCTCCCTAATTGCCCCTTTATCCTGCACTGGGGCTTTTAGTTTAGGTCTAACTGTGGAAAGAACATTTTACTGTGCTTGCAGAACAATTTTCTTAAAGCAAGTTTTGTTTGTTTTGTTTTATAACTGAAGGAGCTTCTTAGATACATATTAGTTGCCATGGAGATGGGAAAGTTTTTTATGAATAATTTCCATTCTCCGTTCAGCTATGCCACGTAAATCTGTAAATTCCAAGTTCGTTGTCAAAAGTCACTCACGATAAACCAGCATAGTCTATTCCATTTTTCCCTAAAGACTGCTCGTGTCTTTCAGAGAGTGAATCCCATTGGCATGTTTTTGAGGAAGTAAGTTTCCGAGAAAGTCTGGTGGAGTGCAAACGTTTCCTCCTGCAGCTCCACTGGAACAGCAGGAGTCCCAGGTCAGCTGTCAGCTTGTTTCTTCCCAGTGTGACAGAGAGGTTAAATGGCTTACCCAATGTCTTATAAATAATAAATGCAGGATGACCTGGGTAATCTTAATTTAGTGCCGGTTCTCTTAACTACTATTTTTATGTAGCTTCTGCTCACATTCTACAGCCAGTTTATTAAAGGAAAATCAAGAATGCCAGGATGTTAAAGGCAGAGGATAGGAGGTGGGGGAAGACATGTGAAGCAAAGCTGCATGACAAACCATGGCAAACTCACCTGGTTATTGCCTGAACACAGAAGATTTTAGGAAAGAGGCAAACTGTACAATGAGTTTGAATACATAGGGGAGGGCAAGATAATGAGAGACCATATATGATGTGCTAATACATTTGGACTTCATTCTGCAAGCAACTTGGAGCCGTGGGGACTAAGGAGTTAAATCTTTGAATCTGCATTTAGAACAATAACGCTGATGGCACTATAATATATTAATGGAGAGAAAGGAAAAAACAGACAGGGAAATCAAGGAAGAGGGTATTTAAAGAAATATAAAAAAAATGAATCTGATGCCATCAGTAAGGGCTAGTGATTTCAGCTTGTCGTTAGGAAATAATAGAATCAATAGAGCATGTGTGAGGAATGCATGTTGAGTTTGAAGGGACTGTGGAGCAGACAAAGATGATCGATAGTTCCTAGGGTGTGTAAGTATGATACACAGAGAATGGGTTCGAGTGATGGAGATGTTTAACATACCTGAAGGAACAAGTGTTAGTTGAGGTCATGGAAGTGGAAAATAAATTTGTGAGATTATTAGAAAATAAGAGAAAGCCCAAGGCCAGAATGATGAAAGAAACATTCATTTAAGTGTCAGGCAATAGAACAGGAACCATGAAAAAAATGTCAGAAGAGAAGAAGTAATATAAAACATGTCCAGAAATGTCAAAAAGCTTAAAATTGTCCTTAAGCATCATTAGGGTAGAAATACTGGAAGAACAGTGACATGCTTTACCCTGGAAATAGAATGAATGAATAAACAGAGGTGGGTTATAAACATAGAGCAAGTTGTTATGGCCTTGTTCACATTTGTTAAGGAGCACACACTGCCTGATGGTGAGCCAGGATTCAATGACTGGACATAAGAGAAACTGAAATAGAGAAGTTGATTACACTCAGGTCCTGGAGGAAGTACAGAACCTGCCTCAGGGCACCACATGGAGCAGTTAAGACAAAGCGGGAAGAGAGAGAGACAGAGACAGGACCTGGGGCACAGGCCTTTGTTTGTGTCCATGGCTGGAGTACTTCGGGGTTCCTGGGCTAAGACTGGTTTGGTCAATTCAGACCCAAAACAGTAGGGTTTTGTTAAGTTCCGCAGGGGTCTTTTCAAAGTGGCACACAAGGGGAAGGCACTGGGAAGTAGGGGGACTGTTGATAACAAGGGCTGTTGGGGGAGTCACATCGGGAACTTCCATTTGCTTGTGACTACGGGCTGTTATCTAGAGAATATGCTTGCATAAGGGGACTAGTGTCAGTGTCAGGTTCTTGTGGGCCACTGGGCCAAACAAAATGAATGCCAAGGCAGCAGTACCATTGATGGCTTAGTTAAACTCTGAGCACAAGTCGTAGATAAATTTCAGGGCTGGCTATGCAATTTGTAGAACTCAGTCCAAAATAAAAGTATGGAGCCCCTTTTATTTTAAAATCCAAAAAAAAAAAAAATATATTGTTAGTGGTACTAAAAATAAAGCTTTTTTTCCTTTCTTCCATGGCCTCTCTCTTTGGAACTGTCATGATGCTTTTTACTTGTTATTTAAAGCCATTCTAAGTCATAAGAAATAGCATTTTAAATGATTAGTGTGATTTTACTGTTCATCTTTGTATTGTGCAATTCTAGTTTTAAATGCAAATATAAGAGCATTTCACTTTAGTGTGGAATAGCCAAATTACAGGATTTCTGTTTGTTGTTCATACATGCACATGTACCTTTTTTTTTTCCTCGTTGGAACCATAGAAATGTTCCACAAAGCTTACTCAACTGTTTCTACTTTACTTCTGGACTCTGGTGCATGCTGCCATTGCTCTATATTCAGTATGCTGGTGAGTAAGAAAGGATGCAAAGGAAAAGGACCCACCAGTCACTTTTCTGTAGCTGACACCCATTCTGCAGGCATCTCCTCTGCTCATGCTTTTGCTTCAGTGTCCCAGCAGAATTCATTTACGAAGCATAGTTCAGAGACTAGATGGTTAGGAATTTAAAGGTGGTGAAAGTTGAGCATTGAGTCAAATATGGGACCTTGTGAGTGCAGGCTTGTGCCACTGACTAGGTACATATTTGCGAAGCTGTCCCTGATAAGGTTGGAGGGACCACGGAAAGCTGGATGATAGGACTTTTCTGAAATTAAACTGGGCAGGTTACTTTTTCATTTGCTCAACAATGTTTATATGCAACCATAGTAGATTCTGTATCTTCAGTACATTTTTTTGATTATTCCTGATCTTTGTTCAGCTTCATCTAGATCTCTAAAGTATGTTTTGATTCCAATTTGTCTTTTTTTCCCCCCAATTTGGGTCACTGATTACAGACAGTATATAAAATACAATATGAATGATATATTCCTGCTTTTAGATTAATTTGAATTTCCAAATGCTTTCAATCTGGGTGAAACAAAGAGAGCAAATGTTGATTCTAAGCTAAGTATACCATCTGGATGTTTAAAAGAATCAGCTTTTAGTAGTAAATGAATAAATAGTTAACTATGATCTTACTTTCTGAACAAACCTAGTGATGGAGATTCTGTGAGGTAGGTTTTATAATCAATTTCTTGGTTGTAGCAGTACTTTTGAACTTCGGTGCCTATTTTACTAAATAGACAGTTGTTTGAAAGCTATGCAACTAATGTAAGATTCATGAAATTACGCTGAAATTTGCAAGATCATATTTATCTATTTTTTATATTTATAGGAAACCTTTATATGTGCTGAGTATAGAAAATAGGTGGAAAATGAGGCTTGTCCATTTCAAGTGGTTGCATTTTACTTATTTCTCTTGTAGTTAGACTAAATTATGATCTAGAAACTTTGGTTGAACTGACTCATATATTTACAACAAAAAGTAACGTTAATGGAAATTCTTCATAGTGAGACACAATGCAAAAGACATTTTTCTTTATTTCTTCCTTTATCTCACTTAGATGTGTTTGGAAACTCAGATGTGTATGTTAGAGTGAGGAATTTATCCTGTAATTTTCTCCTAAATTGTTTATGGTACTCAAATTATTTATAAGATTTCTAAGAACTGAACATTTTTAAGATCTCAAACAATAATTGTGGAAACCAAGGTACTAGGCTTTTTCAACTTAGGGGTTGCTCTTTATCTGATATCAATGAAGAACACAAATCCTTTTGTCCTAGAAAACAGATATGTCCTTACCCATTACATTGTGTTTAGTTTGTTGATTAATAGTGCTTACTAATAATATTCTCCTTTAATCTATGTACTTTCTATAATTAAAAAAAGTAGAATTAGAATTAGTATTTTCAAGGAAAGTGTATCCCGGTTTGAATATTTATTTATATATTCTACCTTACTAACGAAAATATTGTTATTCTATAATGTTATATAAAACCAAAGGGATTATTCTTTTATTGAATATTTTGCTGATGAAGCTTATGATAAGCACTTTACGTATATTATCCTGAAAAATATTCTTCATAGGCACAACGTAAGAAGTAAAGGCAATGGAAGAGTTAGGACTTGGTTTCTTTCTGTTATGTAATGTATTGCATTTCTTTCTGATATATGATTTACTAGCATGAAAACATATTAACTCATAATTTTACTGTTTTGTGAACTCATCAAAGTTGGTATACACTTTATACTGTTTATGAAAATATTTTAGCTATCCAAGTCAGAAAGCATGCTGTTTGTGTCTTATTTTTCTATTTTACACTTTACTTACTCCCAGTTTGTGATCACTTATCTTCTGATGCATGTATTTTAACTGTAACTTCTATATCTACATTATGTGAAACAAATTGAAAATCATTTCCACAAGCTTGTCATTTACAAATTCTTACTCATTTTGAAGCAATTGGAAGTGTTCAGTCTTGGTAATGCTTTTAACAGTTAAGATCTGACTTCTTATTAACATCATGAGAGATTATTTTTTCTTTTCCTCCTATTTCTGCATAGCATTCCCCACCTAGCAGCATTACAAGCACCAGTTTGTTCTGTAGATGCAAGAGCACAGCCAGCAGTAGGAGCGCATTCATGACAAGGATATCAAGCAACTTCTTACATGAATCTGACTTTTAATCTATTCTGAATTCCACCATTGATTTAAGCTATACACCATTACTCCCAGTTGAGATGATATTATTAAAAGAGGCACTTTCAAGTCTACAAGGATGTGTTGTTACATCATTTCTAGAATTTAAGAAGACTGTAAATATGAAGTGAAGGTGGGGGCTGGATTTCAGGATGACTCAAATAAATCCATCACAGTGTGGCTTTAATGTGAATAAATATATCTCCATGTGTATGGACCTCCATTTCTGCAGTATGCCCATGAGCCATCAGCACATGCATCTCAGTGCTCTTCAAGCAGTCCATTTGCTGAGTTTTGGAAAACAGCCAATGTATTTTTCCCCTGTAAGTTAATGAGACAATCATAAAATCATAGAATCATAAAGAACTTTAAAAATGAGCTTAAACACCTAGTTTTACAGAATAGGACACCAAGGTAATGGAATGGATTTTTTAAGTAAAATTTATATGTATATATACACATACAAAACAAGTGTTTTTCTTAAACTGAGTTTGTAAACCTTATTTTAGTCACACCCACAGTGATATTTGAACTTTCAAAAAATAGAATTCTTGTTTTCAGCCACAGAAGAAGAGATAGCACTGACGCACAATTCTGTACAACTTTCTTTAATTTTATAACATGATATAATCACATATGCACATAGATGGAGGGAGTATTGGTGCATAAAACAATCCAGTATGGTTTAGAGCTCTTTACAGTCATTGTGTAAAGACATGGAAATCCACATCAGTGGGAAAACCTAGCCTTTCAGTTAAATGTGAAATAACATACAAAGTTTCATGAAAGTCATCTCAGTACGGCTTTTTTTCTATACAATCCCCAGTGAGACTTTAAGTTTAGCTGGCAACATCTACTATTTTATTTTACTTCTGGTTTGGTCAGATCATAGAATTGCCAGATTCAAATCAAGTGGCAACCTCTTTACCTAAGAAATGCTCATTAATTTTGCATGAACATAAAAATGGTTCATAGCTTTAATATTGTCTTTGATCTAAGCAATTTTTTTAATGTTGTAATAAAAACCCATAAAAAAGAATGAGCTTGGAAATGGTGTGCTGAAAGGAATATGCATAACATATATTATTGCATTTATAAAATATTAAGTTGTATGAAACTCTTATGTGTCTTTTTATTTTGCATCATATAAGGTGAAATAAGCAAAATATGTATTCTGACTTTAGTAAAAGTATTTTTAGACATAAGAGAAATAGCAACCATTCTAGATTACAAAGTGGCATTTATATAAAATGAAGATAAAATATATGTGGAAACTTTAGTTTAACTAAAACCAATATAAAAGTACATTACGAATCTGGTGTTAAAAGATTTTTGAGCAACCAGTGATTAAATTATCACTTCACTAGATTTGGAGGGAAAAAAGTACTATTCTGATTTAAGAAGCCACTTCTAAATAAACTATGATGTATATAAATTAAATAAATTACTGCTTAGAGATAAGCCTGAGATTCTGTAGAGCATTTTACAGCTGAAATGATTGGTTAAGAATTTTGTACTTTATGTACTAGCAAAATATCGAATTAGAAGAAGTAAAATAGGCTATCATTTTCAATTTTTTTTCATATTTATGTAATATAATGTGACTTGGCTTTGTGATTTAAAAATACATTAAATCTGGATATCTAATGCATCTGTTAGGAGTTAAAAGACAAATAGTTGAGGGTAGGAGAGTCTGAGTTCCTGTGAATCCCATCACATACAGAAGGAGAGATTTTTAATGGAAGCATCAGCCTTTCAAAATAAGGTAGCTTTTTAACTGAAACAGGAACATAAACAAAAGGATATGTAAATATAGTAAATTATATTTTTAAGAGAGTGGAATTATGTATTGTCTGTATTATTATGTCTCGCTAGCTAGGAAAATAGAATGAAGAGCATGATATATGAAGCAGAAAGACCTAGAGTGAAAGCTTTATGGCCACCAAAGCTCATATATGAGGCGTAACCCTGTAGACTAAAGAGACAATAGAAAATGTAATGGGAATGTTGGTTCTCATTTGCAGTAGGAAGGCATTATGGATGAGGAATGATACTTGAGGTGGCCCTGAGAGGAGGAGCAGAAGCAAGGAATAGAAGTGCATTTTGTGTGATGAAGATAATACTAAACAATGGAATGCAATGGGGTGGAAATGTGTCCATGTAGTACTGTTATCAAGGAGAAAAGGGGCATTGTATATACAGTTGAGGGGACTGACAGGAGAGTAGGAGCATTTTAAGATTAGTGTGTTGCTTGTAAAAGTATTGTAGGGTGTAGAGTGTAGACAGAAATGAGAGAGAATAATTAGTATTTTAGTTTTTCCCATCCAAACATAAAGCAATAAAGCTAAAGATGGTGATCTTGAAGGAGGAATGGATTGAGATAAAGAGGAAGCTTCAATGAATAGATCTAATTGAGAAAACATTCAAGGGAAGGAGTGACTAATAAAGATTAGGTGATGAAGCAAAAGAAAACTTAAATCATCTTGCATCCCTAGATGAGGAGATTGGACATCTGACTACAATGGCAGAGACTGGCTTTCTGCTCAAAGCTCTTATTTGATGTCTCTCCAGCTGTAGATACAGTGCACTTAAACGGTTTTTGCTAAACTGTATAATACAAAATTTTCAGAAAGACTTACTTTTCTTTCCAAATTATTTTAGTAGGGAGAATTCTAAATTGTTCTAGAAGGAGTTATATTTGTTCTATCATTTCAAAACATAATTTGAAAATGAAATGAAATGAATAAACAGTTTAGCAAATAACCATAAGCTGCATATTTGATTTTGTCTCTGGAAAAAGATGTAAAACTTTTGTGTATTTTTCTAATTCTTAATATTACATAAAATATGTGTCTATATGAAATATTGCATGTCATGGATACAGATTATATACATTATCTATTTCTTCCTTCTGAGTGTGTTGGGTTTATTTTTTTTTAAGGTTTTTAAAAACATACATTGTTGATTTGAGATATTCCCTCATTTATGATCTAAGCATTTAATGCTGTATATTTCTCTATCATGACCACTTCAGCTGCATGCGACAAATGTGATATGTTATGTCTTCATTTACATTCAATTCTGTGGATTTTTAAAATTACCTTCAAAAATTCTTTTTTTTTTTTTTGATCCATTGATTCTTTAGAGGTGTGTTGCTTAATTTGCAAGTGTTTGAAAAATTTCCTGTTGTCTCTCTGATTGATTTCACTTTGGTTGAATTACATGACTTAAGATTTTGATTTTTAAAAATTTGTCAAGATTTATGAACCAGAATATGGTCTATTTTGGTGAGTGTCCCATAGCTCTTTAAAAAAAAAAATGTATGTATAATTGTTATCCAGAATATTACAGAAATGTTATTTAAAGTCCGTTGCTTGATGATGTGGTTCTACATAATTGCTAATTTTTTTATGTGCCTAGTAGTTCTGTCAATTATTGTGAGTATATTATTTAATATACTCTTCCAATCTCTGTCTTTTAGTTGATGTATTTAAAACATTCACATTTAAGTAATTTTTGATAGGCTTATGTCCCATATTATATTTTCTGTTTTGCCTGTTTCTTATTTTTCTTTCTTTTGTTTCCCTTTTCTTGCTTTCATGGTGGTGGCTCTAGGGATATAATACACATACCTAACATCCCAGCCTACTTTTCTTGACATTTGCCAAATTTTAGTAAGTTTAAGAATCTTATTTCCACTTTATCCTCTTAATTTCTATTTTTTCTTTCTTTATCCCTGTTTCTTAAGTACAGTTGTCTCAGTATATCCTCTGAATCCATTGAACATCACAGTATATATCATTATAATTTACTTCAGCCATCAAGTATGATTTGAAAAGCTCATGAAGAGAATATTATGTTCACCATTGTATTTACCTTTTCTTTTGTTCTTATTTCTTTGCTTTCATCCCAAGCCGCCTTCTCTTATCATTACCTTTCTGACTGGACAGTTACTTTTAGCCATTCTTTAAAGGTAGGTCTGCTAGTGACACATTATTTTAGTTTTTGTTCTTCTGAGATTGAATTTGTCTTTTATTCCTAAAGGACATTTTCACCAAATACATAATTTCTAGATGGCTGTTCTTTTTTGTTTGGCTGTTGAAACTATTGTCCCACCTCCTACAAGCCACCATGGTTTGAGATTAGAAATCTGTTATCCAAATTGATGTGTTCCTATAGGTAATACGTTCTTTCTTTCTGACTGCTTTTAACATTATTTTCTCTGACTTTAGCCAGAAATTTAATTATGATGTGTATTGGTGTGAATTATCTTTGGCTTTATCATATTTGAGATTCTCTCAACTTCCTAAGTCTATGGCTTTTCGTGTTCATCAAATTTGAAGTTTTCAGAAATTATTTCTTCAAATATTTTCTTAGTCTCACATTCTTTCCTCCTGGGACCCCAAGCATAAGTGTTAGTCATTACATTCTGCAAGACCCTGAGGTCCTGTTGATTTTTTCAGTCTTTATCTTTCTGTTGTTCAAATTAAGTAATTGATGTTAATTTTGTGATGATCTGTCATAAAGTTCACTGAATTTTTTATCATCTCCACTCTACAACTGAACCTATCTATTTTTATTTTGATGGTTGTATTATTCTGTCCTTTTTTGATTCTATAATACCCATTTGATTCCGTATTTAAACATTTTTATTTTGTTGAGTCTATTTTTTTTCATTTGTTTCAGAAGAATGTACAATTGCTGAAACAATCTTGTAATAGTCCCTTTAAAGTCCTAGACAATTCCAATATCAGGGTCATCTTAGTTCTAGCATTAGTTGATTGTATTTTCTTATTCATGTGGTGATTTTCCTGATTCTTGATATTATGATTGATTTTCAGGTATCCTAGACATTTTGCTTATTATGTTAAGAGATTCTTGGTTCTATTTAAATCTTTTATTTTAGTAGGCAATTGGCTTAAGTTTAACATGTCAGTTTTAACCTAGTTTGGGGGTTGTAGTTCCAGTGACAGTTTAGTTTACTGAATCCCTGTAAGACTCTTAGCACTGGTTTCACTTGAGCTCATGTAAGATTTCTGCTGGTGCAACTTGTGAGAAAGAAGGCACTTTCCTGATCCACGGTGTCCTGAGGTTGAGTGGCGGAGGGGCTATAGGTGCAAGAACTATGTGACAGAGAGTGTCACCCCTTAGCTTTGCTCTGGGCACCCAGTACCAGTGGTCTCCCCATTCTGTCTTTACCAGTAGGACTGATACTGGGTAGAGGGAAAAAAACCAAGGGTTGGGTGAAACTCTGTTACTGGATGGGATAAAGGAGATGCTGGGAAGAGTTACCTTCTGCCATTGAACAGGTAGTACCTGGCCTGCATCATTATTTTCTCCTGAATAGAGGGCTGGAATTACTGTGTCTGGGTGGCCATTACTCTTGTGTAGAGGATTCGAAGACACTGGTTTGAGTTGCCTTCTGCCACTGGGTGGAAGGCCAGAAGATAGTTGCCATCTCTAGTGCTGTAAGAAGAGCTTATCTTCTGCCTATGAATAAAAGATATGGGTTGGTTAACAGCCCAGTTCCATTCTTGCTGCTGTTGCAAGCACATCTTGGGGCATGGATTGGACCTTGTTCTTCAGACAGAATCAGGACACTGCTGGCACTAGATATAGGTCTTCCCATTAGACATTCTTCAATTCCTCTTTCATGTTCTTTTGGCCAGAGAGAACAGGCTTTCCCTCTTACTTCCTCTGTTCCTTTGTTTCTATGTTCCTTCATTCCTTTATTCTTCCTTTCCTCTGTTCCTCCCTTCCTTTCTTTCTTCTTTCATCTTTCTTGTTCCTTTCTTCTATCCCTTTCTTTTCCACCTGTCTGTCACCTTTTTTTTTTTTTTTTTTTTGCCTATGTCTGTTGACTCTATATAGTTGCACATCTCTGGCACTAGTTGAGTTATATATGAGATAAAAAACAAAAAAGCAAACACACAAACCAAAACCCCACAGAACTCATCATAGTGTCATTCTTCAAGTCCTAAAATTTCCTGGATAGTCCGATGTCTTCCTTCCACCTTTCACATTATTTCCACCTTTCCACATCCTATGATTTCTGAATTGTTCCCAGAGTATTAACTTGTATTAACAGTGGAAGAACAAGGGGAAGTGAGTCTACACCATCTTGTCTCAGAACTGAAAGTGCATCTTATCTTTTATATTTAAAGAAATCATTATGTATTCTTGATTGTAAAGTTACAGACAATTCTGCATCCACCCCAAATAAATGCTATCATTGTATTACAATTGATCCAGTTATTAATTATTAAAAAATAAAACACTGGTGATAAATGTTAAGTCCTTTATATTACCTTTATCTTCACAGATAAAGATAGAGATATCTTCATTCCTTTTACCTCCCTAGAGGCAATCGCTGTGATGAGTTAGGTACAGAGTTAGCGATTTCATACTTCTATTACAAAAACATGGATTCACATGCATTGTTATTGTTTGAAGTTTTAAAAAGATGAATCAATGGTATCCTACTGTGTGTAATATCAGCCTTACATCTTCTCTCTCTCTCTTCCAAGATACTACCCATGGAATCACAAGAACTCCTAAGGAAATCTGTATCCTCTCAAATAGTGTTAGAGCCTAAAATGGGGCAGGTTGTAATAGCCTTAGACCAAAGCTATCTGAGGGGTGCTTGATGTCTGCTTTACTGGCAGGTGCTGTGCTTGTTAGTCTTCCATTTTCATAAATCTTTAGGCAAATACTAGTCTTCATGCTCAGATGGGTCTCCACATCCATTTATGTCCCCAAACTCCAAGAGACAAGACACTCTGTTCCCCACACTATTTCACTTTACTCTGATCTCTCCTCTGAATACAAAATGTTAGCCCTGTAGATTCCACCAAGAAAATACGTTCAACGTGAATCCTCCCACCTTGACCCTCTTTGAATATTCCACCTCTCCACGGTTTTCTTTTATGGATTGTAATGGAGTGAGTTGCTAATAGCTGGTGGTAGTTAGAATTGGTTCCATTTTAGTAAAAGGAGAGAGAGAAAAACCCTACCTTAATATTTGGAGTCTATCTGTGTAATGTAAATGCACACGTGTAAGGGTAACTTTTGTAGTTCCAGTTTACAGCTTTAAAGATTTGCATTAAAAATATCTGTCTGCAGGCACTTCTCTGGTTTAATAGGGTGGTAAGAAGCACAAAGTTCAAATTTTGAAACTCTGAGGTTCTAATGAAGACTTTAACTTTAAAATGACTTGCATTAAAATTAGGGCCATCATGTCTTAGAATTCCACTGGGAGATCTTGTCTCATTTTGAATGTCATGATGACTAAAATTCCTCACCTACCTCATGATCCCCAACCTCCACAAAGGTTTTAAAATGAAATTTCCTGTGAATTCTTCAGCTCTTCTGACTTGTAATAGGGGAGATATATTTAGTCATCACCTTATAATTCGAGTGAAATAGCAAACTCATTCCAGGTGAAAAATACATCCTTTGTTCTTTCAGGAAAATGTCCCTTGGCAGCTGTCTGTTGGCACTAAAAAGGTCAACAGGCTTAGAGTCTTGATTGCCAAGAAAAAGGAGTTCCCTAGCAAGATATAGTGTCTCTATACAGAAATCAGTGCCTTTTTCCTACAGTTAGTTCTTTAAGTTATACATATTTAGAAGTTTAAACAGCTTTCTTAGCCAGAGTGCTCTTACTCTTTGAGGTTATTTCTGGTATAAACTCCAAAAGGCTGTGCTCGTGGAAGGGGTGATGTTTTAAAATGAGTTGCTCTGACTTCCTTTTATAGGCTTTGTCTTATATTTTGAAGATTTGTGTTCATGCTCTTCCTAGTTAATTGTAAAATGTGTCATAAAATTGTCCCCACTCTGCCACTGGAAAGGGGTATTTATGCAGCACATTTATGCACAATTTACAGCACTGTGCACTTCTAAGTCTGGCAAGTACATCAAAGGAAATACCAGTGTTAATGTGACATTTTGACTTTGTGAGTTAGAAGGTCACTTGGGTAATTAGTGCTAGATAAACCCAGAGGACATGCTGTGACAGTGTGATCATTCTAGCAATATTCACTGTGACTAACAAGCACAAAGCTGAAGAAACTTAGTTCTTTTTAAAAATTTTTTGAAACTTATTTCTAAATTATGAAAGTGTTAGCTATTTTAAAATACCTTCAGCTTCCTTAAACTTCAGCAGTCTTTAAGAGAAGGGGCTTTACCTACTTTGATAAATAATACAATTTACAGAGGATTATGTGCACTGAGACATGATTTGAAGGTAGTTTCAAATATTAATGGTGTGGCTGACACTTAAACCCTCCAAAATAGAGATTTCAATAATGATTTTTAGTTTAAAATCATTTTTCCTCAGCAGTTCTGGGTTTTTTGGTTTGGTTTTGGTTTTTACCATGTTTTTAATTCTTTTGGCTTTATGAAAAGTCCGAGAAGAAGTAGTGTGCTTTGCAGAAGTAGAACAATTGATCCTAAAATTCATATGAAATTACAAGGGACACTGGATAGCTAAAACAATCTTGATCAACAAACAAAATTGGAGGACTCACACTTCTTGATTTGAAAATCATGACAAACATATAGGAATCAAAATAATACATTACTGGCACAAGAATAGACATACAGACCAAAGAACTGTAATTGACAGTTCAGAAATTGGGGGAAAATAGTCCCTTCAATAAGTGGTACTGGGGAGACTGGATATCCACGTGTAAGAGAATGAAGTTGAATTGCTATCTCACACCAAATATGAAAATTAATCCAAAATATGTCAAATACCTAAATATTAAAGCTAAAACTCTAAAATACTTTTTTAAAAAATCAGTAAATTGTCATGACCTTGAATTTGATAGTGGATCATTGATTGACCCCCAAAGTGCACAGAACAAAAGAAAAAAATAGACAAATTGGACTTCATCAAATTTTAAAACCTTTGTGTTTCAAAGGACATTGTTAAAAAATAAAAATGCGACCTCAGAATAAGAGAGAATATTTTTGAAATGTATAAAAGTCTAGACTATATAAAGAACTGTTACAACTTGAAAACAACAACAAAACTAAAGAATTAAATGGGCAAGGGGCTTACATAGATGTTTCTCCAAAGGGGGGAAATATATATATATATATGACCAGCAAGCATATGAAAAAATTCTCAATGCCATTAGTCATGAATGAATTTCAAATCAACACCACAATGAGATAATAATTTATACCCAGTAGGATGGCTGTAATCAAAAACAGTAAAAATAACAGGAATTGATGAGTATGTGCAAAAGTTATAACCCTTATATTTTGTTGGGAGGCATATAAAATGCTGCAGTTGCTGTAGGAAAGTGTCAACTTCTCAAAGAGATAAAGGTAGAATTATCACATTTTCCTGCATTTGAACTCCTAGGTATATACCTCCAAAAAATTTAAAACATGTTAAAACAAAACCTTGAACACAGATATTCATGGCAGCTCTATTCACAGTAGCTAACAGGAAAACAAGGTAAATGCCCATCAGCTGAGGAACTGATAAACAAAAGTGGTAATATTGGTATAGTGGAATATTATTCAGTGGTTAAAAAGAATGAAGTACTGGTACATGTTTAAACATGCATGAACCTTAAAGACATTGTGCTAAGTGAAAGGAGCCAGACACAAAAGAGCACTTATTGTCTGATCCAAATTATATGAAATATCAAGAATAGACAAATACATAGAGGTAGAAAGCAGATTAGTGCTTCTCATGGGATGGAGAGAGGAGAGAACAAGGAGTGACTTCTTAATGGGTCTGGGTTACCTTTTAATGTGATGAAATACTCTAGAACTAGAGAGTGGTGATAATTGCACCGCATTGTGATGTACAAAAAACTACTGGATTGTAGAACTTTCAAATGATTAAAATGGTGTATTTTAAGTTAATTGAATTGTACCTCACCTAACAGGATGTGTGTGTGTGTGTGTGTGTGTGTGTGTGTGATGATCTAAGCTAAGTTTTATCTTGTGATTATTTTACTTTTTGTTAAACTTACTCTTGATCACTTAGAGAACCCTGTCCACAAACTGTGCTGATCCAGTCTTTCTCCACAGTGGGGCTCGTGAGGAAACAAACAGCACCGCCCCAGCAGAGTGAAGCATGGCAATTAAGGAACGTGAATCCACACTGCTTCCGCCTTCAGCTCCCTGCCTGTGCTGGGGGTGCTGCTCCAACCATGACCTAGTTGCTCAATGTTAGGCTAGATAGGGATCTCTGATTGCCTTAGATACCTGAACCATTCAATGAGTCTGTATTTTGTAAGATTGTGGTAAGGTATTCAATTTACTGATACAAACAAAATCTTAGAATTATTCTTGGCCTATAGTAAGTCTATAGAATTAACTCTTGGTTTTAGTGTCTTGAAGACAGCCCATCATAATTTAACTAGTACTGCATTAGAAACAGATAAAATTTATATGAATGCCTAGTGAGCTGTTCTAAAGTCCCTTAGGTTTACACAGTAAATTTCTTCAGTGCTGCTCTAATTAATGCTCCTTTAATTCTATTAGTAATTATTACACTTTTTATTTTTTGCTTTCACACTAAAAGCATCAAGTGATGTGAATATATCTATGTTCAAGCAATCATGGCCCAAGATGCTGAAGCATGTTTGTTTCTCCTTACCCCTTTTCCTCTTAAATCAGCCTGTGCACACACAGCCTGTGCATGTAGGGAAGCCTACATGCATGTAC
This sequence comes from Camelus bactrianus, assembly GCF_048773025.1. Taxonomy (NCBI): domain Eukaryota; kingdom Metazoa; phylum Chordata; class Mammalia; order Artiodactyla; family Camelidae; genus Camelus; species Camelus bactrianus. The sequence continues at coordinate 94,927,186 of NC_133542.1, forward strand.
AGAATTACATGCACACACTCCAGCAGGCAGAGCCCTCCCTCCCTGATTGTACTTTTTGGGGCAGGGCATCGGTTGGGCTTTTTTTATTCTTGTTCTCAGTCCAGGCCATGAGATTTCTGTGTTCATTCATCTTTACTTATTCTATAATGCAATCTTTTAAAATTTGGGAGATGTGCCATTTTCTCTTCCACTGTCTATAGCTTTAAAATATAAGTACATGTGATTCTGAAAGAAGAGACCATTGGGAAGACAGATTCACTGGAAGACATGAGGCCCAGTGTCACCCTCTCTTGAGGAATGTGACAAGACTATTATTAGTAGCTATTCATAGATATCCCTAATTCTCCTTTAGTCGAGGTTCTCTGTTTTGTCCTTTCTGCTAGACTGTGTTAAGCAGGCCACACTGTTGCTGTCATCCAGTGGTTCTCCTGGTTATCTGATCCTATGATTATTTTATTCTGTGATCTTTGCCTTTATAGAACACTAAGGGTACACGTGCTTACAGAATTTTAGGCTGAGTATACATACGCACAGTGGCCAACATCATATCATCATCTAGGCTTTTTCATCTACTAAAATGAAACGTCTACTTCTGTTACCAGGTCCAGGCTTGTGCTGCTCATTGCACGACAGACCCGCCATCGAGAGACCAGTTGTTGAGGGAAGGCATAGAGAGTCTATTCAGAAAGCCAGCAGGCTAAGAAAATGGTGGACTAGTGTCCCAAAGAGCCATCTTCCCCAGGTTAGAATTCAGGCCTTTTTAATCCTAAGAAGTTGTTCCAGCCAGACTCCAGAGGGAATGTGTTGATGTCTTTCTGCAGCCTCTCACAGGTGGGGTAGTCAGGATGTTTCCTGTGAGCTAAACTGAAGTGTTTTAGCTTAACACTCATTACCTGCGAGGCAGGGTTCCAAGAGATAGATCACTTTGTATAATTTAAAATTATAGACAACATCCCTTTAATGATTAACTAGTAATAAAATACAAATTTTCTTCCCTATTACACTTCTGGCTTTATCTACCAATATTTTACCTGAATTAAGAACACGTCAAAAATGATACTCTTTTTTCATAATGTTTTCCCCCCAAATCATCCCTATCAAAATATCCTCTGCAACTTCTATATTATGAAAATATGTGACAGTCTGTGGAACTCACCAGCCATCTCTATTACAGGTGTCTGTATGTCCTTATCTCAACATACCTGACAGTCAGGTAATACTTGGCAGGTAGTCTGCCTAGAAATGTGAACAGTTCTGCTAAATATTTAAGTTTGTTTATTATCCAAATGAATTGATATTTATTTGAATTTCAAGCAAAAGGGGAAATCCTTTCCAATAGTTCAGAATATAAACAACCACATATTATAAGATAATTCCAGTTATTGTGACTTGAATAGAGAATGTGTGATTTATTTCCCACCATAAATATTTACCAGTGAAATAAGAAAAATAAGTATACTGAGCCTACATCAAAATTTTCTTTAAAAAAAAGTGGTAAAGGATTGATAATGTGCTTTATATACTTCAGTCCCCAGCACCAGTGAAATTATTCTCTTAGACAACTTTCTTGCCAATTCACAGACAGTCACTCTGAGCCAATTCTGAAAATTAGAGGATCTTATTCTTCATAATTAGGAAGAGAAAAGCAGTTAAGCTCTTACTTTGGTGCTTAAATTTCTTTTTTCCTCTACTTTTATGTTTCTAATTTTATGAAATATAGTTTAATTAGAGGAGTAATATATGAATGGATTTTTACATATATAATATGCATATGTGTCTGTATAATGCATATCTGCATGTGTAGATATGAATATGTATGTATGTATTCATATGTGCGTATACACACTCACGTTAGAGCTAAACCATGGGTTCTTTTTGTCACTATAGTTTCTCCATGGCATAGAACATTACAAAAAAAAATGTTTTTCAATAAAGAAACTACCACAGCAGGGATCATGGTATTAATTACTATGAAAGCATTTAGGACAAAGTGTACTGTCAAATTAGCAGGGGTATATTGCGCTCTGCGATTTGTAAGCTCTATATCAATTGCACATTTCTTTTTGAAAAATTGTGTTTAAGGATGATGAAATTGGTTTCCAGGTGCTATCAACATGAGTTTGTTTCTGTTGACAATAAATCAATAACTCCATCTGACATGACTCTTATAATAGGAAGAATCCTCACAGTAATGCACTTTCTCAGTGACAGATAGTTGTGTCTTGAATTCTTTGAAAGTGCTACTCAGATTAGATGTTGTTCTGGTGAGCATTATTTCCAATGGCCACTCATGTGATGAAGAAAAGCAGTTGTCATTTGGGAAGGGACAAAACAAAGAAGTAAGGACCCTGAAATGCACGCCAAGGTGGAGCAGGAAGAGAACCTGATAGATTTCATTGTAATCAGAGGAGAAAATTCAAATGAGAGCTCAGAACATGGATGATTTTATTACCAGAAGAGAATTAGCAACTAAGAAAGGACATCACATGCATGGTCTCTTAGGTCTCTTAACCCTTTTGAGTTGGATTATATTTTGAATACCTACTCTATGAAGTAGATATTATTACCTCAGATTATAAGTGAAGAAACAAGATAAATTAAGATCTCACACCCTGAAAAATGGCAGAATGAGCAATTAAATTTTATGTCTGACAACAAAACCTTTGGCTTTCTAATATGCTGGCAACTTCCATAGTTAAGATAAATTGCTTGCTAATATAGTATAAAAAAACAAGTGATTTATTCTGCACAATTAATAATTTGGTATCCACATGGAAACATTCTGGAAGATATGCTTTTTTACATGTTTGAAGTTTAAGTTATTAACACTTTAGCAGAAATAATTTTATTCATCTTTGTAGGGCATGAGACTTTATTTAATTATTTGACTCTCAAATTTCACAGAATAAAGTAGATTCTTGTTTACTCCACTTTGTGTCAGGGGCTGCTCTGAACAATGTGAATATTCTCTAATAAATTCTGTTTACATGACTTCATTTCATTTATTTTCTTTCTTAGCTTCTGACATTTCAACTCTAATATATCTACAGTATATTTCTGGAAATTTTGTGTAGCTAAAGAATAGAGTCTCTTACGGAAATGTCTAGGGGAGCATATCTGGGGACCAGGAGTCATAGATGTGATTTTAGTTTATTTGTCATCTTTAGAGCTTAATTTCTTGGTAAATATCCTAAATAGGTTTGACTATTTGTGCCTTCCAAGCTTTCGTCCTAGTGTAAAGTCTTTAGAGGAATTCAGTAACGGCAAAGTCTGGGCTCATTTGGAAAATCTATTTTATTGACTTTGACCACACAGATAGCATGGCTGTTTGCAACTAGTCAACCCAAGGACAGTTCTTACTATTAGCCATAAACATCCATAAAAATGTGTGTAATCTAAGCACTGCCCACATTAAAATCTCTATCTTAGTATCTTTTATCAAACAGCATTTTATAATCTTTTATCAAACCTACATTCTATAATGATCAGAGCTAGCAATTAAATGGCTCTTGTGTGATGTTACATGTGCTTAATCATTCCGTATTATTTTACAGTAAGGATGAATTTCCTCGGGTGCTGGAGTCTGCACATTAATTGTGTATCTGTCATCATTATGCTAACTTATCATTGGGTATAAAATCCTAACCCTGTTGTTAATGTTAATATCGTTCTTCTGCTGGCTTTCTGAATAATCCAGATGCCTTCTGATTTAGAAATGGACATCTCTTTTTTATTTCTCATTGTGCATCCTAGTAAACTCTAACCACTAATGTCAAGTAAAAGCAGACAAGATGCTTGGCAAAAATCATCTTTGCTCTAGTATTCTACACTCAAGCAGTAAAAGCTGTTCCCTGAGTATGAGTGGGACCTGCGAACAGTGCTCACTGTGGGTCCCCAAAGAGAGAGTGGTGACAGGAGTGAACACACAAGGGAAGTTTAACAAACAGTATGTTCAAGTGGGGGCTATGGAAACAGACATTCAAGGTACATGTTTTATAATACTGCTTCTCAGACTTCAGTGTACATACAACTTGCCCTAGACTCTTTTTTAAATGGGAGTTCTGATTCTGTAGATCTGGGGTGGGACTTTTGGATGGCACATTTCTAACAATTTTCCAGGTGATACTGATGCTGCTTGTCCAAGGACCACAATAGACTGAAATGTCCTTCCCATGAGAATGAGGAAATCACACTAAAATTTTCCTTATTGCTTTTTCAATCATATTAGAGAGAAATTTACTTTTGTTACATAACGTGTCTGTCATTTTAAATCTCAGTACTGTTTTTTTTTTTTCTGCCTATGTAACTTCCTGTCTCCTTGATCATTTTCAAATCATGCAGAGTTCATGCAGATTTCTGTAGGCTTCCCATGGACTTGAAAATATTTGAGGACAGTGAGTTTGCCCTTAATCTTATTCTTCTCATATCTTGTTATAATGCCTGAGAGTTGCTCCAGAAATTTTGTTTGAATAAAGGTGAATAAAGAAATAGGTGAATGATAAGTAAAATGTATATATATATATATGTATATATATGTATGTATACATATATATATATAGTCTCTTGTTCTGATATCATTTAATACTGGTTCTTAAAATTAGTACATTTTAAAAATAGCTTTGTAAAGAAGTGGGGACATTCATTATAGAACAAGAAGATAGTATCATGTAATAAGAAAGGCAGTGTGGCCGTTAATTGAGAGCACAGATTCTGGAGTCAGATTATCTTTGTTTCAATCTTGAGTCCTATCGTTACTGGCAGCATGACCTTAAGTTAGAAATATATAATCAGCTGATATCTCAATTTCTTCATGTATACTGTTAGGATAAAAAAAGCCACTCACACAATTAAACAATTCACACAAAATTCTTGGGAGTGGTCAATAGCGCACAATACATAGGTAATTTTTTTTATAGCTAGAATATGAATGCTTACTGTTTTCAAAGATTTTAATTATGTTCAAAGATAAGGAAGTTCAGATTATTAGGTAACTTAAAAACCAATTAATAATTTGTCACCAATCCTACAGAATAATTATTTCTGTTTATAAAATTAAGATTATTTTGAGAGGCATTTCCATTGGCAAAATTATGCTAGGACTTTATTATATAAAATAATAAGGGGGCAAACCACAAAATGGGCATCAGAATTTAGCACAAGTTAAAGACAGATATTTTTAGAAAGCATTCCAAATTGCAGTTACATATCTTAAACCTTAACTTTTGCATGCACATTTAATTGATTCAGTTAAGACACCTAGGTGCATTTGAATTTACATTAGACTATGAATATGACCTTCCTTTATAAACTAATTGCCCAGCATCACTACGATATATTTTTAAGACAGTTCCCTGGTGCTGTAATATAGACTTTCTCTTTCTTGTTGAGCCATTATTATAATTCCACATTAAAGAAGTTTTCCGGTTGATAACTTATTCTCAGTTTAATTTTAGCAAAAGTGTTCTTATGTGTGAGTTATGAAAGAATTATCTAACACTTGCACACTTTTAAAGAAACTAGTCTGGCTTGCAGCTCCTTTTAAAAAGTGATGAGGAAAGGCAATGCCATATATAGATAAGTCTGAAGTAGAAATATGTTTTTTGCATAAATGAAAATTCTCAGAAGTAAGAGAGTGAAGCAAATGGTCATGATGATTAAAGGGCCTAACTGTTATGAAGATCATCTAATTCTGAGCATTGATCATGCTAGCTTTGTATCTTTGGGCAATTTTTATAATCTCTCTGCACCATTTATTTCTTTGTTTGTTTAATTAACATGGTAATGAATTAATTATTCTAGGAGTGCTCTCAGGTCTTTTCCTGAAATAATGTTCACAAGTTAACTTCACCCTATACCTACTCTTCCCAATGAATTCTGTCAGAGAATTATCTGGTTCTCTCTCTAAAAAAAATTCCCAGCCTGAGAGGGGAGGGTATAGCTCGGTGCTTAGAGTGTGTGCTTAGCATGCATGAGGTTCTGGGTTCAATCCCCAGTACCTCCACTAAAAATAAACATTAAAAAAAATAAGTAAACCTAATTACTCTCCCCCCACCCAAAATCTCAGTCTGACTCCTTTTCTTTTTCACTGTTAAGACTGTAGTTCATTTTCACCTTAAGTTATTGCAGTGAGACTCCCAGTCTTCCTCCACCTACCCTTACCCCAGAACAATTATTACCCCACAAAATAGAACCATTTTTTATAAAGGTGAAGGAGATTCTGTCACTGCCCTGCATAAAACATCCAGTAACTTACCAACACATTTAGAAGATAATCTTATTTCTTATCGTGACTCAGTGTAATATCTCTTCTTGTCCACTTGTGCATTATTTCCTTTTTTTGTCTAACATTCCACTACTCAGCATTTAGTCCCAGCCACTATGGACTTGACCTTGCTAAACCTTTCCTTCTCAGAGGCCTTGGTATGATGTTTGTTTGCATTGAGTACTGTTTCCTGGATCGTTACAAGGTTAGAAGTGCCTTGTCACTAAAGGTCTCAAATAAAATGGCACCTGCTTAATGAGGCCTTTCTTAATGATCAAAAGTAAATTAGTGAGAGTTTCAGCCTCAGTTCCAAAGTGTAGAGTTTGAAAGTTGTCATTCCCATCCTTACAGCAATAAAAAGGAGACTTTTGCTGGCCCATTAAGGAACTGAATTTGCAGGGCAAAATATGTGCTACAAAATGTGGAGAAACAAGTAAATCCAGAGAGTCAGAGCTGAGACCTGCTTACCCAGAGCAGAAACTGCTGGAAAAATAAAGTGGTTGGAAAACTTAAATAATAGGTTTAAGCTGAATGTGGACCATTGAGTGAGAAACTCCTGGGGTCTCTAATTATAATTGTTCCACTTAGAGAAGAGATCAAAGGGATTCATAAGCTGCTCCATTAAAATGAGAAGGCAGCAAACCTCTCAGAATGAGTAAAAAATAGTTACAAATATGATCGTTGTTAATTCAACTGTATTATTAATTTTAATGTAAAGTGTCTAAATATGCCAATTAAAAGATGGACATTATGAGAATGAATCTATTTGAAAAAGCAGCCAGATCCAATTAGATATTATCTAACCAGAAACTCATTATAAATACAAAGATTCTGAGAAATCACAAATAAAAGTGGGGGGAGTTACACCATGCTAAAACTTTCTAAACAAAACTAAAAGAGCTATCATAATTTCAGACAATTCAGTCTTCAGTAACAGGGAAAATGATCAGAGATAAATAAGAGAGTGACATTGTGATAAAGGGGTCAATTCTCCACAAAGACATCACAATCTTAAATACATATATGCTTAAAAATAGAGCATGTAAAAAGCTGAAGCAAAAACTGTTGTAAAGAAATAGACAAATCTGCAATTGTAGTTGAAGAGTGCAGATCCATCCCTGACATCTGTAACTGGTAGGTCAAGCAGGCAGAAAAAATCAGTCAGTGTATAGTTGACCTAAACAGCAGTATCAATCAATGAGATCTATTTGACATTTATAAAATGCTATGTTATAGAGAAGAATACACATTCTCCTCAAGCTCTATTTGGAACATTCATTCATCAAGATAGACCATATATTGGGTCATAAAATACACCTTAATAAATTTAAAATGATGGAAATCAGAGAGCATATGTTCAGACAACAATGGGATTAACCTAAGAATCAATAACAGAACTATCACTGGAAAAACCCAAAACTTTTGGAAATTATACAGCACACTTATAAAAGACACATAGGTCAATGTAGTCTCAAGTGAAGTTAAAAAAACATTTCAAACTAAATGGAAATAGAACTTAAAATTTGTGAGATGCAGTGAAAACAGTTCTGAGGTAGTAATTTATAACATTAAACACATGTATTGGAAAATAAAGAAGAATTTGAAATCATTAATCTAAGCCAGTTGCCTAATTCCCTCTGTCTTCCCAGAGCCCAGAAAATAGTCTGTCACACTAGCTTGCTCCTGAAGTCATCATACTGGCAGCAAGATACTGTTTTAATTCCCTGTAATAACCCTGAGGCGGACAACACTGTGTCTCGAAGAAAACATACTTTCTAGGGAAGCATTATTGGTTTGCCTCAAAGTGTAAATGAAGGGCATTATACTTGCATATCTGAGAGTGAAGCCATCCACTGAAAGGTATGATTTTATTCGACCGTTTTCCGTATTCACTCTTTGAATAATGCTGAGTCAGGACTGTATTGTAAACTACACAATTGGGTCTGTTTGACATTATTTTATTTACTTAGTTTTTATTTATAAATAACTTTCTTCCTTACTTTCACTGGAGCTTTATTATTATTATTTCTATTTTCTCCCTGTCCCAGTCTCAATTTGCATTTAGAATGCTTGTTGCATAAATACACAGACAGATTGAAATTTTGCAAGACACATTAAGTGCTGCAGTAGGTTGAAGAAATGAGGCCTTTAGGGAAAAAAGCAGAAGCTCCTCCCTAAAAAAAGCTCTCACTATGATCCTATTGTGAAATCCATCTATTGTATGTGAGGGGCACAAAAAGATGCTAACTGATCAACAACGTTCTTTTGAATGTTCTCCCAGATTTTCAATTTTGGCGCACGACGTAGTGATTTTTAGGATTGACGTATCTCAAGATACAGGCTCCCACCTTTGGCTGAGTAGGCATTAATTTTAAAGAGACAAAGTGAAAAAATGATGTGTACTACCCTAGGTTTTTTTTTTTTTTCTTTTTTTTCATATTCCATAACCTTCCTCAAATAAGTTCTATAGCTCAAAGAAAGAAATGCAATTCTTTATAGTGTTGTCATAAAAACGTTATTCTAAGTTTCAAGCTGTCACGACTTCTGATCCACAGTATTAGTTTAGAAGAAACTAAAAAAAGGACTCCACCAATAGCTACACGAGAGAAGTTGACAGTATCTGTCTCTTTTTAGGAAATTTTGTTTATAATTTCAAGGGTGATGCATGCTTGCTTAAAAGAGTTCAGCTGTGTAAATTAAAAAGTTAAATTTCTCCTCGCTCAGCTCTGTGCAGTTTTACCTCCCCCTTCAAAGACATCCTAACACCCACCAGTTTGGTTTGTATAATTGATGATTTTTTACTATGCCTCCTTATTTATGTATGTATAGTAAATATATGTGATTTCATGCATTCTATGTTTATTCAATTATTTTAAATAGCTGTAAGTTATTCAATGCAAAAGAAGTAATATAATGTATTTCACTGTTGCTATAAGCCACTGTAATAAATGTATAAGCTTACACACACACACAAGTACATACATGTAATGGTAATGTAATTGCTGTACCAAATTGTGTATGAGTTTATTTATATTAATAGTGACCGAAATTGCTTTAAATGTATACATTGAGGAAAAAACTAATGTCTTTAAAATCATATTGTCTCAACCAGATAATGTTTGTTTCTTTATATTCTTTCATGTCCTGCAGAAATTTTTGTTCCTTTTCTTATAAATATCTTGCATATGTATTTTTAGCTTAATACAAAACATTTTAAAATTATATTGCTATGGGTAGTTTTTCATGGTATGTTCAATTTTGCTGTGAATATTTCACTTTATCACAAATGCAGTTAATAGCTGGTATACCTTAAATATTGCACATCTTATTTTAGCCAGAAGGATATTTTTCTTTCTAGTTTTTTTAACGTATCTTTTGATAATGTTAATTAGTGTTAGTATATCATTTTCCAGCCATCTACCACTAACCTATACATCTCTTCATTATAAATGTTAGTACCTTGGGGACACCATAGATATAGGACTTAACTTTTACCCAGAGTTATTTGAATACATATCTTTTTAAAATCTGTCTATTTACAGCAGGACTCAGCAATTATACCTAATGATAAGTTAGCATAATGATGACAGATGCACAATTAATATGAATATGCAAACTTCTCCACCACAGGAAATTGATCCCTCTCTCCAAAGTAACATAGAATGATTGAGCATGGAAGTCATGCAGTGAGATGTTTTAATTGTTAGAGCTGATCATTATAGAATGTAGGTGGATATGTGATGAAATGTACTGATAAGATGGAGGGAATTTTCGTGTTGGCAGTGCATGGAATACACAAAGTCCTCCATGAGCACAGGCCCATTGTCACACTGCATTTGCTGTGAAGTGAGTTCCTTGATCAGAACCAGTGCTGTGTGGAGTAACATAATGCTGGATAAGTTATTTTGTAAGTTCAGTAGTTTTGACAGATGTGGTCTGTTCAGGGAAGGCAAATCTGTGTCCAGAGTAAGTACATATTCTGGTAAGAACAAAGCACAATATTGCCCTACTGTGATGGAAGTGTCCAATATTATCAATCTGCCACCAGGTAGTGGGCTGATTACCCTGGGGAATGGTGCCATATTGGGGACTCATGGTAGGATTCTGCTGCTGGCAGATGGGACAACAAGCAGTGGTCTTAGCTATGTAGATCTTGGTGACTGGAATCCCATGTTGCTGAGTCCATCCATTGATTGCATCCATACCTGCCATCATGATTTCTTTTATTCATGAGCACATTAGGCATGCAGAGGTGACTGGGTAAAGAGGCTGACTGAGATCCACAGAATGGGTCATCTTGTCTACTTGATTATTAAAATCCATATACTTCTTCCCTAAATTTCCATACTGCTGAATTCCAATCATGTTCCTTCCAAGTCTCTAACCATCCAGCCAAATCTTTGGCCACAGCCCATTAATTGGCATATTAATTGCATGTCTGGTCATTTCTTCTTCCAAGCAAAATGAACAACCAGGTGTACTGATGGATGCTCTCTTTACTGGAAGGATTTCTTCTACCACTGTTCTTCAGGGATGTCCTGGAAAGTGACGGGGGTGTTGCAGCTGTCCCCTTTCAAGTGGTGGCTGATTATCATACAGAACCATCTTTAAACCATGTATACACTGCTTCCATTTGCTGATGAAATGCTGCTGTGCACACCTAACTTTATGGCTTGTTAGGGTGAATAATGGCCAGTTTATGATGGGAAGCTCAGATTGCCTGGTAAGTAGGTGATCCATGGTTAAGTGTCAGTCTCTACTGAGGCCAGTAACAGCCAAGAATTGTTCCTCAAGGAGCTCTGGGTCTGTACACTGGCTCAGATCTGACAGGTGATTAGGGTGCTGTCCCTCTCTTGTTTGTTATGATTCAAGTTAGACTTTTGCTCACTGTCCATAGGACCTTTATGATTATATGTATCAAGTAAGAACTGAATATGCTTCCTCTGTTTCAGTTGTAGGAACAGCATGATCAATTAGCCACCACCATAGGTCTATGTGAGTCAGATGATGCTAATTGCTACTTTGGCTCTGTAGTCCATTATGGTAAACACACCCACCTCGCCTTTGGTGACTGGGTCCTGCCACTTGGCCCCTGTCACCCCAGAATCCAATTACTCCTGTTGCATTTGGGTTTCTCAGTGCACTGGCTGCTATTCCCATTCTAAGGTCTGGCCTACAGAGAAAAGCAATTATAGAACTCTTCACAGATTATGTGGCTCCCCTCACAGGTATATTTGTTTTGGTATTGATGAGATATGTCTTCTGATCCTCCTAGTGAGAGTGAACAAGTCTTAAATGACAAATACCCTCTAACATTCCAGTCTCCTTAAGCCTTTATATCCCTTCCTATACATTGAACCAAAACAGGTCTGACATTTTTCAGTCACTTTTGGTCTATGTTTTAACCAACCAAACACATTGTTAGAGCCCTAACTCCCAGAGTTACAACATTAAATGCAGAATCTCTGCTTAGTGAGTCCAGATCTGTCTACCTATGTCCATCATCTGTCTATATTATATAAGGAGTATATGTAAGGAATTGGCTCATGTATTGTAGACTTTGAGAAGTTGCACAATGTGACATCTAAAAGCTCGAGGCCCAAGAAAGCTAGTCATGAACTTCAAGTTCAAGCCTAAAGGCCCAAGAACCTGGGGAGCTTAATGTATAAATCTCAGTCCAAATGCAGGAGAAGACCAATGCCCAGCTCATCCAGTGAGACAGAGTGAATTCTTCTTTCCTCTGCCTTTTTATTCAGTTCAGTCCTCAACAGACTGGATGGTGTCCACCCACAACAGGCAATCTTCTTTATTAAGTCTGCAAACTCAAATGCCAGTTGTAATCAGAAACCTGCAGGCACACCCAGAAATAATGTTTAGTCAAATACCTAACTGGGAACTCAGTGGCCTGGTCAAGTGGACAAATAAAATTAGCCATCATATCCTTCAAAGAATTCAAACTAATTTTTTAGCCCAATAACTTCAGCTCTCTGATGGTCTCAAAAAAAACCTGTGGATTTGTAGTTCATCTTTTTTGTTTGTTGTTATTTCAGGAGCAGTGCACGTTCTAGATTTTTACAGAATAGGTAGATGAAGAAATCCTGGATTTGTGTTTTTAAAATGTGTATGATAACATGACATGCCCTTGTTTACAATCATCTAATGAATCCTTGTTGTGCTTAATACAAAGTTCAAATTATTACCATGATCTTGAATAATTTTTTAACCTGCCTTCTCCTAGGTCTTTTTTTTTTTTACCATTTTTTTTTCACTCTTACTCAGCTCTAACACACTGTACTATCTGCAGTCTACCATCAGTTTTCTAAATATGCTAATACGTGTGTCACCTGGTGGCTTTTGTCTATATGGTTCTCTCTCAAATTCTTCCTCTCAGATTTTAAAATGTTTATTAATTTCCAATACTTCAGGTGAGTTCCTGGTTTAAATATCATCCTAAAAGATGTAAGAGACTTGGTGTCCATGCCATTTTGTTTCCTTTGGAGGACAGTTTCTAACACCAAACTTACAAAGAAGAACTCATACCAGTCCTTCTCAAACTCTTCCAGAAGATTGAAAGGAGGGAATACTCCCAAACTCATTCTATGAAGCCACCATCACCCTGATAGCAAAACCAGGCAAAGACACCACCAAAAAAGAGAATTACAGACCGATATCACTGATGAACATAGATGCAAAAATCCTTACCAAAATATTAGCAAATAGAATCCAACAGCACATAAAAAAGATGATACATCATGATCAAGTGGGGTTCATCCCATGGACACAAAGGTGGCTCAGCATATGCAAATCGATCAGTGTAATAATACTTGTATTTCTTTTGATTGTGGATACTTCAAGTCTTTGTTTTCGCAAGGGGAGCATCTTGGGAATTGATATCAAATCCATTTTTCTCTACACTAAGATTTCAAGTTCCTGAAGAGTTTTCCGTGCATAAAAGGACATTTACAAATACTTATTTTTCACTTTGGTTAGCAGGGACCTTGTCGTTTTAGCAGTTCTAATTGTATACTCATGAGTTTCATCGGAGTCAAGCCTGGTCTTGAAGAAAATAACTTTGCTACAGGGTGATTCAGCATAAAGATTAACTTAAAATACCAAACAACATGGGGTGTAGCTTTTGTTTTCTTTTACCCTGCACGTAGTATTTTGTTTCCCACGTACTTAGAGCTGTTAATTATCCCATGTCTTACTTCACTGTGTCTGCTGTGTGTGTTTATACTGCATGGATTCTCTCAGGAAAACACGAACAATCCAGGTGTGAATGTTAATATAATACGTACACCATACGAGAAATGGTTAGGTATACTACAATGTAGATTACAAGGAGAGTTACTTCTATGCTAATATCATATATTCACCAAATTCATCTTTTAAGACAAGCCCGATGAATTATTTTTACATTTATTTAAGCCACATTCTCCAGTGTTGTATTGATTTTAATGACATTTAAATGAGGCAGAATTTCTGTAACAGTGTTATCTGTTGTATTGTTTGATATTGATTACTTTGCACTAGGTGATTCCTAAGGATTCAGGAGGAATGTAGATTGAGGCAGGATTTTTAAAACCCTTTGCTCTTATTTAAACTGCTTTATCATAATCTAAAACATTTCCAACCAGCTGTTAAAAGAGTGCATATCTTTTATACAGACCGTATCCAAAATTATGTTTCAAGTCGTGATACTGATCGTAAATTCCACATCCTGCAGTTTGACCCAAAAAGACTTGAAGACTTTGACTGAAACCTTATTTTCCTTTCTAAATACTTTTTTTCTTGTTACTCATTTCATATAATACTACTTTATTTTCCCAGCCTTCTCCACTCTCCAAAAAGCAAGAATTTGTTTATCCATTCAGATTTTTTTCTCCCTTGTGAATCACCCTTCATTTTTATATTGAATCCTAGTGGTTCTGATCCTGTATCAACATTACTGATAAGCACCTGTATCTCTCCAGCTCCACTACTGGAGAATATAAGGTGCTCGTCTAGACTTATATTAGTCTCCTCAATGGTTTCACTTCCTCAAAGTTATTTTACTTTCAGTATATTTAAAAATTCTCCCTGATAAGTCTGAACTGTTTGAAAATGTCCCTCAAGTTTTCCTTTAGTCTGCAAAGTAAATATAAACATCCTCAGCTTTACTTTCAGTGCCCATATCTATCATAATGTACATTAAGAGATTTATCTCACTGGTATGTTTTATGCTTCTTCTCTTAAAAACTCTTAAAATTCAACCATCTTGATCATAAAGGGGGAGATTATGATTCAAAAATGTAGTCTAGTATTAGTGAATTGCAAGTCAGTCCTTTGAAAAGTCCCAGTTTGGATAACTAGTGTCTACTTAATTTTTCTTATAAAATGATAACTGAACTGTTAGATGCTTTCCACACTGTAATGATGTGTGAGGTTACACTGACAATTAAGATTCACGGAGCCCATGGTGCACAAACTCTATTCTAATGTGCAAAGTACTTTCCATCACTATATCATTCAATTCTAACAGGAATTCTGTAGAGTTAGGGACTATTACTTTTTCCACTTTACAGATGAAACCACAGTTTGCAGAGTTTATTTCAACTCTTATTTAGCTAATATGAAGCTTTAAATTCAGGTCTTCCTTACCCTAAAGCAAATAAAATAATGGTAGTGAATACTTGCTATGTACTAGAGAACTCGCTCAGAAGTCTTCAGAATGTCGTTTTTGCTAAACTTGACAATGAGACTGTGCAAGTTGGGAGATGTAAAGGACTTGCTGAAGGTTATACAGGAATAAGGTGTTAGAGGTGAAACTCAAGCACGGGTCTTGGGAGTCCCAAGACCATTGACTATATCCACTCCACTCTATAGTAATGGCTATATTCAGACAGGTCTAGGCCTTTTCTTCTCTACCTTTTCCCACTAGCTTGGAAGAATTCACAAGTGTACAACTTCTTTAAGTGGTACACTGAAGGTAGCTCAAAAGGCTCTAATGATGAAAAGCTGGGAAAAAATTATGTGGGAGAAAAGCGCTGACTTCCTTTTCTCCTAACTATTGCACCTGAAGTTTGTTTATAAACCTCAGTTTTTCCTGAATTTCAAAATTTTACTGTCTGATATAATTCACTTGAAATCTTTGCCTATTCTCTCAGTGACACTTATATTTTCATAAGAAAGTGACAATTCCAGAACAGGGAAAAATTTGAAAAACACTCAGGGAGAAGCCGTTATCAGATTTGGAGAAGAATTGTATTTAAACTAGGGTTCTTACACCGAGCCTCCCAAGATGAATTAAGTTGATTTCTCAGTTGGCACATGCGTGCATTTAACCAACGTTGGATTTTCAAGAGCAGATGCCAATTGGTTGACATCCTATGAGCACCTTAAAGAAGGGTGTGGAGATGATTAAGGTAGTTCTGAGAAGAATTCATCCTTAAGGCTGTAGAAGAATGGACTTTAAATGGTGAATTCTCAGATAAATAGCTTACTTTTTAATACATGACCCAGGTACATTTTGAGGTTAGCCTTTAACTCAAAATAATTCCTTTGATGTTCATCTAAGTTGTATCTGTCAATCATTTCTTTATTTTTATTGCTGAGTGGTGTTACCTGGTAAGGATGTAGCACAGTTTGCAACCTTTCACCCACTGGAGGATTTCAGGGTTATTTCTGGTTTGAGGCTATTACAACATATGAACATTTGTGTACAGGCTTTCTCTTGTGCACAGGTTTTCATTTCTGTCTCATAAATGCTCGAGTGTGTTTCATTGTGTGTAGTTCCTATTGATTTTTTCCAGGCTTACTAATCTTTTCTCCTGCAGTATGCAATCTTCTGTTAATCCCATCCAGTGTATTTTTCATTTTAGACATATTTTTTTCCATCTCTAAATGATTGATTTGGGTCTTTTTCAAATATCTTTCCTGTTCCTGCTTAATATTCTCAATATTTTCCCTACCCTTCCTCTGTAAGATGCATAATAATAATAACTATTTTAATATCTTTATCAGAAAATTCTGTCATCTCTTTTTTCTTGCTCTGTTTCTGTTGATTGATTTGTTCTGCGTCATACATCTGGTAATTTTTTCTTTTCATTGAGTGACAAAATTGTGAATTTGATCTTGCTGGGTGCTAGATATTTTTATATTCCTGTAAATATACTTGAGGTTTGTTCTCTGGTACAGTTAAACATCTTGGTGACAGCTTGAAAAGTAGGAGAACAGGTAAGTTGAAAGATGGATGTAGACATAGGAAATGAAGGAACTGGCTTATTCAATCATGGGGGCTGGTTAAGGGGTTTGTACAAGGCCATTTCTGTATCTAACATGGGAGCTCAACGTCCACAGGTAGGCAGTCTGATGAGGGGCTTAGGAGCAGCCTGAAACCCCATGAACTGGAACCTCACAAGGACTAATTAAAATTCTTGTCCTTTTTTCTTGCCTCTGACTTAGTTGAGAAAGATATCCTGCATAGGTCAGGGCCCTCCATGCAACTCAACACCCTTGGCCCAGGAGTCAGAGAAACTGAATGAAGGTCCAGAGAGAAGAGTGGGCAACCACAGGCCCAGAGCTGCTCTGGGTCAAGGAAGTGAGTCAGCAGATTGAGAGCAAAACATGTGTCTGTGACAGAATGGCTGCTCCCTCCTTGAACCTGCCATCTCTCACAGGAGAATTGCCCTGGGAGCTTACCCCAACAGGAAACATACTAGAAAGGACACCCTGAGAAATTCTGTTAGAATTTCCAGAACATCCCTGAGTCAAGTCTCATTTTGTTTCACTCCTGAAGCAATTTCTCTCTGAGTACTCTTCCCAATGTTCCATGAATTCCAAGGTTTTTGACTCTTGGTGGGAGGAGCACAAATTATTCTTAAAACTGTAGAGCCCCAGGGGTAGGTCCCTGTCTTCCTTTCTGATGATGTTGGGTAGTTGCCTCACACAAGTACCACTTACTAATCTACTGATGACTCGAGGGCACCCTCTGCAGATATCTGGGGCTTCTCTCCCTACCCTCTCTTTTCCTCCACAGTTCTATCCTCTCTAGTAGCCTGCCTGGACAATTTTAGCTCCTTGGGTTCTCTGAAATCGTAACTCAAGTCTTAGCAACTCAGCCAGATTCCACCTGGCTTTCCCATTCCCGTGCTTGTTCCTAGAAAGTCTCTGCTCAGTGAGTGGTGGTGACTGTAGGCTCACCTCATTTGCTTCCCATCTGTCAGGAGTGTTGACCTGGTTGGCTGATATCCAAACATGTTTGTTTCATGTATTTTGTCAACTTGTGTTAGTTGTTTTTGAGAAGAGGGAATCAGGTTCTTATTACTCCAGCTGGGCTGGAAGGAGTATTCTCTCTTAGATTTTAATATTATTCTGATTCAGTCTTTCTGGAGGGCATAATCTTCTGGAGACTTTTTTAGGCAAGAGACTATTTTATGCATGCTGTCCTCTACTATTGATGGATCCTGAACTCTAAACTTTGTTTCCAGAGCCCAGTAAAATTTCAGATAATACCACTGTACTTTTCAGAGGTTTTTTTGTCATTGTTGTTGTGTTTTTTTTTTTTCCTCTCACCCTGCACTGCTATAGAATTGATCTTTCCTGAGGAGAATTATGATGAAGTTTGTTGCTGAAATCTCCAGTGTTATCTCTTCTCTGTGAAGTCATCAGAGTCACAGCTGGTTTCCCATCCAATTACAGTCACCCTCTTTCTTTGCAGAACATTTCAGCTTCTTGTCTTTTCCCTTCATCTGCACATGGCCCGGGAGAAAAAGGACCTGTTAATCATAAATCACCTCTCTGAAGTGTTATCTCTGTTTAGTTATAGTCCTTTTGTCTTTGTTGGCCCATCAGTTTTTGAAAAAAATTAAAATATTTTAAATACAAACTGAAGTGTTCTTAATAGTAGCTCTTTTCTACCACAACTACTCCATTTACCCAAAAGTAGAAGCCAACTGTTATTTTTTAAATTATATTTTTATAAATGTGTATGTGTGAACATTTTTGGTTATACTTATGTTTTGATAGTTATTCTGTTACAACATAGTTTTAACCAACATAAAAAATTGCTGCTACTGGGTCATCTATGCATATCTTGTAGTGCCTTCATAATAAAAATTCTTAAATAAACTTTTAAACTTTTTATCTAATCAGTTTATAGCATATTTTTAAAAAATAGTGTTACTCTCCTTTCTTAGTATATGGTATTTAAGACACTTACTAAGAAACTACCAAGTTCTAGAAGCTTAACTTTTGGCCATGTTATGAAACATAAAGCATAACTTTGGGCTATATTATAGAACAAATTAGCCAATGATATCTCTCACTCTGATATGAAATGGACATTATTTTCAAATTTGAAAGGAACTAGAAAAATACTCTTCTGATCCTGAGCTGTATAGACCATATGCAAAAAGATATGAGATGGTTTAGGCTGAAAACATACATTTTGATACACCAATTTAGATGAGTATTGCAAATTCAGTATATAAGGAATTTACTCTTTAAGAGGTAAAGTTGGATAATAGATGAACAAATGCACCAGAAGCATGAGGAGGTAGGAAAATTGGATTTGTCTCTAGTATTCATTATTGTGTGGTAGGGAGGTCCTTTAGCTTCTTTGAGCATTTGTAATAACCATAAGATGATTCTGCTCCAAGCCTTGTCTGACTCACAAGCTGTTGTGACAAGTAAATGGGATAGAGTATATGAAATCAATATATAAACATGAAACTCTGAAAATATATGTGATTATACTTATTCAGGAAACTGAGTTTTCCAGACTTACTCTTCATTTTGTTCCAGAAATGACAGGCCAGCCAAGAAACAAGCACCACTCAGAGGGTTGGAGTGCTCAGATTTATTAAGCTGGTGGACTCAGAGGGGCTTCTGCTCCAAAGATCTGAGCATCTCCAAGACGTGTGTATGAGGTTTTATAGGGTTAATTACAAGCTTGGGGTATTCGGCCAATAGGCATGGAACAGCTTTAGCAGCATCATTAATACAAAAGTAGAGGCAGGGAGGCAGCAAAGCAACATTTCAAGGCCAGATATGTCTCTGAAAATCCAGCTGGCTAGCAAAAAAAAAACATGAACAGGGAATCAGCAAACCGACACTAATTAAATTAGATTTACGAGTTAGCCCAGCAGAACTCAGATCAGTAATCTGACACTTGTTACACTTAGATTTGTGAGTTAGCCTGTTAGCCCAGCCCAGCTTTTCTTTCGCAATTTAAGTATAGTGCTTTCTAAAGTTTCCATTAAGATAAGAGTTCTGGGAGTAGACTGCTCTGTTGCTTAATATTTTTGTTGGGGAAAGGACTGATAGAAATCAGCTTTTTTCCAGACTGAGTAGTTGAGAAAAATTAAGCATTCATATTTCTACATGAAAATTAGCAAGGTTCTTTGTTCATGTTAAACCTCCAATTGTGCTAATACCACAGTTCTTGAAGTGTGCATGTAACCAGCTTTGCTTTAGAGCCATTCAGAGTGAGAGACTGACCATGAGGAAGGCCTGGGCACACACCTGTATTTTGAGTAGTCATCAGGAGGGAAAAGTGTACATTGGTGCTTTTCTCCAAGACAAAGGTTTCAGTTGGCTAATGATGGATAGGAGAAAACCCCCAAACCCTCAAAACTCTATTTCCTTAGTTTGTTATGGATTTGTGTGGCATATAGCCTGAAAGATCCTGATATAGAATGAATGTACTTTTTCCCTGCTGGATACTATGACTTGAAGCTCATAAGGTAGGCATAATAACATGATTGCTTCTCAATAACCTTGATCCCATTTGATAAAAGACAAATCTTGAGGTTCCCATATTTCTAATAATGGAGCTGACTCTGCACCAGAGATTCAGAAATCCCAAATCTCAGTCAAGGAGGGAAAAGCTCTCTGGCAGACTCACCTGGTAGATCAGGGCTCAGAGCAAAGGGATGTATGAAAGCAACAGAGCTTACCCAGGTTACTTCAGTTCAACAACTTAGATAAATATCGTAACATGAAAGAACTAAAACTCTCGCTGAGACCACATTTTTAAAAGATACTGATTTTCTTCTTTAGCATCCTGTTTTCCTGCTCTGTCTACCTACATTGTGGACCAGCTGTATCTATGGATAGTATATAAAGCTGATTAAGAGTTGAAGTTCTTGTGCCAACAAATGTGGCCCATAACTAGGCTCCACCAACTATTAGGGTAGATATCTTAAACTAAGTTAAACTGGCTCAGTTTCTGTATGTGCTAAAGGGTGGAAAATAATGATGCCTCCCTCACAGAGTTAGTTATCATTGAGACTATGTTTCTAAAGTGCTTTACTGTGTGGTGTGGCCTGAGGCACCTCACTGATGGATGTTGTTAATCATTACATGTCTTATATGTGATAATATTAATCGTTAAAAAGACACACGATCTATTATTGGCTCACCATTGAGTGACACTAACAAATACATTTTAGCTTATTTGCAGGTTGATGAGGGATTATAATGAATTGGACAGGATGTGCAGGGCAAAAGCTTTTTACCATTTTGAGTCTCATTCAGAGAGACTCCAGATATTCTGTTGAAAAGAAGGCCCCATTGCACGAGGAATCTCCCAAATTGTCATGGTGATGCACACAGTCACCAAAATGTGAGGAAAATTAACCGATGATCTCAGCATTTGAAAAGCTAAGGTACTAGCTTCAAGTGAAAGGTTTTGAGTTAAAATGCCTTAAGTGGACGATGCTCATTTTTCAGATCCGTCTTGCCTTTTACCTCTGTAATTTCCCCAAATAACATGTAGTATTCTCAGAGCAAACTAAATAGACCTCTGTATAATTGAACCCCATACTCAGGTTAAACTCTAAGGGGGAAAAAACAGTCATACTCTAATACTAATATTTTTATTCTCTGCCTCTTGGTTGAAAAATGAAATGACAGCCCAAGAAATTTATAAGAAGTTTCCTTTGTATAAACATGAGATGGCCCTTTCCAAATCCATTCTTACTTTAAGAATGGCAAAGAGAAACTTCGTTTGTCAAGGTTACTGATTGGAAGGAAAATACAGATTGTAGAATGAAGATGAGTTTAAATTCTACATCTGTTAAGTACTAGCTAAATGATCACAGTGTTAAATATTTACCAAATTATACATGTGCCCAGTTTCCTTTTCTCAAAAGATAAAAGATACCTTTATCTTATAGGTGTGTTGAATGGAATAACTAAAATAGCATTAATGGTCATTAAAATGCAAGTTGTATAAACAGACCTCTTGGAGTGTTTATTATGTTCCTGGCACTATGCTTATTCATGGAATCTATTACTTTATTTATCTATGAATGACTTAAATGGTGCCTGGAAATAAGGACTCTAGTAAATTTGTGTTACTCTCTGTGTAAAGTCATAAATTATTTCATATATACATGGCTCTATGACAGGGAACTGTAATGCAGTATGATTATCTGCTTTTTCTTTTCTCCACTCTTAGACGATGAGCACTCAAAGTAGGAAAGAGGTTGTTTGATTTTTGAATTTTCAAGGGACATTTTGGCAGAATTATATTATGTCCTCAATAATGTTTGTTTAATGAATGAATACAAATCAGCAAACTGTGTATTGATAAATTCCAGGCAGTAGATTTAGTAAAAAAAAAAAAATAGGTGTGTTAAAATTCAAGGAGCACTGTAAGGAAACAGTCACATTGATTTAAACAGTCACATTAAATGCCACACAATTGGCAGAGAAAAATTATGAATTCACAGAAGGAAAGCATGATCATGAGTCACAATGAGATCTGAGAAAAGCTCTCCAAGTAGGACTTGGAGATATGAAATAGAGAAGAAGACTATTGCAAGACAGGAGAAGGCATGGGTCAAGGCACAAAGAACTGACTGACTGTGACATCTTCACAGCATCGGAACAGACAGCTGTGTGTTCCTAAATATCCGTGTAGATGAGAATGGGGAGACGGGGTTGAATGGAAACATTGATCTGGTTTCACCTTATTAATAGGCATCTGTTGAGGTTTAAGCAAGAGTTTTCTACAAAAATTGCATTCACGTAACTATTCAGTTACGTGTAAGACAGAGAGGGAAGTAATACAGGAACCTATGACTCTACAATCCCATTACAATTCTGTATTTATGACAAAAAAAATCTAGGCTTAGGTGATAATATTGAGAACACAAAGGAAAGCACAGCTGTAGGAGGTAATGAAATGAGGACACAGGAAGAGGTATTAAGTTCAAAAAGCTACAAATACACTTCTAACTAGAATCCATTAGTAAATCCTCTAATAATTTTGATGATTTATTTGATTGCCTAAATTTTCCCAAGTGTTTCTGTCAAATACAATTATAGGTGGATAATAATAGTTGTTCTATGAACAAAAGACACATATATGGTCAATTAGTTTAAAAAGCTGAAAGTTTGAAAAATAAAACTAATTTCTTAAACCCAGTGATTACTATAATGTGTAAGATATTAATATAGCAATTGGAATTCTGTAACACAGTGTTAACAATTTAGTCACCAAAGGAAAATGAATCACTGGTACTGATACCCGCTTCTCCATATCAATAAATGAATAACTTCTAGCTGTTATACCTTTAAAAATCTTTAATATGTTCCATCTCTGTTACCCTTGCTTGTACTATTCCAATCACTCTTTGTGAATAATTGTCATACTTCACATTGCAACTTGTTTTGCAGTTGTGCTTTATTATTCCTGCTAATATTATCCATAGACATCCCCCTTTATTACTTTCTACATGCATAACTATATGTTTTCCATCATTCATTTGAAAATATTAATTGGCTTTATCATGATTGTATGCCTGACAAAATTGTGAAAATAAATTCACTATGTTTATTGAATGTATATTTTGGGGGGAGCACCAAGAACAGCTGTTCACTTACAAGTAAGATGGTTTCAGACAGTGATAGTGATACTGGCAAACGCTATGGTGAAATTAAACCTGGGTGATGGGATAAAGATTTTGGTAAATGTGATGAATACAAGGCTATTGTCACAAGAAGGTCAAAGAAGGCTTCCACAAGAAGGTGATTTTTGACCTGAAACCCACATAATGAAGGAGAATTTTTCAAAGGTGTTGGTGAAGAATGTTCCAGTAGAAAAATAGATATTAGAAAGGCCCCGAGACAGAATGAAGTTGGCATATTTGAAGAGAAGAGAGAGAAGTGAGGGGTCCAGAGGACGGTGGGAGGTGTGGAGATTGAGGACGTCAGGCAGTGGCAGAGCCTGCATGCTTCCATTCTTTAAAGACCAAGTATGTAGTTCAGATCTTGTTATAAATGTAGCAGTAAGTAAGCCTTTGCATTGTGTATTTCTAAGCTATGGTAATATATGTTTTACTTATGCTTTATAAGAATTACCTAGGTGTATGGGAAAAGAACCAAATGGGATTTGGAGAACACATAGGAAGGATGTGGTATAAATAAATTGATGTGATTCTTTAAGATTTTATAGTCATTTCCTAAATTAGCTCAGCAAGCATTTAGAGAACACTTACCATTAATAGATGAAAGGTTGGCACTCCTACCCTCAGGACAGTCAGAGACTGATGGCGGAGCACACCCTTGAGACCTGCATAGACCTTCATGTGACAGCAGTCAGGCAGTGAAGCATCACTTTTCAGAGGACAAAGTGTTTGAGCTCAGTTGTGAAGTTTTGCATAAGTAGAACTACAGTAAAGACTTATCAGGAAGGGCATTTGAAAAATCATATGGATGTGAAAAAGAAAAGTACATTCAAAGAACCACACATCTATGTATTTACAGTGATGTACAGCTAAGGGCCCCAGAGGTCAATTACCCACGGTCCAGTTCTGCGTCCTCCAGTTCCTTGCTGTGTAGACTCTGGTCACGTACTAAACTGATGCACTTTGGTTTTGATGTGAAATTAAGGTAGTGAATTCACTAAGTGATAAACTCCTTTTGAGGGTGATTATCTTGGTAAAATCCTTAGTACACTCTCTGACAGAGAGGAGGCAATCAGTAAGTGGTAGGTATTTATTATTATGGCTGGTGCAGTGAGGTGTGTCTGTGGCAGAAGATGGTTTGAAGAAGTTGAGAGGGTCAAACTGATGCCAGGAAGTTTTGCAGGTGATGGCTATGTTTATTTGTACATAGTGATGGCATTATAATATGCATATGTCTGAATACGTCAAATTGTATACATTAAACATGTACAATATTTTGAATATCAATTATGCCCCAGTAAAGCTACATAAAGCTTGAAGTATAATAAATAAGTTTGATAATATAAGTATATAGCAAACTGTAAGCCATAATAATGAAAAATTAAATCTTTAACAGACGAAAGGAAAAACCAGGGAGCGTCAAAGTAGGAATGGTTGTATTTGCTATGTTAGTTAGTATCGACTTCATCATGAAAACAACTGGCTGCTAGATGCAATTTCTGTGCAAGACTTATATAATCAGACCGATGTCTCAGAAAAATCATGTGAATCACTTTGTGGGGAATGAGTTGCAGGGCAGGTCAACGCTGATCAAGCTGCCTGGTTGGAAATCTGCTCTATCTCAGGTGTGAAAGGCTGAGAGTCTGCACCAAGTCACGGACTATGGGGGCAAGAAGGGGATTTGCAGAGAGATATTTAGGAGGCAAACTTTACAGTACTTGGAGTTTGACTGAATTGCTGGAGTATGTGAGAAACTAGGAAAAATAGGTATTTTTCAGTATAATAATTTCTATCATTTTCTTCTTCAGAAATGACTGTGTGGCAGCTTGTTTTCATGCCCAGCAGCCAGGTCTCATGATTATTTTCTCAGGCAAGTTTTACCACCATGTTATGCTTGAGAGCATAGAGGCTACGTACGGTTAATAACCGTACATGAACACAGAACTGGAAACTGCTAGAACCTGAGTTTGATGCAGGATTTCTCAGATTTCAGAGCTCATCCTGTTTCCACTAAATGAGTCTGTCTAAGTGGGGGCTAATGAAACGGGTGAACAGAGGTACATTTCATCAGGTTTGGAAAGCATGAAGGAGGTGCACATTTTGGCAGGAAATATGGTAGGTTAAATTTTGGCCGTAATCATTGCAGTTGCTATTGGGACATGAAAATGAAGAACTGGAATATGTGTTCTAAGTATGAGATGACTGAAATTCCACGTGGTTAAATAGTAGGTAAAAATTCAGAAAAATAGATGAGCAAGGATTTCATTTTGATCTGACTCTAGGTCCAAGTTCATTGCCTGGTTCTTTTCCCCACCCGTCAGCTTGGCCCCGAATCTCCCTGGGGGGCGGTGCTTGTCTTCACCCCTTGATTCAGCCAGATAATTACTTTTTCTATTATCTCAGCAATTTGTACAAGCTGCCACTAAAGCTTTTATCTCATTATGTTTCAACTATTTGTTTAGGTTTTTTTTCCCCTAAATAGTTTGTAAACGTCTAGAAGTTAGGGGCAATCATATTTATTTTAAGAAACACGCTGCAGTCTCCCTGTATCACTTTATGGAATAAGTTGACTGATGAAAGAGTTAAAAATAGCATGATGAGTAACCAGGAAATTTTATATTTTATAAAATCCTTTCTAAAATGGCCCCATTATGTCTTCCCCTTCAAAGGACATGTTGAAGTATCTGAATTCACAGCTCTGCCCTCATGTATGTAAGCTTTGCCCTGTAGAAGGAAAGTATCTGATGCCTTTAGAAGGCTGTGAAGTTCAGCCTCTGCCATTCAGCATCACAGCATGAATATCATAGCCCATCACTTCTAAAAGTTAATGTACCATCCTTCACAAGATCCTCTCTAGACTAATATTGCCAAAGGTTAAATGACATTAATACAGAAGTTCATGGCTGCATAATGTAGTTTGTAATCCTGAGGACATACTTTAACAGCAATAACCATTCTTCTCATATTTTCATTGTCTTCTAGGTATAAAAATTGCTCTTGTGGAAAATTGTCATTTCCCAGAGATACAGTTGTTGGTGATGGGGCTACATGGGGCACAGAACAGCTGAAACCTGTGTAAGGAACAAAAAAAATAGACAAAGAAAGCAGCTGCAATCGAAGAACAGCTAAATGTTAACAGTTGGCTTTCTTATGCCCTGTTTCCTCTGCAAATAGAGAATGCAGAGATCTATGTATCATTTTCTGTGTGTTCCTATGAGTGCATCCTGTGTTTGAGTGTGCTTACGTTTGTGTATGATGTCTTGCTGTTTGGTTATTATCTTCCATTTTAGTGATGTTAGCAGATATTAAGTATCTCCTAAAGGATGTCAAGTGACTCTATGACTTTGTTGATACTTAACATTTTAGAGAGAGATATATGAGGTGCCTGAAACTCGGCATTTCATGACTGGGACATTTGTTTAAGTTCCCATGTACTTGCCTACCATAAGGAGCGAGACTAGACATCGGATGTCTTCAAGCAGACTCTATAGCACTGCTTGTAAATCCCAGACTGCAGTCAGGATTAAGGGATTCTTTGGGATCCATTCCTCTGGGTGTCACTTGGTCTTGTAGTAGGGAGGGTATTTTATTGCTAAATACCCATTTTACCAATCAAACAGTAGATGAGAAAACAGAACCCTTTTGCTTAAAAACAAATAATTTCACTCTTCCTCACAACAGCATTAGATTTCAGAATAGTGGCCCTAGTTAAGGTCCTTAATAACACCATTTCACACTTTAAAAGATGAACAGCATATGCCAAGTTGCACTTAGAACATGTCTCTCCCAAATCTCTCTGTTTATGTCCATTTGTATAATTCAGGAATCATGACTGCCAATTCACATCATCTTCAGTGGTTATAAATGATTAGAAACAAATGAAAAACAAATATAATTCAAGGAACTTTTTTAAAAAATAAAGTATCAAGCTGCTTAAATATTTTAGAAACATTCTAACTATTTTCTCATGACAAACTTTCCTCATGTATTTATTTAAATTAAATCACATAGAATTCTATTATGTCAAGAGGACTTAAAGGGAATTCTTAGAATCATGTTACTTTAGAGTTACCAGGTCAAATGACTTTTAGAAACTCTACATTAAATAAAGTTATAGAGATAACCTTTGATGGTTTAACAGCATGTTCATGATCCTTTGCTGTCCTTCCATTTAAGGGGTAGGGCTTAAAGCCCATCAGTATGGGCTGGACTTAGTGACTGGCTTCTAATGAAGAGGATATAGAAAGAATGTGCAAATTCCTAGACTAGGTTGTAAAAGGCATCGTGGCTTCCTTCTTGCTTCCCTCTCTCAGATTGCATGCTTTGGGGGAATCCAACTACCATGTCATGAGGACACTTAAGCATCTCTGTGGAGAGGTCCATATGACTGGTCCCTGAGTTCTGCTGTCTGTAATCTGCACTGATTTGTTGGGGAAGTGAGCAAGCCACCTTGAATCGGATCCTCCAGCTTTGGTCAAGCCTTCAGTCAACATGCTGCCTACAACCTCACAACACTCTGAGCCAGAACCAGCCAGTTACACTACTCCCAGCTTCCTGATCCAGAGAACCTGTGGGAGATCTTACATGTTTACTGTTTTTTTGATGCTACATTTTGAGGGCATTTGCTATGCAGCAATAGATAACAAATGCAGATTCATTTACTCCAGGACTTCTCAGAGCTTTAATAGGTTGATATGATTTAATTCTAAAGTAAAGACCTATGATACATCATGTAGTGCAAATATATTTAATCATAGTACTGATTTTGCAAGTGCATTTCTTGGATTATACTTTTGCAGAACAAGCATATACATAGAAAAGTATATGTAAAAAAACAAACAAACAAAAGTAGTGATTTTGGCAGCTAAAGTGTACCAGTAATTTTCTACATGTAATGTTATTTAATTCTCATCGAAATGTTATAATGTATTATTTATACCATTTAGCATTTAATAGTGATAAAGATAAAAGAGAAAATAGTTTTCTCCTTGATAAACCATTGTTATTTTTCATGCATTAGGGTATAAACCAGAAGTTTAGCTAATTTAATGACACAGGGAACAGAAGAGGTGGATTTTTAAATGATTACCTTTGGACATCGATTTTTAAAGTTAAATAGAGGTGGCTGGAATTGTTGATAGGAACCCTCTTTCTAAGCACCTAATTTCTATAATAGCACTATATGAACTGAAAATCAGAAAGACTACTTTCAATGAACATTTCATTTCAATAGACATAAATATTAAATTTTTAAATAATTTCAGATTTTCCAATGGCAAGAGCTCACTAATTTGAATCACAAGTCATAGTTTTAAATTACTATTTTTATTTAAATTACTAATTTTAAATTACTAAATGACCATCCAACATTTACTAGCTACATCAGATGTTTCCATTGGCAGGTAAAAGGAATCCTGGTGACATATTAAGAATGCCTATTTAAAAAGAAATCTGGAGGTAAGCTGTTACAAGGAAAGTTGATACAGTAACTCAGTAATACAAGGATTTTATCAATTTCTGTGTAATTCTCTTGACCTGTCTTTTATTTGCTACTTGGGTACAGTTACTCCCAGCATCATGTCCTAACATAAACACGTACAAATCCTGGAAGGTTGTCTTTAACTTTGTTGTTTATAAGGGCAGGATAAACATTCCCAAGAGTCTCCCTTCTATCTCATTAGTTTAGCTTATGTCGTCTCAGTGCTGCCTGATCAGAGGAACAGAATTATCAAGATTGTTCTAGAGTAATGAACATTTAAGCCCTTAGTCTCTGGAGGGATCCATGAAAGATTTATCTTCCAATAACTGGACAAAGTTAGAGTTGTATATTTTAAGCAAGAACTTTGGCAACAGGAACTTACAGGATAGGCAACCAATGTCTGCTGAAACAGTGATGCAACATTGATCATTACACAATTTATTCTCTTTTCTTCAATCCCCTTACATGGTAAATGAGAATAATGCCTGCATTAAAAGACTATTATTATTATTACATAGGTTAATTTTTTTTAATATGGGTAATATATTTTTTAATATGCCTCCAAAGGACTTATAAGTGTAGAAAGAACTGACATATATGTAGGCATGAATAAATAAATTTGGATTTTTTTTTAATAGAGTCTGGCTTTCCCTTCAGTCATCCTAAATTGGTAAAAAATGGGCTCTATTGGAGATATTAGGGCATTACAAGCTATACAGTAATTTTCTGACTGTATTTCTTCAATTTGCATTTTCTTCAATTTGCGTAATATCCTCCAGGTCCTCAAAATATACCTGAAATCAGGGACATTTATCTACTTGCCAAATCCTACCCATGTCCTTTACTTCCATTTGTAACAACTGTGATGTGGAAGCACAGGTTGCTGCCTTGCTGCAGAAGTTCGCTGAAGCACAGTTTGATTATTCTCTATGAGGACAAGTGGTTGGAAAGTAGTCTGATGCTGCTGTACACTCAGGAGGACCCTCAGTGAATGCTCCCTCATGTACACAAACTGCACAAAGATCAGTGCCAACATCAGAAAGTGGCTGCTGTTGCTATTAGAAACATAATTGCAAATTCCTGCCTGGAAAAATAGAATTGCTGTTGTAAATCTAGTACATCTTGTGAGAAGTCATACATTGAATGTATTTCATTTAGGGAAGAAAAAAAAAAGTCCATGACCTTGATAGTATCAGATCTTAAGGGATTTTGTGAAGGATTTCTGGAGTCACAGGGAGAGATCATTAGAATGTCATTCTGTCATGTATTTGATTTGATGTCTTCCCAATTGAGAAAGTGAGATTGCTTTCAATCTCGTTGGTTCTGTTTTGCTTTCAATACTCTTACTTAGTAATACCTAGAGGTATTATTTAAATTCAGGAATTTAAGGACATAAGTATAATTGGTTTAGGGGAATTAAACTGGTATGAACTAAATATGACTTGGGAAGCCAATTTAAGAGCATATAAGTATGTAGCCAATTAAACATAATTGGAAACCACTGAGTATTTAAGCTGGTTTTAATCTACCTGTCCTTCTTTTAATACCATTTTCTTCAAATCCAGAGGCATGAGTGACTATAAGATTATAGGTTCGAAGTGTGTAGGACTTTAATTCTACAAATGTTTTGTGACGTGAAAAGGCCTCTGTCATTAAGGACATTTGGCCAGAACTGCGTACTGTAAACTCCAGGGAAATGCACAACACTCGTTCATTAGAAGGTCTGTTTAAGCTTATTCAAAATAGACATGTTCAATATTAACAGTATTGCTCAAACTTGCCTGACAAATTAATACTTTTCATTCATATCACCTTTAACTCCCTGAAAGAGCCATTTATACGCCCACTCTCTGTAATGAAGCCATCAGATCTGTTTTGTTAAAATTACCGATGACCTTCAAGTTATTAGACCTAATGGGTAGTTCCACAATATAATCTTAAATGACATCTTAGCCGTATTTGATACACTCATCACCCCTTCCTCTATGGGAGGGGAGGGTGCTTCTCGTGGCCTCTGGGACCCACTCTTCTGATTTTCTTCTGACCTAGTTGGTAGCTCCTTCTCAGTCTCCTTTGCAGGTTCTAGATTTCCCAGACCCCATAAAGTTGGAGTGCCCCAGGGCTCAGTAAATGTTCCTTTTCTCTTATTTAGTTATGATCATTAAAAGTTCCATCTATATATTGATTGTTCATAGGTTTTTATATTATCTCCAGCCCAAAATCAAGCCAGCTTTGTTGAACCATAGTCTCCCCTTGTTTGTCTGTTTAGTGTCTCTAATGTAGCACGTCTAGATGAACCCCAAATATTGTCCCCATAAAGCTGCTCCACCTAAGAATTCCTTCCTTAGTTGTTGGCAACTTCATCAAACCCTTAACATCTCTCTGTCTCCCCGACCCCTTCACTCCTAAGCAAGCCCTATTTGCTGTCTTGGTCCAAGCTACTGTTACCTCTTACTTCTTGGCTAGTTTAGTACCTTGCTAATGGTTCTCAGCATATCAGCTCACTCTAGGTCAGATCCTTGCTTCCTGCAATAGTTCCCCTTTTTACTCAGGTTGCAGGCCTGCATATAGGACTGGCTGTATATGGTCTGGCCTCTTCCCACCTTTATGAATTCACACCTTACATTTCTCCCTTTTATGTGCTCTACCCAGCCACACTGGCTTCCTGACTGTTCTCTGAACAATACATGCACACTCTACCTTAGGGCCTTTGCACTGGCCAAGTTTTCTGCCTACGAAAGTTCTTCCATCTTTTAATTTCTTCCTCTCAAGACTTTGTTAAAATTTCACTTTCTCATTGTACTCTGCCTTCACCACTCTATTTTAAATTATAATCTGTATCTTTACAAACAGTGCTTTCACTTCCAAAATGCTGCTTTTTTTTTCCTTGTTTCTATAACATATCCTTTCTTAATATGCTGTGTATTTTATTCATTTTTTCTTCTGAGCCCCATCAGAATCTAAGTTTCACGAAGGCAGAAAACTTGGGTTCCCTGATACTGTTTCATATGCTTATAAACATTTCCCAGTGTGCGAGAGGTAGTCAATACATTTTTGCTGAATAAAATAATCAGAATTTATTCATTTATTTAATCACTTAATGAAACTTTATGAGAAAAATAAACATTCTTTTTACAAAATAATGATAATATATATAACATAGTCTATGATAACACTTCTCATACCATAAATGAAATTGATTAAACTTCCATTGTTATTAACACTGTGATTTTTTCCCAATAGAGTAAGACACAGCAGAGAAATGTTATATATAATTATTATAAACTTTAATCTTAGATAATATGAATGAAGACTTTAAAATTTACAAGATGTTTATTAAAATATGTGAGTAAATAGAGGAACTCAGTAGATATTCTAGAATATTATTACATTTTTCCAGTTTTATTGATACATAATTGACATGTAACATTGTATAAGTTTAAAGTGTACAGCATAATGATATATGTATATATGTGGGTGAAATGATGACCACAGTAAGATTAAGATTAACATCTGTCACCTCACATCGTTAGAAATTTTTTTTCTTGTGATAAGAACATTTAAGATTCATTCTCTTACCAACTTGCAAATATATAATACAGATTGTTAACTATAGTCACCATGATGTACATTACATCCCCAGAATTTATCTTGTAACTGGAAGTTTATACTTTTTAACCACCTCCACTCATTTGCCTCAGCCCACACCCCCTGCCTCTGGAAACCACCAATCTGTTCCCTGTTACTTTGAGTTCATTTTTTTAACATTCCATGTATATGTGAGGTCATAACAATATTTATTTTTCTCTGACTTAGCATAATACTCCCAAGGTGTATTCATGGTGTCACAGGTGGTAGGATTTCCTGAAAAAATGGCTGGAAAATGTGCATTATATATGTGTGTATTAATATATATGTTCATCCATCAGTGGACACTTAGGTTGTCTTTATGTCTTGGCTATTGTAAATGATGCTGCAGTGAACATGGGGGTGCAGACACCTCTTTGAGATAGAGATGTTATTTATTTCAGATAGCTGCCCAGAAGTGAAATTGCTGGATCATATGGTAGTTTTACTTTTAATTTTTGGAGGAAACTCCATACTGTTTTCCATAGTGGCTGTAAAAGTTAACATTCTCACCAATAGTGAACAAGGGTTCCCTTTACTCAGCATCTTTGCTGACAGTTGTTACTTATGATCTTTTTGATGATAGCCATTCTGACAGGTGTGATACAATATTTCATTGTGATTTTGATTCACATTTCCCCAGTGATTAGTGATGTTGAGCACCTTTTCATGTACCTGTTGGCCATTTGTATGTCTTCTTTGGAAAAATACCTTTTCTGATCTCTTGCACATTTTTAATTGTATTAGTTGGGTTTCTTTGCTGTTGAGTTGTATGAGTTGTTTATTTTGGATATTAACTACCTATCAGATATGTGGCTTGCAAGTGTTTTCTCCAATTCCATAGGCTGCTTTTTCATTTTGTTGATTGTTTCTTTTGCTGTGCTGAAGCTTATTTGTGTGCTGTAGTGCCGCTTATTTATTTTTTATTTTGTTGCTTATGCTTTAGGTACCATAACCTAAAAGTCATTACCAAGGTCACCATTAATCAACTTTTCTTCTAGGAGTTTTATGGTTTCAGGTATTATATTTAAATCTGTAACCCATTTACGGGTAATTTTTGTGAGTGCTATAAGGTAGAGGTCTAGTTTCATTCTTTTTCATGTGAATGTCCAATTTTCTCACCCCTATTTATGAAAGAAACTATCTTTTCTTCATAGTGTGTTCTTGGCTCCCTTGTTATATGTTAGTTGACCATGTATGCATGGGTGTATTTCTCTATCCTTTATTCTATTCCATTGATCTATATGTCTATTTTTATGCCAGTACCATACTTTTTTGATTACTGTAACTTTGTACTGTAGTGCTTAATGATAACATTAATGCAAAATATAACTAACTTCATATACATTAATGAATCCATGTGAATGAAAACAGTAATTTATTTTTACATGCATTTTTTAACTTTTTTTATTGAGTTAAAATCATTTTACAATGTTGTGTCAAATTCCAGTGTAGAGCACAATTTTTCATTTACACATGAGCATATATATATTCATTGTCACATTTTTTTCTCTGTGAAAACAGTAATATATTTTAGAAGAAGACCATCAGCAAAAGAATTGCCTCACAAGGAAATCATAAGAGAAAAAGTTTTTTGTTTGTGTGTAATCTGGTTCTGAGGAAGTCCTTGGGGCCTCACTTTCCTCATCTTTAATGGGAGAATAGAAACACATCAGTGGTTTAAATGCTATCTAGCAAAGTCTTACTGATGACTTAGAAGCACCTTAGAGTCCCAAGAGCAGTGAAGTGAACAGTAGCACAAATAGGAGAGGGCTGGCTTCCTCTTCCATAACTTCACCCAGAGATGTTCTGCTTCTTTTTTGGTTACGAGTTAGATTCAGTGTGAAATTTTGTTTTAAGGAGGCTTCTACTGCTAAATTCTAAGGTTTGGACACCACTGGATTTTTAACACCTAAAATACCTTGTGACTCAGATATTTTTCAGTAATTTAATTTACTGAGAGTCCTCAGTGAACAGTAAATTAGGCTCAATGAAGTAGAAAGAAATAAAGACATAGGAGTGGATTTCTTCAAAGAACTTATAACCTTTTCATGACATTAAAAGTAGAGGGTATTTACTTATATTTTCATTGAAGGGTATAGAGAGAAGCAATCATCATTTATTGCCTGAAAGAAAAGCTGTATTGTGTTAGCAATCAGTCTTTTCCTAAGAAGAGAGGAAAAGCAAAGAGCTAATCTTATACAGAGTTTAAAGAAGCGGGACTCTGAAGGATTGGCCGACTTTGAGAAGTGGTAATGTTTAGGGATTGGTTGAACTTCAGCCATGCAAGCGTGTTATTAAGTGATCTTTCTGATTGGCTGATGTTTACAAGTCTAGAGGGTGGGAAAAGGCTGTTGCTGCTTGACTGGTTCTATGAAGTATGCTGCTGAAGGAAGTTGTCATGGATCAAATATGATGGCCTTAAAACTGACTCAGATGGCCAAAAGTGATCAGTCTTTTCTTACTGCTTATGCTATGCTTACTTACTGCTATGGCCAAAAGTGATCAGTCTTTTCCTAGGAAGACAAGAACTTATTATTCTCAAGAGAAATAGAAAACATGTATTTCCCTCTCCATTCAGCAGTGTACCCAAGTCATGTTTCCTCACACTTTCTCTTTTTATTAAAACCCAAGACTAAAAAGCTAGTAGAATTCTAGACAAAAGAGAAGTACATTTAATGTATGAATTGAGAAAAGGAGTTAGTATGGTGCTGGTCAGCAGATTATTTTTCTTTCTCAGATATGGGGGCTATGAATGGAGCAGTCCAAGAAAAAAAGAGGTCATGCCAATAAGAATGATCACATTTTTCTAAAAATAATCAATTTGAAAACATGGTATAGCTTTGGTGCTTGTCATAATATAAAGCTTTGGTTGTGAGTGTCAGAAATGTTCAAAGAAAGTACAATAACATGGAAAGGATAATAAAACTGAGATTTTATTCTGGATATTATAGCAGTTTTAACAATGGCCCAACTATGTTGGGGAAATAAATTAAGAATTACATTGCCTCACCATAACCTCAAAATGGCTTTAGGGCATAGATAAAAATGTAAACATGCATAGCATTCATTAGTAATTTATTAGGGAGTGGAGATATCTTTAGAGAAATTAATGATACTGAATTTCATCATTTGGGTCTAGTTAACCAAATGTTACTGATGTCACTTTTGATTCCTTCACAGAAGATTCCAGAGTCTTGATTTATTGACTAAGACATTCCTATTACAGTTTGTTTGTCTAGCAAAGTAGATAATTCCCTTCAAGACCAGTTCACAAGAAATAACTTTTAGGCTATGTTTGTTTTGTTTTGTTTTGTGTTAGTGTTTTTGAAACCATTCATTGCTATTTGTATGATATAGGACTCTTTATTATTTTGGTAAATCAAAAGGTCCGCCAGAATGCACACACACACACATATACACATACATACAAATATATATGTGTCTCTCTCTATATATATATGCACACATATATGTTTTCTATATATATATATGTGAAGAAAAATTTGCTTAGAAGAGATAGGTTTTCTGGAGTTATGTATTTATTTTACAGGTTTTACCAGTTTGGGACACCTCAAATATTACACCAAACCTATCTATATATGTTCTTCTAGTTTTCTAACAAATTTTAACTTTTTTTATTACATGATATTATGCACCTTTCATATATAAAAGGTTCTATAATAATTATTTTATTGTCTCCATTATAATTATAAAATAAGATTAGACTTGTTTTCTTATTATAAAAATATGATAATTATAAATCAATAAAGTGAGCAAATACATATTTATATTAAAGGGAACCACTGAAGCAAGGTACTTAAACATATGAGCTCTGCAGTCAGGCTACTTGGCTTAAAATCTCAGCTTCACACTCATTTGCTGTAATGTATTGAACAAGTCACTTTGTATTTCTAAACGTTTGTTTCCTCAATTATACAATAAAGATGATGCATGTTAAATGGGAAGATTAATGTAAAACTCTTACAAACCAGTTGAACATAGCAAGCAATCGATAAATCATGTCTGGTTTAAAAAAAAAACTAAAGATACAATTGAGTTTACTCACAATTTAATTAAACAAAAATTAAAATAATAATGAATTGTAGTTTTCCACCTATCCACTGGGCAGCAACCTAGAAGACTGAGAAGTGTGCTGGGAGGAAACCATCGTACATTGTTGGTGAAAGTATGAGGGGGCGGGTACAGCTCAAGTGGCTCAAGTGGTAGAGCGCCTGCTTGGCATGCACGAGGTCCTGGGTTCAATCCCCAAAACCTCCTCCAAGGATAAATAAATAAACAAATCTAATTACCTACTCCCACCAAAAAAAAAAAAAAAAAAGGAAAAAAGTATAAATTGGTTGAATGCAATATAATTCATTCTGCACAAACAGCAGAAAATAATTTATTGAGAGTTTACTGGATATCTCACTAAATTGCTGAAAATGTTGAGAGTAGTTTAAAGGCAACTCAAAATCAGAACCGTGAGCAGAACATGCCATGGATTTACCCTCACAAGGACATCACTGCTCAGATCTCTGAGCACTGGATTCAGCTGCCTCCACATTAGGGACACTAGACATTTCATCTCTGTTCGAATTGTGACAGCACTGCCAACCAAACTGGATGGGCATAATGTTGTCCTGTAGCCTGCCTGTTGCTATGACTTCCATTTTTTCAGTATTCCCTGCCTTTTTGCTTTCCTCATTCCTACTTCAAAGCCCAGGATAGATCACAAAGCCTCATTCTAGTCTCATGGGAAGCTCAAAAGTGAAAATTGATTTCCTTGAATGGGAGTTTCATTAAGTTGCACCAAACATTGACTATCATCCTCCTCGCCTCGGCAAATTTGCTTATCTTTAAGCAACAGAGAGCAGACAGGCCAAGAAGAAAGGAGAAGCCTAGGGCTTTAGTGGTATCATAGGGCTAGAACACAACTGTGAAGTTCAGGGTTTCAGAGAAAAGCTAAAGCTGAGAGGTCCAGGTTCAGAAGAAGAGAAAAGAGAACAACAAAAAAGGTAGCTCAATATTCTATACCTCTTATCTCTCAAGGCATTTTCTTTTTCTTTTCTTTTTTTTTTTTCTCTTTTTATTTGCAGGGACCAAGAGACAGGAAGGCAAACATAAACATGAAGCTAAGAGTCCTGAAAACTAAGCAGAATCTTTTTTGTCTTACAGTATTTGAGTTTTAAAAGATAGAGTACAGGGCATGCCTAGATGGGTAACTAGTAAATATTCCAGGTTTGTTGTTGAGTTCCCTAAAAAGCTATGTAATTCAAAAACAAAAAAACAAAGAACAAAACATTCAGACCTATAAAGTCTGAATCCCAGACTCGAGTACACATATTACAATTGTCAGATGAAAATGAAGTCCTTTCTAGAGGAAGATAAAACTACATGTCTAATTTTTTTTTCTTATACAGTGACTACTATTACATCTAAAACTACCAGACACATCTAAATACAGTACTAAATTATTTAAAACCAACACAAAAAATTCAACATACCATCCACATATGATTAAGAATTTGGAGTTAAAACGTTAAGACAACTGTTACTAATTATACCTAACAAGGTGAAACTTTTGTAGAAGAATTCAAGCAGAGGAAATAATAATTTGGATAATCGAAAAATAAGAAAATAAAATAGAGTAATTACTAACTCGGTAAATGGTTTTAACAGCAGAGTGAATGAGCAAAAAGAATCAGTAAATTATAATAAAAGGTCAGTACAATCTGAAGGGAAAATGAATGGATTGAAAAAAGAGCATAAGAAACATTTGAGACCCAAATGAAAGTGTCAGTTATCCTAACTGAAGTATTGGGAGAGAAGACAGAGTGGAGTGAGTCAGGGCAAAGGGAAGAAAGTTATCCAGGATTCACTAGTACCTACAACCCCAAATAGGATGAATACCAAGAAAACCATGCCTAGGAAAATCATTTTAAATTACTAAAAAAATCAGAAGATAACATCTGGAAAGCAGCCAGAGAAAAAATAACTTTACCTTCAAATGGACAATAAGTTTAACATATATTTTCACAAGAAACACCTGAAGTTATTATATCCTTGTTATATTTCATTTAGAATCAGCTTATTAGGTATGAATTACCATATACCTTAAGGTTTATTTATTTAAGGCAATACCATATGTATTTAAGGTAACATATCTTTTAGCAGTGTCTTGGTCTTGAGGTGCAATCCATTAATCCCTCTTCAGAAATAAATATGTTGTTAGCCCAGCTGATGCAGCTACTGCCTGCATCCAGCACTCAGCTGTCCTCCCTTATGATCACAAAGGTGATGACCCCATCCCTGATTGGTCTTCACCCAGTGATTGCTCAGCGCATGAGTGGAAATACCCTGCTTTCTCATCCCATCTTGGCGCAGCTTTGCTGGGTCATCTCCTCTCAGTACTGCCTGCAGAGATGGCAGAGTGGTTCTGCTGAAATTGCCTTGAAGCTTGACTTCTTCCTCTGACTGATTCGCCCCTCTTCTTCCTCATCCTCAGCCACTGACCCCAGGAGACCTTCTTAACAAACTTCCTCCTCTCTGCTTTCTGCTTCAGAGTCTACTGCTCAAAGAAACCATCCTGGGACAGGTAAGTTCCATGTTTTTTTTCTTTCCTCTAATTGGGGCAGAACTTTATTCGGTTCATTTGAAATAAAGTTTGCATTATGTTTCCTCTCTCCAGCTATTTATGATATTTGTGTAGAAACTGGAATAACATTTCTATAGCAAGGTGATAATGTTAATTCAAAAAGGAATAAACGAAAGTATTAGAGGAACAAAGATAAAAGCTGCAAATTGGAATCTGCTCACCTGTCTCAGCCTGGTGCAGGTGCACGTCATTTGGTGAAAAAGGAAAGGGAGTTGATGTTAGAGTATCTGCATGAACGCTTTCAGGAGCTTTGACTGTCACTGAGGAATGCTGTATTTGAACTTTTGAAAGTTCAGAAATAACAGGAGTAAAACCAGTGAATCACCAAGAAGTAGCAATTAATAAGGTCTATTGTGCAAAAAGATGGTTTGTGAACCAGGCGTGCTCGAAACAACATGCAGTGAGGCTCAGAGGTATATGATTATAAAGCAGCTTATGAGGAGGCATGACTGTTCTTTCACAGTGATTGGTTATAATATTAGGACTTTCTTAAATGATACGAAATTGGTTAGTATTTATTTCACTTCTAGAAAACAGTTTTAAGTTTTGCTTATGATTTCTAAATGCACAAACAGAAAGTGACCCAGGTCAAGTTAATCTTGCAAAAGAAGCTAAATTAAGCTTTGCTTCTATGACTAAAGTGGTTTTATCTGCTCTAGGAATTTTTTTTTTAAGACTGGTCTCCATTTGTTTTTGATTTTAACATGCTACTGATGTCACAGGCATTGAGCAAGTTAAGAAACACCTCTAAGTATTTTAGAATGTATTTACCTTTAATAGTGGTGCTGGCATGATTTTTTCTTCTTTAGTTAGCATTTGAGAAATACAATGTTAAATTTTTTTTCAGTGAATTATGTATTACTTGACTTTTAAATCTTTTTTTGAGATATAATCCACATACCGTACAATTCACACATTTGAAGCTTGCAATTCAATTTTTTTTAGTATATTCATAGGTATGTGCAACTACCTATATACAGTCAATTAGAAAACATTTTCATCTCCTCAAAAAGAAATGCCGTACCTTGTGACTAGCCTTTCATCCCTTCAACTTCTACACCCATCCCTAAACAATTACCTGTCTTTCACTATCTATACATTTTTCTGTTTTAGTCATTTTATGTGAATGCAATCATATAAAAGGTGGTATTTTTTGACTTAACTACTTTAACTTACCACATGTTCTCAAGATACATCTTGACTGTATCAGTACTTCACTGCTTTAATGTCTGAATATTCTGTTGTATGGGCATGCCATAAGTTGTTGATTCATTCTGCCATTGATGGGTATATGAACTGTTTCCACCTTTTTGGTTATATGTAGAATACTATTATAAATATTCATGTACAAGTTTTTGTGTGGACAAAAGTATTCATTTCTCTTGAGTATATACATAGAAGTAGAATTAGTGGGTCATATGGAAACTCCACCTTTAATCATTAAAAAAACTACTAGAGAGTTTTTCAAAGTTGCTGGAATATTGTACATTCCCACCAGCAGCAAATCAATATTCCATTTTCTCTGTTTTCTCACAAGCGCTTATTGTTATTTTCCTATAAGACTCTAACAATCCTAATGGGTAGAAAGTAGTATCTCATTGTGTTCTTGGTTTGTACTTCCATGATGTCTGAGGATGTCAAAAATCTTTTCATGTGCTTACTGGCCATTTGTATTCTTCATGGAAGAAATATCTACTCATATCTTTTGCTCTTCTTTCAATTGGGTTGTTTGTGTTTTTATTATTGATTTGTAAAAGTTCTTTATATATTCTAAATACAAGTCCCTTATCAGATGTATGACTTGCAAATATGTTTCCTATTCTGTTTTTACTTTTCACTTTCTTGATTGTATCTTTGAAGCAGTTACTTTTTAATATTGATCCAATTTTTTGCTGTTACTGTCCATGTTTTTGTGTCATTTCTAAGAATCCTTTGTCAAATCCAAGGTAAAAGAGATTTGCCATTATGTTTTCTTTTAAGGGTTTTATAGCTTTAGCTTCTATGTTTAAGTCTGTGGTCAATTTTGACTTAATTTTTACCCCAGGTGTAAGGTAAGGGAACGATTTGATTTTTTGCAAGCAGCTATTTATCTGTCCCAACATCAGTTGTTGAAAAGAATCTTCTTTTCTCTTTGGATGGTCTTGGCATGTTGTAGAAAATTATTTGGCCATATGTTTGTTAGTGTTTTGGATTTTCAGTTCTATATCATTGATTTTTATCTATGTTTCTATGACAGCACACTTTTTTGATTACCATTGCTTTGTAGTAAGCTTTGAAATGAGGAAGTGTGAAGTCATACACTGTGTTTTGTTTTTCAAGATTGTTTTGGATATTCTGGGTCCCTTATAATTTGACATGAATTTTAGAATCAGCTCATCCACTTCTATGATAAAGTCAGCTGACATTGTAATGAGGAATGTGTTAAACCTGTAGCTAAGTTTGGGAAGAATTGCCATGTTAACAAGGTTAAGTGTTTCAATCATAAGCGCAGATTGGTTTCCCAGTTATTTATATGTGGCTTAATTTCTGTCAATATTTTGGACTTTTTCAAATTATAAAAGTTTTTACTTCCTTTGTTAAATGTGTATCTAGTGTTTTTTTTTTTGTGTTACTGTGAAAGGGATGTTTTTCTTAATTCCATTTTAAGAATATTCACTGCAATTCTGTAGAAAGATTATACAAATGTATAGAAAAATTATGCGAGATGATTATTTTTGCCTGATTAAATATTTTGTATGAGGCAGACAGACAAAGTCATCAGTATTTTGGGTAATGTATACCTTTTCTTGAGAAAAAGAATGAAACCAGAGTGGACAAAATAAGACTTTAAAGCTGGATGAGATACTGGTTAAAAATATCTTTACAGAGAAATATGAATTTAATGATTAGAAGATGCTTTGTGAAATGCATTAAATATATTTTCTACTTATTTCTTTGCTCATTCACACAAAGTATTTAAATATTGACTAGATTGCATAATTGTAATGGTCACCAGGAATACAGTTGTGAGCCAGTTTCCTGCCCTCATGTCCACACGTGTTTAATTTTCTTTATCATTTACTAGATTATAAACTCTGTGAGGTCAGTGATTGTCTTGTTCACTCTTGCATAATAAGCACAACTAAGAATGAATGCTAATGCATAGGAGCAGCATGTAACCGTGATAAGGAGCTTTGGGTAAGAATTTACCTTGAATCTGAAAACTTAAGAATAAGTGTGGTAGGCAAGATAATGGGTCCCTAAAGATGTCTCACCCTAATCCTGGGACTCTATGTTCGTGTCATCTTACATGGAAAAGGGAGTTTTCAGATACGATTAAGCAATTTGAAACTGAAAGATTAGCCTGGACTATTGGGTGGGCCTAGCTCATTACAAAGGCTCTAAGAAGTAAAAGAGGGAAGCAGGTGATTCAGTGTCGGAATGAAGTGATGTGAAAAAGGCTGGAGCAGCCATTTCTGCTTTGATGATAGTGTGACAAGCTCAGGACTGCAGGCAGTCCCAGGAAGCTCCAAGGAGGCAAGGAAATGGATTCTGTCCCGCAGCCTTCCACAGCAGTGTAGCCCTGCCGACAGCATGAGTGTAACCCTACTAGACCCTTTTCAGACTTCTGCCATGCAGAGCCATAAATCAAAAAGTTTGTATCATTTAAACCACTAGGTTATAGACAATTATTTTTTTGCAGTAGAAATAGAAAAGCAATACAATAAATAAGGGACAAGAAGGTCTTGCACTGGTAGGGAAGTTGTCATATGTCAAAGGATACAGAGAAAGAACATGCCATATTCCAGTTGTAAAAGTAGTGAAAGACAGTTGGAGCATGTAATTTAAGTCAGGACAAGAAGTAAATTGAAAGCAGAAACTAGATTACAAAGAATATTGCAAATCTTGTAAGGAACTAAACATTTATTAAAGACAAGGAGAGCTTTTGAAAGAATTTAAAACAGGAGATAACTTGATCTGATTTTTGTTTGAGGAAGGTCATTCTGAATCCATTGTGGCTTCATAGTAGGCAGACTTAACTTTGAGCTGTTATCATTCAGTCCACAGGTGTTAATGACCAAAACTAGGATAGTTGCTCTTGTCATAAAGAGGATGAGAAAGATTAATGCAATAAGTGGGAGTTAGAATTAACTAAATGGTGATAGACAGAGAAGTCAATGTTGATATCATGATTTCCTCCTTGGGTAAATGGGTGGGCAGTAGAATTGTTGAATGGTGTATTAATGCTGAATGAGTAGGTTTAGGAGGACAGAAGTTCAATGATGGAAATATCAATTAATAGATTATTCCCAGTTGAAAAATCAGTTGGCTTTATGGTTCTGAATAACAGATGAAGATTCAGGGTTGAATACATATAAGGTAATTGAAGTGGTGAAGAATATGTTTGTATACTTTTCCCAAAAGACAGCAAAAAAGAGATGGATCTAGGACATTACCCTGGGAATGCTAACATTTAAGAGTTTTTTTTTTTTTTAAACATGAAACTTTAACCTGATTGTGTTACTTTTGCTCTGCTGCATTGCAGGCT
Source organism: Camelus bactrianus (assembly GCF_048773025.1). Lineage (NCBI taxonomy): Eukaryota > Metazoa > Chordata > Mammalia > Artiodactyla > Camelidae > Camelus > Camelus bactrianus. Next base: position 94,970,635 of record NC_133542.1, read on the forward strand.
GCGGAGTTGGAGAATGGAATATAAACCATGCTTCCATATTAATAGGTCAAATTGTTTACATACTTTGAAACTGTTTCCCTATTTTCCATTGGGTATAATAGTTTCAAATTTGAAGCTTGTGTAAGGAAAAAATAGGATATAGTATTGTAATGCCTAGCAAAATGACCGAGTTATAAAATGAATGAGAGATATAGTGACCATTTTGTTATGGTCACTAAATAGTGGCTGTTATTTTATCACTTATTAATAATTTCTAATATGATTTAATATATTTCATTGATACATTAAATGCAATTTTCTTGTTCTTGGATAATGAAATGGCAAAATCCTATGTAAAAAAAGTTTGACTCAATGGTTCCTTAACACCTAATCTACAAACTATGGAAAAAGTATTCTATAAAAATAGAAACATGAGCAATAAATAACTCAACATCTATCCATTGTTAGAATAAATTAATATTTTATATTGGTTTTGGCTCAGGACATGTTCAAATGAATGCAATACTTGAGATTAAACAAAGCATTTTGAAATTTGTTATTAAAAACACTGTAATTGATGCAGGAGCTAAAGAAAGCAAGCCTAACATGGCAGGATTCTTCCTCTGCTCCTTGTGTTGGTGTGTGCTTGTTAAACGTGTAATTATCACACCTTCTCTAAAGGGTATTGGAGGTTACAAAGTGTAAATATATTAGCGTTTCTTCTCCCCAAATATCAAAGTTTCAAAACTCTCATATAACCATTTACCAATGATTGTAGTCCAGGAGTCTGGTAACTCCCTGTTCCCTGAGTTACTGTTAAAATTTTTGTTAGACTGCAGTTCATAATTGAACTACTATGTATCCTTGTTTGTTTTCAGTTAAATTGTAAGACCTTTGGCTGTATCAGTTATGCTTTATAATTGTATTATCTTTTAGAGTAGTAAGAACAATGCTGGGTACATAATTGATAGGTTTTGATTGATGAAGAAGTAAGCATAATCTCAGTTATTTTATTTGACCACTTACATAGATATATTGACCTATTTTTTCCTTTTCTCATTTGATATATTCAGTTTTGCAATAGTTGTATGAAACAGAGATTATAACAGCATTTAAAATCCCCAGGAGTGTTTCACAAGAAAAGTAGCAAAAAAAAAAAAAAAAAAAAAAAAAAAAAACCAAAACAAAACCCTGTAAAAAACAGCATTGGAATAAATGCATTAATAACCAAGCAAATTAAAGTCTATAAGAACTGATGAGTTGTATGGAACTAAAATTTATAGTGAATATACATATGCACACACACACATACACACACACACATCCTTCCACGCATGCTCTTAAACCTTCACACACACTTGAACACACATACATGTATTTTTTTTATCCTACTTGGCATCCAAGTGGAGACAAAGAATTGAAACCTTGATCAACATTTATACATATATATATGTATATATATACATTTTTTCTTAAATTGGTTGCTATACAAGTTGGCAATTAAAATCTTTCCCATAGACTCTTTCAAGCTATAGAATATCTTCAGATCTAGAATTGTTAGTTAAGAAATAATTTTTATGAGGCCCAGAAAAATATTCCTTGCAGTAAATTCAGGAGTATAAATAGTGCTTTCTATTACTGTAATTTTTTTTATTAAAAATGCATACTGTATTCATCAGCCTAGGCTGCTATAACAAAATACTGCAGACCAGCTGTAAAATATGTCCAAAAGAAAAGGAAATACCAACACCTGGATGCAAAAACAGTCTACAAATATGCAAAGTAAATGAGCAATTCATAAAATAAATTGACAGAATAATATGTTGGGTAATAAAATAGCAATACTTCTTGAGAACCAAAATATTTGTCAGGAAAATTTAAAAAGAAAAAGAAATCCTTAATTTTTCCCCCTAATGTGTGGAAATTAACAGTTTAGCATGCTTTTAGCCCAGTGTGTCTCTGTTAGTAGTCAATTTTTCACTGAACATTTAAAAAAAAATCAAAGGAATTTCCAAGAGCTATTATGACTTCCGCTTAAAGATTAAAGTTGCTGTTTTCTCTAAGGCTGGTTGTTGTCTGTAACTTCATCATCTCGTATTGAAATGAAGACATTTTAGTTCTTGTCTTCATGTTTGCAATGTGGTGTGTAAGGTATTAGAGCATACTATTATTTAATTGTAGTTTTCCCATCCACACTATTCTTGTCTCTTCACTTTTGCTGTCATTTCTTACCTTGCATCTTGGATTTATATGTATTTGTATTTTTCTCAAGATGAAAGGAAGTTTTCCTCAGCAGGTGTGCAGTATTATTTTTGTCATGTCGCCAGTGTATTATAAAAATTGCTCACTTAATGAGGATTGACAGCACATACAGAGAACATGTTCTAGAAAATCAATTTCAAGGATCACTTTTCATTTATTATCTGATTGTAAAACAGTATAATGGTATTACACATCCTGTCAGAATTATGGTAAGCAATTCAAATAGCTCAGGACAACTTTAAGCCTGTTCTTTACTCCTTAGTATGATGGTAAAAAGTAAAAATCAGCTGCTGTGAAAAGTGTCCAGTGTTCAAGCTTAAAGGTGAACTAGCATATTGCCACATGTATGGTATTCTTATGCCAGAAGTACCTGAAAGTATGTGCATTTCCAAAACTATCACCTTTTAAAACCCCACACTTGGATAGATTTAAATTAACCAAACTCTTGAATTGGGGCGCTGAATGAAAGTTGTGTCTCTGAATGAAAATACTTAGGTTTAAAACTAATCTTAACCTGGGCCAATGATGGGCAGTTTTCTGACTGCCTTCTCTCTGACTTGAGAGAAAAACTAGGACAATGGAATCCCTTGGTGGTGAAGCTTTCTCATGTTAGTTTTTACACTTTGTGGGATGTAGTTTTCTATAAACCTTTCTTATCCTTCAGTCTGTTCACACTAATAATGTTTTTAAACTATATCTTTTAAAGACCACTCACATTTGTGGTTTTTAAAATTCTGCACTCTTTGCAAGAAGTGCCAGTATTTCAGGGTGTAGGATTAAAGAGCGATGTTCTGTTGAAGGGGCTTCAAAAAATGTTTTCATTAAATGATGTTAAACAATTTGAATCAAACTTCATAACCAAAATCTGAATTATACTACTAGATGGAGTTTTGGGTTTTGGGTTGGAGTGTTTGATACATGCTATAGAATTTCAGAGAAAATTACTTTATATGCTTACTATAAATATCTGCAGGTGTTCACCTGCATACTTCAGTGGCTTTCTCTGAGTTAATATTAGGATCTGTAATAAAATTTAATTTTAACTTGTACTTAAAAAAGTGTCCTATACTAGGGATTAGAATAACACTTGCAAATCAGAGCATTACATTAATCTCAGAAAGGTAACATTAAACAAGATTTGTGAAACAGTGCAGGAACCTGTCGAGTTTACAGACAGGCAAGCTAAAGCTTATGCTCTGGGATGACACTTGCCTTTAATTCATGGTTGTTTGAGTGACCACTGACCTCAGGATTGAAAAAGCAGTTTCATCTGGTCAGTCACAGTTATCAGCAGCTAACACATGGGCCATATATGTGCTAGTTTTTTTTTTAACTTTTTTTGATTTATAATAATTTTACTATGTTGTGTCAAATTCCAGTGTAGAGCACAAGTTTTCAGTTACATGAACATATATGTTTTGTCATATTTTTTTCTTTGTGAGCTACTATAAGAACTTGTATATATTTCCCTGTGCTATACAGTATAATCTTGTTTATCTATTCTACATTTTGAAATCCCTGTCTATCCCTTCCCACCTCTCACCCCCTTTGCCAGCCACAAATTTGTATTCTATGTCTATGAGTCTGTTTCTGTTTTGTATTTACATTTTGTTGTTTGTTTGATTTAGAGTCTACAAGTGAGCGATCTCATATGGTATTTTTCTTTCTCTCTCTGTCTTAGTTCACTTAGAATGGCATTCTCCAGGAGCATCCATGTTGCTGCAAATGGCATTATGTTGTTGGTTTTTATGGCTGAATAGTATTCCATTGTATAAACATACCAGTTCTTTATCCAGTCATCTGTTGATGGATGTTTAGGCTGTTTCCATGTCTTGGCTATTGTAAATAGTGCTGCTGTGAACAATGGGGTGCAGGTGACATTTTGAAGTAGGGTTCCTTCTGGATATTTGCCCAGGAGTGGGATTCCTGGGTCATAGGGTAAGTCTATTCCTAGTCTTTTGAGGAATCTCCATACTGTTTTCCACAGTGGCTGCACCAAACTGCATTCCCACCAGCAGTGTAGGAGGGTTCCCCTTTCTTCACAGCCTCTCTAGCATTTGTCATTTGTGGATTTTTGAATGATGGCCATTCTGACTGGTATGAGGTGATACCTCATTGTAGTTTTGGGTTTTTTTTATAATTATTTTATTTATTTATTTTTAACATTTTTTAATTGATTTATAATCATTTTACAATGTTGTGTCAAATTCCAGTGTAGAGCAAAATTTTTCAGTTATACACCTCATTGTAGTTTTGATTTGCATTTCTCTGATAATTAGTGATACTGAGCATTTTTTCATGCGCCTATTGATCATTTGTATGTCTTCCTTGGAGAATTGCTTGTTTAGGTCTTTTGCCCATTTTTGGATTGGGTTGCTTGTTTTTTTCTTATTAAGTCATATGAACTGCTTATATATTCTGGAGATCAAGCCTTTGTTGGTTTCATTTGCAAAAATTTTCTCCCATTCTGTAGGCTGCCTTTTTGTTTTACTTATGATTTCCTTTGCTGTGCAGAAGCTTGTAAGTTTCATCAGGTCCCATTTGTTTAGTCTTGCTTTTATTTCTATTGCTTGAGTAGACTGTTCTAGGAGAACATTTTTGAGATGAATGTCAGATAATGTTTTGCCTATATTTTCTTCAAGGGGGTTTATTGTTCTTGTCTTATGTTTAAGTCTTTGACCCATTTTGAGTTTATTTTTGTGTGTGGTGTAAGGGAGTGTTCGTATGTGTGCTATTGACAGGAACCAGTAACTCATACTAGTTCCCTTTTCCCCTAGAAATTGATTTAACCACACTCTATAGCATAGAACTTCAGGAAAGTAGATGTCAGTAGAACTCAACATATCTAGGATTCTTACTGGATAGTCATATATCTGTGTGATTATGCAAAAAAAAAAGTCAATACTGGCTAAGATGACAGGCAAGAATACCTCCATGTATTAACAAACTCTCCTTAAATAGCAGAACATATACAGGAAAGTGTAAGTGGAATTTAAGGTTAAAAGATGCTTTTTATAAGTCAGTCTAGTCCTGAAAATTTCATAGACCTATAAATCTTCAAAATTTTTGTGTTGAACTTAATCACTAATTTAAGGAGGCTTCTTAAATAATTGACTGAAGTAGGTGGAAACAGTCCCTTCCCCAAAGAGTGGATAGGCGATGGGATCCATTGAAATGACAACTTACTTGGAAATCAACATCCTAGTGAAATGAGAAACAAATTCATACATGTTCTCCATTTTAATAAAACCCTTATTTTTATACTTATTTCATACAGTTAATGCTTAAGTAGCAATTCTAGGTTTGTTTGTAGGGCAGGTTAACAATTCAGGTGTCTATTGTGTTTTCTTCACAGTTAGAAAACAGAGTCTGGAAAGAAAGTTAAAAGCTAGCTAATCTGTTTCCTATCAAGAGAGGGCAAAAGGGATTATAACCACCTGTGGCAAGTGCCTACCAGTTCATCTCTGCTTGAAATGACCTATCTTACAAATTTGCTGAGTTCCTCTCTCTCAGAGAGAAGGTTACTGATAACTTGAAGAATGTTGAGATTGTACCATGACTAGAGTAGACTGAAGTAACATATCAGTTGATACATTGTAATGCAAATGAAAGACACATGAATTCTGGGCCAATATTTATCTGGGCATTCCTCCTCTAGTCAGTTCTTAATTGTTCTGTGTTCTATAATCCGAGGTACAGATTCAGTTCAATCTATTATCTTTGGCCAAGAATTTGTCAAAAAGCCAAAATGTCACATTAAATATCACTCAACCTTTAAAAGAACAAAATGAAAAATTGTAAGTATGTATTTTAAAACCCTGGAAATCTTCCTATACTTGTCTTAGTCTACTTTCCTATCTTGTTTTGGGATAGATATTCCAAAATATTGATTTAGCAAAATAAAAATATACTTATTTATTGATGCATAATTAGTATCTTCAGGAAAATAATATAGTGGATCATGTAACTTGGGACATTTATATTCAAACCATGAATTTCTGGGCATTTCTCATGTATAGTTTCAAGAAGAACATCAATTCCTGAAATTTATTTCCTTCCTGTAAATTGCCTCCTTAGGATGCAAGCAAATGAAAACGCTGCTTCGTTTTGAAGAGAGTGACTTTAAAATGCTCTAGGTAGGATGCAAATAAGGATTTATTTAGAATGAATATCAAGAATACACATATTAAAAGTACATAATTTTTTACAACTTTGACTTTAAAAACCACATGAAAAAATAGACATCAGAGCTGAAACTTTAGATGAAAATAATTACTGTTGAAGCATCTCAATTTCAATGTATGTATGAATAGCATGGTTAAAAGATTTGAAGTTATGACTAAAGTATACAAAAGAAACCACTGCCAATATGATTGTATGCATCATATTTTAATAACAGAATGAATAAATATCCATTTCAAAACTGGTTTAAATTTCTCTGGAGGACAGCCCTTAAAAAAGCATTTCTCAAAATTTCAACCAAAATTCTTTTGAAAACAAATGAAAACATATCAGGAGTGAATGTCAAATTATTGTTGGAATTAGATAGAAATTTTCATTAATTAGAAGATGTGGTGTCTACATAGTGTCTACCAAGTTATTCCACTTACAAAAATGTACATCTGAAATAAGTAGAAAGAAATAAGCTTCTAGTTTATAGTCAATTATTTGGTCAATTCTATGCAAAATTTTTGAGAAGCTAGGTTAATGGAAAATTTTATAAGAAATTAATTATATGAAATGATTTCATGGTGACTAGAGGGATAATTAGATAAATAATTTTCAAAAAACTAAAAATGCAGCAAATGCAATCCAACTAATACCATTAAATCCATTAAATTTTTAGAGCAGCATTAATAAATCTCCATTTCAGACTTTGGTTCAAAATGCTCTGGATAACAGCTCAACGTTCCCCAGATTTGCATAGTTTTGAATAGGAGAGATTATATTAAAACTTCTAAGAAGCACTGAATTCTAGTATTTTGGAAAGTTTTGTAGGTAAACATTGTAATTAAATTTTTCTAAATTGTTTTTTGAAATCAGAAAACAATAGTGCCTTCATAAACTTAACACAATGAGAGAATACTAACACCAATTTCATATTAATACTTATGTAAAAATTATTGCTAAAAATTCAGATTTAATATAAGAATGTAAATATGATTCAGTATTAGTAAATATATTAATACAGTTCTTCATACTAATAGGTCAGCAAAAATTTCATATAATGATTTCCTTGAAAATTTATTTGATAAAGTTCAAAAATCATTTAAAAGCCTTTAATTAAATAAAAAATAATGGATCTATAAACATAATGTTAATTCATAATCCAGAATCATGCATAGTACAGTAACATAGGAATTACCATTAAACTCAGGAAGACTAATGAGGGTATGTGTTACTAATAGTCCTTGAGTATTCTACATAGAAGTCCAATCAATGCAATTAGAGGAAAGACAAAATATAGAGATTTTTCAATTGATACACAAAAATTAACTTTAAATATACTGACAATGAGTTAGAATAAAGAAATGAAAGAATAGACTCTTCGTAGCAGAAGATACAAATGGAAGCACTTTTTAAAATGTTTACAGTGGGCATGTATGACCCAAGTTTAAAATTAAACACTTTTTATAAAAAAAAATACAGTAGGTAAAGGGAATTAAGAGGCACAAACTTATAGTGATAAAACAAGTAAGTCGTGGGGATGTAATACAAAGAATAGAGAATATAGTCAGTAATAGTGTAATAACTTCAAATGCTGACAGGTAGTAACTTGACTTATCATGATCACATCAGTGTACATAGACATTGAATCACTGTGTTGTACAACAGAAACTAATAAAAATATATGTCAATTATCCATCAGTAATTTTAAAAAGACAATAGCTTTGGAAGTGAAAAATGTATGATTGATGGTGACAAAATTTAAATACACATTAAATATTTCAGCAAGAAATCTGAAAGACTTCGATAGTTAACAATTTGTAAATCTATAGAAACTTTATTAAAAAAGCATAAAAATGGACCTCCCTAAATAAATGGAATGGCATAACAAGTGTCTGGGAAAAAGCACTCCTTATGGTAAAGATACTCATTCTCTCTAAATCAATCTGTAAACAAAATAAAAATTCTAAAATCTTAAAAAAAATAAAAAAAGTGAAACCTGGAAACCTGACTGTAAAATTTATCCTCCCTATCAAATACACACACATGATATAAAAGTAAGTCACTAAATAGAAAATTATTCATCTACTAACCGACAACTAGAACAACAGGGAAAATAACTTTCTATAAAGAGAATTGATGAAGAGGGCTCATTATGTAATTCAATTTTACTACTAAACTAGTACAAATCTATTTAAAGTATAAACTCAAGGTTAAGTTTGCACCTAAGAGGATGTGGCACACTTCTGATTCGTGTACCTACTTTTATGTCATGTTGGGATGCCCTTGAGTTTACCTGTGTCTGCCAGCCTTGTCCAGGCTTCGTGCATCCAGGTTCTGAAGGGGTCCAGTTGTGGGGTGAGCAGGGAAACACCTGTCGGGAGAATGGATGGGTGTCTGAATGGCCCTTACCTGACTCCAGAATCTCTAGGACCTGTTTGGATCTCTGGGTCCTTTACAGGAATAGTGAAGCCCTAGCCATGTGAGCCTGGGTCAGGGAAGAGCTGCCAAGGCACCTGGCAATGACTGGGGCAGCCAACTTTGCATCTTTCAGAGCCAGTGCGCAGACCTGGAACCACGGACAGATCCAACTTAGTTGTGGCCACTCTGAAAGAATCACTTGGATCCAGCAGATACAAAAGGCTGTCCCCACAGAGGGGTATAAAATTCTATCCACCTATCCCCCTAAAGCATGCTTTTATTCCTATTTCCATGCAGGTCCTTAATGGGCCCTGGATGCAAAGCCCAGACACCCTGAGCCGGTCTGGCTTAGAAAACCAATATGGGAACTTCCTTGAATCCAGACAACCTGGCAGACTAACCCAGTCGAGCCTGGGGATGGATGGGGGTTCCAAGTCCATCAGTCCCAGCTCTGGCTGGTTGCTGCCGCTACTCCTAAATGGTTCCTTGCTAGGGTTCCTCCAGGGGTGTCCAGCTTGGTCTGCTTTGAAATGAGATGTTTCTGAAGGAATTCCTAGATCCAAAAGGCACTGAGGAAGACCCCACAGACCCTAGGTACAGACCCGTTATTCTAAACTACCAGGACCCTCCCAGGCACTCTTCATGCCTGTTGATTTCTAGGGCTGGGTATAGTCAGTCTTCACTCTGGAAATGACACTAGTGTGGATCTTCATCTCTGGCTCTGGGATTTAAGACCTTTTCATTGCTGATATGGGTGGAAATCAACAACAGAGAGTTGCTGTTGGAGGTCAAGCAGGTAGTTAGCTAGGTGACAGTGGCATTGGAATTGGTGTCAGAGATAGGTTCTGCCTCTGGGAGTCTATACTCAACATGATGAATAAAATATATATTCCACTGTGATTACTGGTGAAAAACAGTGATGTGCTAAAGTTCAAAGTATTAATTCTAAGACTTGACATTTAGTTAATGGAGACAGAATCATCATAAGACATTATTGAATCTAATTCATTTAAGATATTATAACTTTTCAGATAAATAATGGTGAAATTAAATTTGCTATTAAAATGTAGCTTGTTTTTAATATCAAATATAAAAGGTAATACAGGCTTATTATAGAGAAACTACAATACAAGGTTATGGTAGTGAGAGCAATTACCTTTCCTAATCCTTGGAGAGAAATTCATTTTTTGAGATTGTTTCTTATCTTAGTGTCTATTATTTATTTTGGATGATTTGGTATATATAAAATTGTTCCATTAGCCTGCAGCTTTTTAAAAATATCTATTTTAAAATAATATTAATTTTAAAAATACATGTTAATTTAAAAATTAAAAAATAGAACATTAATAAAAAATAAAATCATGCACATATAAATTACTTAGGGATTTTTTTTTCCACATAAATTTTTAGATAGATAAGATGATTCAGTGTGTAGTAACTTTTAAGCACACTGAACACAAATATATTTTCAGGTACTAGTAAGAAGGAAATAGGGACATACTTCTAACAGTGTTAAATATGTGTCTGGTTATTTACAAGTCTGTTAATTGTGTCAAAAACATACATAATTTAAGACTAGGTCATCACAAATCCAGACCAATGAAAACAACTTTGTTGAAGTTTTATTTTGTTCTTTGCAGCAATGATGTTTCTGTAAAGGAGTACAAGTTACAGTGGTTTAGCCCCTAAACAGGGGATTCTAGAAGAAAGGCACCCGTTACCATGTGAAGCAGTCACCAAGTACGTTAGAGATTTCATTTACACCACACAACAAGGATATGTGTATTGGATCACACTTCTTGGGAAGAGCAAAGAAATAGAAGCAGATGAGAAAGAACAGACAGGGTCAAACATTCTTCTGGAAAAGCCTCTTGTGTTAGCAAAAACATCACCGCACATACTAGATCTAACCTTTACTCACAGGGATGTGACAATTTCTCCTACTTTCAGAAACACTTCTTGTGTAATTGGCATCCTTTTGCATGCATTTTATAATTAAACAGAACACACTTGAGAAGACCTTTTTAGTGTCTTCCTTTCTGGTTCCATAGGACACTTGGTTCTAGCTCTGCAAGAGATGTGAAATTGGCGTTATTCCTCCAACAGTGAGTGAGCGTTTTACCAATAAAAAACTGACTGTTCTGTTTCCAGATGTTATATATAATGTGAAATATATGGAAAACTATATCCAAACTATATTATATATGTATATAAAATCATATAGTATATAGTTTGATCATATATATATCACATATATAGTTTGATCATATTTATATCATATATATTGTTTTACTAAACTGGGGAAGGCATGTGTACACTATTTTAGAATTCTGCATCTCAGACATACAGTACACACACATACACCCCACACACTTGCATATCACTTCTATTTTTGTTGTATTTGTAATTTCTAACATATATTTTATTCCCTGATTTATTATCTCTTAGAATTTATGGTCCATGAGGCAGAAATGTTCTGTTAGGTTGCTTCCTGCTGTATCCTCTGTTGCTTCGTTATGGCTGGCTCATAGGATGTATACAGTGAATATTGATTGAGTTAACAAATGAGGGCCATATAATTCCCAGTTTATGAATGAGGAAACTGAAGCTGTTTAGTAACTTTTTCAGTGTCACAGAAGTAAGAGTAGAGCTAGACACTGAATCCAAGTCAATCTGAAGTTTCTGATTTACCCTTTAAACCAAGATTAGTGCCTGCAAACATGTAATTTCCCTGGATTTCAACTCCCCATGGGCCTGTATTGAGTCTACAAATAGGAAGTGGGTATATGCGTGAGCCACATCCAACAAAACATGAGTATTTCCTGCCGGTTCTACAGTGTCATTAATTGGTAATACAGTTTACTATTCAGTGCTTCAGAGGACCACTGCTCCTAAATTCCTCCAAAATCTTCTTTATATTTATCCATTTGAGATCATTAACAAGTCCTGTTTCTTATATCTATATCCATTAACAGGAAATGAAATATACATTGATACTAACTAACTGTGCCATCTTGTCAAAACTCTTTCATCACTGTTCTTTTTTATTGTACAATTACCATATACTTAAGATGTTGAAGAGACACAGAACAGATTTAATGTGGTGTCTCCCTCTACAGAATCTTAACCAGCACACGGGCTTTTCTTGGGAAAAGGAGATACAAGATTGCAACCATTAAGAAGCCATAAAAAAAAAGGACAAAGAATTTAACAAACATTAAGATTCCTCCACAAAGCATTTCATCTTTGTCAGAATTTAATTTAAAACATTTCTGACATTCAATTACTCACTGTAGACAGACTCTGAATCAGATCATCTGCTGCCAAAGCTAAATTATCAAATAGAGAGACATAAACCTGAGTGTTTTCTGCATAATGACAGCCCATAATGATAAAAAATTCTTCCTTAAAGCATCATGTACTGTAGATATTAAGAAAGAATCTAAGAAGGAAATGGAGACTTACACAAATATGTTCTCATACTCCTGAACATAGAAATACCTTGAGAAATACCACTGAAACTCTTAGATAGATTTTAATTGGATCTAAGCTTGATTTAGTAAATTTTACATCATTATTTTGCCAGTGTCATACATTTATTAACACCCTTGCAGATTGTCTTCTTATTTATTTGCATTTTATCTTGTTGACATGTTTTAATGAATATTCAAATTGATGGATTTAAATAGATGAACAACTGAATATAACAGTGCTGCCACATACTCGAGGCAGCATTACCAGGCATCGAAGTGGAATCTCTGTTAACCACACGTGGCTTACACATATCACAGAGGACTCAAAAGTCACAGAGAAGTGTTTCCTGAATCACAATCAGATATTTTACTCATCCAGAGCCTTCCTTTTATATGTGTTTCATTCCCGCGGTCTAGCTGCCTATAACATTTAGGTACAAGATGGCACAGTCCTAATCTCTCAACGTTTGAAATCCTTTGGGCACTTGATTTCATTTTGAATTTCTTGGTTAGAGTTAGCCGTCTGCAGATAAAATGCTAATTGGGGTGAGTTATGCAACTTGTTACATCCAGGGGAACCCTCGTAAAACTGTCAGCAGATTTTTTCATGAAAACTTTGCTGGCCAGAAAGGAGTGCTTCGGTAACCAGTTGCCACAAATGTGTGTCATAAGCAACACTGATATATTGTCTTAGAGCTCCATGTTTCAGTGGTCCTCACTGTCTAAAATCAATGATTAGCTGCTTTAGAGTGTATCCATTTCCTTGCTCATTCAGGGTAGTGGCAGAATTTTGTTCCTTTTGGTCATATAACAGAAAATAGAATAGAAACCACTGAGTCTTACAGTTTAAAAGAGTGTACAATATGACATGTGATTTATCCTTCAATAGATGTATCAAAAGAAAGTTGCTCGGCTACTTACTTACATGTGCATAGTAATCCATTTTGGCAGGTACTTATGTTCCAAGGATCCTTTGGTGATGGAGTTACCACTCACGGCATTTGCTCCCTATATTAGCATCATTGTCTAACCGCTCATGTAATCACTTAAAAGTGATAATTTTCACCTACAACTACAGCACTGCTCAGCCTAGTATATGACAGTGGTCATATGAGAATGACTGGCCACAGGAGCTCAAAAGACTGTGCTGCTTCCTGATCAGATGGTTAACGAAAGCCACTTAAAAGGATGTAATGGCCTCTCACCAGAGGAAATGCTAAAACTCCTAGAGGATACATAGTCAGAACACTTTTTTATATAAATCATAGCAATTTTTTTTACCTGTTTCCTAAAGTGGAGGAAATAAAAACCAAAATAAATAAATGGGACCTAATTAAACTTATAAACTTTGCACAACAAAGGAAACAATGGATAAAATGAAAACCTACTGAATGGGAGAAAATATTTTTAAATGATATGACCTATAAGGGCATAATATCCAAAATGTATAAACAGCTCATACAACTCAACATCAAAAAAGCAAATAATCTGATTAAAATATGGGCAGAAAACCTGAATAGACATTTTTTCCATAGAAGAGATTTGCATGTCCAACAGGCACATGAAAAGATGCTCAGAAGCATTAATCATTAGGGAAATGAAAATCAAAATACTGTGAGAAACCACTTCATACCTGTCAAAATGGCTATCATCAAAAAGAACACAAAAAACAAATGTTGGTGAGGATGTGGGGAAAAGGGAACCCTTGTACACTGTTGATGAGAATGTAAATGGGTGTAGGCACTATGGAAAACAGTATAGAGGTTTCTTAAAAAACTAAAAGCAAACCTACCATATAACCCAGCAGTTCTGCTTTTGGATATATATCTGAATAAAACAAAACAAAAAAAATTAAAAAGTTAATGCACCCCAATGTTCACAGCACTACTGTTTACAGTAGTCAAGACATGGAAGCAACCTAAGTGTCCATCAACAGGTGAATTGATAAAGTAGATGTTTAATGGCCAAAAACATGAATAATTTTTGCCATTTGCAACAATATGGATGGACTTAGACATTAAGTGAAATTAAGTCAGAGAAAGACAAATACTATATGATATCACTTATGTGAAATCTAAAAAATAAAATTAGGGAATATAACAAAAAGAAGCTCAAAAATACAGAAAACAATCTAGTGGTTATCAGTGGGGAGAGGGAAGAAGGGAGGAACAAGATAGATGTAGGGGATTAAGAGGTACCAACTCTTACGTATAAAATAAAATATGAAGTTATATTGTACAACACAGGGAATGTAGCCAATATTTTATAACTGTGAACTTTTAGAAATCATGAATCACTATGTTGTACACCTGTAACTCATATTTTACAGCAACCATAGGTTTATTAAAAATGTGGAGGAAAAAAGCCTTGTTGTGATACTTTGCAAATTGGAGAGCTATAATTTATGTAAGGTATTGTGATGGTTAGAATGACAACAGTGGTGGTAATGAAAATAGTAAAATAGTATCTTAGAAGTAGAATGAACTGGAAACATCACCCTTGGGCTTCTATGTATGAAGGTAAAAAGAATGTAATTAGGCTGGCAGCTTAAAAATGGAAAAATGAGTCATGCCTTATAGGGATGTCATGAAGATATTATTGGCAGCTTGATCTCTCAAAAATCAATTTCTCTTCCTCCATTAAAGATTCAAGGAATAAACTGTACTATTGGCATACAATCCTGCATTGTATCTGATAAATCAGACACTATGAATTTATGCATTGTTATAAATCACACAAGAAAAAAAAAAAAAAGCTTGATCATTCGAATGTTATGACCTAGTTATGTGACTTAAATTTTTCTTCGAGCAAAATACGGGTTTTAAAATACTACATGACTTTCAGAAGGCCAAAGGAAAAAAGGCCATGGTTTGAGAAAGCAGTTACACTTGTTTGTCCTTAGTTGTGCATAACTGATCCTCTCTGAACCCTTCATGTGATAATATGCAACATTCTACCCTGTAACCCACAAACCATTTGCAAAGCTTAGAATGTATTTCCTGGCTCACAGTACAGGCACAGAACTCTGACATGTCACCTGCAGGGTGCCTGAAACAAAGAGGGACTGGATTTAAAAGGACTGAATAAAAGGGTATGAAGAGATATTGGCATGCACTAAAAAATTATATACTGAAAATATATGTTCCAGGAAAATTACTGTTCACTTGAGTATGAGTGGCAGGGATTTTTTTTTAAGATGAATGTTTTAGGTTGAAACTCATATTTGAAATGGTATTTAAAATGGAAGAGACGTTGAATACTTTTGACTAGGCAGTTCCTGGTGGCCAAGAACAGTCAGAACGGGTCAGTTTGACAGCTAGACTTTCCAAGGATCAGTGAAAGAAACAGATGAAAATGTAACTGGCGATAATTGAGCCTGCATAGCAATTGACTATAACCAAGAGTTCTGAAGTATATAAAAGGAATGTCTGTGGAATGGTCTAAAAATGTCAAAATTTATCAAAAAGGAGTGATGTCCTTTGGAACCTCTCCAATTCCATACTATATTCTTGCTTTTCCCAAATTTTTGTTTTCCCACTAAAAGTATCATAATTGTTTTGCTTTATTCTTCCTTTTTTAAAGCAACACTTTGAACAAAGGGACATGCTTAGCATGTTATCCTGTAACTTCTGTGCAGCTAGTGTTTCTCTGTTTTTAAATTTATTTTTAGTGTAATTTCAGAAATGTCCATCTCAAGACACTCTGACTTTGTTTCATTTGTGCCATCGTCCTAAAGCTTGATTTGGCTCATTATCCCAATCTTAAATTTAAACAAATCATTTAACTTCCATGAACCTCAGTTCCCCCAGTGAGAGATTATATTTAATATGATTATAAATGTAATTCATATTATCCCTTGATTGAAACATATATTACCTACTTCATGGCAAGTCCCATCTAGATTCCTTGTCATTGTCATAATGTCTGGGTACAAAATCTCTTACAAGTGTACAGTGCAGTCCATATTTGGACAGCCCTGACTTTAGCAAACCTTTTACACTGATGAATATAATACGTTAATATTTGATCATAACTGATAAATAATGCATTGATCTATTAATTGGAAATTGATGATTTATATTGATAGAGGATAACGTAGTAGTATTCAAGTTTAATTTCTGTTCTAAAGAAAAGATGTTTATGTAATATATATAAAGTAAATACTATTGAAATGCAACATATTCTATTTAAGTTCACTTATGCCAAAATTACATTAAAATGTCAGAGTGACTTCAGACTGTATACCTTATTAGCCAGTCTGCACATTTAAAACCACATCAGTTTTCTTAGGGTATAACTTTTAAGAATTTGCTAAGCCTTTTCTTTCTTTGTTTTTTTTTCCTGACTCACTAACTCCCAGGACCAGAATATTCCATGTGATTCCCTCTGTTTATCTAAGTTCTATTCCTCTGTCAATGACTGTATCATTTCATGCCTCTCTGCTTATTTTTTTCCCTAAATCTGAAGAGATATCTTTTATCTTAAAATAATCACCAGTTTACTACCAAACTATAAATACTCTGCTTAGGATACTAATTGACATTTGTACAACCTAGCATGGACTTCCTTTTAAAGAAGTCAGAGTGAAGGTATTCTTGCTTCATTCTCCCTGATAACATTTGGATAAAAGGGAAAAAATAAATGCACCTTTGGAAAAAATCAGAAAACATTCAGATGTTAAAAAGCAATACGAAAAGAAGGGCTGTTGAAATCAAGAAAAATTAAACTTTGTTAAGGGAAGGTGGATGCCTTTGTAGATCATCGGAAGCATGAAGATTTCTCTTAAAAAGTAAAAGAAATCATATTTGGAGAGTCACCTTGATGACCCAGTGTCTGGATATCTCTGCCCGCATGTCAGAGTAGGCTGCCAAAACAGACAAGATTCCTTACTGAAAACAGAGGGGGGAAGACGGCAGATCTAGCGGAGGGCAGTTCGTATGCTTTCTTTTGTGTACATAGTCAGGTTTGGAAAGGCAAGGGAGAAAATGTAGCAATAACTAGTACACCTGGATCTTTGTCATAGGATACAAAACAAGTGCTGAATCACTATGTGAAGGATTCTTGACACACACGAGTGAACAGTTTGTAAGAAAGTGTCTTAGATGTCTTATTGAAATCTAAATTGTTAACTTCTCTCTCCTTTCCACCACACTCTGATTCAACATACAGTTCTCCCCCAAGTGATGCTCTCATTTAAAAATAATGCTCCTATTTATAACATGCTCTTAAGGGAAGAAACATGAGACACAAAGAAAAATTTGAGGTGGGATGCTATTTTCAGACAAATATTTTGCCATGAAAAAGGAAACTGAAATAAAGCCTCTTAAAAACATACCTAAAAAGGGGTGAGGGGGGAAGAATCCAACAAGAGAGGTTAAGACAGAAAGCAGAGAGAAAAACTAAACTGTAGAGCTGAAGAAAATGTGAAGGAGGATAAATACAAAAATAAACACAAGACTAAGGCCTCAAAATGGAGAAAAGGGAGTCATGAGACATAAAAATCACACAGTGCAGGCTCCAGGAAAATAAAGTCCAATTAAATGAAAAGGAAAAGGTTTTAGGATTACAAAAAATAAAGAAGGTAGGTAAGAATCCATGTATATGTAATTGGTATACCCAGAGAATAGAAAGAATTGAAGTCAAAGATCAAAGCAAAACAGAAAAAAAAAATTTTCCCTTGAATAAAAGATCTGAATCTACAGATTTAAAGTATATAGCATTAATGAAATTTTGTGGAAAAGCATGAATGTTACAAACCTTTCACATACTTAGTTTATGAGTTTGGAAGTTAGTGTATTACTAAAAGAGTCATCAGAGTCAGGGAAGAAATAACATAATTTCAGGAAGGATACATTTTCGGTTTTTCTCAAGCCCCACCTCTTGGGTTCCCCCCCCACATAGAAAAGTTATTGCTTATAAGCAAGTTCCAGAAAGTTATGAAAGAAGACAAATGAGAGAAAATAAATTTTGATTCAGGCTTTTTAGTTGCCTGAGCTGCCAATCTGTCAATCAGACCACACAAATTATATTTCCTAATCTGCACAGTCAGGAGGACTTGATTACAGGTACACGTCTCGGGAAAAATGCTCTTGAAGGTGAACTTCAGTCCACTAAGTTATGAAAGAAGTTTTTCCTGGAAAAAAGGTATCATTGTTAAAATATAGATCAAAAGTTAACTCTATGTATTTCATCACTGAACAAAATATAAGTAAAATTATTAATATGTATTATAGTAGAAATAATGGATTGGTGATTGGATAACTATTAGTATTGCATGGCTATTTAAAATTTTCTCCTTTCTCTTACTAAAGATTGAGTTTGTTGCCTTGTCTTCCATGAGGCCATGTCTAGCTGATCTTCATGGTTAGCAATAATGAATTTCAAAAGTAAAAGAGGAAAAAAGAAAAAAGACAAACAAAAACCCAGGAGATGTGGAAATTTATGGAGAAGTAGAAAACAGGCACATATATGTGGCCTTGGAGAGAAATTGTGTTTTAGAAAGGAAAACAACAACAACAAAAAAAGCCCAAAGTAATTGTGGACAAAAGAGGAGAGGATCAGGGAGTTTTGCAGAATGAGGTGCTAAAATAGATGTGGAGTGTGATAAAAGTTCATGGTGGATAAAGGGAAATTCAGAGACCTGCCACTATAGCCCATGAAATTATATTTAGTTTAAGCTGTTTGAAAAATGCAAATAAAAAAGAATTTCTGGAAAATTCTTTTCCACATCCTGAGCCACGCTGTTCTCCTTGTTGTTTTAAATGTGGAAGAAGCACAAATAGACTAGACAACTTGAATTGTGGCTTTAATTTAACAGCATAATTAAAACTAACGTAAGAATGTAATTACATGTGGCAGGACATTGCTGGAGTAACATACAAGACCTGAATTTTCTCATCACCTGTTTCTAGAGGGTCAGTCAGTTAAATTAAAATTCATAAATTAAGTAATAGAACTTTAGGTACATTGTTTAAAGGTGAAGCTGTAATCACTAGGACTATCAAAATAATTACAGAAAGTATCAAATTAGGTTTTAGATTGAGAAGGCTTAATTAGAATTATACAATTCATTTGCGGCAGTGTGGTTGTGTTAGTTGTTCATTGATGTTAATGTGACTTACTAATCTTATGGCTCTTGCCAGTCCAGCTACCCTGGCAGCTCCCACTTCCCCACGTACATCCATGATCTGAATTGGAATGACAGCCTGCTGCATGGTTGCAGAACACATCCTTCATCCTCACTGCTCAGTGCCTGGGCCATGACACTTGTAAAGGTTTTAAATAGCACGGCTGAGCTTAACTTAAAAATATTGATTTCCTCATTTGCAGAAAAGGGAATCTATAAATATTCTCTAAAGTTGATCAGTTAAAAATAGAGGTTTAGGAAGTAAACACACTGTGAGTCATCTACATTATTCTGATGAAAACAGGCTGTTATAATTTGCAGAGCATTTTCACATGTATTGTCTTACGTGATTCTCAGCACAAACTTTTGGAAACAGTCAAAATGCATTAATAGAGCTGAGATTAGAGTCCAGATCTACTGTCCCTTAAATCTGTAACATACTTAATCTGTAGAATACTGCTTTATTTATAAAAGGGTTTAAGATGGTTTCAATTAAAGAAAGAGGAAAGCTGAAGATGAGATGTAAAGAACACTTAATATGGGTGAAAAATATTTCCTGGTGTCTTTTATCTTTTAATGCAACAATCCTAGTGCTTGAGATTAGGTACCACGTGTCTTACTCTTTGATATTCTCAACAGTAAGTAACTCAGTAGATATTCAAACGTGTGTTGATCATTTAAAATTCTGCTTCATTTCTAGAATGATAGCTTATTTTAGCTATCATTTAAGAGAAAGCCAGCAGTAAAATCAGTGGCTTCTTGTAGACACACACAGACCAGACCTGTTTGCCTGTTAATTGATTTAAAGCCCCCTGTAAAATATGTTATCTGTTTGCATTAACTTGATTAACTTTTGATGCTAAAATGTATTCATCATGTGTTTTTCTGTGCTAAAACTCCAAACATATAAGAAAAACTTTGATGTAGTCTTTCTTAGAACATTTTGTTGAAATTAAGAATATAGGAGAATACTTCTAAACTTAAGTTATTAAAGCCACAGTAATTTTCTAGTCATTTTGGGGGGAAATTTTTTTCTGCTTTTAGTAACATAAATCTGCTTTGAAGTTCTGTAGGCATTTATTATATCATTTTTATTTATATTTGATGTCCACTGTTGATGTAGTTGTCTTTGTGTAGTAGACTGATAACAGCTTTCAACTGTTAACAAAATTAAACTTTAAAAAATAAACTTGAATGGAACAGATGGTATGGATTTAGTGAATTTGGCTAAATGCTATTACATGGCATCAGAATTAACAGTAATAGCATACCAGTGATGAAGGCGGGACCCCTGACCTCAAAGAATGTATAACCCAGGAACAGAAAGGATAGA
This sequence comes from Camelus bactrianus, assembly GCF_048773025.1. Classification (NCBI taxonomy): domain Eukaryota; kingdom Metazoa; phylum Chordata; class Mammalia; order Artiodactyla; family Camelidae; genus Camelus; species Camelus bactrianus. The sequence goes on from NC_133542.1 coordinate 94,991,396, forward strand.
AATAAAAGAAGAATGCAGGCAACTAAACAATATAACAGAATGCAGGCAGTCCCTGTAATCTGGGAGATACTTTAAAGAAATCTGTATGCTATTAGGGAATGAGGGATAAGAGCATAATTTAACAAAGGAGACAGCATGCCCTGGAGCTATGTGGGGGCTAAGACCAGGAAGACTAGGACACCATGGATGGCAGTGAGAGTGGTGCTAGATTTCACTTCACATGCTGCTTCTGACATGCTGGTGTTTTTGACCTTGTGGGCATACTCTACTGACAGGAGTCAGTGAAGTAGTGCTGCTATTGGTTATTTCACTGACGTCTAGGAATGAGTGATGGTTATTTTCTTGCTATTCCATAATAGGACACATATTGGGTCCCCAGTTGACCCATTTAACTAAAGAGATAAGACTCTGAGTAATTAAACTGGGAAAGCTGGGCAGTGTTCACAAGAAAGCAGAATTACTGATAATTTCAAAGATAATTTGCTCTTCCAGCTCTGTGGCTCTGCTCCCAGAGGCATCTCCCGTGTGTTCTGTCTCTCAATTCCCAGTGACTGACCGGGTCTGACTTGCTGACTTGCTTCTGCTTGGACAGCACCCCCCCCTTTCCAAGTCTTCCCTATAAGATTATGCCAAGTAGACTTCCATTCAAAGTATGTATGCAGAAGCAATTCAAAACTGTAAAACATTGTGAAGGGACTATATTGATAACACAGTTACCTCACCAGTTAGCTATTCACTTTATGACTATTACGAGACTACAAATGTGCAAAGAATAGGTGTCAATCACTTTATAGATCTATTGCCTTTACAAAATGAGTCATACAGAGTCTCAGACACACTGTGGATTTCCATAAATGCTGAAAGAACATAAAACACACCTTGAGTATTCAGTGAGAACTCAACATTATTGCAAAATTCATGTAAATTATCCATTAAACAGTGAGATCAGAATCATCACTGTCAAAAGAAAGGATCCCTTTGGGATACAAGCCTCTTCACCTCCATTTCCCACATCCTTAGGTGTCTCTTCAAAGCAAAAACTCGGTGCACCATATTGGGAAATGGAAAACAGAGGCCTCTTAGAAGTAATAGCAAAATAGCATGGTACTTTCTTTTAAGTAAGGTATTTCAAACACTCACTTCACTTAAATTGGTAAGATACACCTTGATCTAATTACGGGTTTTTGTAAGCACGTTGTTATGTCAAAAGAAGAGAGGAAAATTAAAAACAAATATATCCTAGAAGCATTAGAAACTTTTAAAGCATATTGTAGACATCTAAGTCAAAGATCTGCAATTAAGAAAAATGAGAGTCCCTGTTTGGGCCACCTGCCTTTTATGGGGAATCAGCAGACACTCTGAGCCTCTGATGGAGATGCTCATGATTATAAAGTGGGATTTGAGTATGTGGAGGTACCATATGAAATGACGTGCATTGATTCTTCACAACCTCAGAGACTCTGCTTTCCTGCCTTCACCTTATAATGGGGTTATTAAAGCCATAGTTTTTTGAAAGGAAATACATAGCAAGCTGAACAGTTCCTGTTTATAGCAAATTTATTTTAAAATAACAGGGATAGAATGTTCTTCAAAATGGTTTTTCGTGTCAACTCAGTATTCCAAAGAAAGCTTAAATTATTTGAGATTAAAAAAAAACTTTTAATGTGACTATTAGTAAGCTGGCTTAGCTTTAATTAAGGTAGTTATTAACTCCATTGTAATTACTGTCTCACTATTGTAACACATTAACTATTGCTAAAGCCAGATAGCCAACCAAGCGAGGAGGAGGCTGATGACAGCTAGAATCTCTATTAAATCCCCCATTGTACACTGTTGTTCCTTTAATATTTCATAGGCCTATATGTAGCTGTTAAATTATTCAAGCCACCTCCTCTTCTTGAACATCATATCTTTTTTTATGTGGGTTTTGTCAAAGGGCCTGAAATGTGGCTGTCTACAGGAAACCTGATGCCGCATTAGGATGCACGAGCTGATCTCAGGAAGAACTGACGGCCTTTTTCAGAGCATTAAACTGGCATACTCTTTGCGTACCTTTGCTAAGGAAGAGGAAACCAGCACAGGGAAAGAGATCATGTCCGATAAAGTATTGCTTTTCTCACAGTAAATTAGTAAAGCCTTTGCCGATAAAATCCATACAGATATTTGTGTCTTCAGTATTTCCTCCAAAATCTTTCATTTATTTTAGTTTAAATTATTAAATAGAAAGATATGTCTCCTGTGGCTGTGTATGTGTCTCCAGCAGTTTTGAAGGGTTACTCAGGGCTCATAAACAAATAACATTCAACTATGTTGCCTGCTGTAATTCTATATGTTTAACTAGAACTTAAATAAAATCAACTGGAAATTTGAATCCTGAGGGTAATCAAAGAAAGTGTATTAAAGAAGATGTGATCTGAACGCAAATTGAGTAAGTTCTTAATAAGAGTGTGATGCACACTCAAATAGATATTATGGTGATTTATTTGTCAAAACTGTATTAAGAAAGAGGGCTGTATAAAATAGTGACTTTACAGATGAAGAACCTGAGTAAATCCTTGTTTAACAGGCACACACCACTATATATCAAATAATCACATATACCTAATTTATCTGTCCCCGCTGCTTTCCCCTTTGGTAACTGTAAGTTTCTTTTTTATGTCTGTGAGTTTCTGTTTTAAAATAAGTTCATTTGTATTATTTTTTAGATTCCGCATATAAGTGATACCACATGATATTTGTCTTTCTCTGTCTGACTTACTTAATATGGTAATCTCTGGATTCATCCATGTTGCTGCAAATAGCAATATTTCATTCTTTTTGTGGCAGAGTAATATTCCATTATATACATACAATGTACATTATACATATAATGCACATGTATATATGTATAAACCTCATCTTTATCCATTCATCTGTTGATGAGCACTTAGGTTGCTTCCATGTCTTGGCTGTTGTAAATAGTGCTGCTATGAACATTGGGGTGCATGCATTTTCAAATTAGAGTTTTTGTATTTTCTGGATATAGGCTCTGGAGTGGGTTACTGGATCATGTGGTAATTCAATTTTTACTTTTTTAAGGAACATCCATCTTTTTCTCCACAGTGGCTGCACCAGTTTACATTCCCACCAACAGTGTAAAAGGTTTTCCTTTTCTCTACATTCTCTCCAGAATTTGTTATTTGTAGAATTTTGGATGACTAGTGTGAGGTGATACCTTACTATAATTTGGGTTTGCATTTGTCTAATAATTAGTGATGTTGAGCATCTTTTCATGTGCCTTTTGGCCACAGAATGTCTTCTTTGGAGAAATGTCTGTTTAGGTCTTCTGTCCATTTTTTTTGATTGGGGTGTTTGTTTGATACTGAGTTATAAAAGCTGTATTTATATTTCGGAAACTAAGCCCTTGTCAGTTGCATCATTCGCAAATATTTTCACCCAGTCTTTAGACTATCTTTTCATTTTATTTATGGTTTCCTTTGCTTTGCAAAAGCTTTTAAGTTTAATTAGGTGTCATTTGTTTATTTTTGCTTTTATTTCTTCTGTCTTAGGAGACTGAATTAAGAAAATATTGCTAAAATTTTTGTTAGAGAGTATTTTGCCTATGTTCTCTTCTAGGAGTTTTACAGTGTCATGTTTTAAACTGTTTTGAGTTTATTTTTGCTGATGGTATAAGAGAGTGTTCTAACTTTATTGATTTACATAAAGCTGCCCAACTTTGTCAACACTACTTGCTGAAAAGAGTGTCTTTTCTCCATTGTATATTCTTGCCTCCTTTGACAAAGATTAATTGACTGTAAGTGTATGGGTTTATTTCTGGCATCTGTATTCTGTTTCTTTGATCTATACATCTGTTTTTATGCCAATACCATGCTATTTTGATTATGGTAGCTCTGTAGTATTGTCAGAAGTCTGGGAGGGTTATGCCTCCTGCTTTGTTCCTTTTCCTTGAAATTGATTTGGCAATTCTGGGTCTTCTGTGGTTCCATATAAATTTTAGGACTATTTGTTTTAGTTCTGTGGAAAATGTCATGGGTAATTTGATTGGGATCACATTAAATCTATAAATTACTTTGGGCATGGCCATTTCAACAATATTGATTCTTCTAATTTAAGAGTGCAGGGTATTTTTGCAGTTCTTTGCAACATGTATAATGTCTTTACCAATGTTTCATATTCTTAGTGTGTAGGGATTTCACCTCCTTGTTTAGATTTATTCCAAGATATTTTATTTTTGACATGATTTTAAATAGAATTATTTCTTTTTGCTTTCCCTTTCTGATATTGTATTGTTAGTGTAAAGAAATGCCACTGATTTATGTTAATTCATTTATTAGTTTTAATAGTTTTTGTGTGGAGTCTTTGTAATTTTCTCTATGGAGTATCATGTCATCTGTATATAATAACAAATTTACTTACTCCCATCCAATCTGGATACATATTATTTCTTTATTGTCTGACTGCTGTAGCTAGAACTTCTAATACTATGTTGAAGTCATGAGAGTGGGTGTCCTTCTCCTGTTCCAGACTTCAGTTGGGCGAGGCTTTCAGCCTTTCACCATTAAATATTCTGTTGACTCTGTGTTTGTCATAAATGGCTTATGTTCCCTCTATACCCACTTTTGTGAGAGTTTTTATTGTGGATGGATGTTGAATTTTATCAAATGTTTTTTTCTGTGGCTATTGAGATGATCACATGGCTTTTGTTGATGTAGTGTATCACACTGATTGGTTTGCATATATTGAACCATTCTTAAAACCAACTTGATCATGATATATAATTCTTTTTATGGGTTACTGGATTTGGCTTGCTAATATTTTGTGGAAGATTTTTGCATCTATATTCACTATCAACTTGAATTTTTTTTTTTTCTGTAGTGACTTTGGTTTTGTTTTCACAATTATGCTGGCTTCATAGAATGTCTGTGGGAATTTTTTCTCTCCTTCAGTCTTTTGGAAGATTTTGGGAAGGACTGTTATAAGTTGTTCTCTGTATGTTTGTTGGAATTCCCTGGGGAAGCCGTCCACACCTTGACTACTGCTTGCAAGGAGTTTGTTTTGTTGTTGTTTTTGTTTTTATTACAGATTCTATTTCATTTCTAGTGATCAGTCAGTTCAAATGCTCTTTCTTCTGGACTCAGTCTTTGCAGGCTATATCTAAAACTTTGGCCATTTCTTCTAGTTTTTGCAATTTGTTGCCATATAACTGTTGATAGCATTTTCTTATGATATTTTGCATTTCTGCAGTATCACTTGTTACTTCTCTTTAATTTCTTGTTTATTCGAATCCCCTCTCTATTCTTTTTGGTGAGCCTGGCCAGAGGTATGTAGATTTTATCTCTTTAAAAAAAAAAAAAGCTCTTGAATTTATTGATTTTTTTCTGTTGTTTTTTAATCTCTATTTCTTACCTGATCATTATTATTTCCTTCCCTCTGCTAGCCTTCAGTTTTGTTTGTTCTTCTTTTTCTAATTCTTTCATGCAGTAGGTAAGGTTGTTTGAGATTTTTCTTGTTTTTTGAGGCAGGCCTGTATTGTATGAGCTTCCGTCTTAAGACTGCTCTTGCCGCATCTCATGGATTTTCTGTAGCTGTGTTTTCATTGTCATATATCTCAGATTATTTTCTGATTTCTTTTTGATTACATAATTGTAACAAATACACCATTTTAGAAAGAAATATTGATAATGTGGAAGGATATACATGCCTGGGGCTAAGAGGTATATGAGAAACCTGTACTTTCTTCTCAATTTTTCTGTAAATCTAAAACTGCTCTAAAAAATAGTCAATAATTTTTTCAGTTAAAAAATCAGTGTTTTCTATTTATCTTTGAAGAAATAACTATGGACTTGAGGTCAGAACTCTTTGACTTATGTTCTGACATTGTACCTTATAAAAGTTACTTTCTTAGTTATTCTAATACAAGTGTTCTGAGAATTCATGCACTCAGCCAGTTACTTATCCATATATTCATTCATTGACAGTGACTTTCACTTATTAACAGCTATGATGCTATGATGCTATTTTCTGGGAATACAAAAATCAATTAGACATCACAGTTTAAGAAGAACAGATTCATATGCCAACATGCTTCTTGTTGTCATCACCAGTGTGGGACAGTAAGTCCCATTGTAGGGATCAGGTGAGACAATAATTAGGAAATCACTTTCTAAACTATAAAGAGTCTTTGCATTTAATGTGTATGAATTATGAAATGATGCATTTATACAATTTGAGTTCCATCAACCTTGCTTTGAGTAAAAATGCAAGTAAAAATAACAAGTTCCAAGCACAGAGAAACTGTGTTTAAGGTATATAATCAATGAAAGTTTGATTGTATACCTTAAACATAGTTTATATAATATTTACAACTAGTAATATGAATAAAAGCCTTAATAAAGAAACATAAATAAAAGATATATGCCTATGTATATATGATAAGATTTAGAGATAAATAAGGAACAGATAAGAAACAAAACTTATATATATATGTATATATACACATACACACATATAGAATTAAAGCACCAATTCTTAAAAAATATAAATACTTCTAAGGCACTTTTATAAAAAATAAACAACTTACATTTTAAAATACTATTCACAATTTTATTTTCATTGTTTTCATTCATTCAGCATATATTTTGAGGGTCAATTATGAGCCACCTTTTAGGCTTTGGATATAGACATTTGAACAAAAATTGGCAAGACGTCTGTTGTCATGAAAATTGCATTATGTCCATTGTGTTGGTGGTAAATAGGCAGTAATCAAATGGGAAGTCAATAAGGAGACCTTCAGATTGTAATACGTGCTATTGGGTGAAATGAACCTGTATGCTGTTGGGAAGGGGATTACTGGAGGCGCGTACACGGGAAAATTATCTCACATAATGTGATCAGGAGAAGCTTCACTGATTGTTTTGTAGGCATAACTGAAGGGACTGAAGGAGCACATTATGTGGCCACCTGGGCAAGTACTGTTCCAGACCGAGGAACCAATAAATGCAAAAGCCCTACTGCTGGAGCCTACTTTCCTGAACAAGGCAGTAGGAACAGTGTAACTGAAGCTGATAAGGGAAGTGGAGACCTTGTTAAATGGCAAGTTTCCATTTGGAATTTATAAACATGGAATGCCCCTTATTCCCAGGAGACTTTAGAGCAGTGAAGTGCTAATTATTATATAGTAAACAGTTCCCTGGGAGGGGGAGAAGGGAAGGGGTTCTGATTGATACCATCTGCCAGTTCCTACATTGTAAATATGATTACTATGGTGATTTTAAGCTGTCAGTATGATGGCACTGACTGTCGAGTTGGGAAGAGACATACCTAGTCAGCTCTAAAAAGCCAGTATGAGCCAGCTCCAACACACCATTACTTTTATGTCCCTGTATCTGTAATAAATATCTATAAATGCAGAGGAATATATTGCCCAATTCTGTGTACAAAATTAAGTAATTATTGACATTTTAAATAAATGAACTGTTGGATAAATCATGTAATTTTTAGTGACAAATGGCTGAGATTGTAAATACTTATTAAGTGTAGGGCACTGAATCAGGAAGAAAGATGCGGTATTCATGATGCATCTTTAGTCTTGTCACTTTTGTGGGAACTGACAAGGAAAGATATTAGGACTCTAAAGTCATTATCTTCACTGAATGACATCAAGTATACTTCACTTTAATGGTCAGAATATGACATGGATCAACTTTAATGAGTAAATTTTATAGCAAAAACTGGCTGAAGACGTGAATAGTAATTCAGTTGATGAATAGATGTAAATGATTGTGACAGCAGTGGTGATTTTTCTAGCCTCAATCACTCATTTTGCTTGAACTCATCAAATGTGTCTAGTTGTAAGGAAAAGTAACAAAAATATGACAAAACATAAGAAATGCTTCATGGCCAAAAATACCTAAAGAGGCAAAATATTTTGAAGGAAGAAAAGGGACTTTATGTTTCCATTTAGCTTGAGAATCTGCTTCAGGAAGGGAATATTCTAAAATAATGTCAGTGGAATAGGGTATTTTAAAATATTTTCAGGTTTGGAAATTTTAAAACAGAATTGCCAGATGCTCTTTATCCTCATATTTACATATATATATATATATATATATATATATATATATATATATATATATATATATATATATATATATATATATATATATATATATATTCATGATCAAATATATATGTGTATTATATATGTATTATGTTATCTATAAATACACTGATACATACTTAGACATGGATATGTGATTTTATGTGTATACATAAACACATCTATATAAATTTCTGCCTATATATCTATTTATATTAAACAAGTAAGTTCACAATTATACTTCCAATTCCAATTGAACATGATAAGGCTTGTTCTAATCTTCTGCCTTTCCATGTGTATAATTCCCTTCTCCAATGGTGAGAATCCTTGCTCTCATTATCCAAAATATACTTAGTTCTGGAATACAGAGTATTTCTGAACTGTTCCATAGGACTGAATATATAGTTGAAACGATATGTTTAAAATTTACCTAGATAATTTCTCCCTTTCTACAGTTAGTTGCATTTGTTTTATTCATTTGTATTCAATTTTGTTGGATCCATACTGTCCTTATTAATTGTTCTTCTCTTTTGGTTAAATAGGAGATTACCATGATTCTAAAAGTCAGAAGTATACAAAAAGTTACATTCCAGGCATAATCCTTCCATCCCATTCCTCCCCCCAGCCCACCCATCCTTTCAATGCCATGTCTTTTCACTTCTTACATGTACCAACTTCATTATGTTTTTATTAACTGTTTCTGTGTTTCTGGCACAAATGAACAAATACTATTTATTTTTTTTAAATTTGCTTTTGTACTTTGGGAAAAATAGCAAATCATATATATACTTTAATTTTTATGTACTAAGACCACATAGTGACTATTGTCAGTATCCAAATATGAATTATATGTTAGCAACAGTATTGTTTCAGTGTTAATTGTTTCTTATGGAACTTTGTGGTTATATAAAAGAAAATACTCATTTTTAATTGGAAATATATACTCGATGGTCAGGTAGTAAATGGGCATATGCCTATAGTTTACTACATTCAGAAAATAACATATCGATATAATTTATACATTTGGACAAAAATAAAAAGAAACTACAAAAACAGTAATTGAGGGAGTTTGATATTTGCAGATACTAACTACTATATATACAATAGATAAACAACTAATTTACTCTATATAGCACAGGGAACTATATTCAATATTTTGTAGTAACCTATAATAAAAAATATGAAAATGGATATATGTTATTTCCTTCTCCATCTTAACAGTATGTGTGTTCAGGTATGACTGAAGCACTATGCTATAAACCAGAAATTGACTGAACATTGTCAACTGACTGTACTTCAAAAAAAAAAAAAAACTCAGCCACCATTCTCCCTCCTAAGAGGGATAATTTAGTGTACTCTTCTGTAGGCTGAATAATCTAGTTCTCATATGATATCATTTCCACATCTTTCACCACCTTGGTCACGCACCTGTAGATTTACTCACAGTTATTTAAAAAAAAAAAAAACTCTTAAAGCATGGTTCTTATACCCTGACCAAGTATAATATATCAGGAATATCAGTTCAGAGTATAAATCATTTTAGCTCAACATTAATAATACTATAACTATAATGTATAATATAAAAAAGCTAAATAAAATGGATCACATGATTATTTCAATAGATTCAATCATATGTTTGATAATTTTACCCTTTTAATAAATATATTAAAATAAATATTAAATAGCTCATGGTGAAAAAGAATATGAAAATGAATATATATATTCATGTATGAAACATTATGGTGTACACCAGAAATTGACACAACATTGTAAACTGATTATACTATAATAAAAAAAATTAAAGAAAATTTAAAAAATAATTATTGAAAATGACAAGGATGACTCACAAACAGAGGAATTTATAACAGAAGTTTACTCTGCACAATTCTAGCCAGAAAGCACATTTAAAAAAAAAAAAAAAAGATTAAACTCTCCAAGCTTTACCTCTGTAGAGACAGAGAAATCTAACATGGCCAAATCCCATGCTAAAAAGAGACACTACTAAGTAGATTTACAAAATCTAAATAAAAATAATACTGTTGTAGAAATCAGGGTTTTTTTTTTTAATTGTACTCAAGAGAAAGCACCATGCTCAGATAATTTTGCAGGAGAATTTTTAAAGATAAAATCATCATAAAGCTACTTAAACTATTTCAGAGCATAGAAATGGAATGAAAATTTTCACATTTGTTTTATGAAGTTAGTGCATATTGATCCTAAAATATGAAAAGATTATGCCATAAAAGGAAAATACAAGCCCAAACTCACATGAATATTGATGCAAAATCTCATGAAAATATTTAAAAACAGACCAAGAAGATACTAAAAAGTTTGCATACCATGACTAAGTGAGATTAATTCCAGGAAAGCAAGTGTGCCTCAATATAAGAAATTATTCTTATAATCCATCCCACTATTAAAGATAAGGAAAAATATCAAAAATATCTTCAGTTACCTTTCAGGTGTTTAACGTCCAATGTCCAGAAATGTTGGAAGAAACTTTGAAGAAATAAGAAATTGATAGAATTTCTTTAACATATGCATAATACTTACATGCAGGCATACACTCATAGCAGCTTATGGGCCAGCATGTTTCTTAACTAGGAGCCACTAGAGGTTTTCCACTCAAGTCAGACACAAACCAGGATTTCAACTGTCCCCAATTCTGCATAGCATTGTGTTGTGGAAATTGACCAGTATTATTAGATAACAGAACACATCCCATCCAGTATCTCCAAACCTTCACTATCTCCCTAATGCTTAAAAATGCATTGTCACTGTGCATCTGGCAATTTCCATGGTCTGCTTTTGATCTGCTTGGATTTCCAGCCAAATTTTAAATTACTTTCTTTCACCTTCCCCAAACAGTGAGTGATGTGTTAACATCTTGAACATTTTGACCATCTCTCTACATTGGTTCATACTGTTTTCTGTCTGAAAATACTTCTTCAGTTTTAGTCTTTATTTGATGAAACCCTTCCAGTATGGCAAGGTCCAATTTTCTACATCAGAGAGGAGGGACTTTTTTAAAATACCCTAGTTTCTGTCTTTATTCTTTATATGCTTGTTGCTTTCTGTAGTACTGTTCATTTCATGTTTCTGTTTTCTCTTACTCACTAGATTTAAAGTTCTTCTCTGGGAGAGTGACACCAATCGATTACTCTGACCAGACATCTTTGACTTTATATGTATAGTAATTGGGAGTTTCACAGTAGTAGGTAAACCTCACTAAATGTTGGGTAATTCCAAGTAACAGGTATTACTCTTGAGTGTTGAGACAACATCATTTTTCACTGGAACCACTGCCCACTGATTACATTATGTCTTCAGCAACAGTAGAGAGCACACTGAATCATTGCTTTCATTCTTGGGAAAACTGGTTTCTCAATAATCACCAGTCATATTTTGAGTATAGAAATATATTAATAACTATGGTATTTATTAAAATATTTTAGTATAGTATTAAACATATTTATTCATTTAAAACAGACTTTTAACCTCAGAAACATTAATCTGAGAAAAGAAGGCAGCCACAAAAGAGTGCATATTACATGATAAAATTTTTTTGAAATTCTAGAGGAGACAATAATTTATCATAGCATAAACCAGATCAGTGGTAGGCTAGAGTTGATTGATTACAAAGGGGCTAAGGAGATAGTCTAAAGAGAGTTTGGAGTTGTAGTAAACAGATGAATACATTTGTTATAACTTAGTGCCTTGAGTATGTAAAATGGGTACACTTTATTATATGTAAGTTATACTTGAAAAAAGTTTGTTTAAAAATATATCAAAGCAAATTGCCTTGTTTTCATTCTTGAAGACAAGGAGTTGCTATGATGAAATAATTAGTAAGTAATAGTTACCTTTAAAGTAGGTCTTTTAAAGGAAACATTCTATATCTAACCTCAAATTACATGAAAAATGTGTAAAATAGTTTGTCTTAATTCAGAAAGAGATAGATATTTAAATATAGTAAATTAACATGAGAAATGTATGAAATTGGTATAAAAATAAACTTTATTTCAAAAATATCTTAGAAATACAGTTATAAAATTAACATTGTTGTGTTATTCTTGGATATATTTAATTTAATACCATATCATCTGTGGGATATTTATAGCCTATGTTAATATTGCTTCAGTATGTCATCCTATACATTACTTTGTTGGCAGGCAACAGAAGCTGGGTGTCCTTAGAACAGTGCAATTATCAGTTCTAACTTCACAAATTTATAGTCTATAAAATATTTAAGAGATGCATCAAATTATTCAATAATAAAACCCAGTAGGTAGTAAATTTTTATGTGATTATATCAGATACTGGCTGGAATCTTAACGTGGGATAATCTTACCTATCTGGAAACATAAAAATAACCCTTCCATCGTACTTTCTAGAATGCATTAGATTTCTAAGAATGGGATATTTCACATAAGAAAAAAAATTTGCAAGTGAGTCAAGTGAGACTGATATTATATTTACTAGATATCAAGTTAAGGTGTTATTAGCAAATCTACAGCCATCTAAACTATTTTGTGATTTGGTAAAATAACTAACAGGTTGTTCTACTGCTGTGCAAATCAGGGATATGAAAAAAGATGAATAAACTGAACACAAATCCTTTTTATTATCACGAAAAACATTTAGCTAAATTGAGATAGATCCAATTTTAGCATTAGTTGAAGAGCATCAGAACCAAAACAAAACAACAGCAAAATTCATATTTTATCCAATATGGCAACTGGTATTAAGAGCCTAACTTAAAAGATAGTTTATGAAGATGAGAAAGAAGAACTACCAGTCTGTCATACCTGCAATAAAAGCAGGGGAAGTATTATTTATACATGAGTATGTTACATGTGAACATCTTTAATGTGAGATACATCTGAATAGAAGATCTGAAATATTAAAAAATGGGTATTTCAGATATATACAGAGAAAAAAAGATTGAGGACCTCTCTTCCTGGCCATGGTGAGCTAGGTTGTATCAAATTAATTCTTTTACAAGTATAAATAGAAAAGATGGACATATGGTTAAGAAAAAAAAGTTTCATGATAGTAGAAAGCTAACAGACCAAATTTTAAGGGATAGGGAGGTGCCTGAAGGTAACATAGGTGACTTTAGCATTTGACACCACATCTTCCCTATAAAACAATGTCCGCTTTAACAGTCCTGTTATGAGACCTTGAGCAAGTGATTCTGCACTTCCGTACAGGTGAGGAAACAAATGCTGAAGTACATAACCTGTCAAGTAGCTGGTAAATTATGCTACATTTTTAGCAAGGGCCTGGAAGAGGAATGTTGTAAAAGTAACTGTGAAATAGACCATTTCTCACAATAACTGAAAACCAGCTTAGAATCATTTCAATCCTTGATTGATTTAAGGTGATTTTCACCTAGTCTAATTTCATAACTATTTATCTTTTTCATAAACATAAAAGAATATCCTTCCATGAACTTAAATGATGTATAAAATTCTTCATATGCTATATTCAACAACCAGTGAAAGAATTTTGAGACCCGCAAGAGAACTTAAATAGAAATCAAGAAAATTGTAGTAATTAAAGTCTCAAAGGAAATAAAGCTAGTGGAGTTCAGGGATGCATGCTTTAAAATAATGTGATCAAGGAAATAAAATTGATGGAGGATTTCAGGAGTAAAATGGAAACTATAAAGATAAATCAAATGGAAACTTGAGACCTAAAAAGTAACTTTATGTAAAATGTGTTTAATAGCTTTTTTGGCATAGCTAAAGAGACAATTACCCTTCTGAAAAATATGTTGGAGGAAAATATTAATGTTCAAGCAAATAGAGAAAAAATATGGAAATACAGACAATAATGTAAGAGGAAAAAGTTAATGTGTTTCATTCTTTTCCTTCAAATCTTCTAGAGAAATTAAGAAACCCCAGCCAAATCCATAATCCTGAGAATTGCTTTTAGCCTTAAATCTGTAAATACCAGAACTTCTACATCACAAGTATTTGCTGTTCCACTTGGCATTCATCACTGCGCCCCAAGGTGAATGTCTTAATGATAGTCTTGTGACAGGATGCCAGGTGTTGTTGTCACCCTGACTTCAACCAGCAGGGTGGCTTTTGTTACCACTTAATGATCACAACTCCAGAATCAAATATCCAGGTCCTTTTTCAAAGCCAATTTCCAGAGCTGGCTGCTCCAGTCTTGATTCCTTCCAAACCAGACACACAGACAGGGACTTGCATGAGGTAGATTACTGATGACACACAAAGGTGAAAATGAGAGAAGGAAGAAAGCAAAATGAATAAAATTTACAACCTCTGAGTATATGTGTCACAGCTCAGAACTGTCCTTCAGGAAGACAAGAAAACTGGGGCATTTACCTGATAGCTTCTATTCCCCAGGGGCTGAAAGTTGCCCCAGCAGTGTAAATTGCCATCCTTCTGGGGTTGTGTCTGCACATAGCTGTGCAGGGCCCCTCAGTGGCACAGAAAGCCCTCTGGTAAAGAAGTAATACAGATTTTGGTGCTCAAGCTAAGGAGCCTTATGCAAACCAGAGACTCTTGACAGACACAGGCAAATTTAGGTGGCCTGAGGGGAAGTAGAGTAGGTATATACTGTTCAACAGCTTAAATGTCCATCAATAACAAACTGAGAAATAAATTATGAAACATTTGTATAGTGGAAAACTCTACAGAAGTGAAAATTATCTATGCTACCTGCAAAAAATATCGATGAATCTCACAAATGTAATATTGAGCAATAGAAGCTAAACGTCAAATAGTATACTTGCTTCTTTTTAATTTATATGAAGTTCAAAAATGGGCAAAACAAATCCTGGCAGTGAAGGTCCAGAGAGTGGTTAAAGCTTGAGGGAAAAAAAAAATGACTGGTAATGATAAGGAGTGGATACAAGAGGAGCTCTCTGTCTTTATTGGTGACATTATAATTCTTTAACTGGGTAATTGATTTATGTATGTGTTCACTTTCGGATAACTTACTAAGCTGCACGCTTATAACGTTTGTAGTGTTCTGTATGTAAGTTATGCTTCAACAAAAATTTTAATACATATATGTGTCCAGCTTTTAAATTTGTCCTTAATCTCTTTCAGTCTAATATCTAGCTTGTCAGAATAGAGATGTCACCCTTTTTGAAATTCATGAACAGCCTAAAAATTCCTAAATTCAGTACAGATTTCTCCATATCTCTCCCACTGAATTATCAAATACATTTTGTCGCTTATAATTTCTCCTCTCCTGATGTCTATCACGTTTTACTGATTTACTTCTGATCACATCTTTATTACTGATAAAATATCAATTTTTAAAACCTTCTACAAAAAAAGGAATATATGCAAGCTTTCCACAGAACCCTTCCTTCATTTCCCCATGGAGAGTATTCCTTATTCTCTCCTGTTATTGTAAGATTAGTTATTTGGATACATTCTGGGTAATGAAAAATAACAGGTTAATTCTTAATTGAGTGAAGCTGCATGTATCTAGTATATAAGCTGCATGCGTAATTACAGAAATACATAAGTATGTACTTAAACTCGACCCTTTAACAATATGGGTTTTAACTGCATGGTTCGACTTACACATGGTTGGTTTGTTTGTTTTTCAATAGTAAATAATATAGCACCACACAATCTGCAGTTGGTTGAATCCTTGGATGTATAACTGCATACAAAGTAACCTTGAATGTGGAGGGTCCAGTATAATTTATACACAGATTTTTCTGCTCTGCTTAGGGTTGGAGCATCTAACCCCTGCATTGTTGAAGGGTCAACTGTATGATGACTGTTCTATAAGGCGATACTGACTATTTCCCAATCTCTTATTATATATTGCCAAGAAGAGTTGTTCAAGTTCAAATACCTCCTTAGATATTAATGAAAGGCTTTATTTCATTAGGCAACCATATAAGGCAGTACTTGTGAAATTACTGAATTATCAAGTAAAACTTTCATTTTTTAACATATTTTTATTGAAGTATAGTCAATTTACAATGTTGTGTCAATTTCTGGTGTACAGTACTTTAGTCATATGGGAATATACATATATTTGTTTTCATATTCTTTTTCACCATTGGTTACTACTAGTTACTGAGTATAGTTCCCTGTGCTAGACAGTATAAACTTGTTTATCTATTTCATGTATATTAGTTTCTGCAAAACTTTCATTTTGAAATGAATGGTCTGTATATAGTCAATAATTCCTACACTGTTACATATTACTACTTTATTATGTTTCAATGAAAATTCTGCATTTTTTTATACTTCGAACTAGTTCCTTAGTTTAGATCTAGATAATTATATTTATGGAGACAAACTTTGTATAGCTTTAAGTGTTAAGTGAAATTTAACAGAAATATAAGAGAAATGGATGAAGGGAGTCAAAAGGTAAAGAGAAAAATGTGTTGATATATTTTACACATTTACATAGTCATCAGCTTTAATAATAACTTTTATAATATATAATTACATTTGCAACATATATAAATCTTATTAAATTACTCAATGCAATATAAATTTAAAAACAGAAAATTGATATAAATTTAACATAACAAAACAGTTATATATAAAGATATCAGTAGGTACATATAGAAAAACTAATGAGAGTGTTCCACACCTGCTAGTCAGCTAAAAAGCAGAGCAAAACTATTACAATGAATTATTAATTTTCACCTTTCTCTGTGAAAATATTGATAATATCTGAAGTTGTCATCAGTGTGGAAGTGGTGCCCTTTCTTGTGCTATTAGTAGGAGTATAGGAGGTTTAAGCTGTTCTATGGATATTTTTTCAGTCTATCTGATTGTAAGTGCATTTTCTTTTCTTACTAAGCTGCATGTCTTCTAGGTGTCCATTACTAGTTTCCAGAGCTCATTCTTAGCAGATGTCATGCATGTGAAAAAGAGAGAAATATCCATAATCTTCTTCTGGCTTAACAAAGAAAATTTGCAACTAAGGATAAGTTCAGTAAACAGAGATGCCAATTTAAATATTATTACCATGGCAACACATTAGTGGGAATTACAGACTTTTGGAGATTAAAGGTTATTTTGATAGAACATAATCATTTCTTCAGGCTAATGTCTTATAATACTTCCTGTTCATCAGTTTTTTTTTTCTAAGAACAATTTTATTCTGAAGAACAGTACCTACTTTTCAGCACTATCATGAAATAGAGAATTTTTTCAACTTCTTCTCTTGCTAATACTTCTCAACCATATAGTAGAAGGCCTTGCAATTTTAAGACTAAGTATTGAAAAAGGATAACTTAGAGAAAGAACTAGACTTACGAAGCCCTGAATTTCAATACGGAAAGTAAAGTGCAAAAAGAACATTTGAACAGATAGAATGTGGATCATGTACACTGTCCTGCTGTGATGTGCACGTAAGTACAGACATTGATAGAGATTCAGGCTTAGGCATAGATGCTGACATAGACACATGTCTATCTCACACACACACACACACACACACACAGTAGTTCATTGTAATATGTGAATTTAGATGAGCCACATCTAAATGTCCATCAGTAGAGGGTTGCTTACATAAATTATGGTTTGTCACTGTGCAGTCAAAACAACAAAGCCTTTTTCATATGCATGATGCATTTTGGAAAAAATGAAAATACAATGCAGAACACCAAGAACATTTTGTTTCATTCAACCTATTACACCTCTAACAATACCGATCATCTTATCTCTGTATTGTCAACCTGATATTTCAGTCATATCTCAACACACTTGTTTCCTCCAGTACAAAAATTCTCACATCTGCTAGAATTCTGGCTTACAGACATACTTCAACAATTCTCAACTGTTTGGTCTTCTTGCTTTCAAATTTTCCAGCTAACTATCAGCATCATGACATAGTATATATGATTTAGGACATGAGAAGAGAAAGACTGTAAGACTGTATGCTATATATTTATCTCATAATCTTCTTGCTTTGACTAAGGAAAAGATTGTTATACTACATACACTATCTATCTATCAAAAATGAAACCTGAAAGAAAAGAAAAAAATGGGGAACTGGATCCCTTAAATAAAATAAGAAGCACTATTGTAGATGGAAAGACAATTATCTTTCCAGAACAGGCAAAACTGGTGTGCTAGTTAGAAGCCATTGGTTGAAAAGACTTTAAAGTGTAGGTCTATAGTGTTATATGTCTGTTCATGTATAACTGAAAAATTTCAGTTTACACTGGAATTTGACACAACATTGTAAAATGACTATAACTCAATAAAAATGTTTAAAAAATATAGTGTTATAATAGATACATTTCATACACAGCTTTTCTTTTCAAACTACTCATGATACATATATATATACACACACAGTACCAACTTATATGTGATAGTTTATGTCTCTGTTACTACACAGGTATTTTATAAGTGTGTAGTATAAATATTTAGTATCAAATTTAAAAGAATCCAAAAGTATTTGAACTCTACTTAGTGAATTAAACATTCCAACATTTTCTAAAGTTTTAATTTTCTTCATGAGGCAAATAGTTTTAAATTATGCGTTATTTTGAATAAGTGATAATGGCATTATTCAATGCTCTGCTTAGGCATTTTAATTAAAAAAAAACTGCAAACACTCCTGCCTGGCTCATTAAGGATCCTGGCTCTTCCACTTCAGCTATTTACTCACCAGCCCAAATTGATTCCCATGAGATTTGGTTGAGCTGCCCTTGGGAAATATGCACATTCCTAGTTGACTTAGCTGTCATGGCAGATTCATATCAAACAAAAAAATGACCATTAGCTATAAATATTGGAGGCTGGGCAGGTTGAAGTTGAGCTTAGCAATGATAAACCACTTACAAAGTTCTACTGCCTTAGATTTATCTATATTCTTAATAGTCATATTGTCAACTGGATTTTAAAGAGAAGAATGAATGAAATATTCTTTTGACTATGTTTTCCATTATTATTCATGAAACAGAAGATGTAATGAAAGGTGAAGAGAAATGCTTTACGTCTCAAGTGTTAAATCTTACTGGAGTTTATAAAACAGTGTAGTATATCCAATTGAGATTTCATGTTTGCATCTGTAAGGACACAGTTTTTACGACATTTTCCAAAGACATGTTGTAGGAATTAAGGGAACAAAGCAAGCCAACATTGTCTTTTTAAATGAGGAACATATACAAGTAGATTAACATTAAGTATTGTTAACTTCAGAATGGACCAGAAGAGGTATTCAGTTAATGTCAGTTGATTGATTAAAAGGTTATAGTCTACTGTTGTAATTCTAAACTGGTACAGTATAAAATATGTTACCAGGAAAACTGTTAAAGTAGAAAACAGCTGGAAATTTTTTGAACAGCTGATAGCTTTAGTCATTTTGAAAGCCAATGGTTAAAAAAGTATGCACTAGTTACTATGTGAATTTTTTAAAAGCGATGTTGTTGTTAATCAGATGGTTTCTGTTTCTAATAAAGTGAGTGAAATGTAAACTAGATTGAAATTTTGTGGAAAACTAGTGTATAATCTTAACCAGAATACCTTGAATCCAGTATGTACACATGATAAGGAAAGTAAGAGGCTACAGCAGAATTGTTTTCTAAAACCAGAAGGTCAAAAATGTGACTGCATGTGGTGTGGGTTGGCAAAAGGTAGTGTGAATTTTAAAGAATCAGTATTTGAAAAAGTTGAAAACAAGGGTTTTGGCTGAGAAAAAATACTGAAAGGTAGAATTTATTCTGTTTCATTGGGTCTTAATTTTATCCCACTTCCAAGCATTCACAATGACTTCGAAGTCTTCTAAATCTCTTCACACAGGACTGGGTCCTGTCCTCTGCATTTAGCTTTTGCTGGAAGAAGGGCATGGTGTGTGGCTTAAGTTGGGGAGGAAGACATCAAGCTAAGATATACATGATGACTTGGTTCAAATTTGGAACAAAGAGGAGTGTAAGAGTGCACAATATTGGTGTTGGTGAAGCATGGGGTGAAATGAAAAACTAGCAACCAATATGATAGCTGTTGCCAGAAGATCAGCCCCCATCCCTGATAAGCCAAATAACCCAGAGACAAGGTCTTGGAGCTTAGAAGAAAAGAGGTGGCTTTATTGCTTTGCCGGGCAAAGGGGTCTCGCAGAAGGCTAGTGCCTTCAAAACTTTGGACTCATCTTGGGGATGGGGTGGGGTGGTTATATAGCCAGAGCTCAAACAATAAAGCATGGATAACAATCAATAGAAGTATTTTCTCATCAGAAGACTCAGCATGGCGTCATGGTGTCTCCAGGTGACGAAGTCTATAGAGGCTAGTGGATGTCCCTCTTTCGATCTCTTTATCTTTTAAGTGGTCATCTTGGTAATTTAGGCTATTTTGTAAGGTTACAGTCCCGTGACCTTCTCCACAGAGAACGACTCAGAGACCGAGCATGATTGTTGCTTTTGACTACTGGAATAAAGCAGAAACAGTAAAATCAATAGCTTTAGTTTTAACGATGGGCCGGTAGCTGTGAGTGGTAACCAGTTGGTCAGGTTTGTTGGCCGTTCTAAGGGCAAGCATAAGAATAAGCAATCTGTAAGCCTAAGTGTGGCCATTTTATTAATTCTCCTTAATAGCCATGCTGAAAAAGATTAAAAGGGAGAAAACTAACAAATGTTTATTTGGGGAGTAAAGAAATTTTCATCTTCAAATTTCAATTTATATAAGCAAGGCTTATAGAAATACTAACTTTATAGTTTGAGAATTGAATGACTTTCATTAAATTAAAAGCATAAATCTAAAATAACATGACATATCCAAATGTGGTATTCAGAGATTGAAAAGTTAAATCAAATGCCAATCAGAATTGTTTAAACTTACTTTTTTATTGAAGTATAGTCAGTTTACAATGTTGTGTTAATTTCTGGTGCACAGCATGTTTCAGTCATACATATACATACATATGTTCCTTTTCATATTTTTCTTCATTATAGGTTACTACAAGGTATTGAATACAGTTCCCTGTGCTATACAGAAGAAACTTGTTGTTTATCTATTTCATATATAGTAGTATCTGCAAATCTTAACTCCCAATTTACTCCTTCCCTCTTCTTTCCCATCCTCCATAATCATGTTTGTTTTCTGTGTCTTTGAGTCTGTTTCTGTTTTGTAAATAAGTTCATCTGTGCTGTTTTGTTTTGTTTTGTTTTTTGTTTTCTTTTTTTTAGATTCCACATGTGAGTTGATACCATATGGTATTTTTTTCTTCTCTTTCTGACTTACTTCACTTAGAATGGTGAACCCAGGTCCTTGCATGTTGCTGCAAATGGCATTATTTTATTCTTTCTTATGGCAGAGTAGTATTCCATTGTATCTTTATCCAATCAACTGCCAGTGGATATTAGGCTGTTTCCATGTCTTGACTACTATAAATAGTACTGCTGTGAACATTGGGGTACATGTGTCTTTTCGAATTAGAGTTCCCTCCGGATATATGCCCAGAAGTGGGATTGCTGGATCATATGGTAGGTTTATTTTTAGTTTTCTGAGAAATCTCCATACTGTTTTCCATGGTGGCTGCATTAAATTGCATTCCCACCAACAGTGTAGGAGAGTTCCCTTTTGTCCACACCCTCTCAAGCATTTATCATTTCCAGTCAGAATTTGAACCAGGCCTTTCATACTCCTTGGAATACTATATATTTCACTAATTTGTCAATAAAAATGAATTCCATATCACCCAATGACTAGAAGCCATCACTATAAACTCAAATTTCCTCTTAATGATACTGTATGGATTTTGTTAACATTATAGTTTGCTTTCCTTTGATGAGAAAAATGAAAAATGAAAAAAAAAAGCATTAACATGTCCAAAATTGATGCCCTGAACACTAGCCTCCAAATGGGAAGGAGAGTATTTGAAGAACAAGATCATTTGAGAACTAAACCTTGGCTTCATGGAAATGGGCTAGAGATGAGTGCTTGAAAGAATAATCTTTGGTGAATGCTGAACTGGCGAATCAGAGATGATCATCACTAGTTTGACAAGTCATAGGGCTAGTATTGGAAAGCTTTGACCCCAGCCCAAGCTAGGAGAGAGACTGATGTTCCACTAAACATTAATGCTAAAGAGGAGATGCAAGGGTGTAGGACAAGACTGGGACCACCTTACCGCAGAACCATAGAAGTAGTCTTGGAAGCCAGCTTGCAATCACACTGGGGAAAGGAATGATGTTTCCCAAATCATTTATCTTGTTGACCCCACAGCCCAGGGTTAAGGGCTCAACTCACAGCATCTGACATTTAGTTCTGCTCAGTATTAAAATCATGATACCCCTTCCACAAAGTGTAATGGCAATAATTCACCACCTCCTGTTCCCACCTCTGCAAATTTCTCTTAATAAACAATGTTTTCAATCTTTTACTTCTTACTTTTCAGGGTTTTCTAACCCTTAAGTCTTCAAATTCCTAGACTCTATGAATGTATTTTCATAGTGGCTTTGAAACTAGTCATTCTTCTCCTGAGCTCATCTGTTTATTTTACAACCCTGTCAAAAGGCTAAAAATCGCCCATGCACATTAAAACTTCATCCTCACTACTTTGCCAGAAGATGCCAAATCTACAGTCTTGAGGCTTACTTCCTAATTTGTCACAGGCAATGATTTTTCCAAATATTTGCAACTCAAAGACATGTATCATCAACATTATAGCCTCTAAACTCAAGTTTCTTGCTGCCCAATAGTCCCAAATCCCTACACTTGATTTTTTGTTACACCAGAATTCCAATTACTTTACCAATTTCTATATTACTTAAGGTATACAATGTTAGCTGCTGCAACAAACACTCAAATTGCAGTGGCAAAACCCAACAAAGCATCATTCTTTAGTCCTTTTACTGACCATCCAAAATGGGACAGCATATATGTTGTAGGTGTTAAGGGCATCTCCTGCAAACATTAATTCAGGGCCCCATGTTCTCTCAAACTTCGACCTGCAATTTCAAGGTTAACCTAGAATTATACAGTCAGTAAATAAGCCATGAGACAATGGAAAAGATGTCTGTCTTTGATCATTTTACCCTGGAAATGATACTTCATTTCTATTCTTACTGCATGGCAACATTTTGTCACATAGATCAATACAGAAGCAAAGAAGCTGGGAGAAACGGTCTAGCTGGTGACCAAGATGAAAAGGAAGCAGGGTTGAAAATATCTTTCCTTCCTGAGTTTACTAAAGTAGTTGGGTTGCTAGCAATTAGATGTCATAAAGCATTGCAAACTAGACTTTAGAGAGTTGTCAGTTTCTGCTTACTGGCAATCTCTCTTTGGAGATACCTGATTGGCCATGTATGGAGTCTTACTGTGTGATGGGGATGATCATAGGCAGACACCACGTATAACATCATTCAGAGATAGAGGCCCTTCACCTACTTGGAGGGAGACCAAGAGAGACTGAGGCATGGACACTGAAGCTTCCTTTACCAGCTTCCAGGTGACTCGAGCCCCAGAAGCCATCTGACTACAACCAGTTAAGAGACCTCAAACAAAATAGCCAACTTAGCTAAGTCCAGTCGATATATAAAACCATAAGGATAATAAAAGATTTGTTGTTTCAATACACAGCTTTGGTGGTGGTTTGCAGCAGTAAATAACCAAAACAGTAAGATGTAAAATTAAAATGTTACTATATAAAATAAGAAGTCTTACTATTTTGAGGCTATTGGAATCACCAAGCTTACTCTAGCTGCAAAACTAGCTGGCCAGAAATTCAGGAATCTGGATACCAATCACAAATAGAATTGTACATGAATATTCACTGTCACAAAATCTTACTCTTCTTAATATTGAAACAAATGAAAGCAGTAGGGAATATTGAAATAGGTGATGTGCAGTCTCTCAAAGCAGCATGGAAGCTATTTTGCTATAGTCACACATCCCAAGACTAGGACATTATCTTCCAACTCAGAGTCCAGTCATTGTCTATTGTATCTTACTAATGTTTGAACTCCCAACATTTCTTAGAACATTGCTTTATTTACTTCAAAAGAAGAGTGATAAATTTTGATCCTTAAGGAATAATAACTTAATTAAAGTCACCCACATTGATTAATGTTGTTTGAATATATATTTCCAATGGGATCAGATTTGGGAATGAAGATTAATTTCACTTGGACTGAGCAAGAACCTTCTCAGTGTAGTTTCTCATTACTGTTTTCTGATACATATTTATTTAAATTGCTGGTAACTAATGGATCTGTGACAAAAGCAAAATTAAGCCACATCCTATATCCTTATTAAAAAACATAAAGAACATAAAAAACAACCAGCTTAGTCTTGATTACTGCATGCTCTCTACCCATCCCATAATTCTTTGATTCTGTGATTTATAGCATAGTTGTTAATCTTTGGAGTTCATCCAGCTAAGTGTGAGGCATTTGTTTTGAACTGAAGAACCCCTGGTTCTTCAAAATCTGATCTTTCCTTTTCATACCTATTAGTGCAGAAAGCTAGTCTCTAACAATTATTAGATGCAATTATCACCTTCCCCAGCATAAAAGGGTACTGTTCTGAGACAAACATCAAAAGGATAAGGACAAGGTGTCCATCTATTCAACTTCATGCTTTATTATTGACATAATTTGCTTTACACTGCTGACCTCTAAGGTCCTCCACTTTGTTTAAAGATCAGATTAAATTAATTTGCACTTGATTTCTTGTTTTCTCTTTGTTAGTAGGCATTCTTCTGACATTAAACCGGGGAACTAACACAACTGATGCTTCACCAACATCTATGAAGGATTTTACCCACTCAGAACATACCAACCCCTGTACTACTGTCACTTAACCATTCCTATGAAAGTTGTATCAATGGCTTATTGTGTGGTAGACATCAGAAAGATAGACTTTTCCTTTAGTGCCCACATCTAACACATCGACACAAAAGCAAGATGTAGTTCCAAATTTTGAAACTTTCTGACTTCCTTCCTAAAAGAACATAGAATTAATCAATTTTAATTTGTTAGTATCTTTTAAGTTAATGCACACCATCTATTTGAGAACTGTTTAATAGCTGGATTTAAATTGATATTTACTCCTGATCAATTTTTCCAGGGTATATATGTGGAAATTGTCTAAAAAGATAAATCTGTAAATATTATTCAATATTTAAATACTAATCTTATATAACAGAAATTTTGTGAAATGACAGAACAGATGGTTTTTAAAATTATATTTTATGTTCTTGTGTGTTGAAATGAACCCCTCTCCTGTTCAACAGCTCTAGATTAATCACTTTTATTTTATCTTTAAGAACAAATATATTTCCAAATAATGGAATATGATATTCTTTCATATATTGCCAGTATCATGTGTACTTTATCAATTCTCCTGCTAAATTATTATTTCTTGTGTTTTTCTTTAAGATATATGGGAGAATTTACCAGATATTTTAGTCAGTTGTAATGATCACTTTTTTAATTTTCCAGTAATATTTTTTATAATTTACCATTTTTAAGTTTTTATCTTTTATTTTTATATACCTTTAGATGTACTTTTTGTACAAAAGTATCTCTTCCTTTCTTATTAAGAGAACATAGATGTCAATACATTTTCCTTTCAATGACGCTTTTGGTCATTTGGATTTAAGGATTTGGATTGTACTGTATTCTCTGATTACTGAGGAGCTGGCTCTTACGTAGTAGACCATTTTCAAATTCCTTTGTGCACTAATTGGTATGTTACTGTGTTTAATTCAGAAATAAAACCTTCTGATGCTACGGAACAAGAGAGTGATGATGAGTAGTTTGGGATATGGAGTTGGTTACACCAGGTTCTCTGTTTCTGCCTCTAGCTAGCTTGGAGGCTTACTGAAGTTACTATAAAAAATGGAAAAATGATATGTATTTTGTCACTTGCTGTAACAATTTAAGGACATATGTAAAATATACCTGTGTGCATGGCAAAGAATTAATATCAAATAATGGGAGTTCTCATTCTTTTTGAAATCACTGGTAAGGCTACAAAGATGATATACATGGAGAGCAATGTTATTAAGAAGAGTATTCTCCATTACCTTAATTTATCCAACTTCACAAACTGTTAAGTTTCTCATAAATGGCATAATTTAAGTAAATATTATATTTTTTACTTTCTGTGATTGATACAAACTGATAATAGGACTAATTACCTTTGTATCTAATAACGTGTGTATCTAATTTGGGTTTTGTGGGGGATTTTGTTGACTTGATTTTTTTAAAGCAGTTTTAGATTCACAGCAAAATAGAGGTGAAGGTCCTGGGATTTCCCCTTCCGTTCTTCCACTGTCTTCCCCACTGTTAACATCCCCCACCAGAGTGGTACATTTGCTACAGTCGATGAACCAACATTGTCAAATCCTAGTCACCCAAAGCATACAGCTTACATTAGCATTCATTATTGACGTTGTACATTGTCTAAGTTTGGGAAAATGTATAGTGACATGTATCCATCATTCTGATATCTTACAGGGACTATTTGCACTCTGTGACTACTTCTAGTAGTCTCACTGCTCTAGAAAGCTTGTGTGCTCTGCCTGTTCACCCTCCTCTTGTCCCTCTAGCCACTGATGACCACTGATCTTTTCACTGTCACCATAGTGACATGACCTTTCCCAGAATGCATACCTCTCCTACCTGGAATCACACGGTGGCAGCCTTTTCAGATTGGCTTCTTCACTTGGTATTATTCATTGAAGATGTCCCTGTTCTTTTCATGGGTTGATGGTTCTTTGTATTTTTAGAGATGAATAATTTTTCATTCTCTGGATGTACCAGTTTATTTATTCATTGATCTACTGAAGGACGTCTTGGTTGCTTTCATGTTTTGACAGTTATAAATAAAGTAACTGTAAAGACCCATGTGTAGGCTTTTTGTGTGTAAGTTTTTGATTCCTTTGGATAAATAGGTGTACAATTGCTGGATTGTTAAGAGTATGTTCAGGGTTTTTTTTTTTTTTGAGTTTTCTTTTTTTAACTTTTAATTTTTTATTGAAGTACAGTCAGTTATCATGTGTCAATTTCTAGCACAATGTCCCAGTCATGCATATGCATACATATATTCATTTTTATATTCTTTTTCATTAAAGGTTATAACAAGATATTGAACATAGTTCCCTGTGTTATACAGAAGAAACTTTTTAAAAATCTATTTTTATATATAGTGGCTAATATTTGCAAATCTCAAACTCCCAAATTTATCCCTTCCCACCCCATTTCCACGTTAACCATAAGATTATTTACTATGGCTGTGAGTCTCTTTCTGTTTTTCTGTTTTGTAGATGAGTTCATTAGTGTCTTTTTTTTTTTTTTTTTTAGATTCAACATATGAGTGATATCATATGGTATTTTTCTTTCTTTCCGGCTTATTTCACTTAGAATGATGATCTCTGGGTCCATCCATGTTGCTGCAAATGGCTTTATTTTATTCTTTTTATGGCAGAGTATTATTCCATTTGTGTGTGTGTGTGTGCATGTGCATGTGTGTGTATACCACAATTTCTTTATCCGTCATCAGCTGATGGATATTTAGTTTGCTTCCATGTCTTGGCTATTGTTATATAGTGTTTCTATGAACATTGGGGTGCATGTATCTTTTTGAATTAGAGTTCCCTCTGAATATATGCACAGGAGTGGGATTGCTGGATCAAATTGTAACTCTATTTTTAGATTTTTGAGGAATCTCCATACTGTTTTCCATAGTGGCTGCACCAAACTATATTCCTACCAGCAGTGTAGGAGGATTCCCTTTTGTCCACATCCTCTCCAGCAATTATTATTTGTGGATTTTTGAATGATTGGCATTCTGCATGGTGTGAGGTGATACCTCATTGCAGTTTTGATTTGCATTTCTCTGATAATTAGCGATATTTTGCTTTTTTTCATGTGCCTATTGGCCATTTGTATGTCTTCATTAGAGAATTGCTTGTTTAGATCTTTTGCCCATTTTTTGATTGGGTTATTTGTTTTTTGTTATTACGTTATATGAGCTGTTTATATATTCTAGAAATTAAGCCCTTGTCAGTCATGTCAGTTGCAAATATATTCTCCCACTCCGTAGGTTGTCATTTTCTTTTCCTTACGGTTTCTTTTGCTGTGCAAAAGCTTATAAGTTTAATTAGGTCCCATTTGTTTATTTTTGCTTTTATTTCTATTGCCTGAGTAGATTGCCCTAGGAGAACATTGTTAAGATTTTTGTCAGAAAATGTTTTGCCTATGTTTTCTTCTAGGAGGTTTATTATATTTTCTCTTATATTTAAGTCATTAAGCCATTTTGAGTTTATTTTTGTTTATGGTGTAAGGGAGTGTTCTAACTTCAGAGATTTACATGGTGCTAACCAGTTTTCCCAGCACCATTTGCTGAAGAGACAGACTTAAGAGTATGTTCAGTTTTTAAGAACCTGTCAGACTCTTTCAGAGAGGCTGTACCATTTTGAATTCCCATCGGCAACTTATAAGAATTCATGTTGCTCCAAATCCTCCCCAGAATTTGGTATGTCGGTGTTCCAGATTTTTGCTGTTTTAATAGATATGTGTCATATTTCATTGATTTAATTTGCATTTCCTGATAATATATGCTTAGGCATATTCTTTAATATACATATTTGCCAACTTGCATTTATCTTCTTAGTAAGGTGTCTGGTAAGGTATTTGGCATATTTTTATTCAAGTTGTTTGTTTTCTTATTTAGTTGAGAGATATAGAGTGATGATTTGATATGCATATATATTGTGAAACAATTATAACAGTAATGTAAAGGTTAGTTAATCCATTCATCACCTCACATAACTACATTTTTTTGGTATGATGAGAACGTTTTAATCCATTCTCTTAGTTACTTTACAGGTGATAATACTGATTACTATAGTTTACCATGCTGAGTACCTCCAGAACTTATCTTAAAACTGGATGTTCATACCTGAATGAAATCATTTCCTTAATTTTTGAGGGCATTTTGTCTTTTATACCTTATTATATGTTTCCTAAATTAGTATTTTTGTGAATTAAATAAAAAAAAAAGAAATGAGGGAAAATGGCTGCTTTAATTCCGTGAGAAATTCCCTTGTAAGCATGATCTCTTTTTTCTCTTAGGCATTTCCAAAAAAAAAAAAAAAGAGAGAGAGAGAAAATATATTCTAGTCTCCT
The DNA here is from genome assembly GCF_048773025.1 of Camelus bactrianus. NCBI lineage: Eukaryota > Metazoa > Chordata > Mammalia > Artiodactyla > Camelidae > Camelus > Camelus bactrianus. The sequence continues at coordinate 95,020,597 of NC_133542.1, forward strand.
AGTGTGATAAATTACATATTATTTCTAGTATATTTAAATCTTGAGCATATTTAGTTTTTTATTTTGACATCTACATTTTATTCTTATGCATAAAAGGAGTTTTCTATTTAGTATCCACTCTTAATTTCTTGATTGATCGTCTGTTAATTAAATCTTTCTATTATCTATAGATTAATTTTCCTAAGTCATAATCTTTTGTATTATTGCAGTTTTTCCCTTTCTTCTAATTTTTACCTTTGATAAAACTGTAAGCCAGATATTTACATATCAGTGATATCTATATTTTGTGCATTATTAATAATTCATTATTGCCTTATGGTTAGTTGTGCTAAACTTTTTATACTGATACTCATCTAATTTCATTGAATTTTTTTCCCCATAGTTTCATCTGAGATCGTTCTGGGTGTTCTATTAATTGTACATAAAATCTCCTGTCCTCTTACTCTGCTCCCAGGCAGAAGTGGTTGAATATTTGTTTCTGATGCTGCTGGGAGAATGTAGTTGAGGTTAGATGTTTCACAAATATGTTTTCTGAATACTTTAAGCACTTTTTAAATATGCAAAGCCTACATATTTATTCTTGTTTCTCCCCTTTTAGATGAATTCATTTTAGAATTTAGTTTATTATTTTACATTTTTCTGAATATTTCATAGGTTTTCAGTGTTTAACTTAAGGGGTTTAGGCATATTTTCAGAAACCTTCACAACTGTCTGATTCATTGAGAGTCCCCAGTGTCATTGTGACAGTGCTCTTACTGCTTTTAGCAAAAGCAATGGAAAAGAGCTGAAATGCCTCCTGACCATTCTCTAAACTGATTTATCTAAAAGCCACACCAATGAACACCTTTCCTAGAGAAATCAAGTTTCTGATAAGAGACATCTGGCACTGATGTATTATTCAATAAAACTTAAGTACTTCCCGAGGCAACCTGTCCAGAGCATTCCTCAAAAGGAGTATGTTACAACTGCTGAGAGAGCCCTTCTGAAAGTGAGCAAATCCACAAAACTGAGAATAGCAGTGGGATCGTGTCTCTTGGCAACTTGTTTTCATGTTAAGATTAAATGTAAAACATTATTTTCAAAAATTACAAGTATATATTTATGTGTTTGAGTGCATATGGTATTATAAATTAGTTCCAGTTTCCTGTGACTAATTTAGGAATGTAAACATCGTCCTTGTATTTATTTTTTTTTAACATTTTTCCCTAATAGAATATATTTGTTTCATATGCTCATCCATTTTTCTGTCAAAAATTAAGAATGTAATTTACAGTAAGTAAATAGCTTTCTAGTAAATGTTTAAAATTATTATCTTTTGGAAGAATGAAAGCTGGTTTTCAACTTACCATGTTTTAAAAATAATACAGTGTCCAGTATTTGTAGTCCGCTTTACAAATTAAGAAGAAAATGCCACCCTAAATACAAAAGAGTGTTTTGAATTTAGTTAAGGATATGAATATGCACATATATAATATAGACAGAGAATGGAGACAGAAAGGAAGAAAAAATTGCTTAACCAAAACCTGGTGCATGTTATTTGATTGCTAATTTTTTTTTGTAATTGAGTTGCAAGTGTACTAAACTATGAAATGATTTCTCAATACTATGATTGATAAAGTGAAATATTTCCTAGAATATTAATGACAAACTGTTTTCTCCCAAGAATCTATAATTACATACTACAGGAATTTGAATGTTTAATAGGAATTAAAGTGCTTCTCATCTTTAACATGAAATTAGTAGCATTTGATTTCTGTGAATGCCTGCTTCTTATATAAAATATAATATATTGAGAACTCAAGAACCCATACAGTTCTTTCTTTCTCTTCCTTTTTCTTTTTCTTCCTTCCTTCCTTCCTTCCTTCCTTCCTTCCTTCCTTCCTTCCTTCTTCCTTTCTTTTCTTTCTTTTGTTTTCTTTCTTTTCTTTCTTTTCCTACCTGGTTACATGGAGATTCCTCTTGTAGCTTCACTTGTATAAGATCTTCTGCCAGAGTTCAGTAGGTGTTCTGTGACAATTGTTCTACATGTAGATGCATTTTTGATATATTTGTGGAAGAGGTTGAGCTCTGAGTCCTTCTGTGTAGATTAAAGAACTGAGGTGAGAGAAAGCTGTAAAGAATCAGCTTTTGGGGGATTGCTGAGGAAGCATTTCGAATGGCTGTGTAACACAAGCCATTGCTCCAACAGTGTCCTCTGTCTCCCAGCCCAACAAGACCCTTGTCTGTACAACCAGAGGAAGGAGAAGGAACCTTTAGTATCATAAGTTATCAATATAATGGAAAGACAAAGAACTGAATTTCTCTTGTCTATCCATTTGCTGTAAGTTAGGAGAATGTCTTTCTTTCTCTCCAAACCATCTGAAATGGAACTATTCCAAGGAAAATTTTGGAGCAGCTGGGGGAGGGGTAACCTCAGGATGGGAGAGGCTGACCTCTGCTCAGGCAGTGGGGGTGAGCAGACTTGAGCCGGGACAGGCATATAAAGGTCTTGATATTTCTTCCCTATTGTCTTTCAAGTTAACCTGTTCTTTCTTCCTAACTCCATCCACATTGGCATTTACATTGGGATCGTCACTTCTGACTTAACTGAAACCATGTGTATAGGACCCGGATTAAAGCACTGGAGGAAACGTACTTGTGTATTACAGCTGAAGTGCACCAGACCATCTCATTGTGTAAAACAGATACAAATTAACAGCACTGCTGAAGTTGAGACTTCTTCTCTCTGCTCATCTACTTGTTTCATTTTCTGTCTTCAGAAACATATTGTCTGGAACACATACATCTAGAGTCAATGCTCAGTATTATTTGAACAGAAATATCAAGTGAGAATTTCACTACCGAGAGGATTTGTCACCCAGCCGATATGGGATTCTCACTAATCTAGGACTTTAACTGTGACCAACTATGATATTTCCTAGTAAAACACTGCTAAGAAGCATATTTTGAAACAATAATGTCCTAGCTTTCAGACCCTTTGACATTAAAGGGAAAAAAGGGTATCTTTTTTATCCTATTTTTCTATTCCATTTTTTTTTCCTGAGTGCACACTGTATAGTCTTTCTCACTTCAAAGGTATTGAATGAATGGAAAAAATTTTTTCCTCTAATGATGAGTTGAAATAAATTAATTTTGCACTTTTCATATGTCAATCTTGATCTTTTACTTTTGAGAGTCCTTTTCTTTCCCTCTCAATTTCAGGAACATATATCTTGATATCCGTAGTCATTGGTAAATATGCACAACAGAAGAAATAGTTTTCTTTGAATTCTGTCTCACACATCTTGGCTACAGTGAGAGAGCTTAGCTCTTCCCAGCAGTTTGACTTTTCCATTGTCCCTATTGCAATCAATATGAGAAATGACATGATTCTTGCAGTGTTTGCCCCTATTTTTCTGGTGTTTTTCAATAATATTTTATGTAATGAAACCTGAGGGAAAACTCTGCCTTTTTTCTGTTTTATTTAACATTGAGTGTGCTTTAAAACCTCAGTAGATAATTGGTATTAACTCCTGTAAGATGGAGTCCCTCACATGGACATAAGCAGCTAATCAGGGTTGTACACGGTGTATGTTACCACCATAGTTGTGAAGTTGCATCTGTTTTAAATTAACGATTATGATGCATTAGACTTCTAAGTTTAAAAATGGACTTAAACCAAAAAGTAGATTGAGAGATAGAAAGTAATGGAGAAACAGAAAGAGCTGTAACCTAGAGTGTCTAATAAGTTGTGTTTATATTTCAGAAGGAACATTCAGGTTAAGACCTAGATACAAACACACCTTTCATGAGACTATCTTTCCTCCAACTTTACACAATAACAAGATCGCTGGACGGGAACCTCCTCAGCTCTGTCCTCCGTCTGTAACCGTGTCTGCACTTCTACTTACTATTTTCTCTCTCTCCTCATTTATGGTGGAGTGGAGGTTCTCACACCTGTTCAAAGCAGCTTCGTCCACGTGTGTTGTCCGCTCAACCTCTAGGCTAGATTCTTCTCTGGAGCCTCAGCCTCCCTCCTGTGTAGTACTCATCTTTCTCTCTCTAAAATAAATCTCTCATGTGGTCATTTAAACATACTCAGCCCTCTCTCAACCTTGAAGGACTTCTTTAAACACCCTCCTGTTCACAGCTGCTGCACTGGCTAGCGCCTCTTCCTCACAGCCAGCGTGCTTTCATACTGACGGTATTTGCTGTCGCTAAGTCTTCACCTCTCACTTTCCTCTGCAGCTGTTAGAACTGGATCGGTGGTACTTAACTCAAATTGCTCTAAGACCGTCAGTGCCCTCTTGACTAGTACATCCAAGAAACTTTTCTCACTATTTCTCTGATCTGATCTGTCTAGCTTCAAATACCAATTACCATTTTTTCATCAAAAATGTCCTTTTCACCGGCAGAACTGATTCTGTAATTCTGGCTGTCAGTTTGCAGTTTTGGTTTCTTCTCTTTCAGTGAACTTTTACAGACTCCATTTCCCAAACATCTGTGTTAAGTATCCATCTTTAGTGTTCTTTGCAAGGTTTAGTTGCATCTTATGTGATCTGGGTGCAATCATTCCTTGTCATGGTGTCTGCAGTAATTATCTGTACTCTGATGACTTCAGATCAGACTGTAAGCATCAGCTAGATGTTCAGACACACAAATGTAGCAGCTCGCTGCCAGGTGCAGGGGTGGGTTATACAAACTGTGAATCATGATTACAAAAATGAAGTTTCCCTTTGCAAAGGTGCTCCTATCATTAAGTACCATCTTTCTGTCACTTCCATTCACACCAGCCTTTTCCCTCACCACTCATACCAGCAAGCCACAAAGCCCCGCTTTCTCATCTCCCATATATTTTTTTCTGAAAACATAGGATACTCATTTAGGCCCCTGCATTAATTCAACAACATTCTAAATAATCCCACCATCTCTGGTTTTTCTTCCCTCTAATGCACACTTCACACTGAGATCAGAATCATCTTTGTAAATGCAAATGTAAACATGTCACTCTGCTCCAGGAAACTTTTGAAATGACTCCACATTGTGCCAAGGTAAAAAGCAGAAATTCTGATGATCGTTTGTAAGGTTTTCTGTATATGTATCTTTTCAGTTTACCTCTCATAACTATCTCCTTTACAAATGGAATCATACTAAATGTTCTTTAATTCTCTAAATGCATCCCACTTTCTTTCAAGTCTGTCCCATTACTTGTAAGTTACTCTTGTTGAAAAAGCCATTTCCCTTCCTTTTACAGGCTATACCCACCATTCATTAGCCTAATTCTCTGTTGACCCTCCACCTCAGCTTGCAGTGCACCGTAATGTGATTACTGCTTCATTTGTTAACTCTAAAATATTCTATTAACTTCATGATTTCAGGGCCATGATTTTCTTGTTGTTTATTTCTTCCCCCCAAACTATTGTGGTGTCTGGCAACAGTAACTGCTAAGTAAATACTTTTTGAATAAGAGAAAGAAAAATACTTGATCTTTGCAGCAGAGGTTGGGTAATTGAAAGTTACATTTGTTTTTCTATTTTAGATTGTTCAGGGTGTGACGGAATGTGTTCCGTGTGTTGGGAAATGAGTCTGTATGGCATCTGCTCTTTGGAGTACCACCACATTCTGTTGTTATCTCTCCTGGGAACCAAATAAGACCACTTGATTGCCGCTCTTCTTTTTAGGTCAAGTGTGGTGTGGTCTCTGAGCTCTAGCTAAAAGGTTTCCCTCTTTCCTGTGGGTAGTATGAATGGTCAATATCTCAGTCTGAAATGAAGAGTATTTTTGTGTAACTATTGTCAGGTCAAAAAAAGCTCTTTGTTCCAAGTTTCTCCTAGAAAATTTTACTAACTTTCTTTTTGATGGTAAATTAAGGAAAAACCTGCAGATAAATACCTGAAAAATATAAATAAATGTATGTGTGTGTGTGTGTGTGTGTGTGTGTGTGTGTGTGTGTGTGTGTATGCCTTTAATTTCCAACCTGAGGGGAGAAGAAAACATGTTAGCAATCAGCCCCTGAGCTAGCCTCCAGCCCTGGTCCCTAACAATAATGTCTGATGTCACCTTGTTCCAAATAACAGCTAAGATGTTTTCTGTGCCCTCATCATTGAGTAAACTGTGTCAAATCCAAAATGTTCAGAGGTTCCCACCTCAACCAAAAGAAAGAGTGAGATGGAATAAGGAAGAGTGAAAACTTTATTAATCTCATTCTCTTGCTATATCACTGTTTGTTTTATTCAGTAGAAGTTTTTTTTAAAAAATCAAAATTTATTCTGACCCAGAAACAAGAGAGAGACCCAGTTTCATCATACTCCAAAGTGGGAGTGCAGATCTCTTCTTTTGCCAGAAAGTCTTTTAGATATGTTATTTTTATTCCATGATAATTTTCACAGATATTTTATTAAAGATTGAGGGTAAGAGACATTCTTCATTTTTTGCTCTCACCCCCAAAAAATAGAATATCTGTCCTCTCACACAGTTTTAACCATGGAAAGCCCAGAATATGGCAAATGCAGTAATGTAATAATGCAAAAGGTTAGCTCTTTGATAATACTAAATTCCAGACACAGTGTTGGATCTTTGTGTTACTGATATAAACAGACTATTCTGTTTGCCATTATGGGGTTTCTAGTACAGAGGGTGGTTTTAGTGGAAGAAAGCAAATTGCAGAATTACAGCTTTAAAAATGTCAAGAAATACTATAGTAATGATTATAGGTGACTTTTGTTGAACACTAATGAGGCATATTATTGAGGAGGTAAAAAGTTGTGCTGTCAGCTTTCAGTTTCAAATTGTGGGAAGAAGTTGATGTTTTATAAAAGTACTAAATATTTGGTTGCATTATCACTTTGAATTCACAGCCAGAGAAATATGCTTAAAGAGGATAAGTGGTGTGTTCAGTAACTTACAGAATGGCAAACCAGAATTCTAGCCTAGGAAGACTTAACATAGATCCTCTATTCATCTAAACCACTTTAAATACTTAATCATCTTAAATTACTCAATTAATGTTCATCAGATAGCTTTTTTGGTAACAATTTGGAAGAATTTTACCTCAAGTTCTGAACTTTCTTTACTCTTTCATCATTAAATGTCTTTAACATAGCAAAAACATGACTGTATTGTATTTGTCTGCTAACAGAGATGACTTCATCTAAATTGTGAGTTACCAGACAGAGTTATGTCTAATTTATTTTGACAGGGCAACCTCATATGGCATCCGATATAAAAAGGCTTCTCAATAAATACCTGGTGGAGTGGATCTGAGACTCATTCCCCATTCCCTTGCTTGGCACCCTGCAATAAAATCCTAACCTTCCTGCAGAAGGAAAAAAAAAGAATTCTAATGATTGCTCAAGATGCTGTCTGTGCTTCTTAATCAGCCCTAGACATATAAGAGCCAGGACCTCCTTGTGAGGATGGGTGATGTCAAATGGGAATGGGAGGAATGAGATGAAGATAACATCACAAAACAGTTTCATTCCCTTATTTCCTTTGAGCCCATAATGTATTTATAAGCTTCTTACACAGTTTACATGTCACATCCTTTTTCTTCTGTTGTCCCCAAGTTAGACAAGAGCCTGACCCACAGAGGGACCACAGTAGTCTTCCTGGTAAAACATGAAATAGTCTATTTTTAAGCTGTTTATTATTACATAATAATAGGAGTGCTGTATTTAATAACTTACCTAACAGGATGTCAGTTAACCAAGAAGAAATGTTTTCTTAGTCCAGCCACAATGACCAAAGTATAAGAAGATGGTTTGGAACTAAGCAAATAGCTCATCAACTCAATTGTATGTAATTTTTAAATGAAATATTCTTTTATTTTCCTCACCATTATATTGGCCTGTACATTTCTGGAGACAGAACAGTATTAGTGTGATCTTATTAAATATCTGGAGCAATTCATCATGTTGTCTTTGGAAAATTTGGAGCTTTACTCAATCCATGGCACCCTAGAAACATTATGAATATATTCTCTTTTTACACATCTCCTGTCATAAGCCATTTTTTATTGATCAACTGGGTTATGGTTTTAAATTAATACAAACATTAAAAAGGTGATTGATCTTAAATACAAATATTAAAAATGCATCACATTTCTTATTTCTCCCTTCATAATATAAATCAGATCTTTGTAGGACAGAATATTGAGTTGCCAGTGTTAATTTTATTATACCATTTACCACCATTTGGCATTATTTTCTCTTTATAATTATTTTAGAAGTTTCATTTTGTGAATATCTACATTTTGGCACATAACCTTCACATCTGGTATAAAATCCATTCAATATTTTAATAGGTAAGAAAACCCAAATTGTTTGTGATTAAAGAATTATATTCTGGTCTGTTGGTGATTCCCAGTACATCATTCATGTTTAACCTTTGTTTGGAAGAGAACAGTATTTGTTTATTAATGAATCAATTAATTTAAGATGATTATTTTCAAATTCAATCATGTTCTTGCTGTAGGGAATCAATGGTACATCGGGGACTGGGGATTCCTTTTGTATCTATGCAGAGCCTGCATTTCCTCCAAATGTGCACTTGTGAGAATTTTCAACTGATGCAAATACTGGGGTTTAGCAATTAGTAGAGCTGGTTCAATTATTCAATTAACTATGCTTCTGAAGGTTTCTAATGCAGTGTTCTGGAGATTTGAGACCGTCAGTCTGAAAAATGAACCACCTGTTTTAACTAGAACTCAGCAGAGAATCCATACTATTACAAATTAAAGAAAAACCATAAAGAGAGAGAGAATGACATATAGTTTACATTGTAAAAGACACATAACTGAAGAGTTATAGAAAATGAAACATAAATATGTATGGTGCTAATTTGACCTGCCACCGCATGAAAGAAATTGAATCACATATGAAGTAGTCACTAACAATGACTTTAGCGAAGCATCCTTACTAAGATAGGAATACCCATTAACATAGTAAGGAAAAGGAAACACAGAAAGAAACATCGTGTGGGATAAAAGACTAATGAAAACTGAGAAATGCATTAATGGCTGTCAAGTAACTCAGTAGTTGAAAGACTCATATTCCAAATTTAATCCTAGAGCCGTAATTCAAAATGTTGCTAAGTAAACATATAAATCATTTTTAAGGAAAATAGGATTAAATATATGACTGACAGTTTTAATTTCAGTTTTAATTGCCAAAGTAATTGAAAGCCCAAAGTAATATGTACAATTTCCAGGTAAAATAGTCAAATAACAACAGTATTGTTTTACAGTAATGCAATTAAATGCATACAAATAATTAAAAGCCCAGCAAAATCTTCAACAACCGAAGATGACAAAGAGGCACAATCTTAAATAATAATTTTCTAAAACTAGAAGAAAAGGAAATCTGCTGCTTGAGTCAGCTTCTAATCCTGTCCCCAACATCCTCCATGTGTCCCCTGAAATGGATATGTTCCTTAAGTGGCAAAATCCTGAAAATTAATGGGTATATATTTCTATTTGTAGAGAAACAGAATGAGAGATAAGAAAGTAGCACAGTATGAAAATAATAAAAATCCAAAGATTAGCTTCTCTCATCTAGTTTAGAATCTATTCATGTTGATGCCATTTGGACCAATTAAAAGTGCAAGGAAAACTGACAAGAAATTCACACTATTCATAGCAATAAAGAAAACCTAGGCAATATGACCCAATGGGAGAAAATGGGAGAATGTCTTAAAAGGAAGTAGGAATTTAGGGAAAAAAAAGGACATCGAAATCTCCTTCCTCCTTCAATGATAAACAAAGTCAGAGATTCAAAACTCCAGTTATTAATTTCATATTCTTGTTTTGAGTTTGAGTGAGAATGACTGCTGATGTACAAAAGGTATTTAAAGTTCAGGAAACAGTTGCTGAAGCTGACATGTTCCCGGTCTTCAAAGTATATGGGCTTCCCTAGAAGAATAAAAAGTACTTCTTCGAGGGTGAGTAAACCCTAGATGCCCATTTAATAAAATCTGTGCTTAAAGAATACATAGCAAGTCTACCAACCAAGATTGATCATTGCTTTAGCTGAGTTTGCCTTTCCTTCAGACGACCTAGCAATAAATACGGTATATACTCTTCAACGTTTAAGCAGCAGTTCTATGAATATAACTAGCTCTCACAGTAGTGGGAAAGTCACCCAAAGGCAAAGAAAGTCACCCCAAATGAGGTAATACTTGACAGAATTCCCTTCTTGAGCAAAATGGAGGCAGAAAAATAAAAAAGAAATACAGCAACATTGAAAGATATATTCTGTGTAATAAAGGAAAGAATATAAGAAAGGGAAACCTATGTACCAACAGTGAGAATTAACTGTTGAATTAAATTATCACAAGAAATAGGAAATGTACATATGGGTACCCCCAGGCTGTTGCTGAAAATAATAAGAACATGAATGTATTGAGCATGTGTGTATAATCAGTGTGTAGCAATCAGTGTTTACTACCAATCATACATACACTCTAGGACACATATTCAGTGGCTAAAAACAGTAATCTTGTATTTCTTATCTGTTTGTAGATCATGTGCAGTGTCTTTGCTGATATAAACTGACATTGGTTAGATCATTCTAGGTTAAGTTCAGATCCGCTCCCCAATGTCTTTTCTACTTCCTGACCTAGCAGGTGAGCCAGGGCCTGCTTGTTTCATGGCAGTGGCAGGAACAAAATAGAGCAAGCCCAAGTGTGCAAGCAGATCTCTAACCCTTCCCTGGCATCACACCTATTAAGAGACCATTTGAAGAATCAAGTCACATGATCAAAAATATCAAGATGTTTGGAGGTGTATGTCTATGAGATACACAGCAAAGTCATATAAGACAAAGGGCTTGGGAAGGAGGAAGGAATTGTGGATAATAATGTATCAAAGTAACAAAGATGTTAAATCAAGATTATGAGAGCTCAGGTAATTGACATAGGCAAAAACAAATCATTACACAACTAAAATATCCTTCTGGAATAGCATGAAATCAAATGGAAGACTGAAAACTAAATTGTACATGCAAATGTATTTTAAAATACAGTGGAATCCAAGTAAAAGGACAGTTAAAATCATTGGGCAAGACTCTACGGAGAACGAAGATTATCCAGTAGCTATAAACAGTGTTGATAAAGAGGTAAATTAATATATAGTATTGAGAATGTAACCAAAGTTTATAATGGAAGGAAAAAAATCCATTTAATTAGTTAATAAGAGAATAACAAATCCTGCAGATTTTAAAGCACCATTGTACAGAAAAAATTGATAATGAATAATAATTAATGATGAATAACAAGTTATCATTTAGTTATGAAACTTCAAAGGTAAAGACATACTTGTGTAGAGGAATTTTTTTTAAATCTTTACATTGGTAACAAAGAAAGAGGGTTGCTTCAGATAGCTCAATAATGACATGAAATTCCAGAATTTAAAGAAATAACACTTGTAATTGATGTCTCATTTTAGTGTTTATAATTTCTCACTGTGTAGTTGTATATTTTCTATTAAACAGGATTGTTTTTAGATGATAATGAAAGAGCATTTTTATTCTAATTTTTTCTAAATTATAGTACAAAATGTGACAATGAATGTATATATGTTCATGTATAACTGAAAAATTGTGCTCTACACTGGAATTAGACTCAACATTGTAAAATGACTATTACTCAATAAAAAAAAGTTTAAAAAAATTATAGTATGTTCCCAGAATATATACTTGTTTGTTTGTTTTTAATTTTTTATTGAAGTGTAGTTGATTTACAATGTTAGTTTCAGGTGTACAGGAAAGTGATTCAGTTATACATATACATACATATATAGATTTTTTTCTTTTCAGATTATTTTCCGTTATATGTTATTATAACAAATTGAATAGAGCTCTCTATGTTATGATCTATGTCCTAAACAAGGACTTTTATTTCTGATTATGGTAAGATGATTGGTATCAGATCAACCAATTTGATGAAGTCAAAATTACAGTCTGTGGTTTCCAATTCTGAGTAGGTTGTAGAAAGACACAAGGGACCTTCACTCCTAAACTAACAACAAGCACAAACTGGATAAGCCACAAAACAGTAATTTTAAAACCTGTACCCATCCGAGAGCTGAAATCATAAAGAAACCTAAGTCAGCAAAATCCTTGAGGTACGAAGCCAGGAAATGACGAGGAAAACCAGTAACAAAGAAATAGATCAGGTCACTGAAACTCTATGATACATAGTATTTTCATCTGTTAAATGAAAGTTTGAACTTTATTAGGGCTCTAAAACCTCAAAAATATATTTCAAAATTGTTTTCATAGTTAGCAAATGGACAGTGTTTTCCTCATTTATCAAGTCGTCATATAGGCATGCACTCTAATGTGCTTTCCTTTATGGGCTGAAATACACAAAATCTTATGAAAGAAAGACACAACTTCATATTTTGACAGATGTGTGTGTTATATTTCATTGCTGTCATCTTAAAAGTGTAATTTTTCAGAACAGGAAATGATTGAATAAAGACTTTGCAGAAACGACAATGTTAAGATGTAAAAATTTCACTGCAATAATCTAAACAAACAGAAACTTAAGGAGGCTTACTAAAATTTAATAAAGCATATTTCTGGTTGAAGCATCATCAGTCTTTTCAAGTGAAATAGAATTAATTCAGTGAATCCAGTCTTCCAGTTCTGTAACTTAAAGTGAATTATTATATTAAAGTTGCTTAAGTTAATAATTTGCTTCATGTTTTGCTCAGAATAGAATATAACTTATCTCATATGGTTCTACCGTATCTCATGAAATTACGGAAACATTAGGTGCTTAATGAAATACCTATCTTGGTCAAGTTTAAAGATCATTAACTTTTGGGTGAAGCTACAATTTTAATGGCATAGACATTAGCTCATCTGTCATATACTTGACACTTGAAGATGTTCATTACACTGAAATATCATTACCCATAAAACAGCAGGGTTTTTTTTTTTTAAAGGCTTATTCACCAAGTTTCAGTTAAAATGCTATTTTTTGTTTTAGATAGCTTTGATATGCATATATCTATATATATCTATATCTATGTATATCTATATATATGTAAAACTTGCTTATTTCCCATCCAATGATTGTGTTCCAAGCATCTTAACAATAAATATTCATTTTTCTTTTTGTGAACTAATTGAGATTTATAGAATCACATTCACCAGTTAGTTCCTTCATCAGCTATTGTTACTGAAAACTTACAGAATGATCTCAGAAACCTTGTTATAAAAGAATGTGAATTAACAAAGGCCAATTTAATTATTTCTGCCCCACATGTTTTAAAATGACATTATGGAGTCAACCATGAATAGTTTAATTTTCTGTCTGATAAAATGTATTTTATACTTTTTTTTCCTCTTTGTTACTTTAAGTCATAGGCAATTACCATTGTTACAATTCAAAACTGCTGAATATCAACATTTTCTTATGGTTCAGCCTGATACCTTTTACTACATGAATTCTTATATTGTAAAACTTAAACAGTGTATATGATATGCATAAAAATGTGAAGGTAATAGTATGAGCATTAGCAATGACTGTATCATATTGTAAAATGAAGGCTAACTTAAAAAATTCCTTTCTGTAATACCCATGTTTCTAAAATGAATGCATAGTACTTTTGTAATCAGAGTATCATCACTTTTTACTTATAAAACATACTCCCGAATATGAAGCAAATAATGAAAAATATCATGTATAGATGCTCCTTTTATCCAGTGCATCTCTGAACTCATAATTATTCCATAACTTAATGTGAGCTTGAACATACATTGTTTAGGATTTTGTGTGTATAAAAGTTCCACATCATGTTCCCAAACTACACTTAGCAGTCTGTGAGCTGTTTACCTTTACCACTGTAGTGAAGGCTGCTGTTCATCACAAAACCATATTTCTTCTTCCTGACCATGGGCAGAGACTACAGTTCCTAGTCTCAGAATCAGATGATTATAAATCTGTGAAGGATGGTAAAGCCATATGAAGAAAGAAGCCTTGGTAAATACATTACTATATAGAGAAGAGCCCCTTGCCAATGAGAAACACCTAACTTAGTTAAATAATCAAGAAAACAAACTGTCATTGTTATTACAGCCTAGCCTACCCTTTCTAATACAATCGTTCATCTAATGTGTAGCGGGGAAGGAAAAGATCTCTTCAGGAAAAAATATCAGTTATGAAGTGATAAAAAATGCAAGATTTTTTTTAAATATTGGAAAAGTTTATATAACAAATTATAAAACCATAAGTGAAATGTCTTTTGAGTTAGTAACTGTGCTAATTATGGACACCGGTATCTCCTCTTGTTACCACTATGATACCTCACGTGACATCAGGATGCTTTCCTTTAGCATTTTTAGTGGTAGTGAAGCTCTAATGTTAAAAAAAAAAAAGACTTCTTTTTCTTTTGAAATTTCTAAGATGCCTTGCATAGTTTCTGAAGATAACTGGATTGTCATTCTTTATTCCTATATACACATTCTTTATTCCTATATACACAATGTGACTTTTTTCTTTCCTGGCTAGTTTTCAGAATTTGTTTTTTTTTTTTTAATAATTTCTATGTAGGTTGTGCCTTGATGCAGTTTTCTTTATTCTGCTTAGTTTTGTTGAGCTTCTTGGACATATAGATTACTATTTTAATGAATGTCAATTATTTTTTATAATCTTTTTTTAACATATTGTATCCTTGGACATTTGAAATTCTCTGTTGATGGGGGTCTGGAATTTTTTCTCTCCCTCTACGCAGTACTTGAAGGGCAGTTTAGATACTTCATTCTTTAAAAGCTTTTTATACTTTGTAAGGATGGGTTCATAGTAGTTTGACTCTTAGAGCTCCTTTATCCCTACAACCAGGGCTTGACTTTGCTTGGTTCTCTGTTGGATACCTCAACTGTGCAACAAGGTAGCTTGACTCTGCTGATTGGAACCCAACATCTGTCTGGTTTGCATGAGCTTTAGAAATTATTTAGATATACAAATCTCAAGAAACTTTTTTTTTGGCCTGGTCAAGTGGAGTTAAATCCTATCTGTGTGCCCCTTAAGATGTATCCAAATACTTGAGGGACCCCTGTGCATATTTCTGGAGTGTTAGTTACATAGATTTTTTTCCATTATTTTGCTCCTAAAATTCAATCTAGTTTGATCTCTCCAAACTTCAGTATCTATCTCCTCAGTTCAGCAAGGCTGCTGTGTTGTTCTGCTTGGGTATCTACTGCCTGTGTCATAATCAAACAAGGCAGCTTTTTTTTTGGTGGGGGAGGGTATAGCTCAGTAGTTGAATGTGTGCTTAGCATGCATGATGTCCAGGGTTCAGTTCCCAGTATCTCCATTAAATAAATAAATAAATAAACCTAAATACCTCCCCCCAAAAAACAAAATTTGTTTTAAAATTAAAAAATAAATAAATATATGAAATTTAAAAGGCAGGTCTTACCTTTTTAGGCAGAAAACCAGAGAATTGTAGTCTCATCTTTATTATTTCCTCTCTCTCAAAGATCATAATACTGCCATGCCTGTCGTCAAATATCTGAAAAACAGTTCTTACATATTTTGTCACATTACTAACTGTTTATGTTAGGAGGACAGGTCAGGTGCCTGATACTCTGTCATGTTTGAAGTTTTCTGTAACTGTTAGCTGATAGAGTGACCCCTGATTGGAAAGCCCGCCAAATGTGTGGGCAAGATCCTCTCCTTAAATGTGTGGGTCCTTGCCCCCTAGTTGAGAAAGAATTCTCAGTGGAGGCAGAGAGACAAAGTGAAAAAATGAGCTGCTTTACTGCTCAGAGAGAGGAAGTTTTAAAAAAAGCAAAAAGAAAACACTCAAGAGGGAAGTGTTCAGTCAGGGAGCAGATCAGGACGGCTCCAGCCCCTGTCAGGCTGGGGTGTCCCTTAATTGGACGCCTCTGCCATCCTTACCTTCATTCCAGTGGTGCCAGTCTTCTGTTACTGGCTCTTTCCTCCCATGAAATTCAGCCCTGAAACAGAAACTTCGGCTGGAGAAAGGGAACAAAGAAAGAGATACTGGGGCGTGTCCGTGGGAATCAGTGCTGCACTTGTGGGACGCAAAATGTCTCGTATGGCTGTGTCCTTGGAACTAAGGAGCCAGCTAAGGAATGAGAGAGACAATCTGTTTTTTAGCAGCCTGGCATTTCCCTTCCCTCGTTAACCAGCCAGGGTCAGTAAGCCTGCCTCATCACTCCTCTCACAATAAGGGTTTGTTTTTTGTTTTTTGTTTTTTTTTCCCAACATGAAGTCCATTAGCCTCAAGATGCATTTATAAATTTGGATGAAATAATGGGTACATTTAAACTTGCATTTTTCTAGGAAGAAAGTCTGTAGCTTTGATCTTTCTCAGAGATCCCAGCCTGTATGAGTGTGCAGTAGTGGTTTTGTGATCTCTGCCCTATTCTGGGTTGGTGAATATACAAAATGCTAAAAAGGGGGATTAATTGACTGAAAGTACTGTTGAGTGATAGTGAATAGATGCTCCAGTGGCACTTAGCAGGTGAATTGCAAACCTTTACAGCATAAGCCTATAAGCTAATGGAATGTAGTGGTGTGTGTAAGTGGGGTGTATAATAGAATAACTTGTTCATAGTTCTGAAAAGAAAGTAAATGTTCGGTAAGTACAAAACAAACATATATTGAACTTTGTACGGAAGATGCTGGTGGAAGTAGTGGGAACAAACACAAATGTTGAAAATTGGTGGCACTTCCTCTCCAGTGATCACAGACCACATTTGATTGATGTTGTTTGCCCTGTTTTAATTACCTTTGGCTATATGTAGAAATATCAGTATGACATATAATTTGCTCTTCTTTCATATGTTCTACTTTATGTATATAGCCCACAGATCCTAGAAACATTTATCGTAAATACAATTGTTAGAGTTTTGATGAAAATAATTTTAGTTGAGTCACATTAGGGACACCTCTTTCCTAAGATAAGCTTAAAGACGATGGTAACTTAAGATTTTACCATTTATTTATGTATTTACTGATAAATGAATGGAGAATATGATTAGTATTAGCAAAAAATATTTAAAATCAGATTTTATAGATATTTAGCAATATAAATACTTTTTAAGTCTCAAATTTTAAAGAGTAGCTTTTTTATCTCAGCTTTGTTAGAGATAAATATTTAGAGAATAGAGTTTATGCTTGTATGATTTAAATAATTATTAGTTTGAGGATTGATAAACCTACGGATATTATCTGCTCTTATATTGTGTTGTTTTTTTTTCTGACATCACCAATCTTTAAGCCATGTCCATTGGGAATGTAAATTAACAGTATTTTGAAGTCAGTAGGCAAAAATGATAAATATGAGAATTTGGGGGGGTGGAGGTAATTAGGTTTCTTCATTAATTTATTTTTTAATGCAGGTACTGGGGATTGAACCCAGGACCTCATGCATGTGAGGCATGCACTTCACCACTGAGCTATACCCTCCCCTTAACAGACAAAAATGAAATGTGACTCTTCAAACTCATCTGTTTAGGATCTAGATTTTTTAATTTATATTTTATAGAAATCGGAGGACAGTTGTTCCTAGTGAATTTAAGGAAATGGCTCCACTTACTGCAAAATTTTGCTGTGTTCAGAATGAAGAAATTTAGGAGAAAGTTTTAAACTCCCAATTTTTAAATATAAAAGGTTATAATTTCAATTTCCAGTGTTCTTAAATAAAATGTTAGTATACTTTAGCTTACACCTACCTCCTCCACCTTATGTTCACTCTACCTGTATGAATACGTACCTTCTCAATATTTTAATTGAGTTGCTTATGAGGCATTTGGCTTTGCAGATATGTAGATCAATTACAGCATCTTACTAGCTTTAGGGGGCCCAGCAACATAGAAATCCCATTCATTTAAAGAAATATTACATTAGCAATAAAAGTTATATATGAAGGATATTGAAATCACAAATTTCATAGCTCTCTACAATAAGGGCTGACTCTAATCTTTCCCATATCTGTAAGCTCTGCTGAAACAGCAAAGCAGCAGGATTTTGGAACTGGCTGTGAAATTAGATTTTTTCCAACATGAGCAATGAGAGCTGTCATAAGTCTGATCTGTAAAGGAAAAGAAAATCCAAAACTGTGTTATCATGGTATATTTCTATCTCCCCTGAGTATTTTCTCTGATCATAATATGCAAACAGTTGTGTACAGACTGAAGTTGAAATTTTGGGAATTTAGATGTTTTTAGTAAGATTTGAGTTCTAAAATTCCTTTCCTCTGACAACACTTTATGAAATATATGCCTAATAAAAAATGTGTAGATGAGTCTTAGATAAAAACTAAAAACTTCCCCTGTGTTCTCAAAACACTTTACATTTCCCCCAAAGAATTACTATTTTGTTATTGATAGAATTAACTATTATGGAGCTTTCTAGACTGTGCATTTTCTGATTAGCCACAATAATTTAAAAGCATTCTCCTCACTGTGTGTCTTTCGTTGTATCAGTGTTCAATATTAGTACAAGCTCATCACTTACATAGGTAAATCAGAGTTGATCTCTTGACGTTAGACAAAAATTGAGTTCAAAATTTGACTTTGTGTCACATAGTTTGTTACTGGGCAGGTTATATAAAGTCCAAAAGTCACTGCATTGGCTTCTTTAAAACAGAGATAATTATACTTCCTTGCTGTTAGGATTGTTATGAAGATTAAATAAAATGGTTTAGGTGTGCTCATTAGAAGAGTACTATGTATGGGCTTTGTAGTTACTCATTGTTTCTGCATTTCTTTTTATCCCTTTTGGTGGACTAACCAGGACCCCTGGGCTCTGGCTGCTCAGAGGACGAGAGCAGATATTCTTAGGCACATCTGGACCTGGTTCACACTAAATAAACAATCCTGGAGCATCTGAAGAGTGACATCAACCTCACAATAGAACTTGTATCTTAGAAATAATCCAAAGAACCAAATGGGTAAGAGCTCCTAGGACAGGTTTTTTAATTATATTTGTCTCAAAACAATTGACATAGACTTTCTCAACTTGTCACTAAAATAATTATAGAGCCATATATAAAAGAGTGTGAAATCAGAGAAAAATAGAGGAATGCTAACAGAAATCCCAGAATCTGGATAAAATATTCTCTAGCTATAAAACTGATAGAATGTCTTTACAAAGAGCAACCATTGTACAGGCATTACCAGAACAGAGTGGGACAGTTGACAGAGAAGGACAAGAAAGTCGCTTGGCTCCCACCCCAAAGTCCTCTTTCTTTGTTTCAGAAATGCAGTGAGTAGCAGGTGCTCTTACCATGGGGCTGCTTGATTTGGTGGAGGAGCAAACTGCTGCCCATCACTTCTCATCCTATTATTTCCTTTCCTTCTAAATCTATTCTGTTACTGAGACCACCAGAAATGAACCAAGGGAAACCATTTAGTGTGCAGATTTAACATGCAGAATATAGTCAAGGAAAAAAAATCAGAAGTGATCCACATCTTGTTAGAGTCTAGACTCTAGAGATATATTTTCAAGTTAGAGTATAAGAAAGTTTCCCTGCCACCAGACAGAGAGGGGAAGAGAGAGAGAAGTTGAGTGAGAGGGGTTAACAGTAGGGAGAGAAAAAGAAGGCCTCTCCTAGGCATCCTTGCAATACTAAATACTGGATGAAATAGAGAAAGTTATATTTAGTTTTGAGGATAATAACAAAAATTTGGCAATGAGATCAGCTGTCTTACATGTTTGAAAACAATGGAAATATTTTCTAATTTAAATTGGAAAAAATTAACTTTATTATAATAAAGCTTTCAGGGGACTGTATTTTGTGAATTTATGCAAAATATCAAATCACAGTTGCCATATAAATTTGGTTTACTCTCTGTTTTGTCATGTTAATGTATTTCTTACCGATTTTCAGGTGACAGACTCTGTAATATGATTACTTATCCTGATTTTGCAGTGATATTGGCAATATTAACTCCTGATTATAAATCTGAAGAGAGCAAGGGTTCACAGGTCACACAAGTATGAATCCACCTTGAACCACTATGCCTGGGTGTTCAGTCCTTGTGCTGACATCTGATACCATTTATTGTCTGTGTGATGGGATTTGTGGTTAGAGGTGTTAACTCTGAAGTCAGATTACTTGGATTCAGATTCAATATTCATATTCACCAGTTGCAGGGTATCACAAAAGTTGTATATTTTTTCTGGACTTTGCTTCCCTTTTCTGAAAGAGAGAAAAATATGGCTGTCATCATTGAAATAATAGAGTAAAGTGCTAGGAATACTGTCCAGAACATAGTGAGGATTCAGTTAACTAGATATTGTATATGTGTTTATATATGTAGTATCTTTGTATGTAATTAACTATTAACATAATGGTCAGGAGAGAGTAAATATTCAGTGAATGATAGTATTTATCATTACTGCCTCCTTTGATACCAAAGAAGGCTATATTTCTTCATATTTTTGTGTGTATATGACAAAGTTGCAGTGACATGATAAAAGACTTGAAAGCAAGGATCTTTTTTTTTTTTTTGTCCTCAACACTTAAATTGTAGGTAATTATTAAATCATGTGATGTGCTAGATTCATCTTGTGCCATTATCATAGGTGACTGAGCACATCTCTTCTCATCCTCAGCTTCTTGTTCAGTGACATCATCCTGTTGGCTCAAAATTAGCCATGGCAGGGCTAGTTACATCATAGAAATTGACAGAATCCCACAAATTAGGGTCTCCTCCTATGCCTGAGAGGAGTTTGTGAACCATTTATTAGCCCATCTCTGATTAATATCCATATTGATGTGAAACCAAGACTCCATACCCATCTTGGTGACTCTTGGCCAAGTTCACGTATGAGGGTTATCTGTATATTTTTAATCTTGTTTTGTTTTGTAGCGAGTACCTCAGCCACTTTTGTATCAGTGTGGAGCCATGGTTGGTACTGACCTAATTCAGAAAAACTCCAACTGATTCCCACAGGAGATGCTGTAATTATGCATTAAACACTATGTTGCATCAATCTAGGGCACTGAGATTAAGCACATCAATAATCCTTTTCACATGGATATATCTATATTTATATTTTAAGACATTTTTTATTGAGTTATACTCATTTTACAATGTATCAAGTTCCAGTGTAGAGCACAATTTTTCAGTTATACATGAACACACATATATTCATTGTCACATTTTTTTCTCTGTGAGCTACCACAAGATCTTGTATATATTTCCCTGTGCTATACAGTATAATCTTGTTTATATTTATATTTTTTTATCTATCTCCTCACACATAATAAAATGTATGAGGTTATTGATTTCTACTTGCACACTTATGAAACTCCCGCTAATCAATACTGGGTTGAGATCACCGACTATTACTGTGAGCGTACGAGCATGTTCTTAATTGTTTTGGAGCTGAAAACTGAAATACCTACAACAGCATTTCCCCCACTACTTTGTTTACAGAGTCATGTAGGATGCCTGTAACAGTTCAGAGTCCGCTTTTATTCTAGATCTGTTGAGTGAGCATCTCTCGAGGGTGAGCTGGGATCTACATTTTCAGTCAAGAGTCTCGATGGTTTTTCTGACCTGGCAATTTTGGGAACCCATAGCTGATAGAGACTAAGTAGGTGGCTTAAGTGGGTGAAGCAGGGTGAGGGAGGCATGTGAGGGTCTGAGAGGACGCCTTGGCTGCAGGGTGTCATGCCAGCTACCTTCACATTTTCAAGATAAGCTAGAAATATGTAGTTACATAAAATACTCTGATTTTTAAATATTCACAAATTACTCATTGTCTTTGTATTGTTACCATCCAGGCCGACTTAAATCTTTTAACATACTAGTGGTTTAAAAAACATATTTACCATCCCTCAAAATACTGAGAAAAGGTAGCAGTGCCTGAGAAAAGTCAACTGTGGTCCCACCTCCTCTCTGTCTTTTTTCATCCTCTGCCAATTCCCTCCACACTGCTCTCCACTGTTTCCTGTTCATAGTAAAGGAACATTCTGCAGTACCAGGAAAGGACATTTGTATCTTTCTCCTATCCCTGGCACACAGTAGGTGCTCAAGTGATAGTTGCTGAATTCTCCTGAAAGTTTTAAAGAAATATTCAGGCATTCTCTATAGAGAAATGGTTTTCTTATATAAGTTTTTAAATAGTGATTCTACTATTTGGGTATAAAAAGTGACTTGGGTATAAATAGGATCATTTCGTGTAAAAGGGTGGAGTCAATGGGAAGCAGTTAAGACATTGACTTCTTGGTGATAGAAGAAAGAGTCTTAATATCTACCTACCTTTTTATCTATTGCTTCTTCTTTTTTTCCTTACATTCCTCCCCCAAAACGCAGTGTAATAATCAGATGCAGAAATTACCTGTAGTTTATAAGCTCTAAGAGACAGAGAACATGTCAGTCTTTGTTTTCATCGTACCCCTAGTGTCTAACATAGTGCAAAGAATGTAAGATTCCCTCCATAAACACGTGTGAAGTGGGAGAAGGAATAAATGAACCAAGTGGTGAAACCCTTCTCACACTTGCTCCTGTTAATCAGGCTGTTGTCATATCAGTTTGATTAAGCACATATAGACCGACTTCTCTGATAGGCTCTGCTGTGCTTTATAGAGTTACTACAGACTGGCCTTATGCTCGAGTTATTACAGACCATGTGCAAATTCATATGATGGTTCTTGGAAAAAACACATGTACACACGTTTACTGAAATGGAACTCATCCTTTGCATCATGGTTAGTGTGTCTTGTCTGACAGTCAGGGAAGCTACTTGGCTCATAGGGAACTACTGCTCTGTTGGGAGTTTTAAAAAAAAAGTTATTAACTCTTTCTTTGTATAATCCCTGGAAAGAGAGAGAGAGTGAGTATTGGGGAATTTAAGGAATATATATTATATGAGGAAAGAGTAGAAATTGCCCTGTTTAGGTAGGTTCAAGGATGCCTTCTGGGTGCAAACCCCAGTCCTGCTTCTTGGTAAGAGACTGAAACTGGCATGTTAAATTGGCCGTGTATTTGTATTGCTTTTACTCAGCAATCTGATTTTACTAAAAAACATATCTATTTTTGTATGTAAAATTAAAATATATAATATATTTTTAAAATTTTCTGGTCCAGTTCCCAGATTGAGTCATACATTTTTGTAATAAACTATTATTTTTAAGGTGTAGAGTTGTTTCCATTTTCCCTTTATAGCTGTGTAAACTCACTATTATTAGAGTTTTCTATGGTTCTGAAGTATTTCAAAAGCCATCGTATATGATAAATGACTCGTTTCATCCAGCAAGATATGGGATAGAAAATATTAGCCTTGCCATACTGGAGATTAGTTTAATATTTTAGGCTATTTCCACATGATCTCATTTCAGTGATATTATGTATACAAAATTACTTTTCAAGTATTCTGATATTTTCATTGGTTCCTACTGTATCACTATAATAATGATGGCACTGTCTAAATCATAGATATTAAATGTCTCGAGAGTGTTTACTCTCAAGAAAGTAACAGAAGGCCATGCGTTTGAACTGCAAAATTGTGGAACACCATATAAAGTGAATGTATTAGATTTGCTAAAGGAAGCATTAAAAGGCAATGGATATAAATTGAAAAACATGACTATTTCATTCTATTGAAATCAACACATAAATAGATATGTTTTTCAAATAAAACTATAAATGACATTGTAATAGAACTTACAAAGGAGCCCTGAAACATATGCACGTATCAAAATGAGCTTAAGCAGCAGCATTAATATGGGAAAGAAAGGGAAGCAGAGGCAAAGGGAACAGAGTTTGTGAAATACAGCTGGTTAAGGACTGCAGCAGAACATTCAGGTTATCAGGCTATCTGGGTTGTATCTGTCTTTTGCTCCCTCTTTGAATCATTCTTTCATATTCTAAATCCATATGATTCATAGGAACAATTGAGCCCATTGAGAGTTTCCCTAGCTTAGTAGAATGCTATGTTGGTGCCTCTAAAAATATTGCTTGAATGTCTTATTATCTTCAACTGAGATTGTAAAAATATCTAAGTTACAACAAATAGTAAAAATAGCAAAACAGCAAAGCTGCTTTTCTTAAAAGTGGGAAATGTGATTTTGCTTTGTTTTTGTAAATGTGTAGTAACTAAAACTTGAAAACTTATCCTGATAGATTTCTTCCATCTTTGTTCTTTATGGTTTGGCTTTTCTTCTCACTGTTACTCAGTGTTGCAGCAGTTGACAGTGGGCTTGAGTACTGCCTGGTTTTCAAATCCTGCCACTTACCAGTCGTGTGACTTTGGCTTAGTCACAACTTTTTTGAAGCTCTATTTTCTCAGATATTAAAGGAACTTAATAGTGTATCCCTAATAGGACTGGTATAAAAAGTAAGGTTTTTTGAAATGTATCAAATACTTAAATAGTAAGACTTGAAACCATAGAACTCCTAGAAGATAACATAGGGAAATGTTCCTTAACACTGGTCTTGGCAGTCAGTGTTTGTGGATATGATACCACAAGCACAGGCAATAAAAATAAAAATTAATAAATGTGAGTACAAACTAAAAATCTTCTGTACAGCCAAAGAAGCAATCAACAAAATGAAACAGTAACCTAAGGAGTGGGAGAAAACCCTTGCAAATCAATGGGTGCAGTGAATGGTGATAAAATTTAACACCCATTCATCATAAAAATTCTTACCAAAGTGAGTATAGAGGGAATGCATCAACATAAAGTTATTTATGGAAAACCCACAGCCAACATCACACTCAACAGTGAAAAGCTGACAGCCTGCCTGCTAAAACCTGGAACAAGACAAGGATGCCCACTCTCACTGCTTCTATTCAAGTGGTGGAAGTCCCAGCCACAGCAATCAGAGAAGAAAAAGGAATAAAATGTATCCAAATTGGGAGGAAAGAGGTAAAACCATCACTATCTATAGATGACATGATACTATATATAGAAAACCCTGGAGATTCCACACAAAAACTACTAGAAGTGATAAATGAATACAGAAAGGTAGCAGAATACAAAATTAACCTACAGAGATCTGTTATATGTCCTTACACTGACAATGAGATATCAGAAAAGGAAAGCAAAAAAAAAAAAAAAAATTCCTTTAAAAACTCATAAAAAAAAAATAAAATACTTAGGAATAAACCTGACCAAGGCAGTGAAAGACCTATGTGCTGAGAATTGTAAAACACTGATAACGGAAATTAAAGATGATTCAGAGAAATAGATATCTTCTGCTCTTGGAATGAAAGAATTAACATTGCTCAAATGACCATACTGCCCAAGGCAATCTACAGATTTAATGCAATCCCTTTCAAATTACCCAGTACATTTTTCACAGAACTAAAATAAATAATCCTAAAGTGTATATGGAAGCACAAAAAAAAAAAAAAAAAAAACAGAATTGCCAAAGTAGACCTGAGGAAAAAGAGCAAAACTGGAGGCTTAACCCTGTCTGACTTCATATAATACTACAAAGCTACAATAATCAAAACAGCATGGTATTGGCACAAAAACAGACATGTAGATCAATGGAACAAAAAAGGGAGCCCAGATATTTATTTATTTATTTATTTATTTATTTATTTATTTATTTATTTATTTATTTACACACACACACATACACACACACACACACATACACATATATTTGCATTACTTTACTGTATACCAGAAACCAGTATAACTTTGTAAATCAACTATACTTTAATAAAAAAAATGTGGGTATTCTAGCTACTGTTATTATGATGAGCGGTAAACTGTCCTTTATCTCTGACTCAGGATTTTTGTGCCATCTGCCAGCACCAATAAAATTGTAGCAGGCTATCATAGTATCTTGAAATTGAGGTAAAATCTCAAATATTTACTTAACAACTGTTAGTAAATGTGTTTATCCATTATAAGTTATATGTATTATTGCCCTTTCATATTTTCTGTGTAGGGAACACATTAAGTTCAATTTTATTCAAATTTATAATATTTACTATGTTTGGGGGACTACTGGGCAGGCATTAAAACTCAATGCATTTGTTCAAGGAATGGGTTAATCATTTGATAACAATGTGACTATAAGTCTGAAAGCAAACTCATTCAGTTCTGAAAGATGTATGGCTATAGGTGCTTTTGGTGACCTATATGGTGGAAAGGAACATGTTAGTAATAACCTTTAGCTATAAGGAACTCTTTTAGATTAATTTAATAAACATGGACATTTCTTGTCTACATAGTTTGCTCACAGTGCCCCTTCTACTTCAGCTGCCTTCCCTACCTTTACAATTTCCATCCATCTTTCTTGGTCTATCCTCTGTAAGTGATTCCCAGATTATTCAATCACATGAAATCTCACACCCCTTTGTTTAAGTTGCTCTTGTCTGTAGCTCAATTACATCACTTACTAATACTGGCCTTGTTTTACATGCTTTTCTTGTCTCAGTAGATTGAGTTCTGGACAATACAGTTATGTCTGATTGATCTTTGGATCACCCACTGCGCCAGGCACTGTGTGTGTAATTGGAGGTCAATAAATATCAATGTAATTAAATGGAATGAGGCATTATACTATACTGCTAACTGATTCTCATTTCTTTTGCCACTTTCTTCCTGATCTCTTCCCCTTTACTTGTTTTCAATTCCATTGGTCCTGAAGTGTGTTAAAGCCAGCAAATTCTTTCCAGAAATTATTTCTTACAGGCATCTAGACATCTGGGGGTGCCACATTTGTTGTATTTGAGAAAAACAAAAAAGGGGAAATACAACTTAGTAGCATTTTAATATCTGTGAGAACAATGACGTCCAACAGCTTTTCAACCAGTTTGAACGTGCACATGGTAAAAAGAGTGAAAGCCAGATCTTCTCAGTGCCCACAGATGGAAACACTAGCTGTTGAGAACTGCTGGGAGTTGACAGTTACATCTCTTTAGGAAAGTGGGAAAGAAAAATGAAAATAGAAAACCTTATCAATTGAAATTGCTTCAGATCAACATTCAGTGTGAAGATTTATTATAAAATGTGATTATTTGAGTGACAAGTATAATTGTTTTTTTTTAGTGCCACCAAAGCTATGCCAGATAAGCCTTTATTAAAAATGAAATATTTTGACGTAGGAATTCCACTTGTGTCCATTTCTGTTCAATACATATGTTGATTAACCTGAACTTGCCTGTTTACTTATAACTGAGAGGCTGAAATTTCAATATTTGGACTGATTAGAATGGCAGCTGTCACATCAAGTGTAATTTTAGATTACAGTTTTAGAAAGCAGTTACTGAAGATTGTTGAGAATAGAGTACACATGATTTATAAATTAGGTTAGTAACCATCATTTCTTTCATTTCTATTTATAGAATCAACCAAACATCCCTAATACAACTTTAAGAAAACTTTGTGCTATTTTGACATCCATTAGATGAGGAAGAGTAGGCAAAAACAAAATCAAACAGCTAGAGATGACTGTTTCCAGGGAAAGAGATGTACCCATACCTAGTCCTCTGGGCCTGCCATCAGGGAAAGCTGCCTTAGTTCACATTCTTAGTAAATCTACTTGTGCTGTAACTGAGCAGCATTTCAGGTAATTCTGTTACATTGTGCACTTTTAGATGTGCTGAGTGCCACTGTCTTATATAAGGAAAGTTGTAGCGGAGAACAGCTTTCTCTAATTTGTGAACTCTCAAATGAGAAGAGGCAACATCAAAGTTTTGGATGATTTTTAATAAAATGCTATGAAATACCTTTTAAAATCTAAGAACAATATAAGCTAATGAAATAGCCATTAGTTGTATAGTGATCATTAATATTAAATTAAATGGATTTATCTCATTTTAGAACATCTTAAAGACACTGATTTCGTGGGTTGTTTGTACAGAAGATACTTTGCATTCTTTTCTAACATTTAAATTAATGGACTTTCTCTTTTAGAGCAGTTTTAGGTTTACAGAAAATTAAGTGGAAATAACAGAGACTTCCCATATACCTCCCCAACCCAACCTCAGTCAGTTTCCACTCTTATGACCATCTTGATTCATTTCAGCCTGTCTCATTTGTTACAAGATAGGATGCACTTTGATTTTTAACTAGTAGAATTTGGGGAGGTCCTAACACTATATCCAGTGGTAGACATGATTGTAAAATACTGCAACTAAGTAGAGTGGTTATTAACATTATGTAGAAAATAATTTTTAGTAACCACATTTTTCTGCTTCTTCCATTTGTTTTGTTTTTAATCATAAAAGAGGATCTTTTACTCCTTTGAATTCCATTTTAATTTCTCTTATAGGCTTTAGCTGACATTATGAGCTTCTGTCTCCATTCCCCATGCCCTCGTACCTCACTGAGGAAGAACGTTGGTAGCAAAACACAGGGAAAAAAATTAGAAAACAACAATTATGAAAAGATCTAAGGCTAAATACTGACCAAGCCAAACTCTCAGGGGCAGTGAGAAGCAGGAAATTTGTATAAAAATAAGGCCTGCTTAGAAATACTACCCACGTTTTATGTTATGTATATTTTGGACAAGTTCATATTGAAAAAGAGTTTCTGCAAATTAGTTATAAAAGCCTTCATAGAAGAAGCATAGTTCACATCGTACAGATGAGGAAATGAGTGTAAGACAAATCCTAATCTGACCAGAAAGGATGCAATTCCTTATTCACTCCTAGCTGGAGGCCGTACTATTTCTAGAACAGAAGAACTGGAAGCTTATAAAATAAGCTTTTACCGCCTATTATCTGTAGATTTATATGTAAAATTGTGCATGCTGACTATTTAGTAAGCACATATAGCTAGTATTCTATCATGTTTATTTGAACTTTCTCAATAAATCATTTGAATTGTCATCATAAATTTCTAAAATAAAGAATTACCATAGGTAGGTATAGTCATAAGTGGATATTGATGCAGGTAGAATCCTGTTGAACCTTGCAGATTTGATTCTGTCCCCCTGGGAGGCACACTATGTTAAATTCTGCTTCAAAATCTTATCCTTATTTGGGTATAATAGAAATTACATGTGTACCACAAGATCACATTTCCCTTCTTTGAATTTTTTAGTCTGATAATTGAAGAGCACTGTAATGTTCTAAACAACAATAATTTCTCAACAAACAGCTAATTCTTATGACTCCCAATATCCTAATGTTGCTGTAAGCTGAGGTCTTCATTTATTTGTAAATGTTACTAATGCCCATTAGAAGTTTTGAATTAAGATTGTCTCAGAGACTGTAATGACTTTTTTTTCATTGAACTCAATTTATATTGGCTTTACCCTTCTAAAAATCCCCTTTCCGAGTTCATACAATACAATTGGTTGCAAGTAATGAACTAACGGCATTATTCAGCATGTAAATATGGTTAGTAATTGGATCTTTTTATTGTATTGTGTTCCAAGAATTGCAATTACCCTGTACTCATACAGGATTTTTTATTCCTTGTTTAATTTCCTAACAATATCTATTAGACCTAAAATTGAATTTAAAATTCCAATTAATTTGGAGACTGGATGGCAGTCATTTTTGATGGCAAAATTTACTTTGTAAGTCTTCCTTGCTCCATTTCCTTTACTTATTCTTATATTGATGTACATCTTTAAGAACACATGAATTTCACTTATGCCGTTTCCCTCACTCACCTTTATTTGTGCCTATGGTAAACTGCTGGGAAGACCTTTCCCAATTCTGTGCAAGTTCGGATTCCTGAAATACGTTACATAAAGCTATTTAAAAAAAAAATCTTTTATGAGTATTTTTCAGCAAGCTGTAGACTAACAGTATCAGTGAAGAGGACTCAAGTCTCAGGAAGTCCATGGCTAGCTTACTAGCAGTGACTTACTTCTTACATGAAAGAAAAGAACATTGTTAAATCAGATCCCAAGCCAATAAACTAGTTAGTGAACTTTCGACTCTGGTTACTAATAAATGAGTAATATGTTAATTCTAAATGAGACAGGTAGAAGCTAGATAACACATTACCATTTGCATTGCAATGCTTGTACTGCTTGTTACACGTGCGATCATATACCTCTGTCCATTTATGCCCTCATCCATTTTTTATAGAAAGACAGAAAAGAAAACAACAATAACACTGGTGTGTGCCTCCCCTGTGTGAGTTATAGGAAGAAAAATAAGATTCCCTTGAGAAACCTAAAACACTATAGAGCATAAGATGATCATTGACTTTTCAATCAATTGATCAGATTGCTCGCAAATGAGTGCGATTGACAAAAATGAGGTATCTGTGACGTTAAACTGACTGTCAGATGACTACCTGTTACTCAGGCGTAAGTCATCAGGGCTTATGTTAATCCTTCTACAGACACCAATTTTTCAAAGTTCTAATCACTGACGGAGCCTACTACAGAACTACTAAGTCTAGCATTCTCGCAGTATGAAAACAGAGAAACCACATTCTTCTTATATGCTGACAGTAATTTCCTTCATGCTCTTCCTGTTCGGCATAGAACATAGTTTACTCTAGGCAACTGTGGTGGACATCTGTGGGTACAGGGAACAATTCCTGTTGCTAATGAGCACTGGTGCCTTCGTGACAAACAGATGATGTCTGCTGATGGTTTGTCCCCTCCAACTGCCTTGGCTGTTCAATTCTCCCAGATTTCTGTACAAATATACTCCATTTTAACACACTTCATCACAAATTTCTCATATTTTCAGAAAAGCCTCACCTAAAACTGCTTTTCCCCATTACTTCCAAAAGCCTTTGGCATTTAAATATTTCTTTTGACAGAGGTGTAATTAGGATGGAGGGGGTGTGTGATTGTGTGGTGTTTGCTACATAGACTGATATAGTTAATACATTCAGCCCCACTTTCCCTCTAAGATTACATTAAATATTGCTATCCTTTTGGCTTATTTTGTTGTAAATATAACCAAAAAATGAAAATGACAATCATTTGTACCTTTCACAAGAACCTTCTGGATTCTCAAGAATAGTTCACACATACATGCTGAAGAATAATGAATCAGAGGTTATTAAAAAGGGGGAAAACCTTTTTCTGGATTTCAAATGTTTTCTTTGAAACCTGTTATGGAATACCCATCCATTGTATACTGGCAAATGCTAATTTACTGAACTGTCTTAGAAACCAGGCCCTTTCTGTTTCTTTCTTACATTAAAAAAGAGTAAATAATAGCCAGTAAGCTGACATTTTTCATGGTTACTAGAAAACATGACATTCTCCTTTGTTTTAACTTTTAAGTTGCTTCAAAGTACAATATTTGCTTCCTGTCAAGCTGAATATGTCTAATACATTTGCTGTATCACTGCTGCTGATGCACAGTACCTTGAATCTCCCTGAAACAAAAAGTTATGTTGATGTCAATCATTCATTTTTCCTGTCTGACACAAGATAAAATCAGATTTACTAATAACAGATGCACAACTCCTTGGCAAGCTGTCATGGAACCAGAAAAAAAAAATGAAAGGCAAAAATATGTCAGTGAAATCAAGTGGAGGTTAAATGAGTTGCCCCGTGCAGTGTCTGGTACCCCAATTACTGACGTGAGCCCTATAATGATTCCTGACATTATGAGAGATGTTGCAGTTGGCCAATGTTCTACTGTGGCTGGCTTTCTTGACCAGAAGAATCATTCAGTTTTGAAGTTCTATATACACATTGAAAATTAACCTTAGACATTTTCAGGGAAAAAGCAAGGGGAAAAAAACAATATGAGGTCTACATTTTTTTCTTAGAAAATTTTATTTTTTGGTAAAAGATGTTACCTTTTATCTTTGTTAAGCTTCATTATAGTTTCAGCATACGGGTTTGCTTATTTTTGGCATAGGCTAGTGCATTCTACTGTTTGTCACTGAATATATAAACTTTCAGTTTCCCTGCCATATTTATTATTGCCTCTAATTGATGGGGTGAATCTAGCCTTCCAAATGTCTGTAGTTTCTGCAGTGCTTCCAACTCATGATGCAGAAGCCTCAGTTCAAAAAGATGGACGGATGGATGGATAGATAGACAGATGACTAAACTAGAGTCATCTTCTCTATTTCCATATTTTCCCTATCTTAGCCTTGCTGTTGTATTTTTCTTCACTCATGAAAATTTCTTCAAGAGTTTATTTTCCCTTTCACTTCAGTACAGTAGTCTCATTCTAAAATCTAAATTGAGCTGAAAATTCTGCTGCAGATCTAAGCAAATAATCCTCCTTTCTTTAGTGCATAGAATTTATTGCCAAATCTAAACAACTAAACTTTCCTTCATCTTGAGCTTCTAGCTTATGGTAAACTGTATTCATGTGGTAATAATCAGAAGAACTTACTATATTCCAACTGAAAATTAATTTTAAATAAGAAGAGGGAACAAAAACATTCTGATGGACTCCAGTGGCTGCTCCAACTTAATCTTATTAGAGTAAAAAATTTAACCCATTTCAATTATGGTAGATAAGCTGTCAAAACAATGTGAGATATCTATTTAAAGCTCAGATAAAGTATTATGTGGGTATTTGGATATGCATTTCTGGCATTTAGGGGAGAAAACTGGGCTGAAAATGTAAATTGAGTAGTTTCCATCTTCTGTGAGGTAATTTAAAGACAGGCAATTGGAGGATGTAATGAAAGAGTGAGTATAGACTGAAAGGGTGTCTAAGACATGATCTTCAGAAATCCTCATGAATCAGCATTTATTATGGCTTGTTCAGTAGATGAGTAATTGGTCAATTGCCTAATCACTTTGTATCAAAAATTAAATACTAAAAGAATATGTTTTAGACTAGCTAATTTACTCAGTAATCTTTTTTTTTTTTTTTTTTTTACCAGTTGGCAAATGGTTCAGAAGGGACTACAAAGGTGATTACAGGTATGAGAAAAAAACTTGTGGGAGAGATAAATGGACTTTGTTCATGTGACTCCTTTTGTCAGGTCCACCAATCATCTTTAACTTTGCATTTACCATTTCATACAACTGATTAGTCCCTCTTCCTCAATGTATTCTCTTTATTTGATGTCCAAGATACCAAAATCTTATGGTTATACTGCTACCAAGCTGGCCCCTTTCCTTTCCTTTTCTTACTCTTCTCTTTTCTCCATTCTCCTAACCTTGTAGAATCCAAAACTCAATCTTTGGATCTCTGCGTATACTCAGTCAACTCCATTGGTCATCTTTGCTAGTCTCTTGACTGTAAATACCTCAGATAAGCTTAAAAATACAGAAATTATATCTTAAGCCCAGGTTTCTCTTTTAGATAAACAATAGACTTGGATATCTAAATGCTCACTCACATCTTTACTTGAATTCAAATAGATATCTCAAACTTAACATCTAGACCTTCCTCAAACACTTGATCCAAGGGAAAACTTTTTCCCTTTCTCAGTTAATGGTAATTTTATTCTTCTGCTTGTTCAAAACAAATATATTTTAATCATGCTTGATGCTTTATTTTTCTCTCATATTCCACATTTTTCTGTAAGAAAATTCCCTGGGTTCTCCCCCGTCTGAATAAAGCCTGACTCATAACCTTCACTGCTACAAGCCTGGTCCAACTGCAAACATTTCCAACATAGTTTTAGCACTGCTTTCCTAACTAGACTCACAGATGGCAAACTTCAAACTCTCTCTCCCTTCCCACTCTCTCTAAGAAAACCTTGTGTATCCTCAACCCAGCAGCTAGAGAAATCCTTTCAAAATATAACTTACTTCTCTACACAAATGTTACTTCTTAAGTGAGAATAAGCATTTATAAGGAAATTCAAAGAATTCCCCCCAACATTTTTTACTATTCTTACCCCAATGTAGTTTTTCTATAGTGCTTATGTTCTAGTATAATATATAATATACCTATATGTTGTTAGTACTATTTAGTTGTGTCTCTACTCAATAGAACTTAAGCTCCAGATAGACAGATGTTATAATAATTTATTCATTGTTGTATAATAAATGCATACTTGCTCAATCTTTGTTGAATGAATAGATGAATCAATCACTCAGTCCATGTCTTGAAGGATGTGCAGTGTGTTTTTGGGAGCCATTCACCTGCTAATGGTTAGTCTGACATTTTGCCAACTTGATCTGCAACGACCATCTTCATGAAAGCACAGTCTCTATGAATTAGGCAAAAATGTTAGGTGACAACATGAAAGTGATGGTCCAACTAGTTCTCAGGAAATTACAGCAGGGGTTCAGGAAATGCCAACTTTGGTAACAATCGGTTGCAAGGAATTTTGAGAAAAGCCTCTGGTTGAAATTAGACAGATGAATATATAAAGTTTCAAAGTTATTGTCAAGTGAACGTTTCTCCAAATGGCTGAGCGGCTACGTTGAATGAGCTAGGTATTTACAGTAGTTACGCTGCATGCCTCCTGGTAGCGACATAATAGGGTAAACTTCACAATTCTCTGATGATTCTATGCAATAATATAATCAATCAAAAGTGTTTGTTCCTACATTCCTTGTAATATGTACATAGTTTAGCATTGTTATTCAGTAACTAGGAAAAATGAACTTGTGTAGAAGCATGAATTCATTCAGTTTAAGAAACTTTCAGGGTTTTATACATGCAAAATGGTTATCAAGTGCACTTCACAAAAGCATTAAAGTTTTATAAAATATAAATTATTTGAAGTTTTATAATATAGCATAGAGCTTTATCATTTAAAATTCCAATTAGGTATATAATATTTTTTTGTTAATCACAAGGTTTCATTATGAAACAATTCTTTAAAAATGACTAATTAATATTGCTGCTTTGTGTTTATACCATCCTTTTCTGGTAACAGTAAAAGAATATTCCGTCAAAGACTGAAAAAATTTACATGGATTCATTTTTATTTAACTACATTTAGTATGGCAAGTAAAATGAAATTTTATTTCAATACATAAAACTTAGATATTTCTTCTCTGTATAAATTTTGTGAATGTTTTTAGAACCCACCCAGATAATCCAGGATAATCTTCCCATAACAAATTCCTTAAATTAATCACATCTGCAAACTTCCTTTTCCCATACAAGGTAACATTAACAGGCTCCAGGATCTAGCCATCTTTGGGACAAACATCCCAAAAGAAAAACTTGATAACCTCAACAAAACATACTTGTAATTATGTTCTTATTTAACCTTGCCTATAGCAGAGATGATGATTACTTTAATTTGATAGAATATTTTTAATCTTGTGTTATTTGTGAAAATACCTCAACTAAAATTTATAACTTTATTACTGACTTTGCCTCAAATGGAACATAAAACTCTTCAAGATTAATTTAAATATATATTTCATTTCAAAAAGTATGACTTATTACGTTGTATAAAATACTCAAAAATAGCTGGGCATAAATCAATACACTATGTCTCATACTAATATAAGTTGCTATGAGATTTAATTTGGCCACAATCTCCAGAACTCTCAATAATAAATTTCTTTTTTTTTTCTGCTTAGTACAAAGATTGGATATTACATGCACACATATTTTTAGCCCATATCTTCATCTTTTAGAAAGTCTGGTTTCTCTGGGAGAAAAAAAAATATCCAATTTTAAAACCATCTGGTATTTTGATTTTTGTTGTAAATTTAAGATTTTAATTCCTTACCTCTGCCTGCAGTTAAACAAATAAAAGAAAGCACAGGTTTTCAATTGAGCTTCAGCCTTTGTATTGTTCTTTTCAATCAAAAAAACTAAAGAAAGACAGAAAGAAAAAGAAAAGGAAACCATCTGCCTTTGCCAGCTGCTGGGATGCAGAGAAGATAATGGGATTCCTACATATGATATCTTTTTGTTTTTCTGGTTGAAGTTGTGACATTTTCAACTGTTCTCTTCAGGATACATCTGCTTCTCTAAGAGAACTGAAGCCCATAGATGGTAAAAGGGTTGTCAACCTTGTATTAACACACGCCTTTGAAAGCCTTCCATGGACATGCATAGCTGTATTTAAAAGTCTTTACACTATTTTATACTTTACATTTTAAATGCTATAGAAAAGAAATAGAAAATTACATAAAAGTGATTCATTTTATTTTAATGTCGCTGCCATAAGCCGTGCTCATTTAGCAAGCAAACATTTGTAAATACATTTACAGAACAATTTTCTTCATACCATAATTTTAGGGGGAGGATCTCAGAACCCTCAGAAGTTGTCTCCAAAACATGTTGATGTTTTCTGTATTTTTAAAATTTCTTTTTCATTTTTTATGGATGGAGATAATTGTTCTGAAATTATTCAAAACCATAAAATAAAGTTTTGTTTGAAGGTGTGGCACTCTGATTACATAATTTTGAACCCTGATTGTTAAAATGGTACCACCCATAAATCAAATTTGTATATATTTTTTCATCTTTAGCATATAAGTTGCCTATTATTTAACAATAGAGTCATGAAAAAAATTACCTTGATGCAGAACTTCCTTGTTCTTTTAAAGTTGCTTCTGGAAAGTTTTTCTCATTGTTCTGTGTACTGCTAATAGTTTCAAAAGATCTTACTTCCTTTTGGATGGCAACTTTTTATTACAAGGAAGAAAAGGAAATGGAAGTTCTTGGTCCTGATGGTTTTGGGTCCTTCTAGAGATAGATTACTCTTAGAAGTGTCTTTGAACATGAGAAGTGATGGCTAATTCTGTGGCATCAAGGATATTAGGACATAAAACCCTCTGAACCCAACCAAACACTGAGGGCATCCACTTGAATAATGTTGCTGAATGACTCTCTTCCTCATTCCATAATTGTAATCTGAGTAAGAGACTGGGCCATCACCATTGAGCACTGGAACAAAATTTAGGGAAAAATTTCCTTTGTGTAAGTGACTCCCAGGTTTCCTTCCATTGCAGAAATTAGAATATACAGGAAGAGCACAGCAGTGCTTTGTCCCAGAGTCGTCAGGTATAAGAAACAGAACATCAGCATGGAGGAACTTTCTCTGAAATGAAGAAAGAGTTAAAAATCAGCAAAGCTCTCAAACATTACAGGTAAATAGAAACACCACCACCAAAGAATAAGGGGAAATCATTACCTTTTCAGAAACATATGCATTGTGAAAAAAAAGAAAGAAAGAAAAAAAATTTCTATTTAGAATTACAGATTCAAATGTTCAATTTAATCAAGAGTACATTAGACTTACAGAAGTAGAGACATGATGGCAAACATCAATATAATTTGTATGAAGAGAAAAATACTACTGAAGTCAAGATTCTCCCGGAGGCAATAAAAACATTCCAGATACTTAGTGAAGAGGAAGCCTGATTTGGGAACTAGACATAGGAGCAAAAGGATAAAACAATCCCCATCAAAGTGTGCAAAGAGAAAAGATAGACATATATAGTAAGAGGATAAAGATATATGGTCAGAACGTATATAAAGAAAGATTTAATTAACATAATTTAAAAAATAATATTCAGGTCTTCCTGGTAGCTCTTGTTATTTCCTTCAAAAACTACAGAACAATCAAACAAGTAAATTTGAATTAACTCAGTATAACTTAATGTCATATGAGGCTCAAATAAAAAATACTTGAAAGTAAATAAAATAACACCAAATCCTAGCAGTCCAAGCCTCTGTGGTAAGCAGAGGCACACTGAGAAACACTGCAAGGAACAGAGAATTGGAGATCTAGCAATAGATTGTAAGATTAGAAGAAAAAATGCACTCCTGTGTGTTTCTCCTTTATTCACACATTCATAATACTTCAGATGCCAAAATGTGTGGGTATTTTCCAAACAGTTTTGTGCAAGACCAGCAAGGTATCCTACTCTCAACTCAATTCTGACAATATCTACCTGGAAATAATGTCAGCTTCTGCAGGTTAAGTGCTCAGTATCACGAGAATGCCCACCTCCCATACACACACACAA
This sequence comes from Camelus bactrianus, assembly GCF_048773025.1. Classification (NCBI taxonomy): domain Eukaryota; kingdom Metazoa; phylum Chordata; class Mammalia; order Artiodactyla; family Camelidae; genus Camelus; species Camelus bactrianus. The sequence continues at coordinate 95,058,324 of NC_133542.1, forward strand.
CTCAGAGGTCAATCATAAATCCAGTTGCCTCCTAAATTGCTGGCTGACCAGCTATACATGGGGTTCTCATGACCCCTTCCTTGGTTTCTTATTTGCCAGATAGGCTCCTAGAACTCGGGGAAACACTTAAGTTTACCAGTTTATTATAAAAGGGTATATTTGAAGGAATGAACTGGACACACAGATGGAAGAGGTGCATAGGTGTGTGAGGATGTCAGGTGTGAAGGAAGGGGTGCAGAGCCTCTGTGCCTTCGCCAGTTATAACACCGTTTCAGTACCTCCATGTGTTCAGCAGCCCAGAAGCCTTCTGAAGTCTGCACTTTTGCAATTTTATGGAAACATCATCATGTAGGTGTAATTGATCATCAACTCAGTCTTCCATCTCTCTCCCCTTTCCAGAGGTGGTGGGATGGGTAGAAAGTCCCACACTACTAAGAATGGCTGGTCTTTCTGGTGACCAGCCCCCATCATGAGGCTATATTGGAGTGCTCACCCATATAGAAAGCTCACCTTATTAGATCAGAAGACGCACCCAGGAAATCCCAATGGATGTAGAAGCTCTGTGCCAAGAACTGGGGGCACAGACCAATACTTATATCTGTTATTTCACAGAACCTCACTGAAGGGATTGTGGGGGTGGGGAGTGTTAACCTAAGTATCTTTGAAATAAATGAAAACTGTAAATCTAAATAAGCTGTCCCAGTGCCCTTTCCTGTATTTTGTAAAGCTTTTTCTCATGAAGGTATGAGCTAAAAATTCTGAAATTATTGTATATATATAGTGGGATGGAACTATTACAAAAATTGCTTACAGATGGCAGAAGCCAGGTTTCTCACCATTGGATCAGGAAGTAATAGGTAAACAAGACGGAAAGCCTAGAATAAACCAAATCACATTGAAAGATGAAGATACAGTATAAACTCATGTTTAGTGTTATACAGTAATTTCATTGTTATAGTAAATTATATAATGTAATTTTATATGGTGAAATTTAAAAATAATATGCAACTTTAAAACCAGAAGATATAATCTCCTACTTCCTATAACTTTTATTCTAGTCAGAGGAGACCACAAGTCATTGGATTAGATTTTTCCTTAAATGAGCCTTTAGGTAGATAAGATTATTGTTAAACTCATGTAACCAATGACACAAAACATACCTTGATACATTCAATGATTTCTCTAGAACCTTACAAGTGTATCTTTTCTCTTCACACAAGAGAGTGATTTAAAATAAAGAAATCTTTAGCAGCAATCTAGTTAAACTTACCCAGATGAACAAATGAAAGTCCAAAGGAACTACAAGTATGACTTGTCCTTGGATAAACTGATCAGTGTGCTTAGTCATCCAGACTTTATTTCCTCATCTGTAAACTGGGAATAATATTAACCCTTAGCATTTATGGAGGCTGTGAGGATTACTTAGGTGGCATAATTAAAGTGTCAGGAACATTACTTGCTACAAGTTAATGCCAAATAATCTGTTTATTGTCTTTCTTCTTCCATCCCCAAAGCCCTTAATGTAACAGGCTAAAAATAATACTTCTTCAATGACAAATATAGTGCATCTTCACAGAGAGATTACAGCCACTGAATCTCCAATGAAAAATTTTAAAAAGAAAATAACAAAAAAGATTGTATTTCATTATCATTGCAATAATGTTTGCAAAAATAATACTATGGTTATATAATACGTGGAATGTAATAATGAACACAATGTCTTTTATCCATGGCAGTAAAGATGGTTATTTTCTACCTGAATGTGAGCACTAAGCCTGGTTCCTAGACTCGAGCTCACCCGTCGTGTTTTATCGTAGCAATTGATACTTGGATATATTTAGACTGTTTTGAAAAGTACTAGAAGACAGTATGCAGTGGAGTCAAGATTAGAAGTTGTCTGTCAGTATAAGTAGATGTCAGTTCAGTGGATAAAATGGAACATAGTCCCCTAAACTTGAGAGCAATAATCCAGAATTATGTGGAGTCTGGAAAGATTTACCCAGACCATTATGCCTTTAAATACTCTAAGAGCAGAAGATTGCCATTTATTTTTTGGTCTTTCAGTTGTCATGACTTTCTTTGCTGTTAGATTTTACTGGGGCTTATAAGAGGGTGAGTATTAACTGCTGACTGGGTTGCTGCTTTCTATTGATTGTTTCAGTCTGTGACTCTTCCCTGTGTTGAACCAACAAGGAATGCAGCATTACGATTCCATGTTTACCAAAATTGCTTCTCAGCAGTTTAAGACCCTGGTTTGAAAAAGTCTGGTAAGAAAACTGACCTTCATAAGTCTGGCACTGTCCAAAGACTATCACAGGTAGCTCTTTAACAGGAAAGAGGAATAAGATTGATTCTTCTATTAAAGAAAAAGGATCTCTGTTATCTTAAATCCAATATATTGTACATTGATGATATAGCAGATTTCATTTCTACTAATTTTAACTTCATTGAAAAAGAAAGCTAAATTCTTTCCAAAGTAAATGAAACTGAGTCCTCTTTAAAAGTATCATAGAAAAGTTTAGGTTGTTTTAATATAGCACAATGGAACATCAGATTTAGTAGTCCTGCCACAGGGAAAAAGTGTAAAAGAACTACTTATTGAATTAAAATGCTTTTGGTCCATGGCCTCACAGAACTCAGGAATTAGCTTGGACTTGTATGACATTTTATGGTATATAAAAGAATAGTCAGAATATGTACATTTGAGTTTCATATTTGCAATCGAGATTTTTTTTTTACTTTTCTCAAGTTTTAGTTCCTTCATCTGTAAAATTGAGATAGCAACATCTACTTCATCATTTTGACTTAGAGACTGAATGTGACACTGAATATTTGAGTAAACTAGTTTACAGAAAGCACTAAATATGTATTTGTGGAATCTGAATCTGAAAACAGTGGTGAACTTTTCATGGCTCTTTGTGGATATCTAATATTAAGCAGATTCATAAGTCCATATGCTATGATTCTTTATTTCATGTTCAGTAAAACTGTTGATTCCTTGCACATTGATAATTGCATGCAGTGAATGTGGTATGTTGACAACTTGCTCTCCAAGCATAGTCTCTCCTCTCACATACAGTATTTATGAACTTATGAGATTGATGATTAGATATCTTATCAATAGTTATATAAAATACTCTTTAATTAAATTAGAACTCTGCAGTTTAGGAAAATGTATATTATTCTAGAATCCAAGCTCCCATATTTATATTTTAGGTAATAACTTATACAAATCATGAACCTCTCTAAGGTTCAGTATCCTCACCAATCAATTGGAAATAACATCTAACTTAGTATCTTCACAGGTCTGTTGATAGGATACAATGTTATGTTGTATATCAAAGGAAATGGTGAATTATAAAAGAATACACAAATACTTGGGTTATTATCATGATATAAAATTTAAAACTCTGTCTCAATGTAGATTTTTTTTTAAACTTTGTAAGATGGTAATTTGGGGCATGGATTTATATATAGAATTCCTAGTGAAGGCTTCCAACAGTGTGTCTTGACAAAATTAAAAATTGACATTTAAAATGGTCCAAGAAAAGTGCTAGCCATTTAATCAGCACCAGAACACATTAGGGAAATAAAAATTTCAGCTTCTATGAGAATGGTATTTATAAGACAGAGCAGCTCACACTTGCCAACAGGATCAGCGATGTTGAGGAATTACATGTGTTCCTGCTGCAGAAGAGTATTGCAGATCCGCTACCATGTAAGGTGATGTTGGCAGTTCAGGGAAGTAAAAGATTAAAATTTGCACTGGATTATAAAGCAGCCAAGGAGTGGCCCCCAAATTAGCCTGGGGCAAGAAAAAGGCAAATAGGGTCATTGATGGGAAAGAAGAAAGAGGATGGTAGTTAAAAGGAGTTGTTGAATCCAATAAGAATCATTATTAAAGTTGCCCCTTGAACACTGAGTTTGAACTGGTGGGTTCATTTACACATGGATATTTTTTTCAGTAGTAAATGCTACAGTACTACAAGGGCTGTGGTTAGTTGAATCTGTGGATAAAGAGATCACACCTCAGATTTGGAGGGTGGACTATAAGTTATATGTGGATTAACCCCTGATGTTGTTCAAGGGTCAACTGTGTTATCATCATTATAATCATTACTTTAATAAGGAAGAGATTGAGCATGTGCCTTGATAAAAGGGAGAAAAGGTAGAGATAAGAATACCCGTGAGGAATCAGGAGGCCAGTTACAAAAATAATCGAAAAAGGCAAATGCTGGGTTTCCAGAACTTGACCACCTGGAAGTGGTGATGTAGAAACAGAAACCTTGAGAGTCACACACCCAGTACAAAATCTGATTTCTGAGAAAGGAGGTGGGATGGAAGGTATCACTGATCCTTGTGGGCCACAGGGAAATAATAGCCCCATGGGAAAGCCTTGTTCCTGTTCTGTCAGGAAGGAGCATCATGCATCATCTGGTGGGTCAGAAGAGGTGGGCACATCCCTAGACAGTGAACTTGGATTTCCAGAAGACACAGTTCAGAAATACAAGAAGAGTATGGGTTAGCTAGCAGAGTGGGACCAAGATATAACTGCACGTTTCTGTTTGGATGATGCCACAGAAGCGCACAGAAGGAAGAGCATGTGAAGATCTCAGGAGAAGACAGCCCAATATGGTGGTCATCTGCTTGTTCCTCTGTTTTCTAATCTTAGGAATACTTTTTAGATATAAATTACTTTTGATTTATTTATATATCTATATCTTTATATTGTGCTAGAAACTAGATGCATTTTATAGTAGTGTCTTGTCATTTGAGTTTAATCTAGCATTTGTCCTCTATGAATTCTCTTTTATATATTTAATGTTAGATATGTCTATTTAGTTTGTTTTCCTCCTTCATTTGTTCTTTGTTCATATCTGACAGTTATATTTGTAACTTATTTTTGCTTTCTTGATGATATTATTTTTTATCACTGATAATGTTTTTTTAATCATATTTTAGAATCTTTGAAGTTTGCCCACTTATTTTCCTTTCCTCAAGGGCAAATCATTATTGAATGAGTTGTGTGTTTGTTATGATGTTTTGTTTCCTTGTTTTAGAAAATTCTAGCTACTACCTGTCACTCACTACAGAAAGACATGGGCCATCAAAAAGTCCACATGAAGGAATAAGGATAAATATAATGAAATCACAATAGAAACAGAACAGTAAAAGTACATGATATCAGTGTGTTTGTTTTGTATTGCTTTGTAACAAATTACCATAAAATTAGCAGCTTGAAACAGCACACATTTGTTGGCTTGCATTTCTCTAAGTCATAAGTCCACTTGAAGTGGCTGAGTTCTCTGGTCAGGGGACCACAGGTCCAAAGTCAAGATGGTAGCTGGGTGGAATTCTTATCTGGAGGCTCTGTGGAAAAGTTTGTTTCCAAGCTCTTTATTGGCAGATTTGTGCTCTTTGGGGCTGTAGGACCAAGATCTGTTTCCTGGATGACTGTCAGCCAAGCGCTGCTCGTAGACTCCAAAGACTACCTGAATTCTTTGCTGTATGTTCTCTCTATCTTCAGGTCAACAAAGGCACATTTCAGTGGTTTGTGGCATTGAGTAAGGCACACCTAGATAATTTTCCTATTTTAAGGTCAACTGAATTGCAGCCTTAATTACATCTGTAAAAATGCCTTTACATCAATACCTAGGTTTGTATTTGATTGAATAACTGGTAGAATTTGTGTTAGCAATTTTGGGGACCATCCTATCTGCCATAATTAAATAAAAAGATAAAAATCTTCAACTGTACTTGTGATACATACCCACTTCTGTTCCCCTACCAAAACCACACAGCCAGCCTGCAAGCAATGACAACTTGGCTGTAGGAAACTTCTCAGGAAACTATCAACCCAAATTCTACAGTGAGTTTAATTATTACTTAAATTTCAGGGCATATAAAGATATTTCCAATCCTATAATAATTAATGGAAGGCTTAGACTTAAGATAAAACTGAATTTCCTGTGGAAACTTTGCATTCCCTAATTAACCTCAAATGTATGCATCCACATTATGGATACATAGCAAAATTAAATACAGTGTTCTTATGTTTAAAAAGAAGAAACAAGATAAAAATGCAAAATGGAACACACATTCACTTTTTTTGCATCCTGAAACTCCAACATGATAATGGGGTGGCATTTTTTTTTTTAATGCATTACACCACTAAGACTTTGAGAACAAGAAAATTGATGACAGTGGCATTATGGAAACTACAAAGCAGATGGACTAAGAGGATTCATAAACAAAATCTGTATCTGGCAGAGGGGAAAACAAAGAAGGAGCTTAATTTGTATCTCAGAATGCTTGTAAATAGTAAGAACCTGGCATCTGAGGTTGAGGATAGGAAGTATAGAGCTAGAAAACAGAAAGGGCATTTAATTCTTGTTCAGAATAGGTTAAACCTATAACAGGTCAGGCTCCCTAGTAAATAAAAATTGACAATAATGTGTCTGTGTTGGTTCATCAGTTGTACCAAATATGGCACACTGATGAGGGATGTTGAGGATAGGGGAGTATATATGTGGGGGTGGGGAGGGCTATGCGGGAACTCTGTATTTTCTGCTCAATTCTACTGTGAACCTGAAACTGCTCTAAAAGAATAAAGTCTACTAATGAAAAAAAAGAACCTGAGATAAAAATTTAGGTGCTGTTGATCTGTTGAGGAATTACAGCAGAATAGCAAAAGGAAAAGACTAGGACAAAATTGTGTTCTCAGGTAAAGTTTAACACAGACTGCTTCAGAGTTATTCTCCATTGAGGCAAGGGTGCCCACCTTTCATGCCTCTAAACAGTACCTGACACAGATCCAATGTTAATCAAATAGAGACTTCACTCTTAACAAAATTCAAATCATTATTGGGCAGACAAGAGCAGAGGAGTGTTCCAGAAAGAAACAACAACATGTGCAAAACAGCAAAGGTTAAAACGCCCGTAGTGAATTTGGGAGAGTGTAGAAATTGCCTCAAAATGTTACAAAGGAATATGAGATACAAATTATATTTCTAGTTGCATAACATTCACTTTTAATTGCTTTGAGAATTGCTATGTACTTAAATAATATTTAAATGTAAAACAATCCAGAAATTTATTTAACACTTCCACTTGGCAAATATTTTTTCTTTAAAGTCTTATTTTCAAAGAAGTTATAGAAGTCTCATGAATGAAAAACATACTTTTTTGTCTATGCTGCAGTGTTTAATAATGCTTAACTTGAAAAGAGCAGAAAAAATATACTTAAAAATATAGATATCTAAAGGTTAGCTAAAGGCCATGCTGACATATAGAATGTTCTTATTCTGCCATTTTGACTCCACACTTTGGATTATACTATCTTGGGGAGATACTTCTCTCTTTCATTGCTGATTTTTGTAGAAATCAAGTGAACTTTAGCAACATCACTGTATACCAGTTCCTGAACCCATTTTTGTTTTAACATTTATTATTGATTTATAATCATTTTACAATGTTGTGTCAAAGTCCAGTGTAGAGCACAATTTTCCAGTTATACATGAACGTATATATATTCATTGTCATATTTTTTTCTCTGTGAGCTACCATAAAATCTTGTATATATTTCCCTGTGCTGTACAGTATAATCTTGTTTATCTATTCTACAATTTTGAAATCCCAGTCTATGTCTTCCCATCTCCTGCCCCCTTGGCAACCACAAGTTTGTATTCTATGTCTGTGAGTCTATTTCTGTTTTGTATTTATGCTTTGGTTATTTTTTTGTTTTTTTAGATTCCACATATGAGCGATCTCATATGGTATTTTTCTTTCTCTTTCTGGCTTACTTCTGTAACTTAGCATGACATTCTCCAGGAGCATCATGTTGCTGCAAATGGCATTATGTTTTTGGTTTTTATGGCTGAGTAGTATTCCATTGTATAAATATACCATATCTTCTTTATCCAGTCATCCATTGATGGACATTTAGGCTGTTTCCATGTCTTGGCTATTGTAAATAATGCTGCTATGAACATTGGGGTGCAGGTGTCATCTTGAAGCAGGGTTACCTGAACCCATTTTTAACTCATCTGATTATCACATTAATGGTTTTAGTTGCCAAATAGTGTTTTCCCAAAATTTCTTCAGTGTAAGTACACGTGTATGTCTTTGTGCTAACTTTGAACAAAATATAAAAAGAGCTTCCCATGTTCAATAAACTCAGAAAATTTTACTGTGTGATTAACATCAAATTACAAAACTGAACTCTAGATCAGCAAGTTAAAATAAAAGCATGTTTAAGGAATTTCCTTTCCCTTTGCATTCTATACTTTTATCTTTCTTGGATACATTTAGAAATTTATTAGCCTGTTTTCAGGAAGTCCAAGCATTTATAATAATGGAGAATTGAGTTCAGTTTAAAACATAAACACTGTTGAATATCTTGTTCATAATTACATGCATAGTAGTGACCATATTGGTGTGTATGGAGTATTTGATTTATTGATCAACACATTGCAATTTATTAATATTTTGTATATGCTGGTACAATCATTCCAATTAAAATGAGAATATGAATTAAAAATTACTTATAATTTATGTAGTGAGTATCAAATTGTTTTCTGTAGAACTTTGGCATATTTTAGAGGTATAGCAAATATCTGAAGGCTGATAATGAAAAAGCACTCAAAATATTACTTAAAGAAAGTGACTACATGAGGTATAATGGAAGAGCTGCAGAAGTCTATCAAGCCCTGGGCCACAAATTCTGTACTAACCATCTCTAGGGAGTGAACTGTGTGTCCCCCTCCTGCCCAAATTCATACATTGAAGCCCTAGTTTTCAATATGATGACACTTGCAAAAGGGGTCTTTGAAGATAATTAGGTTTAGGTGAGATGATAGGATGGCATCCTCATGGTGGAATTAGTGCCCTTTTAAAGATATCAGATATCAGAGCATTTGCCATCTTTTTCTCTTTCCTCATAACATGAGGACACCGTGAAAAGGCAGCAATCTACAAACCCAGGAAGAAAACCCTCACCAGAAGCCAACCATGGTGGCATCTTGATCCTGGGCTTATGGCTTATTGAACTGTGAGAAAAATGCATTTATGCTATTGAAGCTGCCGAGTCAGAGCTCCTTTGATAGGGCAGCCTGAGCAGACAAAGACAACCATGTTTAATGAGGTTCCTGAAGTTAGAGCCTGAGCTGACATAGTATCCATCCAATGGTGAGTTGGTTCAAATATCAAGATAACGTATCTTTTCTGTTCAACTATGTGAATCTTGAGGTTCTCTACTTCATATTTTTCATAAGGCAGTTGCAAATATGGAACATAAAATTGTTTTCTTAATAAAACACTTGCTACATAAACAGGAAACAAAAGAGATGTGTTTAGTCCATTAAAAAAAATACACTACCCTACAGATTGACATATTAAAGTAGAATGTGTTCCTGACAGTATTAATGTAAAGTAAGAAAAAAAATGTGTAAAGGTGTTGTATAAATGAATTCAAATAATCAGAGATATAATCTTTATATGTTCAGGATTCAGTTATTTGAAATGCTACACCTAGAGAATATAGAATTTTACTTTTGACAGCAAATGGTCCTGAGCTGATACAAATACATCTGTTAAAGAAACTCCACTTGTTAAATATCTCTCCAATATAATTTAATTTGGCAAATTTCTTGAAATTGCTTATGTCTTTAACAAGCTGGCAATGCAAGCTGACACTGTTACTATATCACAACTTTAGATAAAATTCAGATTTAGTTTTATGCCTGAGATAGAGCATGAAAAATAACTTGTATTGAATCATTAAAAACTCTGATTTTTAAAATGACATGTTCAAACATTTCTTAATATTATACGTTGATTGATCCTGTTCTGCCATGTGCTTGCAGACAGTCCACAGTGTTTACATAAGCTCTTAAAGCCTCAGTTTCCTCACTTATAAAACAGGACGCTAATGTGGGCTTTAATTTTCAAGTTTGTGGGTGAGCGTATGTTTGTGTGTGTGTGTGAACACCTCCTAGATCAAGACATAAAATGATCCCGACAACTGCAAGGACTTTGATGTGCCTTTTCCCTCCACCCAGAAGTACTCACTACTTTATCTCCCATCAGTATCCATTACTTTTTGCCCTTTTTTGAACCTCATATAGATGGAATTATATTTGCATTCCTTCATTTATCATTACACGTATAAGATCATCTGTGTTGTATAAAACCATGGTTTTCCTTTTTTATAGTTGAGTAATATTTCATTGTACAGATATACATCAGTTTTTTTTTTTTCTATTTTCATATTGACAGAATTTTAAATTTTTTCTGTTTTGGCAATTCTCAATGAAACTCTTAGGAACCCTCTCATACATGTCTGTTGGTGGACATTGTCATTCATTCCTCTTGGGTATATGTTTAGGAGGGCAGTTGCTACACCTTGTGTAGGTGTATGTTTTATTTGAGTGGTTGAATGGTTGAATCAATTTGTATTTCCACATCATGCAACAAATCGCATCTCAGGCTAAGTCTGACCCAGAGTGAGATTTTCACATATATTGAATTAGTGTCAATGTTTTTAAATCTCATGTTCTCCAATGAATTAGAAAATTCAACCCATTCATCTAGGTAGAAGGAGGGACTAGCCATGTAAATAAAGAATTTTTGTTCTGGATAACTAGCCTATAGGTTCTACCTTCACACATTGATATGTGGGGTCTCTGATTTAATATTGTCCTTTCAGATTATCATGGGATGCTAGATCATGCCTTTAAAAATCTAAACTTTAGGTTTTATGAAGAAAATATCAGAAAACACATATTACTCAGTTTTCCCAGCAATAGTCCTATTTACAAAGGACTTCTGCTTTGTTCAAACTCTAAAGAATATTTTGTTTTAACTGAGGTCAAATCTGTTATGTTGACAAATGATGATGTTAATTTCATCCTGCCTTCCAGTGATCCTTTGTCATGAGTGGGAGGGGAAGCCACATATACAAATGCTCCCTTTTATCTGAGCTTGTTAGTTCTATTCTGGAATTAACATCCGTAACTGAGACTAGTCAGTGCAGGGTGTTCAGTTCAAGAAGTGCTGAAGGTCATCTAGTTCACAGTCTCCCCACTCACCGGGTTTCTCGAAGGAAGAACAACATTTTTCTATTGTAGATTTCTGTCTCAGAATATAGTAAAATAGTGACTTTTTCTTATGCCATAGAATGCTGTCTGCTATTTTGTTCGGTGTAAAAATTAGCCAGAAAAACAAATGCTTCATCATTATGTTGTTCCAAAACTTTTTAAAATCTGTTTCTTCAAAGTTTGTATTACTTGAGTTTTCAAAGTTATTATAATATTTATCGTATTAAAAATAATACGTAGTCATTACGTACCCCTGGACACAGTAATTTTATGCTCTTCTACCTATGTAAATATGGTAATTTTTCACTGCACTAGAAATTCATCTAGAGGCTTAAGCACACAGTTTACAGTAAAAGGTAGGTGTACTTAAAAAAAAAATCAGTTCTAAGTAGATTCACAAGACAAGGCTTCCAACATCGGGAATCAACAATATGCTTGGAAATAGAACTTGATGATAAAGGATTAATGTCATCACAAGACACATTTTTAAGCAAGCCCTTTAAGGATAGTTTGAAGTCTTCAAGTTTGGAATGTTTCTTAGAAGAGCAAAGGTGAATACCTATGGAGACTTAAAGAAAAGCAGTTTTCTTGATAAGTGATAGTGTTAAATACATCATGTTACGATATATACAGGATTAAGATGTATCATGATGGGCAGTATCTAAACAGATGTAACAAGTGCTTTGTAAACCCAGTGTTTCCATCTCTTTGACATTTAATACATTGGTAAGATTGAGTGAAAACCCAATGGCAGATGGGCAGATGGACCCATTCATTTCTGCCCCAAGTTTCTTCATTGGCTTCTGCCTGCCTGTTCTGGATGCATTTTCCTGTTCTGTTTTTGAGGAGATTCCTTTTCCTCTGAGATAAATAAAAACATGGAAAACAATCCACAGTCTTAATTTATAATACAAGCAAAAAAAGAGAAAACTTTCAAAACACACACAGAAGGATTTTGTTTGAGAAACAGAATTTGCTTAAAGCTTTTACTTAAAGCAAAGCTTATAAGAGGAATTGTTGGTTATATTCAAACCTTACAAGAAACCTATTAATATTATTAGATACTCATGCTTTTAGATTTTCTTTGGGAATTCTGCTGTGTTGTTCAGCTACACTCCTTCTCTTCTTTCTCCCTTGAGAAATGAAATTTGATGGCCTTGCTTTTTCTTCTCCTTCATTTTTTATCCCCATGTAACCCTAAATTCTTATTAAAGTAAATACATATACACACATATCTGTATATGTATTTCTCTAGCAACTCATAATTCATGCCATCATCACAGCATCATTTATTCCAAGAAATGTTCTTTTTGTTTTTCTAAAAAATTTTTTTCTGTGAGATTGTCTACCAGATATTGAAATAATTTTTCTTATGCTGCTAGAATCGTATTTCTTATTAGATAGTAAAACTTAAAATTAAGATAATGTTTGAGTTCAGAAAAATTTTAAAAGATTAAAATGAAGAGAAAACATACATGACTGAGAATTTCCATGCCAATTGCCAATTATTTATAGGAAAAACGGAATGACCTACATCTCCAATCAGATAGATGTGGATTATCCTGTTTTTCCAATAAAGTAGTGGCACAGAAGCCTCGGTCATGTGTTCAGTTTTAACTCTCTTCACCATTTCTTTGTATTTGCTATATCGTGTCAGTAATGCATGTATGTTCTTACCTGTGGACAAATGGCAAAATGAAGAGGATATCATTTTGTAGTTTCTGTTGCAATATGGTGTTTTCTATTCTTAAGACTCCCCACAAGCTATTTGTGAGAAGGCAGCAGTGTGAACAGACAATTCTCAGACCATCAGTTAGTCTGCACTAAAAGGTACATGTGAAACGAGTTCAGCTATTAACTTTGTCACAACATGACACAGACAAGTTTTAAATGGATCAGGAAAACATGTCTGGAATATTTTAAATGCTATTCAGGCACTCTACCTAACTCTCCTGGCACATGTCTTCCAGGAGATAATAAATGTTAGTGAGTTACGGTGATCAGTGGACTTTTAGAAATGTAGAGCATGCTTACAGTTAACCATACACTGTGTGAGTTAGTTTCTGTTTTTAGGATGGCCTCTTCATTTTAGTTTCATAGTGACATCATGAGCAATGACCCTTTTAAGAAGTGAATTAAAAGAGCATTAAAGGTAGGAAGCTGTTTAACTTGGAATTTCTATCTAAGCAAATAATGATTTACCTGGTGAAATGGTTTCAAGTCATGGTAGCAGCAAAGCTAACAGGAGCTTCAGGGACCTCTAACAATCTGAATTTTTGTCTGTAGGTATATGAAACCATGAGACAGTCACATTTAAGTAGTCTTGTCTCCTTAGGCTAATCTAGGCTTTGACAGATTCTTGAACTCGACTTGTTTTTGGCGACCTTGACGGTTTTGAGTAGTGCACTGGTCAGATATTTTGCAGAATGTCCTTTCACAGGGACATATTTAATGCTTTTCTGATGATTATTATTTAGAAATTGTCTGGTTCCAAACAGAGGATTTATCTTTTCTCTATTATTCATCTGTTTATGCAATCATTTATTACCAAAGTAGAAATAATGAAAATTTATTTTATATTTTGAGTTCTAGTTAGATAAAGCTATATTTTATCACTACAGTTGTTTTAGTTTGGGCCATTGAGTGTTCTTTCAATTTGTTCCCAAGTTCCTTTGCTATACCTCAATCATTGGGGACATTTTTTCATTGTTGATTTTTAATCTTTATTAATTTACTATTTTATTGATAATGACTTACTTTATATGTAGCAACATCATGTTATCCTGTGCTTAAAGCTCCCTAAATCATGTTTCAAACAAGGCAACCTACTTTGATCTATGTATTAGGAACCCTAGTTAGTTTTTGTAAAAATTCATTCTAATAAGAAGACAACATGATACCAAATTTTTAAATATATTATATGGTATTATTAACAATAGGGACAATGTTTCACAGTAGATATGTATAATGTATTCACTTTGTATAATTAAGGCTTCATGCCCATTAGTTAGTAACTCACCATTTCCTCCAGCCTCAGCCCCTGGCAAACACCACTACTTCTGATTTTATGAGTTCGGCTATTTCAGATACCTCATGTAAGTAGAATCATGCATTGTTTATCCTACCTTGACTGGCTTATTTCACTGAGCATAATATATTCAAGATCCATCCATGTTGTTGCATATTGCAGGATTCCTTCTTTTTTGAGGTTGAATAATACTCAGTTGCATGTCTATAAAATATTTTCTTTAATATTTGTCTGCCAATAAGACTTAGATTGTTTTCATATCTTGGTTATCGTGAAAAGTGTTGCAGTGAACTTTGGAGTACTGATATCTCTTCAAGATTCTGATTTCAAGCCTTTTGCATCAGTAACCAGAAGTGAGATTCTTTTGTATTTGGATGTCCATTTTCTTCAGCATCATTTGTTGAGGAGACTATTCTCTCTGCATTGTTTGTTACTGACAGCCTCATCAAAGATCAGTTATCCAGAAATGGGTAGATTTATTTCTGGGTGGCTGTCTACTGGTAGATCTGTCTGCCTTTATGTCAGTATCATTTGTTTTAATTTCTGTAGCTTTGTAACATATTTTGAATTTAGGCAGTAAGATACTTCCCGCTTTTATCCTCTTCTTGAAGTTTGTTTTAGCTGTTTATGGTTTTTTGTAGTTCCGTATGATTTTTTGTATTTTTTTTTAATTCTGCAGAAGGCTGAGGTTGTTCATTATTGGAAAATTTTTTTGTTTTTGTTTTTGTTTTAAGAATTTCCTTATTTTCTGGCAGTTCAAAATGTTTCAGGCCTATTTGTATAATTCCTGTCCCCCATTAGAACTGGCCATTGCTCCATGAAATAATGGTTTATTTTGTAGGATTATGATACTAGAAACCAAGATCTCAGTGCTGGATGTGCTAACTTCTCCTGGGATGATTTTGCCTCCAGGTCTTCTCAATGACAGAGCATGGAAATATATTTGAGTATACTAACCTGTATATATACTTACATTTGTATTTATTTCTGTGTGTTAATTTTAAGCTAAACATGAGCTCACACTGATTTCTTCAACTCTGATCGATTACCACATGAATCATTCTATCTTCTCCTTGTTCTTCTGTAATCTTCCATGCCACTGGTAAGACATTTAGCTTTGATCATTCATTTCTTTGGTTCTTTGATTTTTCAATTCCAGAGTGTATTTGAATTTTTATTCTGTATCCACAGGTGGGAAAAAAGCATACTAGAGTATAATGCTTATATACTGTTATATTTCTTTTAGTTTTATAGATTCCACTCATTTAAAAAGTTACTTATGTCGGTACCTTTTCCTCTACTTTCTACAGTGACGTTCTGTCATAGATTCATAATATAGATTGTCTTGTCACATTATACATTCCATTTTAGGGTTTTTCCAGGTTTAATTTGCATACATTAAGGTTCCCTTTCTGTTCTTGTGGTGTATTCTATAGGTTTAGACAAACCTGTTGTGACATATATCCATCTTTACAATGTCATACAGTTTTTTCACTGCCGTAAAAATCCTCTGTGCTCCACCTGTTCACCCCTCCCACATCCTCAACCTCTGGCAACCACTGTTTTTGGGTTTGTTTTTTTTTTATTTTCTTAGTTTTGGTTTTTCTAGGATGTTATATAGTTGGAGTCACATAGTATGTACCCTTTTCAGATTGGCTTCTTTGGCTTAGGAATATTCATTTAAAGTTCCTCCATGCCTTTCTATGGATTGATAGCTCATTTCTTTTCAACACTGAGTAATATACCATAGTCTGGATATACTATAGTTTATGTATCCAGTCTCCTACTGGAGGACAGCTTGGATGCTTCCAAGTTTTGATAATTATGAATAAAGCTGCTATCAACATCTTTGTGCAGGTTTCATGTGGGCATAACTTTCAGTTCCTTTGGGTAAATACCAGAGTGTGATTCCTACATTGTATGATAAGAGATGTTGAGTTTTTAAGAAACTTCCAACTGCCTCCCAGAGTGACTGTATGTTTTTCATTCCCACCAGCAATGAATGAGAGTTCCTCTTGCTCCACATCCATGATGGCACTTGGCGTTAGTAGTGTTCTAGGTTTTGGCCAGTGCAGTATGTATGTAGCAATATCTCATTGATGTTTTAATATTCATTTCCTTGATGACAGATAATATGGATTATCTTTTTGTATGTTTATTTGCCACCTGGAAGTCTTTGATGAGGTATATATTAGGATCCATGGCATATTTTTTAATCAGTTCATTTCCTTGCTGAGTTTAACAGTTCTTTGTATATCTTGAAAACTGTCTTTTATCAGATGTGTCTTGAAAATATTCTTCCTAGTCTTCGGCTTATCCTCTTATTCTCTTGACATTGTATTTTTTTAATCTATGCATTCAGTGCTATAAATTTCTTTCTAAACAGTTTTCTCTGTATCCCATACATTTTCATAAGTTGTATTTCCATTTCCATTTCATTCAAAATATTTTAAAATTTATCTTGGGATTTCTACTTTGGCCCATCTGTTATTTACAAGTGTGTTATTTAATCTCCACATTTTGGAGGTATTTTCCAGTCATCTTTCTGTGACTGATTTCTGTTTCATTCAATTGTGGTATAAGCACAGGTTTTGCATGATTTCTCTAATTTTAAATGTGTTAACTTGTGTGTTATGACCCAGACTCTGGTCTGTCTTGGTGAATGCGCCACGTGAGCTTGAGAAATATGTGGCTTCTGCTTTGTTGGGTGAAGTAGTCTATAGGTATTAATTATAAACCGTTGACTGATGGTGTTAAGTTCCACTGTGTCCTTACTAATTTTCAGCCTGTTGGGTCTGACCTTTTCTGATAGAAAGGTGATGAACTATTGACAGTAGATTAATCTATTGCTCTTTGCAATTCTATTAGTTTTTGCATCACATAGTTTTATACTCTGTTATTAAATACATGCACATTAAAATTGTTATTTTGTCTTGAAAATTGACCCCTTTATCAGATTGTAATGCTCTTATTTAACACTGTTAACTTTTCTTGCTTTAAAGTTGGCTCTGAGTAAAATGAACATAACTCTTTCCACTTTCTTTTGAATGATATTATCACCATATATTTTTCTTGATCCATTTACTTTTAATCTATGTGTGACTTCATATTTAAAGTGGGTTTTTGTAAACAACATAATGTTGGGTCTTTCTTTTTCTTTATTGAATCCAATATTCTCTTTTAATTGGTAATTTTAAACTACTTATATTCAAAAATTATTGATATTGTTAGTTTAATAGCTGTAATGTTTTTTACTGTTTTCTATCTTTTGCCTGTCTCCTTTGTTCCTATGTTTGTCTTCCATGCTTTGCTTTTTGTGGTTTTAATTGAACATTTTATGTGATTCTATTTTCTCTCTTTTTTAAAGTATATTAGTTTTCTTACTTTAGGGAAAATAAAACTAGGGGGTAGGATATAGCTCAGTGGTGGAGTGCATGCCTAGCATTCTCAAGGTCCTGGGTTCAACCCCCAATACATCCATTAAGAAAATAAGTAAACATAAGACAAGATACAATAAACCTCCTAGAAGAAAATAAAAGCAAAACATTATCTCATATACATCTCAAAAATGTTCTCCTAGAACAGTCTACCCAAGCAATAGAAATAAAAGCAAGAATAAACAAATGGGACATAATTAAACTTACAAGCTTCTGCATAGCAAAGGAAACCATATGCAAAACAAAACAACAACCTACGAAATGGGAGAAAATTTTTGCAAATGAACCGGCAAAGGCTTGATCTCCAAAATAGATAATCATCTCACATGACTTAATAAGAAAAAGACAAACAACCCAATCCAAAAATGGGCAGAAGACCTAAACAAGCAATTCTCCAAGGAAGAAATACAAATGGCCAATAGGCACATGAAAAAATGCTCAATATCACTAATCATCAGAGAAATGCAAATCAAAACTACAATGAGGTATCCCCTCACACCAGTTGGAGTGGCCATCATTCAAAAGTCCACAAATGACAAATGCTGGAGAGACTGGTGAAAGGGGAACCCTCCTATACTGCTGGTGGGAATGCAGTTTGGTGCAGCCACTGTGGAAAACAGTATGGAAATTCCTCAAAAGACTAGGAATAGACTTACCATATGACCCAGGAATCCCACTCCTGGGCATATATCCAGAAGGAACCCTACTTAAAAATGACACCTGCACCCCAGTGTTCATAGCAGCACTATTTACAATAGCCAAGTCATGGAAACAGCCTAAATGTCCATCAACAGATGACTGGATAGAGAAAAGATGGTATATTTATTCAACAGAATACTATTCAGCCATAAAAAGTGACAACATAACACCATTTTCAGCAACATGAATGTCCCTGTAGAATGTCATTCTAAGTGAAGTAAGCCAGAAAGAGAAAGAAAAATACCATATAAGATTGCTCATATGTGGAATCTAAAAAGAAGAACATAAATAGAAAACAGAAACAGACTCATAGACATAGAATATAAACTTGTGGTTGCCAAAGATGGTGGGACAGGAAGGGACAGACTGGGAGTTAGACATTTGTAGGTACTGCCAGGCATAGGTAGAATAGATAAACAAGATTATACTGTATAGCACAGGGAAATATATACAAGATCTTGTGGTAGCTCACAGTGAAAAAATGTGACAATGAATATATGTATGTTCATGTATAACTGGAAAATTGTGCTCTACACTGGAAATTGACACAACATCATAAAATGAATATAACTGAATAAAAAATGTTAAAAAAAAAAGGAAAAGAAGTAAATAAATAAACCTAATTTCCTCCCAACAAAAAAAAAAAAAAAGAAAAAAGAAGAACTTTTCTTAGTAGTTGCCCTAGACTTTTCAATATACATTTAGTTAATCCAGGTCCACTTTCAGATAACAGTGTACAATTTCACAGGTAGCTGAGAACCTTTAAAAAACAAAATAATCCCAATTCCTCCCTCCCACCTTTTGTATTATCACTGGCATTTGTTTTACTTAAAATATCCATACATAGACATATGTATGTATGTGTTTACACCTATATACACATATATTTTATGTATATATGTTATATATATATTATATAGGCATACACATACAGATACATCATTGGTATTAATAGATTGAATAAACTGTTGTCTATTAGATCAATTATGAATGAGAAAAATGAAAGTTTTTATTTAATCTTCACTTATTTCTTCTTCAGTGCTCTTCCTTTCTTTATGTACGTCTACTGGCAGTAAATTCTCTTGTTTCTTATTTTCCTTTACTTCTCCTTCACTTTTGAAGGATAATTTTCCAGGCTAAAGAATTCTGTTTTTTATTTTTTTCTCTCAACCCTTTAAAAATGTTAATTCACTCTTTTCTTACTTGCACACTTTCCTATGAGAAGTCAGGTGTATTTCTTATCATTGTTCTTCTGCAGGTAAGATGTGTTTTCCCCTCTGGCTTCTTTCAAGGTACTTTCCTATGAGTGATTTTTCTATTATTTGAAAATGGTACTCCTAGGAATAGGTTTTTTTTTTTTTTTTGATATTTATCCTACTTGGTGTTCCCTGTGCTTCCTGATCTGATATTAATTGGGGAAATTCTCAATCATTATTGCTTCCAATATTTCTTCTCCTGATATTTCCATTACATGTATATTGTATCTCTCGTAGTTGCCCCACAGTCCTTGGTTACTGTTCTGTTCTGTGTTGTTGTTTTTTCAGTCTTTGTACTCTTTGTTTTTCAGATTTGGAGATGTATATTAATATATTCTCTACCTACGGGGTCCTTTCCTGAGCCATGTCCAGTCTACTAATAAGCTTACCAAAGGCACTATTCATTTACATTTCAGTGATTTTTATCTTGAGTGTTTCTTAGGATTTATATCTCTTTGCTTACAATAATTCTCTGTTCTTGAATGCTGTTGACTTTATCCATTGCAGTTCTTAGAATATTAATCATAGTTATTTTAAATTCCCAGTCTGATGATTCCAGCATTTCTAGCATATCTGGTTCTGATGCTTGCTTGTTCCCTTCATGTTATGCTTTTGCCTTTCTGCATGCCTTGGGATTGTGTTGTTGTTGTTGGTAATGGGCATGATGTACAGGGTAAAAGGAAAAGCTGTGAATAGGACTTTATTAACATAATGGTCAGGAATGTGGGCACAGGAAGTGCTATATAATCCTATGATTAGGTCTCAGTCTTGCAGTGAGCTTATGTTTCTGGACTCTGAAATTCACAAGAGTTTATCAGCAATTTTCTCCTCGCTTAGGTGGGATGGGATGGCTAGAGTGGGCTGGGGGTGCTGTTTGCCTTCTCCCAGATCAGTTAGATTCCGATAATACCTCAGCAGGTCAGGCTTTGGCAGACTTGTTAAGAACAGAGTAGGCTTCATATTTCAACATGATTCCTTTTCCCTTTTCCCTGCTGGAAGCACAAGGGACTTCTCTAATATTTATTGTGAGAACTTGGTAGAGTTCCTGGAGATAAATCTCACAAAATTATGGGAGGCCACCTGTGGCTTGGTCGCCCTGCAGTTCTTAACTCTCAGAGTTTTTCACATTGAGCTCCCAGAAATTCATCAACCACGGTTCAGATTTCCCTATGCCAGCGCTGGATTCTGTGGCAGTTTCTGCTTCTGAGTCTCTTTCTGGGGGTAAACAGTGCCTCCTTGCATTTGCCTGTGTGTCTGTCCTATCTTGGGGGCAGTGGTGTGCCCTGTGCCCTTGCTCTTTTGGGATCCAAAAAGAGGTGTTGATTTTTCAGTTTTATCAGCTTTATACTTGCTTAAAGTACATAGTGGCAAATTCCAAGCTCCCTACATACAGAACCGGAAACTGGAAGTCTATTTTTCTTTGATTGCAGAACAATATTCCATTGTAAGTAGGCACACTAGTTTGTTTATATATTCATCTGTTGAAGGATATCTTGGTTATTTCTAGTTTTTGGTGATGATGAATCAAGCTTCTATTAATATCACATGCAGGTTTCAGCACATACATACATTTTTAAATCAGTTGCACAACTACATAGGCGTGTAATTGTTGGGTTACATGGTAAGACTATTAAGAAACATGGTAAAACCGTGTTCAGTTTTGTAAGAAGCTTCCAAACCATCTTCCAAAGAGCTATACCGTCGTGCATGCCAGCAGCATAAGTGAGATTTCTTTGTGTTCTATATCCACTCTGAGAATGGCTTATTATCAGTTTTTTAAATTTAGTCATTCTAATAGGTATGTAGTGGTACTTCATTGTCTATGCTTTCATAATCACCTTTTAATGCATTAAAATATAAAACAAATTTACTTCCTGAAATGATTCTGGATGTTTTCCCTTTGTACTCCAATGACAAATTTTGGAGCAAAGTGATTGGAACAAAAACCAATATAATTACTTGTCCTTATTTTAGACTGTCTCAGGACTGGACGTACATTACTGTTTCTGTGCTCAGTAACCCTGAGAAAGCATTTTAGGTCTTTTTCCAGGACATACTTATTCCCAAAGATTAGACTATGAATTAACTATACTAGCTATTTTTTTGAAAATGAACTTATTACTCATCAAAACTCACTACTAGACCCTCACCTTTTTGTTCCCTTCGGTACAAGGCGTTATGTGATCAATTCTGCACAATCTCAACCTAATCTCCTTCCTACAGCACCCGTCTTAAACTGAATCAGCTCAGCTACTAAAAATCCTATAAACAACCTCTCCTGTCTTCCCCCTTCTTAGACACTATGAAAACTATCAACATGTGTTATTTCTGACAGTGGTAGCAAAAATGGCACTGTCTTTGATATTTCAGTATGTTTTTCTGGTGATCTTTTGGAGAGTCATTAGTGATCAGTGATATGCTCCACTGGGGATGAAACATTTCTGGCCTTTCAGGATCCAAACGATCATATCAAGTCTACCCCTTTGTTGGCTGGTATTAAAGTATGAGGGCTACTTTTTTTTAAGTGTCTCAAATGACTTTATTACAAAAAGTAAGCCACTTACTGATTATTCACTTTCTCAAAAAACACAAATGTGAGAATGCAACAAACGCACCAAGGATTCATTAGCCCTTGCAAGATAGGAAGAAACCCTGGACAGAGAACATGCAATTTTTTTTCCCTTTACCTAAACTTACATTTCTTCATGTATTCCAGGCTCCCATGTTTTGACACCCTTTACAGGGTAAAGGAAACTGAAGCTACAATAGTCCTGTATAGGAGGGTCACAAGCATCTTAATGCTACTTGATGCTAATGGCATGTACCCTCTAGTTTGCAACTCTGATAAATAATATTAAATAACCATTTCCAAATATTTACTTCTGGCCAAACTTTATTGTCATTCTTTGACATTGCATCTTTGGTACTGATTCTATTTTTTCATTGTGGCTTTTGCTCATCCCCAAGCACAAACCCTAAAATCCATATGCAGTCTCCATGTTCAAGTATAAAGGTTTTAGGACACCCCCAAGTTGATGTAGTGTTTCTTAATGTATCTGTAGTGTCTACCGGGTGTCATCCCCTTGGGCAGGCTAGCCAGTTTGCAGCACATTGGGGGTGCATGGCACATGGTCAACTTTCCTACTGCCACAATTGCTCCCTGTTCTATCTGGACACCCCCCCCCACACACACACACAGAATCAAGGTTGAGTCTTGAAATCAGTGATGACCTTGGCCCGTCTTCATTCTGAAACTGTGTTCTTATGTAACCAGCGTTAGTTCAGTGAGCTTCCAAAATGTCAGGCACAGTCTTAGGAAGCATTATTGGATGGAGCAGAAGGGTCCTGGCTTTTGGGCTCTGATGGGGCTCTGGCACAGCTTCGTTTTTCTGGGCCACCAGGAACTCATGGATTGCTCATTCTATCTGTGACCTGAAGATGTGGTTTAGTTTGGGTTCCACCTGAAAAATAATTCTGTCCACTTCAGTTTCCAACATCCCTGACTGAACCACACTCTGCCTCACACCATTTCACAGTTTGGCTTTTGTTCATCATGGGATTCCCTTCCTGCTTGTCCAGATGTGTTGACACAAATTTATCCACTTTCTACCTCAAGTTTTGGTAAGCTGGTTTGGTGTCCACATTGGCCAGGTGGTCGCAGGGGAAGCTGTCAAACAAGCCTCAGTTCTTGAGATGCTCTGGATGAAAGCAATGAGCTGTGGGCTGCCAGAAGGCAGCGAGGCCAGATTCATGGAGCCCCTGCTCCCTCTGGCCTTGGCACACCCACCACCCCTGACATTGTCTGCCATGGCTGTACCCCTGGTGCACAAAGGAGACTGAATAGGGCTTCCTCTCAGGGTCAGCATGCCTGGGTTAGATGGAGGCAGAGTAGGAGGAGGAAGAAGGGACAGCAGCGGAGGCAGGTTCCTAGGCAGCAGTGGAGGTGGTGGTCATGAGGGTCACTTTTGAGTTAATTCCTTTCCAACTTTTGATCTCACTGGAATTTAATATCTATTAAATATCTAGGGAAGATATATACATATATATATGTGGGGGGTGTATATACACATATATATGTACACATTTGTAGAGATTTTCTAAGACTGTTCTAACCATTCCTCTGAGTGCTGAAAATTTACCTGTAATAAACTTATAGCAACTCTTGGTTTGAATCTATTATTGTCCTTTTAGTAAGTTGATCTGTTCTACTGTGAATTGTTTTTTGGTGTCAGCTTATTGCCTGAGACGTGAGTTTCTTATAAATTATGGCCCTCTGAAACTCATCGCTATATGTACGCAATGCTGTTTACCACATTACAATATTTTCTCTATGAGGATAAGTGTATGAAATAGCTCTCTGCCTTATTTCCAGAATAAATCTCAGTTCTCAGGAGTGATTGCTTTTACTTTTAGTGTATGGATGCAGAATTGGAAGTTGAAAGCTTTTTTCTTTTTTATGCTAGTAGGCTAATTAATATGTCTTCCACCAATAGTCAGTAAAAAGGATTTCACACCCTGAATTTTTTGCTATAATCATACTCTTGATTTTGCCTTACTTTTTGGCCTGTTTTATATTCTGTCTTCTAATCTATGGGTTATTTGACAATATTGCATGTATCTGTTGCACTTAGCTGCCTCATAGTTCTCCAAGATATGACTCTATGCACCCCCAGTAATGGCTGACTGTTTGCCTCCTTCTTCCTGCTGCCATGAAAAGTACTGTACCATGAATGGGTTTATGCATTCTTGCTTCTGGAACAATGAAAAACTTATTTGTGCTGTGTATCCAAGTGTGGGATTGTTGGTTTGTAGCATATTAATATACTTCAGTTGATTAACTAAGTGGTGTTGGCTTCTTTTCCAGAGTAGCTGCCACCCACAGGGTGTGTGGGTGTCTATCCATCACCATCAGTGGTTGCTGCTGTGTATCTTCTAAGTTGTAATGATCTAGTGGGTGTTGCCTGACAGTTAATTTTTCTTTCAGTTTCCATTTCTCTCATTAATAAAGAATTTTGATCATCTCTTTTTTAAGTTTTTGGGATTCCTTCTTCATAAGCTAATTATTCATCTCTCTTTTGAGGCTGCTATCTTATTGGTGATTTGTGTAAGTTGCTTGCACACTGTAGATAGTAATGAGTCCCTTGGTGGCGTTATACCCTGTAAATACTTTCTCCATTTCTGTAATCTCCTTAATTTTACCCATGGTGTTCCTCACTATAGATGTGGCCAAAGTTATTTCTCATTCTTGGTTATTGCTATAAGTTCCTATATTGCTTACTATTAAACTTTTTAATTTTACTTTTCACTTACAGTTCATGTTATTATAGTCCACGTTTGCATATGAGATCCTGTTTCATACTATTTTCCTATAATGATTCAATATCCCATTATTATCTACTAAAGAACCCATCATTTTCCTGTTAATTTATAATGTCAAGTTCATTTTTTTATTAAATTTTCATGCACATGTAAATCTGCTTCTAAAGCTTTTACGCTGTTCCATATGTCTGTTTTCCTGTGCTTGTCCAATTTCAGCATTATTTCTGTTCCTACGGCTTTACATCGTATCTTGATACCCGTGAGCAAGCCAACTACTATCCTACTACCTACTTTCATTTTATATTCTATTTTTAAGGTTGACTTAGTTATTTGTCTTCCTTTCTGTCTTGATAAAAACATGCTAGGTATATTTTGCTAATGCTAAGGTTTATTTTAATTACTAATATGAGTATCTATCTTAGTATATTTTTTCAATATTGCCATGATTTATGCTTGTCAGTGTGAATATATAAATATGTATTTATATACACACCTATCTAGTTCTACATATTTTATATGTATATATGTATACATATATACATATACATATATCCGTTGCTAATTTATAACATTACAGAAAGGATGCCATCACTCTGTAATGGGAAACAGTGACGTATTGAATGTCCCAATGTACCTTTGTTTTCAGTCCTTATTTTTAATACTTTACCTTAGCCTGTCTTTTGCTCATCCTTTGTATGCTGATATCAGCACTGCATACAAAGGTGGTCCTGGTGGTCAACTACTGTGAGAAAGGTGATGATTGTCTCAGGGCCCTGAATAGAAGGCAATAATAAGATCTAAAAAGTGTTTTTCAAAGGCTCACTGCTTCCCTTTGGCTACTGTCTTCCCCAGGCTAAAGCTACTAACTCACCTCATGGACTGTAAGCCTGTATAGCTCACAAAGAAGCTTCTCACAGCTTGCCCCCCATTTTATTGAGATATGATTGACATATAGCAGCATGTCAGTTTAAATTACAAACCATGTTAATTCAATACACATGTAGTGCAGTATGATTACTACTGTGGCATTACCTAACACGCCCGTCACATAACATAATTAACATTTCTTTTTTTGTGTGAAGAACATTTAAGATCTACTCTCTTAGTAGTTTCCAAGTATACAGTACCATTCTTTAATTATGGCCACAGTGCCATGAATGAGGTCTCCAGAACTGTCTCACCTTCTAACTGGAAGTTTGTTCCTCCTGACCAAAGTCTCCCCAGTGCCTTAACCTCCAAGCTCCTAGCAATCACCACTCCAAACACCGTAAGTTCAGCTCATTTATGAGTTATTTGTTCTTTTCTATATGAGTTTCACTTAGCTTGATGACCTCAAGGTCCATCTGTGTAGTCACCAATGGCAGAATTTCCTTCCTTCTCAATGGCTGAATAATACTCCATCGTATGCGTATCCCACCTCCTCTTTACCCATTTATCTGTTGGACACTTAGGTGTTTCCATATCCTGACTGATGCAGCAGTCTCACTTCTACTTATATGTCAAGAAAGGCACAATCACAGTATCAAAAAGATGTCTGAACTCCCATGTTTATTGTAGTATTACTTACAGTACTTAAATCTTCTGTTAAATGTTTGTTTATGTTTGTGGTTTGTTTGTCTTTTTGTTTTGGTTTGCTTCATTCATTGTTGTGGTTTGGTTAGTTCCTAGGATCGTTGTATAAGTCTTAATTCTATAGTTTTCCCATGAATGGATTATTAAGGGCACCCTCCCTTGCTCATAGTGTCTTGCCAGGCTCCCCCTTTATCTAAGAAAAATCAATTCAGTTCTGTGATATTGAGCATAAGCCATTTCATCAAGCTTCAGATCATTTATCTGAACAATTTATTTTTTTATTCTCTGCCTTCATAGGTGGGCCATTCATATTTTCTCCCAAATGTCTTCTTTATGCTTCCTGTTTCTTAAAGAGAAGCATGTGATTTTTAACTGTTTATTTTGCTCAAATGTCCCATGCTCAAATCCCATCTCCTTGTCTCATGTAGTCAAACTTCCAAGTTGCCAGAGAAATTTCAGTGGTGACAAAAAGATGATAATGGAGCCTAAATAGTAAAACTATGGCTTCCAAGAGGTAAATCGAATTTAATTTTCTTCCATCTATAAAGCAACATATTTCATGTCAGGAAAAGCTGTAAGAAGTCAGAGGATCACTTGTGTTTGTATTGTGCCCAGTGATAGCAGTGAAACCACAAACCTAGATGGATTGCTCATTGTCTTCTCATTTTTCTCATCCAAGATTGAAGGCTAAAAAGATGTCTTTAATTCTGAACAGATAAAATTTCCCAGAGACACTTGCATTATCAGGAAAAGAACAGAAAAATTTACTGAAACATAGATCGTCTTTTCTTTGCATGAATGTCTATTTAGCTGACATTCTGACAGATACTTAATTTTCATCTGCAGATGGCAAATGAGTATGTTTCTCAGAGGTTTTCAGAAGGAAGTTAAAATAATGTGAACTCCATGTGATGGGAATGTGAAAGGACTGCTTTCTATCCCATCATAAAATCAGACAACTTTGTATGTACAATCACATAGGTTTACAGAGCTTTACTTCCAAGTGGTTTTTTCTTATACAAATTAAATGAGCTCTCACCTAGACAACCTAGAATTTTTTAGTTAAATATTAAAAACTGAAAATAAATATTAATTCATTCTAGTAAAAATATGAGTTATCTGGATCTAAAGGCTAGAAATATCCCAAGAATTATAACTGATCCCACATAATATACATATATTCTATCTTACATCTATGCCAAAATGGGCTAAATAATTTATGAAACAGGTAAATATTTGTTGTTGTTTTGTGGTTTTAAAATATCATATAGCATTTATCTTTAAACACTTATTGTACATTTATTCTTTCCCTGTATATTTCCCATGAATTCTAGATATTGGTATTTTATCGATTTAATTTCTTTATGTCAAAGTGATTTATTTAGTATCATTTGAGATTTGTTGTTAAGGTAAGGCTGTCAACTTCTCTGTGCAGGAGAATCCACTGTGACTCACCTGTGATGAGTCGGTCAGTCAGACACTGTTAACAGCAAGAGCATAGCTTAGGCAGAGGTTCAGATAGTGGCAGCTCCAAAGACTGAATGAGAGTTCCCACTGGGACTTGAATGGAGATGCTCGAGTGTACACTAGACCTCAGCCTGGAGTGAGGGCTGCGGGACTGTGGGGCCAGCGGACCTCATGTCTAACTCTCAATGTAAAGCTGGCTTCTACAGATTAATAGGGCAAAGGGAATATTTAAGTTAGCTGAGACATATAGAAATATTAGTCTATAAATCAGTACATGGTAAAAGTTATATAGGTAGCCTGGAAAAAATCATAATGGGGGTTTTATCAGTGCTTGACATAAAAAAGTTCAATAGAAGACGTGCATTTTGAAGGATTGGTAGGATTTTGGCAGGTGGGGCTGGACAGGAGATAATGTGGTGGCTGTTTTTATGCCTCCCTCTCATCCATTCAGTACCGGATGATTAGTCTATTGTCTTCAATCTCCCTTGTTAATAAATGGATTGGAAAAGAGAGTTAGTCTCAGTTATGGCCAGATTCAAGGAAAGGGAAATCTACTGATGGGGTGGAGTCGAGCTGTTTTTGAGTATGATTACTTCCTTCTAATAAAAAATGATAGGAGGAGCTGTTTCATCCCATTACTTTGAACAACTCCATGTCTGGGTGTGTTGCCCAGAACTACTGTAGCGCTCTCTCTACCATCCTAAAGACAAGGCCATTGCCAAGGTATGCTGAGTGAAGGTGTAGACTTCACTGCATAAACAATTTAAATGATTCTGGAGCTCAGGCCATCTTTGGAATTATTATACATGTAACTTTATAAAGAAAAATGTGATATGAATTGTTAAATTCAGGTTATCAGTAGAATATCAATTCTGTCATAAGGTAGAAATATCTGTTACTTGGAGATGCTGAAATGCAGAACGTAAGCCAGGGTTAATACCAGAAATTTGAGTTCTGTAGTCTTACAGGTAAGTCTAGGGATCAAAATATCTTTAAGGTAGTATTTAAAGTGAACATGCAATTAAAAAAAAGAAGCAATAGATAATGCCTATATTTATTTAACAAGAAGCAAAAAAGCATTCCCACAAAAAGGAATTTACAAGTGGTCAGAAGAGACCTAGAACTTTCCAGTGTTGCAAAAAACAAGGAAGTAAAGTATTAATAGAGGTATGGGACTGCCAGAAATATCCAAAGAGTGAGATGGACAAAATAGTGATAAATTTGTTTTTCCAAGGGCTATTAGGGACCTTTAAAATAACTTCAAATTTCTCATCCATTATATCCTCATAGAGCAATGCAAGAAGGGAAACATACTAGGAGACACATAAAGAACATATGATTACCTAGGAATTTTTTCTCAATCTTCTAGGGAAATCATGGCCACTTGAATTCTAAATCAGTAAGAACTTTTCTCAGTGTCGTGTCTTAAATAGTACCATCACCTGTTATACATTTCTTCTCAGGCTGGGAGACTATAGAAATCATGGTTGACCTGTTTGAAGGACGTTTCACCATTTCCCACTCAAAATTACTTTCTGAATTTAGGTTTCCCTTCTGTTGTAACAGACATTAGGTAAGGACTTGCACTGCTGCGAGCAGCAGTGTGTGTTTTACCTTAACAGATGGTTGCTGTTGAGGCAGATTGAAATCAGCAATGTGCACTTGTTTCAGCATGTTATTTTCATTTTAATTGTACACCAGAAACCTGATAAACAAAAATCCCCTCAGGCTAAACCTCTATGTGTGTGTGTGTGTGTGTGTGTGTGTGTGTGTGTGTGTGTGTGTGTGTGTGTGTGTGTGCACGCCTTAAGATTTTCTGGTGCCACAAACTCTGGAGACCAATACCAAATATGAATGATGATAATGTAATGGTATGAACTCTACACAAGGTGTGTCTGACACCAAGAATAACTTTTGATTAAGAGGAAATGCAAAGCAGGAAAGAAGTGCAGGGAAGACACAAGACATAGCTTTCATAAGAGTCCTCCAGCTTATTTTGTACGTGGGAAAATCAGACACACACATGAATGGGTGAAATAGATAGAAGAAGGAGATGAAGAAGAAATGATGGTGTTAGGTCTCTAGCTGTTGAGGACTTCCTTTGTTGCCTAGCCCCTCATGCATTTATGTGAATGTTTAGACTGTTAGTAGCATAGAGTCCTTCAGCTAAATGAGATGATAGAGACAAACTGAGTTAAAGCTCTGTCTACTGCCCCAGTCCTTTGCTCAGTACAGTGTAGAACAGGGCCAGGAACCCAAAGGGGAATGTGTAAGAAACACGTGTCCTTTCTAGTACAATCCATGATCTACTCTCCTAAGTCTATATTTGAAAATATGAATAAATCAACTTGCTAAGAATGGGAAAGGATATAAGGAATCTTCCTAATACTTATCTGAGATATTATTTAAATAGGAATCAGTGTTACAGAACTGGAAAAACTCGAGTTGTTTTTCCTAATTTTATGACTGGGCAAACAAGAATGGGAAGTTCATGGACTGGATTTCTAGTCTGAACTTGGTTTAGTCCCAGCTCTATTACATGAGTACTTGGGAAAATTAGTTAAATCCTTCACATTTTTGTTTCTTCAGCTGTAAATTTGTAGTGAAAATAACATGCCTTGCAGGGTTATTGGAAACAGAACAAAGCAAAACATGCAAAGAACCTAGTTTAGCACTGACCATTGAATAGTTCCTCTATAAATATTAGTTCTTTTTTCTTTCTTAACTATCTGCAAATATTTAGTACTTAACTTGATTCCATATTCTTGTCTATAAATTTTCAGATTGCTTTTAAATAAAAATAACATGTACCAGTGTCTTGATGTCAGAGGCCCTTCTAATTCAGGAATAATAATCATAGAGTTACCATACTTGGTTAATAAATGTTTTCATACAAAAATAGATGAAAACCGAATTTCTTTTGTATAGCACAGGGAACTAAATTCATCTTGCAAGAACCTTCAATGAAAAAGAATATGAAAATGAGTATATGTATATATATATATATATATATACACACACGACTAGGACATTGTGCTGTACACCAAAAACTGACACATTGTAACTGACTATATGCCAATATAAATGAATGAATGAATGAATGAATGAGTAAATGACAATAAAAACAAATGAAATCAAGAGACCCCATTCAAATAGGTCACACTTCCCTATTCCTTTATCTCTGCTACAGAGGCAGGCATTACCAGCATTATACTGTGCCCTCTTCTGATCTCTGAGATGGTTTTTAAAAGATGCCTTCATCCATGGAGAACACAAAAAGTAGACAGCTTCCAACTTAATACCAGTCCTCTCCAAGCATGCCCTAGTGACTGGGAGAGGGGATAAAAGGAAGTCTGAGCAATTCCTCACCCTCCTTTTTTTTTCTTTCAGTTTTTCTTGGCTTACAAATTGAAGATCCCTTGATATCCAGTTTGAACATATTTCAATATAATTTGTGGCTTGACAAATAAAGTTCTTCCTAATCAAGTGGTCTCAATTTCGCCATTTACCTTTTCTCTTTTTCTCTTTAGATGGATAGATGGATGGATTGAATGGATAGATTGATAGATAGACATATAGATGGCAAACAAGCTAGTTGCCAGACAGACGTAGCTGTAGATTTTTTTGGGGAAAAAAGATAATCCTAGATTGTTTATTCTGTCCACTCTATATTAAAGGGAAGAATTATTACATGGTCTTTTCAAGGGAGTCTCTGACTATGTGTCTATTTTAGATTGCTTTGTAAATATAAAAGATCTCAAAGCATACATTTCAGTAAGTTCTTTGAGGACCAAGACATATTTATATCCTATTTTGCATTTTCTGTTCCTAGTACAGAGACTGACACATAATTAAAATTCAATCATAAGTAACAGGTTTGTGTAAATCATTATACTGTGGACTCATGGGTAGTAACTTGAAATATACTTTTAAAAGATAAATTTTACTTTTATTGTAGCCCCAAATAAAGGCATGCCTCTGCTTAAGAAATTTGAGGAAATAAATCCCTTTTCTGGGTCATGCAGCAAACCAGCTGTATTTTGTACTGATAGTATTAGAGACAAGTCTTACAGGTTTAATTTTTTAAAACAGCAATACAGTTTCAATTTTGTTCCTGAGACATTTATCAAATAATAACGACTCAGCTACTTCAAGTGTCCCCAAAACTATTTTTCATTAATTTTATAGAGACCTTTAAGCGGGGGTCACAAATGCAAATGCTTCCAGATGCCAAGCACATAATAAAAGGAATGAAATAATTGGATTTAAGGCAATTGGGAGCAGGTAGAGCTTTGAGGGGCTGGAGTCCATATGCTTATTATAGACATTTTAAAAATTTATAACACTATACACATAAAAAGGTCAGTAGAAGAAATTTTTCAGGCAATCTGCTTGCCAGTTTTCAAACTCTCTTAAGAAATTGTGTTCCACATGGCAGACATTTATCTCATATTCAGTAATCCCATCCTCTTTACTTTAGTTTGTGTTTCTTCAGTTACATTAAAATTAATTTAATATTTTATAAAGTTAATCTTAAGAGTTTTGTTTCATTTTCCTAACTGCTTTCTATCTAAATGGATTTTTTAACAATTGTTTTTATACATAGGTATCTAAAAAAGATACTTTCTAAAGGTTAGTTATGAAAATTTTCCCAGTGAGAGATTTAAGACAACTCTTTTCTACTTATTTCTCCATAGTTTTCTGTATTGATTAAATTTTACAGTATATGCTTTTATTTATTTACATGACACATGCTTATTATTTACTATTTGTTAATGTGATGATCACTATGGATAGAGTAGTGAACATAGCATGAAAAAATTTCTGTCTCTATGAAGCTTGTAAGCTGGTAGTAGGAGACATAAGAAAAATATGAAGGAGAAAATACACTGTCATCTAGTGTTTTGAAGAAAAATGTATTAGGGCAGATAAAGGGAGTATGAGAATTTGAGGGAACAAACTTTTAATTAGGTTGTATATTAGCCAAAGTCTGGTCAAGAGACATAATGATATCAGTTATTATAATACAGAGATAATTAACTATAAAGAATTGTTAATGGGCTGTTAAAGATCTTTAAAGGTAAAAATTATACACTAAGGCATTACAACAGTAACAAGTGCAGAAATTAGCTATTCCCTTAGGACTGCAGGGACAAAGAGAAGAGATGGGAATTATTAAAATTTAGAATGTTTTTAGAAGGGGAACCAGAAAACTGGAACTTGGTCCTATGAGAAGGAGAAGCTGCCCCCTTTGTACTGATGTCTTTGAGATTGGAGGAGGCTCCCAGGGGCCTGGCAGTGTGTGTTGGTCCAGTTCTGTGAATCCTGGAAAAATTGCAAGTGGACAAACGTTCACATTGGACACCAGGATGCTTTTCTGCAGTGACTCTGATGGAACAGGAATCATAAGGAGAAACTGGGAGCTAAAACATAACAGGCAGCAAACAGGAAAAGTCTGTCCCATGCCCCCTACCCCCAACATCACTATTCCTCTCCTGCCCCCTACTGGTAGAGGCTATAAAACGTTAGCTGGCCATGAAGCGTGTTTTTGCAGAGTTGTCTTCTCTACGCACAGAGCACAATGAAAAAAATGTGGGTTTGAACTTAAGAAATGATAGACTGGGATTTCAAAATTGTAGAATAGACTACACTGTATAGCACAGGGAAATATACACAAAATGTTATGATAACTCACAGAGAAAAAAATGAGACAATGAGTGTGTATATGTCCATGAATAACTGAAAAATTGTGCTGAACACTGGAATTTGACACAACATTGTAAAATGATTATAAATCAATAAAAAACGTTAAAAAAAGAAACAATACCTTGATTCTCCC
Organism: Camelus bactrianus; assembly: GCF_048773025.1. Taxonomy (NCBI): domain Eukaryota; kingdom Metazoa; phylum Chordata; class Mammalia; order Artiodactyla; family Camelidae; genus Camelus; species Camelus bactrianus. Next base: position 95,092,037 of record NC_133542.1, read on the forward strand.
CCATTGTTAAAATTTTAGTTTTTTAAGTTTTTATGGATTAGTACATGTAGGTTCCCCTATAATCTATTAATACGCAGTTTGAGAGGAAAGGGAAGGTGGACTCAAGGGGGTCAGTCTGTAGATTCTGCCACGTCCTTCTCTGAATACAATACACTGATATATTAAATATATTATATTCATATATATGATATTATATTAAAAACATCCTTCTTATATCAGTTTGCTGTACCCTGGGCAGGTTAAGGGAAGATATTCAAAGAATATATAATGATATATTGATATGCTTAACTTTTTTGATTTTCCATTATAAAGGGTCTTCTTGAAACTCTCTTTTAGTTAGGAGGCCTCATGACAGACAGCATATAATGTCATTCCAAACTGGTGAATTAAGTCTCTGAAATGCTGTGTCCTGACTTTCCAGTGGTCTGGCATCATGGCATCATGGCATGATTCAGGCATCATGGCAACAGTCAGAGTACCATTGGATTTGCCTTTTGAAATAAATCAGTTGATGTGTAGAAAACCCCAACATTACTTAGAATCTGAAGTGGTTCTGTCAGTTTACCTCACTCTTTTCTGTTTAGGCTTTACAGTATTTGGCAACTGTACTTCATAGATTTTTGCATTTGTCTAGTATCAGTAAAAATTATGTATTTTTCCTTCTAATTTTGGGTGTGTGTGTATGTTCAGGGAGTTCAATAAAATAATTTATTCAACCAATTTTTAGCTGACTTTTTCTTTCTAAGTTATACAAGGAAAAATGTTTCCCTCAGTTAAAGCATTCCAACTTTAAAAGATGTGATTCTTCCCAGTGTGGAACCAGTGTTTAGAGAAATAATATCCTTTTTATGCCTGACACTTCCAATATAAATCTTAACCCCCCAAATCTTGGATATTTAGACAGTGTGATAGTCATTGGAAAGAAGGAAAGATGGGAGTGAAGGAAATGAGAAAAGCAAAGAGGGAAAGAAGGAAAGAGAAAGAAAAGGATAGAGGGAGGGAGGTAGAGAGGACAGAAGGAGAGTATAGTCCTCTTAGGATGGTGTAGAAATGGTTTTATTAATCTTGAAATCACTAGAACATACCAGCTGTGATGCTTAAGATATCTAAAGTATGTAAAATGAGATAATATGCTCTTTTTTTAAATTAATAGTCAGTTACAATGTGTGAATTTCTGGTGTAGAGCATAACGTCCGTGTCATGCATATGTATACATATTTGTTTTCATATTATTTTTCATTAAAGGTTCTTACGAGATATTGAACACAGTTCCCTGTGCTATATAGAAGAAATTTGTTTTGTATCTATGTTTATATATAGTGGTTTTCATTTGCAAATCTCAAACTCCCAAATTTATCCCTTCCCACCCCCTTTCCCAGGATAACCATAAAATTGTTTACTATGTCTGTGAGTCAGTTTCTGTTTTGTAAATGAGTTCATTAGTGTACTTTTTTCTTTTTTTTTTCAGATTCCATATATGAGTGTTATCATATTGTATTTTTCTTCCTTTTTCTGGCTTCACTTAAAATGACAATCTCCTGGTCCATCCATATTGCTACAAATTATTCTTCTTTATGGCTGAGTAGTATTCCATTGTACAAATATAACATAACTTGTTTATCCAGTCACCTGTTGATGGATATTTAAGTCATTTCCATGTCTTGGCTATCATAAATAGTGCTGCTATGAACACTGGGGTGCATGTATCTTTTCAAATTAGAGTTTCCTCTGGGTATACAGCCAGGAGTGGGATTGCTAGATCATATAGTAAGTCTATTTTTAGTTTTTTTGAGGAATCTCCACACTGTTTTCCATAATGGCTGCACCAAACTACATTCCCACCAGCAGTGTAGGAGGGTTCCCTTTCTTCCACACCCTTTCCAGCATTTATCATTTTTGAACTTTTCGATGATAGCCATTCTGACTGATGTGAAGTGATACCTCATTTTGATATGCTCTGTAATTTATTTTTTCTTTCTTGAAGTAGCCATGAAATACTCGATTTTACTTCATCTATTTAAATAAATATATAACTTTAAGCATAGCATAAATACAACTAATTATATTTAATTTAGTTTATCTGTCCTTCCTGTTTCACTTCTCACTTCACTTGGTTCAGAGGGAAGATTGGTCATCTTTATCTCATGCCTACCTAAGTATGTTCTTAGTCATAGACTATGAATATGAAGATTTTGGTTGAAAAAATTTCACAATTAGGAACCTGAGGTTTTAAAAAAAAATTTTTGTACCTCCATAATGCTACTCTTATCAAAATAAAATAAATAAAATATATAATTTAAATTCTAAAATAAATGTTATAGCAAATAGATATGTAACTTAAGTCTGTTAGCGCTTTTTTTTTTTTTTTAATGTCTAAGGAGGGCATTTTTCCACAGTAAGAAATAGTTTCTATTACTTTTGTTTTAATTAATATGCCAATTATTGTAGTTAAAATTTTTAAATTAGTTTTTGAAACTCTAAGATTTTTTAAATTTGATAATTATCTATAAATAAAATTAGTCATTTACTTGGTTTCAGTTTATATTCAGCTAACTCATACATTTGCAAGGTTAAAAATCTGTTTAAACATTTACCTCTATTTACATACTTAATTAAATAGATTCCCTTAGACATTAAGCTACAGTCAAAAATTTATCTGATTATCTTAATCACTTTGAACATCTAAAAAGGCAAATATATGAATTTTATGAGCAAAATATTCCTGGGAACTTAGGCAATGCTTTTAAGTGTAAATGCTCCTAAGTGTAATAAGCCAGTATTATAAATTTCATAACAGATTAATTTAACCATTCAAGTAAAATTTAAACAAGTATATGTACACAGTGCAATGACTCCAAAAATCCATTACTGTACTTATTTTACTAGCATAAAGTAAAAAAAATTTCCAGTAATACACTCATGTCTTCTTCCCAGGGTCACAAATGCATTACCTTAATGAAAGGAAACCTAGTGGCCATCTCGTATTTGCTGTGACAGCTTTGGCCGTGTGCTGCAGCTAACAGCCTTGGGTTATCTTCTGGATTTCAGTGTAGCTTCCGAGAAGATTCACCTAGAATTGATTTTATTATTTCTCACATAGTGCAACTTTCCAAGGAGTGAGTTTTCTTTCAGACTGTATAATCTCATATTTCCTTATTGTATCTTAAATTTTCCCCTTGTCTCTTGCTAAATGTGTGTGTGTTTGTGTGTGTGTGTGTGTATGTGAAAGAGAGATAGAAGTTCACTGTGTGTGTCTATAGAGTGGTTACTTGAACCAACATTTATCTAGTCTAATTCAGAATTATACAAGTGGAAAAAAGTTCATCAAGTAAAATTTAAACCTTAAAGATGTCAGTTTTCTAATGTGGAACCAGTAATTGGAGAAACGTATTTCCATGGGTTTAACAAATTCAGTGTAAATCTTTACACATCCTCAATATTTTTGTTGACTGATTTCACCTACCTAGACTTCTGCTACCCCATCTAGATGTGAGAACTAATCACTTACTGTCGAGTAAGTATGATGAGTTAACTTGCTGACTACAATGACATAAGCACATATCTTGGATATGCTCATATTCAGCAATGTCTGTAAACACTTGAAATGCATTTTTATATGCCTACTCTTTCATGTATTTTTGAATATCATCATAGATTCATGGTTTTTCAAAGAACTATTATTTTCTTATTTAATTCTTAGCTTGTTTAGGGAAGCTCCTTTATGCTGACTCCTTTTCACCCCTGAAAACGGTCTTAACTGTCTGGCAACAACACAGTTTTCTTGTCCTCTCTATTTTCCCTGGCTCAAGACACACACAGCTCCTAAGAACCCTGTCTTGCTTTAGTGAGAATAAGGTTAGCACTGGGGCATTGTAGATGAATACAAGATTGCAGCAGTGGGTAACTCTACTTATTGGGACACTTTAGTGTGAGAACTAGAAAATATTATTTATAAAGTAAAGAGTTTTCATTGATTATTTCAAATCTATTTCTTACAGACAGTGTTTACTTGAATGTGAAATGTTTTCAACTTCCTGTCTTTCTTTTCCTACCTTCCTTCTTCTCTATTATATAGCCCCTCATCAACTTTATTATGTGAAATATGTGTGTAAATTATAGTATTGTATACTTGCTTCATGTAGGATATATACCTACTTAAGTCTCAGAATGAACATCAGGGATTTGATTGCCCTCTTCTGCTTTTCTGTGATGTTAGCATATTTCATTGTCCATCATTCTGTGGTCACTCATTGACACTTCCTGAGCTCTGTAGGAAAGACACATAGTGTAAATTTCAACTCACCACATGTAGTTTCCATCATGTAATAACCAATGCATTCTAATTAATTTCTTAGCTTATGATTGTGGTTTTAGAGGTTTGAGGGGATTCAATACTCAGTTCTCATTAAGCCTTTTAATTTATCATCATTATTCATCAGTTGTGGTGCCATTTGCCATGTAGTGTGTTTCTTCATCTGGGTTTCTGCTGGGATAGGTTGATTGGCTGCAACATGTTATTTTTTGGCTGCTAGAAATTGATTTTCTGAATGAACATTCATGGATACAAAGAATTATAAAGACTTTTCACTAAACTGTGCTGAAATCATGTAGTTCTGTGGACAGATTGCCTAATATATTTATCACAGAGAATATATTTAGGTGAATAAAATAGGCTGTTTACCTAAAATTCTTCAATTATTTCAGTTGCCTTAATCCAATCTTCCTTTTTTTCTCCAATTAACAACAAATTAATAACAAAAAATACAGATAGTAAAGTCTCAAAATACAATTAAAACATTTATAGATCTGAGGTCCTAGAAAATCAGAAGAGCTAGGGTTAGGGTTAGGGAGAGCAAGGCATGCAAAAATATGATTAGTAGAGTATTGGCATTAGCAAAATAGAAGAAAAAATCGAGGAAGACTTTTCATTGGTTACAAAATATGAAATATAAGGAAATGTTTTTATCTCTTAGATTGAGACCTGAGACTGTATGCTCAGGGCTACCAGTTAGTCACCTCTAATTATTCTCAAGTGAACGGGAATGATGGCAGACTTCCTTTGTTCCCCTTCTTAACATTGCGTAGGCTGGAAAGCAGTGGCCAAATAAACATAATCACAGTGATCATACAAGATTAAAATAAAATTACAAGAAAATATAGAACACAAACTTTTTTTTTTTTTGGCTTGCCTAATTTTATGTTTTTTAAAACAAAAATACTATAGTAGTATTTTCAACTAATTTTAAGTGATATTTTTCAAGGCTTAAGAAGGTGAGACATCTGAAGGATCACATTTAGTTATCTCAAGTCAACCTAGAAAAGAAATAAATGTAATATATAGTATGACCAGTTTCTCCTTTTTCTTGTATTCATTATAAATAGAACTAATTTTTGTTAGAGGAAGAGTTTAAGAGCAAATATTTACTACAGCTGTAGAAATGTCAACTTGAGAAATTTGACAGTGATGAAATATAAGTAGAGGGAATTGAAAAAGATATAAGAGATATTATGTAAAAATAATGAGAAAGGGGGAGGGTATAGCTCAGTGGTAGAGTGGGTGCCTAGCAAGCACAAGGTCCTGGGCTCAAACATCAGTACCTGTATTAAAATAAGTCAATAAATAAACCTAATTACCTCCCCCTAACAATAGTAATAAGAAGAAGTAGAAAAAGGAGGATAAGGAGGAGTCGGAGGAGGAAGAAGAGGAAGAAGAAGAAAGTATCAGAAAAAAGTTATGGAAAAAATAAGTATTTTCTGTTAAAATTTGAAAGAGAATATTCTGAGGTGTAACTCAGAATATCTGCATTTGCAAATAAAGAGTACATTAAAATCATCATTATAATCAACATCTATTTAACACGTATTAAGTGTCAGAAACGTCTCTGTCCTTTACACTGTCTCCTTTAGTCTCCAGATAATCCCATGAGTTTTTTTGATGAGGACATTTTTTCCTATGATTGCAGATAAAGAAACTAAACGTCAGAAAGGTTGACTACTAACCTTAGAGTCTATGAAAAAATTGAAATTTAAAATCATATCTGTTTAGGTTGAAGACTGAGTAGGGGTGGGAGAATCAACCGAAATGGCAACAGATGAGGCTCCGGAATGTCGCTCCTCCCGGGAGAGCGCCACAAGTACAGCTGCACTTGGAGCAATTCCCTCAGGGAAATCCAGAGACTAGATGGCCAACTGCTGCATACTGGGTAAATTAAAAAAAAAAAAAAACACATTAAAATGGTAGGAAAGGCTGAGATACTCTCACCTTAAACCCCACCCCACAGCAGTGCCCTACAATAAAAAGAGAACCCCCAGTTTCCCACTTTTTCCCTGAAGAGCAAGGGGTTTAGACTCCAATCCGGTGCTCCAGCTATTAAGACTCCCACCCAAGTGACGACCCGCCAAAAGATACAGCTCTGAAAGCCTCCAGCTGTACAAACAAGTAATTCCTGATGGCCCAAGAGCACACACCACGGCTGTTCCCCACAAGAGCTCACCGCAGAGGGAACAGGCAAAAATGCCCATCTCCCATTCTCTCCTTGCAAGTGTCCTAGCTGCGTATCCTCAAAGCTGCTACCGGAAGGTCCAGCTTCTAATTTTATCACATAGCTAGGTGCTGCCTGTGATACTTCCCAGAGACCAAGAAAGCTGGTGGGTACTCCCGCTGCCTTCTCCTTCGGATCCATTCTAGCAAGTCACCAGTATCTCCCTGGAGAGAGCTTTTCATCTGTCTTGCACCCCAGCTTTTGCCATGGCCCATGAGGGCCAGTATGGAAAACAGTGTGGAGGTCCCTCAAGAAATAAAGTAATTAATAATAATAGTAATAATAATAATAATAATAATAATAATAATAATAATAATAATAATAATAATAATAATAATAATACCGTGTGATCCAACAATCCCTCTTCTGGGTACACATCCAAAGGAAACAAAGTCATTCCCTTGAAGAGATATATGTTTTCCCATATTAACTGCCGCATTATTCACTACGGCTGAGATATGGAAACAACCTAAGTATCTGTCAGTGGATGAATGGATAAACAAAATGAGATACACACACACACACACACACACACACACACACACACACACACACACACACACACACACACACACACAATGGACTACTATTCAGCCTTGAGAAAGAGGGAAATCCTACCACTTGAGACAACACAGTTGAACCTGGAGGACATTATGCCAAATAAAATAAGCCAGTCAAAGACAAACACTTCATGTTATCGCTTATATGTGGAATCATTATTTACAAGTCAGACTCGTGGAAACAAAGAGTGGAAAAGCTGTTTCCAGGGACTGGGAATTGGGGAAGTAGCGACAGAGTGGGAAAAGGGTACAAACTGTCAGTTAGAAGATGAGTAAGGTCTTAGGATCCAACATATAACCTGAAGACTATAGTTCATAACAGTTGAAATTTGCTAAGAAAGTAGAACTTCTGTGTTTTCACCAAAGGGGGAAAAAAGGTAGATATGTGATGTGATTAATGTGTCACTTAACTGGGTGGAACCTTTTCACAGAGTATGTGTATATCAAATTATCATGTTGTATGCCTATAATATCTTACTGTTTTATTAATTAAACTGAATCAAGCTGAAAAAAATCATGTCTTCTTAATCCTGGGGGCTTTAGCCTTCACTGTACCAATTTCCACGACTAATTTTTATGCAGTTCTTATCATTGTTCTGGCATAATTTTTACATATAGTTTTTATGGGAAAATTCTATAAAAGTGTAAGGGAGAAAAGTGTCCTTCCATGAAATGTGGTCCTTCACCTAATATCTGACTTGTTCTTAGTCAAGCAACACCTTATCCTATCATACATATTCTTAATTCTTCTTGAAATTTCCAGTTCTAAGACACTTGTACTTTCCCAGCTTGCTTTATTGATGAATAAATACTAAGTTTATGTAAGAATACTATGACTGTGTTTGAGCACTTGAAAAAGATATTGACTTGAAGCTTTGATATTAACAAAGTAATATGATCATATTTCTCCCAGTCAATGGGAAATGTGATTGAAGGAACTTGCAAGAGATAGAGGAAAAATCATGACTTCTAACATTTGGCACAAGGACCTACCTCTGCACTAACCTTGGCTCAGGGGGCCAATACCCAGGACTCTGCCTTTCAAATCCAGAAATTTTGGACCAGATTCTATAATTCTGATCCTACTTCTCATTCTCCAGATGTCTCATTTCTAGCTTTGTGCACATCGATGTTGTGCTTCATTGGTAACCATGTAATCGCCAGTCTCTTTACTTCCTTCCTTCCTTCGAATGTTTTATATGTTATATTTTCCTGATTATCTTCAACTTTTGACTCAAGGCAGGTATCAACACCTGTGATCCCAAGACTTAGTAAAAGCCCTTTCTGTCTGTGCACACACAATTTATCAATACCAATCGGCATCTTATTTTATTGGAATTGTTAGTTTAATTTTGATTTGACTCTCCTGTCAGAATGAACTCTTTGAAAGCATACGGCCTCTTAAAATCACTTCTGTTGTTTTTCTGCCTTGTTTGGGTCTCGGGTCTAAATAAGTCTCCCATAAATATGAATTGAATTGTTACTAAGCAACAATATTTGATAAATCATAATTTTAGAAATGTTCCTTGAGTAAGTATATAGTAATTATATTCAAGCCACCATTGTAGATGTGGAATCCTTAGTTTCAATCTGTAAGCAGTCTTTAAGGAACTCAAAACACATTCTCTATCCTGAAGGAATTTATGGCACAAGAAGAAAAGATATAAATTCAAATAATTCTAAGGGGAAAAAAAAAGAGAGAGAGAGAAGATGCCATTGTTTAAATATGAGCCAGCCTATAAAAAACATGCAGAATTTGAAGGTGGAACTTGGGATAAGGTGGCTATAAAAGCAAAATAGGGATTGACAAGGGCAGATGTATGGAGGTATAAATAGGTAAAGGTCAAAAGCAAAACAATGTGACTGACGGTTTTGCCAAAGTTGGTCTACAACTAGAAGAGTTACGGAAGTTTTATCATGACAGGGAACTAAAAGTCTCCCTGCTGCAGGCAGTAGATTTTGAAAGCAGAAGTGATGAAATTAAAGAGGTGTTATAAAACAAGTAATGTTCAGAACCAGTTGAAAGAAAAAGAGGCAGGCAGCTAGAATAATTTAGTTGCAAAGTGTGAACAAATAAATTCTTTGCAAGGGAAGCAGCAGTGGAAACGGAACCAGAGGGATAAAGCAAACCATTATCAGTTCCTTCTTAGATGTGGTAATTCACAGCGAACCTATAGAAATTCTCAGTTTTAACTGGGTTGAACTAAAATAAAAACAATTCATCTCCCTTCTGAAGGAAACATATTTCCAAGTCAGATGTTATATTTATTTTAAAACATTTTTATTGACTTTATTTTTTTTTTGGAACTGTTTAAAGTTCACAGAAAAATTGAGGGGAAACAGAGGTTTCCCATATAACCCCAGCACCCACACATTCAGAACTTCCTCAGTTTCAAGATCCCCCACCAGAGTGGAACATTTGTTGCAACTGATAACCCTTCATGGACACATCTTAATCACCCAAAGTCCATCATGTATATTATGGTTCACTCTTGAGGTTGTACATTTTATGAGTTTTAACAGATGTATGATGACATCAGTTGGTATCATACCAAGTATTTTTATCGCTCTAAAACTTATGTGTTCTATTCATCTTTTGCCCCATCCCTCTGCCTGGAAACCACAGATCTTTTTACTATTTCTATCATTTTTCCTTTTCTAGAATGACATATAATTGGAGTCACAGTGTGTAGCCTTTTCAAACAGCCTCCTTTCACTTAGTAATATGCTTTTAATTTTCCTCCATGTCTTTTCATGGCTTGATAGCTCAATTATTTTTAGCCCTGAATACTTTTTCATTGTCTGAATGGACCACAGTTTATTTATCCATTCACCTACTGGAGGACATCTTGGTTGTTTCCAACTGTTGGTAATTATAAAAGAGCCACTGTAAACATCCGTGCATAGGTTTTGGTGTGGATGTAAGTTTTTAACTACTTGGGTAAATACTACAGAGTCTGATTGCTGGATCCTGTGGTATGAGGATGCAGATTTGCAAGAAACCACCAAACTGCCCCTCAAATTACTGCATCACTTTGAATTTCCATAGCAATGAGTGCTTGCAGCAATTGGCGGTGTCACTGTTCTGGATGTTGGCCATTCTAATAGGTGGGTAATTGCACCTCACTGATGTTTCACTTTGCACTTCCCTAATGATATATGGTGTGGGTCATCGTTTCATATGCTTATTTGCCATCGGTTGATCTTCTTTAGTGAGGTGTCTCTTAAGGTCTTTGGCCCATTGTTTCCTTGTTGTTGAGTTTTAAGAGTTCTGTATTTTGGATAACTGTCCTTTATTATATGTTTCTTTTGCAATTATTTTATTCCAGTCTATGGCTTATTTATTTTTACTGTTTTACATAGGGCAGAATTTTTAATTTTAACATTCAGCTTATCAATTATTTCTCTTGTGGACTGTGCTTTTTTATTGAAGTATATTTGATGTACATTGTTCCATTAGTTTCTGGTGTACAGCAAAGTGATTCAGTTATATACATACATTTATACATATATATATATACACACACACATATATCTATATATGTTTTTTCAGATTCTCTTCCATGATAATTTATTACAAGATATGAAATATCATTCCCTGTGCTCTACAGTAGGACCTTGTTGTTTATCAGTTTTATATATACTAGTTTGTATCTGCTAATCCCCAACTCCTGATTATCTCTCCCTTTTCCCCCCTTAGTAGTCATAAGTTTGTTTTCTCTGTCTGAGTCTGTTTCTGTTTTGTAAATAGGTTAATTTGTAGCATTTCTTTTAGAATCCACATACAATTGATATCATATGATATTTGTCTCTCTCTGCTGACTTACTTCACTTAGTATGATAATCTCTAGGTCCAACAATGTTGCTACAAATGGCATTATTTCATTATTTTTATGACCGAGTAGTATTGCATCCCATATATATACCACATGTCCTTTATTCATTCCTCTGTTGATGGACACTTAGGTTGCTTCCATGTCTTGGCTATTGTAAATAGTGCTGCTGTGAGCATTTGAGTGCATGTATCTTTTCTAATTAAAGTTTTCTCCAGATATATGCCCAGGAGTGATATTAGTGGTTCATATTTTAACTTATTTCAGTTTTTTAAGGAACTATGTTCTCCATAGTGTCTGCACCAATGTACATTCCCACCAGCAGTGTAGGAGGGTTCCTTTTTCTTCACGTCCTCTCCAGCATTTATTGTTTGTAGACATTTTGATGATGGCCATTCTGACCAGTGTGAGGTGATACCTTATTGTAGTTTTGATTTACATTTGTCTAATAATTAGTGATGTTGAGCATCTTTTCATGTGCAAATTGGCCTTCTGGATGTCCTCTTTGGAGAAATGTCTACTTAGGTCTTCTGCTCATTTTTTTTTTTTATTGGGTGTTTTTTTTTTTTTTTTTGATATTGAGCTGTATGAACTGCTTGTATATTTTGGAAATTAATATATGTGCAAACATTTTAATCATATGCAAACATTTTCTTCCATTCTGCAAGTTTCCTTTTTTGTTTTGTTTATGCTTCCCTTTACTGTGCAAAAGCTTATAAGTTTAATTAGGTTCCATTTGTTTATTTTTGCTTTTATTTCTATTGCCTTGGGAGAATGCCCTAAGAAAACATTGGTGTAATTTATATCAAAGGATACTTACCTGTGTTTTCTTCTAGTTTTATGGTGTCATGTCATATATTTAAGTCTTTAAGTGATTTTATTTTTGTGTATGGTGTGGGGCAGTGCTCTTACTTTATTGATTTATATGCGGCTATCTGTGCTTTCCCAGCACCACTTGCCAAAAAGACTGTCTTTTCTCCATTGTATATTCTAGCCTCCTTTGCCAAAGATCAATTGACTGTAGGTGTATGAGTCTATTTCTGGGCTCTCTAATCAGTTCCATTGATCCATTTCTGTTTTTTTGCCAATATGTGGATTATGCTTTTGATGCTATATCTAAAAATGTTGCCACACCCAAGGTTGTCTAGGTTTTCTTCTATATAATCTTATAAAAATTTTATGCTTTTAATTTCTCAGTTATATCTGTGATCCATTTATATTTATTTCTGTGAAGGTGGTAAGGTCTGTGTCCAGATAGTTTTTCTTTGCAAGTTGATGTCCAACTGAGTAACAGGTGTATTCTTATCTAAACTTCAGTAGGCCAATTATATAGCAGTTTTCACTCTTACATAATCTCAACTAGTTTTCTCAAGGAAAATATCTTTATAATGCCAAAATCTCAGTTTTAATGAATAAACATTCATAGAAGATCAGTCATTCCTAAACATCCCTAGATGGGCAAATGGATAAAGAACATGTATCTACATATAATGGAATATTATTCAGCCTTAGCAAAGGATGAAACCCTGCCATATCTGACAAACTAGATGAACCTGGACAATGTTATGCTAAGTAAAATAAACCACAGAAAGACAAATGTGCATGATCCCATTTAAAAAGATATCTAAAATAACCAAACTCATAGAAAGACAGTAGAGTGGTAGTTGGTAGTGGCCACAGGGAAAGGGAAATGGAGAGTTTGGAGTTCAATAGGTATATGATTTGTTATGCAAATGAGTAAGCTCTAGAGATCTTCTGTACAGTATTGTGCCTGTGGTTAATACTGTGCTGTGTATATAAATATTTAATAGAGTAGGTCTCACATTCAGTGTGCATGTCAAACACACAGAAATCATCTAAAAGCCAGCCATGATTATAAATGTTTCAAAAGAGTATGATAAAATTACATGTTTATTTTAAAGAATGTACTTTTGTAAATTTGATCATGAGTAAGAACATACAAGTAAGTGTTCCTTTAGAAGGTTGGCATGCTATTTTAGCAGTCCAAGTAAAAGATGAAGGAATGAAATCAAAATTATGCCTTACTCTGAAATAATAACCAAAATTTGGGTGACAGATATCATGGTATTCATTGAGTGCTAGTATTATTGTCCTTAACAGTAAACTTTTAAATTATAAAATATTAACCATAGTTACAGTTTGAAATTTTAATTACTTTAAATTAAAATATTTTAGTTTGAGCAGTACAGTAAACATTAAAATGATTTACTAGAATTTATAAAGTAAGACATTAGGATCTGACTATTTCTCTGCTACACAAATTAATTGGCATGCAGGGAAACTGGAAAGTATTCAGAAAAGAGCTCAGTGGTAATTAATGGACTGAAAATGAACATATATTGGGGAAAGCTGAAGGATGTAAAACTGTCTTAACAAAAGTAGAAAACTAGACAATGACTAAATAGTAATCAATAAGAATGTAAAAATGCAAAGTGATGATTAGGAAAATTAAATCTCTAACAAGAAAGTTACTTATAGGTTTGCTTTGGGATTTTAAGAAAGAATTTTTCCTTAAGAGAACTTTGAAATATTGAATAAGCTTGTTTAAAGTAGGAAGTTACTGCAGTGCTTTTTGTAGAGAATTATAATAAAAAATGGAATACATTCTTATTTTTCTGGGGGCAGTTTATAGATGCAGGGGACAGAATGAGTGCCATCTCCAGGGCTCTTTCCATTCCTGAATTTCTGTGGTGTTCAGTTTATTCAACCATGGTGAGGCTGGAAATTTCATTTCACTTCTGTATCATCAACTGGAGAAATAACTGTATTAACTGATAGATTTTTGTTGTGGTTGTTTCCCAAGTGATTCTCCAATTTCATCCAATATTGCTCTCTAAACCACTGCAAGAATCTGGCAGATATAAGGCCAGTTGATTACTTTATATGTTGACTTTAATATGCCTAAGAAATACTTATTTTTTAGGAAGAAAAGTCAAAGTACACTTCAGCCTGCTTCTTTTAATTATCTTATTAATGTATGATTTAACATAACAGTATTATAATGTGCTTATTTTAATGAAAACTTTTTGTATTTGAAATTTTACATATTTGCACTATAAAAACTTCTAAATATCATTTGACTGTTAAATAATATTTGTTTTATGAAGCATAGCATGTTTTAAGCCAATTCCCTTATATAGAATATTCAAAAATTTTTACATGAACCCTTTTACAATGCATTTTTTATACATTAACCATTTTTCTGCCTTGTTCCACTATTTTGAATTATGTTCCTATACAGAATCTATAAGAGATTTTTTGGGGTCAAAACTTCTTAATTCTTTCCAATTCTTAGGGAATATTCACAAAGTGCTTTCTAGAAATTTGGGTCAATTGCCTAACAATATAATTACATTTCCAATGTGTATAATTTCCTTCAAATATATAGAGTATCTCATTAAAATATTATGGCTTTTTTCTTTATGAACAAAAATTGCTAATTTGAAAAGAAAATTATTATATTGTTACGTTTTAGAACACTAGTGAAATACAACTTGTTGACAATTAACTATTTTTTAAAGAGTATGATCACCATTGCAGAACACCATAATTTCAAAACTAATTGGTAAATTAAGTATTTGACCATATATTAGTGCAAGATGGTATCTGGAAGTAACCAAGTGAGTTTCCAAAAGCTGTAAGAAGGGCTTCCTCTAAACAGCTGTCTTAGATATATATCAAGATTGTAATGTAATGTTATAATGTAATGACATGAAGTAGGCATGTTACCGTAGGCATATTGAAAAGAAAAGCACTTCAATGCAAAAGGAAGGAAAGACCTAAATAAAACACAACAAAGCAAAGATGGTCTTTGAAATATAAGAGAATGGACCATCCATTGGAGACTGCCATTCTTCCATACTTTTCAGATACATGTGAACATCTCCGCATGTTCACAGGTTTTCTATCAAGCGTTTAATTTCCACTAGTTGTCCTTTCCTAGCTTCCTTTACCTTTTAAGAAAAATTTCAGAATGGAAGTTATTCTCAAAATTCTGATATGAAAATGTAGAAGCGTGTTAACCTTCAAATCGAGAGGCAGAACTCCCATTTGAACTAGATCGAGTGAAAACAGAGAATGTTCTGAAGCAAATAGCCAAATGACAGAAGAGATAAGAGCGGAGATAGGCTTAGTGATAGATCAGCCTTTGAGAGTTACAGCATTAAAATCTCTTTTCTCTCTTACAGATACATATTTCCAGGTGTTTTTTTCCTTTTCTTTTTTTTCTTTTTTTTCTGGTTATTCTTAACATCTTGTTTTATTGGTTCTGAGCATTAAATGATAACTCATGTTTCCTTGAAAAGCTAGCTCTTTTTCTTAACTCTTATATTAAGAATATAACCATTATTATATTTTAATAACACCAAAATTATTTATTTAAATATGTCCCCTTGGTCACTTCAAGAGTTTTGTATTTTCATCAATAGATCTTTAATAGCTGGAACGGTGTGATACACAGTAGGTGCTTAATAAATATTTTCAAATGATTGAACAAATTTAAAAACCACTTCTCCAAATGATGCAACCTTAAAAAAAAAAAAAAAATCAGGCATCTTTAGATTTTCCTTCACTCCTGATAGAAAACTCAAATCTAACAGATCATATAGCATCCAAATCGTTCAGGTTTCTTTCATCTATTCCTTTTCTTCTCCGCTTCTTCTCATTAATTCATACAAATGGTGATTTATGTGGAGTTGTGCAAAATGCTTCACTTTTCTCTCTGCAGACTCTGTAGTACTCTAGGCTGTCCTGTATGTCACCGTGAGAGCAAACTGTGAGAAGTCAGTCTAGTCAGATCGCTCCTCTTGGTGGCCTTCTGATTGCTTACCAAATTTAAGGCAGTGTCTCCCCTCCCATAACATGCCCTCAATTACCTTCTTAGCCTAATATCTCATACAGGGAGACATACCCCAGGTGCTCCAGGCAAACAGGAATGTACAGAATTTCTCACAGAGCAGCCACATCTCCCTGCCTCTGTGGAGCCTCCCAAGCTGTTCTCTCTGCTTGGAATACTTCTTCCCTGGAAAATGTGTCTGAATGTAAGTGACACCAACCCAAAGAAGCCTTTTTAATAATCCCAATGAAGTGTGCTTTTATTCCTTTCCTGTATTTTCCAGAAAACCTTCCATCTTCATTAAGGTACTATTGTTTAATGATTGAGGTAGCTGAATCTGAAACCAGCTGCCTGGGTTTCATTCATGGCACCTTTAATTAGTAGCTATGACACGTTGGGCAAGTTATTAAGAAGTTTATTTTTCATTATGTTCATTAGTAAGTGATTGATATGAATAGTATCTACCTCATTATATTGTTGCAAAAACCAGATGAGTTAATACAAGCAAAATACTTAGACTAACACATTGCATATTTGTAATACATAATGTTTTAAAATATTTTTATGTTATCCTTTCATAAACCTCAAAACTTTTCTTACATCATTTGCATTATCAGCCACCCAATTTCTCCTGTGTTCCATAATACACACATATGCCTGCACACAATACATATGCCTGCAAACACAATTAAATAAGTGAATTAAAACGTGGATATTGTCTTTTTTCTGTTGGTCCTTAATACTTAAAGAGACTTGCTTTTATACATAATATTTGATTAGTATATTTGAAGAATTATCTTGCATATGCAATGCCTCTTTAAGGAATTTTTAAAAATTCCTTGAGACAAATGACAAAACACAACCATACCAAATTTATGGGATGTAGCAAAATCAATTTTTAGACAGAAGTTCATAGCAATACAAGCCTTCCTCAAAAAAGAAAAAATCTGAAAATCTTTTTCACTAAAATAAGAAAAAAGAAAAATGTTTCTTTCCGGTATCATTTAACATAAAAAGGGTCTTCAAACAAGTTAAGTCTGAAACCTTCTTCATTCACTTAACAAACATCTAAGGACTCATTCTATGCCAGAATTTCTTTCTAAGCCTGGGGAATACATTACATGAAAAGTGTGTTACGTCAAATAGTGGACGCCAAAAATATCCATTCTTTAATGTCTGGAATTTGTGAGTATGTTACTTTATATGGTTTGCATATGTGATTAAATTAAAGATCTTATGGTGAGGTGAATGTTCTGAATTATCTGGATGGACACAATGTGATTAAAAGGATGCTCATAAGAGCAGAATGAGGGTGAAAGTCAGAAGGCAAGACATGATGCTAGGAGTAGAGGCTGGAGTGATGGAAGGAGTTGTAAGCCAGAGACTGCAGGCAGCCCCTAGAAGCTGCAAGAGGCAAAGACAAAGTCTTCCCTGGGAATGGATTCTTCCTCCAGAAGGAACGCAGGCCTCTGACCCGTTGATTGGAGCCCTCTAAAACTCATTTTGGATGTCTAGAGATGTATAATTTTTGTGTTGTTTTAAACCCACTAAGTTTGTGATAAGTTATTACACAATAGGAAACTAATAAAATAGTTACAGTAATGCTAACATTAAATTCTGTATGCGTGAATCCATGCCCTTTCATAATGCCCTTCCACATCGTTAATAGGCTTGACTATGGAGTTTACTTTGGTCAATGATACATTAACAAACATATTAGAACCAGAAGCTTTTATATGATATATTGAGACTTGTACCCCTTGCTGCTGGATAACTTTCTGCCACCCTGTGGAAAGTGCCAAGCTAGCCCCCTTAAGGATAAAAGGATACAAACGGAGAGAGGTGTCAGCTATCCCAGATGTCCCAGCCCTGCCAGCCATAACAGTGATGCCACAAATTCATGAAAAAGCTCAGAAATCCCAAAAGCCTTGAAATGGGATCTTCTGCAGTTTGAACTATCTGGATGGAACTGAATAAGGAAAGAACAAGAAGCAGCAAATGAGGTCACATGAATAGCATGGCCAGAGAAGTCATGGTGTGTACTTGGATTATGCTTTAAAAGATAAAATAACCCCCCCAAAATGGACAGAAGATCTAAACAAGCAATTATCTGATGAAGACATACAAATGGTCAAAAGGCACATGAAAAAATGCTCAACATCGCTAATTATCAGAAAAATGCAAATCAAAAGTACAATGAGGTTATCACCTCACACCAGTCAGAATGGCCATCATTTAAAAGTCCACAAATGATAAATGCTGGAGAGGCTGTGGAGAAAAGTGAACCCTCCTGCACCCTTGGTGGGAATGTAGTTTGATGCAGCCATTATGGAAAACAGTATGGAGATTCCTTAAAAAACTGACAATAGACATACCCTATGATCCAGCAATCCCACTCCTGGGCGTGTATCTGGAAGGAACTCTAACTTGAAAAGATACATGCACCCCAGTGTTCATTAGCAGCACTATTTGCAATAGCCAAGACATGGAAGGAAACTAAATGTCCATCAACAGATGACTGGATAAAGATGTGGTGTGTGTATGTTTGTGTGTGTGTTCATCATGGAATAGTGCTCACCTATAAGAAAAGAATGAAATAATGCCACTTGCTACAGCATGGGTGGACTTGGGGATTGTCATTCTAAGAAAAGTAAGCCAGAAAAAAAAACATACCATATGATATTACTTATATATGGAATTTAAAAGCAAGACAAATGAACTTATTTACAAAACTGAAACAGACTCACAGACAGAGAAAACAAATTTATGTATACCAGGGGGAAGGAGGTGGGAAGGGATAAATTGGGAGCTTGGGGTTTGTGGATACTAACTACTATGTATAAAATACATAAACAAAGAGGCCCTACTCTGTAGCACAGGGAACTATATTCAGTATCTCATAATAGCCTATGATGAAAAAGAATATGAAAAGGAACATATGCATGTATGTATAACTGAAACACTATGCTGCTCACCAGAAATTAACACACTGTAAACTGACTATACTTCACTTAAAAGTTTTTTTAATATAATGGAAGCCACTAAGGGGGATCATCTGAATTACATTTTAAGATAATTACTCTTGTGCTGAAGAGAGCATAGACTGTAGCTGGACAAGGATAAAAATAAGAAGTTGAATTAGGAAACACTGCCCTGATTCAGGTGAAAGATAATGGCTGTTTGAACCATGATGAAAACAGTAAAGGCCGTGCACATGTGTGAGGTTCAAGGATGTTTTGAAAGTTGAAGTGGCAGCATTTGTTAATGGATTGCACATGAGTTGAAGAGAATATGGTTTGGCTTATTTGCTGATGTACAGTAACTTGGGGAAACAGCAGATGGTTTGGGGAGCAGATAAATTGGATCTCAGTTTTGAATATGTGATGTCAGAAATGCTCATCAGACATCTCAGAGGAGCTGCCACTGTTTTATCAGCAAAGCCAGAGTTCAAGGAAGAGACATGTCTAGGTTGGAAAAGAGCTTTTCTAGGAAGGAAGTGAAGAAAAGAAAGAGGAAAACCCTGCAGCTGAATCCTGGGGCTTCCCAAAGCCCAGACCATGGGAGAAGGAGAAGGAACTAGTACTTTTGGAAGAGGCTGTAACCAGATTTTATCTACCACTATGTTCTATGTGATTTCCACAAAAGAAATCTCATTCAATTTCCTACTTTAAAAATGGGAATAACCAAGGTGTGGGGAAGTTAAACAACTTGCCCAGCATCCTAAGTGGGGTAAATAGGATGAATTCCCTCATTTGTTAAATTCCTAAGTCTCAAGTTTTAAACACATATCCAGTGATATGTAAAGAATTGAGGCATGTAGCTGTCATTTCCTGTTCTTCTTGTATAGAATTAGTCACCGCAAATTACTGAAGTTTCAGCTGTCATACGCAGTATTATTTGAGATTAGAAATCTCTGGTTTCTCCCTATTTTACTAACCACCAAACCACTCACAGCTGGGATATGACCCATTGTTACTTATTCACTGCTATATAAGATAGTTTATCCAGAGCATTAAAAGAAGTGAATAAGGCTGTTGGAAGAGAACAGGCGCATTCCCGCAATTCAGCTGGGTTATTGCCACATCACTTCTCCCCTGTTGGTTATAGCCTCTCAATTGTCGAGCATTAGCGTACACTTTAAACGTCCTTTATATTTGGAGGGACTGGAGAACATTTCATTAAAATTATCATAAAACCAACAACTAATGTTAGCTATAAATAATTTCACTGTGTAAGCCAGTAGGATATAAACATCTCCTCCTCTAATATAAAAAGGTGAATAGGATGCATGGGGAGTCTTATTGAATCCAGAAGCTCAGTTTTATTCTGTCTTCTTTTTTTTTTTCCCAATTCAGCAGTTAGAGAGTGAGAGAGAGCGCAGACACAGAGAGGCGTTGCTTCTAAAGCAGCCATTATTACCTTTGGTTTACCTTAATTTAAGCTCCATGGCAAGCAGAATTTATGATGAAGGGAATGCTTATATTGTCAGAAAATTTTGAAAACATTTAAAAGTCATCAGTGTACCAACATCATCTAAAGTCAGGGGCCCAAAGTGGCTCAGTGTGGGGCTACTTCTACGGCTGATGTCTGGGGCTTCTATCAGATAATACCAGTATCCAGAGTTGTGTTCCATTAGCATTTTGTGTGTCTGTCCATCTTATTTCTTATTAACTTCCTACTCAGAGCACAGATCACAAAGTAGAAGCATCATAACCTGAGGGCTTGTTAGAAATGAGAATCTCAGTCCCCACCCCAAAGTTACTGAATCAGAATTGATTATTAGCAAGATCCCAAGTTGATGCTTATGCACATTAAAGTTTGAGAAATATTTCTTTTCACATTTCACAGTAGCTTTTTATTTTTTTTAAGTTCTGTCTGTCTCTCTTTTGGTAAAAAAACAAAGAATGTCTCCTGAACTGGGACTGAGTCTTAGAGGACATTATTTCCTCAGCTTTTAGCACAAAGTCAAGTACATAAGTATCACTATAAATGCCTTAAACTAGAAATACACTTATAAAAGCATTCTTGCTACTACGAAGAAAGCAGAAATAAAACGTAAACATATAAAGAGAATAAAAAGATTAACACAAAACAGGAATAAAGAATTATGTGGAAAAATATGATAGAAACAAATCCATTAAGAGGCTTCATTTTCAGATGGAATCAATTTCAAACGATTCATTTCCTTTTTAATTGTAGCAACCTCATACCAGCAATACTTAGTATTGCGTGGATAACATAAAATTCTTTAGCCTGTTACACCACAAATTTCAGTGTCAAAAAGGTGTCCTACTCTATTACAAATAGCACAAACCATTACCATGGAAACATTAGTCATCTGTTTACAAAAGTGATTTTAAAACAACTTCGTGCAAGTCGCTTAAAAATCCTGAATGTGAGTTCAGCTGCCTTGAAAATCCTGAGTGAGGCGTCCTGGGATGCGGCTGGGTGTCTGCATTGATATCTTACTCAGAAGATTCTGATTCATGTGAACTCATGAAATAGCACTTGGCTGAACATGTAGTTGTTATTTGTTATGGGTTGAATTCTGTTTCCTGCACCCCCAAAATATGTTTAATTCCCAGGACCTGAGAATGTGACTTCAATTAGAAGTAGGGCAGTTATGGATGTAATTAGTTAAAATGAGGTAATATTGGAGTAGGGTGAGCCCTTAAACCAGTACACCTGATACTTGTAAGAGGCACGGGAGGGACCTGGGGAGAATGCCAGGTGAAGGCAAGAGGCAGAGATTGAAGTGCTGTGCTCAGAAGCCAACAAACGCCACGGCTTGCTGGCTTCCTCCAGAAGCTCGGAGAGAGGCTTGCAGCAGGTTGCCCCTCAGAGCCCTCAAAAGGAACCACGCCGGGAGTTTGGATTTCAAAACTCCAGAACGGTGAGAAGGTACATTTTCTGTACTTTTTTCCCTGGGTTTGTAGTATTTTTTAACCCCAGCCCTAAAAACCGTACAGTATTCATTTATGTCTTGAATCGGCTGGAGTGCCACCCTTGTTTTCGCTGTCCCAGAGAACAGGAGTTCTCAAACGTCAGGGAGTGCACCATGATCTCGTGGACTTGTTTGAGTTTCCTGAAGCCTGTATCAACAGAATCTCTTAGGGCTTGTTGCGGGGCGTCGGCTCCCTTCTTTTACAGCTCACTTGCAGATGGCTTTTGAAGGCTGGAGTTTGTTACACTTAGTATATTTCAATGATGTTTAATGGGTGATTCAAACCATAGTGTACTATTAAATTGCATCTCTAATTTTAAACATCACAGAAATGAAGGAAACGAGAAAAGGTTTTGTATCCAGATTTTCCTAATTTCAGAGTCTGTACTTTCTTCACTGTGGCAGAACTTCATGTTGAAGGCTATTTGGCAGAGAAGCTGTGTGGAGTGGGGGAAGGGGGTGGTCATCCGGGGAAGTGTTAGTTTCCCAGGTTTGTAAATGGGGAATCTGAATTACGTAGACACTTTTCTTGTGGAGAGAATGTATGTTTGTTGTTAAAGTTTTGGAAAGTGGCTGCAAGAGACGGTGAGCAGAGGAGAACAGGTGAAGTAAATGGCAACTTTTGTGAAGCCTTGCTGCGTTTGGCGGGTACATGCAGCAGGGGAAGGGGACAAGGCTTTTCTCTCCTGTGCACAGAGTCCAGCAGCACCGTGTCAAGCTGTGCAGTGTGGTGGCATTTGAAAGTGTCTGGAGGCGGCATCCTCAGCAATACTATCAAGGGCCTAAAAGAAATAAACACCAGCCCAATTTTCATCATTAAGATCTGAGCTCAAATATGCCTTCATCAGAGAGGCCTTTATTGTTTGCTCTTTTGGAACTTGCAACCCTTGCCCAGTTAGTCTGGCAGAGTATTCCAATTAAATTTCTTCACAGCTCTTATCTCTCTCTGAAATTAAAATCTGTGTTCATTTGTTGGCTTTTATTGTAGAGTTTTCTTTTACTTAGGTAGAAGTTCTTTGAGGACTGGATTGATCACAGCTGAATCTTCAGTCTAGAAAGATAATCGGAGTATTCAAGGGCTCATAAGTATTTGTGGAATAATTGAAGAAATAATTGGGAGCTGGATCGAAAGAGGATAAATGGGGCGGTAGTGTCAAATAAGTCAGTGTGTAGACTGGCTTGGGAATTTTTTTAGGACACCCATTTTGAAGCTATTAGAAATCATTAAGAGTATTTGGGGTTGACAGAATGTTTTGTGTCCCGGTAATCATGCTGATAATGTCTCATACATACAATTGAATTCGAATGTATGTCACAAAAGTATGTACTTAAATGTATAAATCTATATTATTTGAATTTCTCTCTCATAGACACACATATGCACAATTTAAGTTAATGAAAGCTAAGAAAAAATAAGGAATATTGATCCCCGAAGTAATTGATATCATATGTGGAAAAGCACTTCAAACTACTAGAACCAGCACTAATTTATTTTTTCCCTAATTTCCCTACACTTTATTTTTTTTTATTGAAGTATAGTCAGTTTACAATGTTGTGTCAATTTCTGGTGTACAGCACAGTGCTTCAGTCATATAGGAGCGTACATATATTTGTTTTCATATACTTTTTCACCATAGGTTACTATAAGATATTGAATATAGTTCCCTTGGCTATATAATACAAACTTCTTGTTTATCCACTTTATGTATATTAGTTAGTATCTATAAAGCTAGAACTCCCAATTTATCCTTTCCCACTCCCTTCCCCCCAGTAACTATAAGTTTTTCTGTCTGTGAGTCTGTTTCTGTTTTGTTAAATAAGTTCATTTGTCCTTTTTTTTTTTTTTTTTAAGAGTCTCATGCTCTACCAACTGAGCTAGCTGGGCTGCATATGTCTTTTTTTTTAGATTCCACGTATAACTGATATATGGTATTTATTTTTCCCTTTTTGTGACTTACTTCACTTAGAATGACATACTCCAGGTTCATCCATGTCACTGCAAATAGCATTATTGTATTAATTGTTTATGGCTAAGTAGTATTCCATTGTATAAATATACCACAACTTCTTTATCCAGTCATCTGTTGATGGACATTTAGATTGTTTCCATGTCTTGGCTATTGTTAATACTGCTGCTATGAACATTGGGGTGCAGGTGTCTTTTTGAATTAAGGTTCCCTCTGGATATATGCCCAGGAGCAGGATTTATTTTAAGAAACTTTAGTATTCAACCCATTACACATTGAGGATACACTAATATATGAGATAAACAGTCACTGCTTTCATGAGATCCTGTTTGGAAATTCAAACTCGGAAAAAGTCTGCAAAATGCAATAGTTCAGTGCTATGATGGAGGAAATAGAATACGCTGTAGAAAGTGCACAGATATGTAACTAAACATGATACAGAAGGAATGGGAGGAACAAAACCTTCCAAAAATGGTGATTTTTTTATACTGTGACACAAGATGAGTAAAAACTGTATAAGTGAAGGGTGTGTGAGTTTGCATGAGTGCATTTTATGGTTACATCAAGGGTGGGGATGGGGCAGAGCTGGAGCTAATAATATGAGATGTTCCATCTCATTCATGATTAGTAAAAAAATAAAGATTATGGTAAAAATAGTATTTTTCATCCATTTAGTTGGGCAAAGATTCAAGAGTTTGACAATATCAAGTATGGCAGGAAATGTGAATCAAGAGTATTTGTTTATAGATTGCTGGTAGGGATGTAAATTGTGCAGCCATTACAGAAGTTGGAAATTACTTTGTAATTTAACATACTCAGACACTGTAACCCAGTAATTCTAATTTTAGTTACATACACTCCACTAAAAATACAAAAATTCTTGTATATATGCCCTGGTAGACAAATACAGAAATTTTTATAGCAGTATTTTTCATATGTAAAAAAAAATAAGAGTGTGCCTTAAAAAAGAGGATTATTATTCATGTAGTTGTGTAGAACTGAGTCCAGTGAAAGAGGAAGTTATGCAGGGACTTGTAATCATGATAAGTAGATTGTGTTATCTGCACTGATATTCTTGACTGAAACAGAAGCAGTAGGAGTGGAGCTGAGGGGAAAGCCAGGGGGTGTAGTTAACAGGTACCACTGATAGGATTTGTTGACCAGTTGTCCAAAGTGAGAAGGGATGATTCTGAAGGCTTTAACGGGCCAACTCAGTTCATGGTAGTGCCAATTATTAAGATATTAAATATAGGAAAGGACATCAATTAAGGGGAAGAAAGATACTGATTAAAACCTTAAAGTTAGCTACTCTGAAGTATTGCACAGTCATTTGCAGAGGACTGGGTATTAAGTTCCCTCTTTGGATATCTTGTAGTTACTTATATTGGAAAAAAATATACTGGAATGTTTGGGTGTTTTGTTTCTACATTCTGCTTAAAAACATGAGACATAGACATTTATCATGTTATCTCTTGCATCGCCACTCAATATTTTTTAAGCATAAACATAGATTGTCTATCCATTTATTTCAAAATAAGAATAGGAGGTTTTCTGTTGTTTGTGCCATCGTATATCCATAGATCATTTTTAAAGCTCTCTTATCATTCCTGAAACTTCAAAGAGGATATTATCCCAGGCTGGCACTTAGTTTCATCTGCATGTGGTTTGTTTTTCTCTTGTTGATCCTTGAAGACTTTCATTTGTCTCTCCCATATGGCAAAAATGGGTACATATTTTGTGAGCATCTGTACCACAACATTTAATACCCTCACATTCTGAAGAAATTATGTTCAGGCTGACACATGTTTTCACAAGCAGTGCAGTTAAAATGTGTAATGTCACACTGCCTGAACAGAATGAGCATCTATTGTCAGTTTTGCTGAACATAAAGAATGTTATCTGATACTCTGTTACTTTGAACAAAACTGAATATCAGTTAATTGATTTAACCATTCAAAGTGTATCTTTTTTTGATTGCTGTTTTTTTCTATTTGATTCAAATGTTCATCAGTAAAAAATAGAACCAAGATGAAAGTTAATATACAAAGTGATAGAATATTGCAGATGACAGCATGAACTCCATGTTTACATGCCTTGTTCATTCTAGATGTGACTAAATTCTTGGATGTTGCAACTTAGAGATTTTTTAATCTTAGAAACAGAAATTCAATCCCTTGATGCTTCTTTTGTGTAAAACCTTTTTAACACTCCTTTTGTAGTTGTCTTCAGAATCAGATTACAGGCCACATAAGGAAATAACTATCATTGCTTCAAATTTTTAAACCACAACTATATTGCTGATTATCAGACTCATTATGCAGACACTTTACCTCTGAAAAAGACTTGAGCTGCTTCCAAAATTTAAATCCACCATTAAAGGGCAAATGTCTTCTCACCACTGAGAAGATATAAATAGGCATGCCACAAGAGACAGCACTCAGATGCATAACTTCCTCAATACTTTTTACAAAATCTGTTGCATCACTTTAAATTTGTATTTTCTATACCAAGCTGAGTATGATACACATGAAGTTTCCCCCAGGAAGTTTTCTAAATAGTGCAGAGATTCCTAAACACTGCTGCTAAATTCTCTATTTTATCCTCTAAGGGTCAGCACACTTTTTCTGTAAAGAGCCAGAAAGAAAATATTTAGCTTCTTCAGGCCATATTGTTTCTATAGCAACTACTGAACTCTCCGTGGTACCCAGAAAGCACGTCTAGACAATGAGTAAACAAACAGGTATGACTATGTCCCAATAAAACTTTATTTACAAAAACAGGCAGCACGGTCCCTGGACCATAGTTTGCCAACCTACACTCTAATCAATCTAATTTTTCTGATAAGTAGACAACACAAGGTTTTGTTTAAGAAATAATCAATAGGTGATAGAAAGAAATGCAATGAGCATTGTGTGGTATGTGTGAAAAGCAGACTATCAGTGATGGAATTAAGAAAACATCCTCTGTGTATTGAAAAGATCTATTTGTTTGTCTCACCAATATTCACTAAGTGAATTATAAAAATCAACCTTTTTGTTAGGACAGGAGAAACAGTACTGTAAAAATAGATAACGTCTCATCCTAAGGAAATCTGAATTGGATGTTTTGCAGAACATACCTGTGTGTTTTGGAATTGCAGCCTCTGCTGTAAGAGGTAAAAGAGCTGAATAAAAATCGCTTAGATTTTTTTAATTTCTTTTTTTTCCACTTCAGATCCCCAAGTCTTTCCATGTCCTAAGTAGCAGACTTGGCTATCTACGGCAGGAATAAATAAGATAGAGATGAGAGAACAAAATACCGCTGTATGCATAATGGAGTTGCAGCATGGAGAGCTTATAGAAGTTGATTAAAGTTGTGTCTCAAGGGATGATGGAAATGGTGGAAATTCACATTATAGCATCGTTTCCCAATCTATTTCAATACATTTTTTCTAGAAGAAGTTAGAAATAATATGAGTGAAATTAATAATTTGGGAGCATCTATTATTTACTAAAGGCACCCTAAGGTGCTCCATATAGGTTATCGCCTCAATCCTAGTTACCAACAACCTTAGGAGTTTAAAATTATTATCCACATTTGCCACATACTAAAACTAAAATGTTAAAAAAATGCTGAAGCCAAGTCAAATCAAATTAGAATTCAGTTCTTCCTACCTCAAAAAAAAAAAGAAAAGAAAAGAAAAGAAAAATACTATGCTGCTTACTATATAACTCAGTTGTGCACAAGAAAGAAATAAGCACATTGAAATTATTATAAGTACTATTATAAATAGCAAACTTTCTCGCTTAGTAAAATCTTGAGTTATGATAAACAGTGAACATCATGCTTCTTTTCTCAGGTTTTGAATTTGTTTTCAAGAAAGTGACTCTATAGGTGTGACTTATCATTCTTTGCAAAGAGTTTTAATAACTGCTCAATCACAACAGTAGAATATATAGTTAATATAAGATGTTATCCATACAAACTAGTGTTTACTATTTGTTTTTCACATCAAATAAGTCAGATACTTTCGCTGACACTCCAGAGATGACAGTCCACCTACTACCAGAGCAAAACCCAGCTGTAAGGATTTGTGGAGAAATTTTGTATTAATCTCTGACACGGCACCTCTAATGCATTTTGTAGAGAAATTTGGCTTCATGGAATTTTCACCTAATTGCAAACTAATCAGTGTGTAAAAACATAATTCCATTCTACCCATCATGCCCACCTCATTGAATACTGATTAGAATTCAGAGGGAAAATGCTTGTACCATACTCAAAACAGTACCAAATATTTAATGTCCTCAAATACTAGCTTCAGCTGAGGGAAACATTGTAAGCTACTGCTAAGTTAAGTGCATGTTGCTATTTGCAAGAAAATTAGAAGGAACTAATAGTCTTCATGTATCCTTCACCTTAAAAATGTAATAGTTTGATAATTCTTTGCAGTGAAAATTCTATTGTACCTAAATAACCTGCCATGTTTAATGCTTCTTATCGCTTTCAGCTCTAGCCCCATACTCATATAGCACAAGATTATTTTGATCAAATGACATCACTTTTTGTATTTTAGTTAGCTAAGACATTATTATTTGTTAGATAGTTGTCTTAGTAAAATATTATTTGCCTAGAGCAAATGTGTTATTTAAATTATTTTAGTATAAATTACATAAACAGAAATCTCCTTGAATTTATGCTCTTCATAGCTCTGATATGTACAAGATGTTCATGTTTTAAAAGTACCTTTATTTGGAGTCAAGAATGGTACATCAGAGGGAAGGTATAGCTCAAGTGGTAGAGTGCATTATTCTTAGCAAACGTAAGGTCCTGAGTTCAATCCCCAGTACCTCCTCTAAAAATAAATAAGTAAACCCAATTACCTTCCCTGCCAAAAAAAAAATTAAAAATTAAAAAAATTAATATGTTATTCTGATATCCTTATCTTCTTAATGCTTAGGATAACTTATTATACACACACACACACACACTATTTTCATCTGTTTTAATGTGCGACCCACTTAGAAACTAAATTCTTTTTATTGAGTTTTCCAGCACAAGCGTGAGCCTCAGGTTTGCATGAGAATATTATAACTGAACTAGTATTTCAAGATCCTTTTCCAAGAATAATGACTATCTTTCTTTCTTTTTTGGTGAATAATGAAGCGTAATTTTTTTTCAAATTCTTTTCCATTTTATGTTACAAAAAATTGAATACACTTCACTGTGCTATACAGTCAGTCCTTGTTGTTTACTTTATATATAATAATGTGTGTCTAGTAATCCTCAACCCCTAATAATGACCATTTTTCCATTCCAAAGTATTTTGCAATATATAACCCAGAGGAAAGAGTTTATCTTCAGTGCTTCTATCAGTTTTAACTGTGACTATGAATGACAGTGATATATTTTTAAGGTTTGGTAAACACCACAATCTGCCTTTATGTAAGAGATCTGTTACTTAGCTCTTCTCTTTGACTGTTTGGTTCCCAGGGAACTGGTTCAAAAAAATGTTTAACCATCTATATATGTATAAAGGTGATAATGTAACCAAAGATTTATTCCCCTTATAGGAAGATTTCCACTGTAGAAACGTCTCATCATCTTTTGGGCTAGATAATCTAAGGATGACTGAAGGTCTGATTGGTCACGGCTTGGTGAAGGGTAATTATAGACCATTTAATAAGATCATCCTGCAATGGTGCAGTTGATAACAGAATTTTTTTATTTCTTTTTGAAAGATGGAAGAGATTACTGTATCTTTATTTTAGAGAAGTAGATTTTTAATCCCCTTTGTTGAAGAGTTCATTCATTTTCTTACTTGCTCTTTTTTTCTTTCCTTCCCTAATTAATATAATGTAAGAAAACCTCAGACTTGCATTGCAAATAGGAGAGATATGATTTGCCAAGGTAAGTCAGGATCAACCTGCCTTCTATCTTTCTGTTCTGTGGCTCCCCTCAAAGTGGAAAGTAACCTTTAAAATTACCAGGTACCTACATTACTCCCAAATGGCTCTTATTTTATTCTTACAAGGCTCCAAGAATTATGGGTTTATAACACTACCCTCTGCTCCCCCAAAATCCACAGTTGTTTCCTGAGCTGCATATTTTCCCTGAAAAAAGGTATAGATTACCATCTGCTACACATTAATCTCTGTATTTCTGTATTTGTAAGTAATATACTCCATCCTAAGTATGGCACGAGGTGTCCATCTGTCATACACTCCCCTTTTCGAAGCAAGTCTGAGGCATTTCCTTATTGTATAAACTTGTTATCTAGAAAATTGCTATTATTTCAGAAAAGTGCCATTTTTTCAAATTACATATGGATTATGTGCTCTTAAGGGTACTTTGAAAATGAGTGGTTTTCCAAAGAGAGTCTTAAAAGCATTTATGGGAGGCCAAAAAAGAAAAAAAGGACTTTCAGTAAGAGGGGAAAACACTTTGATTCTGTTAAATAGATCACCGAAATCATTCTCTTGAGAAGCCTTATTTTTGGATTTTTTTTTTTTCATTTCCATTCCCTTAATTGTCCTTCCTAAGATTATTATATAAAATGTAATTTTGATTAAATTAGTGAACTAGTCTATGGGAAAGAAAAGTAATTTAAAGAAAGGAGACCAACTGGAAAACTACCTATTAGCAGGTTTGCGAGTAGCAGGCTAGCTCTAGAATTTGCATTTATGATTAAATCATCATTGCAGTTTACTCACTAGAAGCATCTGGAAGATGAAGGCATAGCTTCAAAGCTGACTGTTGTTCTTCACAAAATATATTCTGCAATTTATGGAAATACTAACACATTTTGTTTAGCCTTCTGTTAAAATCCTGGGGATGTGAAAATAGGCTATCAGATCCACAATTTCAATTTTTCATAGATAATCAGTGGAATTCAGAAGTCCTTGGAGTCACTATGAGAGTTTTGTCTATGAGAGACCACTTAGGTATCAATCCTTTAGTCTGTATATTTTTTGAACAAAGCATATAAAATATCTTTGGAACATGATCGCAATGTAATGTCACTTACATGGAGATTAAAACAGAAGTTTTAACATAACAGTAAATGCCCCGTGTGTATTATTTTTCTAGCTATGATGTTCTTCCAGCCTTTCTTATCTACAGGACACAGTCATAGTTCAACTGTCATCTTTTCTATAAAACTTCTCTTCATTGGCAGCTTTCTTTGAGCCCCCTTGATACCCAATGTGGCAACTGAAATATTCACTTTTGGACGTTTCTCTTATTCTGGTATCTGCAACCTACAAAAGTATTTTGTGTGATTCTCAGAAGAAGGAACTATACTTGATTTGTCTTCTTATATCCAG
The DNA here is from genome assembly GCF_048773025.1 of Camelus bactrianus. Classification (NCBI taxonomy): domain Eukaryota; kingdom Metazoa; phylum Chordata; class Mammalia; order Artiodactyla; family Camelidae; genus Camelus; species Camelus bactrianus. The sequence continues at coordinate 95,123,042 of NC_133542.1, forward strand.
TGTAGCTAATATGTTATTTTTTAAGTTGAGGTACAGGTGGTGTAAAATACTGTTCAAGTTATAGGTGTACAAACAGTGATTCAAAATCTTTGACAGTTATGCTTCATTTATAATTATTATGGAATAGTGACTGTATTCCCTTGAACAATATCTTTGTAGCTAATTTTATACACAGTAATTTGTATTCAACTCTTAATCCATTACCCCATATTGCTCCCCACTTCCATCTCCCCTGTAACCACAAGTTTGTTCTCTATTATCTGTGAATCTGTTTCTTTTTTGTTATATTCACTAGTTTATTTTATTTTTGACATTCCAAATCTAAGTGATACCATGCAGTATTTCTTTGTCTGACTTATTTCACTTACTGTAATATACTCCATGTCCATCCATGTTGTAGCAAATGTCAGAGTTTTATTCTTTATGACTCAGTAGTATTCCATTGTGTGTGTGTATGTGTGTATATAAATACACACCATATTTTCTCTATCTGTTCATCTGTTGATGGAAACTTAGTTTGCTTCCATATCTTGGCAACTGTAAATAATGCAGCTGTGAACATTGGAGTGCACGTAGCTTTCTGAATTAGTGACTTCATTACTTCTGGATATATACCCAGGAGTGGAATTGCTGCCATGTGGTAGCTCTATGTTTAATTCTTTGAGAAAACTCCATACTGTTTTCCATAGCGGCTGCACCCACTTTCATTACCACCAACAATGTATGAGAGTTCCTTTTTCTTCACACATTCACCAACATTTGTTATTTCTGTTCTTCTTGACGATGGCCATCCTGACATGTGTGAGATAGTGTCTCATTGTGGTCTTGATTTACATTTCCCTGATGATTAGCAGTGTTGAACATCTCTTCATGTGCCTGTTGGCCATCTGTATGACTTCTTCGGAAAAATGTCTTTTCAGGGGTTCTGCCCATTTTTTAATCAGTTTGTTTGCTTTTGAGGTTGTTTTATGTGTTTTTTATGTATTTTGGATTTTAACCCCTTATTTGTCATATAATTTGCAAGTATTTTCTTCTGTTCTGTAGGTTGTCTTTTCATCTTGTTGATGGTTACTTTTATCCTGCAGGTGGTTTTAAGTTTAATTACGTCTGATTTGTTGATTTTTGCTTTTATTTCATTTGCTTTAGGAAACATCTTTTAAAATACTGCTACAATTTATGTCAAAGGTTGTTCTGCCTGTTTTTCTTGAGGAGTTTTATGGTTTCTGTTCTTAAATTTAGGTCCTTATTCCATTTTTAGTTGATTTTTGTATATGATGTTGGTGAATGTTCTAATTTCATTCTTTCACATGTAGGTGTCTGGTTTTCCCAGCACCACTTGTTCAAGAGACTTTCTTTTCTCTGTTATGTATTCTGCCTCCTTTATCATAGACTAATTGACCTTAAGAGTGTAGGTTTATTTCTGGGCTCTCTCTTCTGCTCCATTGATCTGTTTGTTTGTTTGTTTGTACCATGTTGTTTTGACTGCTATAGCTTTGTCATATCTTCTGAAGTCAGGGAGCATGAGTCTTACAGTTCTGTTCTTCTTTCTCAAGATTTTTTTGGCTATTTGGGATCTTTTTTGTTTATATAAAACTTTTAAAAATCATTTGTTAGAGTTATATGAGAAATGCTGCTGGTATTTTAATAGGGATTGCTTAGACTCTGTAAATTGCCTTGGTACTATGGCCATTTTAACAATATTGATTCCTCTAATCCAAGATCATATATCCTATCATCTATTTGTGCCTTCCACTGCTTTGTCTTCCAGCTCACTGATCTGTTCATTCTTCTGTATCATTTAGTCTACTATTGGTTCCTTCTAGTGTATTTTTCATTTCAATTATTTCATTCTTCATCTCTGGTGGTTCTTTATATTTTCTAACTCTGTTAAAATCATCCAACTTCTCTTTCTGTGCATCCATTCCTCTCCTGAGTTCTTTGATCATCTTTACGATCACCATGCTGAACTCTTTCTCAGGCAGATTGCTTATCAATCTCAGTCTTCCTACTCTACGATCTGGACTGAGCACCAGTAGATTCTCCCCTGTTTCCTTCCCTGTTTCCTTCCTCCCTTCAAGCCTCCTTCCTTGCCTCCCTTCCTCCATATTGAAGTATAGGAAATTGACAATGTTCTGTTAATTTTTTGTGCGTAGCACAATGTTTGAGCTATAAAAACATATATATATATATACACATTCCTTTTCATATTCTTTTTCATTGTATGTTACTGCAAGATATTGAATGTAGTTACCAGTATTATACAGTAGGACCTTGTTTATCTATTTTGTATATAGTAGTCAGTATCTGCAAATCCTGAATTCCCAATGTTTCCCTCTCCACCCCCTTTCTCCACTGGTAACCATACATTTATTTTCTATGTCTGTGAATCTGCCTTTGCTTTTTAAATAAGTTTATTTGTGTCTTTTTTTTTTTTCTTTGTTCTTTTAGACTCCACATATAACTGATAACATGGTATTCTTCTTTCTCTTTCTGGCTTACTTTACTTTGTATGACAATCTTTGGGACCATCTATGTTGGTACAAGTTGCATTGTTTTATTCTTTTTTGTGGCTGAGTAGTATTCCATTGTATAAATATACCACAGCTTCTTTATCCAGTCATCTGTTTATGAACATACGTTGTTTCCATGTCTTGGTTATTGTAAATAATGTTGCTATGAACATTGTCTCCCATGTACTTTAAATCATCTCTAGATTACTTATAATATGTAATATTATAATACTATAATGTCAACAATATAATGCTATGTAAATAGATGCCAGTTTATAGCAAATTCAAGTTTTGCATTTTGGAACTTTCTGGAATTTTTTCCTGCATATTTTTGATCTGGTTGGTTGAATCTGTGAATGCAGAACTTGTGGGTGTGGAGCCCATGGATATGGAGGCCCACTGTGCTGGATATTATTTGATTATTTGATTTTTTCTCAGTGCATAGCTTTTTTCCCCTTCCTTTTTTAATGTAACCCACATGGTACAATTCTGTATAGAGACTTGTATATATTTGTATTTGTACATGTACGAGTGTATGAGAATAACAGATGTGTGCTTATGAAAATTAGAAAGGTAATTTATTTTCATTCATGATTAAGGAAAATGTTGGAAAAGAAACACCTGTTAGGTAGTGGCCCAGTAGAGTTAAAATATCAGAGGCTAACTAAATGTTTGTGATATATAAATTTATATAGCTGAATTTTTCCTGCTTTGCCTCAGGATCAATTTAATAGTTGTGGCCTACATTGGTATTTTCCATTTAAGTTAGAACAGTAAAGTCTTGCAGATATCTGTGTGCACTGAGAATGCAAATACAGATTAGTCGTTATATGCTAATGCCTCAGAAAATCCTATACAACATACATGTGTTCTGGACAATGATAAAAAAGGCTAAAAAATCTTAAAGAAGTGTGAAACAAATATGAAAAAAAAAAAAAACTAAGAAAATACCAAACACAAAATAAGACATGGTTTATATATAAGGGGATGGAGAAATAAAATATTATGATACAGTGATAAGAAGGCCTGTTTCACTTCCTTGCAAATCCTGCCATTTATGGCTTCACTGTGGAAGACTTGTAGGATCCAGTATAGTCAAATAGTCATGGTGGTGTGAAGAGAGCCTGTCTTACATCCAGAATCTCTGTGTTAAATCCTAATTTTGTGCATCTTTGTGTGGGAACGTTACCTGTCGGATTGAGCAGAGCAGTGAGAGGAAGAGACAGAAGGTGCATTTCTGATCTTCTGTGACCTTTGAATCCCCCAAAGGCCTCTTTGCTGTTCTAGCCTGGCCTTCAAGGGTACTTAATATATCGGTGCTGCCCAGGTTTTGGGAGAAGCTAGGATCAAGAACTCCAGGGTTTCTCTTGTGCTTCCCAGTGAGGATAAGGGACTGTCAGAATGAGCAACATTTAAAGAGCACAGGTGTGTTCAGCCGAAGAGCAAGGATCACGTATATTTCACTTGCATTGCTACTGAGAATCTATGACCCTATGAACTGCACCATTCTTTGCATTCCTCGCATCTGTATTTAACAAATGGATATGATAATACTGTTTATTCTCAAAAATTCCATTTCTGAATAAATAAATCTGTATAAGTATACACATTTATAAATAATGAGTATGTATAGGTCATACATGCAGTAACCAATTTTAAAATGAATTTAATGGAATTTGTTTTTGATAAAGCATGTACACATTCTAACTGAAGCATATTGTTGCTTTTTTATTATGTTAGAATAACTTTAAAAAGTTAATAGACTATATATCTTTGAAAACAATTTTCATGGTTAAGATATTAAATAACTCTTTAGTTTAATTCACAGAGGCTCTTATCAAGAGAATAACCCTTGTAGATTGATCTCCTGATAGTTTAAAAGTAAATTTTTCTGTTATGCTTTGCAGTGTCTGCTTAGCTAAAAAAGATTCTGAAAATTTTTTTTTAACTTTTCCAAAAATTTAGACATGGGTGCAAATGGATTACTTGAATAATCTGTCATCTGTGCCAGCTTTAAGAAAAGAAATTATTTTTAAAGAAGAAAACCTTGTAGGCTTAATTTTTAACATAAGAACTGAGAAGACTAGCATGAAGCAAAGATTCATAAAGAAGACTATTTTTCATTTTGCACACTGTAATCAAATTTCCAATTTTTACTGTATTTTATGTATATTACTTATTGTTGCCTTATTTTTTCCTCACTGAACTGAATCAATAAATAATTAGGATAGTGTACTATATCAAAATATTAATACTTTATAGTTAGTGAAGTTAAATTTCTTGGACAATCTACCAGTGAATCCTTTTAGGAAGTGATGAAACCCCATGGTGTAGAATAGATTTGGAGCAGGAAATAGCTGGATTTCTCTCTTGGCTCAGCCATTCTAAATGAATATTAGATGAGTTAAAGTTGGCCTTTTAGTCAAGGCTAGGAGAATACTTAAGTAACCATCTTTCCTTTCCCTTCAAGGTCCACACCCAAATCCCTATCCTCGGCACATTGCACCTTAGATGCTAGGAGAGGCAAAGCGAAAAAAAATAGTTGAAAAACAAAGAAATAATATTTCCTCTAAATATTTAGAGAAAAACACTGTTAAATGCCATTCATATTTGTGTAAGATGGTAAACCTCTCAAAATAACCAAGCAGAGACTGCCAGTGTTCAAAATATAATCCACTGTAACCAACACATTTATTAATGTGTACTGATAGTAGTGAATATTGTTTGAAAATTCTCATGTTCATTAACAACTAACAATTATCGTTTAATGTTTTAAATATAGCTATTAAAATCCATGAGTAAACAACTGTATGTTTGGATTTCCACAAATAATAATTTCATACTTCTTATGTTTACATGAGGAAATCTGTGTGTACCAACACAATGTCTGGTGTTTTATTTAAAATAGCAGTAACACTTTCCATTATATAGGGCTTAATAGAAGCCTTTAAGGTACATTTTCTCCTTTCAAAATACTGCAACAGGCAGATGCTGTCCTTATAATAAAAAAGAAAGTGTTATAGTGGTTAAGTGACTTGAAAAATATTACATAATTAATGTGGAAATTGGACTTGGAAAATGAGAGGGGTTTTGAGTCCAATGTGATCCTTTTTTAGGACAGTTATTCACAATATTTTAAATTTTTCTCTGTATTTTTAAATTTTGACTGTATTATATAAACATAGTAAATTAGTCACTGAAGTAATTTCAGACTGTTGCTATTAAGTGTAAAGCTATTGATTCATACACTTGTTTAATTCAGAGACTTAATTCTTGCTGCCTTTCAACTACCTTCATATTAAGCATAATTACATTCATACACAGTGAAGAGATAAAAATTAAAATCGAATTAAATATGAAACAGTGATATAAGTTATCAGATTGGCTAATATTTTGCTAAAGCCACTGCCTTTCTTTAATTAATACCCAAGTTCTGTACTTATTACTAAATAGTTAAATCACCTCTCCAAGCCTAAAAGAAGGTCTTCATCCTACTTCTTTGGCTGATGATATTCCTAGAAACTTTCAGATTTCTACAACTTATAAGTTAATGACAAAGTATATTTCCCATCTTTCATAGTGCTAGAAAGTTCTGAGGGAGGTATACTGGTCAGCAGGAGGTAACATAGGCCTTAGCGTTGGCACAAGTACTAAAAAGGTGAGTTAAGAAACCCTCAAACCCTCAGTTTCTTCATGTAAAAAGAAAGCTGTAATGCATCACGCATAATGGTGGCTGTGAGGATTAAGTGAGATTGACACAGTAAAAATCACGGCATGTGTTAGAGAAGTTTCACTGAACTTCCCCATTTCACACACTGAAAACTGGGATTTTCCAATAGTCAGAAATAAAAATATATTTATTCCTCTGCTCTACTTAAGCCAAAAATTACTCATCTGAAAAACCAGAGATCAAGTTACATGAACTTTAGATAAAGTGCTGCTCAGGCTGAACACTAAACCTTGATCTGTGATCTTCAGGATTAATCTCGAGAGGTTCCTTTGCCCTGTCAAAGTAGAAAAGACTCAGACTCATTTTCAAAAATAATAATAATAATAATGGTCTTTAAAATGTACATATACATTTCAAAAGCATAGTCCCTTGGCTTTCATCCAAAACCTGGATTTTTCAAAAGGTCTCTTTGAAAGCATTGATAATGGTTATTCTGTCCTATTAATAAAAGCATTGTAATGCTGTTAGGAGCCAGGGTAGCTTAGTCATTTGACGTACCTCTTTTGACGTGGTCGCCAAATTCAGGGATGCCCAAACAGTGAGGCACAAGTCGGTCTCTTGGAACTTAATGAAAAAGGGTTACTTAGTGGTAGTTGTGTTTTTAAAAAGGCTAATCCTCGCTGGAACTGGCACAACATATGTACCCGTTTCTGAGTTCTAGGGAAAAGCAATTTCTCTTTGTTAATAGTGAAATCAACTGTGATGGTAATTTACAAATCTAAAGGAGTGATGCGTATTTTTTCTCTAAGAGATTGTGAATTACTGTGAATGGGTGGAGAGAGGGCTATCTGAAATTGGATGGAGGTGTGTAACATCAAATGTGCATAGGTGTCACACATAACAGATATAGTTAATTTTAAAAGTGGACAGATATCCTAAATGAGTAGAGTTTGTGTATTCCCACCCAGCTTGGGTCAGTTGAGCACAGGACACTGTGTCCCTTTTGGGTTTCTTGGGACAAAATTGAACATAAACAGACTTGAAATTTGACTTGTACTCAAAATGTTTCCTAATATATCAGAAGAAATCAAGATTTTTCTTGTCCTGCAAGTTCTATTCCAACAAAAAGAAAGGAAAATGCATTCATGGTGGAATTTATTAAAACACTGAAAATTTTTATCCATCTGGAGTTTGTGGAGAAAAAATGCTTGCATTTAGAGGTTGTGGATTAAAAAAAAAAAGTATAAGAAGAATTCTTTAAAGAATGTAAACTTGGAATTACAAGTCTGTGTGATTGTGTAACTCTTCTATTAAATCAGTGGCTATTACACAATAATGGTCCTCTTGAGGATTTGGTTAATGAAATATTAAACGTAGGGCATTAATGCTCAGCTTGGTCCAGCCAGTTGTGTGAAATGATGCATAAGACTATTAAGGCACAGCAAAGGTTTACGTTTCTAATGGCTTTGCTTTCTAAGGTGGGTAGAATGGATTACAGAGTCATCCTAAAAGTTTCATATTCTTTGATAGGCTGAGAAGCTATCTGTTGTCAGAGATAGGAGCTTCTGTGTTTTTAATTCAAAACTGTCCCAAACTTAATCAGAATTATTGACCGTCTATGTCAATTTGAGTTAAGAACAATCTTCCCTCTTTTTTCTGGGAAGTTAATTTTTATGAACTCGTGACTTTCTGCATTGTGGTTTATTTGTGAAGGTTACTAAGACTCCAGACCAAAACGTTGTTGCATATCACATCCTACAAAACAGACCGTATTTTCATTTGGCTGCAGAAAGATTCTGCAGATTGTTTTGTCTGTGTATGTCTACCGTGCAGTTGTTAAAATACACATTTGCTTTTAACCCACCACTTAAGATAAAGAACTGGAGCTGCAGAATCCCTGAGAGTGCATAATTTTAAACAAGAAAGCCTTTATTCCTTCGTGAAGCAAAATAGCCAATTACAATTATCTTTTTATAATGTTGACTGTAAGTATTAAGGATGGTGTATTGGAGACACTGTTGGAGATTTATCTGTGTTTGCTTCTGCTCTGGGACTAGCTGAATCATACGGACAGTTTTACCATCAAAGAGGGAAAATGGGCAGGTATTTAAGTGGAAGATAGTTGTGCATGTTGTCGAGATCAAAGAATTCTGTTTTCTCCACATTAGCTGGCTTCTGTGATGTCTGTGGGAATGAGCTTGAACGTGTGATGAAAATATTGGGCTTTAGGTGCTGGAAGGGACATGCCTATCTGTGTCTGGCTTGCCTGGCATCTCATCGCCTCACATTACTTAAATCTGAGGTCATGGCTTTTTATCTTTCTCTCTTGTAAGTAGTGGGAAAGCCTCATATACAAATGAGCTCAGTCAAGATTTGAAGTGAAGCTTCATGTGTCAGTTAACAAGGCACTGAAAGTTGAGTTAATCCTCTAGTTCAGCCCACTATCTGACCACACATTCTTTGTTAGTGTTCACTACGTTACAATTCTGCACCTGCGCTAAGATCTCTAATCTCCCCTCCAAGGGAATGGCTTGTGTCATACAGAGAAAGGCAACCTCAAACTTCACGGATTTTTCTGCAAGTTGGATAAGATTCTTTCATCATGTGAGTGTGGAGTATCTTCTAAGGAAACATGGTGTCTTGTTTCAAGGAAGGATTAATAAATTGATGAAATATTCCAAATGTGAGGAGGTTCTTTTTGTAATAGGATAATAGATACTGTTAAGCACTTATTTAAATCTCAGATGAAAGTTCTGAAGTTCTGGAGTATTCTAACGGGGGGAGAATTTAAACTGCAATGCTTGAGTTCAAAACCATGAATTTAGATAACAATACCCAATTGTTAGATGAAAAAAAAAAACTAATGCAAATGACTATTAGTCCAACCATAATAAAATTGTCAGAGAAATTTCTGAAACATGTTGAATATTGGGCATATAAATACAGAGAATTAAGAATCTAGTGTTTATGTAGTAGTCCTGGTAAAGGTAAGTTTTGAACACATTAAAATTGCTTGATAGCTTAAAAATAGCTACATATTTTCTCTCTGATCTTTTCATAGTGTGAAATATAATGGAAGTGTAACATTCAGTTTTATATAAGATCATGAAAATGCAAACATATTTTAATTAATGTGACTTTGTAAAAGATTTACCACTTGTTAATCTGAGGCAATGCTGCATGTAGATGAAGTTATTCTATATAAACTATCTCAAAATGTTTATGGCATCTCACAGGTAAGTTTTACTGTGATTATAATGCCTTGTAATTATAAGTCCCAAGTGATTTTAGAACTTTAGGCTAAAACTGCGTAGAGACAGTAAGTGAGTCATTTTAGTTGCCTGAAGTCTTCAGTTACCTATACAATTTCTATAGAGATTATAATTAGGAAGAAAATTTAAAAATAACCAAATCTAATTTCATAGGTACATATTTATGTAATGAACAGTATCTTTTCACAACTTACTACCCTTATTACATTTAGGCTCCACATTCAATAATAAAACAGTTGAGTTGGCTTTTATGTGAAAACCATGTTTAGTGTTTCCCAGACGGCCACAAAATAGCTCCAAGGATTATTCACTCCCTTATAAAAGGAGAATCAGTAGAAATAAGCATGTGTGGGTGTTCTTCAGATATTAATTAACTAATGCTTTTGTAAAAATTACCCTGTTTAACAAGCTCACAAGAGCTGCCAGTTTTAAAAACAGAAGCCAAATCTCTCCAAGCTGAGTTGTGTGCAAATGAAATGTTACTGATGTTAGTAGGTTTCAGAAGAATGCTTCTGTCTACGTGTTTCATTAGAGACAGAAGCAGACTCATGGTATTGTGTAATTTACTAATTTTCAATAAGTCAGTATTTAAAAAGTTGTATTCCTAGATTAGGCTATCCTTGTCATTTTGGGCAGTTAACACATACTTCGCTGTGTAAATGAAAGAGCCTAGAGTTTTGTCAGTGTCTATTCACTGTCCATAATGGGTTATTGCCTAAGGATAATCTTTACTTAATCCTTGTGAAATAGTTACATGTCATATATCAAAAAGAGGATTCCCTTTTCCTCCATCCTGACACTGACTGCTGCAATAAATTATTTAGAGCCACCCAGTCTTATCAAAAAGGGGCTTCTCTTTTTCCCCTGGCTAGTCGGAAGCTCTCTTCTAAAAGCTACAGGATAGAGGAAAGAAGAAGTAAAAGAACAGTAATTTCAGTGAAGGATTTTACTTCCTCCTGACCATTGTTAATGCAAGAAATAGAATTCATGAGTGGATCATTCCCAGTGAAAGCCAATCTCAGTGTCAGAAACAGACTCCTTCAGAATATTTAACTGAACTGAGTCAGGATTTTCAGGACCTTTTTAGTCCATAGCTGATGGCACAGTGAAAAGATCAAAGATTATTGAAATGAGTGTAATTATGTAGAATTAAAAGAAACTTGCAAAGACAATACTATTGTGACTGTTTAAATATTTTTGATAATATATTTGACATTTTAATTTAAGACATGAGCAAAAAAAACTTTCTTTCTGAAATATGGACCAAATTATTTGGGCTAAAATCTACATGCTACAGCTTAAAGCTGACCAAAAGGCAGCTGTAAAAAATTAGAACTGATTTTAATTTCATCTTAACCTAATTCCTCAGTCTGACATGGAACATGTCACATATCACATATCATGGCCCTAAATAGATAAATGTTTATGAAGATTCATATTTAAAAAGTGATAGTTCTGTAATTCATGCCTTATTTTAAAACTGTCTACCTTGTAAAAAAAAAAAAACTCTTTGGCCACTTTTTAAAAAATATCAGGACCTTCATATATGCGTTCTCAAATGTTATCTAAGTATAATTTAATTTGAAATGAACACTGTCATATATAATGTGAATGATTCATGCTGCCTTATTTTTTCATTTTTTTTATAGTTATGACATGAATAAACCAGACTATGCATCATGCCCTGTCAGGGAACATAAAAAAAGTACAAAGTCCAGAAGTGTCTATGGATTTTTCTCTAAGCACATACTGTTCCATTCAGTTTTCTATACAATTTCACCTTTGCATAGGTCAGTCCCCTGGAACTCAATCATGAATCATACCCTCTGTATCTCACTAAACAAAATTACCTAACTTACATAAATTTTCTGATTTTTATCTCTTCACTGCCCAAAAAAGGGAGAATAATAATACACACCTCCTAGGAAATTTTGAGTTTTAAACCAAACATCACAGATGTGAATGTTAGCACATTTATAAGGTTTGGAGGAAATGCTTGAAGTCTAGCTGCCGGGGTTTAATTGGCATTGAATTACATATGACTTGGACTTGATTACATGCTTTCCCTGCTTTAATTTTATCATCTCTAAAATGATGATATGATGATACCTACCCGTGAAGTGTTCAGAGGATTAATGGAGATGGAGCTTGAAATCACTTAGATGATCATAGAACGCAGAGCTGAGACCTGAGATTCAGGCAGCACCTTCCCTTCCAGGCATTTTGGTTGTTTATTGCCAGTATCTTTTCTGATTGGTTGATGGCCATATGCTTATGTGTGTGTTGGAAAAAAAATCTTAATGTAAGAGCTGACAGAATTTCCTTTAAAAAGAGGTGATTTTTACAGAAGTTTTGTGTCACTGTTGTCATGACATTTAGAGCATGGAAAATATAAGAAGTGAAGAAAATGTAAATTTCTCAACAGAATAAAAAAATCTTTTTGCCAATTAAAAGTTCATGGAGAAAAACTGACCCAACCAGAAACACTGACCCAATAATCCAGATAAAGTGGCAAGAATAGACATAGGTTTTAGAGAAAATGGCCTAAGGAAAGTGGTGGGTACTGACCCTCAAAGGAAAAATGACCACTGGGAATTTCTGAGAGCAAGATATGGCCTTGGTCATCTCAACATGTGTCTAATATTCAAATTATATTTTAGATTGTTCTGTATGTTATTCTACATATTATAAAACTGGCATATGTTATTCTACAATCATGTATCAGTGCCTTCACAAAAAAATGTGACTACATACAAAATTGGTACATGTGGTCTTTTTCTTAGAAAAAAATTACAGAAAAGGGGCTCTTGCTCCATACCTAAAAAGCCCAGGATAGAGAGAAAAAGATGAGAGAGAAATCACTCAAGAAAAAATAAATATGTAGCTGAGGTGAGTAGGGGAAGTGTATAAGCCCCAAGAATTTCCAGTGAGTGGGAGGAAGTCTGAGTGTTAACAATACCTGGCATCTGGGTTTAAGCCATTTTTAAATAGTATGGGTGAGGGAACTCCAGAAGGCTGGAGGATCTGTGGAACTGGCAGCTAAAATTTTGGTCGTGTAAATACTATTCAATGTCTTTATATTTTTTAACTAACAAACATTTATATATATATATACATATGTAATTCAAATATGTATATATATATTTGAAAATGCACAGGCTTCAACATCATGTATCTTTTTTTAACTAATACTATAGGAAGAGTTAAGTAACTTATGGTATCTGTCACACAGTTATTAACAGTTACATTTTTAAAGACTAAGTTCAAGGCTAATTCTTATGATATAATTTTATGCTGCTACATTAATGTCAAAAGCACTGTATATTCAAAGTGCCAAACATAGTTAGAAGCACCTCTCTGTGCTTGAATCAGGGACATGGGCCACAAAGAAGTTTGACCCTGGAGCTGAGACATGAAGGATGCATTTATTTTTTCCGAGTTCATAAGACAAGGGTGAATACATTCATAAACAGTGGAACAGTGCACACAAAACATAGAAAAATGGAAGATCATGATATAACCATGCATTATTACCTATTGATATTGTAGTGTGAATGAATTCACTTTCCCCCTCCCAGCTCATTTTTCTTCGGACAGCATTACAACACTAATCTGTAAAATAAAGAAAACATAAAAGGAAGAAAAGGGACATGTTTCTCCCTTTTCCACCTGTGATTTGGGCTATCCTTGCTTGCAAAGTAGAAAGATGCGCTTTAGATGTGATTGGCACATAATGGTACCTCAGACACTTAACTCTTAGCTTTCAGAAATGCATCTTACTTTTAAATTTCTGAGGTATTTTCTTGTGAACTGAATGGATAAGAAAAAATAAGAGTTTCAACAGCTGTTAGAACACTTCAGCAACATATCCTCAATCAACTGACTTTTCTTCCCTACTCTAAGTAAAGGCAATGCTTCCTTCCTATTTCATATAATTGAACCTAGGTGCCTCTTAAATTTGTAAAGGTGATAAGAAAGAAAAGATATAGACAACTCATTAACAGCATATAAGGCTTTTGGATCAGGGTGGCTCTTGGTAATTCCATTTTCTGCTGAAGGCATCGCATGGCAGACTAACTGTTGGCTAGAAAGGTTGCGCTCGGTGTGCTCCACTTAGCAACCCCTGGGGAAGAATGCCATTTTGCCAGCCACCACGCTGCCTTATACTGATTTGAAAAAAAAAAGTACAATTGATTTGTAAAAGTTCTGTAGTGTCTTTCCTTTTTATACTCTCCACCTCTCTAGACTCTCAATGTGTGTTTTATACCTTATTCTTGAATTAAGTCATGATCCTGTGGACTCCCAGATAAGCTCAGTCTCACTGCATGATGCCTAGTTGTCTGAAGGCGGTCTCAGCAGTGGAGAGGAGAGAACAGGTTGTATTTAACTGTAGTCAGTTGCTTCCAGGGCAAAGACATCTGAACTCTTAGGGCCAGAATATTAATCTGGACCTTCCTCCTACAGAGGTAGTGTCGGACCATTAAAAAAAACAGAGGATGAGCTACATAAGCCGTTATCCCTTGAGAGGGGAGAAAGCTGAATCAATTCATTGTTGAATGAAGAGAGTGTGCCCTCGGTTTTCATGTTATCTGAGAAAACCCTCTGAGAGTTGACCGTGTGTCAAGTATAGCAAATATTAATTACAATGACACATAGCAACATTCATTTTGTTACACAATCCATACTTACTAAAGAATATCAATTCTGTATAATTTCTAGCATTGGGATAGCATTGTAGCACTTTTCATCTTATTTTTAAGTCAGAGGAGAGAGTTTAGAAATTTAATATATAGAGATTTCTGAGAGACAATAATGCAAGCTCTCTTCCTTAGAGAAAAGCACGTAGCACTGACTCTCAGAAGAGAAAATGATCATTCTGTCCTTTCCTAGACAGTGATAAAAACCTGGGTACATGGTGAGTCATTGATCAGGAAGCTGGTGTTCCTCACAGCCTGCAGCTAGACAGCTTCCTGTTCTGCTCTGACACGTAGTTTACAAAGCCACACTTCCAGAATGTTCCATCACCACTTGCCAGAAATAATGAGCTGGGAAAATTCAGTGTTGTCATTCATTCTTCAGTTCATTGAACAAATAAATATGGTGCTCAGTTCCTAGATTGAAGAAATAAAAGTATCCTGCCTTGGAGAATCTCAGCCTCCTTTGGAATAAAACAGACACAAAATAAATCCTTTACATTGATACATGTCATAGTGAAGCATGGATGTGAGGAAGGAGACAGGTCTTACAGGAGGGGTCTGCTAATCAGGGGTCCAGGCAGGAGACAGGTACAACTCCAGTTATTTTAACAAGGTATTTTAGTAAGAACAGCTGTTAACATTGTGAGAGAACTTTTAGGACAAACAGAGCAACATTAAAGCATTATGGTGGTAGTGAGTATAATTAACACCCCTTAGGCTGAACTAACAGGGAAGATGTTGAAATTAAGATAAAAGTTTAAAAGCCCAGTTGGGGAAAGGGCTTTACAGAGCTGAAACTCTGACTTGGCAGGCGGGGTTCTGCACACATGATAAAGACATCCCAGGACCTCAGAGGAAGGACTGTGTGGAGCAGGGACTCAGACCTTGGGGGCTGCCAGGGGATGGTTTTGATATTTCTAAGGGGTCACAATGAGGGTGGTTCTGGGAGTGTTGAAAAACCTAGACACTGAGATCAATTGCTATTGTCAAGAGAATTGCTGCCGCCCAGAGCAAATGCACTGCCATGGTGATGCTGACAGGAACCGAAAACAAGCCTGAAGCTGGAAGCACAACAAAAAGATCTAAAACCTTTCTCCCTCCTCTGACTTTCTGTCTCCTTCCCATGCCTCCAGTGGCAGAAGCGAACAGGGATCCGGCTAGCAGTGCTGACACGTGGTTGACAGAGTCTTTGCAGAGCATAGGAGAGTGAGTGTAACCCGAGAAACAGTAGTCTGTCCGCTGGTGCAGGAGGGAGATGCAGGAAAGTGAAGGGCAGGAAGATAAGCCGACACTTGACGAGAGAGGGAACCCGGTGCTGACGATGAGACAGTGAGCAGTTTCCGAGGGTCAGGTGCAAAATCTGGCGTGAGCCAGGATAGTGAATCAGGAAGAACGGCCTGAGTCAGCCGGCCCTGCCCAGGGATGGGAAGGACCCAGGCACCTGGGGGAAAGCCCTGAATGGACCAAACAGTAATCCAGGGAGAGAACAGGCAGAAAATGCAGAACGCTTCAGAGGTACTAGAAGGTGCATATCAAGGGAAAGCAACCTTCACGAAGGGCTGTCCCCTCAGGTCCTTTTTGGAAGCACTCAGGGGAGATGTGCAGTCCCATGGTCCATTTTTCATGACTACTCAGTAGGCTTCTACAGACATTAGAGGTCAGATTTGGGGAGGGGAGGGGAACTTATTGAAGTACAGTTGATTTACAATGTCGTATTAGTTTCAGGTATGCAGCAAAGTAATTCAGATATACATGTGTATATATGTACACACATATTTTCTCAGAAGAAGGTACAGGTGAAGGAGGATACCATTGCTGAGGTCAACATGTGAGACAGGACTCGGGGAAAGGAGATGCAGCAGAAGAAATCAGAGGCCACAGTAGGGGTCCTGGGGGTTTCATTTGTTCCCAAAGGGAACAGAATGTCTACAGGTATTTTTAGTTGAGGAAACTGGATGTGGGAGGATGAGGAGGGGCAGTGTGCTCCTGGTACCTGCTGAAAGGCCAGAGGTGCTGCCAGTAGGTCTACACTGCAAGAGACAGCCCCTCACCACAGAGAGCTTCCCAGTGCAGGATGCTCAAAGTTGAAAGTCTTTGCCCTTCAGCCATGAGGAGCCTGAAGGCTCTAAGCAGAGCAGTGAAATGGTTAGAGGTGTGCTCTTAGGGCCCCTGACTATTTTGGAGAAGTTAGAAAGCTGTTTTTTTGTGGGTTTTTTTTTTTCCAATGGGAATGTGGCTGAGAGCTAGCAGCTGGAGTCCAGAAGCTCAAGGCCTGGGCTGGTGACAGTTGTCCCCGGAGGGAGCGTGGAGCTGTAGCAAATTCTGAACCAGGTGTCAGAGATCCTGGCTTACCCTTAGCTCCCCCATCCATAAGTTGTGTGACCTTGGGCAGGCATGAGAACTCCCTGAGCCTCTCTTTTCTCGTTTATAAAATGGGGCACAAGAACTTGACTTATTCCTGTGTTGCTGTGTTGATCAACTACAACACTGTTTATGAAGGAGTTCTGTAAAGTGAAAAGAGATGTAGATGAAAAGCTTTGTACTATAAAGACATACTTTGTTATACTAGAGATTCCAGTGTATAAAGGGCATCTTTTTAATAATTACGCAGTTGTTTCTTGCTCATTATACTCAAGTAGAAAGTATAGTTGAGCCAAAAGATGAAAATAAATTTCATAAATCAATCACCGATCATTTTACTATTCAGAAATAACACTATTAATATTGAGGTGTATATCTTCAGCTTTCCACACCTGCATGTGTATGTGTGTGTGTGTGTGTGTGTGTGTCATTTTTTCAGCAAAAAAATGGATTCATGCTTTTTTTTTTAAATGGGTTCATGCTTTACCCACCAATATTACAAACAGCATCTCATAGCAATAAAATATTTATGTGATACTATTTTTTAAAGACTGACCTGCAGATATTGTGCAGATTCAAATCTAAACAACCTTTTCCTACTCTTAACATTAGACACCATCACAACGTGACGTGTCTGGCTGTGATGATGACATGACTCAGGTGAATTACGCCCCCATGCTACCACCCACGGGCACTGTGAAGCGTGCATGGGCTAGGATGCTCTATGCTGCTGCTTACATTGATAAACTTTGAGAGCTCATTCATTTCCAGTTAGTCTCTTAAAAGGAATCAGTGAGGTTCTCCTTAAATAACTGGCAAGTAACAAGAGTGTGCGTGGCAATCAAGAGCCTCACGACTGCACTGTTCTGTCATCTCTTAACCTACCTGATCAAACAAAATACGCTCTCTCTCCAGGACGTGCATGTCATTAACCACCAACTGCAATGCTGTTGAAAATGACCATGAAGCATAGTACCCCTATGCTAATAGGATCTGAAAGTTTTATTTCATTACATGCCTTCTGTCAAACTGAATTAACATCCTATCACAATTAGCTGTTGTTTACCCTAATAAGAAAGGGTATGTTGGAGTTAGATCTCTGTCTTGTATTTATAAAAAACAGATATAATTTGAAATAGATTAACTACTGTAAAATGACAAAAATGACTACAGCAGAAGGTTCTCAGGGTAATTTCTTCTAATCACATTTTTTTCTCTTTGTGTGTGTATGTGTGTTTGTAATATATATACCTCCTTATTTTTTTATATCACGTCCTTATCAGATGTGAGATAAATAGATACAGCATTTCTCTATCTTGATCTATGCATATACGCATACACACATGCATTTATACACTTCCTTACTGCATCTGAATAGAGATATGTGTGTCCACACACATACGAACATATATATATAATTTATACCTTTCATGATTCAAGAAAGAATTAAGCCATGTTGGAGGCTTCATAAAATATACATATGGCATAGCCAAACTTCAAATTAGATATTTTAAGTTTTTCTTCTTATCTTCAAGAATTCATATTTTAAAACTGATGTACCATATTCATAAAGTGTACTTGAGACATAGCTTTGTCATTTTTGAAAACCATTCCAGGTGTGAGTTTTCCTTGTGATTTAATTGACTACCCAGTCTTGGGAAGCACAACTTGATTATTATGTTTTATGATATTTTTAAATATTTTTATTGATTTATAATCATTTTACAGTGTGTCAAATTCCAGTGTAGAGCACAATTTTTCAGTTATACATGAACATATATATATTCATTGTCAAATTTTTTTCTCTGTGAGCTACCATAAGATCTTGTGTATATTTCCCTGTGCTATACAGTATAATCTTGTTTATCTATTCTACAATTTTGAAATCCCAGTCTATCCCTTCCTATCCTCCACCCCCTTGGCAACCACAAGTTTGTATTCTACGTCCATGAGTCTATTTCTGTTTTGTATTTGTGCTTTGTTTGTTTAGATTCCATATATGAGCGATCTCATATGGTATTTTTCTTTCTCTTTCTGGCTTACTTCACTTAGAATGACACTCTCCAGGAGCTTCCATGTTGCTGCAAATGGCATTATGTTGTCAGTTTTTATGGCTGAGCAGTATTCCATTGTATAAATATACCACAACTTCTTTATCCAGTAATCTGTTGATGGACATTTAGGCTGTTTCCATGTCTTGGCTATTGTAAATAATGCTGCTATGAACATTGGGGTGCAGGTGTCATCTTGAAGTAGGGTGCCTTCTGGATTATGTTTTTATGATTTTTATATATTACTTCTTTGAAGTTTTGAGCTTGTGTATTTAATTATGTTTTGTTCTATTCATTCTGATGATCAGAGAGTTCCTTATTGCATGTGGTAGTATGTATAATTAACTGAAAAACCTACATGTTTGGTAGGCTATATTTTATAACATATTTTTTCACGTATGTTACATTGTATCTTTGTCACGTCTCTTACCAAAAACTTGTTTTTTGCTTGTTAAAGCCCTGCCACTGGACTGTGCTGTGGTACAAGCTAAGCACAGAGAAAAAATAAATGTAGTGATTGGATAGAGAATAGGGAGAGTGTTGAAGGTGGTAATGACCAATCATTGCATCTCTTTCTGTCTAAGATGAACAGCCTTCAGGAAGTGTATTGCATCAGTGAATCAAAAAAGACATAGGTGACAGCCAGCACATACTAATTTGCTACACACTGACTAGGACATGTCCACATTCACATGGTATTCAACTGTTCTGCGATTCATGAAATGCTGGCCATTATTTTATTTATGTCATCTGTTACCCGGGCAATACGACAGAATTCATACCTTTAAATAGACTTGATGTTTCTAAACTGTCTTGGGTTCCATCTTGGTTTCTCCTGCTGCAATTGCAACTGTATCTTTAACCTGGTTTTTTACCTACTTCTGAAATTGAGACAGGATATGTCTCCACTAATCCTTTAATTCCCTGGAAAAAAAAGATGCTAATTTTTCAAGATTGCCTGTAGATAGAAGTTCCATCTCATTTTGGATAAATAAAAGATTATGTGTAGATTATTTATTATACCAATTATCCCGGTATGTATAGCTCATGATTATACTACAGTGAATGGAAAATTAATCTATAGCAATGGACCCAAATAGACAAGAGGCTGCAATATGAAGCATTGCCTCCTAAAAAAGGAAAAAAGAAAAACATGCAATGGCAGCTGTAAGGAACACTAAGAGAAAGTGGTATTCCGAATGAAAAGAGAATTATGCCCCACCTTCCCTGCTTGCTTGCTTGTTTTGTTCTTTACTGACAATTGGAATACTCAAGGAATATGTTTCACAAAAAATAAGGCTTGCAGTATTAAGGAACTTCTTTTTCTCTTCTATCCAGAAACCTATTTTTCCCCATTATTTTTTCCAGTGATGAATACTCAGTATTCTATGGAACTCTTTTATGCATAAAGTATTGTACTAAGTTTTTCTGCCTTCTGTGGGTATCGTATAAATACAATAACCTTAACTACCTCCCATATACTTTCTGTTAAATATTTGTCTATGTAAAAATAGATCACTTTATTTATACACTATTGTTATAAGGATTATTATATATGGTTACATATAGTTATATTTCATACAATTGTACTTAGAAAGTGAGTATACATACAAAATCATAGTTCACTAAATCCTTATAATAATCAATATATCTTTGTCTCATTTAAAGATAAGAAAATTGAAGTTCAGAGAAAGTGCCTTGCCCAAGATAACACAACACGTAAGACATGAAGATGAGATTCAAACACAAACCTCCACAGCTTCGCTTTCCATGTTTTTAACTGTCATTCATGTTGGACTCTTTAAAGTGACCTTTAAAGTGAAATAGTTTTTTTTCTCCAGCCTAATTCTGAATACACTGAGATACAAAACAAGGAATAGATGATGATGGTTAGCTTATTACCTTTACCAGAGAAAAAGGCAAGGTTGGAAGATGCAGTGTATTGTAATAGTCACTGTACCCGCTAAGTGAAGCCCAACGTGAGGTTAACTGAAATGCCCAGCCTGGGCAGTGCAGGACCAAGGCAGCGCCTTCCCACACTCCACTGGTAAAGCAGAGCGCCCCCTGGAGGAGCAGGAGAGACACCAGTCCATGCTAAGGTGATTAAGGATTTCTCTGAAATAAGCTCCTTCTCAGGAGCAGAGCATGTTGGAAAAAGCCCTGGGGGTGCATAGAAAAAAACCTCTCTTGATTGAAATCAGCCATGAGGAAAAGGTGGCCTATCTAACACTCTACAAAGGTAATTTGTCATGGAAGAAATCTACTTATCAAGGAAATATTTGTTCCTAAAAACTCTGTAAGAGGATATCTTCTATGAAAGGAATATAAACTCTACAGAGTTAAGCCTTCTTAAATGATGGTCCCCATGCACATTGATGGGAAAAAATATATTTTTTTATTCCCAGAAACTATTCAAAATAAGAGCAATAAAAAGAAAATGAACCAAATTACTTGCTTAGAGAACTGTGACATTTTTATCAGCCAGGCATTATATTTTTATATTTGTTTAGATAAAATGAAATTACTTTCCTTTTAAAAGTCATAAAAACCTTAAAACTAATGAACCTCTGCCACCTTTCTCAGAGGCAGTGTAAATTTCTGACTTCCTATAGTCTTAAAAGTTATATCAACATAAATGTATATAAATATTAATAAACACAAATGAATCTATAATGAAGTTTATTGGTTTCACCACTGCTATTATTATTTTCCTTCATTCAACCCCAACAATTTGACTATTTCCAAATAATTATTTGGATATTTGTTATTATGTTTAACATGTTCTTGTAAACTATTTTTAAGTTTCTCTTTGATAAGATCTTCAACTTTGGTTCTACTTTTCAACAAAAATTTTAAAAAAAAGGATCAAATATAAAATCAATAAGATTATATAACACAGCATCATAACCCAAAAATTATACTTAGGGCTCTTCAAAATAATCCTTGGGTGCCATCAAAACTTAAAATACTTTTTTTCTGGAAAGCAATTTGCATTCTTTCATTCATTTCTATATATTTAGAAGGAAATAAGTTTTTTCCGTAAGTTATGTAGTATTGAGTACATATCAATAATTTTAAATTAATGTAATCTTTGCTACAGACTTTTCTTTATATTCTTACTCATCAGGTAAATTACCTGGAGATTCACCCAGACACAAATGATTTTCACGAGAGGTGGAGTTGAAGGTCCATCACACAGGTCAATAAGATACAACTCATGAAGGGATGGGGGCCAGGACCGAGCTCTGCTTCCTACTATCTGCTGCTGGGGCTTCCCCACCACACAGGAACACCTGCAGAAAGACAATGACATCATTTTGCCCCCTTTTCCTAGATACTCAGAGTTATCATGCTAATAGTCACTAGATTTGTATTCTAACTTATTTGTATTGCAGGTTAATTCAACTCATCCCAAGGTC
This sequence comes from Camelus bactrianus, assembly GCF_048773025.1. Classification (NCBI taxonomy): domain Eukaryota; kingdom Metazoa; phylum Chordata; class Mammalia; order Artiodactyla; family Camelidae; genus Camelus; species Camelus bactrianus. The sequence goes on from NC_133542.1 coordinate 95,145,022, forward strand.
CCCGCTTGTATAATTAGCATTGTCCTTCCCATAGAGATAATGAAACACTTCTGAACACAAAGGTGAAGTCAGTTGCCCCATGAACACACAATCATTCTCTTGTGACTAATTTGATGAACATCAGTTGACTTTATTTAGCCAGTATGTGCATCATACTTTAATTGGAACAAGAAATCTTTATTTCACTTATATTTAATAGTGTGTTAAATAATAGTTTTACTCTACTTCTTTATAGCTACCGTCCTCAGTGCCAAAACTCAGTGAAGACTCAGCAAGATATGAAATATTATACTTGCATTAGATTTGACAATAGGCTCTTTATTTCTGACAAGTCACTAGTTCCGTGTACAGAGAAGAGCACTGACATGGCTTATTTCTTTCTTCCCACCTACTGGCAATGATTCTAGTACATAGTAAGCAAAAGCAATTAATTATTTATTAATAAACAATTAGAAATTTTGACTTCATAAATGTCATCTTCAAAGTAATCATACAGTGGGCTTCCATGTTTAGTACCAAAATGGCCAATTGATTTCAATTAAAATGATACAATATCAAAGTTTGTGAGAGACAGACACAGATTCTTGGTGGATAATTGGAGGAAGAGTCATTAAGTCAGTTAGTTTAGTGAAGAATGAAAGTTAAGTGTTCTTAGATATTTAAGGAACATTTAATATAGCTAACATTAATTAACACGTTTTAACTACCTTTTTCATGTAAACAGTTTCATCTCATCAGCAAATGTAAGAACTATGCTGAATGGATGTCCCAAATTGATACAGTATGGAACAACCTTATAAATGTAAATAATATGAATTCTCCTATAAATTATGGCATTCTTTATATTTACTTATCTATATCTGTCTTTATTTATAATAGTCTTAAATAAAATATTAACATTTTTTAACATTAAGCCACAATTTTTGAAACTTATTTAAATGAGAGGGTAAAGAATGTATAAAAAAACAGAACATGTAAGCCTTCCCTGGATTCATGTCTCTTTTCCCTTAGTAGCAGTTTTTTCCATGTATATTTACCACCTATTTATGTGCTTCTAAATATTAAATGGATGTTGTTTTCTGGTTATTAAAATTTAGATAAATTGCATTATATAATAATTAAAAATTTTAATATTTAAGTACACATAAAGGATGTCTACCATTTCTTAAATTTCATTCTTTATGTGTACTTAAATAATAAATTTTATCTCTTATACAAAAAATAGTAGAAAGCATTTAAGCTACTTAGTCACTTTAATATTAACATATTTGAGATGGGAGTGCATGTAGCTCAACGGAAGAGTATGTGCTTAGCGTGCACAAGGTCCTGGGTTCTAATCCCCAGTACCTCCATTAAAAAAAATACTGAGTTCAAGTTTAACATGTTATTGTGTGCTTTATACATATTGTTTCTGTTTTATATTTTTCCTCATGTCTCTTCTTTAGTTATAGTTTATTTTTCATCAACCCATATTTGTCTTGAACAACTCAACATATCCAGTCTATTATTACTATTTTTGCAATATTTACCTTCCCAATTACAACATGCATCTTTAAGTTAGCTAAAATTAGTAAATATCAGAAAACAATAAAAGAACCTAGAACACATTGATTTCATTTTCAACTTCTCAAATTGTATGATACTAGTAATATATTGGTATACAGATAAATACATGTGACTATATCTGTCTGTATATTTGAGACCACAAAACATTATATGTATACAGTTAATTTTTAAAGAAATACACAAACACACATACCCCACAAATTCCTTCATCCCCTCTGTAATTTTCCATTGGAGAGTTTTTCTTTTTGACTGAAGTACATTCTTAGATTTTCTTTATTGTGCATCAGTTGATGGTATCTGATTGATTTTTGTTCATCTGATTCTTAATTCTTCATTCGTAAGATACACTTTTTGCTGAGTTTCGACTTACTAGACTTTTTTTTTTTTGTCTCCGTTTACTAAAGTTTTTGGTATAGGGGACCACATTTCATTCTCTGGTTTTGTGTAGTCAATATAATTCAGAGTCACCACTTTACATGAAGCGCCTGTACTACCATTTACCCTGGAGAAGCTGAACTCCTGCCTGCATACCTTCTTTGCATTTCGAGCTCAGTAAGCCTGCAGCTGCACCCTGGCTCATTTTTGCATGTTTTTACTCTATTTCTGGCACAGAGAGATTTTTTTTTTTAATTTGGTATCTGAGTCTGGCAGTGCCTGTTAAGTTTTATTCTTTAATATTTTATCATGAATTAGTACATGTTTAGAACAGAGGGGGTGATCAAAGCATGAATTCCATGCTCCAACTTGACCTGAATGCCAGTGGCATTGATTTTTACAAACCTGTGGCCCTGCCCCACAGACTGTTGGACCTACCAGTCCATCAAGCAGATCATATTGAACACAACCATGAAGGCACAATTATGAACTATACAGCTTGCAGAGAAGATAGTAGAAACATAATGCCTCTATCAATGAAATTATTTTTATGTGGTGTTGAGATTGATTTTCCCAAGGTATTCAGCTTAATTGCCAGATGCAACTCAGCTTTGCTATTTTACCTATAGACTTAGCTGCTGCTTTTATTTTTCATAAATTCACATCTGTGCTGATGTTTCAAAGTGTCTCTCTCTGACTTCTCCCACTGCTACAACAGTTTTTCACATTACCATTTTTTTTAAGTAAAAACTTCTCAGATTCTTTATTTATTTTTTATTCTGGACACACTGCATCTATTTAATAATTGAAAGCAAGGAGCAAAGCCTTAGGTCTATCAAAATAGTTTTTTCTTTTTTTACTGTTTTTGTTAGATTTTGAAATTTTTCTTTATGTATTATATTTTTTCCTTGCAGTATTTATCAGATTCATATTGATGAACATTGATTAAAGCAGAGCCACTTAGATTAAACAGAGTAATAGAATTTCAGTATTGGCTTTTTCCTTTAAGATAATTTTGGTCAATGACTCCCCTAAGTTTGGGGGAAATGAGTATTTTAACTCCTTACAATTTATACTGGGTTATCTTTGAATAAACTTCTCCATACCAATAGCTGCACTAGACTATGTATATTGTTTGTATAAATGCATTAACTGAGTGCTATTATTTTGTAATGTCATCATGATGCTGAATTGTCCATTTAATAAGGCTTGGAATTTAATGTACTCTTGAACACTGTTTATCACAGCCTTGTGATGGGCCCCAGGAGAATTACTTAAATATACATTTTGGCTGCATTTTAAAGCTATGACTAAAGAGGTAAGGTATCAGAAATCAAAGTATTAAGCCCTAAGGGAAAGTTAAACTGCAGGAGATTTCATATCAAGCTGATCAAATAGACTTGAAGAATCTCCTCCAATGTTAAACCTGTTTTTGTAAGAGATCACTGAAATAGAATAATAAATTTTATAAGTTTTATGATAAAATGTATTTGGCCAGACCCTGTCCATGGGAATTTTTTAAATGCCGTTCCCTTAATCTAGTAAACTGTGAAATTCAGAGTTAAACTTGGGGGATAGAGGACAGTTTATTTGAGCAGCTTTCCCAAATGTGAACCAGAAATAAATAATGAATAATAAAATCAGATTAAAGAAAATGTAAGACTACATAACAAATCAACTAGCAAAAAATTCAGGATAAGTTTTTTTTTTCTACATATAAATACATGCCTTATCCTAGTCATGTGATAGAAGTGGGTACAAAATTGTGAGCATCACTAAGATAAAACATGTTATCTGTTACTTTATTTACAGAGTCTCCAGGTTTAAAAAAAAAGTATTCAGGTGAGGTAAATACAGATCTCCATTCTGCTGATTCCTGAGAAAGATTTTTCCATAAATACTCTTAATGATGAAATGCTTTCATCACTTTGAGATGAAGTGATAGCAAATTTTTTAAAAATTGTCCCTTATCAAATTATTTTCTGTAAATGACCAAAATAAATATTTACATTTTCTTCTGGTTGTTAGTAAATAACCTAAGACTATCAGGATAAATGATTACAAACTTTTATTTCCAATGAAATATACTGAAGCATTGCTTTTTGATGAATAAGATAGCAGAGGAAATAATTATGGAATATATGAGGTTGTATTGATTCTGCTCTTCCCTTTAGTGAGTTTTTTTTTTTTTCTCAAAGTGAAGGATTAAGTACCTAGAGATCCACCATAAGTCTTCTTGGAAAGGGGTTGAGGAATTATCTGTAAACATGGCCAAAATTCGCTTTATGAATGTAATCTAGGTATGTTCTAATAAATACAGTTTTACAAGGACATAAATACTATGATGCAAATAATTTTAGCCTAAATAATTTTTGATTTTGATGATACTAACCAACTGAGAGTTACATTGTAAGCTGATGGTAAATTTTCTAAGTCCATTAATTTTCCTTATGTAATAGAATGATTTTACCAGATGTATTCATTTTCTATTGCTTTTATAGTATACTGTCAACAAATATATTACCTTTAAAAAAATGCCCATTTTTTTCCATCTTGGATTTAACAAGTGTTGTTTTTCTTTTGTGTGTGTGTGTGTGAAGTATAGTCAGTTTATAATGTTGTGTCAATTTCTAGTGTACAGCATAATGTTTCAGTCATAATTTACATACACATATTCCTCTTCATATTCTTTTTCATTATCATCTTACAATTCTGTGTTATCACAAGTTCAGGCGGAGAGTGACTCAGCTTCTGCTCAAGACCTCAGTAGGCTGGAATCAAGGTGTTGACTGGACTTGATACTTATTTTATTCTTAGCATTGTTTTATATCATGTTCATTGATGAGCTCTAGCAGTTTCCTGGTAGTGTCTTTAGGATTTTCTGTGTGCAGTATCATGTTGTCTACAGTGACCATTTTACTTCTTTTCCAGTTTGGATCCCTTTTACTTCTTTTTCTCCCCTGATGACTGTGAACAGGACTTCCAGAGCTATGTTGAATGAAAGTGAGAGTGTGCATCCCTTTCTTGTTCCTAATCTGAGAGGAAATGGTTTCTGCTTGTCACTGTCAAGTACAATGTTAGCTGTCAGTTTGCTTTTATGGACTTTATTATGTTGAGGTATGTTCCTTCTATGCCCACTTTCTGGAGAATTTTTATCATAAATGGATGTTGAATTTTATCAGAAGTTTTTCTGCGTCTTTTGGGATGATCATGAGTTTTTTATTCTTCATTGTGTTAACGTGGTGTATCACATTCATTGATTTACGGATAGTGAAATGTCCTGACATTCCTGGGGTAAATCCCACTTGATCATGGTGTATGATCCTTTTAATGTACTTCTGGAGTCATTTTTGCTGGTATTTTGTTGAGTATTTTTGCATCTATGTTAGGTAGTGCTGTTAGCCTGCAGCTGTCTTTTTGTGTGATACCTTTGTCTGGTTCTACTATTAGGGTGATGATGGCTTCATAGAATGCATTTGAAAGTGTTTCCCCCTCTGCAGGTTTTTGGACCACTTTTGAGGAAGGGCTGTGTCTCTTTTGTGTAAGCTCAACAACGTAGAGCTGTGCTTGTGACTAAATATAAAGACAAATGTACACTGAAGGCAAAATGCCAAGGAGAAAATGATAAAGTTTAAATTAAAGTGAAATAAATACATTTGAAATAAAAGTAAAATGAGAGGAAAGTGCAGCTTTATCATAATATGATTTAGTGAAAATCTTGAATGAACAGTCTATGTGGCTCTCATCTCTGCTGTTTTCCACATTGAATTATCAGTGCCATCTTGGTTTTGTCCTTGAAACAATAAAAAGACAGGACTACAGCTTTTCAAAAGTAGCCTCAGGAAACTCAATTATTGAAGCAAGCATTTTTTGATATTTATATTGCAGTACCCTTTAACATCCTTGAAACTTAGCATCTTATTCATCTTCCATTTGTGATTATTCATATAGCTTGCTGTTATATCAACATTGCCTTATTTCTGTTAGGGTAATTTTTATGAAGATTTGACTAGTAAAATTCAAGAACAGAAGCTATAAAGAAGAGCACTTAAATAACCTTCTAGTTTATGTTGGGTTCAAAATAGTTTAGTCTTTTCATGGCTTGAATATATTGAAATTCTTTTTTTTAATAATAGTAAATTCTGTCTTTTCAGTTACTGTCTTTTCAGCCATGATGCTATTTACACTACATTTTTGTAGATTTTAGAATTTTAACTCTTTTCTAATACAATATTTAGAAATCTCTTCTATATATAAATTGTTATTTTAAACATTTCAGCTTTATAAAGAATTAGTTTGCTGTGATCACTTTGACCTTCAATAGAGGGCTCAAGACATACCACCATTTACACTATCACCAAGAAAAAAATAAATTCTTAGATGTGAAGACAACAAAATATGGACAGGATCTATATGAGGAAAGCTATAAAACTCTGATGAAAGAAATCAAAGAAAATTGAAATAAATGGAAGGAGAATCCATGGTCATGGACATTAGGGTTCAATATTATTAAGATGTCAGTTCTTCCCAACTTTATCTAGGTCACACTCAATTCCACACAAAATCCTGATGGTTCACTTTTTGGAGAGGAACAAACTTTTCTAAAGGTAAAGCTATAGAAACATTCAAAAATACCAGTGGTTGCCAGGATTTTGTTTTGGGGAGCTGAACAGGTGGAGCTCAGGGCATGTTAGGATTGTGAAACGGTTCTATATTATAATGTAGTGGTGGGATATGGCATTACACTGTTGAAAACCATTGAACTATACCATATGAGGAGTGAACCCTGATGGGAACTAGACTTCAGTTAATAATAATGCATCAGAATCAGTTCATCAATTATAATCCATGTAACATTAATAGTAGGGAAAATGTGTGTGTGGGAATGTGGCTATATGGAAACTCTGAGCAATTTTTCTGATTCAAAAAGCTCTAGGAATCTGTTGAAGAATACCTCTTTAGTGAAATGAATACACAAGCAATGAATGGGAGAAAATATTCATAATATATGTGACTAGTTCTATGTGTATTATATACACAACTCTTAAAAAGGGATATTAATGAGACAAATTACACAAAGGTGGGCAAAATGATTGAATAGACATTTCACACAGGAGAATACACAAATGGCTAATAATTTCATGAATACTTATTATCATCACTCATCAAGGAAATTAAAACTAAAATTATAATGAGATACTAATACACACCTAATAGAGTGGTTAAAATAAAAAAGAGTGATGATACCAAGTATTGACAAAGACACAGAAATCTAAATACTGTATCAGGAATTTGTTTGACAATTTCAGTAGGAATTCAGAATACACCTATCCTGTGAACCAGCCATTTTATTTTTTAATATTGCCCAAGAGATATGAACACGTATGTCTATAAAAAGACATACATAAACACTCATAGATGCTTTATTCATAATAACCACGTACTGGAAACAACTGAAAGGTCTGTCAACCACAATATGGATTAAAATACTGTAATTTATTCATACAGTAGACTATTATTCAGTAATAAAAAACATCCTATAGTTACAAACAACATGGATGATCCTCTAAAACATAGTTTTAAGCAAGAGAAACTAGACAAAAATAGTACACATTTTTTATGTCATTTAAATCAGGCTCCTGAACAGGAAAAATTATCTACAGGGAAAGATAAAATAACAGTGGTTGACACAGACTTGGCAGTGGAGGATAGGAAGGAACGGTCTGGGGCGTGTCATAAGGAATATTTCTTGGTTGATGGAAATACTCTGTCTTGACAGAAGTGTGGGTATATTTTGTGTGTGTGTTTTAGACTTGCAGGCAGTATCTGTACACTTCACTACATGTACTTTATCCATCAGTGGAGAATAATTTTTAAAAGTGCAAGGGAGGAATTAAAATGTGTAAGAGTGGCAATAATGAGTAATTTTCTATACTAATCAGAGCTGAGGATTATAGAGCTTGGCTCCCCATAGAGTTCTGGTTACTCAGAAATTATATAAACAGGATCCAACTCTGAGCCCACACCTAGGAATATAGATCCAGGCAGGACGCATTCTCAGCAGTTTGCCGCTTACTAATTGTGGGATCTTGGGGAATTAACGTAATGCATATAATCACCAATTTCCATGTTTATAAAATAGAAATAATGCCAGGAATTTGAGCATTTATTGAGATTATATAGCTAGTGTGCTTAGCTCGGCTTTGTACATAGTAAATGCTCAGGAGAAGCATCAAGCACTGTTACTACTGCCGTGCAGTCGGGGTATCGAGGTTCCCTAGTTACAAAGGTGATGTTAGCGTGCCTCTCATGCACTCATTTGCAACTACAATTGTCATATACAGTATGAATGCAATAGAAATTGTAGACTATTTTGTCCTGTAAGTATTCCTATTATGTGACAGCATCATTAAAATTGAAAAGAGAGGGGGAAAAGTTGTTTTCCTGTACCACTATTCAAAAACCTGCTGTCACAACAATGATAAAGTAGAACTTATTAAAAAGCCTCCGTTACTGAGACAACATGAGGAAAACAAAGTGAAGATATTCATTATTGGAGTCATAAAATTGCAAAATTAAGAATGTATTTGTAACTTTGGCAAATGAGGTGTTTACAAGTTTGTCATTAGAAATGACACTTTAATGAATGGGTAAAGTTGCTGGCAATTATCACATTAGCCTTTTGACTAAATGATTAAGATGATTTAAACATAGCCTCACTGACCCTATGTTTCTGTTCTAATTTTGATGTTTCCTTAGAATTCATCTTTAAAATTAGTTTAAGGGTTAACTTCAGTTTTTCTTAGACTTTGAGTAAAGTATATAAATAGACAGAAAAAGTTTTCTGCTAAGTGTCAGGTGTGTAAATGCTCACATTCAGCCTAAAAGAGGTTTAACTCTAACACGGTTCCAAATTTCATAATCAGGAGAGAGTGGTGATGTTTCTTGTCTTCAGATTTTTTTTTTATGGCTGAAGAAAGTTTAAGAGGTCAGTTATGATTTCTTTGTGAAGTAGACACACACACACACACACACACATTCTGATGGCAATTCCATTTCCCAGATATGGCAGATATTTGAAAGAAATGTTTGTTTAGAAATCACAATCCAGGTATCACCCCCACAAACACTGTCTCATTCTACCAAAAACTTTGTTGCATGTGTGCTCCAGTGATGCTCTCCACTTTACCTAAATTAAGTTTTCTTTCCATGCCATCCAATCCATTCTTCAGCTAACTTAAATTCTTCTTCCATGAATTCTTATGTTCTCTCATCCTTCACCAAAAAAAAAAAAAAATATATATATATATATTTCTTATCTCTGTCTTCCCATTTTCAGTTAGTTCGTGTCTTTCCTGTTTCACTTGTTTTATACCTCATGTGTCACTTTTCAAGTACGACCTTACACTATGACTGTTTCTGTATATATTTTCATTTGTTTTTTGTTGTTGTTTAGGGTTTTTATCTATTTTTATATATAGTGGCTAACATTTGCAAATCTCAAACTCCCAAATTTATCCCTTTCCATCCCCTTTCCCTGGTAACCGTAACATTGTTTACTATGTCTGCAAGTCTGTTTCATTTGTAGGCAAGCTCATTAATGTCCTCCTTTTTCCTTTTTCTTTTCTTTTTTTTTTTTTTAAGATTCCACATATGAGTGATATATGGTATTTTTTCTTTCTCTTTCTGACTTACTTCACTTAGAATGACAATCTCCAGGTCCATCTGTATTGCTGCAAATGGCACTTTTTATTATTTTTTATGGCTGAGTAGTATTCCATTGTATAAATATGACACATTTTCTTTATCCAGGCATCTGTCTGTGGACATATAGGTTGCTTCCATGTCTTGGCTATTGTAAATAGTGGTGTATGAACATGTATCTTTTTGAATTAGAATTCACTCTGCATATGTGCCCAGGAGTGGGATTGCTGGATCATATGATAGGTTTCCTATATGTTTTTAAGAGGTATGTTCTCAGTACATCTCTATTGGTTAAATTGTAGACTCATACACATAAAACTGCAGCTATTTCTACTTCAATATAAAGTACCACTCTGCTTCATCACTTGAAACCCATTTTAATTCATCCTTCATATATTTCTTTTATGTTCCCTACTTAAGCCATTTTTAAAGTAAACGATATTAAAACAAAATACCATGTATATTTTATTCACAGAAAGTCCATTTATTATATAAGTTGAAATAACTACAGAAAGAAAACAAAATTTGAAATGTCAAAAGTTTAATGTTCTTTTTTCCTTGACCTAGAGGTCTCAACCCTGTTCTCCAAGTGGGAAAGCATTTTACAAAATTAATTTATACCAAGAACTAGAGGTCATTTTCAAGGAACCCCAGAGAATTAGTACCAAATAAGTTATATGGATTTCTGTGATTGCCAACAAGAAAAGTCAATTTCCAGTGCTAATATCTCAGAATTTAATTTGATCACTCTTGTTAGTATAATTAGAAGTAATATTCCTTGGAGGCAAGCAGCTTAATCTGTGAAGAATGAAGAGAAGTTTAAATCCACATAAATGTGCTTAACAATATTCTACAAGAATGCCATACCTTGTATTTTTTCCTGAGGTTAGAGATAATCATGAAAACATGAATCAGATATCCATGCCTCCAAACTCAAGAAATAATAAAGAGAAGGGGTGGGGAGTTAGGGTCTTGCTGGGTGATCCAACATTACAGGAGTGCTTGAATTGGTTCATATACTCAGATGATAGACATATGATGTAAGAGAAGGAATAAAGCAATTGGAGGAAGAAAAAAGAAATTTACCTATGAACAGGTGATGTGTAGCAAATTGTTCATCCCCTCTAAGTCTTGATTTCCTTATCTGTAAAATGGGAGCATCCATGGTTTTACTCACTGTAGATGTAGGGGATGATTTAGCCACTGCCTTCTGCCTCAAAAACTGGAAATGAGTCAGAAGAATGTCTAACTTTGGGTAAATATCTAACTTCTGGCTAGCTTTATTCAAATTTTCAGAGATCAAAGTGATGGGAGACTGAAATGTGTATCAGACTCCATTGCTCTTAACTGTCAATGTCATGTATCAAATAATTATTGCTTGAGCTCACCTGCTATTTTCTCCTTGATAAATAATTCCCAGCTCAGTCCATCATGCAGGGAAGAGAAAGTTAGGTATCAGTATGAGGAGAACAGATTGCTGGGGTTTGAGTCATTTCTCTACTGGTGACTGTCTAGCGATCATGAGACTTTTCTCTGTTTCAGTAGCTAATGCTGTATATTTAAAGCATGTAGAATAGGACCTGATAAGTAGCCATTAATATACTTAATATAAAAATAGTCACCAGTTTACTGGTTCACTGGGAAGCCCTTCTGTTCTGAGCTGGCCTGGCTGATCAGCACAGTCAGCTGGTGAGCGGCGGGGGCTCGGTTGTTGAGGATGTCCTCAGTTACACTGAGTCTGGTTGGTCCCTGGGGCCCGAGGTGGTGAGGCTTGTTTCCGTTCCGTGTGTTCTCATCCTCCAGCAGGCTAGCTCAGGCTTCTTCATAGGATGGTAGAAAGATTCCCAGTACAAGAAGGGATCTTAGCGTGAAAGTGCTTCAAGATTCTGCTTGCATCGTGCTTGTTACTTTCGCTGTTGGCCTAAGTGAATCTTAATAGCCCTGATCCAAGTGAGTGGCAAAAGGGTCTACTTGAAAGAAGGCGAAGCATTGTGTCTGATTTTACAACTTACCACACTCTATATGCACTCATACATCCATGCAAACATATAGATCTCATATATACATATATCACACTCACTCAGCATATTTAAATTAATGAATATATGTGTTCATTCATATATATGCATATATAATGTACATATTTACTTATTCATAAATATGCATGAGTTATAAGTAAAATATAAACAGGTGCCCTTCCAGGACAATAGAAAAAGCAGTTGATCTTTATAGACATATCAGAAATTAAATATATGTATGTATAAATGGAGAAAAATAAATCAAGGTATGGTGTGTTACTGCATAACTTATATTAACAAGTCACATCGCTGTTTGCCATTGGTGAGATTTAAGAGCTCCATGATATGGTAGTGTTTTTTATTCAGTTGTGTAATAAATTGTCACCAATGTAATGTGTAGCCAGACTGCTCTGTGTATACAGAGTCCTACTCTTGGCATTGAAGATTGAAAAAAACAAAAAAAAATTAAAGGTTAAGTAATTTAAAAATCTAGCTGACGTAAACCTGCAGATACATATTTGAAATTAGCCTAAGCAAATTCTAAATAAGTTGGTGCAATTATTGGCATTGATCTTGAGTGGAAATAAATGAGTAAAATTAGCTGGAGGGACTCAGGGAGGAAGCTATCTGGGGGACCTGTGTGATAAGTTTCTATGTCAAGAAGAGTGCATAGCTGAGTGGAAGAACTGAGTGGGGGAATAGTGAGAGGTAAGTTTGGTGAAGAAAACAGGAAGCACATAGAAAAAGAGCACCTGCGACATTGAGTAAGGGAGTTTTCATTTAATGTCTTAAGCAAAGGCGAGTTACTGAGTATTCTTAGGAAAGACAGAGTCCAGTATGATGTTCACACTGTGCGGGTGACTTCTCTAATTAGCAAGCCTCTTAAACAGTTCAGGAATATAAACTTGAACATTTAATTCACCTTATTTTAGTATGTTTAAATGAACCTAATTTAATAATTTTAAACTGGTACAAACATATCACCAGATATTTAAATATAAATGTCTAGTTTCCTTTCTCAGTAATACATGCTCTAAGTAACTTAAGAAATAATTTAGACATGATTGCTAAAAAAAAAAAGTACTTCACCAAAGATAAAATAGATAAAAATTATCATTGAAGTAATAAAATTGGACATTGATCTACTTTTCTTTAGTTTTTCCATAACCTCTTTAGACGTGTAGAATTAGAATTAAGTTTCAGTGCCTCTTTAAGAATTGTCTCTTAGTAACACAAGGTCAAGTGTAAGTTTTCCTATTGTGTTGGAGTTCCTGTGCCTTGGGGCTGGCGGTGAGCAAGAAGACCAGCTAGGTGCGAGATCATAAACAGAACATGGTAAGATTCTGCAAAACTAGTTATTTGTCCAACTCTTACCTAAATGAAGGAAGAAGAGAGTGATAGTAAAAAGAACTACAGATTGGGAATTTATTTGGGGAGATAATTGCTCATTCTCCTTCCTGCCAGCAAGACATGTGAAGGGATGATCAGAGACCCACTTTAAGATGTTAGGGCTTTTTCTCTTTTGTTTGTTTGTTTTTATTTTTAAGGATATGAGAAGCATTTTCTGATTTCAAGCCAAAAAAAAAGACTAAGTTTTGTTGTGGGCACAATAGCAGCAGGCTGGTAATGTGGGTTGGTAGAAAAATTTCCAGAGACCTAGGAGAGTTGAGGGAAGTTTAACAGGGACACTGCTGTAGGCAACAGCTGGCCACACAGGCAAGAGGGTGCAGAGGCCAAGAGCGGGGTCTTTTTTGGGGGGAGGAGCTGTGCACATGAGGAGGAGGAGGCTGCGTGATCAGTTCTTTCACAGGGACATGATTGGTTGTAAGAAGGCAGGGACTTCTCTGAACTATAGGATTTATGACATTGATAAAGGCAGGATGTGAGGCCTGTCTGCCTGGGGTATTGAGACTGGTTATCTCCTGGGGTAATGGGTTTTGTTAGGGTAAACACACATCAAGAGATTTTTTTTTAAATTCTGCAGAAATGCAGGTAAGTGGAGTGGTGCTGCCTTGGGGAGTCGGGGTTAAGATGTCAGTGTCTCCAGGCACACAGAGAACCCAAGAGTGGGGGTTTCATGACTCCAGAAAGTGCCACCTGGCTCTACGGGTTTGAATGGCCTGTGGCAGCAGAGGGAAGCAAACTGCTTGGACAGTGGACAGACCTTAAATGCCATAAAGCAGTTTGCTATGGGCCAGAATTGGGCCTTGTGGAAGGGAGTGTGGGCCAAGAGAGAGGGCTGTGTGGAGAGACAGCTGGAAGTTAGATGCTGACAGAGCAAGTCTTAAAAGCCTAATTGAAAGAAACCTCATCTTCATCAGGGAAATACCAGAAAAGTGGTCTCTAATGATGGTTATGTGGAAAGAAACCTGAAACTACCCTTTGGTAAACACAACTACTATGATTTCGGCATTCGACACACACGTTGTCCAGATGTTAAACTGCAGTTATCCTGGCCGCAGAACATGTGTATTTTCTAGAACCTGTTACCCTTCCTCTAAGTCTGGGAATAGATTCAAACATCAAGTAGCTTATAGAAGAAAGAGGTAAAGCCAGCAGGAGAGAGAAGCAGAACTTGAATTACATGAAGGCTTATTTGCTAGTTCAGGTCAAAGCTGCCTAGAAGGGGAATAGCTGTGATTCAAATGAGAGAATAAAGTTTTGTCATTAGACCATACAGGACTTGTAAATACTAGAATGTGATTATAAAAGCTTTGGGATTTACTCAATGTTTTATACAAGGATGGGGAAGAACAACATAGCAGTTTGAAGGTGTAAGATGACAGCGTGTGAAATTGCTTTTTGTGTGAACTCACTAAGTCTGGCTCCTTTAACAAACCACACCCTAGTTCATTTAATAGTAGGTGTGTAAATTTTAATCTTCTCAAGATACAGAAACTATGTTGATGGCCTGGGGTGAAATATGTTGATAGGATATAATGACCTAAGCCATTAAAAAAAACTGACAAATAGTAAAATGTAGTGATATCAGAGCTGAAATATCATTTCAATGAGGGGGGGATCCGTTAGGCTTTGAATTCTGCCGAGAAGTAGATTAAGACAGCTGTGAGATTTATTATTTTAAATGCAAGCTGTCTTTTTTTTTGTCAAGGAAGATTGTCTTTAGATATGATCCCAACATGTTTAGAAATACGAACTCTAGCAAAGGTCAGCCAAGTCATACTTAATGGACAATTACTATTATCAGGAAAGCCAGCCCCCTGTGCCAAATATAACTTAAAACTTGGAACACGTTTTTTTGAAACACTGGGAAAGGTATTCCTGTTCTAAACATAGATCAGAAGTCAACAGTTCTAATGATGTTTTAAAATGTTTAAATTTGTAGGAAGAAAGTTCTTTGCCTCCTTTGATATTCAGACTCAGGCAGAACCTGAACTTCATTGCGACAAGTTGCAGAACATGTGAAGTTTAACTAAAAATGTGTGGTAATAGACAGGTGTACATGCACTCATTTCCTTCCTTATCTTTCTAAACAAAGGCTAATAGCCAGCCTAGAGGTCAACGTTATCAAAGCACTTACACCACCACTTTATTTACTTAAAGTTTCCCTCTAGGTTTTTTTCATTAACCAAAGATTGACATCTTTGGCTTTAAGTTACAGCCATGATTTTTAATCAAGTCCAAATTAAATCTACCCAGGATACACAATTTTATTTCACAAATGATCTGTTTTTCTGCAGCAATATTAAACCAGTCAGCGGCTGACACAGAGTTGGAAGATAGTTGTTTTTTCACCATAATCAAGGTATTCTCAGGCTAGTGTAACAGGAGGGGGGAAATCATGAAGACTAAGGGAGTGTAAAGGCACTGATATAATGAAGACCTGTTGAATAGTAGCTGTGCGGGTAAGAAATGAGCACTGTGGTGGATGACAGTAGATGGATTAGAGCTACAGCCATTTTAAGAAATGTTTTAACAGGAGTGTTATGGTAGATGAATTGGAAGATGAGTGGTTACGTGACTGGGTTCTGGTCACATGGTGTTCTGAACAACTTAGGGCTCTTTGGATCCCACAGATGTCTTGGTCAAATGGGTGTTCTGGCCACGTTAGGGAAGTGAACATATGTTGGGGCTGGTTATATGAAAGTATGCTTTGCACTATGAGACTTGTAGACTGAAATAAAATGCACAGCCTAGATGTGGAGAGTTACATTTTATTCAGCGGACATTTCAGAAGATTTGAACCCCTTTGAGACAGCCTTCCAGATTGCTCTGAGGGACTGCTCTGAAGAGGTAGGGGAGGAGCCAGGATATATAGAAGTTTTACAAGAAAGCCAGGTAGTTGGAACATTAAAGATTACCGTTAAAGAAAACCAGACATCTCAAGTTAAAGAATTTAGTGCTTTTCTATGTATAGGAAGGTGTGCAGAAGTCTGGGCTCACTGAAATAATTCCTTTGACAAGCACCTGGCTATGTAAAGCCAGTATATCCTGTCCTTTCTTATTCTGAGTCCCCTCAGAGTACACTAATGTGGGTGCTGCACAGGCCGGGTTACGGGCTTGTCTGCACCCTGAGTTGACTGTGGGGAGTGGTGGCAGCGGCTGATGACTTGGTGGCTTCAGCATTCTTTGTTTATTGATGTGGCTTGCAGTATTTTTCATTCACAGACTGAATGTTCCCTATGACCCAAATCAAGATAATAGTTGTTTCCCTCAGTCTTATCTTCACCTTTCATAATTTATCCTGGTTACCTTATGTAGTAGCACAAAGTTTGGAGGTACCATCACCTGTGGTAACATGGAAAATGAAATCTGTATCTAAGAAACGAGTTGAATTTGCTAAGTTTTGTTCTCCCATTTGAGGCTTCAGACATCAGGGAGCAGAGAGGAACCACCTCAATTATGGCCGATCTGAATTTCCCACTCACAGAATTCATAAACTTAATGAAGTCAGTGTTGTAGGATGGAGGTTGAACTGTTAGTAGCATAGCAACTGATAACGAAAGCACTGGGAGGTTACCATTGATTTTTTTCAACATTTTTAATGACTCAACCACAAAGGAAGTTGGACTTGACAGAAATACAGTTGAACCCCAGGAATACACAGATGAAGAGCAGAGAGGGGCAGTGCGAGCTGACTTCCAGTGTGTGCAAGGCTGTCGCGTGGAGGACAGCTTACACTTGTACTAGGGAATGCTAGCGAGCAGGACTAACACCTCACACTGCTAGGTCAAGGAAGCAGATTCTACACCTAGTAAGAGGAAGTATATTTCTATAATCAGAGCAATAAAACTGTGGACTGGTTTTTGAGGTAGAGAACTTCTATACTTTTCTTGGAGGAAAGCCTGGATATGTCCGTGGTGGTAATTTTCTAGGGAAGATTCTTGTTTTAGGTAGAACAGTGATTGAAGTAGTTCTAAGATATTCCAACCATAAGGTTGTATAGCAGTGTATAATATACCCCATATCTTAATACTAGTCTATTTCAAAATTTAGGTTTGTGGGAATGAAGACAAAGGAAATTGTTATATACAGGTTTTCAGTGATTTGCAGTTTTGAGCCTGACAAATACCTAGTACTACTCAATGTTCAATAACAAATATTAAAAAAAGTATTGAATTGATTAATGAAACATCTGCTTTACCTATGTGTGAAGGCATAGTTGCTACATAGGGTAATAGGAAGTGATCAAAAGAAAAATTGTATGATAATTATCATCATCATCGTCACATCATTATTTCTATTATTATCTTTGAAGTAGTGATTATCTACTGATTATTTATTCTTTTTGCTTTTTAATTAAAGTGTAGTCAGTTACAATCTGTCAATTTCTGGTGTACAGCATAATGTCCCAGTCATGCATATATACACATATATTTGTTTTCATACTCTTTTTCATTAAGGGTTATTCCAAGATACTGAGTATAGTACCCTGTGCTATACAGAAGAAATTTGGTTTTTATCTATTTTTATATATAGTGGCTAACATTTACAAATTTCAAACTCCCAGATTTATCCCTCCCCACCCCCATTCCCTGGATAACCATAAGATTGTTTACTATATCTGTTTCTTTTGTAGATAAGTTCATTAGTGTCCTCTTTTTTTCTTTTTTCTTTTTTTTTTTTTTTTTAGATTCTACATATGAGTGATATCATATGGTATTTTTCTCTTTCTGACTTACTTCACTTAGAATGACAATATCCAGGTCAATCCATGTTGCTGAAAATGGCATTATTTTATTCTTTTTTGTGGCTAAGTAGTATTCCATTGTATAAATATACCACAACTTCCTTATCCAGTCATCTGTCAGTGGACATTTGGTTGCTTTCATGTCTTGACTATTGTAGATAGTGCTGCTATGAACATCGAGGTGCATGTACATTTTCAAATTAGAGTTCCCTCCAGTTTGGTCATTTATTCTTGCATCACAATTCTAAGCATATAGTCTCCTGTATCTCATTGTATCTTCCACTGATTTTACAAAGAAGAAAACTAAGGTCTAGAGAAAAATATGACATACTTAAGGCTACCCAGTTAAATGGATTAATTGGGAATTGAACCTAGCTTTTCTATAGTGAGTGAGGTCAGGTTATTCCATTATACAGTTTCGTGATGTAGATTATATCTGTACTTTTCTTAGTGGAGGATTTAGTCATAAAAAGGAGATGGACGTTTTATCTAATAGAAGGTCTCCAAATAGCTTCCATACTCCAGTTCACATTTTCTGAAATCCCAGTTAGGTACTTCCATTTAGTTCTTGATTCAATAGAGTATGCAAGTATTCTTCACTTCACAAATGACATTGAGAGGGATTAACTAATATGTTCTGCTAATAGATTAAATGTAAACCTGACAGAATTTAGGGAGCAGGGAATGGGTGGGTACTGTGGAGTTGTCAAAAAGGATGAGAAGTCATGAAATTGGAGGAAGGAGAGGCTGCCAAGGACAGACGTCACTCATTTAATATCATATTCCACATAAAGGACATGCAGTACATCTTTCAGGGAGGAGAGGAATATAGTATTGGACATTTTCATTTTGAAAACATTCATCTTTGGGACTAGCAAGTTGTCAACACATGTTGTACACAGTAGGTAGGTCAGTTTGCATCCCAGTGGAAGCTGGATAGTGTTGAAAAATCAAGGAGACAAATATAGCCAACACTGAGTTAGATAAATATTTTTGAACTTGTAGAGAGTCTAGGTAAGTAACGAGATGTTTTCTAAATTTCAGTTGTGAACTGATCATCTTCCTCACACTCTTTCAGTGAGGACTGAGGAGAATGTGCAGACATTTAGGTAGGAGGTAACAAAGTCAGATGGGGATGCTGGAGGTGGACAAGGAAATAAATCATCTGTAATATTTTGCCTTTGCTTGAGAGTTTTCTGAAATGTATTATACTGTCCACAACAAAATTCGACTAGTGGGAAAGAAATGAGAGTAAATCATACCCTTTTGTTAGTCTGGTGTGACCCTACTAATACCAGAAATTTTCTGTTTGGATGCTAAATGACAGTTTGTATAAAGGCTAAGATGCATGAGGTTCAAGCTGTTAGATTTAGTTGGAAATGATATGTGGAGGGAAGGTGTTTATGGGATTTGCCTAGTACATTGAGTTCAAATTCAGCTTTCTATTTGAGGTTCAAATATTATAACTTATATTTATATTTTGGATACTTTTCATAATCTAGGCAAAGAATCCCTCACATGTAAATTAAATTTATTATGAAATACATAATAGTTAACAAATTTAAAGAACTAAGTGATGAAAATGTCTCTACTTAAGAAAGGAACTGAGACTGAAAAGCATTTTGAAAAAACTAAACATAAAAAAGTTCAGAACCAAGAGAATTCAGTTGCGAGAGTGCTCCATTTTCAGGTAAAATGCAACCTCACATTAAGCCTGATACTGTGTGCTTTGAAATTTCCATGAACAATGATTCAAAATCTGCAAGCTGTGTATTTAGACAAAATTAATATTTCCCAAACTGACAGTGGCTATAATGGAAATAATAAATGCACCATTTCCAAATGTGCTGGCACTGTATCAGCGGGAGATGAGGCCGAATAAAACTGCTTCTTGTCACATCCTTGATGAAGAAAAATGCTCACAACTTCAAAACAGTCTTTTTATTCTGTTTTTTGTAAATATGCCCCAAATGTATCTAATTTTTTTTTCAGATGTAGACAAATATGGAATGAAAAAAAAAAAAAAAAAACCTTGAATGGGGATTAGATTTCTTAGACCATGATGGAGAAATAGGTACTAATAAATTAGCATCAAGTAATTCTTTTTTGTATGTTAAGTTTTAGAATAAAAATTGTTCCTAGGCCAAGTACTTCAGGGGACTTTAGGTCAATTTAGCTCTGAAGAGAGTTTTCTAAAACTATATGTCCCACACAGATTTCAATAGGCTTGAAAAGAGTGGCAATTAAAATTTTTCCCCTACATTTATTTTTCATCTCCTTCAAGCATATAAATGTACTACATAAAAATCACATTTTGTAAAAAGCTAAACAGAGTAAACAAACCCTCACACATTACATTAGTGCTTATATAATTTATCTTGAAACATTTATTCCTTTAAGTTTTTAAAGCAATGTTCAAATTAGTATTGCTTTGATTTTTACCTAGAGGCAAAGTAACTATTTACATTATATTAATTTTATATACACATGTTATATAAGGTATAGATTAATTCTTGAGTTGTGTGTGTGTGTAGAATATTCAAATCCAGGATTAAACCTTGGAGATCACTCTGGTGCTCTTGTATTTCTACATTTCAACTAAGTACATTGAAAAGGTTGCCCACTTGTCTTCATAACAGCACTTACATTACTTCCTTGTCTCATGGTCATCTGGCTTCTTTCCCTAGAACTCTATTGAATTGGTTATATACATTAATTTCTCATTGACTAGATCGGATTGCCTCATTTCAGTTCTCATCTCTTGTGGAATCATCCATCAAGTGCCCTTGTGAAACTGGACTCCAGGAACCTCCACACCACTGCACAGTTCTGTTTCCCTTCCTGTCTCTTTCTTCCCTGGTTTGCTTCTCCATACTCCTTCAGTGATGCTATTTCCACTATTTAAATTTTAGCCACTTTTCTTTTAACTTACACATATTTTGGGGAGTGTCAGGCTCTTTCATGGTTTCAGGAAACATTTATGTGCCTCTGATCCTCACATAGCCGCTCCAATCACCCTGCTATGTCCTTATCTAAGTGTCCATTGCCCCCGATCTACTTGGACACCAGCTGGACCTCTAAACATCTCTGGCCATTCAGCCTACACCACAGAAAGTATAGGAAAATTGGAGTTGGAAAAGACAGTGTTTTTAAATGACACTGGTTAAATATTTTGGTATTGACAATTTTATATAAGCGCATGATCACATGTACAAGTGTGCCATAGTCCGCGTCTAGAAAGAGTCCTATGGGAACAAGAATCCAGAAATGTAAGTTTAATTCACTTCATTATGTATCTACCTCTCCCTCTTCTCTTCTAATCTGTGCTCCACCCGTCATCCACGACATCCTGCGTAGGTAAACTTCTCTTTATTCCCACAATTCAAATAACAATGAAGCACAGCAGACAGAGCCTTTAAAACTAAATTTCAATAAATTTTTTTTCAAATTTTGTCACAATCCAGACAAGAATCCCCCACTAAATTGTGAAAATTAAGGAAATTGTTCATGACCAGTTACAGCTTAGCCTCAGGATAGGGCCGGAGTTGCTCACACTGCTTTGTGACAGCTGATTGTGTTGACTCTATTTCTAGCTTCAGGTTCAGTGGCCGCATGAGGGTATCAGCAAACATTACAAATCAAGACGTAATTTTGGAAATCTGGCTGTGAAATACATATACCAGTATAGTGCTGTATAGTCTCATTTGAGAACACATGTGAATTATGAAATTATCATCATGCAGAGGGCAACACCAGCCACATGTTGCTTAAGCAGAGAACAAGTTTCTTACAACATGTTGATACACATTTCCAGAGCCCATCTTCAGGTACTGTTCGATATAGCATTCCTTTGGTACAAGTGGGTTGTGTGTTGCCTTTGTTCATTTCCTTTTTCAGTTTTCTGGATATTGGCTCTTTTGTCAGTTAGGGTGTCTCCTTTTTGTCTAAAGGTGATTATCAAACAGTTCATATTTATGTATTTCCAAAGGAAAGGGGAAACTCTTTACGGTGATTATTTCTTGGGCTTCACTCAAGTTTGAATTCATTTAGTTCAAGTGAATGAATTGCTCTGGCCATGAGGGTGGAATTCTACTGATTAAATGATGTCTCCTATTGCCTGCCTTTTGGTGTAGTAGAAATCAGTTTCCATCAAAAGACAGACCTTTTAGAAAGAGGCAGTTTCCAAATGAATAAACTCAACTACATTGAATGTAATAATTATATTCATGTAGTTTCTACTCTGGTGAGGGTTTCAAGTGATAAAAAAAAAGTAACAAAACTAGAAACAAAGAAACATTAAGCAAAGCATTAAACAAAGTGATGTTACAGGGGTGGCAATTAAGATGAGAACCAGAGGGAAAAATGAAACAGTACTGACCATCTCAACACCAAGAACATTCTAGGAGACTTCATATAATGTATTGTATAGTAGCTCTGTTAAGCTAACTACAAGTGTGTATTCTAGGATTATATTGTTATCTGTGCTTCACTTCTGCAATATTAGTAGGACTTTATTGGGTGTACTTTTAACATCTCCATCATATTTAGTGTGAAATAATTTTGCTTGCCAATATTAGAAGTCAAGTGGACACTGCTACTCAGAAGGAAAACTCGGGAAAAGTATATAATGTCCTTTGAATTATCTTAAATTGTATAGTCCTTGACCCAGATTTGAACTTAAAGGAAATGGCTGAGACACTCAGTTTCAACAATCTGCATTAGAATGAGGTGCAGAATGAAGGAAAGAGTCAGGTTCAAGACACATTGAAAAATCATTCCAAATTGTAATATCTTTGTGAGTTACAGATGTGATAAAATTCATTTGTGCAACTTTTAAAATGTCACAGAGAGCTCTATAGCTTTTTGGACTGTCAGGTCAGTAAAATTTTCTAAAAAAAAATGGCCTCACAATCCCACGTTTGTATTGTGTGCTGCACATCATTTGAAGATGAATCTATTTAAATGTAAATGTACAGTCACAAAGCAGTGAAACCAAATTATATGTAAACAAAGGTAGTTGAAGAAATTGAGTAGTTAGGCATTCTCAATCAAATTTAAAGGCAGATTTGTTTCCTTTCAAAAACACGGCTTAGCAAAGTTTAAACACGTCTTTTCCAGATTTGTTATTGCGTTACGCCATCTAATATGCTGATAGAAATATAGCAATATTTTGAACAAGTTCCCACACTTTTGTCAAGTTTACATTCCAGATTCATTCTCTAACAGTACAAAGAATTTATTCATGTAATTTTTAAATAATAGTGAAAAAGAAGGAATTCTGGGAACTAAAAGGGATGCCAAGTGACATGTATAGATATGTAATTTTCAGAGAAGTGCATTATTTTGCCCAATGGTATATAGTACATTAAATGAGACAAAAAATTCTGTCACTGAAAAAAAAAAAAAAGGCAAGACCATATTTAGAATTATGAGGAGATAAGGATATGGTATAAAATGGAGCTGTAGTATTGCAAATGATTGAGGTAAATATGATCTGAAGCATATTAAATGAATAAGAATTACAGTTACTTTCTTTGAGCCGACAATGGTAGGGAAGATATTTGATAAAATCATGATAGCCTTAAAAAAAATATTGACTGGTTAGGTAGAGCCTAGTTGTCTGTGAGTTGTCTCTGAATTCAAGTATACTACGTAAATATTTATGGAATAATTGAATGAAAAGTTAATAAGTGATGACAACTAATATTTATTATGAAATATGTGCAACAGGGAAATTCACAGGGAATCTTAAAATGAATAACTTAGATGTGGGGCTATTCAGGTGAATTATCTCCTTGAATGAGTTTGGCAGCTGCTGTCTTTCAGGGAATCTGTCCATTTCATGTAAGCTGTAAAACATACTGGCACGAAGTACATCCTCGTACTCTCTTGATATACTTTTAACGCCTAGGGAAACTGTTGCAATGTCCCATCATTTTTTGTGAATACTTGTAATTTGTGTCTTCTATCTTACTTTCTTGACCTTTTCCAAATACTAGTTTTTCATTTCCTTCATTTTCTTTATTGTTGTTCTGTTTTCAATTTCATTTATTTTTAATCTTGTCTTATTTCTATCTTTCTACTAGATGTGGATTTAATTTAGTTTTTGTTTTGTTTATCTTTTTGTTTGTTTAGGCAGAAACTTATTCATTTGAGACTTACTGTCTAAGTGTTTAATAGGATAATTTCCTTCTAATAACTATTTAAGCCCCATGCCATAAATATTGATATGCTGTATTTTCATTCTGTTTAGTTAGATATAATTTCTCATATAACTTGTGATTTCTCTTCATGATTTTTTCTTTGATTAATATCTTGTTCACAGTATGTTGTTTAATTTCCAAATATACAGGGATTTTCAGATATCTTTCTGTTATAGATATTTCCAATTTAATTTCATATAGTCAAATGACATGTGTTATTTCATTCTTTTAAATTTATTGAAACTATACCATGGCCCAGAATATGGTCTCTCTTTCCACAGTTCTGTGAGCATTTGAAAATAATATATATCCTGTTATTGTTTGTAAAGTGTTGTAAAATATCAGGTCAAGATTATTAATAATTTGAAGTCTTCTATACTCTTATTTCCATTCTCTGTTACTGAAATAGGCTTGTTAAAATATAACTCTGTAAGTGCTGATTTTCCCATTTCTTCTTTACGTATCAGTTTTTGCATCAATTGTTTTGAATCTCAGTTGTTAATTTCACACTTACATAGAATTTTTATGAACAGCAAATACTTGGGGGAAAAAAGGAAATAGGAAAAGAAACCATACAGATCAATATTCCTTAGGAACTCAGGCAAAATATCTTAAACAAAATTTTAGCAAATTGAATCCAACAATATAGAAAAAGCCTACTACTCTATGAAATAGTTGGATTTATCTCAGAGATGTAAGGTTAACCTATAAAAATTAATGTTATTAACTGTATTCTTCATTCTATAAAAACAAAATCATTGTATTATTATCTCAATATATAAAGAAAAAGTCTTGAAAAAATTCAGTCTCCTTACTTCATTGAAAAATTGCAGCAAACTAGGAATAAAAGAGATAGCCTAACCAGATAAAGGACAGCTGCAAAATACCTACTACTAAAATTATGGTGGGATAATGGTGGGATACTGAACATTTTAAGCACAATCTCAAAAAAGCAAGGATTTCCACTATCAACACTTTCTTTCAGCATTGTACCAGACATCCTAGACCTCAGTCAGGCAAAGACATAATTTAAAAGGCATAGATATTGGAAATAAAGAAGTGTTTATTTGCAAGATAGCAGTTTTTCCTATATACATAATCCTAAGGAATGTGAAAAAGCTACTCCAAGCAATAAATTGGTTTAGCAAGGTTTCAAGATACAGGCAAATTAAGAATTTAATTGTCCTTTTAAAGAAAAATTGGGGATTGAAATTTAAAAAACCAGTACCATATATAATATCATCAAATATATGAAATATTTAGGAAAATATTTAACAGTGGATGTGCAAGATCTGTACACTGAAAACTGTAATACAATACTGAGACACATTTAAAACACTTAAAGAGATATTTTTATGAACCAGAAGACTTAATGTTGTTCAGATGTCAATCCTCCACAAGTTAATCTATGGACTCAATACAACCCTCACCAAATCCTAGCTGGCATTTTCATTAAAATTAACAAGACAATTCTGAAATTTATATAGAAATGAAAAAAGCCTAGACAATTCTGAAAAACAGACAAACTTGAAGATATCTATTCAGCTTCAAGATTTAAATAAATCTACTTTAATCAAGACACTGTGGTGTGGGTAAAAGGATGGAAAAAACAGGGTCTAGAAATAGCCCCCCACATGTTGATTCAGTCGATTTTTTAACAAAGATGTGAAGGAAATTCAATAGAGAAATGTTACTATTTTTAGATATGGTGCTGGAAAAGTTGAACATTGATACATAAAAAATGAAACTTTTGCCCCATAAACCAATAGTAACTAGAAATGCATCATAGTCCTAAATGTAAGAGCTAAAACTATAAAACTGGTTGTATATGTCATAGGAAAAAATATTTGTGCCACTTGTTAGGAAAGTTTCTTCAGATGGGATACAAAAAACACCATGATACATAAAAAAAAAATGACAGTTTTTATTCTCTAAAAGACACTGGTAACCACAGAATATAAGAAATGTTCAAAGTACATTAATGTAATAAAAGACTTGCTTCCTGTATATTTAAAGAACAGTTACAACTCAATAATAAAACAGCCTAATAAAATGGGCAAATGGTTTATGGTTGAATTACATAAATATTATGGAATATAAGAGAAGTCAGATACAAAAGAAAACTGTAATTCTAAAGAAGACATAAATAAAATGGCAGAAAGCAGATCAGTGATTGTCAAAGCTTTGGGGCGAGAGAGGGGAGTGACTAAAAAGCAACACGAGGATAATTTAGATGAAAATGTTCTGTATCATGATCACATGGTATTGATCATGTGGTAGTTACTCAACTTTGTTAAAAGTTAACATAGTGTATGCTTAACATTTATTCTGAAAATTTATGAGAAAGAATTGGCTTGGTCAATCCAATATAGATAGTAAACTCAGATTATGTAAAAATGTGTGAGTTTGAAGTCAGCTCTTTGGTGGTGTTGGGAAAGGAAGGTAGGGGACCCTTGCCTCTACAAAGCTGTAGGAACATTTTTATGACTACTAGATTTATACATTTGCACAATTACTGGGTCACCAATGCTGGGAATTAAGGGTAAGGAACCAGAACACTCCAGTAACAACCACAAACCCCTGAACCCATAGATATATGTGACAGGTTTTGTTGACTACCTTTAAAAAAGAGCCATGATTTAGTTTAGATAGTCACCTCTCTGAGAATTTGACCCTTTCCCAGCTTTGAGAAAATCCTGATTAGTCTAAGGTCCCATAATAATTCTATTTCTTCTGTCAATTTCTAGTTTAGTCTTGCCACGTAACCCAGCTATGTCTAATAAGACTTAAAGGAGATTTACCTTAGAGTAGAGAAAGTCTGAAAAATAGAGCCTTATTCTTCCACAGAAGAAATATACTTTCAATCTCTCTGACCATTGCTATGTTGGACTTGATGCTTGGAAATGTTTTAGCCAGCTTGCAAAGAGCAGTAGGGCCAGTATAAGGATGATAAGTTGAAAAAAGCAGAAGGGTGGGTTGCTGATAACCTCACTGAATCACTCAATTAATCATTCTCAAAGCTAGAATACCTTGGGTTTAATGTTACATGAGACAAGAAATTTATTCACTATTTAAGCCTTTTTAAAATGGGTTACCTGGTACTGGTTGAATAAAGCATGCTACCTGATACAGCACCAAAAATAACAATGAGATACTAACTACATATTAATTTTCATATAGCATTTGCATATGATAAAAATTTCACATGCAATATTTAACTTTAACCTCAGAATAAGCCTGAGGATTGCTGTTATAAAAATTAAAGATGTTAATTAGAAATTTAAAGATGGTATCATCTTGCTTAGGGCTCTGAGCAAGGAAAGGAATCATGGTTTGTTGGTCCAGTCTAGTGGATTTATTTTCCCCACTCCTGTGTTGTACTAATTTAGGTTACTCAATCACTGACTTTTCTAAAGCAGTCCTTCTGATTTGTTGCATATGATTAACATGGATCTTATTATGTCTAATTTTGGGTTTGCTATATTTGCTTTCTAGACTGTATAATAAGACTTTGTGTAAAAGTAACCTGTAAAACATACAAAAATGAACAGTATTTTCCACCTTGAATATTTTACTTAATTTAACATACTTGGTGCTAAACTGGGTCTTACTGTTTGCACAAACCAAACCCATCCACAGTGGATAAAAATTTTCTATCAGTTATATAATTTTTAAGAAATGTTCAATGGACTCTTGGCAATTTTAGCAGAAGAATTTAAAAGTTTTCAGCCAAATTCAATATTGTTTTGCTATCTACTTACAGATGAATAAACTGAAGTGGAGAAAATTAATAGTGTTTTAATTTTCCACACATTTAATAGAAAGTTGTGTCACAGGTCTTGGGTTGTAAACAGGCTTTACTTTGACTAATCAGATTGGCCATGTGAAAAATGTCTACTCATTCTATGTAGCCAATTTTAACAGTTCATTTCTTCCATTTCCCAGCATTGGTTTGTACCCTGTACAATTTAATAAAGAAAGCAAAGACATTTTTCACCAGGAATGTCAGTACATCTGAAACCAGAGTGACCAGTCCAGGAGCACTCGAAGCTATTTTGTGTGTCTTAGGTGGCTCCTGTTTTGCTTTGAGACCCAGCTCCATTTCTACCACATTCATGATACCACCCCTAAATGTAAACTCAACACTGGAGTCTTTCTTCATTGTCACATGAAGGGAAACAAGTGCATTGAATCTTGGGATTACTAGCCCAGAGCCTTTTAGTGGGAAACAGTAGCAACAAATCCCAACCAAGAATGATTTTTGAACTTCATACGTGGTAATATTAAGAGGTACCATAGATAGAACATGTTATTTAATGATTCCAATTATTGTCTGCATCATCCAATGAAAACATTTTCAGAATCTTAGGACAGTTGAATTAACAGGGATTTGGAATGCATCTAGTTCCACTCTCTTATTTGCATATAAGAAATGAAAAACAATAGACATGTCTTGCTTAAGGACTTCTACATTGTGTTTTGACATAAGGTTCCTATATTAGCATAGTGGAATAAACACAGATTTAGAAGTCAAGATAACATGGAATGGGAATCTTCACCCTATTATTTAGCCAGTGAAACATGCATGGAATCTTTTATTCCCCTAAGACTTTTTCCTCATTTATGAAATTGAAATAATAATGACAACCCCCACATACTTTGTCAGTATTAAATGAGCTATTTGAAGAAGCTTAAAATTCCTGGAAAACAGTAAAATAATAGATAATAAATGGTTGCTGATGGCTTGTTTTTGAATTGGCGTGTGTATGTGTGTGTGAGAGGGACAGAGGCGGAGACAGAGCCAGAGAACAGGAGGCGGATAGCCCCATTTAGATAATTATCTCTTGTGGACATCGCTGTGCAAATTTTACCATATGAAACATCTGGTAAGCATTCTCTTTTGTTGGTGCCCATGTGTGTGTTGGAATACCTGAGATTCTGATATAATTGGCTTTTCAGCTCTGATAGTATACCTGCCAAGAAATGGAGAAAGATCAGTATTAAAATAATCTATTTTAGTACTATTTGAGTCCAAGAATTCTGCTGGTCCTCTGTAAGGTACATTCTGTTTTGCTTCCAAAGTTGGTTGAGTGCCATCAGCATCATCTCAAAAAAGAAAAAACAAAAAACAAGTAATACTGATTTCCTGGATCTTGTCAAGAGATGATTACTTCATTGGTCTAAGAAAATTAAGAGCTCATTTTTGGTTAGATTCCAAATAAATACTGGTTTTGCTGATAAATGTTTCCAATAATTTGGGATTTAAAAAAAAATCTTGAGAACATGGAAAAACGCTAGAGTTACACTAGATCAGTGTTATAAATATATCTCTGTCATTTGAACATTCTTAGTACCAAAGAAAGGGGTCCCCATGGAGAAACAATCTTCAAACTCTTTCTTTCCATGGCTACGTTCTTAGAAACATACCTTTCCCCAGCCGTGCTGACTATAATTTCTCATGTGTGCCAAAAATCAGGCTTTTGATGTCTGTAGCCCCTGGTCCTCATGATAAAACTGTCAACATGCATGTCAATTAACACCAGTTGGAATGTGGACACCTATTCACTAGGAACTGGACTGAAACCACCAGCTAATTTCACATAGGCCATTGAACAGTAATGATTTCCCATCACTTACAACCAGAGCTGCTTTCAAACCAGTGACCCAGAAATGAAAGGCTGTGTATCCCATTATCATTTCCCTGGAAAACATTGTTCCCTTGAGTTCACTTTCTCCTAAACATTTCTAAAAGGATTTATTGACTTTAACAGGTGTATTAATGAGGCAGAGAAATCAGATTGCCACTAAAGATTGTTTTTAAAACTTTTAGAATGCAATAGCCTAAATTTCTTTGGGTAATGATAGAAATAATAAAAAGTAAATTCTCCTCTGACATACAAGAGACAGCAATACTGTCGACCTTAATTCTCAAAAGCTTAATTCTCAAATACTAACACAAAAGTGTTAGTAGACACCCTAACAGTTTGAATGAAATATCCATTTCAAATTAGAAAACGTGATATAAAATTAGAACAATCATAAGGAGGTAATTAACAGCTACTTCTGATGATTTTATGTGTGTGTTTATATATATATACATACACATGTATGCATAAATGACTTCATTTTAAAAATTTTTTTCTTGTGATGAGAACTTTTAAGATCTAAATGTGTGCATTTTATTTTATTACACCTCCTATGACCTCATAGAGGAGAAATGAATTTATAGTGAATTCTAGTCTACTTATGAACAAAAAAATTCTTAACTTACAGAGTATATTTGGAATTATTATTACACTATTCCTGATTTCATAAGATCTACTGATCAGTTATATCTGGATTTATCCTAAAATTTACTTGAAAGCTGTACCAATTGTAAGCCAACATGGCAATAGTGAGTATCTCTATACCTCAACAGCATATGATCTGAGGCTCTCTACTCATTAATTCTATGGCTAAAATTAATTGAGTCTGTTTTCCTAATAAGTTAATATTGGAATCATTTAAATGTCAGAGTGATGAGATACTTGCCATGATATACTGGGAAGATCCTCAGCTTTGCAGTCAGGGAGACATGGATTAGAAGTCTGGCTCCTCCTTTCACTAGCTGTATAATGTGAAAAAAAAACCTTACTTAGTTTGTCTGTATTTCAGTTTTCCTATCTGGGAAAAAGGGTAATATCTTTCTTTTCCAATTTTATAAGGATTAAAAATAATATTTGTGATTATGGATAACTGTAAGTATTCAGTACGTCATAACTAATATTACAAAGTGGAAGAACATCTCAGAGAAAGGAAATCAAACTTTGTGATACCTGCCCTGAAACATTGGTTGGAATAATGTTTCCTTAACTCTCAGTAGGATGTGTTTAGCTTCAGTAACAGAGTAATTACCCAAATAGTTGTATTAATGGGATCAGTTTCACCTAGGAGGTAAACCCATTGGCTCAACAATGTCAAGAAATAGAGCTTCTTAGTTGCATCTCCAGTTCCTCAGCTTGGTCACCTTGGTAAAGTATGTGCTGAAGCCCCAAGCTACACACCCTTAGTCTTGAACATCCCAGCAGAAAAGAAGAGGGCTGTAGCAAAATCTTTAACGATGTAAAATTGTGGTTATGCTAAAGAGGGAGGAGGGACCATGGCTGTTGAATAGGCAACAACGGTGTTGTTCCCTTTTCTCCTGTGATACCATGTATCTCTCTTCCAATACTTCTCAGAGTTTACAGTTGTGGATAGATTTGTATGGTTGTCCATGCAAATTAATGTGTATTTTCTCCTCTGGATGCTTAGCTTCTACAGAATTAATTGTTCTCTATTGAATCCCCATTGCCCGAATGGCTGCCAGAGGTCAACAAATACTGGCTGAATGAAACTTCTGTCAAAATGCTGAAGCTTGTATTTTATTGATTTCTCACAGCTTAAGTGATACCAGTTTGTGACAGATTACTATTTTGTATGTGTGCAAATATATGAGTTATCTTCCCATTTTGTGTAATTTCCTTCCTTGACTATGTCCCATACTCATTTCTTTTTTTTTTAACTGAAGTATAGTTGATTCACAATGTTGTGTTAGTTTCTGGTGTACACCACAGTGATTAGACTTATATGTCTTTGTGTGTATGTGTATGTATTTTTCATATTTTTTCATTATAGATTATTACAAAGTATTGAATATAGTTCCCTGTGCTATACAGTAGGACCTTGTTGTTTATCTGTTTCATATGTAGTAGTTTGTGTGTGTTAATCCCAAACTCCTAATTTATCCCTCTCCCAACCCTTTCCCCTTTGGTAGCCATGTTTGTTTTCTATATCTGTGAGTCTGTTATGTTTTATAAATAAGTTCATTTGTATCATTTTTTTAGATGCCACATATAAATGATATCATATATTATTGTCTTTGAATTACTTCACTTAGTATGATAATCTCTGGGTCCATCCATGTTGCTGCAAATGGCATTATTTCATTCTTTTTATGACTGAGTAGTATTTCATTGTATGTATATGTATGTGTCTGTCTGTCTGTCTATCTATAGATATATACCACATATTCTTTATCCTTTAATCTGTTGATGGACACTTAGTTTCCTTCTGTATCTTGACTATTTTAGACACAGGAATTCCTACTTACCAAAAAAAAAAAAAATTCACCTGGCTTCAGGAAGATGATTAATTAGGAAGGAACATTCCTTTCTTAATCCTGTAAGGGGTCACAATGACCCATTACTCACCTTGCTGAAGTATGTAAATTGTCAGTATGTTACTTGGATGTATAATCATTTGTCTCAAAAGCTCAATAAGACTGTGCTTTGACCTTTATTAGGCTGAATACTCCTCAGAGCTTTCTGAAAGACTATCTTTGTGGTCATAATCCTCAGGTTGGCTCGAGTAACTCTAGTTAATGTATAATGCAGATGCACAATGCACACTAAAGGGGAGGGAGTGGTGGCTCAAACAGCAGAGAAAATTTTTTGTTACATTTTTCTTGTCATGCCTTACAGATATTTTCATTTCATCAGTGCATATAGAATATTATACAGTAGTAAAGGAAGTAATTACTTCTGACAGGAGGTTTCAATAAGACTTCACAGTGGAGATGACCTTATATTGATCTTAAAGGATGCAGTGGACCTTCCCAGATAATTAAACCTAGGAGAAAAATGATTGAAAAGAGCTTTCCTATTGGAGGAAACTCTCTTAAAAATGTTAGAAGTCTGGTTTGTTTTCACCTCCTGTTCTGTCCCTATCATGCACCAAGAAGTTTCAACATTTTTGGAAGTTTGTGTTTAAGGAAGAAGCTGTTAGAGTCCAGCTACTCCAATCTAATCACAAATGACAAAGGCAACCTGCAGAATAAGCTGCTCAGCATTAGTCCTTGGATTCCCTGAGGTTTCCTCCAGGCAGCAATGTTGCTAAATGGAACAGGTGGTTCATCATAATATATGCATCTACACAACCTATTCCCTGCATGGACTTAAATAAATGCAGTAGGAGAAGCCATTACCTATGGGAGCTTCAAAATATTGTGAGGTGGACGATTCAAATTAACCTCTTCCTACAAAACTAACATTCTTTATTTTTTTATAGCACTTATTTGAGACATAGTTTTCTTTCAAAGTTCTGTGCAGATCTTTCTCCAAGTAGTGGATGATGGATCATATTTAGCTTTGATACTTTTTATGGTTTACATAATTTCTTTATGATTTTTTCCCACACACCCTAAGGAGATGATCCTGTAGAGCAGGAGGGCTGTAGCCAGCTCAACTGGAGGAGGGAGGAGTACATGCGTGCAGTCTTCATTGATTACTTATGCCTTCTTAGTTAAAACTTCCCATCCTTGGTGATCCTCATGTTTACGGTGATCAAGAATGAAGATAATTTGTCTCTTCTTGTTCCTTTTTTTTGTCCCATTTATTTTTCCACAAATTCTTTATAATCACTTCTCCTGACTTTTTAACTGAAATCCTGACTATGCTTCAACTGCATGTCTTCCTGTAGTCTATGAGACTCTGTAGAGACTGAATATCCTTGAATCTCCCTTTGATCAATGCTGCCTTTTCACTAATGTGTTTAAAAAAATGCTAGGTAAAGTACCATAGTTGAATCTGAATTTATACACTAGGCAGTAAGAGTCTAAATCAAATTCTGAGAAGTAAAGTGACAGAAATAATATATATATAAAATATATACATATCATTTCTGCAAAATTGGATTTAAACCCTTATTGCCTGGTATATAAAATCAGATTCAACTGGGGTACTTTACCTAGTGTTTTAAACACACCAGTGAAAAGGCAGGATTGATATATATATATATATATATATAATATATATATACATTTAATATTTACTATATAGTTAACTAATTCCTTTAGAAATGTTACTGGGAGAAGTGGGAAAAAGTCACTTTGTTTCTTCGTCCCCTGAGGAAAATGAATTTTTAATGAGACAGAGAGAGCGTGATATAAACAGAAGATTTTATATAATACAGCCCTGAGAATTAGGGGGAGGCCAACCCAAGAGAGGAAATCATGGTGCCACTCCTTTATTTTTTCAGTTTTTTCATATCCTGGTTTAGGGGGCGTTTTTATGATTGACTGATTGACATCTCAGGTTCCTTGTGCTCAGGCGCTCCCATCCCTTTTACACATGTTCCTACACATGATGCACACAGAGAAACCTATGAGAGGGGTCTTGCACTGCAATGTTAATTACATTACAATAAGCATTAGATCAAGTTAAGCGGGTCCTTCTCTCTGCTGTGCAGCTGCAGTGTGCAATTCTAGCCGGCTTCTTTGCTAGCTTTCATTTAAAGAAAGCAAACATTTTTGGAGCCCCTACTCATGAGCACAGGTGTACTGTTACTCTGCGTTGCCCTTTCCCCTTGCCCAGTGCTCATTTCTATCTAACTGCCTAACAAAAACAGGACAGATTGTACATTGAATTTAGTAGAGGCAAAGAGCGGGGAGGGTATAGCTCAGTGTCAGGGTGCCTGCCTAGCAAATGCAAGGTGCTAGGTTCAATCCCCAGTAACTCTATTAAATAACCAAACAAACAAACCTAATTACATCCCCCCCTAAAAATACAGTGCTATATGCCAATCATATCTCAATAAAACTAGAAGGAAATTTTTTTTTTTTAAATAGAGGCAAAGAGACAGGAGGTTATTGAAATATATCACCATGGGATAATAAGCACAATTAAGGATTAATCAAAACAACATAGAAAATAAATATACAAGGAATATGAAACTATCGTATTAGGCCATAAGGAGAAAAGAAAAACATATGCAACTAAAAAATACAGAGTGAATGAATGAATGAGTGAATGAATCAACAGCATCTCTTTAACAGATGCATTTGTTCCTTGGGAATTTAACCTTAAATGACAAGGAGCTTCCTTCACAGTTTGTCTCCAGAGGACATCTGGGAATCAGAAGGTCCACTAACTCAAGCAGTTACTCCCCATTGCCTCCTCCCCCCGCCCCTGGACAAACACTAATCTGCCTTCTGTCGCTATGGTTTTGCCTCTTCTGTTTATTTCATATGAATGGAATCATATAATATGTGGACTTTTGTGTCTGGCTTTCTCCCCCACTTTTTGAACATTTTTATTTTGCACTAGTCCCCACAAATTCTATGGCCAGATTCGCATTGAGATAAGAAAGATCAAAACTGACTCACAATGGATGTGCCATTAATAAGGCATATTATTATTGATATCAAGGAGGAATTAGGTCACTGGACGGCATCCCTTCGATAGAAGAGAAAAAGAAAATCTCTGAAATTACCGTTAGGATGCTGTATGGGGCACTCAAGGGGGATCCACAGAAGATGCCCTTTGTAGACCAAAGTAAATCTTCAGCTGGAGAGGATAAGTAACTAAACGTATGTGCATAAAGATGGGGGAAAATGTAAGGCAAGATGAGCTGAGTTTGGATGGACTCAAAGGAACAATAATAGGGCAGGAGATTAGAACTCTGAGAAAATCTCAGGCTATTGATTGGGCTAACAGGCTTTGGAAGACAAGAGTGTCTAATATTCAGTTTTATTTTATATTGACTTATTGCATTATTTCCAATCTTGCTTCACCTGGCTGTACACACTAATATTTTGAGAGAATAAAAGAAAAAGTCTGCTAGTCACATAGAAGCTGAGATAAGAGCAGGATCAAGTTTTCAGAGAAAGCAGTGAGTCACAACAAGAAATAAACAAATACCCCACCAGAAATTTAAAGAAATCTTGACAGAAGCGTTGTTTTTCATTAGGAAGTATTCATATTTTAAATATCAGGGGATGATGTAGGTGTATACAGACTTCTCTTCAGTCTCTATTTTTAACTCTAAATTTTTGTTTTCACATGAATGGTTTTTGTGATGAGGGTAGATGCTTGCTTGTTTGTTTCATAGGTGAGAAAAACTTTGACCTTCTCTTCTAGATTTTTTGGCGAACTTAATAATTAAATTAATGGATTAATGGAAGACAGATTAATGGGAGAAAAACAAATTTAATTATGTGTGTATAGGATCCCCAAAGACATGAGAGGCCCCCTGACAGGCAGGCAGCTGGGGTTTATATGCCATTCTGAGCTAAGGGGCAGGGGTAAGTATCTGGGGCTTAAAAGGAGAGGGAGACAGTTCACAGGAGGATACTGCCTGATAGACACGTGTTTTCAGTGCCACGTGGAGAAGTCCTATGCTAGAAAAGTTATAGTTGATTATAGCTCTCTTCCTCCTGTAGGCTCCCTATCTAAATTATTTTAGACAGTTAAGGGGGACTCTTTAGTCTTTTGGACCTTAATTATCTTCAGCTTAAAGTAATCTGCATGTCAGTTGACATATTTTGGGCAAACTGCCCTGAACCCCTTCGATTTTATGCTTATTTAAATTTAAACCAGAGTAGTATACAATATATCCTAATTTATGTCCTTTTCTTGTAGGATACTAGTTATCATATTAATAACTTATTATTTTTACTAGCATATTATTGTATTTCTTTATAGTGGTATTTAGGTGTAAATGTTATAGGTTGATAATATTAACAAGAATGAATATTAATTGGAGATTATTCTATGGCTGGCTCTGTAAATTCTTTCCATGAATTCTTTCAGCAAATCCTCAGAGTATATGGAATACTGAGAGTAATGGTTAAAATGTGGAATTTGGAGTTAGACTATCTGATTTTGAATCCCGGCTCTGACATTTCCCCGCTGTGGAACCTGGACCAAATTACTTAATGTGCCTTTGTCTTAGCTCATTCATTTGTAAAATAAGAATTTTTAGAATTGTTGTCTTACAGTAAGTTAATCCTTTTCAATTGAGGACAGTGCAAGGCACATGGTAAAATTTGTATAATTAGTTCTTCATATTAGCCTTATTCAGCAATGAAAGCAGGCAAGCCTAGAGAAGCTAATTACACAAGTGATGCCTTCCCATTACATGCTCTTCTGGCCTTAAATTTATAAGTTACTTGATCTGTTGAATTAGTGATTCAGTAAAATTTGTTCTGATGGCTGGATAAAAGAAAAAAAAGTTTCAGATTATTGAATCAGATTTCTTTTTCTTTTTTCTTCACGTCACCTGTACTCATTTAGTGAATACTAAATTGAAGTTTGAAAACAGCTTTGAATTAAATGAACTTCAAAGGAATTATCTTTGCAAACATTCTCAGCATTGAAATCTTACTACAGTAATGATGCTTTATCAGTTGCTTTCAGGAATCTAGTGGGCTTGTAAAAGATATATTCCTTTTACTGTAGGAATCTTAAGTGTTCAGAAAAACTGATGTCATTTAATAAAAATTCTGAATTTAAAAGTTTTGGATTAGAACTCTATCCCAACAACTGGGAGGTTGTTGATCTTAAGCAATGATAATTTCTCAGATTCAGTGTATTTTCAGTAGTGAAATGAATGTTTTAATTTATCTACTGAAAATTTGTATAAGAGTAATAAGGAACTGATGAGAAAATGGTTTATACACCACAAAGGATGAAATTAAATTTGCTTTGGAATTACTAATCATTGTAGACTGACAGATCCCGGAATCATTTTAGCCAAATCCTGCCAATTTACCAGTCAGAGAGAGTAAATGAGGATTAGTGTTTAGTAGGTAATTGGCCAAATATTTGCAGTTAATTGATAGTCAATATAATGTTCTCTTCATGGACACTTTACTGAAGTTTAATATATTTTATATATTACTGTAGTTTTATGTTTTGTTTTATTCATTTCAAGGACACTTATCCTTATCCTTGAAATAACTCAGCACTGTGCTTTCATAGTATTTTCTAACAATAAAAAAATCCTGTTATATCACTTACTAATGCAATTAACATGTCAGACAACATTAAAATGATTTTGTCAGTTTTGATCATACAGTATTTTGTTACTTTACCATCGCTACATGTAACTTTCCTGTCAATCCTTTATTTCTCCATCTAGAAATTTGAGATTTTAAAAATTTACTATTAATTCATCCAAATGGTTCTCCAAATTATAGAGAGTTATATTATTCTGTTGTGATAAGAGAGAAAATTCTGGAATCAGTAGTATCTGGTGACAATCAAATTCTTAATTTATTAAGTCCTTCCTATCTGTGAAGTGCTGTGCCAAGCATGAACTATGTGGAAATTACAGGGTAAAGGAAATTGCTCTTTGGTTGTGCTTCTTCCCTGTTTTTGAAGTGTAGCTGGTGTGCAGTGCTAAATATCCTCACCAGTACCCTGGTTCTTACCAGAAATGTGTTTGCGTTTATTGTGGTAGTGATTAGTTTTGGCAAAGAAAACTCAACTTTATGACAAAACTTTTAAAGAGCTGCCTCCATGAGCACCCCATCGATTACAAGGAGCTGTGAGCTGTTACACGTGCTTAAGACAGAAGACTCAAGTCACATACTAAGGGACAAATCGCACAGGGAGCCACAACTTGGGAAGCCATCAGTAACCAGTGTTGTTTCTTAAAATGTACCTGCTCCAGTGCTTTCTTTCTTCAGACCCCACATTTTGTGCTTCTTTGGGAACAAGGTGGAAGGGGGACATGGTAGCTTTATACAGCCAAAAGTTTAAGTGCCTATAGACTTAAGACCAACTAATAGAGAAGATTTTTTTTTGCTTAGTGTTCATTTTGGTCCAATCAGATCTAACACCAGAATACGGTTTATAAAAAACAAGAACAAAAGCAAAAATAATAAAAACATGGTTTCATGGCCCACTTCCTGGATGGGGTGTAATTCTCAGAGACATCCTTGGGATGAGAAAAAGACTCATTTTCTAACACAAGTGACTACTGCAAACTCCAAAAAAGGCCACCAGGAAAAAAAAATCTAGATTTTTGATTTCCAAAAGAAGGCCACTTCACATTGCCATACTAGTGTCTCAAAACTGGAAATTAAGTGTAGGGTATTCTTGAGATTTTAAGAACTGGGTTAGATAACTTTAAAGTGGGTTCTACTCAACAGAAAACTAGCTCTGTCTGGACAGACTGTATGACATAATAACTTTGGTTTTGCAAAGGAAGATGAGCATGTTCTGAAATGACTCTTGACAAGAAAGCTGCTTGGGCATAGAGCAGCTCTGAGCTGACTCCCATAGTCTTATCTTCTGGGAGCAGATACTTAGAGAAAGCAGCTGAGACATTTGGGCTTCTCCCACTATAGGGAGAATAGGAAGGGAGAGGAATATGTATCTGGATCCTGTGTTGTTTAAGACAGGGTCAGGGAAGTGCTTATGGTCCCAGTATTGTTGAACGCAAGAACAAAGAACTATGTGTGCTTAATTTAAGAGGAATATTGTAGTTCTGTTGGTCCTCCATATCCACGGGTTCTTCATCCACAGATTCAACCAACCACTAATTGAAATTTTTTTTTAAATTCCAGAAAGTTCAAAAAGTAAAACTTGAATTGGCCATATGCCAACTATTTACATCGCACTTACTTTGTACATTTGACACTTGCACTAAAAGGGAGTCAGGGGCACTGACCCCATGACGTTGAAAAGCCAAGTAAAACTTTGCAGTCAGCCCTCTGTACCCATAGTTCCACATCTGGATATTCATCCAACTGCCAGTCGTGTTGTACCGTAGTATGTATTTAGGGACAACATGCCTCCTATAAGTGCACCCACGCAGTTCAAAACTGTGTTGTTTGAGGGCTACCTGGATCAGGTATTACTAGGAATATGGAGGTGATTTAAAGCATATGGGAGAATGCGTGTAGGTTGTGTGAAAATACTGCATCATTTCATATAAGGGACTTGAGCATCCTCAGATTTCAAGAGAGAACCAATCTCTCTTGAAGGCAGAAGGATGACTGTCCTCCAAGTCATTGGAAACAGGAAGGAATATATTGAGTTAGGATTGCTGGTGGGTTTCTTTTGTCATCATTCAAATCATAGTATTTGGAAAAATACTCCCCTGCCTAGTCCATGGCTGCCTCTATAAGCAATGTTTTTATCTAAAAAATGGCCCCTAAATGGTGCTATTATTTTGTACTTAGTTGTGGGACTTACTACATGTTTCTCTGTTTAGGACTCCCTAAGTAAAATTAATGAACCGCATGGTGTTTGAACGAGTACTTTTAAATAATTGACTCTCTAAATTTTACAGCAAGATTGAAAAATGTTCACGCTAACAACTACAATATATGGTGTCACTTTGTACGAGTGCCCTTACGTCTAAGAGGTATTCAAAATCTAGAAATGAAAGTACTGCTTTTATGTGAAAACACGGAATGATTAGTAGAGGAGAGGAGTATCTTCCTCTACTACTTTGTTTTTCTCACAAAGAATCTGCATCTGAAACAGGGGAACCGTTTTGATGTTCACAGAATTACCTTCTTGAGCCTATGTCCTGCTCTTGCCTTTCTGCTTTGAAAACTTCTCTGCATCTGTTAGACTAAGTTAACCAATGTTATCTTATTTTCTTCATCTTTAACCCCCAAAACTGAATTTTCTTCACTTCAACATGAAGGTCTAAGATGAAATCATCAATAGAGGATTCCTTGATAAAAATAGAAATAGAATATATATGTATATATATTTAATGTAATGGTTACATACATAAATATATTCATCTTTCTACACACATGTATTTCTAATAATGTTGGTACATCTGTTAATCCTTGTAAAAAATCTACCACCTCTGTATTTTAACATTTTAAAAATGACACTGTGTACCATTCTTTCCAATTGATCAAGATTAATGTGCACAAAAGAAATGACGTCACAGAGTAAAGAGATTTTTTAAAAATATTTAATTTTATCAATTTCTATTTCTATAGCATTTTCTTCATTTAACTTGATTTTTCAAAGTCAGTAAGAAAAATTTCCTGGCACCTACTGGTAACAGTGCGGTTACTAGCTAGAGTAGGTTTTACTTCATTGGTTTCTTCACTGTATTCCAATAGTTTGGCTCTATGACACCCAGAATGTCACAAAATCACATACAGAGTATATAAATGCTTCCATCTTCTCAGCAACAGGACATCTTTTGCTGTTGAACACAGTACCACCACTGTGGTGTCCAAATATCCCCAAACTATTTATGATTCTCAGTTTCTAAAGAATTAGTTACAGGAATTCAGCATTAGCTGAGTGTATTAATCAAGGTAACTAATTTGTTTAATACCTGAATCTCTAAATTTCAGCAGTTTAATAGAGTAGATGTTCACTTTCTGTTTATATGAAGTTGAATACTGGTGATCCTTATCTGTAAGTGGCTTTCTACAGGGACATTCAGGGATCTGGACTTTCTCCCATTAACACGGAATGCCTATTTCTAGGGCATCAGATTTCTCTGCATGTACCAGGTATATTGGAAATGGGAAACCATGGTGAACGTTATCCACTCCTTAATCACTGTGATCTGGAACTGATACACATCTCCTCTGTTCGCAATGCACTAGTAAGGGCTATTTGTGTGATATTACCTGGATGCAGAAAGAGGCGCAACAGAGACCAGCGTGTCACTGCTGAGGATATCTCTCCTCTGTGGTAGGAACTCACAAAATTCTGATGGGCATCTGGTCATCTCTCATATGAATGGCTGTATACCTGCCGTCAGTCATCTCAACAACTCGGCACACACTTAAGTACGCTTGTGCTAAGCAATTATGCTTTAGTCCTCCATTGACAGGTGAAGAAAACATACATTCAAAGGCTGTTCAAGTCTTTTATCTTGTGAGGAACATGCACACAGTACAGAATTTGGGCTCTCAAAATTCATAGAACAAAAGCACCTTTTTAATTGAAGTATAGTTGATTTATAGTTTCAGGTGTACAGCAAAGTGATTCAGTTACTTATTTTTTCAGATTCGTTTCCATTATAGGTTATTACAAGATAGCGAATATATTTCCCTGTGCTATACAGTAACTCTTTGTTATCTATTTTATATATAGTAATGTGTATCTGTTAATCCCATACTCCTAATTTATCCCCAATTTCCCCTTTGGTAACCTTTGTTTTCTATGACTGTGAGTCTATTTCTGTATTATAAATAAATAAATTCCAGTTATCTTTTAGATGCCACATGTAAGTGATATCATAAAATACTTGTTTTTCTCTGTCAGATTTATTTCACTCAGTATGATAATCTCTAGGTCCATCCATGTATTTCACTCTTTTTATGGCTAAGTAATATTCTTATATATATGTGTGTGTGTGTGTGTGTGTGTAAATATCTTTTTTGTCAATTCACATGGTGATGGACACTTAGGTTGACAAAAGCACCTCCTAAAAATGTATTTTACCAGCTTGATTTCCTTAGATTATACACCAAAAATAGTGACTTTTGGAGAAATGATACTTGGAAATTCAGGTTTCAGAAGTAGAGTCCCTCTAACAGTTAGTAGGGCTCCAGAAAAGTCACTGAGCCAGCTTCTTCATTTGTAAACTGTGCAAAAAAAAGATAGTATACTTTGCAGAATTTTGTGAGGAACTGTCCATGCCAATAGATTGCATGCCTTCATATGCCTTTGTTCATATATTTCTTACTCCAGCAAGTACTCCATTTTCCTGTCCCATGCACAACCAGACATTTCAAAAAAATTTCTGCTTCCTCATTTGATCCACTTACTTCATGTGTCACATTTGGGCTTTTAATCCAGCCACCCGACTCTTAATGCCCTTGTAATCCACTTCTTGGCAAACCCAGTGGTCCATTCTCTGTCTTCATCCTCTGTGACTTCTGAGCAGCCCTTGACATAGTTTTCTGCTCCCTTCTTGACTGAAGCCTTTCTCAGAGATCTCTGAAAGTGTCTCTGAAGGAGGTTTTCACCATCCTAAAGGGAATTTACAGTTTCCTTTCCTGGGTTGTGTTTTGTTGCGTACTTCTAAATGTTGGAATATCCTAGAGAGCAGTCCCTGTTGATCTTGTCTATTCGCCTTTTCCCCAAAGTGATACAACTTAATTGCAAAGTTTACAGAAACCAATTTATAGCATCCAAATGTATGCCTCCTCTCAGTCGCCACTCCTGAGTGTGAGGATTATGTGTCTAGCTGATTACTCCAAATCTCCCTCAGATGCATGATTGATAGCTTCAATTTCACATGGCCAAAACATAGGAATTGATTTCCCACTCCAAGTCTGTGTCAACAATACCCACGTAGACTTTTAGTCTACAAATGAAAGACTCAATATTTGCTCATCTCTTTCAAAATCTATATCCAGTCTTTCAATAAGGTCTTCTCTGTGCTAGCTCCAAAATGTACCCAGAACTGGATAATTTTCCCCCATGTACCTCCACTGCTGTAATCCTGTTCAACGGTGTTCTGTATTCAATAGAACAGCCATCTATGTATTAATATTTTAAAATTTTAATCAGAGATATAATGTCCTTTCTTAAAATCTCCCACATCATTTTATTGCACTTAAAATAAAAGTGCATAAAAATAAAATGCTTAAAATAAAATAAATGCATTAAAAAGTGCAAAAAATTAAAACAAAAAAAAAAAAACAACTTAAAATCTCTGGGAATCAGTTTTCTAA
The DNA here is from genome assembly GCF_048773025.1 of Camelus bactrianus. Classification (NCBI taxonomy): domain Eukaryota; kingdom Metazoa; phylum Chordata; class Mammalia; order Artiodactyla; family Camelidae; genus Camelus; species Camelus bactrianus. The sequence goes on from NC_133542.1 coordinate 95,188,513, forward strand.
AATGATTAGTAACCTCCATGAATCACTAAGGATTTTTCTAGTCCAAATGTTCTGTCACTGTTTGTATTTCACTTTTCTAGGAAGCCTGGAACATAATGTATAAAATTTAAAGACTTAAACTAAGATAAACACATTTTTGAACTTAGGAGCCCAGTTTATAATGAGGCAGCATAAGATTAGGGGCACTGCACCGAGGAGTAGGTGCTCGGTGATATTTGGAATCAAACAATGCAATTTTTGTTGTAATAATTTCAGAATCTTTCCCAAGGATATCAACTGTGGATATTCTCCACATTTTAGAAAATATAAATATTTTTTACTGAACTGAGATAATAAGACCATAAATCCTGACTAAATTATTATCTTTTTTATTTCATAAATCACAGATGTTACTTTATTTACTAAAAATATACTTTTTTTTACAAGTGGTTTTGGAAAAAAATAAGTCAATATCCACTCCCTCTGTCTTAGGAGTGGTATGCAGCTACATTGGATATCATTTGAAAAATTCTGAGTCACATTCAAATTTGTCCCATTCTCCAGTGGTTCCTGAAATAGGTCACAGTTTGAGTCTCAGAAATTGTTTGTTTTACTTTTAGATAGAGATCATGTTTAGATTTCAGTTAATGGCAGAGATTAATTACAAGACTCTTTCTTATACAGTTTTTAGATATAAATGAGAAAAATAGGTTTTTATTTTATTTTTACATTATTTTGATTGTTTTAAAAATAGGTGACCTGAAACCTACTTTTTATCCCTGTTGAGTGTACAGTTCAGTGGCCTTAAGAGCAGTCACAAGGTTGAGTAATTATCACCACTACCTAGTTCCAGAGATTTTTCTTTCACCCTCAAGGAAACCTAGTATCCACCAAGCAACACTCTCTCCTTGGCCCCTGGCAGCCAAACATCTGTTCTGTCTTTCTGCATTTGTCTGTTCTTGATAGTTCGTATAAATGGAATTAAACAATATGTGGCCTTTTGTGTCTGGCTTCTTTAACTTAATATAATGTTTTCAAAGTTCGTAAATGTTGTAGCATATATCAGTACTTCTTTCCTTTTTTATGACTGAATAATATTCTGTTACATAGCTATAGCATATTTTGTTTCTCTGTGCATTTCACCCTTTGATTATTGTAAGCCATGCTGCTATGAACATTCATGTACAAGTATTTGGGTGTCCATTTTCAGTCCTTTGGAGTATATACTGCTGGGTAAAATGGTAATTCGATATTTGACTTACTGGGAATTGCCAAACTGTTTGCCAAAGTGATGGTCCCATTTTAATTTTATGAGGGTTCCAATTTCTCCACATTCTCATCAACACTTGTTTGTAATCAGTTTTGGTTATGCCCTCCTGGTGGATGTGCAGTGATAGCCCTTTGTGGTTTGGAATTATGTTTGCCTAATGACTAATGACTTTGATCATCATTTCATGTGCTTATCAGACATTTTTCTATCTATTTTGAGATACGTCTATTCAGATCCTGTGCCAGTTTTTTAATTGAATTGCTTGTGTTTTCATTGTGAAGTTGTAAGTGTTTTTTATATTTCATGGATATTAGATACTTATAAGATGCATGATTTGAAAATAGTTTCTTCCATCCTGTGGGTTTTCTTTTCACTCTGTTGATAGTATTTGATGCCCAAACTTTGAATGACAAAAGTTTTTAGTTTGGAGAAAGTCTAACATTTGCAGTTTTCTTTGTTGCTTGTGTTTTTCATATCATAATTAAGAAACAATTACCAAATTCAAAATCATGTACTTTTACTCTTACTTTCTTCAAAAAATTTTATAGCTTTTGATCTTACATTTAGGTCTTTGATCTATGTTGAATTTATCTTTGTTGTGTGATATGTTAGGGGTCAACTTGTAAACAAGGCATGTGTGTGTGCATGTTCATGTGGGTGCACGTGCTAAGTTGATCCAGCACCATTTGTTGAAAAAGTTTTTCTTTCCCTGTTGAAATTTCTTGGCTTCTTTGTCAAAAATCAACTGACCTTAAATATGAGTATGTGTTCCTGGATGGTTGATTCCCTTTGATTGATCTGTATGTCTATCTTAGGCTTATACTGCATTTTTATTACTGTCACTTTGTAGTTAAGTTTTGAGATCACGTTTGAGAAATGTGCATCCTTCTACTTTATCCTTCATTTTTAGGATTATTCTGGATTCAGGGTTCCTTATATTCCCTCTGAATTTCAGAATTGGCTTTTCTATTTCTGGAAAAAAAAAAAAAACCACCACTGGGATTTGGTACAAATTGCTCTGAATTCGTAGATCAATTTGGGTAGTATTGCCATCTTAAAAATATTTAGTCTTCCAATTCGTAAACACAGAATGACAGAATGTCTTTGTATTTATTTGTTCTTATGAGGTTGATTCTGATCTTTGTTGTCAGGTTTTTCAGTGTTTCTGGGGCGGGGGAAGCCATTAGAGACCCCTCCTCTACCATTTTTGCCTACATCACTGCTGTCACTGGTTCTTGATCTGAAATGTAAAACCAGTTGAAAATCAAATATTTTGCTATATACACACACACAAACACACACACACACACACACCCCGATACATAAATACATACATACATATACATATACATATACATATACATATACATATACATATACATATATATACACATATATACATACTGCTTTCTTACCTGGAACAAAAAGTGTTGCATATGAAGTTGTACCGCAATACATGTTTTAAAATATTACCTTAAATTTACTGTGTATCAGGAGATTATTGTATCTCTACTGTGTACCTGTTGCCATACTCAGTGTGGAATTGAATATATCAGAAGTCACTTTACCTGACCTTAGAGTCCTCAGTGTAGGCAGGAGAGGCAGACCAGTAAGCAGACAACTGCTTAGATAATAAAAGCTAGGGATTGATGCTAATGTATTTATTCCTTATTTCATTTATTCATTCAGTGGGAAACAAATGCAGCTTCCTGTCCAGTTAATCACCTCTGGTTTTCTCTGAAGAATGGTACACAAAGTAAGCAAGAAGCATGGATAAAAGGGCCACATGCATAACTGTGCAAACATTTCATACCTCAAAAGCAGAAATTTATAGCTTGGAACTAAAGATCTAGAAGCCACATTTCACTCTTCTATTTCTTTATAAGTCAGAATAAAAAACGTAATTTCTGTCTGTAGATCCACAGAAAAGAAAGCCCACAAACTCATCTTAGGGTTCAGGTGAGCACCTGAAAAGACCGTATTAGGGTCACCATTATTAGGATGCCTCTGGACAAGGTATTCAGCCAGACACTTAAAAGACAGGACTAGGGGGAAAAAAGCAGAGATGGCTATAAAATCCTTTAGGTAATTTGGAAATACAACTTAATTCAAGCCAATATTGCACTATCTCTAGTAGTCCTTAGAACCAAGAGAGCATATCTTTGAAATCCACTGATCTAGAGAAGGGATAACTATCTTATTGCACATTTTGTGGCAACATTTACTATATCTCTTAGAAAGTAGTATCACCTCAACACACACACACACACACACACACACACACACACACACACACATTCTTGATGAAATACTAGTAGAAGTATTATTTCAGAAGAGTGGAACATGATTTTGATGAAGCCTAAGACATCACTCCTGTGTTTTTATAAGGATAGTTTACTTGGCACTCACCTGGATCCATCACAGATGAGATTTGCCTTTACTGTGAAGAGGATCATTAAAGATTACTAACTGGAACATGAGGGCAATAAAAAATAAAGTAACTGTGAAAGTGTGAGTCAAGTTCTCACTAGACCTGCTGCAGTGATGTTAGCAACAGTATGCTGTGAGGCACGAGAAGAGCATCACTGTGCTCTGAGATGTGCAAGTGTCTGGGCACATAAAGACCTATGGTTAAGAATGGATTCTGTTGATACTAAATATCCAAAGCAGGTAACATATAAAGGTGGGAATCTGACTGATTGCTGCCAGGGTTTGGTAGAAGAGTGAAATGGCAGGTGACTGTCTAATGGGTACAGGGATTTCTTTTCAGGTGCTGAAAATGTTTTGGAATTAGACAGAAGGGGTTGTGACAGTATTATGAATGTACCAGTGAATTGCATGACTTAAACGGCTTAATTTTATGTTATGTAAATTTCACCTCAATGAAAATAATTAAGAATAAACCTTTTTTTGAAAAGCTAGGTTACAGCAGAGGCTGCTTTTAGTTTATATAAAATATATATATATTACTTTGATGTCCTCTTAAGTCACAGATGCATATGTGTGTGCCTCTAAAACCTTGTATAATTAATACAGCCTATTAATCTTGTGATGGCTATATTTTATTCCACATTAATTCTAATCACCCAGTAAATTTCAAGCCCTGTTGAGCCTGACAATATACCAGTAGTAGGATGTTTATTCTTAAATTTAACGTCCCCTAAGTCTGAATTAGTTTCCCTCAATGTAGGTTAATGTGGGTAGTGAACTTGAGGTGAGAGAGGAGGACCATCCTGCATGGCCTTTCTATCCTCAGGCTCCATCTTCCTTGTCTTTGCCTACACCGACCCCACACCTGTCTGGTGATCTTATAATGACAATATGATGTTGCAGCATATAATGCAGAAAGGGGTTAAAACAAAGCAAATACTATCCTCAAAGTATCTTTTTCTCATAATTGAGCTTATAACAATCCACAAGAAAGAGGTAACCTTTAATCTAGCACAGTTTTTTACCTCATATGTGTAAAATTCATACAAAAGTGTCTTCCAGATGTTAAGAAAATTTATTAGCTGAAACAAAGCCACAGATTTTGTTCTCTCTTAAGAATTTACCAATGGAGGAGGAGATCAAGATGGTAGAGTAAGAGGATGTGAAGCTCACTTCCCCTACCATGAACCCATCCAAAATACATCAACATTTGAAATACTTCTTACTGACACTAACTGAAAACTGACAGAAGAACTCGTGTACAACCAAGACTGTAAGAAATACACACATGTAATCAGGTAGGGAAGGTAGAAAAACAATCCAGTTAGGACCTGTGTCCCTGGGAGGAGGCTCAGAGGGAAAGGGAGATTGCTTTGGCAGATGCCTGTCCTGGAGAAAGGCGTAAGCTGAGCCACAGATCGGGCATCCCACTCATGGGAAAGAAAAATCTCAAGTAACCTAACCTACCAACAAAAAGAGTTAGAAAAAGAGAACATGCAAAGCTTGAAGTCAGCAGAAGGAAGGAACTAATAAAGATCAGAGGAGAAATAAAGAGAATAGAGATAAAAATAGAAAAGAACAGTGAAACCAAGAGCTGGTTTGGGGGAAAAAATAAACAAAATTGATTAAAAAAAAAACTATTAGCCAGATTTACCAAGAAGAAAAGGACAGGAATCAAATAAAATAAGAAATGAAAGAGGAGAAATAACAGTCAATGTCACAGAGGTATAAAAAATTATGAGATTATGAACAGTTGAATGCTAAGAAATTGCACAACCTAGAATAAGTAGACAAATCTCTAGAAATATAAAACCTGCCAAAACTGAGTCAAGAAGAAAAATATCAGTTGAACAGACCTATCACTAGTGGTGAAATTGAATTTGTAAAAACAAACAAACAAACAAAATATAACTCCCAGCAACCAAATTCCAAGACCAGACAGCATCCCAGGGGAATTCTACTAAACATGTAGGGAACTAATAGCTGTACTGCTCAAACTGTTGCAGAAATTTAAGAGGATGGAAAACCCCCAAATTTATTCTATGTGGCCACTGTCACCCTTGTACCAAAATCAAGGCACTACCAAGAAAGAAAATTCTAGGCCAGGATTTTTGATGAATATAGATGCAAATATGCTCCACCGAATAGCAAGCCAAATCCAACAATATGTAAAAAGTGTCAGAAACCATGACCCATTTGGGTTTATTCCAGGCTCACAAGGATGTTCAACTTATGTAAATCAATCCACGTGATATACCACATTAACGGAAGAAAGGGTAAACATCACCAGAACATCTCCACCAGAGCACAGACACACACAAAAAAAACCATTTGACTGAATTCAACATCCATTCATGGTAAAAAAAAAAAAAAAAAAAAACTTGTCACAATTTGGGTACAGAGGGAACACATCTAAACATAATAAAGGCCATTTCTGACAAACTCAAAGCTAACATCACACTCAACAGTGAAAACCTGAAAGCCTTCCCTGTAAAGGCATGAGCACAAGGATGCCTCCTCTCACCACTTGACTTGAACACAGAGCTGAAAGTCCTGGCCACAGCCATCAATGAAAAGAAACAAAAGCAACCAAACTGGAAGGGAAGAGGAAAAACTATTTGCAGATGACATGACACTTTGTACAGAAAACTCTAAAGCCTCCACCAAAAAACCATTAGATCTAATAAATGAATTCAGCAAAGTTGCAGGGTAAAAAGTTAATATACAGAAATCTGTTTCATTTCTATACACTAATAGTTTAAGACCAGAAAGAGAAAAAAAGCAATCCTGTTTAAAATTGCATCCAATAGAATAAAATACCTATGAGTAAATTTAACCAAGAAAGTGAAAGACGTACCTTCTGACAACTGAAAATTAAAGCACTGAAGATAATTGATGGTGATATGAAGAAATGATAACATATCCTATGCCCTTGAATTAGAAGAATTAATGTTGTTAAAATGACCATACTGCCCAAAGCAATTTAATGCAATCCCTATAAATATACCGAGGACATTTTTCACGGAACTATAACTAATAATCCTAAAATGTATCTGGAAACACAAAAGATCGCAGAAATAAACCCATGCAACTATGTTCAATTAAGCTGTGATAAAGGAGACAAGAATATACAATGGAGAGAAGACAATCTCTTCAGTAAGTGGTTCTGGGAAAACTGGACAGCTATGTGTAAAATAATAAAACTAGAATATTACATCACATCGTATACAAAAAGTAAACTCAAAATGGATTAAAGACCTAAATATAAGGCTGGAAACCATAGAACTCCTAGTAGAAAACATAGGCAGAACACTGACAGAAATTGTAGCAATATTTTTTTTCAGATCTGTCTCCTAAGGCAAGAGAAATAAAAGTAAAAATAAACAACAGGAAGTTAAATAAAATTTAAATCTTTTGCACACCTGTGGAAACCAAAACTGTCAACAAAACTGAAAGACAACCTACTGAATGGGAGAAAATATTTGCAAACAATATGATCTATAAGGGATTAATATCTAAACTATATCCACAGCTCATACTAAATGTTGAAAAGCAGTCAACCCTATGAAAAAGTGAGCAGAAGACCTGAATAGGCACTTTCCCGAAGAAGACATACAGATGGCTGAAAGATATATGGGAAGATGGGCAACACTGCTCATTGTTAGAGAAATGCAAATCAAAACAACAAGTAGATATCACTTCACACCTGTCAGCTTGGCTATCATCAAAAATCTACAAATAACATGTTAGTGGAGAACAGGGAACCCTGCACACTGGTGGGGGGAATGTCAATTGCCACTATGAAAACAATATGGAGCTGCCTCAAAAAACTAAAAATAGAAGTACCATATGATCCAGCAAGTCCACTCTTGGGTATATATCTGGAAAAAAATAAAAACACTAATTGAAAAAGATACGTGCACCCAGTGTTCTTAGCAGCCCTGTTTTCAATAGCCAAGTTGTGGAAGCAACACAAATGCTCATTAACAGGTGAACAGATAAAGAAATGGAAGATATAGATGTGTATATATACAATGAAATATTTATTAGTCATTAAAAAGAATGAAATTCTGCCATTTGCAGCAATGTGGATGGGCCTAGAGGATATTATGCTTAGTCAATAAGTCAGAGAAAGACAAATACTGCATAATACCACTTACATGTGGAATCTAAAAAAAAAAAAAAAATGAAGAAATGTATATGCAAAACAGGAACAGACTCACAGATACAGAAAACAAAGTTATGGTTACCAAAGAGGAGAGGGAAGGGAAGAGGGCTAATCAGTGGTATGGGACTAAGAGAGACACACTACTATGGATAAAATGAATAAGCAACAAGGATGTACTGTATAACACGTTACTATGTATAGCCATTTTCTTATAATAACTTTTATTGAAGTATAATCTGTATAAATACTAAATCAATATACTATCTACCTGGAATTAATATAATATTGTAAATCAACTCTCCTTCAATAAGAAAGAACATACGAATGAATACATGTGGAAATTAAATGAATGAGTGAATCAATGCAATGATAAATTTCATAGAATGATAGAGCTGATGAGACTTGAGAAAACTATTATAACCAAAACAAATCCTCAAATCTTCTAAGACATTTAGCTCTTTGGTGGTAAAATGGATAAATCGAAACCATCCTATTCTTATTTGGGTAGAGCTGGTCACTTATCTGAATAATAATTTATTACAGCTTTTTAGGGCTGAATGGTCTGCAATGTAACCTACTAACTTAGACATCTTTGGAGTCTATAACAACTTCTGTGATGGTTATTACCTGTATTGTAAAGATGAAGAAAGTGGAGCCAATTAGTCGGCTGTCTCCATGCTTGATTTTTTGAGCATTAACAAATGAATGAATAAAGCTCAGAGAAACTAAGTTACTTGCCCTACATTATAGAACTATTAAAAGGTATAAATTTGAATTCAGGTTTTCTGCCTCCAGCTTGTGTTTGTTTTGTAACACCATCAACACAATTCTTACATTCTCAGATTCTTTCAGGTGAACATTTTATGACAGTGGTAAGGTTTCTGTTGAATGTTTTCTGTTTAATCTCATCACTTTAATATAAGACCTAAATCTGACTTTACCTTCGGCAGCACTGAATAATTAATTAAAAGTTAGAATTCAGCTAGAACTTTTTTGGTTAATTACTTTTAATATGTGAATTTATTAGAAGATGAATAATGCTTGTCTGTACCAAGATAAGTAGCTAGCAGTAACTCTTTGCCAGTAAGTTATGATATATTTTAATGATAAGGAACATGAGGAGTATTTAACCCCCATTTTACAAATGAGGAAGCTGAGACTCCTGGCTTTGTTATGATGGCTACATAATTTGTACAAAAGCGCTTATCACATGATCTGGCACATGATGGAGCTTGGCTACTATTAGTAACATGTACTTTAAGTGGATGTTCTCATGATAGGATTCATGATAGAGCAGAATTTGTATCTATTTTAATCAACATTCTTAGGCTATTGTTCACCAAAGGCAAAGGCCAAAATTCTTAATTTTCATGTTTGAAACCTTGAAAATGTAGTTGGTTTATAAAAATCTATACTCAGATAATTAAATTCACTAATAAATATATGAAAGAGAAGTAGGAAAAAACAAAATGAGAACAGAGTAAGTTATACTAACCAATGCATTTTATTTTGTTTCAAACAGTCTGAAAAATGTGTTGTATAAAATTCTTAGAAAAATGAGAACAAATATTTTCAACAGCAACAAATTTGAAATTTTTGCAATTTGGAAATAATAATACAAAACTCTCCCCAAATCTACTATTTAAGCTAAGAAAGACTATAAAATAATTAAAAACTGAAAACAAGTAAAGCCAAAAAAGAACATGTGTTCTACAATTTTTCATGAATTTCTACTTGAAATTCTCACATTACATGAGTCTTACGGGTAAGATTATTCATAAGATACATCATATGCTCCTTTGTAGACAGAATTTGGTTTTTAATTTTTGTAATAGGTGTTGACTGAAATAAATGCACAGCCTAAAAGTTAAGAGTTACATTTTATTTGGTGGGAGGACTCGAGCAGGGGTGACAACCTCTCAGATTGCTCTGAGGAACTGCTCCAAAGAGGTGGGGGAGGAGCCAGGATATATAGGAGCTTTACAACAAAGACCAGGTAGTTGGAACAATAAAAGATTGCTTGTTATCTAAAGACAACCAGGCATCTCAAGTTAAAGAATTAAGTGATTTTCTATGTATGAGAGGAAGCAAATATTTGGGCTCACTGAAGTCATTCTTTTGAGAAGCACCTATCTAGGGACAGTATCCTGTCCTTTCTTATTCTGAGTCCGCTCAGAGTGCACCATTGTGAGTGGCTGCAGGCCTGTCCTCACTGGGGGGTGGCAGCAGCCGCTGATGACTTGGTTTCAGCATTCTTTGTTTACTGATATGATTGCAGTATCTTCATTCACATCACAGTATTTTTGTTCACACAGGTAAGAAAAGTAAGACCTAGCCTGTTCTCCTCCATCCCCAGTTCCCCTCAGGGTGTACCAGAGTTGGAAGCTGCAGTGGCTGATGGCTTGATGGAGGGCAACATTCTTTGTTTACTGGAAAGGCAGGTAACAATTTTTTGTCTGCAGAGATAAAACATATTTAGAATTTGGTCCTAGTGATGCAGGAAAAACAGATGTGGGACATGAGAAGGGCTGTGTCCCAGGCTTTGGTTGAGCCCCTGGGACATGCCCCGCCAAGTATGGGTCCTTGGCTTCACACAGGAAAGAATTCAAGTTGAGTAAAGGTAGATTTATTCAGAGGGATACATTGAAAGGCAAGAGAAAGGCCACGAGGTGTGGGGGTTGTGTGCTCAGATTAAAAGCAGGTACACACTCCATAGACAGAGTGTGGGCTGTCTCTGAATGGAGAGAGAGAGGCAGCAGCTACAAGGCACCATGTTGCCATATTTTTATGGGCTTTGGTAGCTTCATATGCTAATAATTGGAAGGACTGGTGTAAGTAGCCTGGGGAAGGGGCTGTGATTCCCAGGAAATTGGCTATTTCCCATTCTTTGACCTTTTGTGGCTAGCCTTGGGACTGCCATGGGCCTGTGGGCATGTTATTCACCATGTTAATATATTACAGTGAGAATATAATGAAGCTTAAGATCTGCTAGAAGTCAAATCTCCTGCCATCTTGAGCCTCAAGGCCTCCTGAGGGTTGAATCTTCACCATTTTGATGTTAATGGCTGTACATTCCTTGAATGGCTGTGCCCTGCCCCCTTCCTGTCTCACTGGTAGCTTGCAAGACATTCTATTCTTTTTTTTCCCCCTCAGTCAGATAAATATAACCCAATTCACATCCTCAGAAACACATTACAGTTTATTCATTACCTTCTCTCAGTCTTTTCTGTGAATATTAGTAAAGTTCAGTTTCCAGTTACCTAATCACCATTGCCATACCTGGTCCAAACAACAGATACTTTGCTAATGTGCTTTTCAAACAGCTTCTTGATAAGATGCAATTATAATTTACCATTCCATTTTTGTTACTTATCATGTGAAGTCTGAGGAAAATAAGCAAAAAGAAAGTCCATTTTTTTGAAAAACATTAATCTTGCAAACATTTGATGTGATAAAAAAGAGACTAAACAAAATGTATTTTCTTTCACTAATAGAAATGTGAAACATCACTATGTTTTTATATCATGATTGACCCAAACAGTGTTATTTTGATCAGAGACAAGGATTTGATCTTGGGTTTCTTATCTCATTTACAGTGTTATATTCAGACCCTAACAAAGTGTCTAAAATAAACTCTTTAGAGCCAAATGCCCAGCAAAACCTGCTACTTGATTACAGTGTTATTTCTATTTATGTTATTTTCAAGGACTAGATAGGAGAGGACATAGATATATAGAACTTGACTCAAAATTTCACTGCCTTACAAACACAAACAGATGACCCCTTCTGAACTGAATTGCTTGAGCCTTAAGAATCAGGAGGCAATGAAGCCCCTTGTCCTGTAGGCTGTAACTCATCATTCACCCTTAAGACATTTAGGAACACGTTTAGTTTAATAGATTCTAAATATTTAGTGCCCATCAATTGTGGTGCTATTGGCAGCAAGGTTTATAAATTTTACTCAAAAGTTTTAGAGTTAATATGCTTCACTAAGAAGCTAAATTGTTATCAAATAGCAAAATAATAGGGCTCACTAATTAGAAACTCATTTTACTGCTAAACTGGTCTTTTTAGAGATTACAATATAATTTTCCCATTAAAGGCTCTTTGATATGCTTGAAAGAGGGTTTATTTGAAGTTTCCTTTCTGCTAAGGATGGAGAACTCTGCTCTTTGCAGTATTGTCTTTGTTACAGGGTTTTTGAAATGTAAAAGCAATTGCTTAAGCATTGATGGTGTGCATTGTTTGCATATGAATCACTGTACTTCAATTATTCCTATTTCAGGAGCAAAGAACCAATTAGCCACCAATGCTGTTGTCTTCTAACTTAGTAAAGAAAAATTTCAGAAGGTTGCAATCCAAGCAAGAAGTACTGCTCCAAATGGAGCATCAGAGTCCCAGTTAAGAAAGAAAAAAAAAAGAAAAAAAGAAAAGGAAAGACAGACAGACACATGCAGACAAGAACATTCTGAAGCCCCTTTTTTAAAATTCCTGGCCTGTGTTGACAAAAAATTAATCAAAGTAAGAAAGAAATGGAAAATTTTATTTGGGCCAAATGGACTATTGTTACCCAGAAACAGCATATCAGAAAACTCCAAGATATGTTCTGCCAGTTAGAAGTCAAAGCATATTTACATATGTTGTTGAGACAGAGGACTATACATTAAATGATGTGTTATTGACAGTTTACACAATCTGGCACAAAGCAGTGGGTCATGGATCACTGAGGTCCCTTACAAGATTAAGAAGGAATGTTATCTCTTAAGTATTGTTGGTGATGGGAAAATGCTCCTCTTTATGTTTGAACAGGTATTTTGCCCACGAGGAAGTTGTTCAGTGCGTCATGTAGGTACACAGTGCACAGCAGAGGGGAGGGAGGAGTCCAAGGTGCAGATAACATTTTTTATGTTTGAATTTTTCTTGTCTTGCCATAAAATGTGAATGTATTTTATACCTGTTATGTAAAAATATTGAGGATGAATTATTGATAGAAAGAATAAGAAAAGTCAGGTCATATAGTCTCTAATTTTCATAGGTCCATGAAACAATCCTGAAATAGAAGAATTGTTAGGGAAATTATAATGTTTAATCCAATTAGAGATGAACAGCATTTTATTTAAATGTTGAGGGACATGTAATGCCTGCTGGTTCATCCAGTTGTGTAATGAACTGGGAATTAATACCTGCTTTTGTGAACAAAGATTGCAGGTTAAGATCTCAGAAGTGATTTCTGCCTGCCCGAGGTGATGCACTGACACACTGCAATATGCCAATTCCTTATGAAAAACAGTAAGGTGAATAAGCTCCTGTGAGTAAAAGTGGCCCAAATTTCACAAGCAGCTACAGAATGTTGAGAGTTGCAGTTGTTTACAGGCCAAAAGTCACATACCAAGAAAAGTCTCTTGTTTAATAGACATTACCAGTTGGATAGAAAATTTGGACAAATGCTAGAGAGGTATTTTACTATCATTTATTATGCTAATGTAGCTATCAATGAAAACTCAACTCATAATCAAATTAACAGAGTATAATTAGAAGCTAATAGGTCATCTTTGGCTAGATCAAAGTTCTCAGTATACATTAGAAACACCTGGGGAGATTAAAAATACAAAATTTCTATTTCTGATAATTTTGAGTTAACCAGTGCTGAGCTAATCTTCTTGGCAAAAACAATTAGAAAGTCTAAATATAAAAAAACAAATGTCTGGAAGTACTTCCGTGTGAGCAGAAGCAGGCCAAACGTGGAAGGGAGCCTAGGAAATCATAATGTTTAGGCTACCTTTCCCATTCTCGGTGTTCTGTTGTGTTCAGTGCTACTAAAGTCTAGCCACACAGGGAGGAGCTGCTTTCCTATTCACTACTGTTACCGAACTAAACTTGGATCTGCTCACCTACAGCATTGCAAAGCCAGTTTACTGACATCAGGTTGTGGTGAAGGAAAAGTACAGCTTTTATTTGCAGGGTGCCCAGCAAGGAGTATGGGCAGCTCATGCTCAAGAGACCCAAACTCCCAGATGCCTTTCAGAGAGGTGCTTTTGAAGGTAGCATTTGGGGGTTAGGGGCTGCAGGGTGCATGGCTTCTTCTGATTGGTTGATGGTGAGCGGACAGTGTGGTGTTTCAGGACTCTCAATCATTAATCTGCTTTCAACCAGCCTAGGGTCTAGTGTTTGTGCTCAGCACATAATCACCATTCTCCACTGTGTGTGTGTGTGTTGGGGGTGGTGGTGTCTTTGTAGGGGGAGGATCTGAATTCCTGAAGAACAACTGAAAGTCACCTGTCAGACTGTTCTGTGCATCCCTTGAGGAGGAACTAGGACTCTGTTTCATTGCTGGTTTCTTGTTATTTCTTTTCTTATTTGACTGCTTTTCCTTTGTTTCTGCATTCCCTCACTTCCCTAATGAGTAACTGCCCATGTCTGCTCTTTGGAACTCAGGAAAGTTCTAGAAGACTAAAGCCTTTTACTAGAAAAAATGGGGGATGCATAGGAGCTTTGGTACTTGGGAGGGCCCTGCAGGGTCCTGCTTATTGTCACTATGTCTACTATTTACCATAGTGGATGCCACTATGGTATGCGGGTAGACTGCAGTTTATCCTGCTTGTCCCCTTAGCAAAAGCTTGTTGCATGAGATGCATTAAATACAAAGTTGTATATCTGCATCTATTTACCTATGCACATATATTGTAGGTGGGTTTTAAACTGAAGTAGCTAAGAATTCTAAGGATGAGTTAATTAAAAAACAAACAAACATGAATCTCTATTCTTCTTTGACACTCAGGTAAGACCCGCCTCCCACAGAAACATTCTTCCTTGATAAAACTCAATTTTGAAGCATTGCCTAACATTAACATGACATATTTTAGATGACAGTATAGTGCAGAGCAAGAAATGGAAGTAAACAGCACCTCACTTCACTTGAGTATTTCCTATTTCCTTGTTGACTTTAACTAATCAATCAATGGGAGAAAGGCTGCTATAAAATTAATTTAGGCACATAAATGCATTGTCTCATTATCCTCCCCAGACTCCAGTAGGAGGCAGATGGACATTTAACTCAGCTGGAGTGCTCTGCTGGAAGGAAAAGCCCGCAAAGCAAACGTTTGATCCTAGATTCACCGTGTCTCGGTTCCAGAGCCCTTTGGCAGGCTGTTTTTGTGCAGCATCTCCTTCCACTAGGAGGAGAGGCTTTTAATTTCATATTTAAAGACTACCAAAGAGAAGCCATTGAAGAGCATTTTCCTGCCCCTAAGTAACACTCTGAGCATTCCCTCTGACTTCCTAGCAGTTTTCCAGCCTGGGAGAAAAAAAAAAGTAAGTGAGAGAAAAACCGTGTCAGAGTGACATGCTGGGGTTCCGCCTGATTTTTGCCTCTTGGCAGGGAATCCCACAGCTGCTCTGCCCTCACTCTCTTCACACTCAGAGCTGTAGAAATGTGTAGCATGATTGTCTTTTTGGTGACCTCTGCAGGTTTCCTGGACTCGGTAGTCAGGCATCATAATTTCTTCTCCATAAAACATACATAATAAACCTCATTACATACAGGAAAAAAACGTGGATTTAAAAATATACATAGTGCTTTTCTTCAAGTTTACTTATTGAAGTAACTGATATCTCAATTTTTTTGTAATTTCTATTATATCCTTAGTACATTTTTAAATACTTTTTTTTTCCTTGGAATCCTATATAATCCTCTTAATGTGGCCCACCTTAACATGATGTCTTGGTGTAGAATAATACAGGTTCATTTGTATGTGACAGTGATTCAAAATAATACTAATTTCACAAGGAGAGAAGATTTTTATTTCTTTTCTCTCAAAATCTACCCATGGGTCATTTGAAGAAAGAAAATGAATCTGGAAAGGTGTCTGGAAACTTTCCATTGGTACCTTTTGGTACAATGGTTCAAGTACCAGCATCAAAACTTGTAAAATGAGTGTCTGTGGCTTGGAGGAGCCTCCTGAGGATGGTGGTCAGGCATTCTTTTAAGAAAGGTCACCTCATTAATGTTCTTGATGGTACAGGTGGTAGGGCGTAGGGAAGCTGAGTCAAGTGATTTCAAATAATCACAGTGAATAAGTGGCATTTTCAGAATATCTCGGCTAGCTTTGCATGTGTTTTTGTTGCCAAGAGTGATATAACATTTTTATCTAATCTAAAATATTTTAAATCAGTACAATTTTTAAAAAGTCAGATTAGGAAGTATTATAATTCAGTTGCCAGCATTTCTTATTTGTTAGTGCCACATAATGGCATCTTCCAATCAGTTTAGTCTTAGATTCAATAACATGTAGCACGTCTCCTGATCTTGGAGCTCATTTCAAATTGGGATACAATATTTGCTCTCCCCCTCCCCGAACTCAGTACATCAGCCCTCTCTGCCCTGCTGTCTACTCTGGAAGGCTCCTTTGCCCTCTGGCTTCCTATTGGGTTTGACCAGTGGGCGCACACTCAGAAGGTCTTTGAGCGGGAGTTAAGGAGATCTGGAGACGGTTATTCCCGCATCTCCTTTTAAACGTGGCTGCAGACCTGGTGAAGCGTGCATTTCTTTCTGGCCCTAAGGTTTATCTAGTGGTCCGTGGCCCTAGTTTTTACCAGACTCCATTAAATCGGGATCCCACCTCCCTTGTCCCTTCAAGATTACATGTAATGTATTTCCTTGTATCTCTGTGAGATCGCCTACCCCTTTGCCACTGTTGTTCATTCCCTAGGAGTTGCACTATCCATATTAATCTCTTAACTCTGCTCAAACCTTTGTAAACAGTGCCTTCACTGAACTGTTTTCAATTAATCCATTTTAAGTGTATCCTCTCTTTCCTGGTACAACCCCTGCTGATACACAGCCCAGCTCTTTCAATTTTTTTTTTTAATGTCATCTGGAATGAATCCATTCATGTTAAATTTAGTTTGTGTGTGTGTGTGTGTGTGTGTGTGTGTGTGTATTTGTGTGTAAATACTCAGAGATAAGACTGGCTGGTAATTTTCATTTGGTAATTTGTGATGTTTAGGTTGTGAGGGTTATGCTGCAGTTAAAA
Organism: Camelus bactrianus; assembly: GCF_048773025.1. Taxonomy (NCBI): domain Eukaryota; kingdom Metazoa; phylum Chordata; class Mammalia; order Artiodactyla; family Camelidae; genus Camelus; species Camelus bactrianus. The sequence goes on from NC_133542.1 coordinate 95,205,392, forward strand.
AGTTGAACATGCTCTTCTTTTTTCTATGCTATGGAACAATTTAGTTATCATGTGATAACATTATTAGTATGTGTTGTGTTATGTTCAATTTCAAAAATAATGACTTGTGGAAACATGGGGCCCCGGAGTACTGACAAACTGGGCCTTAATATTCTGCTTAGTTTAACTAGACTTAGATAGAATCCTTCTGACTCTAGCCACCTGACCTCCCTTTTCTTAGACCACTTACTTTAGGAAGTTTGTAACTGCAAGTTCATACCCTGCTCCTTGAGCTATAACTCATTTAAAAGTCTGTTGCCAGTTTTAAAACCCAGGATTGTGATTCTTAAGGGCCGGGACCCATCCCAGTGAAACATTATCACCAAGGATGAAAGCAGCCTGTCTCGTAGTCCCTGTGGAAGTGTAAGGGCCTGATTCCAAGTTACAAAACTGCCTCCAATCACAAAGATTGGGGAATATTTACTTTTCCTGCCAAGACGCGGCTGACACACAGAGGCAGCCTAAAATCCTCTCCACTTCATCTCTTAACAGCAGAACTGAGTCTTGAACCCATTCTCTTCCTCATTTGAACAGCCTTGGACTAGGTCACTCTAGACGGTTCAACTATAGCCAGTGCAGTTTTCACATTGACAGAATCTTTTTCATATTTCTGTTTTTATACCACTGTTAGGTTATACTTTTTCAAGAATCTCTCCGTAGATGTATCAGAGATCTCGTGTACTTTTATTTTTCATTGAAAAATTTCTATTTCTAATGAATTCTAATCTTTGTAACTTTTTAAATTTTTTTGTTCTGTATGTCATCAGATTGAATATCGCCTTTATTATTTTCATTCTTTCCTTTTGTGAGTAATGATGAGTTTTAGTGGTTAATTTCCTCTGTACACTTGTCATATCTTGTAGATTTAATTATTTGGCAATTGAATTTTGATTACTTCTTTTATCAAGGTATTGCTTAGTTAATTGAGTAAACTGCCACATTGTTAGATTTTTTCATTTCTACCTTTGCAATTTCTTTATAGTTTTTAATGTGGTATAATTAGAGAGTAATTCTATACAATTTCTATATTTCAGTTTTACAATTTCTAAGACTTTCTATGAGGTACATACGAGTTCAGCGTTGGTTTTGATTTTGGGAGGACTCTTAATGAATAATGTTTGTTTTTCACCAATAAAAAAGCAAAGGGCAACCATCATTTGATAAGTTTTCCATGAAGCCAGTTTCCATCTGCCCATTTGTATGGGTGCCAAAGCACAAAAAAATTAATTTTTGAAAGGATTTCATAAAGGACAATCTGGAATTACAATGGTGACTTTGAGGAACTTTTGACATAAACAAAATTTTTCACTTTGGAGACAATTTAGCACAAAAAGGAAGAGAGAGTCTAGATTCTTTGTCCGAAAGATAGAATATTTATGAAAGTTCACTTTATTTAAATGATTTATAAAAGCTCGTGTGCGTGTGTCTCAGAAGACTTCTGCATCTAATATTTCTTTCCTTCATGCAGAAGGCCGATATATAGCTTTTGACAATAATAATTTCCCACATCGATGAAACTGGCTTCTTCAAATTCTCCTTTTTATTTTATTTTTTTCTCTTTTACTTTATCCCCTCTATTGGGAACTTTAGGAAATGAATTGATCAAGAAAATTATTATATGTTCACTATAAAAATATCTAGTCTAATACACAGCAATTGCCATCTATAAAAAGAAACTAAAGAAAAATTACTAAACTGAATTTATTTTGCTTAAGATATATGAGCTTATATATACAAAAAAGAAAAATAAAACCTGCAACTTGGGAAAGTAATTGAGTAATGGCCTTGCTCAACGTAAAAGGGAAAAGATGACCTTTAGTTCCACGAAATGAAGAAGAAAGCATAAATATGATTTAAGCAGTCTTTAAAATTCAGTTTTATAAACACATAAGCTTATAAATTGTGTTAAAATAAGAACACGTAGTAGTCCTATTAAGTATGTGAATAACACAAGTTAACAAATGCATATGTCTTCTTCCAAGTATTACTTTGTAAATTAATCCCAAGAAAATATTCTATGCAAGATTATTTCTAAGCATCTCATGATTTAAACTTTTAGAAATAAACATTGGTTTATGAGTCAAAGAAGCTATCACTGTTCCCACAAAAGTTTCAGATTTCAAATATATAAAATGGCACTTAAGTTAGTTTGTAATTATTAGGTTATCTCAAAATGTTAAAACCCATAAATTCTAATAATTCTAGGAATAATGAGGGATTAATATATTGACTTTAATTACAATTTCCAAGTTCCAAAGTAAATTTTAGACCTTAGACTAATATAAAAATGTGTTAATAAATAATCTTTGGTTTCCTGGGAATTTCAAAGCAAGCAAAAATAGAAGCTTTGATCATTAAACATAATTTTAATTTACCTTTTTTTTTTTCCATATAGAATGTGAAAATGCTTCTGTATGCTGTTATGTTTTGGTGCCTTTTTTTTGACAGTAGAATTTCTGAAGTTTATATGAAATATCTGCTCATAAAGATGAAGAGCTTATGGATCTGTGATTAGTTTTCACTGTGTCTGTGTTTGTAGGAAGCAAAAGTTAGTTACTTGGGTTAAGATGAAAGTTAACGTAAATGAGTGAGGTTACATTATCTATAATAATAATAATATGAATGTGAACTTTGCTGGAATGACCCAGTTAACACAAATTGTATTCTATCTCCTTATAAAAAGAAAGATTAAAAATTGTTCATGTGAGGAATGAAGCTTGTATGAATTCTCCAAGTTGTAATCAACTCATAATTGTGAGAATTGTTTTCCAAACCTATACAGTTTCATTGTCATTATTTATATGCATAAGTAGCCTTCTCATGTTAGGATTTATGCTGAAACCCAAAGACTAGGTACTATTTACCAATTAATTCTTGTTTGCAGATTTTAGTACACCTGCCAGTCCAGTATAATTCATGATATATCAATTTATAATACATGCCATATCATTTGATTGATTTATAGTATTAATCAAAAGCCTTGGAGATTTTTTACAATTCTCTTTGTGTATTTTTTCATTCAGGAATAATCATTTACATTCTTATAAATTAATTGAATGTCATTCCTAAAATGAGGATTCTACCTTCAGTTTCATAAAATTTGAAGATTCTTTTGATGGTGGGCACAACATACTGACACTCAAGATAGATGAAAGGCTGAGTGAGAGAAGGCCTTCACTGAGGGCCTTACAAAGGTCGACCTGGGGATAAGATAACAGCAAGTTGGAATTCAGGGGACAGCTTATATGTGCCAAGTAGGGTGACATTAGCTAGATTTCATGGGTTCCCTGGGGATTGGCTCATTAAATAATTTGGATGGCTCTTGGGCAAATTGACTATCATTCATTTTATGGTATTTAATCCAAGGAAGGTATACTGTGGCCTGAAGTATGAGAACCCAGTAAGGTGAATGGTTGGGGAATGTGAACTTAGTTAGAAAGGGAAACTGAGCCAGGACCTCAAAACTGGCCCATAGCAGTATTAAATAAACTCTCTTATACCTGCTTCCAGTGTGATCAAATCAGCCAACATAATTAATTGGCCCAAACTGTTCAGTTTTCCCCATAACAGAAATTTGGCTGCAATCTTAAATCAGTATTTGTTGGACAATTTTGCTCAAAATTCCTGAGGCTGTCTCTAGTACATGTCCTGTCTGCCAACCTCATAATTCTGGCAAATATCTATGAAAGTGGGACATAGGTGTTTGAACACCAGCAAATGGAATTTATGCATTTGTACCATTTAAATGAACAGGTACACATTCTTATTATTGTCTGTTTTTTGGATGGCTAGCAGCTTTGCTCAATGAAAAGATGATTATGTAAATGTAAACATAACTTAAAAGGTAAACTCACAACTTTAATACCGTGTGTCCAATTTGGGTTATCTAACTTAAATATCCAATACCAATGGGGAGTCCTAGCAGGACCTTGCAGGGCACCCTCCCAAACCTCTGCCTCTTGTTTGTAGAAAAGATGAAATTTCCCAGGCCTCTCTGAGTCATAAAAGAGCAGGCTCAAGCAGTTGATAATTAGGACAATAAAGTCACAGATTCATTATCAGATGCACATTCCTGAGATGTTTTACAGACACTATACTTGCTACCAGAGGAAAAAAGGTATACTGTGTGATGACCAGATCTCTTCCTTAGCCTCCCCTTCAGTAGTCTCTTGAATTTCTCTGTTAGAAATTCAAGGCTGTTGCCCCCAGGATCATACCTCTGTCCCTCCCTTGAATAGAAACCAATTACTCCTATCTAAGTCACAGGAGGAAGCTGCAAAGAGAAAAAACAAAAACTGGTGAGAACAAATTAGGCCCAAGATGGCAGAGGATTTGACTTCCAGTAGACTTTGAGCCTCATTATAATTCATTAGCATACTAAATGACACACCCACCAGCACCAGGAGAGTTGACAGTTGCCATGACAACAGCCAGAATATCCTGCATAAGGACTGGAAAAAGTGATTGACTCCAACACACCTGGAAGGAGGACATGAGGGCAGAAGTCTCCAGGAAAAGCCCCTGTGCCCCTACCTGGAGATGTAGCTCTCATCCTGCCACCTGGGCTAACAGTTCCCCACTGGAGCACTTCTCTTCTCTTTTCCCCCACTCAAACACTTTCTTTCCCTTCTCTCTTTTGAGCAATAAAGGTGTCTTTGACTTTGTCTTTCTGCTTCTGCTGAGAATTCCTCCCCAACTGGTGGGCAATGTCCCACACTTTTGGTGGGCTGTCTAATTTGGGAATCTCTCTATCTGCTAACAAAGGCATTCACTTTATGATTTTACATTTTATAAAAAGCTTTGCAAGACACTGGGAAAGTAGTCCTCCTTGGATTTTTCAGTGTTCCTGCAGGGTTCTGGCCTCCTGAACAATGGAAATTGACATGCTAAAAATAGACACTGTGTCCTTTTGTCCTCTGGAAGCATTTGCTCTTTCACGTTTTCAGTGCACTTTGCACAGAGGCGTGGGTTTGCCTTTCACAGCGGCTGGATCCCTGGGCTGTTCCTTTACATTCACATTCAAAATGGTTGTAAACTAGGGACCTCCTCCTTCTTGTCTCGGAGATTTGTTTTCATTAAGGAGGTACAGTTTCTCTCTCTCTCAAGTGGGAGAGGAGTGTAACTGTATATCAGTCACTTTGTAAACTCATAATTTCAGATTCCTCTCCTGTAGTATAAGAAAACCACTTTTTGTATGGGTGGCTAACCATCGGCCTCTCATTGCATCTTTCTGAGAGTGGGGTATGGAAAACTGATGTGGTCATTGCTGTAATTAATAATAGTCTGATTCTAATCTGGAACCCTTATGTTTGCTTTCAGAATAACATAAATAACTATAAGTGTCAATGCTTTATCCGATGCTGCTCACCATCTACAAACATCTTTGTCCTTATCATCCATCATCAGCAATGAAAACTGAGAGAACAAAGACACTTCAAAGCTTTCACAATCATCTAATGTATTATTATAAAGTCTTAAGTCACTGAAGCCAGATTTATTACTAACAAGTACAAAAAGTTTTTCTCAAGGATAAAGTATGGACTCCTTGTGTGACCTTTAGCTAAAAATTGGAAGTAACTGATTTAAGACTCCTTTTTTTTATCTTACTGGAAAGAGCCTCATCAGATCCTGTTAACACAAACTCTGCACTAAAAATCTGAGGAACTGACACTTAAGTTCATGTCTCTTGTTAAAAAGTATTGACTCCTGGGCCCATGAATCTTGGTTAAAAAGATATTATGTTTGTACTTCCAGAACTTCAGTGCTGGCAAGAGAACCTGATAACAAAGAATCTTGAATCAAGTAGCATAATGTTAAATATTCTAGGACCAGCACCATGCAAATGTCAGAAGCCAATGATTGCCACACCTTAAACAAACAAAAAACCCATTCTCTCTTTTTTTTTCCATAATTCTGTTTTCCCTATCTATTAATTTCAAATTCATTTTATCTTGAGTTGTTTACATGTTGCAACATTCAAACAGACAAAAGTGTATGACTTAATGGCCTTTTGTGAGTTTCACTCCTTCCATATTAGCAAATTCACCTTCAAACTAGAAAGTCTCTTCCATACTGTTTTTTGGGATCACATAAATATGTTAAGAAGTAACACTTTATTTTTTGTTTCTCCACATATTTCTAATATATTTTTTGCATGAGAACTTTAATTTCTATATTAGCTTCCTAAGAGCTATATATTAAATAGATCACAAGGGATTTCCATCCTCTCCATTTCTTTGGGCAGACAATATGTGTCTTGAACAGGAGATATGAAAAGAACAGAAAATTATGATTTTTAAAGAGTTTTGGTTATCTCAGTAACAGTGTATTAACTTGAAAACATGTGTAAGTTTAATCTTACTGCAGAGTGATTTAACAGGGGCATTATACCGATTAATATTTGCAGCAGAGAGAGTTTTATTTTTTTAATTTTTTTATTGTAGTATAGTCAGTTTACAGTGTTGTGTCAATTTCCAGTGTACAGCATAAAGCTTCAGTCATACATGAACATATATATTTTCATTTTCATATTTTTCAACATAAGTTACTATAATATATTGAATATCTTTCCCTGTGCTATACAGTAGGAACTTGTTGTTTATCTATTTTATGTGTATTAGTACCTACAATTCTCAAACTCCCAATTTTTCCCTTCCCACCCCATTACCCCTCTGGTAACCATAAGTTTGTTTTCTATGTCTGTGAGTCTGTTTCTGTTTTGTGAATAAGTTTGACTTTTTTTTTTCTTTAAAGATCCCACGTGTAAGTGATATCATATGGTATTTTTCTTTCTCTTTCTGGCTTGTTTGTCTTAGAATGACAATCTCCAGGTCCATCCATGTTGCTGCAAATGGCATTATTTTATCATTTTTTATGGCTGAGTAGTATTCCATTGTATAAATATACCACAACTTCTTTATCCAGTCTTCTGACGAGGACATTTAGGTTGTTCGGAGATAGTTTTAAAAAATGCAATGTTCCCTGAAGACAGAAAGTCTGTGCCAATGCATGAAACTCCAAAGAGATCTGTATATAAGCTGTGTTATAACACATTCCTTTATTTCATTTTCATCAATGGAAAATTAGAAAACATTGACAGAAAATGATTAATTCTTCCAGATTGTGCATTTGTTTGTTTGTTTTAGAGTTAGAATTATAGAAAATGCTGTTACTCTCAATCAATTTCTTAGTAGAGGATCAGAATTCATTAATAGTATAACTAATTAAGGTATCTAATTATTTTAACTGGTGGGTCCATGTTAATTTTGGAGCATAAAAATCATTATCAAAGTTCTATTGACATAAACTCTGACATTCTTTGTTAAATTTTGCCCTTATTTTAAATGGTAATTCCACATGGATGCAGATTTTTTAGACTGTGAATATATACAGCATTTATTCTACTCTTTTTAGAAAGTGTTATTTTTTATATCGTGAAAATCTGAAACAGTATGAACATGGTCAGTCTGATTTGATGATTCTTACATAAATAGGCCTCTACAATGTATATCAATTTTACTAAGAATAAATGTAAGCAGAATAATCAATAGTGTCTGTTAATTTATTATTCAAATAGCATTTATTAGATGCTTGTTACATATTAGATACAAAGAGTATTTTAAAATGAATAGCATTTGATTACTACCAATTATCTCATTCACAGAAGTGTCCAGTGAGGTTATAAAATAGGAAAATGGGTCAAGGATCAAATGATTAGTTTCTAAACTTTTACCTTTGGTTTATATTGATATATCTCAGCTATCTGTAACAAACCAGTTATGTATTGGATGTTTTCCTTAGAATCTGTGAGTAATATTGTTACTTTGGTTGAGAACTGACCTGTAAACTCCTCTATAGAGTTATAAATATTTTGTTATTTTGCAGGATGGACCTCCCCCCAACCCCAATCTGCATTCAGATGTTGAAGCTGATGACACATCACCCACCAAGAGAATCTGACAGAAGGTCCTCATACCAGGGACACCTGGGGAAATCAGTTTGTGCAAACAGGTAAGAGGTGGCTTGGGCAAAGCAGAGGGGATGGGTTTATAGCTATTAAAAGGTGTAACCAGGGGAATGTTCTGACACCCAGTCAGGAGGTGTGTGAGATTTAAATTTCCCACCTGCTCCAAAGGAGGTGTGTGCTGGCTCTTGCATCAGCTTGTCCAGAGTGGGGCCAAAGGGAAAAAAGACTAAGAGTTAAAAAGAAGTCAACAAGCATCATAAATGTGGTCATCTGTAAAATGTATGTGATGAATCGTCTTTAGGCTAAATGATGTTTAGCCTATTTTTGGAAAGTACTATAGCATCTCAAAAAGAATGTAAGCTATAGGATAAAGCAGAACTAGGATTTGATTTCATTCTCTGCTTTAAAGTATCATGTGGTTTTCAGTATCATTTTATACGTGTTGGATTCAGAATTTTTTTTTGTTTTGTTTTTCTTCTTTAAAGCTGAGTTAATTCTTAATCTGTATTGTGACTTTAACTCTCATGGTAAAGACAAGGTAGTACATGTCAAGCAGTTTGACAAATATTTTACTTTGTGTTTTATTTTCTTGAAATAATATGAGTAACTATGATTCTTGATACGTGTTTCCAAAGAAAACCCATTGTAGGAATTCAGTGAAGCTAAGTATTTCATGAGTTATACTATGTGGGTTTCCCGCTCTATACGTTAATGGGACTTCCTGAATGAAACCAATCTGTTTGGGTAGATGGTGCAGGAAGTTAACTTTGTCTTATTAGATATGTCTAGGTAGGGATAAAGAGAAAGGCTGGAAAATGCGAGGGCTGCAGAGGAAAATGTTAATACTGAATTCTTAGGCCCTAGAACTTCCACAAATAGGTTTTGAGAATAACCAGGAAATATTAGATTTTAGATGTTGCAAGATCAAATCTTTTTAATTATTAGTATAGGAATGTATCTTGAGTAAAGAGTTTTAATATATGAGTTTTTAATGAAATTTTTTTAAGGAGACATTTAATGTGCTTTTTGGTAAAAGTATATTACTTTCTCTTTATAAATTACAAAATGTTATTTAGCAGACACAATTGTCACTGTGAATATATTCAAGTAAAATGATAGAAAAATGAGGATTTTTCATTCCAAAATTTATTTAAATAATTTTCTCTTTTGTACGTTGTTCTAAAAGTTATTCCTAAAGTCATTTCAAAGACTTCTTTCTAATATCTGCCATGCACTAGGATATAAATAGTATTCAACAAAGCAGCACAGTTAAAACACAAATATTTAATATCAGGGAAACCAAAGTACAAAATACATGTTGTATTTCAGCACATATTCAGGGAACATCTTGTATTCAGATAATAAATTTCACATTTAAAATTATTTACTATGGAAATTAGAGGTATAGAATAAATAGCTTTCTTCCCTTTAATTAATGGCTTAAGCATTTCTTGAAAATGTTATAGGCTTTTAAAAATTTAATGACTTTTTCCATTTTATATTAAAAAATAACTTCAATATTGCAAAGATGTTAGTGAGTCAAATATGCATGTAAATTATATAAAATTGGACAGCTAGTCTTATATCATTAAGAAGTTAATGATTGCTAATATTTGAGCTATAAAGACTTCAAATGATCAGCACAGTTGCCGTATAATTAACTGAAATTACTTTAATAAAACCAGTAATTGATTTTGAAACTAGAGCAGTATATTTAAAAATCTACATGGTATTCAGTGTATGTACTATTATTTTATTAAAATCAAGACTTTGTTGAAGAGGTCTTGATAGGGAAAAATCATGAAAAAAATATATGTATGTGACAAATAAAATACTCTTAATGGTCTACATATAGGGACAATTTGATATTCTCTCAGGATAGGAAACTCTTATTTTAAGATGTTGCCAATAGATGCAACTGGTGTTCCAGGTTCTTATCCCATCCCAGAAAGAATTCAGAGACAAGACTTAGAGGTTAAAAAAGGTAAAGTGAGGATTTATTAAAGGATGGATAGTACACTCTCAGGGGAGAGCGGGCAGGCTCAGGTGAGCGGCTGCCCCGAGTTTCTTTAGCAAGTTACTTACATAGGGTGTAAAAATGAATGGGCAGAATATTCATAGGGGAGGAATGGGTTTGAGGGTAGTATTCCCTGATTATCATCCCAACTCCACCTTCCCATAGGGAGGAGGGATTTTTGTCCTTATTTAGTCTAGATTGAAAGTGTCATGGCAACAGTGCATGATGGGTACTTCTGATCTGCAAGGCTAATTTTATTGAAATGAGGGCATAATGAGCAAAAGGTTACATTAGGACACTAGAAATTCTTTCCTTTTCTCACCTTTGTTCTTCTCCAGGCCACTTGTCATCCCAAAATGCATGATCCCTTACCAACCCCAAGGTTCCTGCTTTTCTTTCTCTGCCCAAGGACCCCTGCTGCTCACATGATGTGTGGTTTCCTGCATTTGGCCTGTGCCCCTCCTTTCTGCCCAATTCCTGCCATTTGGTCTGTGTCCCCCATTCTCTACTCATATCTAGCTATCTGCCTGCTCTAACAAAACTAATCATTGTGCACTTCCTTTCTGAGAAACTAAAATACCAAAGAGAAACGTAAATACTTTTTCTTGCAAGATTTAGTCAATGCAAGTGTCTTATTACCTATATTTACTCAGGTTTTGATTATGCAACACTCCTCACCTGTGTTCAGCTTAGGCCAGCATCTAAGCCTCTCTCTGTGCCAGCACTTTGTATCTGGCATCCCAGCTTGGGCTCAGGGAGGCAGGGAGGACACAGTAGCCAAGAGCATAGTTCTTACTGCAGGAAAGAGCAGACAGCTAAACTGATCACCCAAGGATCCTTCACCCCAATCCAGGCTCACACACTGTGTAAAACAAATTTCTGTATAAAATTATTTTAGGTGGGAAAAAAATATCTGGAAGCATTTTATTTCAAACTATTAAACTTAACTGTCTCGGGAAGTGAGGAGCTTGAAGGGGACTATTGATGAATTTTACTTTCTCCTTTATATAGGTTTTATGTTAAAAATTACAATGATTATAATATGTATTATTTTCATCCTTCAAAAACAAAGAATAGAAACATAGTTTTGAAAGATCAGAATAATCCCAGTAGAATTGTATACAGGATGCCATCATCTCTCACATAGAATTTCTGCACCATGTACATTACAGTTCCTGGGCTTTGATATGATGACAAGGCTGAGTACAAAGAAGTCTATGAAAGAGGCTGTTCTTGAAAAACTCACAGTATAAATTAGAGAATATACAAATATGATATTTTTCTTATACCTCCAAGTAATGAGATTGAGTATTCCAATTAAAACTCAAAGAAATATGAAGAGTAATTAAGATAGAAGAGGACAGAGTAAGAATGTGATAGAAGAATTATGACCCTGTGGATACAGACCACGTGAAGTGGCAGAATTACAGGGGGCTCGTAAAGTAGTTATTAGGTCAGAATGAACCAGAGGAGTAAAATGCATCTAGGAAAAAGTAGACTCAGAGAAAGCAATAACAATTCAGGTCTATTTTATTTAAAAGAAACAGAATTCAAGGTTTTCGTAAATGTTGTCTTCTTTGGTTCTAAGAAAGAAATCGCATCTGTGGGTTTTGCATGTATATATTTGTACAGATTAAATATGTATCTATATCTCTTTCACTGTATCATGTTTATCATAATCAAATAGAATAGTGAATGTATAAATATATTAAGGTGAAAACAACCAAGAGTTTTATATTTATAAACAGCATAAAGGTGTGTAATCCTGATTTATGGCCTCTCGTATTATGGTAAGGTCTTGAATTATGCAAGGATAATTTAGCACACTGATCTATGTAAGTATAATAAAAGAGTAAAATTTTAAAAGAAGCATGGATAAAGAAATCTGTCAGTTAATCATTTATAGAGAATACAAGTTGCTATGTCTCTATAAGTAACTCACTGTAAAAACTTCTAACCAGGCCAGTTTTGAGTTTAAGACATTGAGGAGAAAATTGAGCTGTTCAAAAAAGTTAAAATAATTTACTCAACTTTGTATGATAGACAAATGGAATCTGTGTCTTGGTTAAGTTTCAAATAGAAAGAACTCATACCGATCTTTCTCAAACTCTACCAAAAGACTGAAGAAGAGGGAACTCTCCCAAACTCATTCTCTGAAGCCACCATTACTTGACACCAAAACCAAAGATACTGCCAAAAAAGAAAATTACAGGCCAACATAGTGATGAACATAGATGCAAAACTTCTCAACAAAATATTAGTAAACAAAATCCAACAACATGTGTAAAAGATCATACACGATGATTAAGTTGGATTCATCCCAGGGACACAAGTATGTTTCAACATATGCAAATCAATCAATGTGATACACCATATCCACCAAAGAAAGGACAAAAGTCACATGATCAAATAAGTATGTATACTGGAAGCTGTCCTTAAGATGAGAATATTGAAAAAATATTCCATTTGCTGTTAGCTAAAGATATGTTGATGTTCATATAGCCATTGTTAAAAATGTATAGCTTAGAAAATACACAGCATGTGGGTGCTCACTAAGCAGACATAAACTAGTTAGAAATTAAAATATGCACATTATTTAGCAAACACCATGTGTAGCGAGTAGTAAGCCTGATTTTCCGACTAAAACTTTAATATGGTTATTTTTAGGAATGCATCAGCTTTCGTAGTATCTGCATTCTGGTGGCAGTAGCAATTTATCCTGCTTGTGTCAGTTCTCTTGCTTTAGTAAAATGTACATTTACTGATTCTATTAATGTTTAATTATTACAAATGTTATGTTTTATCTCTTAATAACTAAATAGATCACTCAATCAACTATATTTATTTAGAACCTACCGTGCACAAATACTGTACACTTTACATAGCAGTGAATGAAATATAGATGGTACCTGCTCCTGCTGGCTTCCTATTTTAACTAAAACAGCTCCAATTAAAGTGGCATGCAATTGTATAATGTCAGGTTCATTGATTCTATGTTAGAATTTCACCATTTACACAAATTTGCAGCGTTGTAGAACATATAAAAATTGGAAGTGATGATAAAATTAAAGTCTTAGATAATGATAACGTGGAGTGCCTCTGAGGTGTGCTGTATTACAACATACTGATCTCTGGGGTTCACAGATAAAGTTGTTCTATGGTCATATACGACTTCCAGCAAGCCAGCTTTAACTGATAAGATACCTTTTATATTTTTCCTAAACAGTAGGCAAAGGAGAGCAAGCATTTATTAATATCCTCTTTTTTCCTGGGTGAGATGATATAAAAGAATACTGAGTGTTTGCTAGGAGAGACAGCTGTGAGAAAGAGGAAGTATTTAAGTTGGGCAGAGTTTGATGAAAATAGTAATTTAAATTCATTGAGCATTACAGAGTGCCAAGAAACACTGTAAAAAACCTTTAATCTCTATCTGCATCTCTATGACTTGGGTATTATTAACATCTCTTTTTACAGATACGGACACTGAGGCACAGAGCAATTAACTTGTCCAAAATCACACAGACATCAATTCAGAGCCAGGATTTAAACATCAGCAATATGGCCATCAAGATTTCTTTTCATATAGTCTTATTATGGCCCTCAGATTGGAAACTGTTTCTTGGATCCCAGAAAGACGGCCAGAGAGAACATCCTTAGGGTATTTCCTTGCAGGCAAACAGTCAATAAATAGTAAATGATGCATCACATCATACAAGGACTAGATTTGCTGACCTCTAAAATTCCTTCCAATTGCAGCATTAGATGATTCCATAAAGGTTGAGTTCATGAATTTCACGTGACTGCTCAGCCCAGACCCAAGACACATTGAAAAGTTGCAATGTGGAAAGAGACCAGTAGTGCCTGCTCTACAGAGAACAAAACAGGTTTGAGGGAGTCCATTTCCAGCAGAAGAGTCCAAGGGCTGAGAAGCACACCCACAGACACTTAGCTGTCAGTGGAACCCACGTAATAGATTACCTTCTACTGCTTGGTCTCTGTTCTCCGAATCCAGTTTTCCTGACCTGCTATCCTCATGAGTGGCCATGGCAACTTTTCTTTTCATCTAATCAATTTAATATATTTTGCATGCTTAGGTGACAAAGTCCCAGAGGAGCTGTTTGCATGATGTTGTGACCCATTGCTAAATCTAGGACAGGGATTAATTTGGTAACTTTGTATTGGAAACCCATATTTAGGTAACAGGATGACATATAAATACTTCTAAGAGAATAGTTGTGTCATTGTGTATATATGTACACATATACATGTCTATAATATACACATATGTAAGTTATGTTTTCTTTAGTCGACATTTCTGAGGATTTATGCCTGGGCTGACAGCTTCTCAGAGCTTTCTGAGGGACTGCTCCAAAGTGGCAAGGGAGAAGCCAAGATATACGAGTTTTTGCAACAAAGACCAGGTAGTTGGAACATCGAAAGATGACTGTTAATTAACAAAAACCAGGTATCTCAAGTTAAGGAATTTAGTGCTTTTCTATGTACGGGAATGTGCAAAGCTCTGGGCTCACTGAAAGCATTCCTTTCATGTGCACCTTAGCCATCTAGGGCCAGCATCCTGCTCTTTCCCATCCTGAGTTCCCTGGAGGGCACCGTTGCGGGTGGCGGCAGAGGCTGGGCTGCCCGCCTGTCTGCATCCTCAGTTCCTTCTGCTCACTGGGAGGGCAGGGGGAGGGTGTGGAAGTAGCAGCTGATGACTTGATGGCCACAGCATTCTTTGTTTACTGATATGACTGGCAATATTTTTTGTTCACACTGATGACTTCATCTTAGTATCACATTTCAGGACCTTCAAAAACATTTGCAACTATTAAAAGGAATAATATCAAAGCAGACAAATACCCACAAGCCTTCCTGTTCAGCAGGTACTGATTAGCATCCAGTTGGGATGATTGGAAAAAAAAAAGCTAGCTTATATATGTTATCTCCAAAACTCACTGTGAACATGCCTCTCTTGCCTGCATCACATTACTCTACCCATCTTTGTTTTTAATCTGCTCATCTTGAACTGCTGTTGTGCAAATTTAAGCACCCTGCATCTTCCAGCAGGCTACCCTTGCAAAAACTAGCTGGATTTGGCCGTAGGAGTTGCCTAGAAATACAGAGGTGAAGATGCCCCTGGGAGGCAGTCCTCAAACAATGGGTAACAGGGGCTTTGCATAAGAATTTCAGCATCTCTAATTTTAAATGGACCATTCTGAGAGGTGTTCTGACTCTTCAAATGTCCAAAGGGAATTTAGAGTTAAAGCCTACAGCAATGAACTTGATAATGCACCCTTGTATAAGCTTTTACTCCTTCTTTTCGCATGTCATGTTTTCTCACAACTGTACCTGAGTACTTGTTTCTGGGTCCATTTTAAGGGACTCCAAGCTAAGATACTCATTCTAGTTGTTCAATACAATAAAAACTAATCATTAAGTGGCAGTTTTAAGAATCAGTCCAGAGGCTATGTCTCAAAATCTTTGCAAATAAGTTCATCTCATCCCTTCTATGTAATTCACAATTTTGTGAGCTCAACTTGCATGCGTACTGAAACAGAATTACAGCTGTTAGAAAAGGCTTGGCACTCCCTGCAAAATTAGGAGCCAAACATTTAGATTCTTCAAAAAAAAAATTGGTGGTATTACCTGCACCATGTGACTCTGTTTTCAATCAATTAATAAGGAATCTCTACTTCAGGTCATTAGCAAACATGTCAGTTTCAAAATTTTGTCATAACTTAACCCTAAAAAATTTGACTAAGGCAATTGATGTAAGGAATATTAGTGCTGAAAGACATGTTAATCATTCGCAGTCCTACGTATCTGAATTTTATGTCAGATCCATTATTTATCCTGAATTCATTCTCGATTTACCTTGGGAATGGAAAACCAGAAAGTTCATGCCTCAGATACATTTTTGTACAACTTAGAAATAGCTTCCATAAAACATGAGTTGACATGACTAACTTTATCTCTATGATTCATACAAAAAATTAGAAAATAAATAAGTCTTCATCTTTTGTAAAATGGTTATGAAAGATTATTCTTCATATTATCCATTAGTCCTTATAAAAACTTCTCCCAGATAAATTAGCTAAGAATTGAGTGTGAAGAAAAATTTGAAGAACTATCTTCATAAACTAATAAGCAGCTTTTCATTCATGAATGAAATTTTAGTAGACTTTCTTTCTCTTTTTATATTTCCAGTTAGGCAGCCAGAAGTAAATTTTATTCTTAGTGGTAATTTTTTCAGTATTAAGTGTTCAGTGTAAGTGCTTTCTACTCAAAGTGCGGAAGTGTTTTCTTTACTTTAATGATGTATTTTTAATGTCACATTAAACAATTATTGGAATAATAGCTAGTTGGGATCAGAACAAAAATGTGTTCAGTTTTATTCCTCCATCACATCAGCAAAACATAAGATTTGAAGAGTGTTTCTTTGCTTCCTTCCCTCACATTTATATTAAGAAAACACAATTCTCCAAGGATATAATGAATTTGGACTTCCCCAGTTGAAATTTCATTTTTTATAAAAATCAACAAGTATGTTCCCTCCCTCCTCCCCATTTTGCACAGTATTGTAATTTCACATCTAAATTTTAGATAGTCTCATAAAGCCCTTCATTTAAATCCGTTAATAAAGTGATAGAGATTTACTGCTACCATTTTCTTTTTCTGCTACCCATTTAGTAATTTCTCCTATTCATCTTCTATTTTATTAGATTGTTAGGGGAAATATAAAATCTAAAACAACATGGTCTGTCATACCTTCTTTTATCTACTGACCCTAGATTCAGGTTCCTTGCATGCTTAGGGAATACAGAACGGCTGCCCATAGTGATAGAATCCATGATAACGATACTGAATGTTGCTTTTGATGTGCATTTGGGAGGAAGCTTGTAATTTTTAATGAAAATATCAATCCTACATTGGCAAGAATGAAAAGCAAAAAACTCTAATAAAGGAACAGTAATATCTTTGCTCATCTACAGAGTATGATCTCCAAGCAGGCAAATGCTATTCTTTTACTTTTATCCTATTTTCACTCTTGGTGTTATAATGGATATAATATAGGAGTCAATGGACTTCCCTTTTCTTTGTAGGAGAAAATTTTTATTACTGATTTAATTGTGCCAAAATGGACTCATGTCATAAGCTCAGTTTTTTTGTTTTTTTTTTAAGTGGGTGTTTGTTCTTTTGAAAGGAGATACACTGGAGGAGGAAAAAAAACCTTTTTTAAATGTTTCTCACACTGCTTGAGTCAGGAAGTAAAACAAGACTACAATAATAGTTGGAAAAGAGTATTTTGGTTGTTTACCGTAGCTCTTCTGTAGAAATTCCATTTCTCCTCTGAATCCTGGAGTCATTACAGAATTCCTCATCTACTGCAGATCATCCGATGGCTTTCTTATCTCCTTCTCTAACCTGCCAGAGGTGTATCTTTATCAGTTGTAGAGGCAAAAATTTAAACCATGCTGTTGTCACAACTTACACCTGAGTACAATCGCTGCTCTTACCTGTACTGCTACTGAATGTCTTAGACACATTTCTGAGACTACTGACTCTGCCACCAAGTAGTCCCCAGGCATTACAGAGAAATAGCTTGTATTGTTCTTACTAACTCTTATTTCATCCCTGTTTCTAAATACATCCCTAAGAATGAGGTCAGAGGTCTAAGGGAAATTGATAACCCTTTGCTCTGTCAGAATCATACTTCACTTCTAACACATTGTTTAACCAAAATCTGTATGTGATTCCCCTTCCTCCATTAAATCTCCTTAAGATGCTTCTCTATTCATTGTGAAAATAAAATTACTTGTTAAATGTAGAAACTAAGTTCTCTGTGCTTGATCTTCTGATCGTCTTTCTAGATTAAAAATTTTGCATTGTTCAGTGAACAAAACTTTGGCTCAAAAAGAGACTGCTTTCTCTTCTTTAATATCTTGTGACATGGAAGATTGAAATTTAAGCTCATAGTTCTTGACCTGAGGTGATCATAAAACTGAATCGAAGTTCCAGTAGAAGGAAGTCACTGAAGAGCTTTAAAGTCTTTGTTCTGCTCTCTCCAATTCTTACTCAGATTCCCCACAGGTGCTTTTCTACAGGGTTTTCTCTACAAAATTGTGAATTTAATGAGAATTTTCATGACAGATTCTTATTCACCACTGAATTTCCAAAAGCCTAGGACAGTGCTTGATCCATCTACATATGAAATAAATATGAGTTGAATAAATGTATAGCAGTGTTATAATGGGACCTCTGCTTTGTACTCATAATTATCAATAGCAAGATTTCTCAACCATTTCACAATTGTTTTGTGTTGTGAGGGGATTCTCTGTGCTTTGCAGAATATATAGTAGCCTTCCTGAACTCTACCTAATTGATAAACCTCTCCCAGGAGATAAAGTCACCCTAAGTTGAGAATCACTAATCTGTACATAGAGTTACATCAACGTCTCTATTTATCTACCATGTGCCTTGTCTATTTACACAGCCAAGAGTTTACAACTGTAATGACTTTTACTGCTGTTAGTGTTATCTTTCTTTTGATAAAAGATTTATTGTCTTTCAGAAATTTTTGTTCGTTCTATTTGAAGACTTTTTGGAGATGCTTGAAAACAAGTTGCATAGTGTTTCTTTGTAACAATCTATTTCATAGATTGCTATATTTCAGAAACAACTCTCTTTGGAAAAAACAAAATTAGAATTATTCTCTTACTAAAAAAAAATTAACAGCAATTATAAAATAGTAATGTGAGCGAGAGCGAATATCATGTAGGTGTTAGTATACTCAATAATTAGATTATGTCCTTGTTAATCTTTAGACTAAATATTTAGTCTATATTGGACTCTTCCTCTGTCATTCTCTAAATAAAGACTGTTTATTTCAGTTAACAATACAAAAATCTTCCTTACAAACTTACAGTTTTTAAGGGGCATGACTTTCTGTTTTGTGTAACTTCAAAGAATTGAGAACCAGATTATAGTTTTTGCTTCTTCACTGGTTTAAAATTTTGTCAATTGTTAAATTCCTAGGGCAGCTGATCTACTATCAGTGACATACAGTGATTAAATAATTTGCAGGCTACCTTTTATTTTGAACACTTAAATTAAATGGGCTGTAGAATTCCACTTCTGGAATTGGGCATGAAGATCTCTGTGGACCACTCTCCAGCAAAACAAGTATAATGAGTGAGAAGTATTTTAAAAAGTAAAAAATTATTTGGAAATTGTCCCCAGGACATACAGCAAATGAAGAAGCGTTTACTCAGGAAAATCTACTACACCTCAGTATGAATTGCAAGAGACAGTAGCGTTTGAATTGCAACTTTCTCTCTCTCTCCCCCCAACTCTCCCCATCTTGCAAACAGTGTGACAGAAAATCCAATCCAGACAGGAGCAGCCAAGAACACAGAGCTCCCTCTCCTCATAGTCAAGGGCTACAATATCTCCCCAGGAGGGGCAGCCTGCCTGTACTTCTCATCTCTCCAGAGGAGGCTAAATTCCAGATGAGTATATCTGAGAGTTGGGGGACTCTGTCTTGCAACCAGCCTCCAATTACAGGACGGTTTTTATCTCAGGTGCATCATGCTGAGAATACTAGGGCTGATCACCCTTGTCACAGCTTGTTTATATGGAGGGAATTGGGTGTTGAGATCACGTGGCAAAAACAGTTTTTTTCTGTAGTTTTTTTTTTTTAATTTTCTTCACCTTATTAAAAATGAGATTGGTCCTAAAACATTATGTTCAAATACTTCTCCTGCAAATCACTCCTTTAATTTCACTTTATTTTTTGAGTTGATCTCAAGCTCTTCACTTATACTTGTATTTGCATTCAGACAGACCATGCATGCTAACGCAGAGATGGACAGCTGCATTCACAGTACCACAGCACAGTGCAGATCTGGTTGGTTTCTGCTAAAATAGCTTAATGTGTATAATCAATTCCACATATAGTTTCCTTTGCAATGATATCTGATTTAGATTCAAATGTAGATTTAAATGTGTTTTTTCTAATGTTATTTAAAAGACTGAAAAGTGACCATAAATAGATCATAAATTACAAATAACATTTTTTTGCAAGTAGAGAAAGCTGATGACTCCATGCCTGCAAAACAGTTGAGAAAGCAGGAAAATAATAAAGAATCTATTGATGGACTCTAAATTTTTCATGCAAGGAAACATCACTCTAGAGCACAATGAAAGGAAATTCAAAATTCTCTTATTTGAGTCCATAGGTCTTTTTTTTTTCTTTTTAAGTAAAAAGCAGAATGTATTCCTCAACAATTGAAAATTAGGAGATAGCTAAACAGCTATATATTTATTTTAAGGTGAAAGTCTATCACAATATTAGAAAATGGAGATAAAATAGTTTTAATGAATCTGAAAAGCATTTTCAGTGTGAAAATTGTACAGCATCAGAAATTTGCTGAATATTAGGAAAGCAGTGTTTAGAAGGGATGGATTTCCAGTATAATCAACATTAAAGGAAACTAGCATTTTTAACCTATATCTGCCCCAGTTTTGTTTTCTTTTTAATATAATTGCATTTCTTGGGCCTGCATTTTTTTTTTCCTTCTTGGCTTAGTGATTTTAACAACACATATAAAGGTTGTGTGTTCATTTTGTGAATTTTACCTGTATAGAGTAGCTGCTTAATATCTCTGGGGAGGCAGAGAGAAGGCCAAGTGAGGGAAAGGGGAGGGAAGGAGAAAGAGAGAGGTTTGTTTGACTAGAGCTCAGTGATTATATCATGGTGCTAAATCCTTATTTCAATACAGCTTTCTGTAATTGGAGTCAAAAATTCATCTGCTCTCAGCATCTTTACCACTAAGCATTTGTGGGTATTGTTTCTAGGATAACAATGTTATTTACAATGCTGGGTCCATATGAGGCAGAGTTATGGGAGAATGTCTTCTGTGAAGGAGGCTTTCTGCACATATAAAGAGGAAGGCTTCAACTGGAGAGCACTTCCAAAAATACATGTCGTGGATCAGCATCCTGTTTATTTTCTTTCCGACTAGCTTGCCCCCCTTCCCATGATCCACAAAACATGGACAAAATTCCTTTTGATATGGTGTTCCCTGGGAAGTTGTTTCCGCTGATTTTCATGAATGCTTGGGGACATGAACACTGAACATTTTTAATAAGTTCAGAAGTTTACTTGTCATTATTATTGATACAGATATTTAAAATGTTATTTTGAGAAGATCCAATTCAGCAAATGTTACAGAAACATATAAAATAGATTCCATGGGCTGATTAGCCTTTAATGAAGCCCAGCTAAGCCAAATAAGTTGTAACAACATTTCCCTGTAGCCATATTTCGAAGGGTGGGGAGAAGGAGCAGCGATAAACACAAAACAACACAACAGTTTCAGAGTCACAGTAACTGCCTTAGGAATATTTCTCCTGGGAAAAATACTCCTGGCCACTGCTAATTACAACATTCCTTTTGATCTCTTTTCAATAGTAGTGTGATCAGGTTCACAAACTCTTGATTTTAAGTACAGTGTTGCACACCTCACTTGCAATTTATCATTCTCAGTATTTGCTATCATTTGTCTAATTTGGTCTCATCCAAATAATAATCCTGCTCATTCAGAGAATTCAAAGCAAATTATTCTCATTTGGATAAATTTCTCTTATTTAATTAAAAGATCATGTTTTTTTATTTTGAATTTTCACATGGACTAAAAATTAAAATGAGCATTAATGAAAACACTGACGTTATAAACTCAATTCTGTACATAGTGAAAACACAGTCTGAGGTCACACAAGGTGTATAACAGGATGCAAAAAAGTACAAGTATTAGGGTCAGACTTACCTGAAGTTTAAATGTCCATTTTTATCTATATGGAGAACTGGAAAAACGTTACTTAACATCTTCCATATGTGAGTTTCTTAATTTAAATTGTGCTGAAGATATTTACACTACTGGCTTGTTGTGAGGATTTGTTTATTCAATACATATTTATTAAGAGTCTATTATATGCCTACTACAGGTCTAGCTAGTGGGCATATAAAAGCAAACACACGTAAGTTCTCAAAGAGCTTACAGTCTAGAGCAGCGAGAAACACAAACGCAAACAAATCCATAGACTAACGTGAGAAGAGCAGCTGTGCTTGAAATACACACGGGGTTCAGTAGATTGATGAAGGAGGGTTCATTACATCTAAAAGAGCTCTCAGAATAAATGACGTATCTTCCAGCAGACAAAGATTAAATGGGCCACAATTAGAAACCTGCTGAATCTGATTTGTACTTGGAAATGGCAGTTAGCGTTCATAGCGCACAACTTCAAAGCGTGGCCAGGAGATGGAGTTGGGATAACTTACAGATTTTAGTGTCAGCAGTCAGCCCCCAGCATGGGAGGGGGTGGCGCACGCAGCAAAGAGGACTTGATGCCAAGATTTGTGTGAGAACGGTCAGGGACAAAGAGAACTGCAGAGACTTCCCATATCCCAAAGCAAAGGTGGTGAGAAAGGAGGATTATGCAAGTGAAGGGTTGATGAATAAGAACAAATACCAAGGTTCAGAGCATGGACCCCGACCCCCAACCCTGTGCCATGCACATGCCCTTGAAATACTACTAAAGTGGAAAGAGGGTAAGCATGTGGAGGGGCAGCAACCATGTACTTACGGAAAATTATTTCCACCATAAACCTCCCATAAGCAGGTGAGCGTCATTCATGCCTCTGATAAAGATCCCAGATCCTTTTTTTTAATAAATGGAAACTTTGGACCGTCCTACAGTGAAATGTCATTATATTTCATATCATGCCCCTTTCAATTAAGCAGGCCTTTTGGATTATCCCAGATCAGTTGGGAAGAGTGCAGAGAGACCACCAGGACTTTTTTCATTTAGCATTTTTATGTATTATGCTAACAAGTCTGAATCATTTCCCCTGCTAAGAGAAGTAAACATCTCGTTTTTCAAATAACCTAGCAAAAGGATTTTTATGTAAATGAGTAATTATCTTTCCAAAGCCTGCAAGCAGAGTAAGAGGTCAATGAGAAAACCTTCTGTAATTTAGATTCCCACCTTGCTTTTCAGAAGCCACATGTGTAACTGATGATTCCTGTGGGAAAGGACAGAAAGACCGAGTCCATATCTCTGTGTCTGGAGCCCAGACTTTGGAAATGACTGTTTAATTTGTTTCAAGCTTAAAAATAGTTTTGACATTTTGGATAAGCTATCAAGCAAAAATTTTATAACATTTACATTTTACTCTAATGTTAAACAAATAAATCTAAAGCAGTTTTAAGAAGTTTAAAGTCACAGAATTACCTAGCAAATCTAAGTCATGTAAGTAGATTCTAATAAAAATAAGATTGAAGAGTTACAGATTAAACAAAGGGCAGATATAGGTATGCATGTATATATTTATATGTTACACATACACTTTTTTTTCACCCCAAAACAAGGCTGGGTTCACAGATATTCTGTGCTGGTGCAGGCAGCTCAGTCACCTCTTCGCAGTGGACTGGTCGGTCATTGCCTCACATAAAACTAACACTTGAGCAAAAACTGGACACAGTTTTCCTCATTTAATCTCCAAATGTTTGTGTGTGTTGTCACTGCACTGGTGTGATATTTGCTCTTTTAGGCAGAAATGTAGGTGAGTTACACAGTGGCTGTTTCCCTTCAGATAATGTGATTTGGGGGTATTTTTGTTTTCCTACTTTGATGGCTTATGCATAGCATTTGGAATGAAGTGTTTTAGGAGCCATCTATCTGCGGTTTGATTTTCTTTTGTTTTTATTGTTAGGAGGTTTTAATGAAGCCCTCATACCTCATCCTTCCCCCACAAAACAACTTAGCTATAAATGGGACCTTTTGTTGATAACTCCATGCAGACCTTAGCTACATAATTTTTTGTTGGATTACTTTGGACAAAATTAATGTTGTTATTTAACTTCATGCTGTAATTATGGTTATTTAAAAAATTTCTGCTTTTCTCTGACTGACAGCACCAAAAGAGATGTAAAAATCATCAACCTGTGACTCCTTTATTGAGTTTTAGAAGCAATAAAGGCTTTAAATCTGGGAAGTAGTGGTAAAAGCTACAATGATTCTGCTTTTATGAAGAAATTATTCCCTTAGCCCTGCTAGTATAATAGAAAATAAATGACCTTCCTTCCTTCCTTCCTTTCTATTTTTCTTTTTCTTTTATTTCTTTTTTTCTTTTTGTGAGTCTCTTCTCTTTAAAATCTTTTTTGAGGAATTCAGCCTCTATCATTAGTTTCTGGCTCTTAAATTACTTTGAGATACTCAAAAGATTTCCAGCATCAGCATCGACAAAACTGAAGTATTTTGAAGTTGGACCCTAGACATGACATGTGAAGGCTGAGAACCCTACTGAAGGGGAAAAGAATGAATGAAAATAAAGTTACTTTGTTTGCTTCATTTATATTTATATTTATATTTAAAATTAAACATTAGGGTCCCTTTTTCTTACACTTGGTGTAATGTTCTATAGTTAAATTTGGCACTCAGTATAGGACTGCTAAAGACATGTGTCATCTGAAATCTCTGTCCTCTGAAAAGCTATGGCTTCTTTTCCAATAATGAAGCTTAGATTTTATTTATGTGAGAATAATCTTTTGATTTTAATGAATATTCTTTATGATAAAAGCATTCGATAAATGATAAATTAGCTAAAAAACTTAATGTAAGTTGTAATTTCAGTTGCTATCCTATTTTCATGCCAGTTTTATTCCCAATTAATTTGGACAGATAATTTTTTTTCCCTTAAGAAATATAGAACATTAGGCTTCATGTTTCTTAGAAGACCCATGCTCCTTGGCCCACCAGCTTTGACTGCTCAGTGCTCTGTTCTTCCTATTTGACCTAAAACATCATCTTTAGCATAAATTATAATTATTGGTAGTTGAAGGTGGGTAGCCAGGGAAAAAAATTCTAGGTCCCAGGCCCACAATCAGCCCATTCATAGTCACCAGGGATGGATGAGTGAGCAGAAATTCCTGCCCAAGGAGGCCAGTGCATCTCTTCTTTCTGCTGGAACCTCCAGGTCTCAGAGCAAGGAGGGTGGCTCTGTGGGACTGATAGTGCTGGAGCTATAAAAGGATATTTTCAGGCCTCCTTGGTTACAAAACACTCTTGAGCCTTGAATGAAATTATTTTTAGCTTGGCATAATCATCCCAAAAGAACATTGTGAATGTGGAGAGATGGTTTTGAAATGTCCTTAGTTTTGAGGACTCGTATACTTCTCAGCAAGTCTCACAGGATGCCCCAGTTATCTGAGGAACTCCATCGCTTTGCCCCATTGAAACCTCACTTCCTTTCAGAAGTGGTCATTTGGATTTGTTCCTCTCCTGTGAGGACAGTCCTGGCTGATGTCTAGCTGCATGGGACTCTTGCTTGGTATTTCATATGGAGATTTCAGTGCAAAGAGATCAGGCTGGTAAGAGAAAATGAGAAGATATATTTGTTCAGTGAGACATTAGATGCCTTTCTTACTATTTGTGTAACTGTCTAGTGTGCCTCTTATTTCTGTCCAGAGAATAAACCAAACGCCATACTTGCACCAGTAAGAGTTGCACACAATAAGAAAATAAGCCATCTTATGCCTCTATTGGTAATTGACTCCTCCACCATCCTCTTGTAGAACAACAAAAATTGCTGCTGCCAGCCTACCTTTTCACAGGTAGAGGGCTCCCTCCTGTGGGCAAGTAGCTGAAGCAGTATCCATGGCAACAGACAACTCCAAGCCCTGACATCAAACACTGGCTGAGAAACTCTCAAAATCGTGTTAGAAAAAAATAGAAAATGGAAGAAAATCTAGGAAAGAGAAAAGTGAACCTGGAAAAGAATGGTGATAGGGATTCAAAAAATCAATAGAATAACTGCTAGAAGGAAGGAGGAAACAGATAGGACCAGATACGTGTATTGATGTACGTACATCATTTATTGATCAATTAATAATTGATTATGTACATCAACTAGATAATGGAAAAGGAATGGAAGGGGAGGAGAAGGGAAGAGTGCGGTGACATGTTAGAATAATATATCATAAAATCTATAACCATGACATACTCAGTCATCCAAACACATGATGAAAAGGATTTTTAAAAAAGTGATGGTTAGTGCAGTGAATACATTAAATATTTAAATAACTGCCAGCATTTGTATAGTGCTCTCCAGGTTATGGACCACTGTCTCATGCTAACCACTCATATTCCTCACGTAAACTCAGAAATATTCTCACATTTAACATTGGTGTTACAGTCATTGCACATATTTACTGACAAGACTGAGGCACTGAGAATAATTGCAGCTTCTATTTTAAAATGTCATAACAAGTGACAATTATTATGATCTTATCAGGAACTGTGTTCCAGATTTACTAGATTATCTATTTAAATCCTTTGGAAAAGCTAATAAAATATAGCAAATGGAAAGAGTCATAATGGAGGAGGATGTGCGGCATGTGTGATATCCAGCAAGGAGGTCTGTGACGAGGAGAGATTAGATGTGTAGCGTGAAAATTAAGGTAGAGAAAAAACAAGGGCTTAAAACAAGGAGGGCATTATCGGCCATTGTAAATTCTTCCCTTCGCTCTAAGCAACTGTAAAATCTTTGAAGGGTTATGTGAAGAGTAGTGACATGACATGACGCACATGTGAAAAAGAATCTTTCCTCTGCTACATGAAACATAGATCATAGGTGTCAACTCTAGACACCTGGGTACCACGTGGAAGGAAGGATACTGAAAAATCCCGGTGAATGGTAACGGCACCTCGGGCTGGAGCACCTGTGGTGTAGCAGAGAGGGGATCATTTTCTAGATGTGTTTTGAAGGTACAGACAGCAGGATTTGCTAATGGATTAGATGTAGAATATGAGAAGAGGAGAGAGGAAAAGGATTACTTAAAAATGGTGAGCTTGAAGCCCTAAAAACGGAGTTTCCATTTACTGAGACAGGGAAACAATGCAGGCAGTGGTTTTTAGGAAATCAATAGTTCCTCTTTTTCTTTTGGCATATTAACTAGTTCTTTATTACACATCTGTCTTAGTGTGGGATACCCAAAAATCAGAGCCTGCAGCAGACTTTTGCCTGTGAACATGTTTTTAGGGAGTATGATGATTGAGAAGCAAATATGAGGGGAAGAGAAAGACAGGAAGGAACAAGAGGAAGTATCAGGCGCACAGCTGAGTTGGCTGCTTACTGGATGGAGCACAAAAAATAGCTCAGTTGCACAGGATTTCCAACATGTCATATAAAGTAAAGCACCAGAGACAGGAAGTCCAGGAGGAGGAAAGGAAAGGGGATTTATCAATCAGCTCCCCAGTTCTCATCAGATTCACCTTGAGGACAGTAACTGTTCCACATGTTCACATTTGGTGTTTGTGCACACTGAGACCACGTTGGCTTACGCCACAGTGGTAGTGTGGAGGTCCTTTAGATACACAAACTTGGGGAGACAGGGCTAGATATATAAATTCAAGTCAGAGTTCATAAATGAAAAAGCTGATAGATTTGACTACATACACCCAGTCATTTCTGTGGCTAACACAAAGGCAGAAAACCAAGAAAAGAGGTTGAGAAAAATATTTGCAGCACAAAATACCAAGTTTTAATTACCTTCATCTATAAAGAGTTCATGTGAATTAATTAAAAATTGAAAATGCCCCTCAATAGAAAAAAAGAAGAAAATAAAAAGTAAATACAAATTGAAAAATTAGTATATGAAAAAAGATTCTATTTGTACCCACCTGGGCATGTATCATGTCGTCAGCCTCAGCATTAGAACCAGATGTCATGGATTACTTAAATGTTAGATTTTGGATGAAGGAAATTATATGCTTTCATATTTTAAGTAGTTGATAAAATATCACATAAAAATGAATTATGATAAATTACTGGGCATGTGGGAAGTTATTTTCTTAAAAATATCAAATAAAAAAACTTCATAGTTCTTTAATGTATTTTTAAATAATTGCATGTGTAGCCTTAATAATAGGGTATGTGTGTTTTGTTTTTCGTCACTGAATTCTCAGAAAGGCTTTTTAATTGTGACCTTCAGAGATCTGACTTTGAAAGACTGCTGGATAAGGCACTTTACATTGCCAATTCATTTTTCTCTTTGTTTCAAACTAAAATATATGTAACTTGGTCAAAACCCCATTTTAAAATTGTGAACATAGTGCAATTAACTCAGTTTAGTTCAGTATTTATTGAGCACATGATGTTTTTGCTTTAAAATATTTTCAAAAGCATTGCTGCCAAGAATTCTATTTTAACTTTGGCCTTTGCTACCAGCCTGGACACGAGCTAGTAAACCACTTCACTTTCTGTACTTCAGTTTCCTCACCCAAAAACTGGAAATAATAACACTACCTAACTCAGGACTTGGCATTTGGCACAGAATGAATACTATGAACTCTTATATCTTCAGAACATTTAATAATGTGCATACTCTAAGCCTAGCCCATAAAAGATGCTCAGAAAAAGTAACTTACTCTGGTTTTCTGACTTGGAAATGGACCAAGTTGTAATTATAACTATTTCATTGGCACACAAAGTAGGGCTACCTGCAATTTCTGCCCTTGGAGTAGTTTCAACATCTCAAATTTCTAAAACCCTGTATCCATCCAGAAACAGAATTGATAAGGGTGATATCACACAGTGTCTGTGTTAAAACATACTCTAATATTTAACAGGCATTTCTTATAGTGAAGTAAACTTCTTCCTTTCCTTCTCCCTCCAAGATGTATTCTCATATTGGAAAGAATACTGTCTCTTATAATATATTTCCAAAAATTCGGCCATTGGTTTCAGGTAGACCAGTCCTGGCCCACTCATTTTATTTAGGCAGTGGGGAAGTAGAAAACAGTTGAGCACTTGATTCTGCAGAGCTGTGTACTCATTATAAATACTGACCCAGCAAGGGCTTGCCAGGACTAACTCAGTGTATAGGATGATTCATCTTTGGACATTTTTTGTTTTTTGCTGCTTTGAGTTTCTTCAGGAGAAAGAGCTCTTCTTAAAGTAAAAGAGAGTCAAAGTGTCAGAAAATATGAGGGGATTAGTTTGAGTGCATCGTGTTATGTGATTTAAATATTCTCACTTTTCTCCTGATTTTCAGAGCCCAATTAAATAGAAATAATTTCAAAAATGGAGGGAGGATATACTTGTACTGTGATATGCCAGTGGGAGGACATGGAAACCAAGAATTAGATGAGGATATAGGATTATATGTGGGTTGCATGTGCAGGAAGAAGCAGACTATATTCGTATGGTCAGTATAAGGCACTGGAGATGATTTTAGATCTTGAACCATGCAGCCTGTTTTGCACTAATGAGAAATGTTAAAGCACCAATTTGAGAGAGTCTTCCATACTGGGAATAGAAAAAATAGCACAGAAGGGCACTTTGCAGGGATTTGTAAGGATTATTGTATAGAAATCTAGCAGAGAGATTGAGGTGGGAGGACTCCCCTTTCTATGACTTTCTAAAAGAATCAAGAAGGATTTCAGAGAAAATATTCTTTTTTTTTTTTTTTAACTGAAGTACAGTCAGTTACAAAGAGAGTGGGAAGGGATAAATTTGGGTGTTTTAGATTTGCAAATGTTAGACACTATATATAAAAATAGATTAAAAATCAAGTTTTTTCTATATAGCACAGGGAGCTATATTCAATACCTTAGTATAGCCTTTAATGAAAAATAATGTGAGAATGAATATGTTCTTATCACTTTGTGAGTAGGGCCAGTAAAGTACCATTTCTTACTGTTGCTACATCTCTACTGAAATTGAAGTTTGGAGCTCCCCAGTAAGTGTGAATTACTTTAAAAATTTATGAATTCTCTCATCTTTAGGCATTTTACCTATTTTTATTTTTAAGTAGTAAGGTATTATTCTTTCTGAATTATTAGACAGGAAAATAAAGCTGACTCTGGGGATGGAAAAAATGAGGGGTCTTCCTCTTATGGGTATATCAACCAAGAATCATTATTTTGGTCAAAAGAAAATGTTACCAGACAAATTTTTAAATTTTTCTAAAAATGGTTCACCCTTTCCTTGGGTGGTAGAGGAGGGGAGAAAAATGTTGGATTGGAAATTCAAAGAGTTTAGAACTTAAATACCAGCTGGTTGTGGTCATCCTTTCCTCTTCAAAACCTTCTCTTGTGAGTTAGAATGGTTAGCCAAGTGAATGGGTACCCAGGTTTGGGTTCCTGATCAACTGTAATGAGTCAAAAAGTAACGACCAGGTGCATAGACACATGCATACAACACGATGTCCAGTAACTCATTCTTCAAAGACATTTACTCAAAGGCTGCAGGGCCACTTTATCTCA
Source organism: Camelus bactrianus (assembly GCF_048773025.1). Taxonomy (NCBI): domain Eukaryota; kingdom Metazoa; phylum Chordata; class Mammalia; order Artiodactyla; family Camelidae; genus Camelus; species Camelus bactrianus. The sequence continues at coordinate 95,235,742 of NC_133542.1, forward strand.
GAAGAGCCCTTTAAGAAGTGCTCCTGCTTTCTCTTTCATGGTGAGAGAGAAGTTGTTGTCCAAACCACATGCATTTCAAAATACAATCGCTTTCTGAAATATTCATTGTTTAGTATCAGAAAGATCAGCTTTTATGAGTGGTCACATTTAGAAGAGTATTTAATACATCATTATCCAATCCTGTTCCTACATTGGTGCCAAGAAGTGTATGATCTTGGGTTTCAGACAGATGCACAAAGTGACTTCAGTGGAAGGATGAATAGCATTTCTTTACATAATACACTGAAAGGAGTTTTACATCTTAGGGACTTAAGGGGAAGGATAGATGTGTGAAATAGGAGGAATCCTGTGTGGCAGCCAGGGTTCTCTAGAGAAACAGAAGTGTGTGAGATAAATATAAAAATAAATATTACGGAAATATTAAGGAGTTGGCTCATGTGATTATAAGGTCTAGTGGTCCAAAATCTGCAGGGTAGGCTGACAGGCTGGAGACCCAGGAAGAAGCTGCAGTTTCAGTCCAGAGGCCATCTGCTGGCTGAATTCCCCCTTCCTCAGGGATGTCAGTCTTTTTCTTAAGGTTCTTAAGGTCCACCCACATGATGGGAGGTTGACCTGATTTACTCAGAATCTGCTGATTTAAATGCTAATCTCATCTAAAACACACGTCCACAGCAGCATCCACACATGTTTGACCATGTGTCTGAGACCGTGGTGTAGCCAAGTTAGCACGTTAAATTAACTATCACCAGTGGCCTTTGTATGGAACATAAAGAGTTCTGTTAATTAAGCTCACTCAGTGGACAGCAAGAAACATACTGACCATAGTTTTTTTTAATGGTATTTCTCTCCTGGGATGCAGAAATTTCAGAACCAATTCTTTTATGAAGATAATCCTGGAGGGTCAAGAATCGTGACTCAGCAATATTTTTGGTCTAGCTGTGTCATCATTAAGTCAAAAGTGGATATTTGGCCAATCCTGACTTCATCAAATTTAATAAAATGCTGATTAGACACAAAAGTCAAAATATTGTGATTAGAGCATTGGAGAAAACCATGTTGTAGTCTTTGGTGTTTATTTAAGCATTATAAACTATTTTAACATTCAGTTCCCCTACTAATTCTGTTGTTTCCTAGTCTTGGAGGTATATAGCAGGGTTCCTCACAGAATATTCCATTAACCTCTACATTGAAAATGTGTTAATAGGAATCAAGTGGAAAGAGGTTCTGTAGTCAAATAAGTTTGGGAAACACTGACTAAACACTATAACTCCTTTATTGCCTTATTCCTATATGCAGTGTTAATGTGCATTGAGATTTTTCAAAGTTTTAATAAAAGGGAGTTACAGTAGATGACATCCCATGCTGGTTTGAGTGTTAAGCTTTATTGTGAAATACATCAGTGAATTAGTGTAGCAAGAATATATTGTGAAAAATTCTTTCTACTTTAAAACTGCAGTCATCTTATTAAAAATTGCTTTGTGTATTCGCAAGCATTTGCATATCCAAATATATTTTACAGTCATGTTTTGTTTCCTTCAGGAATGGCTGTTTATGTTTTGATTGAGATTGCATGAAATTAATACAGAAATTCAACCTTTGAAGGCCAGAATTTGCACATTTTTTTGTCTAATTTACTTATTTATGTGTTAAAGTTTGTATCTATATATATATATATTAATATGCATAGGTTTGTGTGCGTGCGTGTTTGTGTTTGTGTCTACATGGTAGCTGGAATCAAAAGGCCATCTCCTGCTGAATTTCCTCTTACCCTGGCCTTCAAATGAATAGAAATAAATGAAATATATAATTTATACATGCTACCTGTAACTAGCTTTTTAATTTTTTCATTCTCCATTTGCTTGTGACCAGTATATAGAAGTACACTTGACTTTAGGTGTTGATTTTTTATCTTGCCACTTTGCTTAATTCCTTGTTAGTTTACTACTAGAATACTACTACTACTAATTAATACTACGAGAATTCAGATACTTTTTGTAAATCCCTTAGGATTTTATGCTAGACAATCAGATTGCCTTTGATTATAAACAGTTTTACTTTCTCATTTTCTCCATCCACACACACACACACACAAGCACACACTAATACACACATGGGTAGATAGATGGATAGATAGATAAACTGATGGATGGATGAATAGATAGATTTATATGAATTATATAAATGATAGCCTTCCCTCCTGGCCTAGGTGAACCTTCCCTACTATTCGAGGACCTGAAGTGCTCAAATGGGTCTTTCTTGTTCAACCTGCTGAACCCTTATTTTCTGAGTGAGCACTTTATGAAGGCCTGAGGGAAAGTGATGATGGGTGAATGCAAACCCTTTTCAGCTTCAGATTCCTCTAGAATCTACACACTCATCCTAGTCTACTCTCAAATTTATACAATTGTGAAAACATTCAGCTGCTTTCTCCCAGTTCCTAAGGGTGTCAACTTCCTCCTTTCCACTCTTTTGCCAAGAAAAAAAGCAACCATGGTTCTCTTTTCTACTACAAGAGGGTCATGCCTGGATTTTTAATTCATTTCAGTTTGCTTAGATTTTCAGAGCTCTTATAGATTTAAATAAGTCTATAATTTTAGGGGTTATCTGCCTGGTTCTTCTTACTAGGGTGTAAGAAAAATTCTTTTGCAACTTAATACATTCAAAGCAGAATTAAAAACATCCTTATTTGCACGTATCAGTTTGGTCTGTCAAAGATTTTTATAGGCAGGTTATGTTTGTACAATAAGCTCTTTGAGTCTCCTTAATTTTTACCAGTGATTTCCTTTCTAGGTGCAATTATATATCATGATAAAATATATTTATAGTATTATAAAGTAATAAATATTTCAGTGATAAGTGGGATGATATGTTTGATATTAAATTGTATTTGTTATTCCTCATTAATCTCTGATGTGCTTCCAAAAGTATCATCTTACTGATAAAAGAATAGCTATATCAGCACAACTTAATAGAGGATTTAGAGATAGTACCATCATCTACCAGAAATTAATACATTACAAATTTGTTCATTTAGGTTTTTAAGAAACTGTGTAGTGTTTAATTATTATGCTGCCCCCCCCAAAAAAAACCCAAAACAAAAAACTGGAACCCTGAATGTGGGAGCCAAGCATAGAAGAAAAAGGACAAAGGAAGAGAAAACACTGTAAAAATTGACTAAATGGGGTAAGATGATAATTATGTCTTTGCTTGAAATCTCATGAGTTTGTTCATGTACTAAAATTATCCTAACTACATGAGAATAAGAGCTCTGGAACTGAAAATAAAGGTGTGAGGGTGAAAGGAAGGGCAGACACCAGGGAAAGTCACTTTCACAGGTGCCAAAATGGGATCTACATGTGTTAGAAGAAAGCTTAGAAAACAGAACAAATATTTGGCAAATCCAGATTCTCGACAGGATTCTGTGGTCTCAGACTTTATTCTGTTTCCATTACCCTGTTCTGTTTGGCGCTAATTGTGGAGTGGCTCCTGTAGATCTGTACCTCCCTGGGACAGTGACCGGGATCACCCGGAAGTTCTGAGGTGTGAAGATCGCCTCTCGTAAAGCTGCTTCTTTTCAGCTTCTTGGTGATCACCTCCTTATCCAAGAATTACATCCTCCCAGACTGAGGTCGTTAAGCTCTCATTTCTAAGTATACTTGGCTGGAGAAAAAGGAAGGGAATTTAATCACACTTAAATTCCTGCCAGGTGGTAGCTCAAAAATTCAAAAAGGAGCGTGTGTGTGTGTGTGTGTGTGTGTGTGTGTGTGTGTGTGTGTGTGTGTGTGTGTGTGTGTGTGATGGGAGGTGATAGTCTTTCCACAGTTAGGAATATTAAAAAAAAACAACAACTGTTTTTTCTTTGGCAGAACAAGGGGCCACAAAGGAATCTCGGTATAAATTCCCAGGGGGAACAGTCGAGATTAAAAGAGAATGAGGCAGAAAGAAGGAGATAAACTTTTAAAGAAATGAACAATTCTCGTCTGTTCAGGCAAAGAGTACGTTAGAACAGGCTACTGTCGGATGGGCAGAAGAGAATGTGTAGCGCTATTAATCACAAAGCAAGACAGCTGTGATCTGGAAACATTTAATACTATTTAATCTGTGTCAAGCAGTTGCCTACTTGTATACTCTCCTCCAACAGAACATATTTTATTTCACCAAAAAATACTGTATTGCCGTAGATTTACTACTGATGAGGGGCGTGTGCGATTAGAAGCCTTCATTTGTGAAGTCCCATGTCTGCTCCCCAAAACTCTAGGGCTTCCACTAAAGGTGAACATAGCATGGACTTACTTTCATCTCCTTGTCGTTTCTGTTTGGTTTTATGTTTGTTGTTGTCACTCAGAAAAGAAGATGAAAAAGATCGCAGACGGAGGCTAGTGCTCATTCATCCTGACTTAAGATTCTGCTTCTCAGGACAGTTGAGGTCAACTCAGTGTGCTTACATACGTTTGTGCTGAGTGTCCCGGAAATGTAAGCTACTCTTTGGCCATTGCACTTTCAACGCAATGCCTTCTTGACTTAAGTCAGTACTAAAAGACTCTAGTAGAAAAAATAGTTTCAATTAAAGTAACAAAAGAATTATTAAGGCAGCATTTAGGTACTCATTGTGTTGATTTAAACCATATTATTTTGTTTTGAAATTTTAGCCCAAACAGGAGGCATTGTAATGAATAAATTTACATTTAGAATTCATACAAAAGATATAACTGGCAGTACTTGCCCACAGTGACACATTGTATGTGGAGACAAATCTTCCAGCAAAACAACTCTTTTGCAAGAGAAAGAAAACAATAGTCAAGCCAGGAAAACATTCAGAGTTAATGGTATAGAAATGCAGTGAGTGTTTAAGGCACCAGCAGTTTACAAGGTCGATGACTGGGCTTCGTTCATAAGCATGTAGCAGAATCAGGCTGAACAGATGGAGCCCCATCTGCAGGGTGTCTGTGTCTGTGTAGTGATATTCTATTATGTGCTGATACATAAAAACTATAAATAGAAAGTTCTGCAATTAAGTTCCCCTTTTACACATTTTAACTATTTGAAAATCTTAAAAACCTCAGCTAATTGGTAAAAGAAAAAGCGTGTCTATTCACTTCTATGGTCTTTTCTGAGAACAATATCAACATTTTTATCATGATTTCTACCAAAGGTTAGTCTATGAAGTTAAGAAGAAAAAGAAAGGGAAGGGAAATGGAAAAAAAGTCAGATACTTCAAAGCACTTAGTGTCAACAAGGTCAGAATGTCTTCTATTTGGAGGAAAAAAATCAGCTGCAATTTTTATTTAGATGGCAAAATGACGTTGACTTTTGGTTTTAAAAAATAAAATTTTTCCACCAATTTATATCATTTGTATTAAAGTGGATTAAAAAATCTATTTTCTCAGTGCCTGAAGAATTTATCTTCACACTGTAACTATCAGAAATTCAATAATCAAAAATATATTTTCTGTAAAAGAGAGCTCCAATTTCATACAGAGGTAATCTTCAGTGATTGTAATTTATTTTCCTATGGGAGGCAAAAGAAAATGGCTAAGACATTATAGAAAATTTTACAATGAAAAAGTTTTCTTTTATCTTCTGTAATTATAAATATTACTGTGTGACCTTGAACAATTTACTTAAGCTCTCTGGGTCTCAGATTCCTCAAATGCAAAAAGGAGATTATGATTACACTTCCTCTAATCTCATAGAATTTCTATGAGTATTACGTGAGTCCACACATGGAAAGTACTTAGAACTGCACCTAACATAGAGTAAGTGTTAAGTGAGTATCAGATATTACAATATATTCAGTATTCTTTGTTGCCTAGACATTAGCCAAAATCTTCCCTGAATGGCACCCCAGGATGGAACTAGGCAGACATTTGTTACTCCCCAAAAAACCATTTATTCTATTTAAATATTTTTCTCTAAATATAATGTTCTTACTGTAAGACGAAGTACCATGGGCACCTGAAGTTAAGAATTTGCAGAGCAGCTTTGACAGTGGTCTTAGAATCTACCCAGTTAGATTTCTGCTATGATCTTGGCTTTCCTTATTACTTGGGTTAAGGGAATGAGGACCATTTATGGTGCTTCCTGGGGTTTTGGTCTTTTAAAAGAAAATACTATCTTCTCAAAATTAGGCTTTCTTTCCCCAGATCTTGACATCATCCAGTCTCTCATGAATTTGCTAAGTTAACCAAATCTATTTCTTCTGTCTACTCTTGATGCCTTCCCTTTGCTCTTAGACAACAGATTCTTCCCATGATCAGTGCTTTCCACGTAAAAGGCACACTTATTCCTATTTAAGGATGAGAAAAATGTGACTTGGGAGAGGTCAAGTGTACTTGTAAGTTTGTTTCAACATTGCTAAGGCTGTCAGTATATGACTATGAAAGGCACTGCTATTCTAACTCCATTGTAAATGGAAAAGTAAAGGAATAGAGTTAGCTTTTTTTCCAGGTATGTTATGTCCCAAATCCCTCATTCCTTAAAGCCTTTGTAGAGAACCCCACCCGTTTTTACCTACACAATGATACTGAAACTCACATTCATAAATATAACATTTTATCCTCTTTGTGTATGATGGGAAGGGTAACTGATTCAAATTGTTCAGGGGATCAAGACTTGAAAATCAATTGGGGATGCATATATTCAAATGGTAGTTCATATTTTAATAAAATTGTAGAACTCTTTTAGGACAGCCAGCCATAATTTTCAGTTTGTCCTAGACAGATAAAGAGTATGTGGAAAGGAGAGAAATACTTTCTATCAATCATTACCCTTGAATAAAACAGAAAAATATACATCCTAATTTCTATATTCTGTAAGAAGTTACAGTAACCCTAAAAATTAAGAATTAGGAGGAAACCATACATCATAAGAATTGAACTGTTTCATCCTAGAAATAGTTACAAACACTTCTGAAAAGAAGGAACTCTGGTAATAAGCATTTTCATAGAATCTCTTCTCAATCTGTATTGTACATTGAATTTTTTCTTAGAGCTTTCTAAAATCACAAGTACTTGGACCATACTCCAAGTCTACTAAATTAGAACTCTCATTTTGAAATAATTACTGTGTGCAAACAGCCTTTTGAATAGCTGCTATAGACTATGACTTCTTGCTGTTTTTAGAAATACAAAAAAATTTTTTTGATGCATTTATTTTACAATTTGAAGAATAGGATTATAAAATAAATGAAAACAATTACAAAAGCTTTGTCATGATATATTATTACCATATTACAAAAAAGCAGTATATTTTTAAAGTAAATGTTGGGGAGGTTGGGATGAATGAAATCAAGTGAACCTCAAAACTTATGGACTGGACTGCTTTAAGTATTTCATTCAAAAATTTGAATAAATATCAAGGAATGAACAGTAATATATATCTGAGTCAAAAGTGATATTTGGATTATTAAAAAATATTCCATTTTACTTGGCAAAGCTTTGATTTGCTGTAATTTCAAATATCATAGATTTTTACATTATGCATTAATTGGGCAGTTTCAAGTTTGATTTCTATAACACTAGTTAATTTCCAGGACCCTGGCTTAAGTGACTAGGTCATAGTCTTATGACAAGAGAAAATTTTGCATTTCTAAAATCTCATTTGTTTGGACTTGTCTCTAATGTTTCATTTACATTTTGTATGAGGCTTGGCTAAAGCCTCACTGAACTTTGCTAGTGAATTTCTGATGCCATTATTGAATATTTCATGAAAAGAATATTGTGACACAAAATCTCCCTTAGATAATAATCAGACTTACCAATTTTAGAAGCAAACATTTATGTGATAAACATGATACATTCATTGTCATTATTGATCAAAGCAAGTGAAAGGAAGCTGGTAAAGCTTGGTCACAAGTTTTCATTCCTATGAAATTCTTCTGACTTTTTTTGTATAGTTAAATATAACCTACACATAGGAATGTTCATAAAACAAACAGCAAAATTGTTCCACAAAACAAGGACTCAGGTAACTGCCACCTGGGACAATAAGTGAAACATTTGTCAGTATCTTATTTTGTACAATTGCCCCAGCCTAGTAATAACACTCCTCTTTAAAGGTAATCACTATTCTGTCATTAAGTAACCACTTCTTTGTTTATATGTATATATATATGTGTGTGTATATATATATATATTTTAATAACCTATAGATATTTTGATAAACAATATGGTTTACTTTTGGCTTATTGACCTAAAACAAATAGACTACTAGACATTTCTCCAGCAATTATGTATTCTCATAGGTTACAAAAATACCTCTGAGTAATCTCTTTTTCAGCATTCTGAATGTTTGCAATAATAGCAGAAACCGGAAGGGTTCTGTTTTTGTTTAGGGGCCTTCATTTGCTGGAGTTGAAGATTAAAAATCATGGTGGTCTTCTTGGAAGTACTCATCTGTAGTGTGACAGGTCTGGTTTGCCAGGTGAACTAAATCTGGAATGGACATAATTTCTCATGCCATCCTTGTCCATTTTACTAGAAGGGGAAGGTCCCAGGTTAGCCCATTAATAAATGTAGAGTTAAAAGCTACCCAGGTGAAATCAACATCTGGAGGAAAACCAAAATTTCCTTTAAAAATTATCTGAAATCATTTGTAACCATCATTAGCAGGCTCTTTTGGCTTTGTGTGGAAACTTAAATTTTGTTCCAATCAACAGGTTTTGGACGATCCCTGGGAATTGCTTGATGAAGTTGCCTAGTGATTTTCCAATCCTGATTTTATGATAAGTTACCAGGTTTATCTCCTGGTTGTAATTCTAGAGAAAGTTCAGGATTTTCCCAGTTCGTGGTTTTTGTCTGATGATGAGCATGACCTTCACCAGCAGGCGTGTGAACTACCTGATAAAAGTCAGGGAAACCAGGTTGATAAGTTTGAATGGTTTTATTAAATTCCACTTTAAGTCTGTGAGGATCTTCAGCTGCTCTGGGAAAATCTTTGACTATGGCTTACAATTCAGCTTTAGTTCAGAGAATGTAAGAAATTAAAGGTTTAACCTTTGCATTGTCAGAGGACTTACTTGTAAGGAGATAGGCTCTGGTAAGTTGAGAAGAGAAGAGTGTGGTGAGACTTCCAGAGACAAAGGGAAGTTTGGTAAGAGAAATAGTATGGGGTGATTGAGGGCATAGAGAAGGCAGAGGCAGCCTAGAAGGGAAGGGGGATGATGGTGCTGGAGGAGGAGTCTGGCTATGAGGAAGAGAGACAGGGTGGAGCCAGAGCCAGAGCCTGAGATAAGCCAAGGAAGAAAGTCTAAGGCTTCAGAAGCCATTTTATCTTTCTTTAACCATTGTTTCCCTCAGTTAATCTTAAATGATTATTTTGCATTGAGGCAATTTAGACTCCTGATAATACTGGGAAACCTCAAAATATCAATCAAAATAAGCATTGCACACTGTTCTGTAAGTTTTTGAGTTATTGTAGTCCAATTCAATATTAAAGAAACTAACTTCAGGGATTTAAAAATTTCCCCATAATAGCCATTGATATTCTAAATTGCCTTTGGTCACATCAGTCCATTTGGTTAAAAGTGCACATGAGGAAGGAACATAAAATCAGTTAAGTACCTGTAGGTGGGGCACCCTCAAAATAGTGCAATAACTGGGATCCCATTTCTTAGATGTTTATCACTACAGAGTAAAAAAGAGTGCAAACAGCTCAGTTCAAACTGCTTGCAAGCTAGTAACAGCTAATGCTATGGAAATAGCTCGATCCTGGAGAAATTAAGCCAAAGGCTTTTCAGCCAAATTCAATAGAACAGCCCCTACTTCAAAGGAATGAGCCAATGACTGAAAAACTGGCAGTTTCAGTGAAGTAGTCCCTGTTCCTGAAGGAATGGGCCAGCAGCTTCTCAGCCATTTGCAGTTGAAACAGTCTAATCTTGAAATCAGACCAGAGTGCCTAAGGAGTACTTGCACACAGAACAAGGCTTTAACCAGAAAGGAACTTTAGGGTAGATTCTGAGTAAAGCCTAGAGATGTTCGGCTGCAAAGAGGGACGTGTTCTGATCCAGGAGAAACACATACCTTCAAACTCCAGCGTCCATGGGAAAAGCGGAGGGTTTATTTTGCGGATACTGCACCTATTTGTTCACCAGCCCTGGAACATTTCAAGGTCATTTATGGTCCCCATATGGGCCACCAAAGCATTGTCCTAAAACAAATAGACTGCCAGATATTTCTCTAGTAAAGATGGGTTTATTTGGTGTCAGCTGAGGGGGGCAGACATGGGGTTCTAGAAGGTGAGAGGCCCAAACGAAAAAATACACGAGGAGTTGCCATACCGCTGGACAGACTGCAGCAGGAAACACCACGGGGTTAACAGCATTTTATTCCATTGCCACAGGGCGGTGCGCGCACCTGTGATGTGCCTGTCCTGCTCGTTTCTGTTCTCTGCCAGCACGTGCACAATGTGAATTCCTTTGTTCGTAGGCTTACAGGATGTCTCTAGCAAATGTGTCCTTCTATGTTCTTTGTTCTGAATCTTATATAATTGATGCATGCATACAGTCATCATTTACTGAATACTACAAACATGCTCTGATCATGGCCTTGGGTCCACGGCCTTAACTCATCTCAAGGCCAGCTCACATTTGGTATCAGCAAAGAGTTAGGATTTAGGGTCTACATCCATGACGAGGCATGTGCAAGTCCCCACATAGCAAGGGAAGGAGAACGCTTTTATAGAGGAGAAAAGGAAGTTGGGAGGGCTATGATAATGAGCCCATGGCTTTTCATTTGCTGAGTCCTGTGAGGAAGGAAGAGGAGCCTTTCTTCTTTCTGTTGTGCTCTGCTGTGGTCATGAGGTGTGAGCGCTCCCCTTTTTGGTCTCCTGACTCTGTTTATTTGAGATTTCTGTTTATTACTTTTCAGCAGACTGTATTTGTATTAGACATAAAGAGAATTGCAATATTGTGTGTATTACTTTGTTATAAGCTTCTGTCATTCAAAATTATGTTTTCAAGACTCAACCACATTTTTGCATGTAATTGTAGTTCATTAATTTTCATTGCCTGTATTCCTTTAATGAATATAAAGCATTTTACAGTTTGTCATGCCAATAAGCAGTGGGGTTTACACAGATATTTACTTCACGAATAATGCTTCTAAGAATACATGTCTTCTGATCCATACACAGATGCATTTCTCTAGGGAATATACCTAAGCATATAACTGCTAGATCATGGTATATGCTTACTGTATGGCAATACAGTTTTGACTCTAACAACTGAAGTTAGTGCAAACCTTATTTGCTAAGGGCGTGGAACTCAATTAGAGTGTCAGCCACATGTTCAGGGTTCCCAAGGCTTCCCACATTCCTGACCAACTGGCTACAAGTCCAGAAGAGTTTCCATAACCTCACTGAGGTTTGAAAATTTGCTAAACAACTCACAGAACTCAGGGAAGTGGTATACTTAGAGTTGCAGCTTGTAGTAATGGATACAAATCAGAATCAAATGAAAAGATATATAGGACAAGACATGGGGTTTCTCAAATACAGAGCTGCTGTGCCTTCTCCCCATAGAATCAGATTGCATCACCCTCCCAGCACACAGATGGGTTCACCAAATAGGAAGTTCCACTAAACCTCAGTGTTCAGAGTTTTTGTCTTGGGCTTTACATGGACATCATTGATTAAATCATTGGCCACATGACTGAACTCATTCTCCTCCCCTCCTCCTCTTGCTGAAGGTTGGTCTGGCTCAAAGCCTCAACCCTCTAAATATATAGTTGGTTTTTCTGGTCACTAGCCCCATCCTGAATTGTCTGATTATCATAAGCTCAGATATGGTCCAAGGGAGTTCATGAATAATAGAGTCACTCCTATCATTTGGAAATTTTCCAGGATTTTAGAAGCTATGCCAGGAACTCAGAACAAGGACTAATTTTTTTCATTATTTAACATTTATTTTGTAAATAATATCAAATTGTTATTGAAATTAATTAACCAAAGCACCCTGTCATGAGGTTTTTATGAGTCCCTATCCCTTCATATACCAAAACTTGTTCTTTTCTTTTCTTTAATTTTCTTAAAATTGCACCTCTTTATTCCTAGAGATATCAATTGTGATTTTATTTTGTTGTTATTGTTCTTGCCTTATTTATTGCACATAATTTTACTTCTGTTCACACAGCTGGAGACTGTATTTGCTTTTTAACTCTTGCATACATCTCACTGTGGGTCATACTGACCTTGTTAACTAAAATTTCTGGTTCTCATCAGAAATTTCCCTCCCTCTATTTGTGCCAGTGACATTTTACACCAGGCTTAGGGAAGCTGAGTCTTTTCTCTCTTGATCTCCTATCTTTTCTTTACCTCCCTTGTGCTCTCTTCAGTGTTTATTTGTTTGTTCTCAATCCTCAGAATTTTACCTCTTTTTTATGCTGGTTGATTACATTATGTTCTCTTTCTTTTTTTCCTTAATTTGTTTCTTTATTGAAGTAGAGTTGATTTACAGTGTTGTGTTAGTTTCAGGTGTACAGCATAGTGATTCAGTATTTTTGCAGATTACATTCCATTATAGGTTAACACAAGATAGTGTGCATGGTTCCCTGTGCTATACAGCAAATCCTTGTTGCTTATCTATTTTATATATAGTTGTTTGTTAATCCCACACACCAGTTTGTCCCTTCTTCCTTCCCTTTCACCGTTGGTAACCACAAGTGTGTTTTCTGTTTGTGAGTCTGCTTCTGTCTTGTATATAGGTTAATTTGTATTTTTTTTTTTTTAGACTCTGCATATAAGTGATACCATATAGTATTTGTCTTTCTCTGACTTATTTCACTAAGCATAATATTCTCTAGGTCCATCTATGTTGCTGCAAATGGCAGTATTTCATTCTTTTTTATGGCTAATTAACATTTCATCATATATGTGTGTGTGTGTGTGTGAGTGTGTGTCTATCTTCTTTATCCATTTGCCTCTTGATGGACATTTAGGTTGCTTCCATGTCTTAGCTTTTGTAAATAGTGCTGCAGTGAATATTGGGGTGCATATATCTTTTCAGATTAGTGGTTTTTATTTTTCCAGATACATACCCAGGAATGAGATTGCTGGATCATACGGTTGTTCTATTTTTAGTTTTTTTAAGGCACCCCCATAGTGTTTTCTATAGTGGCTGCACCAATTAACATTCCTACCAACAGTTTACAAAGGGTTACCTTTACTCCACATCCTCTGCAATATTTTTTAATTATAGACTTTTTGATGATAGCCATTTGAAGAAGTGTGAGGTGACACTTCACTGTGGTTTTAATTTGTGTTTCTCTAATTATTAGTGGTTCTAAACATCTTTTCATATACCTTTTAGCCATCTCTATATCTTTTTGGAAAACTGTATATTCAAGTCTTCTGCCAATTTTTTTATTGAATTGTTTGTTTTTATAGTATTTAGTTATATGAGCTGTTTGTATATTTTGGATATTAATCCTGTGTTGATTATATCATGTGCAAATATATTCTCCCATTCTGTATGTTTTATTTGTTTTATAGATGGTTTCCTTTGCTGTACAAAAAGCTTTTAAGTTTAATTAGGTTTGCTTATTTTTATTTTTTTTTTAAGTCTGGGGGACTGATCCAAGAAAATATGATTGCTACAACTTATGTGAAAGAGTTGCTATGATTGCTATGATTTATAGCAGTGCTTTGCTTAAGTCCTCTTGTAGGAGTTAAGATTTTATACCTTACATTTAGGTCTTTAAACCACTTTTAGTTTATTTATATTTATGGTGTGAGGGAAGTTTCAAGTTTCATTGTTTGACATGTGACTGTCCAGTTTTCCCAGCACCACTTGTTTACTGTATTTTCATCCTTGTATATTCTTGTGTCTTTTTGTCGTAGATTAATTGTAGATGCATGGGTTGATTTCTGGGCTCCTTATTCTGTTCCATTGATCTGTGTGTCTGTTTCTGTGCCAATGCTATGCTGTTTCAATTGCTGTGCTTTTGTAATATAGTCTGAAGTCTGGGAGGGTTATAACCCCAGCTTTGTTCTTTTGTTACAGAATTGTTTGGACAATGCAGGGTCTTTGGTGGTTCCATATAAATTTTAGCATAACTCCCTATAGTCTTGTGAAAAATGTTCTAGGTACTTTTTTATAGGCATTGCATTAAATCTGTAGATTCCTTTGGGTACTATGTCCATTTTAATAACATTAATTCTTTTAATTTAAGAGCATGTATTATCTTTCCATTTCTTTTAATCATCTTCAGTTTCCTTCATCAATATTTTATAGTTTTCAGCATATATTTCTTTCACCCCCTTTGTTGAGTTTATTCCTAGGTATGTAAGTTTTTTGATCTAACTTTAAATGTGATATTTTTCTTTCTCTTTCTGATATTTCACTCAGTGTATAAAAATATAACAGATTTCTATACATTATATTATACACTGTTGAATTCATTTCTTAGTTCTACTAGTTTGGGGGTAGACACTTTTGGGTTCTCTATATAGAGAATCATGTTATCTACAAATATTGGCAGTTTCATGCCTTCCCTTTGAATTTGGATACTTTTTATTTCTTTTTCTTGTCTGATTCCTGTGGCTGGGACGTCCGATACTATGTTACATAGAAGCGTTGCAGGCCGTCATCATTGTCTTATTGCTGATTTCAGCAGGAAGGCTTGCAGCTTCTCACTGTTGAGTGTTACATGGGTTGTGGGTTTGCATTAAACGACCTCTATGTGTTGAGGTATGTTTTCTCTATACCCACTTTGATGAAATGTTTTTATCACGAATAAATGTTAAATATTGCCAAATACTTTTTTACCTTCTACTGACATGATCATGTGATCATGCGTTTTTTGTTTTTCCTTTTATTAATGTGGTGTATCACTCTGATTTGTATATGTTGAACCCTTCTTGGGACCCTGGAATAAATCCAGCTTTACCATGGTATATGATCCTTTTTATGTGTTGTTGGATTCAGTTTGCTAATATTTTGTTGAGGATTTTCACATCTATATTCATCAGATACTAGTCTGTATTTTCTCTCTCTTTTTTTGTGCTGCCTTTGATTTTCCAATCGGGATAACAGTGGCCTTATAAAATGAATTTGGGTGTGTTCCCTCCTCTTCAATTTCTTGGAATAGTTTGAGAAAAATAGATGTAAGTTATTTATACATTTGGTAGAATGCCCCAGTGAAGCTGTCCAGTGCTGGCCTTTTGTCTGCAGAGAGGTTTTCTATTACACGTACTATTTCACTTATGATGATTCACCTGTTCAGTTTGTTTGTTTCTTCTTGACTCAATCCTGGCAGACTGTATTTTTCTAGAAATATGTCCGTTTCTTCTATGGTCTCCAATTTGTTGGCATAAAACTGTTCATAGAATTATCTTATGATTTTTTATATCCCTTTCATATTGGATGTTATTTCTCCTCTTTCATTTTTTATTTTATTTGCATCCTCTCTCTTTTATTCTTGGTGAGCCTGGCTAGATGTTTATCAGTTTTGTTTAACCTTTCCAAATCACCAGCTATTGCTTTCATAGAGCTTTTCTATTTTTTTAATCTCTGTTTTATTTATATTCTCTCTGTTCTTTATTATCTCCTTCTGCTGAATTTAGGTTTTGTTTGTTCTTCTTTTTCTAATTTTTTAGCTGTTTGCTTAGGTTGTTTACTTGAGATATTTCTTATTTCTTGAGGAAGACTTTTATCACTATAAACTTGCTGCTTAGAACTGCTTTTGCTGCTTCCGATAGATTTTTTAAGTCGCTGTTTTTATTTTCAGCTTGTCTTTAGGTATTTTCTAATTTCTTGCTTGATGTCATCATTGACCCCCCCCTTTTTTTTTGTAGGGTGTTTAGTCTCCATGTGTTTATTTTTTCCCATTTTTCATTTCTATGGTTGATTTCTAGTTTCATACCATGATGGTCAGAAAAGATGCTTCAAATAATTTCCATCCTCTTAAATTTGTTGAGGCTTGCTTTGTGACTTAGTATGTCACACTGATGGAAAGTGTGGTTGATGCTGGAGCTGCAAAAGTCTGCATGAGACACAGCTTCCCATCTGCTCCATGACTGTTGCTTGCCTGTCAGTGAGGGGTCTGCCCCCTGGTTACTGGAGTGTAATTCCTCTATGTTGGGCTTGAGTAGACTCTGTTTCCTTTAAGTGTGTGTTTTTTCTCCTCCTCACACTTTGCCCCAGAGGAGGAGAGTGCTGAAGTAAGTGAGACTTGTGTCCTCACAGAGGTCTAAAGCCCCGCCTGTGAAGGCAGCTGTGGCTCCACTCAGACACAGCCCAAGTTCACATCCTTTCCCCTGCTGTGGTCATCCCAGATCCAGTGCAAGTTTGTGGCATGGAGTGGGCAGAGTCACTGTTCACTCTGCTGGGAGTATGGTTCACGGCTTGTTGGTCATGGGAGCTCCATCGGCCATGTTGCCATCAGAGGTCCTTGCTGCCTTTGTGGTGTTTTTGAGTTGTTGCCAGCAATGGCCACAGTGACCCACCAAAGCCATACCTCAGGCCCCTTCACCACCCCTGCTTTTGTAGATGGAGTCTTTTTCCAGGGTCCAGCTGCCCTAGATTGTACACCAAACTCTGGCATGGAATGAGTGGGGCCAGGGTGTTTCCCCAGCTTGGATTGAGGAATGTGGTGAGATAGCAGCCTCTCATGCAGAACTTTCTCCATCCTGTCTGTTGGCTCACCAGCACCCACATACTTCCTGTGGGTGGAGCCTAGGCTTCTTCAGCACTTCTATCTGTCCCAGTGATTCTCCCAGCAACCTAGGGGGCTTGTCTCCTCTGAGTAGGACCCCAGGGCTGGGACACCCAGTCTGTGCCTTGACCTATTCATTCCCCACGGTAAGTGTCTGCCCATGCAGTATTCTTTCTTAGACCCCTCACAGCGGCACAGATCCTGAATGAAAACCTGATGGGTTTTTTCTTCTTTTTTTTCCATTCTACCCAGTTAGATGGGAATCTTTCCTACAGCTTTGATTATATAGGTGTTCTGCCAGTTTCCATTTGGTTTTCTGTGAGAATTGTTCAATGTGTAAATGTATTTTTGATATGTTTGTTGGGGAGGTGAACTCTACATCCTCTTACTCTGTCATCTTGATCTCCCTCTTGCTTTCCTTTTACTAATGAAATTGTATACTTTTACATATATTTAATGTCTCTTTGGTTATTTTCTTTCATCTTCTGTAGAACATTGCTCAAGTCTTTGGCCATAATTCTTCCAGGGTTTGTATCTTTTTAAACATTGATTCATAAGCTTTATCTATGGATTATATAGTGTATGATTTGTATATGCTGGCTATAAATTCTTTGTAAGTTTTATGTGTTCCAAATGTATATGCCAATACTGAAGATGAATTTACCACTATCTTTAGTTGAACAGAAGTTCTAATTTCAATATAGTCAATTTTTTTTATTTTGTGCTTTTTGTGGATTTTTTAAAGATAAAAGTTCCTATACTTCATAAAGTTAATCTCTTATATTTTTATCTACAAACTTTTTGTTTTACCTTTTACATTAGAATAGCAATTCGTATACAAATAATTTATCCATTATAGACATGGTCAAGATATTTTGGGTGTGGAAAAAAAGTTACCAGTTCAATCATGAAAAGACTCTGCTCTTCATGTTTATGCAGTATCAAGCTTTATGATAGGTCAAGTATCATGCGTGGATGACAAAGTGGATTTGTTTCTGGGCACTATTTTCTGTTCCACTGATTAATTTATTGACACTTTGGCCAATGTATTATGTCTTTTGTATTTTTTATTTTTTACGTTTTGTACATTGTCTTTGGCTCTTTTGACTTCTTACATTTCAATATAAATTTTAGAATTAGCATATGTATATTTTCACATACAGCATTTTGAGTTCTTAAGGAATTGAGGGGGGAAATTGACAACTTTACATTAATTCTTCTGAATATGAAAATGGGGTATCTTTCTGTTCTTGAAATAATCTTCACTACCTCATTCCTCATTGAAAATTTGAGGTATTTGAAGGATTTAAATTTTTTCAAGCTTTTGTCAATGTTTTCAGCAGGAGGATTATCCTGAATTATGTAAACTTGTATTATTTGTAACAAGAGTTAATATCTGGTGTTATAAAATTGTTCAGTTTTTAAATATACTTTATACATTTTGCACTCCATTTTTAAAATTTCATGTTGTTAAATAAAAACCAATCTGAACTTAGATGAGGAGAGAATTTGCTTAAACCTAAGACTATTACAATAGGGAGAATGCTCTATCAGAAATATGCAAGTGTCTCAAAATCAAACCAGAAAGGCTTTTTTTGAATAGGTATGAAGAGGTAGGCAGTACTTCAGCAGAAACTTTAAGGAGAGTTGGATAAGCAAGTGAAAATGATCAGCAGGGTCCGAGAGGGAAAGTGTCCCCCTCTGGTTATTCACCTAGAATAAGTTGATAAGGGGGCATATTCTGCTTTCAGTGCTTGCCCAGGGCTTGCAGGGAAAGCAGGGTTCACTGAACTGTTGTCCAGTGAAAAGTCCTGAGTTAGGTTTAGTGAAGACAGAGCAGAAGATAAGAAATAGGCCATTGTGAACACCTGATTGGTGTCTCTCTTTTTAACCCTTCTTGAAAACATTTTATAGCCATTCTGCCTTTATGGCATACTAACTTAGTTCCTATTATGCATTCGTAAGAATGTTCTCACTAAGGCAGTTGAGAAAATATCCTGGGAGTAGTGGAAGGTAGGAGTAGACAGAGTCTTCTCTATTGCAAAGGGCTTTCTGTTTTGCTGGGAGAATACATCTGAATATATCCAGGGTGGAAAATGGGGAAAGAGACTTAACCAGAAGTTCTGTAAATGGCCCCAGAGAACACCTGCACAAGGTGTATTTATTATTACTTAGAAATAATTATGTCTTAGCTGCTCACATGTTTCAAGCCATCATTCTATCAGTAGACATATAAGCTATAATGTCATGAAGGAAGGAAAAACAATTGAGTTCAATGCTCTTTGGTAACAAAGAATTCCCATTAAGTGGAGTATCAACAAAAAATGGGCTTTCCATGTGTGATGAGAAGGTAATTTACACATTTCTTCACATTGCTCTTTGCAAGTACTTTCTTAAATTTAATTCAATCCATATGTTATAAATTACCATAGTTCCATATATGTTGGTTGTCTTATCTTCATCTTTCTATAACAAAATAATAGATTAGTCTTCAAATAAACATTATTTAAAATAGCTAAAGTGAAATAGATTTTAACATATTTTTATGAATTGGGATCCTGAAGAATTGTGATACTAGAAAATAATTCTCTGGCAATATTTAATGACTATGTCTTCCTAGTTAATTACCAACTTGCTAGGTGTAGAAATTTACTAAAAAGAAATAATAGGTCCGTGTTTATGGATTGAGAAACTGTATGATTGATGGTGTTACCAGCCAGGAGAGAACACTGATGAAACATTGTTTTGGAAAGGCTAATAGGATCTTGCAAGTATAGATTTAGAACTCAAAAGTGTAGAAAGGAAGTTAAATAATGGATGAGATGAAATTGGCCAGGGAGCATAAGTAGTAAAAAGTATACAAACATAAGAAGAAAAAGAGACTAAATCTCTGGGAAACACTCAAATGTCAGGACACTGAAGATCTTGAAAGAAAATGAGCAAAAGTGCAAGTTAGGGGGAAAACCAACAATGCTTTTTTGATTACAATAGAGCCAAAGAAGATGAGAGTATCAGTGATTAAAAAAAAAAAAAAAGCAAAGACAAGAAAAATAAGGATCATTATTGTTAAGTTCTATAATGTTCAGATTCTAAAAGAAAGAAAGATACTTTTTTCCATTTGTGGCCATAATATTATAAAGATTATCTGTAATTTTAAGATATTTTTCCACCCACTTTTGTTAGCATCCTGATTGTATATGAGATTAACATAAAAGTGCTTAAAGAAAATAAATCTAACAACAGATGAGTTAATTTTTATTGAATGATTGTATATTGACCTAGTTTTAGTTCAGTTTGAGTATCTGAGTCAATCTAAAACATAAAAGTACTTTGACAATTCAGTAGGTCATTTAGTACTGTTTCATCGGTCTTGCATGAGATTGTATATATTCAAGGATTGTCCTGGATGACATATATCTGTCTCTGTACCAAATAGCATAAAATTTAGCAATAGAAATACTTTTTCCGTGATTTTTGTGAATCACGTATTTTTTCTTACTGAAGTAATAAAAGACCAAAGCATTCAAATAAAATCCATCCACCAATTAAAATCAGATAATAAATATGAACTTCATATCCTATTATGGGTGGTAAATTGGAGGAAAAAATTAAGGCTAGGTCTTCAATTTTTCAAACATGATGGGCTAATCTCAATTGTCAGTGTTCCTTTGAGTATAATTAATATGTTTCTGATCAGAATCAGGAATGTGGGAAGGAGATGGCTAGATAAAATAAATTGTAGTTAAATAATGATCTATGCCAATTGAGATTATGTTTTTCAGAGTTGCTTTTGAGAGAGAAATCCATATTTTTCTTGGAGTTACTGGTACCTAAGTTCACTGCCTTTGGATAAAGAGACACCCCGTGTGTATAGCACAGTCATTAAGGTTTCATCTCTAACTTCAGATGTCTGTAATACAGATCAAGGAAGCATCACATGTGAGGTCACAGGGTGTTATGACAACACCTAGCCCAAAATAGATCTTAGTCAGAAATCTTGTCATCAATTTCATGTGGTATTTCTAATGAAGACAGAGCACTTACTGATTCACTTGTGAGGCTTCTTAAACACTCCTTCTCTGATAGGAGGCTCTGGCAGACAGTGGGGCAGGATTGAAACCCCTTCATGTCTGCTACAATATATTATTCAAATGTGTCAAATCTGTTTTGCTATTCCTAGGACCTAAATGACTCAGAATGAACTGCTTACATGTATATACAGAATCACTCCTGAATAATTTTTTTAAATGAGGCGCTGTGACACTGCCCATAAGGAAAGGAACTGTCTTCACGCACTGCTGTTTTTCTTCCCATCCTACCTTTTCTTGTTCATATTATCATAGATCTGTGGGTGCATATTTTCACTTCCATCCTGCAATTTGAAATAAAATGAAATGGCTTAATAAATAATGAAAATAGCATTAGCTGATTTTTTTTTTATCTCAAAAGAGATTTGTTCTCTTTTTCAATCAATGTAACAGTACAAACTCATAAGAGATTGTGCGGTTATTATTAAAAGGGAGAGAAATCTGCTATTGCTATGTTTGTTTGCCCTCAGGGTCCCCTCTGGTGATCCTGCTCACTTCTTGTAAGACGTTGGACCCTTGTGATGTATAGGATTAACTCACTTGCTCTAAGAATATCCCAGAAGTATCCCTCAGCACCATCTTCATGAAGAGGATGTCAACTACATTCGTAACTACTGTCTCCATTGTCTGCTTATTGTAATCATTTTATAAATACTACATTTCCCAGCTCAAATATTTGACAAAATCCCTGTAATAAATATCTAAGCCAATCTAAAACATGAAAGTCCTCTGATAGTTGAGTAGATCATTTAGTAATGTTTCCTCTGTCTTCCATGAGGTTGTGTATATTTCAAAGATTGTCCTGGATTACATCCATCTGTTGGTGCATGAAACTGTAATAAAATGTAGCAATAATAATGCTTTTTCTAAGATTTTTATAAATCACTTTTATTTGTAATAAACAGAAGTCTAAGAATTTTTTGAAATGTGAGGCAAGTCTCACATGTTTCCTGAAGCTGTTATTACTTGAGTTTTCACGTGTAGTTCAGTGATTAATCTAAACAAAATATTTTTGTGTTGTAGGAGGTGCAGGTTGGGATTCAGCTTTTTTTTTTTCCACTCAATTATCTAATTATTTCTTTTCAGTTACTTGAAAGATAATTCTTTCCTTAAGTGATCTTGGTGGCCTTGTTAGAAAATTTATTGACCACGTACATTAGATCTACTTGCAAACTTTCTATTCTGTTCTAGATGTCTATCTCTATATCACTACCATATTGCCTTAATTTGTGTTGCCTTATACTCTTGAAATCAGATAATTTAAGTCCTCTTAGTACATTCTTTTTAAAATACTGTGTTGGTCATTCTGTATGCATTCTAAAATTATCTTGTTTTCTGGGATTTTAATTGGCTTTGCCTTTATGCATTCTAAAATTACCTTGTTTTCTGGGATTTTAATTGGCTTTGTCTTTAATGAATAGATCAATAAAGTGGACAATTAACATCTTAATGTTGGGACTTCATATCCATGACAGTAGTATATATCTACACATATCTTGGTATCTTTCCAAATGTTTCCCTCTAATCCTTTGAAGTTTTTGGAACAAAATTCTTGCACATTTTTCTTTGAGTTTACCCTTAAATATTTTACAAAGCTATTGTGAAAGATACTCTTTAAATGCCATTTTCCAGTTTACACTTGATTGCAGTATAATAAACTTTTATTTTACCACTTTGAGAAACTCAATAAATGTAGTAGGGTTTTTATATAGATACTTAAGATTTTCTACATAAGCAGCCATTTCATCTTCAAAAAAGGCATTTGTTTCTACATGTCTAACATTTTACCATTTATTCTTTTATCATGCTTTATTGCACTGGCTAGGTCTGAAGATACAATACAAATCAAGTGTGAGCAAATAACCTATTCTGTGTGTATAATTATTTGTTAATCCATTATTTCTGATGCTTTTTTTTTAAAAAAACTGCATTAAAGCAACGTAGCTTCCCTGTTAATCCCACTTCACTCTTCCCTCTTTAATTATTTCACCTAATATTCACTGACTGCCTGTTATGCCTTGAGTGTCTCCAGTGTGAACAGTGTTGCTAATTAACAGTGAAAAAATACCATATTGCTCACTCTAGGTCTGTTCATTGTAGGTGTCTATGCCTGGGGTTTACCATGATGTGCTCTCTGCCTATTGGCTTGTATGATTTTTCCCAATTGTGTGCGAGTCCTTGAGCAGGTATTGTATATATCTGAGCATCATCCATGCTTTCACAAGAGAGCTCTTGGAAAATGTTGAATAAAGGTGGATTTAAAAAAAAAAATTAAAAATCTTTTTCTTTTTGAAAAAAGAAAATCACAAAAATTGTAAATTCATAAAATTTCCAAGTCATGCGATAAAGGAATATCTATTTATCTCTTTGGAAATACTTTTATAACTGAGACAATTTGTTCAGCCTTTTTTTTGGTAATATAAGGATATGCGATTGATAGTTAAATGAAAGCTTTAGAAATTCTTACTTTACTTCTCCTTATTTCAGTTGCTTTTGGTAAAGTCAAACTTTTTGGCTTTTTGTTTTTACCAAGCACTGAAATGTGTCCTTCTCTTTCACTGTTGCTCTGTAGTCCCTGTAACTCTTTAGTACTTGGAAGTGATCATGTTTATTCTCAGCCATTTGTCCCACCTTCTGTCATCATTAATTTGAAAACAACTTCTTTTGATCTGAGAAAACTGAAATTCTCACCAGTATTTTGTAACATCATAGGTCCTTTTGTATTTTTCTTCTTGTAATTCACATATGCCAATCTCCAGTTTTATTTTTCACAGTTAATTGTATCTCAGCAGTTTTCTAAGAGCTGGATCCAACTGAATCATATGTTATCAATCATATGGAATTAGGATACTCTAAAATAATAGTGTATTATTAATCATTATAAATAATTGCCTCACATAATCTGTTCTCCAGTCTCAAAGTGAATCTATCTGCAGAGGGTCACTGTTTCAAAAATAAAATCAGTAGATGAAGTCACAATAAAACGTGTTACATACAGTCTGGAGCTGGCTTGTGAAGCAACTAATGGACTGTCTTTCACTCGGTGTCAGGATCAGTTTGAGAATTCACAAGTGATCTTATGATTCTGCATAGAAGTTGATGTTCATCTTTATTATCAAAAATATATATATTTAAAGAAAATTCTAGGCAAGTGGCAATATTACTATTTATATTTTCCTCTGATTTATCTTTTTTAGAACATTAAGAGAATTTAGGAAACAGATCTTGAAACATTGCTATGCATTAAACTCCTCTAGGTTTTTCTTCTATCAAAATATACATGTCCAGGTCCTTTCTAGCCCTAATGTAACAACAACAACAACAAATTGCTTGCTCAGTTATATATATACACACACACATATATACATATACATACACACACACATATTATATATAATTCTATGTGAGATTTTAATATTTATCCTCCCAGTATCATGAAATGTCTGTCTCTTTGTAATAGGCTCACTTACACACATTTTCCTAAGTATGACTTATTTTCGTTTATTTAAGAAATATTGATGTGATCAAAACCTATCTTTTAGTTACAGCTTCCATATTAACTTAATTTCTGGCAATTAATTTACTTTTGTTAGTGACTCCTAACAATTTCTTAATATTCTGGGCTCAGAACATCTGACCATGTTACTGTCTACCCCTTCTTATTGCTTAAGTCAATAAATTCACTAAATTCTGTCAATTATTTTGTTACAATGCATCCTAAATATTTCTCAGTTCTTTCTTTCATATATTTATGCCAACTTGGGCTCTGATAACCACAGATAGTGTGTCCTAACTCCTCATCTCTAATTTCTCCCCAAGATAATTTTCACCATATTCCCACAGAGATGAATCTTTAAAATAAAATTTTATTTTCATGATGCTATTTACTCTCTATATGTAAAAGCTTCAGTGGCTCCCAACTGTTCACTCATGACAGAGCACATTACTTAATCTTCATGACCTAAGCTTTACGTAATTTTCAAGTTTGTTCTCTGCTTTTTTGCAGTCTTAACTTCCTAGTCCAGCTGCTTTAATCTACCTGCTTGCTCCTCCTTAATTTCCTTCATCAGGTATTTCCTCCAGACCTCTATTCATTTTTCTCTCTTTCCACCTCCCACATTTCCTTTATTTCCCTATTCATTGCTGTCACAATTAACAATTATTGTGTGCAATTCACAATTGCCCAAATTAAGAACTGTGATGTCTTTCTTGAAAAGAAACATTTTTGAGAAATTTACATTTCTTTATACTATTGTTTTGGAATTCAATAAATCTCTTCGCTTCTGTCAAAGCAGGCTGGCTGGAAATTCAATTTTAGTCCTTAAAGGGGTGATGGGGGGTGCTGTAAAGGTTCACTCTCCATAATGTCTGACAAAATGCTATTTATACTGATTCCCCAAAATAGGAAAAGACATTCTGTAGCCATCCTTTCATAGCATCCATTGATATCTTCTTGACTGAATGCACATGGCCCTTGAACTCTATAATGCCGATCTTGAGTGCCATTCCCAGTGAGTGAAAATTAAAAGGGAGGCCAGATGCAACTTACAAGGCTAAGGACCCATCATAGTCTAATATTCCACCCCCAAAATTCTAGCCATTTTGACCCCCAGAAATTCTAACTTTTCATTTTCAACTCAGTGAGATCCTTGGTTTCTCATTGGATTTCCCCTCCTTCTGCTGTGGTCTGAAAACTGTCTTCAACCAGTAAGCTCTGGCAATCACAGGATTCACCATCTCCCAACTGTATTTTGGTTTTATTATGATTGTTATGAAAATTCTGAGATATCCAAAAAGCATTGTTTCACATGTATGTTTTACATATTAGTTAGGGACACTTTTCAATAGAATGTAGTAAACTATCTACCAATGGCTTATTTCGATAAAGCAGAATCCAGACAGATCTCTTCTCTATGTGAGTTTCTCTCACTTCAAAGAAGAAATTCTTACTATGTCTTTTAAGAATTCCTGTTTTAAAGTAAAGAAATGTCTCATTGTTAGACTTCCTATTATGTTTTAATTATCAAATCTGGGACACATGCCCTTTCCTGGAGTTCAGGAGGAGGATGCTAGAAATTTACCTGTCCTCGCCTTAAACAAATACAATAAACACAGGTTATTTTAGCCAAGATAAAATGGGAAAATGGCAACTATAGCACTTAATGATTAAACTACTTTGTCCAGAATTGTTCTTAATTGTGTGAGTAGAAAGTATTTTCATCTTGACTCTTCTTTTACAAACTAAATACATATATTATTTTTCCAAAAATGTAAAAATAAGTGAGGGTTAATTGTAGCTTTGTTTGAAAATGCAGTCCTGAGAACCTTGTTAAACCCCACAGCATAAAGCTGATTAGAGTGTAAAATGGAAATATATGCCATAAGTTACTACATAAGCCTTTCAAAACATAAAAGGAATATTCTTTGACTTCTTAGCTAATATTTCTAACTTGTCAGTAATTACCACAAAATTCTCAAGTATTTATTTAAACTTCTGAGTTATCTATGTAGTTATTTTATATACAGTTTGTCATAAAAACTATATTTGCAGTGAATAAATGAATGGCTAGGTATGGTCCTCTAGTTTTCAACATCTCTTTGACTTGCTAACACAAAATCAAAATATTTGTCACTATAATAGTTTACATTGGTCAACAATTCTGTGTTAAGGTAAATATAGATTCTTTAAGAAACATGGAAACAAAAATATTTTAGGAATAAAATTTGCTTACTTTAAGCAGACTAACCACGGCTTTCTCCTATTTGACTTGAAACCTAAACATATTAAAAAATACACATACACAGAAACTATATACAACATAATTTTTTGTAAATTTGACATAGAAGATCTCAGAAATGAAAAAGAATTTAAGTATTGTTGGTGATTGTTTTTCACATTGGTTTTATGTGATGTTTGCTGCTTCAAGGAGATAATAATGTTTTATTTCATATCCCCAGAATAGTAAATAAGATAATGATATATTCCAAAAAATGATTTTTGTGAATGAAACGATTTAAATTAGGGAGTACAGGAAATATAATATTCAACATGAAAGCAAAAACAGAAAAACAGATAGGATTTATGACTAGCTGTTCTGTATATAAGAATAAATTGATCTGTTCAAACTGTACAGGATATTTTTCATATAAATGATATCAGCGTGAATAAGTAATGGTTTTCTTAGTAACTTATGCTTTGTATTGCAAATAGCCTGTATTTATAGTGATTGTGTATCAAGGGGAATGAAACAGTACATGCACTGTTGGCAAATGTGTGCAATTTATTAGTTTGGGCATGAATTCAATTTATTTGTCATATTGACTCACCAGAATATGCTTGGTTTATGCAAAGGCTTTATTAATCTGGAGGAGAAGCAGAGGAGCTATGTTCTTCAGAATTTAAGTTTAGAATTAAATCCTTCTTCTGTTCTGATCATTTGTATCCAATAATGAAACATAAAACATTCATTCTTTTTGAATTGTTTTAACTTACTGTTTATTTTTTTATTTTTTTTACTGGAGGCACTGGGGAATGAATCCAGGACCTCATGAATGCTCAGCACATGCACTGCCACTGAGCTATGTCCCACCCCCCCAAAACTTTTATTGTTATATCAAGTTTCCCTCACCATGAAAACCAGAAATAACCTAATATAAAATAATCAGAATTTATTTTGTGAGGGATGGTGGTAGACTCATATGTGTAACTTACATAACATTTGCTAATCAATAAAAATTTCTTTTAAAATGTGCTTCTTTTCCTCTTTTCTTTCTTGTAGTATATGTAGCTTTATTCAATATTATTTTTAAGTAATTTTAAAATGTAATCCCTTGTAAGAATGGGCCATATCAAGAGGTGCCTCAGAAGAATTCAAATCCCACTCCTATTCAATTGAAAGAATACTTTGAATCCTTTTAAATATTTTATACAGAGTAGATTACAAATGAAGCAGATCAAAAATCACTTAAATTACAACTCTGAACATTATCTTTTAATTAATGTTCTAGAAATTAGTTTATAAAGAATATTTTTTTGAAAAATAATCTCTTAAAATCTATCAGTAGAGTGTGGGAGGATTGGAATATGAAGACTAATATATTCCATATAATTAAAAATAAGCTTTTAATTCAATTATAGTTATTAATTGTAGATAACAAACCTTCATTTGAATTTCAAATATTATCTGAAAATTTTGCTTCTGGTTTCACTGAGTGGCTCCTATCAGAACAACCTTTCCAAAGAGAGCAACTGAAAATTTGGTGACAGGGGACCTCCTTGAAAGCATCAAGAGAGTCAAAAGAGAAAAAAGAAAAAACCTAGAAGGGAGTTAATTTCTGAAAGAAGAGAATGGCACTGGGTACTGGGAAAACTTATTTTTCATTTTTTTATGCCTGTTACCTGGGAGCAGGCCCAAGTCTGCACCATTCGGGGCACTCTGGTGGCCAGTCCATAGTCACACTGGCATGAAGAACCAGGGGAGGGAGTTTTAGAGCAACTACAGTGATAAGAAAATTAAGGGGAAATCTCAGAAACCTGAATGCCAGAGAGCGAGAGCAACACGTCCTGTTCACAGTCGCTGCCTGGATGTCCGACTTAGCGCTGGACCACGTGTAAGTGAAACTAACATCACAGCCCAGAAAAACAGAACTCAGTTGAAACTGGAGCTGCCACCCATCACAGAGGAGAAGAGCTTTGTAGTCTGAAATCAGCCTGCTTTAAAAATGAATATTCTTGGAAAGACTGTGATATAGTCTAAATTGTCTCCAGTGTATCATTTCTAATATCCAAGCTACTATTCAAAACTACTCAAAATATAGGGGAAAAAATCTGGGACCGTGGCCCATTCTCAAGAGAAAAGACAGTAGAGACCAACTTTTCAGTCACCTAGACGATAGAATAAGTTGACAAGGATTTTCAAGCAGCTGCTATAACTATGCTCAGTGTTGTAAAGGGAAATATGCTTGTAACATTAAAATATAGGAAATCTCATCAGAGCAACAAAAAACTATTAAAAATAGAAATTCTAGAACTGAAAAATACAGTATCTGAGTTATCAGTTAAGTCAGAAAACACGAAAATCCCATTAGAGCACATGAGGCATAATTTTCCTTTTAGTAACTTTACAGTTGTTCATATGGTCCAAGTTAGAGCTTATTAAATTGATGAGCTTATTCTAAAGCTGCTTTATGGAAATAATAATGCAACTGGCATAAAAAATGAAATTAAATCTGTACCCAATCCCCCTTCCTCATTTAGGACAATGAAGAAAGACAAACTTCTTTCATATATCTGCTTATCAATTATCTGTTCAATTACATTCATGTGGCAAAAAGCGTAGTCAATTTATTAAGTCATCTTTGCAGTAGGAAAGAAATTGGAGCAGATTCCCTTGCCAAGTATTTCTCCCTCTTGGTATATGTAGGCAGCTGATTAGCTGTGTTTCTGCTCCAGGGCATGGTGGGGCTCCCCACGTCTTCTCATCGTAGGACATAGCCTAAACAAAATTCCAAAAAATGTTTAAAATTTCAAGTAAAATAAAATGTGAGACTGTATGATTGAGGGAGAATATAGCAGATATTTGAACTGAAAGAGAAGAGTAGAGAGAACTCCCAGGATTTGGAGAGGAAAGTGCACCACCAAATACATGAACAAAGATCATCAGCTCAGTGATGATATGAATACCATACACTTAGGGAAACAGGAAACTTGCAGTTATCCTCTAGGTCAGTAGGTTACATATATTTGGTAGCGCATTGAAATGGGTTGCTGATTACCATAACTGCTTATGAGCTTCAAGTTTATTGTGGTGGTGAGATTGACTTTGTAAAATGGAAGGTTTGCTATGTTGTTATTTCTTTGTGCTGGACTTGAAAACCTGTGTCACAAGGCAAATGGAACACTCAGCTAGGCAAACTGGCCTTTGTCTTCAAAATATCTCCAACAACTGCCAAACAAAAGCTAGGGCTGTGTTGGGTAGTATGTTGCTTGGAAAGGTCACAGAAACCTCCCAGATAAGAAGTTTATAAGCCTTGGCTGCATCAAAGAAGAGGTGTCTCTTTTTAAGAACATCTCCCCTAGATCACAAGCTAATGCAGGGCTTCCACACATGAAAGGAGAGAAACATGATGTATGGAGGTCTAGAAAATTTCTTCTGCACATTTCAGATGTGTTTCCCCAGGGCTATTAAGCCCTTCTCACATATTTGACCACAACATCCTTTCTCTCCACTGAGAAATGATTAACTATATCACCTGCTTATACCTTCTGTGTATTTCTTTAATTATTTTTACAGTCCCTTTCACAAAACTAGTGTAGAAGCAACTCAAGGGAATAGAATCTTTAATGATTTTCATACCCAGTTAGTTGTAAACATATTTTGTTCAAAGCAGGTTAATAATGTTACGTATATTTTTATGAAGTTTAATATATAAAATTAAATATATAATTGTATAAAATATATAAAATCTAATTATATAAATAATTAGGTTACATTATATTTTACAAATAAATGTATTTATATAAATATATAACAATATAATAATGTGGTATATCTTGAACTTTCCACCATGCTTTGTATATAACATTTGTTTTCACTTTATGTACCACCTGGGCTTACTAATTTGCACGTGAGGCAATGTGAGTTTAAGTCACTTATGCAAAGTCTCAGAGCTTCTCTAGTACAGGAACGAATGGGTAATACATGTAAAGGGATTAACACTGTGCTTGATACATAGCAGTTACAAACTACAACGTAGTTCATTACTATGACTTATCATCATGATGATGGTGATGATGGTGGTGGTGATTTAAACTGAAGCATTTGCAGTGGGACTGAAGTGCGAATTGTACATCAGGCTGCAACTTAGAGGGTTTTGTTGAAAAACTTTGAAAAGCCTGGCACTCTCTTAAATTTTTGAAATAACAGAGGATGTACCTTCACTGTTTGCAGTACTTTGTAAGAAAATCTGGAAATGCCTTGCCCCTCCCTTGAAATGCTAAAATAAGCAGATGGGAGACAGTTGGATCATATGTTCTGTTCTGGGCTTTGCTTTTATCTTGGGAAAATCCCAGAACTTTGTTGGCTCTGGGTTTCTTCATCTGTAGAATGAGAGAACTAGGTCTCTAGATAATGTCCTGTCTCTTGGGCTTTTAATTTTTTTTTAATTTCCAAGATTGTTTTGAATACCAGTATTCCTGGGATAGAAAGAACACTAAGCCTCCTCTTGCCCATGGCTGGTGGAATGTCAGAAAATATCAGACCTTTGGGAACCTAGGCCATGGATGACCTGGAAGGGAAGCGTTGACAGGAGGAGGAAGTGCAGTGGGGGAAAGACAATCCCCAAGAAGCACTTGCTTCAGAGACTTTCCAATGCTGTGATGCTTCAGGGATCCTGGGTATAGAGCAGAATTGCTCCAGCCTGGGAGACCATGTTAGTGAATTGTACAGGGGAATGTTTGCATGAAACTGTGTGACTACACAGGTCACATGCCCGTGAAGTCAGACTTTCTGGAAGAGAGCACAGGACGTTGCCATCTAACCTTCTCACTTTGCTGATGAAAAAGTGAGATCCAAAGAGAACTGCTTTACTAATGATGATGCTGATAGCACAGCTCACGGAAAGATCTAGAACCCAGAAATATAGGGGCCTTTATATAACTTGACTTCAAGTTATGTAATTTTTAGGCAGTGGATCGTAAAGCTATGGCTTGGGAGAAAGGCCAGGAACACTGTAAAACATCCCACAAGGCATCCCAAATCAAAATGGAACCTTAGGTGAGCCAAGAGCAGTGACTTGCTCTGCAAACTTGTCGTCTTCACAAATGTCCTATTCCACTCATTTCCAAATGTATTATGCCTCTATGACATGACTTCATGGAAGAGGGTCAGTGGATTTTTTTTCTCTCTCTCTATGGGGTCAAATAGGAAATATTTTCAGCTCTGGGAGCCATGTGTTCTCTGTTGCAAATACTCAGCTCTGCTGTTGTAGCATGAAAGCAGCAGTAAACAATTTGTACATGAACGGGAATGGCTGTGTTCCAATAAAACTTTACTGAAATAGGCAGCAGAGCAGATTTGGCCCACAGGCAGTAGTTTGTCATTACAAATAGATTTTCTAAAAGTTACATAAAATCAATAACATAATATAATTCATAAACTCATAATCAGCTTATAGAAGTACAGGCATAACCAATTTGATTGCAGTTAGCAGATACTGTGTTTTGTTACAAATTGAAAGTTTGTTGTTATCCTGCATTGAGCAAGTTGTCCCAACAGTATTAGCTCACTTTATTATGTTTTAGTCATTCTCACAATATTTTAAACTTTCTCACTATTATATTTGTTATAGTGATCACTGACTTTTTTTAAACTTTTTTTATTGAGTTATTGTCATTTTAGAATCTTGTGTCAAATTCCAGTGTACAGCACAATTTTTCAGTTGTACATGAACATACGTATATTCATTGTCACATTTTTTTCGCTGTGAGCTACCACAAGTTCTTGTATATATTTCCCTGTGCTATACAGTATAATTTTGTTTATCTATTCTACATATGCCTGTCAGTATCTATAAATTTTGAAATCCCAGTCTGTCCCTTCCCACACCCTGCCCTTGACAACCACAAGTTTGTATTCTATGTCTATGAGTCTGTTTCTGTTTTGTATTTACATTCTTTTTTTTTTTTTTTTTTAGATTCCACATATGAACAATCTCATATGGTATTTTTCTTTCTCTTTCTGGCTTACTTCACTTAGAATGACATTATCCAGGAACATCCATGTTGCTACAAATGGCATTATGTTGTTGTTTTTTATGGCTGAATAGTATTCCATTGTATAAATATACCACCTCTTCTTTATCCAGTCACCTGTTGATGGACATTTAGGCTGTTTCCATGTCTTGGCTATTGTAAATAGTGCTGCTATGAACATTGGGGTGCAGGTGTCATTTTGAAGTAGGGTTCCTTCTGGATAGATGCCCAGGAGTGGGATTCCTGGGTCATGCAATAAGTCTTTTCCTAGTCTTTTGAGGAATCTCCATACTGTTTTCCACAGTGGCTGCACCAAACTGCATTCCCACCAGCAGTGTAGGAGGTTTCCCCTTTCTCCACAGCCTCTCCAGAATTTGTCATTTGTGGACTTTTGAATGATGGTGATCAGTGACTTTTGATGTTACTATTGTAGCTGTTTTAGGGCACCACTAACTGCACCCTATAAGATAATGAACATAATTGATAAATTTTGTGTGTGTACTGACTGATCCACCGATGGTAGTTCCCTTGTTTCTCCCCCTCTCTTTGGGTCTCCCTATCCCCTGGAACAAAACAGTAGTGACATTAGACCTATTGACAACTCCACAATGGCTACTAAGTATTCAAGTGAAAGAAAGAGTCACGTATCTCTCACTTCAAATCAAAAGCAAGAAAAGATTAAGATTACTGAGAAAGGCATGTCAAAAACCAGCATAGGATGAAAGCTAAGCCTCTTGCCCCAAACAGTCAAATTGTGAATGCAAAAGAAAAGTTCTTGAAAGAAATTAAAAGTGCCACTCTGGTGAACACAGGAATGATAAGAAAGTGAAACAGACTTATTGCTGATATGGAGAAAATTTTAGTGGTCTGGATAGAAGTTCAAAATAGCTACAATGTTCTCTTAAACCAAAGCCTAATCTAGAGCCAGACCCTCACTCCCTTCAATTCTCTGAAGGCTCAGAGAGGTAAGGAAGATGTGGAAGAAAAGTTTGAAGCTAACAAAGGTTTGGTTCATGAGGTTTAAGGAAAGAAACCATCTCCATGACATAAAAAGGCAAGATTAAACAGCAATTCTGATGTAGAAGCTGCAGCAAGGTATCCAGAAGATCTGGCTCAGATCATTAATGAAGGTGGCTCCGCTTAACAGCAGATTTTCACTGTAGGCAAAATAGATTGGAAGAAGATGTGATCTAGGACTCTCAGAGCTAAAGAGGAGAAGCCAACCACTGGCTTTAATGTTCAAAGGGACAGGCTGACTCTCCTTGTTAGGGGCTAATGCAGTGACTTGAAGTTGAAGCCAGTGCTCATTTACCATCCTGAAAACACCAGGGCTCTTAAGGATTATGCTAATTCTACTCTGCCTGTGCTCTACAAATGGAACAATAAAGCCTGGAAGACAGTACATCTGTTTACAACATGATTTTTTGGATATTTTAAGTCCACTGTTGAGAGCTATTGCTCAGGGGGAAAAAAAATAATTCCTTTCGAAGTATTACTGCTCATTGACAGTGCACTTGGTCACCCAGGGGCTCTGATGGAGATGGACAGTGAGATGTATGTTCTCATATCTGCTAACACAAAGTCCATTCTGCAGCCTGTGGATTAAAGAGTGATTTTTGACTTTCTAGTCTTATTATCTAAGAAACACATTTTGTAATGCTGTAACTGCCATAAATAGTGATTCCTCTGATGGACCTGGACTGAGGCAGTTGAAAAGTCTCTGGAAAGAATTAACCAATTTAGATGTCATTAAGAACATCTGTGAGTCATGGACGAGGTCAAATAATCAATGTTAACAAGAGTTAAGAAGAAGTCGATCCTAGCCCACCTGGATGGCCTTGAGGGATCTAAGACTTCAGTGGAGGAAGTCACTGCAGATGTGGATGAAATAGCCAGAGAACTAGAATTAGAAGTAGAGTCTGAAGATGGGACTGAATTGCTGCAGTCTCATGATAAAACTTTTAACAAAGGAGGAGTTGCTTCTTATGGATGAGCCAGGAAGGTGATTTCTTGAGTTGGAAACTACTCCTGGTGAAGACGTTGTGCAAATTGTTGAAACAACAAGAAAGGATTTAGAACATCACAGAAGCTTGGTTGATAGAGCAGTAGCAGAGTTTGAGAGGACTGACTCCAAGTTTAAAATAATTTCTGTTGTGGGAAAAATGCTAGCAAACTGCATTGCAGGCTACATTGAAATCCTCATGGAAGGAAGAGTCAAGTCAGTGAAGCAAACTTCATTGTTGTCTATTTTAAGAAATGGCCGGTCACCCCAGCTGTCAGTAACCACCACCCTGATCAGTCAGAAGCCATCAACATTAAGGCAAAACCCTCTACTCACTGAAGGATCAGATGGTGCTTAGCATTGGTTAGCAATACAGTACTTTTAATTAAGGTATGTACATTGTTTTTTAGACATAATGCTATTGCACACTTAGCAGACTACAGTATGGTGTAAACATACTTTATATATGCACTGGGAAAGCAAAAATTTTGTGACTTTGCGATATTCACTTTCTCATTGTGATCTGGAACTGAATGCACCATATCTCTGTGGTGTGCCTGTAATCTTGAAGAAGTGTCACCTACTTAGTGTATTTTACTACTCATTCATTTATATACACATACAAACATATACCAAATATATTTTCTTTAACAGCTCTCATGTTACACATGGGAAATATTTTTTAAAATCATACAACCTATTGTTTCAATGTGTTTAACATCAAATGGCTATGTTGTTTGTATAAACAAACCGGGAAATAATGCAATGCAGTGTGTTCTAGTGGAAGAGAATGCCTACCTGATATCACGTGAAAGATTGGATAAGGCTTAGCAGTTGAGCTAGAGTCTGACGTTTGAATAGGAATTTCTCCTAATAACTAAGCATGAAGGTGTTTTTCAGGGATAGATATCATCATCTGTAAATGAAGAAACCTTTGTTACCATAAATCATGTCATTCTCCAAGCTGATTTGTCAAACCAAGTTGTGTCATTTTCCTTGGCCCTACTGGTTAAATTTCATCTTTCTTCTCAGTTTTTGCCAAACTTGAGTCTCATCTTAAGTTTCCCATGACATTCATCTATTCATCATTTCAGAATTAATTGGAACCAAGTGTAGTAGGAAATCCCCTCTTAATGGCAATCTAAGTTTAGAAATACTCTTGGACTAAGCCTTTTGGGTGAGATAAGAATCATTGATACTGATGCCAGGGCCAGAAAGCTCTTTTCTGCTTCTACCTTACCTACTTACAATGTATGT
Organism: Camelus bactrianus; assembly: GCF_048773025.1. Classification (NCBI taxonomy): domain Eukaryota; kingdom Metazoa; phylum Chordata; class Mammalia; order Artiodactyla; family Camelidae; genus Camelus; species Camelus bactrianus. Next base: position 95,271,490 of record NC_133542.1, read on the forward strand.
AAACATCAGTCTGCGTAGCACTGGGTAGCTGAACCTGCTCTTCCCACATGATCCCAGCAATCTTCATTGCACTGTACTTTGTCTTATTTCCTATGTTTCATCTTAGGTGATTTCTTTGGATGGGTAAGAGAAAATAGGTTTCATATCATATGTTACACCTGACTGGTAGCAGCCATATGGTTTACTGCCTTAAAATTCCTCTAAGCTTTAGGCTCAGAGATAAAGGGTGATTTGTTAGTAACATTTACAGCAGATACAGGAAGGAAGAAGTGGCAGCAGAGGTGTCACACATTTGCAAGCTGTCGTTTCCATGCAGCCTGGTTCTGCATGGGTTGTATTTTCTATTTTATATTTTTACCCTCTCTTTGATAACAAGCAACCAACCATGGCACAGAAATTCTATGTTTTCATGTGGCTGCATAATTTGGGTGCTCAAAAAATAAGATACTTGCTGATAACACACAGTTCTACAAATTCAAACATAGAGTTCCAGGATATTTGTGTTTATGTTAATTATGTATTGGCTTATATGCTAATCTATTTAAAGTCATAGTAAGTGAATGCTTCTATATTTGTTGCTCTTCATAAAATCTCTAGCAAATTAGTTTTGGAATATTGTTTAAAAAGAAGGTTCCAAATCAGGGAGAAAAAAAAAAAAAAACCTGGCATTTGGAGTCAATATCTTGACACCTGCCAAAGGAACGCCTGTAGGCAGCCGCTCTCTCCGAGGTGGTAAGTGGAGATAACCTATGCCATGTGGGTGCCCCAACGGGAAGATTGAATGGAGGCATAGGCTGTCCCTCTCCTTTAGGTAGGGATGCTATCTTAGGTTAAATTTTTTTATGTTCTATTTTATTGGACCTTTGAATGTCCCCAGTAGTTCATTTTGAATTTATCTGGCTGCCCCAAGATTTACAGTGCAGATTGAAGCAAAGTCAGCAAATTCATCTAAGTAAATCATGTTCAATCTTATTTCAGCTGCTAAAAGAGGAAAATGAGGATCTATGAAAACTTACGCCATAGTCGTAAATCATTCAATGAGGAAGATTTTAGCTTTCAATAAAGGGCTCATTTTAAGTGTAGGCATTCAAGAGAAAGGCAAAAATGCATAGAGCAAGAAAATACGAGAAACAAATTGGAATTTTTTCAGGGTTTACCATAATGCTGAAGTGTTTCAAGGACAGTGAGAATGAGTCGTCATCAATCTTCATTATACTAACACGTAAATAAGTTAAACCTGTGATGTTTTTCTGTATGTCTGCCCTAAGTTCTCAGGGTAGAGTCTCATATATCTTTTATCATTTTTAAGCCTATATGATAATGCTAGTGTTTTTTCCTTTCAAGGCATAATTATAACATTTTAGAATCTTAGAGAAATAATTTTAGACAATTTATAGTCTCTCTAAATACGTGCACAATGTTAAATATATTTTATCATCATGAATATAATGAGCTTATTTTGGGACGCATAGTTTAAGTCCTTAAAACTGCTCTAGGGTGGCATTATTTTCTGTTATTGGGTCACAGTATTTGAGGAACATCTATAGAAAAGACAGTTTTCTTTTTTGTTTTGATATGAGCAGTGTTAGTATAGAAATTTCTTACTTATCTATCAAGTAACTTAAACAATCAAAAACTCTGTTTAAGGCAGATTTAAGGCAGAAATTTATGGCAGAAACAGGTGTTTTTTTTGTTTGTTTGTTTGCTTTTTTTTGTTGTTGTTGTTTTTTTTTTTTTTTTTTTTTTTGGTGGTGGTGGTGTTTAATGCATTAACACAGAACACAGTATGTGGTTGCCTGACATAAAACATATACCAATAGAGTTTTTTGAAAATGCATCCCATATAAACACTTACCTCTTATTTTAAAGATAAAGGATTTCAGGCCCAGAGAAATTAAGTTACCCTAAGTAACCCTACACAACGATTCTGAATTAGTTTGAAGAAAAAAAATTAAGATTTGTTTTACTGATTCTTACCTCTATAGTATATTTTACTTAGAAAAATAAATTATTTGAATTAAATATTTCTAGTTAATATATCTTTATAGGACATTTTGGCTTTTTTTTCCCTTCTAATAGACATAAGCTGTATACCAGATATTATGGCTGTGATCATGAGATAATGTTATTTTCTAAATCTCATAACATTTTTCAGTAATCGACCTGTAACTGGGAAAACTGATTAACTGTGTAGACTTGCCTGAAGAAAGATATTTGAGATATTCTATTGATACATACAAATATAACAGAGCCTTAATCTAAAAAATGCAATTTTCCCAGGAGTTTAAGTCTATGATTCAGTGTATGACAAGCTGTGCATGTCCTTTTGATTCCCCTCTCTTATCTAACTGTTAATGATACTGCCTAAGATGTCCTTTTGTAAAAACACCTATTTTCCTCTTAAGTGAGCTAATTTTGAGCAAATCTATTAGGTATATTTTCAGTGATTTTTCTTTCTTACTGGTGATTTTGCTGCTAAATTAACCCACTCAATAGATTGCACTATTCCATTCAAATTATTATTCATAGCTTTTAAAATTTATCCCTTGGCCTCTGCAGTTTTTCATTTTCCTTTCCCACATGGGGTAGGTACTGGTCTATAATTGCATTAGCAACCTGGGTGCTCAAGTAATTCTATTAACTGATAATAGTTTAGGAATTTCTGTGATTTTTAAAGCATTTATTTCTATATACTGAATAGCACTCATATTTAAAAACATTAAAACACCTGTCTCATCTTCACTTTACAAGAGCAAGACTAAAAATACAAGTGTGGCTGCTATGAATATTTGGTCCTACTGACAGAAAATTTGAGTACTAAATGATGTGTTATATGGCAGGTCATTCATTTTTGTGGAGTGAAGACATTGTATGTTATCAGAGAATTGTCAAATGATTAATATTACAGATTTGACATTGCATCACCGCAACTCTGAGAAAGAGAGTTAGATTGACTACCTGGGAGGGAATTTGCATATGTAATTTCTCTAGAGATAGTGTGATGGGAAGAGCTAAAAGGGAGTATATTAAATACTATGTTTGTTGTTCATCACATACATTCACCTTGACCAAAAGAGTCCTCCATGGCTCAGCCAGAGAGATAAAGCATGGCTTTAGAGTAATGATGACCTAGATTGTAAACTGGGTTCATCAACATGTTGAATAAATAACTGTGGACACCTGTTTTATTTCATGAGATTCAGTTTAATTGTATGTTAGATTGGGATAAATTTTCCAGTTTATAGAATTGTTGCCAGAATTGAGATACTCCACATATATAGGATTTAATTTCTGACAAGTGACTTTACTTTTTGTTTTTAACCTGGAGAAGTTTCACATAAAGGACAACTGAACTTTGATAAAGGAGTGACTGTAAGACACAAAGGTAGTCTATATGTTAGCCTAGTACTTAGGGAGAGTACCAGAGAAAGGAAGGACAAACTCCAAAGGATCCCGTCTCAAGACGAGGGTTCCAGTCTCCCTGCAGAAGGTATAGCTCACCCCCTTGGATAGCACGGACATTTGCTGGTTTGCCCCAGTTAGAGCTGGCTTGCTGTCACAAGTAAGCAGAAAGCAGCCATCTGAAAGTCACATAGGATACAAGAACTGGTGGCTTGGGTGTTCAGAGACTGAAGGCTAAGAAGTAACCATCCACATGGGCCGGCAGAGAAAGGACTTTAGGATGCTGGTCTCCAAGTCAAGAGAGCTATGGGAAGGTGACTGTGAGGCCAGGCATAGGTCTAGGCATGAAACAGGGGTCAGTGTTCTGTTAGATGCCTCACACCACCCCGCGGACCCAGTGTCCAGCAGGTGCCCTTCCTCCTGCCATGTCCCTGCAGTGTGCCATCTTGAGAAAGCTGACCACCATGCTCACTGTGAAACAGAGATGCTTAAAGGACTGCAGTCCATTAAGGCAGAGCATATATGGAAGGTGAGCCTGGAGCTAAGAGGCAGGACACTGATAACCCCGACCCTAGGAAGTTAGAGCTCATGTTGTCCCTTTGGATAGAGGAGTGCTTTTAGAATGGATTATTCAACCCTGTACCACTGAAATTGTATCAGCTTTAAAGTCAAATCATAATTTGTATCAGTGGTTTCAATATCTCCTAAGTGTTTAAGATTCTTGAGGGTACTAATTGTCCCCTTTCTACTGCTTCTCCCCACTTAGTCTCTCCTCCTTTCTCAGAGTCATCCTCTTTTACCTTCTCTTTAGAGTACTTTCTAAGCTGTTTAAGATGCCAGAGGCATTTACACTTTTAGGTGATTTTCTTAGAAATTCCCCCAAGATAATGAAAGCTGAACTGTGCCCCTTGAGGCTTCTAAGAGTGTGTATACAAATTTACATGCACAGGCTGAGAGAATATTGTAGAACTTGAGGAAAGTATCCCATTTGGTAAATTAAAATAAATGAGCATTGAAAATAGCTACTATAACTCAATAAAAATAAAATTAAAGACAAAAATAAAAATAGCTACTAAAGGAACAAATAGTTTATTTCTTATGCAGCAAATAAAAATGTAATTATTTAGAAGTGTGTTTACAGAGTTTCTGGTGATACTCATTTTCTGCTGATCATCTCGTTCTGGTAACTCAGCTGTAACTCTGGCTATCACACGCGGAGGGAGACAAGGAGACAAAAACACATTCAGAGGACATTGACCAGAATGATGAGTGGGTCATGAAACTGTTCAGAAATTTACTTTTTGGAAATACATGCCAAAATATTGACTGATACAATGATATTATGTCTGGAATTTGCTTCATAAAAAAATCAAAGTTGTTTGGAGTTGGTGGCCATGATATTGATGAAACAACTTAGTTCATGCTTTATTAATTCTTGAAGCTAGCTGCTTGGGCGTCAATCCGTTATTCTCTTTTCTTTTCCATGTGTTTGAATAGTACTGTAATTAATAAAATTGAGAAGATAAAAGATATAATTCAAGAAGAGAATAAAGAATTGGGAAGATCAGCATAGAAAAGAGGTGATTCTCAGCTAATGTTGACAGATCTACAGAGGGATATCTTTAAATTATTTGGATAGTTGTCATGGACCAAATATTAAATAAAACAAATTAAAATAAATAATTAGATTAGACTTTGAAGGTCACAAGGTAATGTCTAAGATAAATGAAACTAAGTTGTAAGGAAGTAGATTTCAGTTTAATATCGGCTGTATCTTTACACTTATTTATTTATTAGTCAGTTATTGGGTTGGAAGAGTTTTACTCTGAGAAAAATAGTGTCAGATTTATTTGTGAATCAGAGGTGATAGAAAATGTATTCATAATAAATTTAGGATTTGACAACATTTTTGAAAAACAGATAAATATTCATGATACCAACAAGTTTAGGTTTTATTTCCTTTGCAGTGTGATCTCAAGAGGTTTAAGTCAGGGAGAGATGGGATCAGAATCACATTTTATTTCCTTCTGTTTAGACGTTAAAGAGAAGTTTGGGGGAGCTATGAGGCTGGAGAGCAATCAACTTTTTAAGATACTATTTCACTTGACCAAGTCAAATGCGATGTGTCCCTAACTGCAGCGGGAACAGATAGGCTGGGGAGAGGGTATAAATACGAACATGCTGACAAAGCCACAAACTAGGCACTTAGTAACTGAATGAATTGAAAAAGTAAAGTCATCGGAATTTCTGTTTTGAATGATTGCATAGATGTTGTCATGATTTACCAAGACAGGAACCAAAGAATGAAAACAGATTTTTAAAAAGAATAAAAGGTTACTTTGGGATATACTCACTTTAAGACACCTTTGAGACTACCTGAACAAAAACAGACAGACACGTAAGCCTTAGAAAGAGATTTCCTGGAGTCACGGTATAGTGCTTAGGACAGAAAGGGTAAGTTAGCTTTTAATCTTCATTCTTTCATCCATTCATTCATTTTTCCTTCCAGAAACATGACTCCATGTTTGAGTATCCACTGGGGCCATATGCATGCAGAGATGCAGAAATATACAGGTTACAGTAGTTAAACCAAGGAAGTGCATTGCTAATCCCCATCAGAAGGGGACTCCCCAAAGTCCTGCCTGGTCTTGGTCTGGAATTTGCCCCATCTAGAATCTGCTTCTGGTGTAGAAATTTAGCAAGGACAGTCACAAGTGGGATTTCTGTCACCTCTTGTAAACCCATCCCTTCAGGTTTTAAAAACCCTAACAAGCTTGGAGTTTGTACTGTTTCCTAAAGTTGGAGATAATGGTTACATCTCACAGTATTTTACACCTGAGATGTGTGGTCTGGCCCCTGTCAATGCTGCATTTGTGGAAGGATCAAAGCAGTGAGGATGGGCCCTGAAGCTAGAGGTAGAAAAAGACTTACAGTGCTCAGGCTAAATGTGACACTTGCCCACTGTTGAAATGCTGATGCTAACACCTTTTTTTTTTTTTTTTTTTGCTACACCCACCTCAGTAGTTATAAACCTAGAAATCTTAGGGAGAATAAAAGAAAATACTGTATTAGACCTAGATGCTAAAAGAACATGTGGCACTTTATATTTTCCTCAACTATCTCATTGAAAGAGAAATTAATAATACATTTTGGGGCACTTCAAATGTTTCCCCCTCGGGGTAGGGTTTAACAAGATGGGAGAACTCCATGTACCTGAAATCCAGAAGCAAGGCTGTCTGCAAAAAGATAGACTTCAGTGGGTGGACCAGTGGCCTCAATCTTTATTTAAAGAAGATGGGGCAGAAAGGAGGCACCTACATAAATCAGGAAACCATGCTAAGCTACAAAAGTTTTGTTCAAATATGAAATATTTATTTTCTTTGGAATTTACCCATGTTGTTAAATGATCCCTGGGATGCTAGACTTTCTATTAAGAATTTCACATATTCTTGTTGGAAAATTTAAGTAGCTGCCAAGTAGTGACATATGTAATATATGATAGTTGAGAAAATATGTTCTTAATAGTGTAATTGAAAGAATCTCTGTATCATATTACTTTTCTTTCAAGTCATAAAAAAGCATTTTAAAATTCAAATGGAAGGAACTTAGGCTTTAATTCAAAGTTATATTACAAAGGTTTCTGCTAAAAAATAAAATAACATTTCCACCCATAATCCCATAGCAATGTCCCTTTAAACTTGATCATTTGTTTGTAACATCAAGCTTCCTGATTTATGGGAAAATTGGAAAAGGAAAGAAAGTGGAGGGCAGGAGGGTGGGAGGCAGATAATAAAGACTTCAATCCTGGGGTGTTTTTTGTTCTTCTGGCTTAAGGATTTGACAGGGCAGTGGGATAGAAAGGATCATTTCACTTGGTTCCCTGTATCTGCACGTGCACCATTTATACGCCTTATATTACCTAGTAATGGACTGGAAAAATGAGACGTGAAAGCAGAAGAAAAAAAATGTTCTCTTTTAATCAGACTTTACCTTTAGAGGCAGGAAGACAGAGTTTGTTTTTTCTTTTGCTTACTCTTGAAGAGACTCCTTATTTGGAATCTTGCTATCATTGGATGAAATATGCTGAAATGAAAACATGACGACAAAGCAGATGAGCAGATTATGTGAATGGGAGACCAGGTGGGCACTGAAATGCTTTTAAATTTCCTTGGCTGTATCAAAAATTTTTTTGAGATTTAAATATACTTCAGGTTGACAGGATCATAAGACTCTGAGGAGAACCCAGTAAATGATGTAGCAAACTTGAAACAATTAAGAGTCTGTCTTTCTTGCCAATGAAGCATGTGATATATCAATATATTTTGTCTTCAACTAACTGTTGTTACTCCAGTTATCTCATGTAATCGAAAAGACACCTCCTAATTTATAACCACTATAGGGGTGAAAAATGCCAGCTTTCCCTATCTCTTCTCACCTAAGAGCAGGTACATGGCCTAGTTGTGGCCAATGAAATATAAAGAGAAATAAATCACTTGGGATTGGGAAAGACAGATCTTCGGCTACTGTCTCCAACTTCCTCTTTGTTCCTGATTTGTTCCATCGCCCTGGTGACATAATAGGATATTTACAGAGATACTGCCATCAGACTGAATGTGATTTAGCAAAAGGATCAGAGAATATTGGGCCCATCCTGGTCTTCTCAAGCCATTGAACAAAACTTTGGACCACCTGCCTGCCAGTGTTCTGAGTCATAAAAGTCCTTATGGTTTGATTCAATTCTAGTGTGATTTTCGATTACTAGCTACTGAAAAGCACCCAATATGACTCAAGTGGTAAATGAATTACTCAGAGAACCTATCATGTATCTTCTTGTTGTAGCTAATCTTGTACTTAGGAGTTTGAGGTTGGAATCCAAATGTAATCATCTTAGTCCTTTTGGTGAATTAGACCTCATCTGTTTTCAAACTCAGGTTTTTACTATTTCATTCTTTTTTCAGAAAGATAGCCTTTTAAAAATTATTTTGTCAGAAAATTCAACATGCATGTGGAAACAGCCTTGTCATGGGTACATGAAAAGATTTTTTTTTTTAATCTGAATACCTTTTCTTTATGCGCTTCATCTCTATTGTGCTGACTTTTAAAAGCAAAGTGTATTTCCTTAACTTCTATTGGTCCTCTGGTACTTTTCCTTGGGAAAAAAGAAATGAGACCAATTGTTAATCTGCATTACAAAAAAAATGCTGGAGGGTAGACAGTAAATTCTGCTTATGCTTTAAAGATCTGAGTCAGTACCCACGTATGCATCTGTTCACAGTGTAATGAAAGAGAAGCTACTTAAGAAGAAAGAAAAAAAATTACTCAAAAATCCCCTGCACCACTGAGAATTTCTGAGCATATTAGCTGCTCCTTTTCACCCCTAGTTACTTGTGAAGTCATAAGAAACTTAAAAAGAGATTTGATTTTTCTCATATTAACAAGTCCTCTCATGCTGTTTCATGGGTTAAATAGATCTGGACTAGAGGGTAACATGTGTTAGAATGATGGTCTAAAACACACACCTAGTTTTATATATACATATGCACATATATATTTATATATATATTCACATATAAACACAAATTAATGGATAATTTTTTATTAATTTTAATCAAGTTTTAAACATAATTTGGAGTAGATCTTATGTGCTGCATTAGCTTATTTAATCCTTGTAACTACAATGTGCAGTATCATAATTACCACTTTAGAGATGAAGGGACTGAAGTTTAGAGAGAAATTCTCCCAAGCTAGCAAGTAGTGGGAACACAGTTTGATTCCATTGAGTCTGGCTTGCTAACTCACCCTCTTAATTATTGCGTTTATAGAGGTGGAAAACTTTTCCCTTCTTCTTTTCTAGGTTCTTTGGCTGGTCCTATAATTACATTGACATAAGATAGATTAAAGGGAGAAAAACAAATTTTGTACATTCGAGAGCCCCAAAAATGTGAGACCCAAAGACTTTCAGGCAGGTGAGGCTGATAGTCCATCCTGAGCTGAGCAGAAGTGGGTAGGGATTTGGGGCTTCACCGGGGAAGAAGATAACTTACAGGAGAAAGAGAAGAACAGATGTTTGGTAAACAAATATTTGTCATGCCATGCAGATAAGTCTTTCTGACAGAAAAAATTATCTTTGGTATTAGCTCTGTTCCTGGTCCAGGCCTTCTGTCGAAATTCTTTAGGCAGTTAAGAGGAAGGTAGACAGCCTTCTTGAGTTCATTGCACTTTGATTATCTTCAGCTCATAATAACTCACCTGCAAAAGTTGCATTTTGGGGGCAGCACAGTCTACTCCCCCACGTTATACACACTGACATGTATATACAACGTGGGGTGTTTATAATGGGTTATGACATTGAAATGCCAGAAATGGCATTGCAGTTCCCATTAGCACTCCAGAACTGGAAAATAACTACCCAAAGGTAATCAGCGGTGTGGCAGCTAATTAACTGTCTCCCTTTGATCACCTGGAACCATGTGTTCAACAAGCACAAGGCTTTGGGTGACTAACTACTGTCACAGTACAGCCCAGAAAGGTCAAATAATTCTGCAAGCACAGGGAAGGATAGTTGCTTCTGACAATATTTGCTACTTTAAAAGCAAAAGAATGACAAGCTCAAATCTTCAGATTCTTGCTCCAAGGCATGGGCTGAATTCGGGGCCTTTTTGTGACTGCAATGAAAAAAATCACTTCTCTCTTCAGCCACAGAGCTGAGATCACCAAAATAATCTTAGACATTAATTCTGTAATTTGCTCTATTATAAATCTGTTGAATTCACAACCTTTTCTGTTTTCCTTTGTAAGTTCTAGCACTGCTCTAGAACTATTATATCCCCAATAATCGGGAACAATTAGAGGGTAGTATATGGGAGAATAAGACTAGCTGGAGAACCTAGATCCCTCAAATCCTTGTAAAACATCCTTTTATGGAAAGAATCCATGTTTCTCATGCAAGAGAAAACAGTCCCTGTATTGTTGAGAGACTACTGGCCATAATCATGAATATATACAGAGATTGAAACACTGAATTAGAATAGTGAAGCTAAAAGTTAGTCCCAGGAGGATTTACAGGAATTTGCTAATATGCATAGTCAAAGCCTAAAAACTTTGTAAGATTGGATTTTGAGAACACTTAGCCAAGGAGGGGGCTGGGGAACATAAGTTTGGATCAGGCTTGACTCATCAAAATAGTTACTCTCAACAGAGATCCTACGTTACTGAGCTAGCCTAAGTAGACAGCTGCTGCCTGGTTTAGTCAGAGCAAACCTGAATCCAATTTGCTCACTGACATTGAAAGACTAAAAGCCCCTGTCCATATCTAGAAGAAATACTGTCACAGACTTTGAGATATTGGAAAGCAGGACTGGACCTTTTATGTGCATCTGTTCACTCATGATTATCACACTGAGCACAGTGGACTGAAAGGTAACTAGATCACGTGGCAAGTCATGGTCTGTGTGTACATCCGACAGGAAGCCAGGGGGCTCCTAGGAATGAACCCAGTTGCTGTGGGGTCTCAAAGAGGAAACTGTGTACATGCTGTACAACCACAGATAGATACTATCTTTCATAGTTCTCTACAAAGAGATCTGGATTAATATTCACAACAACTTTATACTGGATCGTAAGAAAGACGTGAAAATTTTGGAAAGCATTGGATATAAAATGTTGATTACTGCTGTAACCTGCTGGAAGGAGTGGGGGCTCTTAGGGTTCATGGGATAGAAGAGGCCTGATTTTGACCTCAAACCCATCCTGTTATTTTGTTTTTATTTTCACATATACTGAGAGTAAGAATCTGAATAGATATTCTTGGAAAATGAAAGCATCCTCCACTGACTATATTGTAAGGGTCATTGCTGAAGGAATGGTCAAGAGAAAGCTGTTGGAGGCTCTTCTTCTTCCAAAAGTAATGATATCCTTGAGAAACCCAAAGATAACTAGTCACCATCAAAGACCTAAAAATTAGAAACAGTTGAAAACCAGGGGTGGGAATTTCCATGCCATTCTCCTTCAAATGTTTCATTTGACCTGTGAAATTTCCTGATAATTCTCAGAAATTTATGAGATTATTGAAGCTTAATTAAAAAAAACAAAACAAACAAACAAAAAAATACCCTCCAATGGTGTACGCTGTCCTTAATGTTGAAACCTTAATGGGTTAAAGTAATGCATCTCTTGGCTCTTGTTATCAACTATTGAAGTAGTTTTCTTTTTTTTTTTTTCCCCAGTAAAATCAATAGTACCTTTTTACTATTTGTATTAGTTCTCTACAGCTGTAATGGATTGCTGCAAAGTTAGTGGCTTAAAACATCAAAAAAATATTTTCTTCTAGTCTTTTAGTGCCTGAAAGCAACAAAAATATGTTATCTGAAGTCTACAATGTGTAAGCAGGACTGTGTTCCTTTCTGGGGAGAATCTGTTTCCTTGCCTTTGCACCTTCCAGAGATGGCTTGAGTTCCTTGGCTAATGCCACAAATTTGCTCCACCTCTGTTTCTCTCATCATACTTCCCTGTCTGAGCTTGACTTTCCTGTGTCTTTCTTATAGGGACCCTTGTGATTCCATTCAGCCCAACTGGATAATTTCCCATCTAAAATTCATTGATTTAATCACCCCTGCAAAGACTTTTGGCCATGTACAGAAATACATTCCCAGGTGCTGGGGACTGGGATGTGGACATACTAGGGGCCATTACTCAGCCTACCACACTCTTGTATTCTTGCTTTGTGTCACAATTTAACTCATGCTAATAGTTAACTCACTGTCACAGTGACTGTTGTATGACAAGGAGAGTATTTTGATGTTAATGTCTGGAGAGTAAGTTTGTGCTGTTTATAGATGTTTAAACAATCGTATCATAGAATGTTAGTACAACAAAATAGATTTTATCTATACTTCAGGAAATCTTCTGGGATTTGTATAGCCTGGAGGCCTATCAGGATATTACCTCTAAAGTAAGTTAAATATGGCTCATTTTTGTCCTGCTACCATTAGGAAGGACAAACAACATTTGGATGGCTACCCTACAAAGAACTTTGGAAACATTTAGGTGTCTTTCTGTGGCCCATTTATCAGGTGAAATAAATTGTGAAATTTGTGTGAATCCCAGAGCAAGACAGAGCAATACCAGCCTATATTGCTGGTGGGTCTTTCAACTAATTTGAAGATGCAGTACTTCCCAAGGTGCCTATTACAGATGGATGGAGCCTTTGACAAGCATTATGCTCATAATTGGAGAGTAGGATCCTGAGGTGAGGGAGAAAAATCATGATCCTTTTGGTAGTCAACTTCAGAAAAGCAACTCTTGGCATGCTACCAGGCTCTGATAAAAATGTAGTAAATGACCATGTGACAAGACACTGCCAATACCATTTGCATAAGAGTGCTGTCACGGAGGATGTGCTATATTCTGTAAACCATTTGTCTATATAGTGCTGTTTCTCTTAGAGCTACAATACCTAAGCCCAGGAATCAAGAAGCAAATATGGGAGTGGTGACTCAATAAAGTATATTATTTGATCATCTCAAAAATAAATCTCATTTTTGCCATTCTAGGTTCATCTTCTATCAGGGCATACATAAATGGTTACTTAGCTTTGGAAGTTGATAAGGTCTTACTAACTTTCAGGCATTTTATGCCACTATCTCTATAGACAAAAAATAATTCAGATCATTGGCAAGTAGGTTTTCTGTTAGACAAAGGAAGTGAAGAATGTAAGATCTTTGTTGGGGGGCATTATTTAAATGAATATAGCAATTGTACATTTTAAAAGAAGACTATTAAAGTGTTCCCTAGGAAGGATCACCAGAAAATCAGATTTGTTAAAATTAAGATTTTGACCAAGTATTCCAATTAGCTAAGTTGGTTAAGTGAAAAAAGGGGAAAATAGGAGCAGAAACACCATAAATGTAAGTTACAGATTTAGACAATTACAGAAGCAAATATTACGAAGTTTGCTTATTAGGTTACACAAAAAAAATCATATTTTCCTCTTCTTTATTCATACTATTTAAAGGGTGCACTGATTATGATCATACTTGGCATACATTATAAGATACCTAGAAAGAAAAAAGCCAGGATGAAGAGAAAATACAAGTCATTCAGAGATCATGAAGCTGCTGCAGTTAACGGGTTAGAATTGCCTCTCTTTTGAGGAGACAGATGTTATGTAGTAAATATATATTATGCATTTATTATATGTCTGATATATATGATAGTAAAGAATACTGTGTGAATATATTGAACTTTTAGTATGAAATAAAGTGATGTGTTTCTAATGAGAAACCAAGGAATGCAATGGATGGGTAAGTGTTCTTTTTGAAAGCACACATTTTATCCCATGCCCCTTCCATCACAATGCCTCTTAGTAAACTGCCCTCCCCATTCTATGTGGGGCTCCTCATCACTCTTCCAGGCCCCATGACTCAAGTTAATCAAATTAGACTCTTTCTCTTGCAAAAGTTTATCTTTATGAGAAATATACAATGCTATAAAATATTTGAAAGCCATTCCAAAGACTAGCTAAGGAGACAGAATGAAGAAAGTAGTTGTGAATACTTTTACAAAAATCATCAGTCTCCTCAGTTTTCTGCCTCTTCTAAGATTTTAATTATAATTTGCTCAGCTACTTATCTGCCTTCAAATAAATTTATGTTGAATTTAGCCAGAAATATTTTTCTGTTGTTGAAAAGAAAAATAGCTCTAGCTTATACATGCATTACAACTTCCCAGATTATAAAAATAAATGACTTATTCATGAAATAAAGTTTATAAAACATCTCAATTTGGATGAATTTGAGATTTTTTCCTTTTGGACAAAGCAATTCTAACTAAATTGAGCTATGAGTGTAGTCGTTTTCTTTTCCTTTCTGACTAATTAAACATAACATGGAACCAAGCATTTTTTTAAGCATTTTTATAATTTATGTATTTTTTTCTGTAGCTTTCCTTCTTCCATTAAAGTTCCAAATGGCCATTCATCATTTAAGGCCAAACTGCCTTCTCTTTTTTCTAAGCAGAATTCATTATTCCCTTGCTTGTATTCTTATATGCAGAATATGCATGTAATATTTTATTAGAATTGTATATGTGCACATTTGTCTTGCTTACTGGACTTAGAGTCCTCAAGGACTTTATGAGCATATATATATATACACATTTTTAAATTTCTAGTTCTTAACATATGTGTCACATGGAGGAAATTGTCAATAACTGTGTATTTAGCCAAATATTGAGAATTGACCTATTTCTCATCAAAATGGGAAGCCAGAATTATTTTCTAAATATGTAGCTGTACAGAGGTTTATAAAAATTGCATAGCAACCAAAGAAGGCAGAAAAGGAGGAAAAAGAATGATTTAACCTCTATTCATCAATAATTTTCATCTCCTAGCAAGAAAGAAAAATGGAGAAAAAAGATAAATTTGCCTATGTAATTTATTCATAGTAGATAAGAAAGAGCTAAAGATGAATTACTTTTCATCTCCAATTGCTAGATTTCAAAGCAAGTTGGCGTATTTTAATATATGTTCATTTTTCTCTTGCTGTATACCGTAGGGGGAGCATTTTCAAAATCAGAGATGAGAAGACTACATGGAGACAAAATTTCTTTTATTGTTCTTTGATTTGCTGTTTGCAGGAAGCTAGATTTTTTTTCCAACCAGTTGTTTGTGAAGGCAGAAGAGTTAGCACAATCAGAAGAATAGAAGAAAGATGCAGACATTGGAGTCATGACCTTGTGACAAGGAGGTCAAGAGGGCCATTTCAGAGCAGTGGTCTCCAGCATTAGGAATCAGTACATTCTAGGGGCTTTGGGAGGTCATCCATTGAAATGAAGAAAGAATATACAGTGGTAATTTCTGTATACTATATCTACAAGTATTAAAGAAGTTAAGTTCCATTTATAGTTAATGGAACAGTTGACTCTGTGGCTTTGTCGGGTGGCCCTGTGTCAAATATGTCAACACATGGGAGGCAGTCTGAGTAAAGAAAGAGAAATCAACAACTCAGGGCTCAGAGGCTCATAGTCTTTAGTTCTTTCAGTTTATCAGGACACTGCAATTTATATATCCTACGTTAAGAAGACTTACAGTTAATGTTACTTAATTTCAACTATATTTACCCTCAGAAAAATGGTTTTAAATTATTCATTGAAAGACCTATAGAATAGATAGAAAACTAAACTAATACAGATATAAACAAATAATAATACAAGAGTGGAACTGACAGGTTTACTTATGTCTCCAACTATGCTATCATGAGTATAATGAACTAAAATATTTGTCAATTATGATCCAATCCGATATGAGAAGTTGGGCTAAAAAAGATTTAGCAAAAATTAGTGGAGTGTTACACACATATACACATGCACAGATGATACTCATATATGCAGTTATTTTACTGATAGAAAAGTACTTTCCAAAAACTGGAAATCATTGGCTTGGAGGACTGAGGAGACTGAGACCAATTATGGAGGAAGAAGTGGCCAAAGAAGATAGACTGGTGCAGACAGATGTAGCTTTTAGAGAAAAAATTAGACCAAGAGGAAGAAATGAAACATGATAAGAGAGAGAAGTGGAAAACAGAGTTAATGATGCCCCAAGATCAGAAGAAACCACGGAATCAAGAATTGGAGCTGAGAAATGTGTTTTGTATTTAATGTTGCAGATAGCAGACCTTGCAATAGGACTGTACATTGCAGAGTGTGTCTGTTATCTCCTGAAAAACATATAAGAAAACCAAAATTATGCAAAATTTGAAAACACTGAGGTCCAACATTAGGCCTAAGATTTTTATTTATTTATTCATAGCTAATGTATTTTTAACAGAAGCCTGGTGAGAAAAGATTCAGGGTATGTAATCAGAATCAAATCAGTCATTTTATCCGTGTTCTTATTGGAAGAGTGTGCTTTACTTATTTAGTAGATATGCATGTACGACCATCCAATAATACGATTTGATTGATTTCAGGTGTATTATTTGATCAGTTTCAATGTATCAGATCTGAATTTCTAATGAAAAGAACCCTATTTTGAGGAAGACTAATTGAATCATTTGCATGTAGGAGACTGGGTGGAACGTTGTGAACTACAGTAAATGGCATCTTATGTGGTGCCCCACGACAAAGACCATCTTTTCTCATTTCTTTATTTTGAGCAAGAAATATTGAATGATTACCAGGAATTCCATTACTTAGTTGGTTCCAGAATAAGGGTATGTCTTAGAAGTGTTTAGAGGAATGGAATGGCCCTGTTAGAGCCTGTTACATTCTTTAACTGTAAGTGACATTGTTTTTCACGTTTTAATGTCTAAAATCAAGCTGCATCTTACTATTTGGCATACTGTAGTCACTGTTGGTCTGGTGACACTGGGATGCAGTTGCTTGCTGTGCGTGCATAAGCCTGGATACTGTTCCTCATCATCCAAGCAGACAAATGCAACCACTCCATGTTTCAGTCCAAAAAGAAAAAAAAAAGTTGTGGAAGCTATGGGAGTTTTGCTTGCTCTTTGATAACCTATTGGCATCTCTTAGTGAAGAAAACAAAGCAACATCAACATATAAATAATTTCCAGCAACTTAGGAGAAAATAACAAAGACAAGAGTCAGCCTTCTTTGAAAAAGCTGCATTACCAATTCTCTTGGTGTCCAAGGAGACAATACTATGAAGAAAATATAGACTTTTTTACGTCAAGTCACAGAATAGTTCAGAAAACTTGGATTGGGAATAAGTTTTAGGAATCATCTGATCAATTATTTTTTCTTTTATTCTTACATATACCTCACCAAGATGTATATTTGATAAATACCTTTATTAGACTATGTATAAAAAGTTTTTCTAATAATTATAAAATGAAATTTCCAAGTGGTAAGAATGTGTTGAGTCAGTCAGTTTGGTGATGATGACTCTTACAATTGATGGCATCTTAGATAAGATGATACACAAAATTCTACTTCTTTGCATTAGGTATGATGCAGAGACATCTCTTATAAGTACATCAGCTGTTTTATAATATAGCAGTATCTAAATGACATCTTGAGAATCTTCCTTGAATTCTCATTCACACTGCCTTGCTCAACAGGATTTTCAATCTCCATCCTCTTGTGTGCTTGACTCCTGGCCCAACTGCTTTACATTCCTCCTTTTCATTGTAGTTTTCTCTGTTTTGATGCAGGAGCTCTCAGTATAAATGTGAGGTACCATATAAACATGATTGGGCAAGTGCATCAGAAAGGTTGACTTCCAGTAGAAGGAAGAATCACATGCATTCAAGTAGTAAATTTTAAATATAAGATCTTAAAAAATTAAATTTTCCAGAAAAATATGTGTGGAGCTACTAAAAATATATATTAAAAGTGTCTAACAACATGAGCAAAAACTTCTACAGGTGGTATCTTCCAACATACCTTTCATTAGGGGTTGGTATTATAATTTATTTAATTTCTCTCCATTGTCTAAGAACCTATATTATCTACCAATAGGATACACTAAGCTTTAGCACATCTTACCAAAATTTCCATTTCAGTATGCCCTATGGTAATATAATAATTCTTATAAAATTGGAAAGAATTTATGCTCAATGTACCCAAAGTCATTTCACAACATCAACTGAAATTAAAATATGAGCAGAATATCTCAGGCTTCTGTTCTCTCTTGAGGATAACACCTCTAGTAATTTCCATATGTCACCTAGTTAATATGACAACAAAGAAAGTTGAGGATCTCAGGCACAATAAGAGAAGTGAAAGATTTTGATTGACTGGTACATTATAACTCTTATTACATACTGTGGACCCAGGATGTTATAATAATTAGCCTGTCAAGTCAATTGTTACTATTCATTAAAAAGGAATATATGAGAGCAATTAATCTCACAACTTTAGCTTCATTAGAACATTTTATTTTTGCAGCTGGGTGAAGTTCAGTGTCTCCCTCTGAAGGATGTATTAGTTTTTAATAGAAGGTTTCACCTTCATTGTTTTGATTGCATATTTGAATAGCAAAATGTAAGCTTATGTAATAATTGGGTGAAATTCTGAGTTATTTTTAATTTGCCTTTTGAAATTCATGACAGATACAAGAGATTTGCCCTGATTCCTTTTCTTCACCTTTGCATTATGAGGCTGTGGACTCAGAAATTCACACTTCTTGAAAGTGAATCTATCCTCTGTGAATCATGTCTCTGAAAGTGCTGACCCCCACAAAAATAGACAAGGCTCAAGGACTTTGCTACAAGAACAAAACACATTAGGAAAAAAATGTGAAATCAGAGTAGTTTTTCTTACATAGTAAAGGTTAGATGAACGATAATACAAAATTGCCTGTTGGTAATCAGTTTTCAACTTAGACTCTGGACTGATTGCTCATAGTGATTGAAAACTGGCAGTTGAAAGTTACAGCATAGATCACAGGGAAGGTGCTGGTTCTGCCCTCTGCATTCTAATGAAATAAAGACAAGAAATAATAAAAGTTGAAAATCAGCATCTCGCTTTATTCACCAACAAGTAACCCCATATGCTGGAAAATGTAAGGCCGAAATCTTTATGACAACAGACATTAGAGGGGAACTTTGAACCATACATGAGCAATATAGGAATGAACTCTGAATGGTGGGCTGCTTCTTCAGTCCTTTCATCCTTACTCAAAATCCACATGCACAACTCTGTATTTGAAATGTCATGATCTCCCTTGAGAATATTTTAAAAATCTCACTGTTAGCAGAGTCTTACTTATAATAACGTGATGACATTACTGCTGCTGCTATGGGAGCCAACATGGTGTAATGCAAAAAAAAATTTACTTAGGTTAACCTATCTATGTTTGGTTCATATTCTCACTTCTTTTTGCATTGGTAGACCTTGGGCAAACTACATGCCCTCTGAGCTTTATTTACCATAGGTATTGGTTTGTTAGGACTTTGTAAGCAATCTGGCTTGAACAATCCTTTTTTCCACTGTAGGGACTGGAGGTCCAAGATTAAGGTGTTACCAGGTTTGGTTTCTTCTGAGGCCTCTCTCCTTGGCTTGCAGATAGCCGTTTTCATATTCTGTATTCTCTCTTCATGTGCATCCTGATGTTCAAGTTTCCTCTGATTATAAAGACAACAGTCAGATTGGATTAGGGCTCCTCCTAATAGCCTCATTTTAAGTTAATCACTTCTTTAAAGGCCCCATCTTTAAGTATACTTACATTCAGAAGTATTGTGGGCTAGAGCTTCAACATAGGTGTTTTAGGGGGCACATTTCCACCCATAATAACCATATCTACATAATTGCAATAATAATAGTCAAACTCAGAGTTTTCCTGTGCATTAAATAAACTAAAACATATAATATAACAACTAAAATGTCTCTTACACATGGTAGACATTCAACAAAACTTACTGTATGCCCTTCCTCTTAAGCTATAGATCATCTAAGTCTTGAATATCTCAGGTTAATTCTTGTTCTTTAGTAAGAATGTGGTCCAAAAATCAGAATCTAGCAATTGAAGGTGGTGGTTTAAAAATGCAATTCAGCTAGTTCCCTAGGGATATACGGTGTACCCTAAAATTTGTGAACCTCTGGAGAGGATCCAGCAGGAAAAAAAGGGGGCATTTGGGGAGGCAGAAGATGAAAGGAATCAGAAGAATTTATTAGGTCAGAGGAAGACATACTAGTCCTTCAAAGAAGTTCATCAAGGGATAAAGGGCAACTGCATCGGATAAGGTAGACTTAGTTGCTGGGACAACCCAGGAACACCGTAACCAGCGTGCTGGACCAGCAGGTTGTCAGGGACAGTCAGTCACAAGAGTAGGACAATCCGGGATTCAAGAACAGAATTCCTGGTACTTAGATATGCTTATTCAGGTAAAATGACCCAGATAAAATATAAGTGCACAGAAGTGATGGTTGTAATGGGGTAAATAAATTTGTAAGCGAGTTAATGAATTAAAAAAGGCAATCACCACTGTGCTGATCTTTTCAGATGCATCTGCTCACTCATTGACAGCACAATTTTAGGTGTGGACAAGTTCCACCTTACAGATGAGAAAACATTAGTTTAGAAACCCAAGCTTCATGACGCCAGAATCCATAACTAGGTTGCTCATTAAGTCTGTTCCAGAACCCAGCAAAAGGCATGACACATGGTGGCTCCTTGGTGAATAATTATTCATTGACTGAATCAACAGACTGTCAATGAACTTATACTTGAATGACTAAACTAGAAATTAAACCAAAGTCATGGTTCAAGTCAACACAGCAGAAACAAAGTAAAATAAAGGAGAATGGCTAATTAGACGTGTATGAGAAATAAAAATAGAAACACCAATAGCAATATTAAGCATGCTGTCTCCCACATTTTCAGTTCTGTTACTGGAAAAACACAGCAATGTATGCAGAGAGCCAAAGAGTTTATCTTGAGCCATCTCTTATTAATTGATAGCACTTGATTAATCCTCTCTGAGAATTGATTGTTCATCCAACTGTCAATCAATTTATTTCACCATCCAGTCCGTATTTTTCCCTTTTTGCTCTAACAGATGTTTTTATGTCTGTCATACAGCCTGCTGAGGTCAAAGTCTAATAATAGTTGGCAGCACAACAAAGTGGAGTGATACTGAACATTGGAGTTCGTGTTTTAGTACCTGCCAGCTCTGTTACCTTGGGCAAATGATTTAATGGTGCTGAGCTTCAGTTTGCTTTCTCTCTGCAAAGGGACTTTGTGTAACTTGAAGTGAAGATGCAACTAGACAACTCATGTAACGTGCCACCACCACAAAGTAGGTGGCTGGCTAATGCGGTAACCCAACAAGCAAGTGCAATGAGTCTCTTGCCAGAATTAATTTTTATATGGTGTTGTTGCTGGAAGATGGGCCCCCATCCCTGATGAGCCAAAGAATTCAGAGACTGGGTCTTGGAGGTTAGAAGAAGAGAGGCAGCTTTATTCCTTTGCTGGGCAAAAGGGACTGCTGGCAGACTTGTGCCTTCACAACTGGGAACCCGTCTTATGGTTGGGGCTTAGTGATTATATAGTGAACAAACTGGAGAGTAAAAGGGGATATCGATCAACAAGAGTCTCTGGTGAAGCTTCCTCCTGAATCTTGGCGGGTCTGTCCAGCATCATGGGACCATGCAGTGGTCTGGAGGGTCATCAGCCCGTGACCTTCTTTATCTGATCAGACTCGTTAGGTGCCAGGAGGGACTTCGGTGGGTCTGGTCATTCTCCTGAGGTTGTCGTCCAGTGACTCCATTCCTAGGGGAATGACTCAGAATCCAAACATGATTGTAAATGTCAATTGCCAGAGTAAGGTGAAACGGACAGAGACATTACTAGCTCTGACTCTAACCCTAATTGTAACAGTGGGCCTGGGGCTGGGGGCAGTGTCTGGTCAGTCAGATGTGCTGACCGTTGTAGAAGCAAATGGCAAGTATAAGGCCAGGAATTAGTTAGCCTAAGTGCAGCCATTTTGTTATTTCTCTTTTAGTATTGTCATTTTCTCCCATGAAGTGCATCCCTTAACATCAACTTTACAGAATTAAATTTAAAATAGTTGTTTCTTCAATTGTCCTACTGCATTTGACACTGTGGTTCACCCTTCATTTCTGAAAACCCATTGTCCCTGGGCTTTCACATGGGATTCTTACAGTTTTTTGATGTATCAAGTGTTTATTTTTCCTTTACCAAAGATATGCACGTATGTATCCATAGTATCATGAACTTTAGTTGAGTTTTCTGGCTGTTTAAAAATAATACATTCCATGTTTTGGTACATTTCTTACAGTATGAGTTATGTATCCCTAAGGAAAGAGGCAGAAAACTTAGTCTTGGCTTTCCTTGAAGCTAAAAGGGGGTAGGCTTGGAAATTGGACTCTGCCAATCAAGTGCATCAGTGTGAGACTTTAACTAGGAAGGATGAGGATACAGATGGGAGCATCTAGCTCCCAAGCACAAGACGAGGGTCTCCTCATCCACGGCAGGTGCCAGTAATGCCAGTTGCAGTATCAGGTTTTTTCTGGTTCATTCCCATGATGTAGTCAGGAACCTTTTGGCTGCATAGTCTCTCAGCTTGAGTCTTTAAAAAATCTTCATTTTCTTTGAGCTACCTCTTGCCTTTAATTTCTTTTCTGCTTAAGCTAGCTACAGTGCTTTCTATTAGCAACAAACATTAGTGACTGACACAGAGTCCATCAAAGGTTACCCAAGAGCTATGCTTTTTCTTCTATGCTCCAGTCCTAAGTCAAACCTTTTCACAATTTCAGCTGAAACCTGGAAGTTAATAACCACCAACTATTTATTTCTGTCTTTGACATCAGACATTTGAGTGCCACATTTTTTTCACTCATTTACTAAACATCTCCACATGGTTATGTACCAAACGTACTCAAACTAAATATATTCAAAACTGTACTATGCAACACCCAAAGTCAGATGTATTTTATTGACCAAGTCAGCAAGTTTTTTGTTCTATTGGTTCTTGTATGAGCTTCTAGATGTGACTGAGTTTACTATGAATCTTCTATAACTGTCCTGTCTAGTAGAAAGTTTTGCAATGATGGAAATGTTCTAGGTCTTTGCTACCTAAAATAGTAACCACTAACCACGTGTAGCTACTGAGCATTAGAAATACAGCTGGTGCAACTGAGGAACTGAATTTTAATTGTGTTAAATTTTATTAATTTTAAATTTAAGTTTAAATAGCCATACGTGGCCAGTACCTGCCATATTAACAATGTGGTGATCTGTGTTATATCCTTCAGTGTTGGATTAATTTGCAGATAGCACAAATTGCATTTTTATCTAGATCCACTGAGAAATTTTTACAATAGGCTTGAGGCTTTTTCTTTTGAAATAACTTTTATTAAATTCTTCAGGCCATCATTTTACACTGAAAATTCTCTGGGTTTTAACCATTAACCAGTTATAGAACCACCTAAGTGTAGTGTGTGGAATGATTATCCCGACCTACTGATGTGCAGCACGTAAAATGGAATCAGCCAATATAGGTAACTATACGGTCATTAAAATGTAAAGCCTGATGTACTAGTAAACAATGTATAGTCTCTGTCTAATCATTGTAAGCCTATGTCTTTGCATTTCTAATTTATAGGTATTTGCTGTTAATGACTTCTGTTCTCAGGACCATTATTCTCTCGTTTTATAGTTTTCAGAGCTAATTCATTTTAAAATCATGTTGAGGTTATTCTGTGAGTCTGATGTATCCCAATGGCTCTAAAATGTTGGTGCCTTTCCTAGTTTTCTCAGGAGGTTTGGAGATTCAGTTGGTGGGGTCTAATTCTTTGGGAAGATTTTCTTGTGCACTGTTCCCCTCCATCTTTGTACTGAATCTTCTCCTCTCCGTAGGTTTTGTGAGCATTCTCAGTGGGCTCCTAGTCCAAACTCAGGTGTCCTCTCAGTGGCTCATTGTCTGGCTCACAGTCTTATTGTTGCTACTCTAGGTCTAGTTATTGGACCAGAGACCAGAGGCTGACTTGACTCAAGCTCCTTCTGCAGCGACTTCTGCAACCACAAGAACACTGATCGCTATCAGCTCCAGCCCTGGGCAGCACATTTTGCACTTATTTTCAGCCTCCTTGGGTCAAGCAGTCTGGAGTCACACGTCTTCCCCTCTTAAGTTTTTCAACCACTGCTACCCAAGTGCCCCGCCGCTCCATCTTTAGTTTACTTCTGTGCATTTATAGTCCATGGGAAACTTTATTTTTGTTGGAGCTGTGTTTTACTTTATAGTATCACACTTTATCTGAATATTTTTTACTTGAATTATCATCATTTCATTGTATGGAGGGAGAATTTCCTAGTATTAAGTTCACATTCCTCACCTTGATGCAAAGCCCTTAATGAGTTTTCCAAAACTTTTCAGACTCGCGGGCATAGTTTTTCTCTTTGAGCTGCATCCTTTTTCAGATCGGCAGAAGTTCTCCTGAGTAGCTTGACTGTGGTTTCTCAGCAAAAGTTGGAGCCTTCTGGTCTACACGGCAGACGTGATGACTTGAACTGTTCTTGTATCAATATCTGTCATAAGCACCATGAACTTGGCATACATTGTTGGCGAGTTCTCTTCTGTCAAGTCACATTGGGCATGAAGAAGATATGAATCAACCCTGCCTTTTTAAATCAATTTTAAAATAATGATAGACCTACGGGTTGTATAGAAATGTATGGAGTTGTCTGCCTTCTTTGTAAACATAATACAGAACTAGAATTTCTTGGGTTTTTTTTTGTTTGTTTGGTTTTTTTTGCTGCTATCTTCCACATTCTCTTCTAAATATTTGACATACATTTGTACACAAATATAGCTGGGTTCTTAACATACTTGCTTTTAACTTCAAACTGACTCCTTGGAAGTTTCCTCTAAGGGATCAAATTGGATTTTTTGGTGATGCAAAACTAAAATTAGCAGGAGTTCTGAAACAGTTACCATATAATGATGTTGTTGCTATACTTAGATAAGTGAAATTAAACTTTATTTTCATACACACACCTAAGCACACACATACATACACATACCCACAAATTCTTTGGAATTTTCATAGGCCAAAAGTATATTAAAGCAGAGAGTTTCTCAAAATAGGAATTACAATTGACCCTTGACCCACTGTGCAGGACCACTTACACATGAGTTTTTTTCAGTAGTAAATACTGCAGTATTGCATGATTCGTGTTTGGATGAGTCTGTGGTTGGTTGAATATCAGGATATGGAGCCGCCGTACATGGAGGGCTGAATATAAATTATATGTAAATTTTTGACTGTGCGATGTGTCAGTGCCCCTATCCTCCTATTGTTCAAAGGCTGATTGTACTGTCTTACAGAGGATTTGAGGAATGAGAACACCATCTCCCTTCTGTGAGCTATTGAATATATAAAAAAAAAACAAACCCAAGATCCTTTGCATTCTTTTTATCCTAGCCATGGCTCACTCCCTTAATATTGTTTGTCCTGTTTCTATATTTTTTCTCTGTCATTACTGTCTCTAACCTCTTTCCCAGTATTCATTGTCAAGTCAATTACTCTGCTTTTCTCTCTTCATAGTATAATTCCCCTCTTCCCCAACATTTGCTTGCTGCATACCTAAAATATCATTTATTTATTCAGTTCATTAGAGAATACAGCATCAGTCCTGTCAATTAGTAAGTACTGTGAGTGTCACTAAGTCCCATATTAGTCCAGGGAAAAATCATTGGGGATATGACCTGGGTATCAGCAGTAGCTCTCATGCGCAAACTTCAAAAAGAGAATGAAAAAATAATCTTCCTATTCAAGAATTTTAACATCCAAAATAATGAAATCTGTCTCCTCTCAGAATGTATATGCCTTCTAAATTCCTTTTGAGTTGAGAGGTTTTGCTTAATTATCAACTTTAGCCAGTTATGGAAAGTTTGGTAGTTGTTATGGCCAATTTTGTTTCAAAGGGTGTTTGTCTCTTCCTTCATTACATTTTCTGCCAATCTTGTGTAATAAAAAAATGGAAAAGAAGCTAAAAAGAAAGATAAACTTACACTGTAATTTGAGACAACATTGTAAAATGATTATAAATGAATTTAAAAAGTGTTAAGAAAAGAAGAAAGATAAACTAGAAGGAAAGGCAGTTGATTATTTTTAAAATGAAGAAAGGTTAGAATAACTGGCTTTGCTCACAATTCTACTCCTCGGCATAAAAATCTAATTAAATGCTTTGTTTCTAAATTGTGGCTAATAATAGGTGCTGTTTTACATTGTTCTTAGACTTACAAACTTTTAGAAGCTGTTTTAAAATTATAGCAAAAACTTAAAGTGGTACACAATTACTCAAAAATATATTTGAAAATGTGCTTCAAAAGTTGCTTTACAAAAATCCTCTTAAAGATAAATATGAAGCATCTCCTAAACTTCTAATGCACATGAAATATTTCCCTTTTTCTTTTTCTTTTTTGTTCCTGCAATCTTTATTTTCTATTGTATCAGCAAAGAAAATATTTGCAATAAGGCCTTGTCCCTGTAAAGAAAGAAACTGCCAATGTTTATTACAATTAATAAACACTGCTCTTCTTGTATGTAATGCTTAAGTTACCACATGATGTTAATGCACAGAGAAAACACAACTGTGGTTGTATTTATTTGTTTAATTGTTTATTTATTTATTTCTCTTCTGATCAGCTGCTTCTCTTTCTTCTGAACTCGTGTGAATTTTTGGTCTCAGAACTGCGCAAAGGAAATCTTCCTGCTGTAAGTGTATTTATAAGGAAAGGGTTTTTTTTTTTAATTTTTAAAAATAATACTGCCTTGGAAAAAATATGTAGGTGTACTTACAGATTTTTGCAGTGGCCTTGGAGTTTATATAACACAGACTCACACATACATGATTAAAAACCTCATAAGATTGACCCAGTTCTCTGGGAACATGAAAAGATGTGTAAGATAGTCTAGATGCATTTTAGTAGGACATAGTTGTTGCAAAAGTGAACATCTCAGTGACGTCCTCTGCTGAGATGGAAAATACCAGAGGCCAGCATACCTCATATCAATATACACTGATAACATTTTGTAAAGACACCCTAAAAAGAACACAAGGAGGTGGAAAATAGGCCCTCAGGTCAATGTTCTTATACCTGTGCTTTCATCTGCACCCCAAACTAGCCAGTCTGCAGTGCGTGGACACTCTAGCCAGTATTTAATTACCTATTCTCTTTGACTTGTATCCTAAGCCAAAATGGATAGCTGAATGATGAAGGACCCAGTTTTTCTGAGACTCTTCGAACATTTGCTATTTATAAGCACAGCCCTGTCAGCTGCCTTCAGCTGATCGCTGTGGTAAAAGGGGTGTGTTACCTAATGACCACATGTAAGGAATGAAAAAGGGCAGGGAATGCTGTTCAGAAGGTATATAAGATGTATCTTCCCTCTCCAAGGCCTGTGCTTCCCACCTGCTGTGAGCTAATAAGTTTTTTTTTTTTTGAAATATCTTTACCACAGTATTCCTTCTCCTCTCTGCAACTGGGGTAACTCAGAGCTTCAGGGATTTTAAAACCTTTTTCTTCCTCTTCTTTCTTCTCTCCTCTTCCTGCATCTCCTTCTCTTTCTCCTTCTTCTTTTAAATTGCTATGCATTGATCCAGGAAGTCATTCTAGAATTCCAAGCCTGATCAACTGTAATGGACTTTAAAAAATTACTTTATACAATGCCATACTACCCATTTTTTTTAAAAAAAGAAAACTTATATACAATTGTTCCAAGTTTGTTCTCAAGAAATTAATTAAAATAGTCAAAGAATGTCTTTCATTTCAAAGAGCAGAATGATTAATGTGCTCCCAAATGTGAGGGGAAAGAAAATAGGCAGAAAGCATGCATGAAACATAGAAGAGAACATGAACATTATATGAGTTCATATAATCTTGGGAAGTGTCAGGGGATTCGGCTTTTTATATGTGGTAAGTTATGTCCAGCAATAGGACAAGCTGGAGACCTGCTGTTATCCAAGGAATGCATTTAAACCTGACTGACCCGAGATTCAGCTGGACACGGGCAACATCCCTCCCATTGTGGGTGAGATGAGTGGAGATTGCCCAACATCCAAAAAGCAACAGCTGAAATTTAGAGTGATCCCTGGTGCCCAGGTGTAACTGAGATTCAGGAGCAATATTCTGAAACTTTAGGAGGTAAAATAGGTCAGGTGACAGGAAGGATATTGTGGCAGTGGGTAAACCACTCAAATAGTAGCTCAGAAAGGGATCGCCAGAGAGGTTTAGTCCTGACTACAGATTTGGACACTGTGGAACTTGGGGCTCAAAGTTCACAGTATATAAGCACCACACTTTCCGGAGAATCTGCATGATTGAGGACTCATCAGTAAAAGAAATTCACTTCGGACTGATGGTTGAAATCCAATGCTAAGTACTAGGTGTAAGGATGCAGCCAAGGGTAAGGAATAAAAAAAGAAATTTTGAATCTGGGGACCAGCATAAAACCCAGCAGATCCCTGCACCATTGCACCACTCCCACCCCAAGTCAGCATAGTTTAATGTTCCTCTCAACTTTTGAGGAGGCTGACGTTGCCTTCATTTTTTGCTTTTGTGAATCCTGTTTGGCCTGGGAATCAGTGATACTGAGGCTGCAGGATAGGAGTTCAGTAGGATTGAGTGTGAGGAACTGGGAATGGCAGAGTCAGGTGCTGAGAGGGTTTCTTCAATGGGAGGACGTTCCCAGGGCTCCTTCAGCCTCTATGGGGCTCTTCCTGCTGACCATGCACGTACATAACTCGTGCACTTGTTGTACGGGTACAAATTACAAGTTCCATTAAATGGCAATTAGTTTTTTTGGTGCAATGTTACATGAATATTTTAGTTGTGTATTTTTTGAACTTTTGCACTTTTACTGTCTTTATTTTGCTATTTTGTAATTGACACTCTCTTCTGTTTTCAGCTATTTTATGGTGATTTTATAGGCCCTTGAAATCTCAGGGGAGTCAACACTGTGCTGATGATGTCTAATGATGAAATAACCCAGAGTAAATGATTGAGAATCCACAGCACATTATCCTTGTGCACATTATATCTCCCCCTTCCCCTTTTCTACACCCATCCTGTGATAGGAAGCCCATGTGTGTTCAGCTGCATTTTCTGTAGCTGATAAAATTTCTCACAGGTTATGGAAATAAATGGCCTACTTATCTAATTTTTTAAAAAATGTTTGCTTTGTGTTCTCACATTTTTTGTGCCTGCACATTTTAAGGGGAAGTTGGTAGGGGATTACCATGAGTTGCTGACCCAGTGCTTTATTAAAAATAATTTTTTTCACTCATTCATCATTGCTACAAAGGCAGTCCAATAAGCCTAATAGTGCTTGAGAAGCTCCCAGTCTATAGGTTTTTTCCGATTTGTATAGCACAGATTTTTTTATTCCTTCCTGCCTTAGTTGCAAAAATCTTAGTAACAGATCTCAGGTACAGATTTGAGAGAGCTAGAGAAATTATATATATGAATAAATGCTAAAACCTGTGGTTAATAGCATAGTGTTAAACTTTCCTATCATTGGGTGATAAAACAATTACAAATCTAGTGACTCAGTTAGTAGTTTAAATCAACGCTGTGTGCATGATCAATCACGATATCTTGTTTTACTTTGAAAAGACTGAAAGACAGGAGTCAAGTATATAATTGTCAGAGCCTTTGTTGTCTGTTCACCAAAGCTCACCTCCCAATGTGATTAGATTTAAATTTACAGTTATAACAAACCGTGCTGAGTAGTCTGAAAGCAAAACAAGCGGGTTTATTTGATTTTTTTCTGTTATTTTTCTAACTTTTATTTATTTATTTGGCATAATTTATCTATTAAAATAATTTATCATATTTAACAGATTTCCTCTGGTGCCTGAACTTGCCTGCTGTTAATGGCACTGATCCAGAAAGATGAAAAATGCAGACAGATCTCTAAAACTCTGAAACTACAAGCTTGTATGTATTGTTTTGGGGTCTAGCAAAAAAAAAAAAAAAAAGAGAGACTAGAATCCTTGCCTTCTCACCATCGATAGAAAACTGAAACCACAGGCATGGAGAAGAAAATCCCAAAGTCAACAGACTTCTAAACGTGTCTTATTTATAACAATACATACACATTAGGCAAAGCCTACCCAATTTTTTGTGACTTAATTGCTTCTCTCTTTGCATTTATAGCACCAATCTACTTTCTGTCTTTCCACATACACTTTCAAGGAAAGGAAATAGAAAATTAAGCACATCATTCAGTAGGATTTCATTGTGCACTGAGAGTAAAAAAGCAGACATATATAAATGGAAACGCATTTGAAAACCTTCCCCCACTGAAATCTGGCAGGAGGTAAAGCACTTTATTAGGATTTGTAACCTCGGTGGCGGACTGCTTCACATGAAGCGCTACATTTGCGAATAAGGCACAAAATTGACTGTCAAGGAGATGTAAGACCAGCGCAGATTGCAATCCATTTTACACAAAGTACTCTATGGGAATACTGTACCTCTGTGACTGCAGGATTTAGGTTTCATAAACCGTGGGTAGAGAATCACCACTGAATCTTCATTTGGTTCTGAAATGAAGCCTCTTTGTGATGACACTAAAGGGCACAGCTACATCTGAGAAGTCAGTGGGCATTTTATTGATATGCTCAGAGAATAACACACAAAAATTCATCCATCTTCCCTAAATTTTAAATAGGGACAGTGACATACCTAACGGTATAATGATCATAATTATATGTCAGTTGGCAAAATGTGTGGTCAAAGTTGCTTTTTAGGATTCAGGGTCAGACACAAAGGGAAGCCTTTGATCTTCGGCTCGTATCAACTTCCATTATTGACAAGCTCATTAGCAGGTAATAAGCATGTCTACTTGCTGAGCTACACACGCTTGTAAGCATCTTTAAAACAGATCCCGCTCTTCAGTAGTTAACTGTCTCTTTACCATCCCCTCCCTCCCAGCCACTGGTCATCCTCCCCGTGAGATTTTTTTCCTGGGTAAACGTCAAAACCATCAGGACGACCCTGTTTTATATTTATAAACACTACATATGCCATTTAATATTCTCAATATAAAAAAAAAACTATGAATTTAATTCCTTGCAGTGCCCAGGGTGAAATAAAGATCAGCTCCATAGGACCTTAGTTTCCCCCTCCTTCTATGAACTGTATATGACGTGGGTTTTTTTTTTTTTTTGGTTTTGGGGGGAGGTTTTTTTGCCTTGAATTTAAGAAACCAAGATACAGTTACCATGCTGACACGTATTTTGGATCATATACAATGGCATGAGATTCTTAGTACTTCTAATTTTCCTTTTTTTTGATGGATTTTGTCTCAATTTTCACCTTTTAGTTATGTTAATTTAGTTTAGTTAAGACTTAAAATGTCTTTTTTTTTTAAGGGAAAGCTATTTTTTTTGTTGTGTGGAATTAAAGAGCTTCAAAGTTCAAATGGCTTGGATGTTACTTGAGATGATGATACAGCACCATTGTTATTTCTAGATAGTTTCAGCTTGGGCCTAGTTTTGAGTTGTCCTGTGATTTCAAAACTTCCTTGCCGGTAAGAATCACCTTAGATACTTGCCAGACATACAGATCCTACAGCATCAGAATATGTAGCAGAGAAGTTTGGTAATCTTAGGTCTAACCCATAGGAGCAACTGTTGAATGGTGCTTAAAAAGAAACAGTGAGATGTGCTAGGAAAGAAGAAACTGATGTGAAAGTATCAGGAATTGAGGAAGAAATGAAAGTTACCAAAGAAGAAGCTGGAAGCTGCTGCTTTGAGCAGAGTCAATGGTCTGTATTCCTGGGAGTTTTCATTAGAAGAAGCTGCCAGACTTTCAAATCCTCGACTGACCAGGGTACCACTAGAAGCAGATGCAGTGCCAATCTGGGAAAACAGTATCATTTAAAAGTCCTTTTTCTTTTCTGTGTCATTGTAAACCACTCCTAAAATTTAATGTGAGAATGACTGAAAGGACAGGGCTTTGAAGAAAACAGCCATAATCGGACCAGCACATCGGGAATGTCACAGGCCAAATATTTAGCAAGTACATAACTCAATCTGGGAGCTTCAACCAACATAACGGTCTTAAAAAACACCTAAGAGGTATGACTATCAGTGACACTCATCGAATCCAATTTGCTTTCTCCCTTTTATGGTTTCATAAACTATACACTCCCTCTTTTATTTTATCACATCTGTCTACTCAATGTTTCTCCATCTCTCACATGTTAAAACATTCTCTTTAACTATTTTTGTCTTTCTCCTGAGTCTTTAAAATTGATAACAGGATAGTCTTTCTTTTCACATTGTCCCATTTCTGAGTCAATAAACCACTGTTGTTATAGCTGATACACGTTGGAGGAATTCATCCTTTTTATAATATTCACTAGTGCCTGTGAATGGATGAAGTCATACTTGGTAAGGTTCTCAGGGGAGAGGGAGAGAATAGAGAAGAGTGCTGAGCCCAGGAGAGGCAGGGACGAGCAAGGGGCAGTTCCTGTTTTGCTTAGTGTCTTGTAGGTTAGGCAGAGAAATAACTAAGCAATTACTATAGTATCTGAATAGTACTATTGATGGGATAATATAGGGAGTTACAGAGCTGTAAAACAGACCAAAAAAAAAAAAAACAAAAAAAAAACCTCATTTATGGAAAGTGCTTTGTTGGTTATGTGTTGCTACCTAGCAGAATATCCCAAACCAAAGTAGATGAAACAACAGAGCTTCCAAAATGCACACAGTGTGTAGCTGGAACCTCTGAGTCAGAATTTCTCCCATGGTTGCATATGAGGTGTAAGCAAAGGTTATAATCTCAAGTTTCAGCTGGGGGAGGATTCATGCCCAAGCTCAATCACAGGGTTGTTGGCAGGAAAGCACCCTTTGCAGGGTGTTGGTCTGAGAGCCTCAGGCCCTTGTGGCTGATGGCTGGAGGCTTGCCTGAGTCCCTTCCCACCTGGGTCTGTCTCCACAGGTCAAGTTGTAACATGTCGACCTCATTCCATCAAAGTCAACAAGTAAGAGAGCAGGAGAGGACCAGTGAGATGGAAGCCAGAGTCTTTTGTAACCTAATCTTGGAAGTGACATCCATTCTCTCTTGCCCTATTCTAATGTTTAGAAAGTGAGTCACACTCTCTTCCAAACTCACACAGAAGGGGAGGGACTATGCAAGGTCATACATACCAGAAAGCAGGAGACACAAGGGGCCATTTTTGAGGCTGCCTACCACAGTTGAGGATGATAGATTTCTAAGAACAACAAAACAATAAAAGCTGTAAGTTTTGATGCAGAATCAGGTCTAATGATACCTGCTAAATATCAGTTGTAATGATAGGAGCTGGGGGGGTACTCATGATACAGTAGCAACACGAGCAATAACAGAGACAGTGGGTCCCACGGTGATGATAGTAGTAATCAAAGAGAAAGGGAAAAAATACTATTTCAATAGTATAATATCTGCTGTTTCCATATTCTAGATACAGCAACTGGGCTCATGTCAGAGGTAGATGACTTTGATATTTTGGAAGAAAATGATTGATATTTTTTGTTGTGAGAGGTGAAGGCTTGGGGGAGCATGATCTGAAAGTTGTTTTACACACTGAACGCCAAAACTCATTAGTATATTATGAAATCAATTAAGTGGATTGAGATTAGGATGTGGAAGAGAGGCTGAAAAAGTTATTTGTTTAGCATTAAAAAAAAAAAAAAAAGGATGTGAAATCTTACCTAGAAAAGGAAAATCATAAGGGAGAAATCTTGCAAGGAAAATTGACCTAAGGCCGGGAAGAAGCTTAGAATTTGGTTCTGATATTTTTTTCACTATTTAAAATTTCTCCAAATTCCCCATGTATTTCATCCAACTATTCTGTACGCAGTGGCTTGTGTGAGTGGTACATAGAGAACATGAAGGAAGATGGGTGTGGGATGAGTAATACAGAGAGACATCAGCATCATGGAAGCCAAGAGCAAAGAATAAGAAGTGGGCAGGAAAGCAGGCTGCTGGGGGAACAGCTCAGATTTAGACGTGAGACCCAGTCAGGCTGCCTTCAGCATCCAAAGGATGAGACAGAAATTCACATCCAGTGTTATCTTGGTGCCTTCCATCACTTTACTCAGTGCCATGCTGCTTGGGTTGGGAGTAGGAGACTAGATCCTGTGATTGAAAATGGGACTTAAAATGCAGGATGAAAGTTAAAGTTAGTGTAATTGGACACAAAACCTTAGTACATGGAGGGGAGGATGAGACAGCTCTCATGTGGCTGGCTTTGGAAGCAAGGCCGCCAGTACTGGTGGCACTCACCACCGTCCTCCTTTGACGTGGAAGAATTATGCCCCTTAGTAACATCTCCTTAGGGCTTCATCACAGTCTTACATATATGTGTCAGATAGTGCTTGGAGCTCTTCGCCTTCTGCTCACTATCCATGCCACTTTAAAAACAAATAAACATCCCAAAACCCTACAAAACTGCAGGTTTTACCAACCTTGTTGATTACCATTCCCAGCTCTGTCCCCTCTACTTTTATGGAGATATTTTCAATCTTAAATGCTTTCAGTCATTACTTTTTTTTTTTTTCTTACCATAACTACTTCAATATCCATTATTAATGTTTAAGGAAATTCAAATTACATGTTCTCTTGAAAATCATGTACAATTCTTTTTAAAATGCCCTTTATATACTTAAATTATTCTATGGATATTTTTAGGAATAGCTTTACTTAAATTTTCAGAAGAGGTGGTTTATAGCTACAGTATAGTTTATTCTTCTTTACATATTCATTTTTTGTGATTCATTGTATAATACGTGTTCTTTTATACATTTGAATTTTGAGATGTTTGGTATAAAAATGGTTCCTAAAAAGAATAGGAACTTGAGGGATATTAGCTCCCACCTCTTGGCTGAAGCAATAATTGGTGAAATGAAATCAGGCACAGTTAGTGATTTCAAGATGCTGAAGAAAACTAATAGAGGACAAGTGTATAATGATATCAGAATTGGCTGTGTTTCTGGGTCTTTTTTCCTGCCGAGGGAAGGTTTTAGTCACTCTGTACAACAGGGACATAAAATATTCTCATACAAATGAAAGTTCTAATAATGTGTTTTTGGATTAACAGTTAAGCAAGCATAAACATTTATCAAACTGAAGAAAAGGAGACCAACAAACAATGAAAAATAATACTAATTTCAATTCAAGGTTAGAAACAATGAATAGACAATGAATATGGAAAGACTTGCACTTTCCTATAAAGGAAAGAATAAGAGAAACAATGCACTTAATTTACTAGTGAGGGAATTATGCAAATATGCACTCAATTGTCTTTGTAAGACTTACAATTAGATACAGATTATAAAATACCGTCAACAATCCCACTAGGCTGGCATCTGGGAACTGAGACCCATAGTTATAACACAGTTGTAATGGTTTTCTATTGCCATGTAACAAATTATCACATCTGTAAGTGTTTCATACAACTTCCATTTATTATCTCACAGTTGCAGCAGGTCAGAAGTTCAGGTCCTAGTGAGCTAAAGCTTTTACTCAGATTTCACTAGGCTGAAGTCAAGGTGGTAGCTCAGGTTCCTTTCCTTTTTGGAGGTTAGGCTTCTCTTCCAAACTCATGCAGTTATTGGTAGAATTCAGTTTCTTGCACCTTTAGGTCTGATGGTCCCTTTTTCTTTGAAGCTGTCAGCTAGGTACCAGTCCAGCTCATAGAGCCATCCATCCCTCAGAACCCAGCCACACAGTCCTCTCCATAGGCATTTCACGACATTGTTATTTCCTTTCTTTTAGACCAGTAAAAGAGTTCTTCTTTTAAAAACTCATCTGATTAGGTCAACTCCACAAGGACCACCTCCTTCAAAGTCAACTAATTACAGACCTTAATTCCATGTGAAAATCCCTTTACTTTGCCAAGTAACCTAATTATGAGAACAGTAGTTCAGCAGGTCCACAGATTCCGTCTACACTCAGGAAGGGGGTAATACTATATATATAGTGTGTATCTATCTATCTGTCTATCTGTCCATCTGTCTATTTCAGGTGACAGGAATCTTGAGAGCTATGTAGAATTTTGTCTACCACAGTCTGCTCCCCTGGCCCTCAAGGATTCACTTACTTCCCAAATGCAAAATATATCCACTGTCTATCAAAATTCCTGACTCTCATTCTATCATGCCATTGGCTTAAAATCCAAAATCTTGTCATCTAAATCTAATTCTCATAATTTCAACTCAAAGTCCAAAATCTAAGCTAAATGTCACAAAAGTCCAATCTCATCACCATCTAAATCTAAATCAGAAGGAGTTGTAGCTCCTGGGTGTAATCTTTCAGTGTGCTAGCTCCTTGGGCACAATTTTTCTCCATCTGTTTTCTTCAACCTGGTCCCATTCATAAGCCTCTTAAAAAATGGAGATTTGCTTCATCTCCCATCTTTTCCCCCCAGCTTTACTGAGGTGAAATTGGAAATAAATTGTATGCATTTAAAGTGTACACTATGTTGATTTAATATACATGTATGTTGTGAAACAATTACCACAATCAAGTTAACACATCTGTCACCTCACATAGTTACTTGTGTGTGTGTGTGTTTGAGTGATGAGAAGACTGAAGATGTACTCTCTTAGCAAATTTCAAGTGTATAATACAGTATTATTAACTGTGGTCTCCATGCTATATATTAGATCCCTAGAACATATTTATTTTATAACTGATAGGTTGTACCCTTGACCAGTATCTTCCCTTTCCACCCCCACAACCCCCAGATTCCAGTAACCACTATTCTACTCTCTATTTCAATGAGTTTGACCTTTTTATTTCTTTTCAAACTCCACATAAGAGTAGGATCAAACAGTATTTATCTTTCCCTTTTTGGCTTATTTCACTTAGCATAATATCTTCCCATTTTATCCATGTTTTCACAAATGGCAGGATTTCCCTCTTTTTTATGGCTGGATAATATTCCATTGTGTGTGTGTGTGTGTGTGTGTGTGTGTGTGTGTGTATGTATATATAGTGATTTCAAAATACTGAGGAAAACTAATAGAGGACAATTGTATAATAAAATCAGAAATGGCTGTTTCTAGATCTTTTTCCTGCTGTGGGAATGTA
Organism: Camelus bactrianus; assembly: GCF_048773025.1. Taxonomy (NCBI): domain Eukaryota; kingdom Metazoa; phylum Chordata; class Mammalia; order Artiodactyla; family Camelidae; genus Camelus; species Camelus bactrianus. The sequence goes on from NC_133542.1 coordinate 95,308,461, forward strand.
GTTAGCTGCTCTATACAACAAGGAAGATATATATAGATAGATAGATATCTCATATTTACTTTCTCCATTCATTGCTTCAAGGCCAGCATAAGAGCACTTCTCTGAAATCTCTCCCTGTTAAAGGGCACTCCTGACTAGGTCAGGCCTGCCTAGGATAATATCACTTTTATTAAATTAGAGTCACCTAGTTAGGGATCTTAACTACATCTAAAGAATTTATTTATCCATGTAACGTAATCATGCGAGTGATAATTCTTTTTATTCACAGGTTGAGCTCACACTTAAAGGGATGAATGATATATGTATGTGTGTATCAGGAGATGGAAATCTTAGAGGTCATTTTAGAATTTTGCCTCCTACAATAGGCTATAAAAATTAAGGCCATTTACCTATAGTTATGTTAAACTTGAAGTCTGTAGGCAGGGAACAAAATGACATGTCTTATTTTAGGTGGTTCAAATGTAATTCCAAATATTGTCAATAATGACTCACTCCCCAGGGCAGGTTTCCAGAGCCCATGTCTGCCTTGTGTGGGCCTTCCCGTGTGGCGGAGAACATGTGATTGAGGGCAACAGGATTATCTTCCCCAGCATTTTAAACTTTGAACAAAGAGAGACCAAAAGTCCTGGAGCATTCTAGGCAGCCTTCTAGAGCAAAAGTGGATGGAGTAAGGTTCACAGGTCAACCCAGCCTGCTGCTGGTTTTTGTGTGATCAGCAGGCAAGGATGGTTTTTGCATGTGTTTTTAAACCGTTGTGGGGAAAAGTCAAAAGAAGAATGCTATTTCCTGGCATGTGAAAATTCTATAGCATTCACATTCCAGAGTATATAAATAAAGTTTTATTTGAGCACACCATGCTCATTCATCTCTGCACTGCATACAGCTGCTTTCACACTGCAGTGGTAGTTCTGAGTCGTGTAACAGGGGCTGAGTAGCCCAGAAAGCTGAATTGTTTTCTATCTGGCTCTTTGTGGAAAAAAAAGGAAAAAAAAATGTTTACCTAGAGGTGAGAAACATGATTATTTAAATCTGTCCTGTTTCAATCCCTTTTTAAGTCTTGTTGGCCCAAATGTTCCTTTGATGACATAAACTATTTCAATGTCTTGCCATTAAGCTTCCTCTTTTGTTCAAGCTAAGAGAATCAGCTTTCATCACTTGCAACCAAAAGAACATTAACTAATATAATCATCTAATAATTTAGTCCAAGAAACCCATTAGCTTTGCATAATTATAGAGCTGGCTTGATCATTTCAAGTAAGTTTACTGGTGAATTAGTGAAAACAAACAAGCGAAATACTCATTTAAAGAATAGCCAACACAGTGACAAAATTTTTGCTTCAATTTGTCTTAAAAGGGCAGCTCAAATTGTTAACGGAATTTCCATATAATGAATGGGTTGCTATGAGGTCTGAAATTATTGTTGCTATTCTGAAAAAAAATCAGTGACTTCTGGGGGATCGGGATTGGAATGGAAAACCTATGGCTCCGATGTGAATTCTGTCAGGACCACTCAGGGGGATAGGTGGATACAATATGTGATGTCCTTCTCTTTAAACTGTGCTAGAGGGGAAAGCTACTTTATCAGCCTTGCTTGATTTGGGGCAAGAACCTTAGTGCCTCTTCAGGCCACCCTACTGAAATTCTTTTTTACCTTTTTTTCCCCCTATGTGATTTTTCCACAACCTACCAGTGGCCAATAGGCTCTTCTCAGCCTATACATAACTGCTTTCTTGGGTCCCAACCTCTTTTCCCTCCCTGCCTACCTTATGTTCTCAAATTGTTCTCAAACAATTCAGAGACCATGGTGTTTCTCACTTAATTTCTAACAAGTCACATCATTGGTGCATTTGCTAGCTCCAGGGATGGACTCCCTCATTCTCACAACTGGTTTTCCAATTCCCTGCCCAGGGTCAATCATGTCTTCTACTTCTTCACTTTGGCTGCTTCTAAAGGCAGAATAAAGGACAAACAAAACATGCAGTTCCCAAAGGTACCAGTGGATACAGTGTGCAAAAGCACAACTCAGTCCTTCATGGGATCCTAAATGTGATTAAATTTAAAAAAAAAAAAAAAAAAAAAGGAAGAATTACCGTAAGTCTCAGAGAATGTCATATGTGTTTTTGGATGGATTTCTCTCATTATCTTATGATGGACCTGAGACCCCCCAGAATATAAACTGAATTGTTTTCATAGATAGTGCAGTTGTTTAATGTAGGCTGTTGCTTCCACTTCTCCCCACAAGTGGATCCAACCCTCCTAGGCTGTGGCAAAACAGAGAAAATGATGAAAAGTAGCAAGTTGTCTTTTTCCAAGAATCCTTCCAAGATCAAGAATGCCATTGTCAGGTGTTTTCCAGTTTATGATGCTGGGTTTCCTTTTAAGAAGTGATGCTAAACAAATTAATAGATGAAATGTTGCTGTGTGAACACAAAACTAAATACTTTGTTAACCTGACCATGAGAAGTGATAGATTGCAATATATAAGAATTCTGACATATAATAATTTGGATTTACATTTATAGAGAGAAATTTAAATTCTACCTTTGTAAATTTTTTTTTTATTTGTCTTACCCAGTCTAAGTCCACAGCTAGACTTCCCCTTGGGATGGTTTAAGCTTGTTTAAGTGATATTAGGTCTTTCTTCCTTCCTAATTTTCCTTAACTTCTTTTCATATAAAAGCTAAGTCTTTCCTTCTCATTTTCTCTCGTTAGTGGCAGTTGGTATTAAAGTTTTTGTTTGGGTACAGACATAATTGAATTAGATTAATTTGTACATGTCAATTTGTCTAAAAATATATGAGGTCAATTTTTAAATTTTTCAATGTTACTCTCAGTCTCGGGGCTTTTATTTTATTGAGTGGGGTATGAATTGTGCAGGTTGCAAATGGAGGGTCCCCCAGAGGCCTCATTCTCAACTCCTTCCCCAAAAGGACTGCACCCCTTCTGAAGGGAATTCTGACCAGAGCCCTATCAAACATTATTAGGAATCTTGGTATACCAGAAGAATCAAATTAATAACCAGCCTTTCCCAGCTTCATGTGGAGAGCTGGCCTGGTCCTCAGGTTACCACCTTGTTTATTACTGCACTAAAATAACTAATAATGATTTCTGTTTCCTAATCACCTTGCCCCTCCCCCCAAATTTTGTCTTCACTTCTCCAACCTCTATTGTATATGTAAGGAAGATATCCCCCTCCTTTTATCCAAAGGCAAAATGTTTACTTTGTCTTTGTCTCTATCCAATCTCATTTTCTAGTAGCTTATTCCATTTGTTAAAATCACCTACTATTGGCCTCAAATCCAGCCTCTTTACTAACTCCATTGCATCAGTCCAAGAATTGGAATATATCTTTAACCTGGATCCTAGAACATATTATTTTTCCAACATATATGCTGCTTTTCAAGTTCAAAACACTTTTAGTCAATACATGTTACCATATAGTCAACTGAATCAAAAGCATCATTGATGATAAGGGACACCAATATGTGTGTTCCACTATGAAGTTAAAAAACATAATAATAAATTATGACATGCCAATGATTGTTAAGGCACATTCTCATTTTAGAGATGTTAAATTACTTAAAATTTGCATTTTAAAATTGATGAATTATACATATGCACAACACGGAGGTGTACCCAAGATACAGAAATGACTAGCATGATGTGAGAGCTCCTGGAAAACTCATGGGCCTCTACCTGACAGGCTAAAGGCTTGCTCACCAAATGAAGAAAATTGAGAAATGATGTTGCAGTCAGTTTCTGATTGTGTGTTTGCCTTATATATGAGTTTTACTGAGCAGTTTTGATCAGTTGCTCCAGAGTATACAGAACAATTTGATCTGTGCTTATTGTTTATAATAATCATGAGCCACATTTGTAAAGCATTCTATTCTGTGCAGAGAATGATCCTTTTTTATATGTAAGCAAATTGTGATATTCACTTAACTAAAAATAATGAGTAAAGTAAATATGTTACAAATAATTTTAGAAAGCATTCCAGTTGCATGCATAAATAACAGAAAAGACTTTGAATTTTATTTATTACACAAGGATAATAAAGGGACAGATGTGTTGGAGTTGGCTGATTCTAAGGTTTGAGACTATAGAGCTGATGACTTAGATTTTGGTTTGGGAAAAATGGGATTTATTCCACATGCTGGAAGTTGTCAGCTTATACTGTGCCCTGTGCTGACACTGACTCTAGCTTCAGTTGGAGAGAAAATATTCATGTAGATGTAATGATTAATTGCACTTCATATGTTAAAAAAAGATTAGAAATTCCTATTGCTTTTGCCTTTCCCCCCACCATCATGGACACGTGCACAAAAATCAACTGCACCTTTATATTGCTCAATTCCATTGAAATTGGATTGGTCACAGGCCAGTTGTGCTTCTATTAATCCCTTTTCTGATACCGATAAGTACATGAATCCTTTTTGATTACTGCTACTTGTGACAATCCTAGGCTAAATCAGAAAATTTACCGAGAAGGAAGGAATGGATACCCATGAGTAAAGTCCGGAAATCAGAGGAGGAGATTAGCAATGGCTGAGATAACCCCTTGTAGAGCCTCCTTCATTTTCTTGGCCCCAAAGTGAAACTAAGAAGAGTTTTGGAAATGGTTTAGAGCAAGAAATTATTATGGAACAGGAACAAGCCGAATATTATGGGGTTTTGTTACATTTGAGCAAGTCAGGAAAAGCATGGACCAATTTAAAATTTAAATTTGAGTATAGAGTATATCAAACTAAAGGTAACATTTCTTCTATACTTACTTTTCATAGTGTGTATATTTCTCACTGATACCAATGGCAGGTGCATGTATTCAAGAGGAGGATCTGTTTTTCTATATTTCCATATAAGTGTATGGTTGAACAAGGTTCAGTTTTAATTCCACTGAGAACAATCAATCAGATATTAGCAAAAGTGAATGTCTATGATGAAACTACTGCTGTAATTGATTAGCTTGAAGACTGGTTACTAGAGAAATTCACGAAGTCAGAATAACTTATCAAATCATGACTTGTAAAACTGAAGGACCTTTTAAAATAGCACGTGGCTTTTTCCTACAACACAGAATGTTGCATTTACTATGACTTAACTTTTAAAATATGGAATGGCTTTTACATAATATTATTATTAAAATAAAAATCTACTTTAACTTTCTGGCACTAGACAAGTTGATGGATATCATCTCTGACCTTTTATGATAAATTCTATTTGCTGCTTTTACTTTTTCTTGCTACCGATATATTTAGGGCAGCATCTGTGGGCCTCTTCTTGAGACTGCATTAACTCAGAGAAAACACAAAGAATTGATTATCAGCTAGAAATCTATTCTCAGGGCTGAATTAAAGAGCAACCAACAGTCCTTTAGGAAACATGATATATATCAACTCTTCTTTCTTTTCTTGCTCAGCTGAGTTTTCTTGTAAGGGGATAGCAGGTATCTACAAATAACCACAGGACACTTATTTGCTCTTAATGTAAATATTTTCACTTTGATGTAAAGGTGATGACCACTTTCAAGTCCCCAAATGAAGCTACCTAAATAGAAAAATTATGTTGATGCAAAAAACTACCTATCTTGCTTCTGGGTGATGGTGTCTGCTGGGCATTTCTAAGACCTGAACTGTACACATACCCTAAAGGAAACCACTTCTATTGCAGATGATCAGGTCTAGAAGGAAATCCATTGTTCTTTCCCTGATACTTCTGTTCGCTTTACTGAAATCATCCCTTAAAAGTTTGTAGTTCTCTGTTTATAGTCATTTGCACAGTATTTTTATAATAAGCCACCTGAATACTCTTTTTAAAAAGAACGTTTCAATAACAAAACAAAATGTTGTCCCTTAACCCAGGACTTTTAAAATCTTTCTATTGATGTACCTCTGTAAGCAAAGGAAGTGCCTACTCTGACCATTTAAAGGTGTAGTTTAAAGCTTCTGCTTCAATAAAGAACTTTGAACACTATGTTTTATTTTAGAAAATGCAAATGAATTTTGCATCTTCATGCCATATTAGATATCATTAAGATGAACAAGATGAACTGTTTCAGTTATTTTATCTTCTCAAGGAGAATGGGACAGTGTACACGTTTATTGTTTTGGTATCCAGTCCTCCTAGGATGCCACCAAGAACACATGTTAGGACTACAATCTGAGACTCACTGTCTTAGGCACTGTGGGCAGAAAGAAAAAAATAATTGTGTTGAAAATGACTAGACCCAAAATAGGCTTCAAGCCTCATGATTTTGCTTACTGTTTGCAAGTGATAGTTTGATAGGCAGAAATGAATGGAGTCACGTATTGTATATTTTTAATAATAATATGGCATTTTAAAAAACGGGGAAACATCTGGAAACACACTGCATTCCTGCCTACATTACATGATAAAGACAGAAGGTGATGTAAACAGTATTTACAACCTTTACAATAATTTGTTTGACATATCACCAAATTTATTTTGCTTCTTACTGGAAAAGCAGTTCAAGTACTTTTCCCTTAACCATGAGTCATAAGTATTATTATTGTACATGAGACATGCACAGTGTGGATCACTGCACAGCTGATGGCCTTATTATGCCATTAGCAAAAAATACTGAGATGAGAGCATCACTCACTCTCTGTCCAAAGAGATCTGACTCATCAAGCATCCATTTTAGCTCCTGTTGGTGTGTTAGGAAAGTTCACTAATTCTTTCATGTCTCTATACTGTCTATCATTTTCTGGAGGGTAGAAGTGGGCAGATATAGAAAATATTGAAAGGAATTCACATCAATTCAAAAATTAATGTATTGAACTTCAACGTGGGGCAGTATAGTAGGCTAGACATTTTGAATAGTCTTTCTAGTGCAAAACACCCAGATGTTAGGTAAATGAAAACAACCTTTTAAATGCATTGCTGAAATGTAGTCTCAGTAATTTTTCCCTCTTTATCATTTCCACTTGAAGTCAAATTATTCATATATTTGATTTGACTATACCACAAGTCACTGAGTCTCTTTGTATTTTTTTAACCTTCTTACTCTCTGTTCTTCAGACTGGAGGACTTTATACTGGTATGTCTTCAAGTTCACTAAAAGTTTCTTTTGCCATCTTCATTGCTGTTAGGTCTAGTAAATGAAATTTTCAGTTCAGTTCTAGATTTTTGTTTTGTTTCATTTTAATTTCTCCATTTGAATTCCACTTTGCTTACTAATTATGATCAACTTTTCTCCTACATTTCTGAAGACATTTTTCAGGTGATTCAAATTCAGTGCCTCCTAATTTACAGATCTGAGGAAACTCTTCATCTTTTCTATAAACTGCTGCTATACGGTATCCATTTCAAGGTGCCTGGATTAAGTCTTCTTGCTTTGAGGTGTGTCAAGATGTATTCTCGCTGGTCATTAAATTGCCAGGAGATCCTTTTGCTCCTCTCAGATGGATCTGATTCTTTGTTAGAGCAAGTGCGCAGTGATTTGAGGCTTAGTCCTAGGAAGTGATCCTCACTCTAGGGTGTACTCCGCACGATTAGGCATGCCTTGATTTGAGGGCTTAATCTGAATGTCCTGGGTGATCAGCGAGGATTCCACTTCTACAGGGCCAGAATTCCAATTCTGTTCCTCAGTGATGCATAAGCTCTGGCATCATCAGTAAGTTTCTGTGGGTCTCCTGGAGTCTTTGCTGGCATTAGAGAAACACAGCCTTCACTGAGGTAATTGTGGTAAATACCCATGCAAATCCTGTCTGCTGCTACAACGCACTGTTTTACCTTTCCCTGGAATCCTATCATATTAGTAGGATGGGGCTCTAATTTCTGCCTACTTAGCTCAGTCAGCTTAATCCTTAACTCATCTCAGAAAAGCAGCTCATACAGGAGGTTAACAGGATGCATGTGAGGCTCACCTCTTGTGTTCTTCCTTTTGCAAGAACCATAGTCCTGTGCTGCCTGCTGTTCATTGCCTAAAGGCAGTTGCCTCAAATATGTTGTCTAGCATTATAGTTGTTTGTTTGGTTTTTTGGAAAAACAAACCTGGTACCAGTTACTATGTCATAACTGAAGGAGAAGACTTCTGGAGATTTTTCTAGCTAAAATTACATAGTGATGGTAGAGAATAACACCTTGTATGCCTTTGCTCTATAAAACTGTCTTGGCATCAGAATTCTCCAGCAAATAACCTCCATCCATAATAGCTTACATTTTTTGACTAAACTGGCTAGACATTACTCCTGTTTTTCTATATTGTTTCAACAATATATTATTTAAATGTTTATGAAAAGAATAGAAGCTAAAGAATAGGATCACAGTTTAAATGTTTATATTTGGAGACATAATGTTGTCTCAATTTGATTCATTACAAAAATAGAATAAAATTTTTTCTATAAGAAAAAATAAAATGTTTTTTGCTGCTTTTAGTCACAGTCCATCAAGACGTCTTTACTGCTTCATGCAGTGGAAAATGTTAATAGTTGGAATAGGTCATTTCATTTTCTTTGAAATGACCCATGAACCCAAATTGGATCTAAATGATTCCTCACTTGAAAATAATCAATCCAAGGTGATCTTCAGAAGATCATTTTTAAGGGGCCTCTAGATTACTTATTTTGAAGAGTTGCTTTGATTTTTTTGTGTGACTAGTTACATCAGTTTAGATAAAATAAATCCATGTAAGATACAAATACAGACACTTTGCCAACATTCACCAACATTCATAGGTTTTTTTAACGACTGCTTTTCATGATAAAACAAAACTACTTGAAGCTGGTTATATCACTTTGTATTTAATATTAACTCTGACTTGGCAATTATTACAAGTAGGCTATTTTATGTCTTCAAAACTGAAGTGCTCTAAGTCAAATTCAGGTAAGATGCTGGTTATTGGGAACATATGACACCTCTTTAAACTGATTTTATGCTAGTTTATGAAAACAAACGTGTATAATCAAGATGTAGGTGTATCAGAGTTCAGAGAGGTGGCCAATAGAAGGTAACATAAGTTATTGCAAGAAATTGGCTTGAGAATTTGTGAGGGCTGGCTAGGTAAGCCTGAAATCCATAGGGGCAGATCCCAGGACTGGCAGGCTAGATCTTTCGAATGTGGGCTGAAACTGTATTCCACAGGTGGAATTTATTCTTTGGGGGGAAGCATCAGCTCTGCTTTTAAGGCCTTCCAGCTGATGGGATGACCATCAAGATTAACTAGGATAATCTTCCTTATTTAAGTCAGCTGATTATGGACTTGAATTTCATCTATAAAATACCTCTATAGCAATAGCTAGAAAAAAATTCGATTGAGTAACTGGGGGCTGCATGTCATGGTCTGAATGTATTTCCCTTAAATGCATATATTGAAGGAGTGTTAGCCCCCAAGGCAAGGGTGGTATTAGGAGGTGGGGGGCCTTTAGGAGATGATTACATCATGAGGGTGGTACCCTGACCAGTGGGATTACTGTGCCTGTGAGAGAAGCCTGGTAAACCTCCCTGGCCTGCTTCCACCATGTGAGCGTAAAAAAAGAAGTCTGCATCCCAGAAGATGACTTTTACCTGACCATGTGTATCCTGATCTCAGCCTCCAGAACTGTGAGAAATAAATTTTTGTTGTTTATCAGCTACCCATTCTGAGGCATTTTGTTGTAGCAGCCCAAACAGCCTAAGGCAGTAGCCTCGATCGTCCCTGGGAGTCCATCCTGCCTTTGATGGCAGCCTGACCTATGAATTTCAGCCTTGCCACGGCATCCCCACATTTGTGTGTGCCAATATTTATGGGAAATATTTTAACATGTATCACCGTTGGTTCTGTTTCTCTAGTTGAGTCCTGACTGATCAGATTTCAGTACCTGGAGATTAATGCTGCTATAACAAATGCCTGAAAATGTGTAAGTGGTTTTGCAATGGAGCAATTGGCAGAGGCTGAAGGATTTTTGAGAAGTGTAGTAGAAAAAGCCTAGGTTGCCTTAAGCAAACTGTTAAATACAAATGATAAAGATTCTGCTGGATTCAGAAGGAAATGAGGAACATGTTACTGAAGCTGGAGGAAAGGGTATCCTTGCTGTATAGTGATAGATGGCTTAGTTGAATTGTGTCTTGTAGTTGTGAGGGGATCAAAACTTGAAAGCAATAAACTTGGTTATTTAGCTCAGGAGATTTCTGAGTAAAGTGTTCAAAGTGTGGCCTGGAGTGGTCTTGCTTCTTACAGTAAAATGCAAGAGGAAAGAAAAAAATCAAGGGAAGGAATGTTAAGCCGAAAGGAACCAGAACTTGATAATTAGGGAAGCTTTCAGTCTATGTAGGTTGCAAAAGATAATGTAATTAGGAGATTTGCTGACAGAAAATACCGTCTTAAAAGAAAGCCACAGGTGTAGTTTTTATTAGTGCTTTGGAAGAACCAAATAATCAGGGCCACAGGAGCTTTTTGAAGAGACTGAGCATAACTGTTGTGTCCCCTCCAGCATCTCAGCAAAGCCCAGGGTTAGGGATTGGATTACCCATAAAATGTCTGTAGAGAGTCTCTTATTAAGTGAACTGAATCCCAGGATATCCGCAGACAATGTTCTTGAGAATGTAATACCAGAAGAAACTAAAGGAGGAAGAGAGATGGCAGCATGGTAATGGAGGCAGGGAAGAGAACATGATGTGAATAGAGAGGTCACATTGAAGTGGGATCACAGGGAATGTGGGAAGTCTCTAGAATATGAAAAAGACAAGGAAACAAATTCTTCTTTAGAGCATCTTGAAGGAGCCAGTTGACACCTCCATTTTAGCCCTTTAGTCATGTTGGATTCATGTTCTCCAGAGCTCTTAGATAATGTGTTGCAAGTCACCAAGTTTATTGTAATTTATTATAGCAGCAACAGGAAACTGACATATCAGAAATCTTTCATTAGTCATTTTCTTTGAGGTTTTTCCCTGCTGTGTCTATTGAGAGGATCATATAATTTGTTCTATTGACGTGCTATGTTACATTAATTTTTCAGATGTTAAACCAACCTGTATTCCAAGAATAAATAATATTTGTATAATTATTTTTTATAAGTTGCTAGATTCACTTTGCTAGTACTTTGTTAAGGATTTGTGACCATATTCATAAGATAATGGTTTGTAGTTTTCATTTCTCGTGATACCTTTGTATGGTTTTGGTATCAGGGTAACACCTAAAGATTGAGTTGGGAATTGTTGCCTCCTCTTCTATTTTTTGGAAGAATTTGTTAATAATTGGTATAAATTATTCTTTCATGTTTGGTAGATTACAGCAGTGAAGCCTTCTGCATTTGGGCTTTTCTTTGTGGGTAGTTTTATTAGTAGTAGTAGTAGTAGTAATAATAATTAATAATAATAATAATAATAATAATAATAATAATAATAATAATAATAATAATAATAATAATAATTAAATATCTTCACTTGTTATATGCTTTTTTAGTTTATGGCTTTTGGAAAAATTTCTGGTGGTTGGTGTCTTTGTTAAAAACATGATCCACTCCATGTAAATTACCTGATTTATTGGTATACAATTGTTTATAATATCTCCTCCTAATCTTTTATTTCTATATGTTCAGAGGTAATGTTCTCTCTTTCATTACTAATTATAGTCGTTTGAGTCTTCTCTTTTCTTCTTGATCAATCTACCTGAAAGGTTTTCAATTTTTTTTAATCTTTTCAAAAAATAAGATTTTGGTCTCTGATTTTTCTTTATTGTTCTTCTATTCTCTTCTTAATACTTTTGCCCATCTTCATTATTTCCTTCCTTATGCTTTACATTTAGGTTTCTTATTTTCCCAATGTCCTTAACTGGAAGATTAGATTATTAATTAAATTTTTTAAACTCAATAACATAAAAAGAATTTGATTAAGAAATGAGCAGAGGAGATATGCAAATGACGAGCAGCTACGTGAAATGGTGATCAAACCAGTGTTCATTAGGGGGAAGCAAATCAATACTAACTCAAAGATACCTGCATCCTAATGTTTATTGAAATATTTGTTTCCATGTTTAATTGGGTTGCTTATTTTTTTATGTGTATGTCTATTTTTTATACTTGTAGATAGGTGTAATGTACCCCTCGACTTGTACTTTCAATGTTAAAAATTCTAGACCCTTAAGTTTTGTTATTTTTCTGAAATGTAAAAATTTTGAGTATACTACAGTTATATGCCTAATTTTCCAAAACAAAATATTCTTATGAGATTTGATATTGATTATAGCCACATATACAGTTAAAAAATGCCTTCAAATCATCTTTTCATGGTGGTTAAGTACAAGGTTAAGTATGAGAGACATGGGTCCCATGGGTTGTTTATTTTTTGATACTGAGTTGTATGAGCTGTTTATATATTTGTATATTACCCTCGTATAGGTCATATTGTTTGTAAACATTTTCTCCTATACAGTAGGTTGTCTTCTTTTTGAGGATGGTTTCCTTTGCTAGGAAGAGCTTTTAATTATATCCCATTTGTTTATTTTTGCTTTTGTTTGTTTCGCCTTAGAACACACCCCAAAAGTTATTGCTACAACTTATGTCAAAGAATATTTTAAGTTTTTCTTGGAGATTTAAGTTTTCCAGGCTTATATTTAGGTCTCTCATCCATTTTAAGTTTATTTTTGTAAACAGTGTGAGAAAATATTCTAATTTAATTTTTTTAATTTAATTCTTTGTTTTTCCAGCATCACATTACTGTCTTTTCCTCTTTGTATATTCTTGCCTCCTTTGTCATAGATTAATTGACCATAATTGTCTTACTGACTCCTAATTTCATGCCATTGTGATCTGAGATCATACTTTGTTTTTAATGTTATTGACATTTGTTTTATGACCAAAGATGTGGTCAATCCTGGAGAATGCTCTCTGTGCACTTGAGAAGAATATACATTTTGTAGTTGTTCACTAGACTGTTCTGTAGTTAGATGCCTGTCAGGTCTGTTTGGTTTATAGTGTTGCTTAAATCTTATATTTCATATGTTGATATTTTTGCCTAGTTGTTCTATTCATCTTTGAATGTAGAACACTGAAGTGTGCAACTATTATTTTTGAGTTTTCAATTTCTCCCTTGATTTCTATCAATTTTATTCATGAAAATTGATGCCGTATTGTATTATATATGTATATGTATATATAGAGAGAGACAGAGACAATTATTACCTTTTTTTGGTGGATTTCCTCTATTTACCCTTTTATCATTATAAAATGCCTCTTTTAATCTCTAGTATCATACTTTGTTTTAACATCTGTTTGCATCACATTTGTGTAGCCACTTCACATTTCTTGTGATTGCTATTTTTACAATATATCTTTATCCATTCTTTTATTTTCAATAGAAAGCACACAGTAGGATTTTTTTATTTTATCTGATCTTGTGATCCCTGTCTTTTGACTAGATTTTCATCCATTTATAGTTAGTAACATTGATACCACTAATTTTATGTATTCTATTTTACTTTTTATTTTCTATGTGTCACATTTTTGTTTTGTTCCTCTATCCTTCTCTTACTGCTTTATTTACACTGTGAATATTTTTCCATAAAATATTTTACCTTAATAATAATAATTTTTTCACCATTTTTAGTCATTTTTAGTGGCTGATTTAGGGCTTACCATATATATTTTAATTCATATCTATCTTTGGTATCAGATTTATATTAGCTTAATTTCAGTGCAATAAAAAATGTAATTCTGTTACTTTATCCTTCTTTTATGGTATTTTGTTATATATATATTGTCTGTTAATATTACAAGCCCAACAATACATTCTTATAATTATTACCATACCATTTGTAGTCATTTCTTTAACTTTGCTCCCATCTACATCCTTTGTGGTGTCATTGGTAAATATATTAAAATACATTACAGTTCTGTATGTTACAGATCCAATGATACATGATATACATATTTTTACACAGTTGATTTTTAACTTAGGTAAAGAGTTTGCATTTATGCTGTATTTTATAATTATGTAATTAATTTCACTAGTGCTCTTCATATATTTGTGTGGATTCAAATTAATGTCTTGAGTTACTTGCTCTTAGCCTGAAGGACTTTTTTTTAATATTGCTTATAAATTAGATATACTAGCCAATTCTCTGTTTTTGTTTACCTGGATATATGTTAATTTGGCCTTCACCTTTGAAAAGATGTTTTTGCTAGCTGACAGTTTTTTCTTTGACCTTTTTGAATAGGTTATCCTACATCCTCTGATCTACGTTGTTTCTGAGAAATGAGATGTTATTTTTATTTACAGTTCCCCTTGTTAGTGATAAGACTTTCATCACTAGCTGCTTTCAAGAATTTCTCCTTGTCTTTGACTTTCAGTGTATTTATTATGAGATGTCTGTGGATCTCTGCATTTATCCTACTTAGAGTTCATTAAGCTTTTTGGATGTGTAGATTGTTCAATGTATTTTGAAAAGTTTTCAGCTTTATTTATTCAAATATTTTTTGTGCTCCCATCTTTCTCTACTGTTCTCTGGTACTCCTACTGTGTATATGTTGGTGCATTTAATAGTGCCCTATATTTCTCTAAATCTGTGTTGATTTTTCTTCATTATGTTTTCTCTCTGTTCTTCAAATTGCATAACACCTATGGATCTATCTTCAAGTTCATTAAGTCATTCTTCCACAAGGTGTTAGGTGTTTCATCTGACCCCATGAAGGCTCTTCCCAAGTGCCTTCTGGCAGTTCTTTCTTGGAAATTACTCAGCCCAGAGTTTATCCAGTAACCTCAGCAAGTCTAAGAATCTCCTCCCAGTTGCCTTTCACCTCAACCTCCAGTGTTTTCTGCATATCCTTACTCTTGAACTTCTCCAGGTCCTGTTGGCTATTAAGTTGGTTGCTTTGGGGAAGAGATTAGTATCTGTTTTATATCCTGTTTCTCACCCCAGGTGAAATCTCAGAGCCAAAGCCAGGGATCTGGAAACAATGGTGCACTTTTCTCTGAGTAATAATGCCTCTTTAAATTTTAATCTTTCAGTGGGGAGAGGAGTCTGGACAATAGCTTAAGGTCTTCTTGGTGCTTTTGTATGTTTTTGTTTGTTAATTTTGGAGGGGGGTTGTTTGTTTTTTGCTATGGAACCAGCCTTATAATCCAGGGCAAAGCTACTTAGGGGTCCAGCTTTCTCATGGTGCTATGAGTAAGGTAGAGTTTCTATTTTGTAAGTGGAAGCTTGACAGAAAGAGAGAGCTCCATCTTTCAACTACACAAAACCAGAACTGACCTCACCAATAGGTAACAGAGCAGAATGAGAAATTTTGATGTCTCAGTCTTCCCAGGAATAAAGTGCTTCGTTGGGAGCTGGCAGGGGAGGAAGCCCTGTGTTCCTGGATATACTGGTCTGGAGTCTGGAGCTTTCATTTCATCTTGCTGAGCTGGGAGGTGGCAGGAGGGAGCAGTCTTGGTTTAAATACTATAGATTCTTAAATTTTTTGCTGAATTTTTATAAACTTTCTTGAATAGATGTTTCTTCATTTTTCTCTTTTCTTTAGAATCATTTCTAGAGACTTTGAGTCACTTTCCTTAAAAAATATTGTCACTTCACTGGGAAGCTGGTGTCCAGCTGGTGTACTATCGTGTTGTAAATTGATCTAGGTATAAATATTTGAACCTCATTTCTGAGATCATAGCACTCTAAAAACACAGGACAAGCATGCTTACATGAGTATCTGCATCTGTTCATGAAAAGGCTTGAAACTTCATATTATTATTGGAGGGGAAACATTGCACATTTTTTGACCCAGGGATCATTTTCCAGCCAGGAGACACATTTCTCCATTATTTTTTTGTCTGTGGTTTTATTTCCTTATTGACATTTACATTTCTATTAAGCACTTACTAAGACAAATACTTGTATTAAAAGAAAATGAGAGAGTATGGAAATGACTCTAATCAAATTGATGGAGGTTTTCCTCTTTCCAATTATAAACCACTTCAACTTTGTACCATTTTTTAAAATAAAGTAGGAAATAAGTCATTCCATTTACCCTCCTTAATTTTTTGAGAAATAATTCCATAATGAAAAAGAAATTTAATGTATCAGGTTCACTAGGTCAAGAATGAGTCCAGTCTATATTTTAAAGATGTGGAAGAGGTCTGTATTACAGATAGGCTGAAAACATCAGAATTCATGTAAACTACTTTTTTCCCCCTTCCTCTGAGCTCCAGCTCCAATGTACCCACTAACAAAATCATAATCTTCAGGGAAAAATATATTTTATAATGACAGCCAGTTTTCAGTTTGAATACTAAATGCAAGACAACTCAAAATTGGTCTCACTTTCCAAGACTTCCAAATGCAAAATGTTTTAAAATAAAAAACACGAAGTAAATATTGTAAGAGTCCAGAGTAATTGTCTTGTTTTGTTGTTTTTTTTTTTTTTTTGCTTTTAAAAAAATCACGTTATACAATTCCAAATACATTTTCCGAAACAGCAAGTATTTTATACTTCCTCCAATAAAGACTTAATCTGAGTCTTTGGTTGAAAACAAGTTTAATCAATATGTTTGAGAAAAGCCATTGGACTGAGCCACCAAAATAGAGAAATTGCAAACGCTTTGCTTTTTCATACAATAATTGAGAAGCATGGAGCTTTTCTTTTTCTTTTACTTGCTTTTGTACTTAAAACTGTCAGTCGATAGGTTTAAAATGGTCAAAACATCATGCAACTTTGGATAAAAAGGAACAGAGTCACAAAAGTGGGAGAAATAAAAGCAGCATTTTTTCTTCATCAAATTGTGGATAATGCCGTGTCATGATTATGCTTTTGTTTTTGAAAGAATTCTAAACTTAGAGAAATTTTGTCAGAATAATAACTCCCAGATACCCTTTATCCAGGTTTATCAGCTTTTAATATTTTGCTTGATTCTCTCCCCGTTCCCCACCCTCCAATCCCCACCACCTCGTGTTTGAGTGTACATTGTACGTGTTACCTCTTTTTCACACACAATGCATGAGAATGGCAATCCCAGGAATCAGGATATTCTCGTCTGCAGCCTCACTACAACTACTGAATTCAACAAGTTAACATTGATAAGATTCTCTCAACTATCGTTCATATTCCAATTTAGTCAATTGTTCCAATAATGTCCTTTATTCTTCCTCTATTCCAGAATTATTTAGCCTTTCTTTTCCTCTCATGGTATTGTTGTATTGCCACATTATTTTTTTAAGGTTTGGTTATGAGAAGTCCAATCTAAGCATTTGAAGATTTAGTAATTACCAAGTCTGAATAAATAGATTCTAATTAACATCACTTAGCCAAGCATATGTTGACTAAACTATCCTTGGTCATGCCTTGCCTTAATTGAATGTGTTTTTTTCCATCACAAACCCTGGAGATACTAAGGAAATTTAGACAACAAAAAAATGAAAGCCTCTACTCAAATTAGGTTTATCCCTATTATGTAAATGTTGGAATGAATACAATTCATACTGTATAAAGTTACTGAAGCTACAATGAGAGAATATACAAAAAGATTATAAAGACAAAACTTTTCTACAAGCAATATTACCATTACTTACATAAGCTAATTTTACCCCCAAACACTTTTTTGCGATAGCAGAATCAAAATTTCTCTGTGGGTTTCTCCTAGAAGAAATAAAAGCAAGAATAAACAAATGGGACCTAATGAAACTTACAAGCTTCTGCACAGATAAGGAAACCAGAAGTAAAACAAGAAGAAAACCTACAGAATGGGAGAAAATTTTTGCAAGTGAAACCGACAAAGGCTTGATCTCCAGAATATATAAGCAGCTCTTATGACTCAATAAGAAAAAAATAAACAACCCAATCCAAAAATGGGCAGAAGACCTAAACAAGCAATTCTGCAAGGAAGACATACAAATGATCAAAAGGCACATGAAAAAATGCTCAATATCACTAATTATCAGAGAAATGCAAATCAAAACTACAATGAGGTATCACCTCACAACAGTCAGAATGGCCGTCATTCAAAAGTCCACAAATGACAAATGCTGGAAAGGCTGTGGAGAAAGGGGAACCCTCCTACACTGCTGGTGGGAATGCAGTTTGGTGCAGCCTCTATGGAAAACAGTGTGGAGATTCCTCAAAAGACTAGGAATAAACTTACCGTATGACCCAGGAATCCCACTCCTGGGCTTGTATCCAGAAAGAACCCTACTTCAGGATGACACCTGCACCCCAATGTTCATAGCAGCACTATTTACAATAGCCAAAACATGGAAACAGCCTAAATGCCCATCAACAGATGACTGGATAAAGAAGAAGTTGTATATTTATACAATGGAATACTACTCAGCCATAAAAACTGACAACATAATGCCATTTACAGCAACATGGATGCTCCTGGAGAATGTCATTCTAAGTGAAGTAAGCCAGAAAAAGAAAGAAAAGTACCATATGAGATTGCTCATATGTGGAATCTAAAAAACAAAAACAAAAACAAACAAACAAAAACAAAGCATAAATACAGGACAGAAATAGTCTCACAGACAGAGAATACAGACTTGTGGTTACCAGGGGGGTGGAGGGTGGGAAGGGATAGACTGGGATTTCAAAATTGTAGAATAGATAAACAAGATTACACTGTATATCGCAGGGAAAGATACACAAAATTTTATGACAACTCACAGAAAAAAAAATGTGACAGTGAGTGTTTATATGTCCATGAATGACTGAAAAATTGTGCTGAACACTGGAATTTGACACAACATTGTAAAATGATTATAAATCAATAAAAAATGTTAAAAAAAGGACAATGTACTTAAGGAAAAATTAAATTAAAATTTAAAAATTAAAAATTAAAAAAAAAAATTTCTCTGTGGGAGAAATTCATTTCCAACTTCCCAAGACCATATTCTGAGGCAACAGTCTTTTGCAGAGGAAAAAGGCTTTACTGAAGGGCAGACAAGCCAAGGAACAGGAGGCAAAGCTCCTATCTGCTGTTGAGTAGGATATTAATCGTGGAAGCAAGGAGTTAAGCAAGGGAATGGCAGGGGGCAGTGCTCAGCAATGATCAGAAATGTGTAAGTTTTGAGAGTTCCCTGCTCAGGCGCCTTTGGTCTTCATGTCTCTTCAAGGGTCCTGTGCAAATTGGGAGCAGGGGTCCATATGTAACAAGGTGTGGAAATTCAGACTGTGATATCAAAGGGTTGCCCATTGGACAAGCAAATTTATTCCATGCAGACTCAAAACAGATATATTGATTCCAACCTGTTTCAGTCAAATTTGTCATGTAACAAGCAGAGATTTCAAAAAGCTGCTTTCTTACCTGACATTCTGTAAGACAAGCTCAAGAGTTTGTGTTAGTTACCACTTCCTTTAACCCCAGGGGGGCACAGTTTCAATGCACCATTGTAAAGCAAGTAGATGTTTTTTAACATGGATTTTATTTTATATATGAAAGGTAGACACCTGCTTTTATAAACAACCTTTATGAGATTAAAAAACATTGTTGATTAAAAATACTGTTTAGTACTTAGTATCACATAGTATTTCATCTCTCTAGTGTGTAATTCACTGTTTTATACTTTGACTTATCCCTAATAGGTTTAATTTTAATTAGCCTAAGTTGATTTTACTTTTTATTCCTTTTTCTCCAGTGTTCCCCTTATGACTATCCTTATTTTGTTTCTTCAACATGCTCTGCTTAATCTAATATCTACAGTTTATCACAAGCCACTCTTATCTATCCCACCCTTCCACTCATCTTGGGAAGTGGAAAATTGTTTCTAAGTTTAAATTTAGACATTCCTTCTAGAAAGCATATCCCAATATATCCAGTTGGGCATAATCTTTCCCCCAATTCTTTTACAATAACTGCATTTGTAAGGTAGCTTTGATCTACCTTGCAGTAAATTTGTTGCTATCAACATAGTTCTGAAATTGCACATATTTAAGAATATATGAATGATTTGTGAGTTTGTTTTTCCCCTCTGGGTTTGTTTCTTAAGAGGAGGGACTTTATCTTCCATGATATGGCTCAAAATGTTATACACAGTAGGCACTAAATAAATATATATTTGTTGAATTTTATTCCATGGGGTTTTACAAGCACAGGAAGAGGAGACTGCAATGTTTGCCTCCCTGGAGAGTTTCGGCTTTACTTATGGACATATTAGGCAGTGATGTGTTTTTAGGAATATTGAAATGGGCGTTTTTGTTTGCTAGTCTGCCGTGCAAGACTTTTGTCCTCAGCTTTTAGTTGGCTGCCTTCTCCTTGTTCTTCACATTGTCTTCTTACAAGTGTCAGTTGAAAAAAGAAAATTTCACAATGTGAGAGTTGTGAGTTAAGGTGGGGCAAGGTGAGGACTGTACTCCAGGAGACAGCATCTCACCCAAGAGGCAGGAGGGAAGATCAGTATTACGTATGGTTTTAATGAAGTGGGAGATGGACAGTCAAGCACACATTTTGGCAGAGGGTTGCTGCTAGTCACGAGAAGGTTGCTGCTACTCACGAGGAGCAGATGCCTCCATTAATGATTTTAGTGTTTTTCTGTATATGAGGAGATGCAAGAATTGGGGCTCATAAAATTTTCTCCTGAAAATACCTGAGGGCCAATTCTGTGAGTTTTCCCAGAGCACAGGGTGCCTCATTCAAGATCTTCACCCTGAACTCCCTTCAGGATGTGTTGAATGTCAGCGACCACAGTGGCAAGTGACTTAATCCTTATAGAGGCAGATGGCAAGAGCCAGTTTTTAGCTGATACAGGTCACCAGTGATAGTAGATTTGGGCCCACCCTAATGATCTCATGTAAAGATCATCACCAAATATAATCATAGTGAGGTACAGGGGGTTGGAACTTAAACATACACATTTAAGAGGTGAGGGAAAGAGTTTAGCCCGTAATAGTGCTGGTACAAAAAAAATCTGTTATGTGCACATGCATGACTGTAGATATTTTTATGAAGATGGATATTTATATTACAGTTAGCGGTTAAAAGCCACTGGAACGATCAGTACACTGACTTTATACATACATGACTGTTAAGAGATGCTACTATATTTGATAATATGTACAAGGAAAAGGGAAAAGTAGATATAAGAAAAAAACAGAACAAGGACTCTAAATTCCTGGAAGAAAAGTGTTTGATGCAATGTGCAAAATATCAAAGAACATAAAAATCAGAGATAAGAGCACTTAAAATAACTTAATGCTCACATTTTCATAGCGATGACCCAGGCTCAGTTGTTACACCCTCCCATGTTCTTATATATTCTAATTGTTATAAAGCAAAAATAGACTTGCCCAAAATTATGACACATTTTGCGATATGTTAATAGGAAACTGAGTCTTGAAACTCCCTGGGCGAAACACTAGCATTGTTTCTGCCAGGATGAAACCTGTTTTCTCTTGCGGGGTAATGTCAATGATGGCCAAGCTCAAAAAAATTTCTAAAAAATAAGACTCAGGCCACTTAATCCTATGTATGTATAATTCCAAGTGAAGCACAAAATTCTGGATTTTACATTGGAATAAACAGCATCTTTTATTTAGGAACAGATTACTTTGTTGATAAATATTTCAAGCCAGTCTGACCCCAGCTTCCTCCCTCCTGAGGCTTGTCTTTAGCACCAATTTGTTGCTCATTAGCACCTCTGTCAAAGGGTAAATACAGGAAATAAAAGAAGATGAAACAATAAATTCAGTCCTTGTTATGGACTCATAAAAATATTTAATGAAAGACAATGATGAATTTTACAGGATGGATAAAAGTAAATGGTGGTTTTCCAAAAATCACTACCTTTAAAATTGTAATGAGTGGCTTATTTTTTTTTAAGTATTACAAGAAAAAGTTATGAGGGGAAAAAAAGGTTAGATCCCACTATGTTCATCACACAAGCAATAGTGTTAATGACACTTTTGAAGATACATAAAGTCATATATTATTATTGAGATTACTACTTATAAAATGCAGTGGCAATTACAAATTAATTAATGGGACCTCTTTCTAAAGTGATAGAAATAATATAAAGCTGTCTGTTACCTTATTTTCAAAATTTTAAGGAATTTTGGCCGTGTCAAAACCCACAGAAGTATCCCTCTATAAATTGTGTCCACCAATGCAAATATTTTATTAGCCAAGGACTTTTCTTTGGAGAATTGCATACTTCTGAAATGAATTACTATGTGAATTTCTACGATAGCAATCAGTTGTTTTTCCAAACTTGCCTTCTCTGAAAGTATTTTTGTCATTTTTTTCCTCAAGATGACAAATTGACTTACAAAACAGACTCATGGAGACTCCTATCCACAGTGAATTAAAGAGAAATCAAATTCTGTTGTAAAGTCCTTTTGAAATAAAGAGTAAACTTTAAAACATACATTTGAAAGTTGAAATGAAGCACTGCTCAGCGTATTTTGACAAGTATTTTGGAAGCTAAGGCACATTACTAAAAGAAAAAAAGAAAAGAAAAGCTTATTATAAATTGATGAAGGCTACTTTGAAGATAAAACTTTGTCGATACTACTGAGATGATGATCCAACTTTTAATGGTTCTTTGCTCTCCTTGCACCCATAGGCAGTTAACCCTACCACTAACCTCTACTGCTAAAAGCAGTTTTGTTTGAATAGTAGTAGTAACTGTGAAGAGTTCTATAGTGCTGTCATGTTCTAGAAATTGTTCTAAGGGTGGTACTTGTATAAACTTGTCACTCTTCTCAACAAGGAGGGTGCCATTATTTTAAACATGAGGAGACAAAGGCAGAGAGCTAAGTAACATGCCTAATAGTGCCATGAGAGAGACTGAAGGTCCCCACCCTTGTTTTGTGGTAAGATACACAAAACAAAAACTTCACCATCTTAACCATTTTAAAGTATGCAGTTCAGTAGTATTAGGTACATTCTCATTGTTGACATCCAATCTTCAGAAGTCTTGCCATCTTAAAAAAACTAAAGCTCTATTCCCATTAAATAACTCCTTGTTCCTTCCTCCCCACAGTCCCTGGCAATAATGATTCCACTTGCTGTCTCTATGAATTTGACTGCTTTGGGTACATAAGTAGAATTTGTCTTCTTGTGACTGGCTAATCCAATTAGCATTAAGTCTTCCAGGTTCATCCATATCATAATGCACATCAGAATTTATGTCCTTTCTAAGGCTGAATGATGTTCCGTTGTATTTGTATGCCACTTTTTATTTATCTTCTCATCCATAAGTGAATACTTGGTTTGCCGCCACCTTTGGGCACTCGTGAATAATGCTGCTGTGATCATAGGTGTAGGGGGCTCTTCAAGACTCAGCTTTCAATTCATTTAGGTATATAGGTGATGCAGGGAAATGGGGCTTGTGGGGATGGCCACATCCCAGGTGCCAGGCGAGACTGTCTCAGGAGGACAGAGAGGCCAGGAGGCATGGGGGTGGTTAAGGTAAAAGTAGATACACACTCCAGAGCCAGAGTGCTGGTTGTCTCAGAAGGCAGGAGAGAGCAACCATAAGATGCAGGGTGGTTAGTTTTTATGGGTTTAGTAATTCCATATGCAGACAAGTGGGGGGATTATTCCAATTACTTTGGGGAAGGACCAAGGAGTCCCAGGATTTGGGCCACTGCCCACTGTTTGACATTTATGATCAGAGCCTCATAACTGTCATGGCACTTGTGGGGGTGCCGTTTACCATGCTAATGTATTACAGTGAGTATATAATGAAGTGCAAGGTCTACTGGAAGTTAAGTCTCTTGCCATCTTGGGCCTCAAGGTCTACTGCAAGTTGAATCTACTGCCATCTTGGTACCACTTGTTGTGTTGTTTTTTTAATGGTTCTGCCCTGCCCCTTCCCTCCTGTCTCATATGTACCCAGATGTGGAATTGCTTAATCATATGGGAATGCTATCACTAATTTTTTGAGTAACCACCACACTGCTTTCCACAGCAGCCATATCATTTTACATCGCCATCAACAGTGCATAGGAGTTCTAATTTCTCCATATCCTCACCAATACTTCATATTTTCTACTGGTGGAATCTGACTGCAGTTGTGACTTGCATTTTCCTGACAAGTGATGTTGAGCATTTTATGTGCTTGTTGGCCATTTGTATATGTTTATGGAGAAATGTCTATTCAAGCATTTTGCCTAATTTTTTATCAGGCTGTTTGGTTATTGTTGAGTTGTCGCAATTCTTTATATATTCTGGATATTAGTCCCTTATCAGACATGTGAACTGCAAATATTTTCTCTCATTCTGTATTTTGCCTTTTCACTCTGTTACTTATGTCCTTTGTTATACAGGAGTTTTCAAGTTTGATATAGTCCATTGTATCTATTTTTCTTTTGTGGCCTGTGTCTCCCCACTCATTCATGTGTATCTTTGGCCACTAAATCACTTTCTATTTATTACTGATAAAATTTTAAATACCCAAATACTGTGCATCGTGTAACTGCATTATGCATCAACCTTATCTCCCCAGTCGGCAGAAAACCTGCTCAACCATAAAGAGCAACATCCTCCTAGCATCAACAAGGCAAGTCCTTAAAAGATAACATTCCTTCTTGATCTTGTAAAGGGCCATTATGTTATTTAAATCTGGTTTGTGTAAACTGTTAATAATACATCTTTTAATGTATAGTCTTCTGTCTCAAAAAACATACATAACTGAGCCTTGACTTCTAACAGGCAGCAGTTCTCAGAGCTTTCTGAGATGGTCTCTCTGGGTTAGAATACTCAAATTTGGCTTGAATGAAAATCTCCACATCTTTCTTAGATCAACTGATTAAGTTTTTGTGGGCACACTGTACCCACTGCAGCTTCATCTGTAATCAGCATTGAAAAAAATTATTGAATGTATTACCTGCAAAACCTAATACTTACAAAAAGTATATAAAGATGCAACTAGATTCTTTAATTTCTATCTACAGCAAATATTAAGTTAAAACAATCATTTAATTCAAAAAAGAATTTTCATTAAAAAATATTATTTTATTTTATATTATTTTTATTACAAGATACTGAATATAATTCCCTGTGCCATACAGAAGACATTTTTTTAATCTATTTTATATACAGTAGTTAATATTTGCAAATCTCAAACTCCTGAACTTACTTCTTCCCTCCCCATTTACCCCTGGTAACCATTACACTGTTTACTATGTCTGTGAGTCTGTTTTGTGGATGAGTTCTTTAATGTCTTTCTTTTTTCTTTTTTTAGTTTCCACATATAAGTGATATCATACAGTATTTTTCTTTCTCTTTCTGGCTTATTTCACTTACAGTGACAACCTCCAGATCTATCCATGTTGCTGCAAATTGCATCATTTTATTCTTTTTAATGGCTGAGTAGTATTCCATTGTATAAAAAACACAGCATCGTTATACCTTACATTCCTTAACTCATGTCCCCTCTCTCCAATGTTGAAAGCCAGCAGTATAGCTTCTTGCTTCAAGAGTTGTACTGTCTTCTGTACCAGCTCTCCTTCTGCCTGCCTGTTTTTAGGACTGTAGAGGTACAAAATTTGCCACCTCAGAATGTCTCTTCTGCACTCAGATTATTTTGAGCAGAAAATAATAAAGGCCTAAAAGACTCAGAAAATGCCTGCAACGTTTCCCCCTGCTGCCTAAAAGATTTTAGATACAGGGCCTGTTCCTGGATAAAGCTACCACCCAAGATACCTACAAAGAAGATGGGGCAGACTTGGCAGAACCTGGGGAGAAACTCGACAGAACAAGGGAGTCCATTCTGTGTCCCATTATCTCTACAAGGCCCAGCAAACCTTTGTTTGCCAAACATTTGCTTTTCCACCTCCACATTAATTGCCTTCCTCCCCTTCAAAATCTCAAACCTCCAACATCCTCTTTTATCTTTAGCTAATGATGATATTTAAGGTGAGGGTTTCAGTCATTTTGACAAGTTACTCAGTTTTTCTGGGTTTATCTCATATAGTTTTATTATTAAATTGCTTGATTTTTCCCTGTTAATCTGTCTTACATCAATTTAATTCTTTTCAGTTTAATTTAGACCTAGCAAGAAGAACTTAGAGGGGTAGAAGAAAATTTTTCTCCTCCCTAAGAGAACCCTTGTGATTTTTTTGAACTCACATGGCTAATACAGGAAAGTCTCCCCATTTCAAGATCCTAGTCACATCTTCAAAATATATTCTGCCAAATAATGTAATATTCACTGGTTCTGATGATTAGGACATAGGTATCTTGTGAGGGGGGCATTGTTGAGCCTACCACATTCTGAGTCCATCACACTGTGCTGTAAATACCTGTCAATCTTCCCCATTGTTTTTCATTAATGTATTTCCTGCAGTTAGCATACTATCAAATACTTAAGAAGTACTTGAAGTGCTTTGACATTTTGAAGCTATGTGTGTATTCCTTCTGTTGTAAGGCATTTTCTCATATCCTTGGCACAATCCAAATTGCTAAAGACAAAAAAAAGCAATGAAAATATCACTTTCATAATAATACTTCTACTCTAAATATTCAAGCCTCAATGACTTCTATAAGAATTTGCTTCATTTGCTTATTTGTTAAGAAGTATATAAAGTAAAATCAATGTGTTAGAGTCAAATCAGTAATAAAATAACAGGATCAACATCAATGTTGTATCTCAATCCCATTGTTGGTTTTTCAAATGCTAGTTTTCCAACATTTTAACTGCCTGATCACAATAAACTTGAAAGATATAAAAATGTTTCAAAGTTGAAGAAATTGAGAGAGAAGATTACTCATTTATTATGGAGATTCTACAACTAGAGTTAAATTTTTATCTATATTGATGGCCAGTGAAGGGCACTCTTTAAATCTGTCACAGTGACAACATAATGAAGAAGACACATTCCCACTGGGATTAGCTGTGATGTATTCCATAATTCATTCTAAAAGAAGTGACTAAAATTCTCTTCGAAGATGGTTACTTCTCTTACATAATTTTTAATCTTATGATTTTGGGTCTGAAAACATCATTTATGAATTCCTTTATTGCTAGTGTCAGAAATGGTACAATAACATCGCAATAATAATATTGAAATAGTATAATATCACAATAATAATAGAACCATTTAATCTGGGGAGAATTTACACTGTTTAGAACATCTGTATTCACCTTCATTGAAGTCTTATGTGGTAAATTCTATTATAATTCCCATTTGATTGAGGAGAATATAAAGGCTAATAAGTTACTTATCTAAATTACCATCAACTATCTTGTTAGAGGTGAAGATTTATTTTAAATACAGGCAGTACTACAAAGCCAAATACTTAAACTGTACACAATATTGCCTGAAATTATTTTACTTTTTCTAGGTTATGAAAATGTTTTGTTTTTTATTTATCAGACCATATTTTTGTCTGTATATTAAGTAAAGGCAATATTTATAGACAGTATGTCAATTTAATTCACAGGCATTTAGTGATAAAATTTTATTCCCTGGAAAATTATTTTAGCCCATTGAATACATAAAATTTACTTAGCATGTATATGATATAATTAGATATCATTTAATTCAATTTATAAGAAAATCTAATATCCTTTCAACTAGGAAATCCTTCTAACAGGTGCCTTCAAACAGGTGCCATGGTGCTAATATAAAAACAGTAATGCTTTAATAGTTTTGTTTTGACTCATAAATATTATATCAGTAAACTCTAACATGATGAGCTAACATGAAGTAATTTTTAATAGTCTTGATAATCCTCACAGTAGTCTGAGTTTACAGAGTAAAATGGTCCTAGTGAGTGATCTTGAGACTCTTTTGGTTCCAGAGGCCAGTAAGTAAATAATTCTATTCTGTTATTATGGAATACTCTACAAATGTACCACATGCTAGGCCATAAAGCAAATATTCATAAATTTAATAGTAGTAAAAACATAGAATACCTGTTCTTTGACAGAAAAGGAGTTAGTAGAAATCAACAGAACTACACTTGAGAAATGCACAAATGCTTGAAAACAAAAATATTATAAACAAAATTTATTGTTTAGAAATTTAAACAAGTCCAAAGCCATGAGTCAAAAATGTACAAGGGAAATTAGAAAATAAGATTTGGAAGATAATAAAACTGTAACAGATTTTATGTGATGCAGCTTAACTGATGCTTAGAGGGAATTTATAGGTTGGAAAGCCTTTGTGAGAAAAGAAGTAAAATCTCAAATATAAGAATTTACATTTAGGATCTAGAAGAATAGGGGCCATCAAATTGAAGGAAGCAGAAAGAAGGGAATGATAAAGATTTGAGTGGGAATTTCTGTAACAGAAAATAGAAAAATGGTAGAAAAAATCAATGAGACTGACCACTCAGTTCTAAGTATTATAAGTAATACACATATGATAAGAAAACAATAAGCAAAATATTTTGCCAAAAATTTCAGTAACTTAGATGAAATGGCCAAATCCCAAGATGTTTCATATTATCAAAACTAACTAGCCCAACCAATTAAGCAAGAAAAATTAGTTTATCAAATTGTATAGAAAGAAGTAAACTTGTCAGAATGAACAGATAACAAAATATTATATAGAGAAAATTCTAATGAATACACACATACACATACCTAAACGAACAAGTATTAGAATAAATAAACAGGAGAACAAGGTCACAGGATTTAAGATCAATATACAAAATTGTTTCTATATATGAGCAGTGACAATCCCAAACTGAAATCAAGGATACAATTCTATTTAAAAATGATAAATTTGTTTTTAAATCATTTTATTTTCTAATGAAAACACCTGAACTCTGAAAATGATAAAACTTTGATAAAAGAAATTGAAATTCTAAGTCGTTGTCATCTCATTGAGGTTTTTTGTTTGATTTTTGTTGTTTTTTAAGCTTTATTGACATATAATTGACAAACTGTAGAATATTAAAATATACATCAATATTTTGATATACATTATGAAAGGCTTTTTCTATCTAGTTAATCCAACCATCACATATATACATAAGTGTGTGTGTGTGTATATATATTTTGTGTTTGTGTATATATAAAATTTGGGGGAGTGAGAACATGTAAGCTCTACTCTCCTAGCAAATTTTAATTATAAAATACAGTGTTATCTACCATAGTCACCATGTTATACATTAGATCCTCAGTTCTTAATTCATCTTATAGCTGAAAGTTTGTGCCCTTTAGGTGACTCTCCCTATTTTCCCCACCTCCAACCCCTGACAACAACTTTTCTACAGTTTATATTAATTACATTATTTTTGTTCAGATTCCATGTATAAGTCATATCATATAGTATTTACCTTTCACTGTCTGACTTATTTCACTTAGCATAATACCCTCAGTCTCCATCCGTGCTGTTGCAGATGGTAAGATTTCCTTTTTCTGTTGGCTGCATAACATTCCTGTGTGTGTGTGCATGTGTGTATGTGTGTGTATAAAATATATACCATGTCATCTTTATCCTTGTATTCATTCTCATTTAGGTTATACACATACCTTGGCTATTGTAAATAGAGCCACAGTAAACATGGGAGTGCAGATATCTTTTTTGAAGTTTGCATGAAGATTGACATACATTTTATCATACACAATATTTACACTTTTAAGTGGATTGTACAAATGTAAGGTTTTAATTACAACAGAAAAAAATCACATAGGAATCTCTTTTAAAAATACTGTCTACTAGTCAGGTAGTACCTATAGTTTATCACAAAACCCAACCCAGCAAAGCTATGTTACAGTGTGGGGTTTAAAAGAAAGATAGACTGCAGACAGAAAGACGAGCACAATAAACAGGATGTGAAACAGTAAGGTATGGTGGTGACAGTGGGAAGTAAAAGTCATAGAGAATATGAGAATAATTGGGAAGGAAGAAAGGCAGATATCTTTCTGATACCCTGTTTTTATTTCCTTTGGCTATATATCCAGAAATGTGATTTCTGGATCATATGATAGTAACTTTTTGAAGAATCTCATTATATAGGGGCTGAACCAGTTTACATTTCCACCAGCAGTGCACAGAGGTTTCCTTTTTTCCACATCTTTGCCAACACTTGTTATCTCTTGTCTTCTTGATGATAGGTATTCTACTGGGTATGTAGTGATATCTCATTGAAATTTTGATTTGCATTTCTCTGATGATTAGTGATATTGGGCATCTTTTCATATACTTCTTGGCCATTTGTATGTCTTCTTGGTAAAAATGTATATTCAGGTTCTCTGCCTTAAAATTAGATTATTTTTGTTGAGTTATAGTTTTAATTGGGATATGAATCTTTTAAACAGTATAAAGTTGGCAAATATTTTCCTTCCATTCTGTAGGTTGCCTATGTGTTTGTTTCATTTAATGAAAGCTTTTAAGTTTGATCTAATGTCACTTGTAGATCTTTGCTTTTCTTGCTTGTGCTTTTGGTGTCTTATGAAAAAACTCACTTCAAACACTGATGTTAAGGAGCTTCTTCCCTATATTTTCTTCTAAGAATTTTACACTTTTACATCTTCCATTTGAGCCTTTAATATTTTTCAAGTTATTTTTGTCAGTGGTGTTAGATAGTAGACCAATTTCATTCTCTTGCATGTGACTTTTGCATCACCATTTATGAAGAGACTATCCTTTCTCTGTTGTATTTTCTTGACTCTTTGGTTAAAAATTAATTGACCAGATATGCATAGATTTATTTCTGGACACTCTGTTCTGCTCCAATGATCATTGTGTGTGTTTTGTGCTAGTACCATCCTGTTTTAATTACTATAGCTTTGTTATATAATTGGAAATTAGGAAGTGTGATGACTCCGGATTTGTTATTCTTCCTCAGGATTATTTGGCAACATTTTGGTGCCATACAAAACTTAGAATTGTTTTTCTATTTCTGTTAAAAAATACCATTGAAATTTGATAGGGATAGCATTGTATCTGTAGATAGATAGCTTCTGGTAATATGGACATTTTAACAACAATATTAATTCTTTGATTTCATGAGCATGGCATATATATCTATTTATTTGTATCTTCCATAATTTATTTAATCAAATGTCTTAGGGTTTTTTGTGTACAGATCTTTCCTCCCTCCTTCACTAAATTCATTCCTAATATTTTACTTTTTTGATGCAACTACATATGGGAGTATTATTTAATTTTGTGATAGTTCCTTGTTAGTGTATAAAAATGCAACTTATTTTTGTAGATTGATTTTTGTGTCTTGCAACATTGCTGATTTTATTTATTCATTCTAACAGTTTTGAGTGGAGTCTTTAGGGTTTTCTATTTATATTATCATGCCATTTGCAAATAGAGCTTTGCATCTTCCTTTATGATTTGCATGCCTTTTTTCTTGCATAACTGTCAGCTAGCAATTCCAGTATTATGTTGAATAAAATTGGTGAGAATAGGCATCCTTGTCCTGTTCCTGATTTTAGATGAAATGTTTTCAGTTTATCACCTTTCAGTATAATGTTAGCTGTGGGCTTGTTATATCTGGTGTTTATTATGTTCCTTCTATACCTAATATTTTAGGAGTTATTATCATGAATGGATATTGAATTTTGTCAAGTGCTTGTTCTGCATCATTTGAGATAATCATACTGCTTTTTCATTCATTTTGTTGATGTGGTGTATCACATTGACTGACT
Source organism: Camelus bactrianus (assembly GCF_048773025.1). NCBI lineage: Eukaryota > Metazoa > Chordata > Mammalia > Artiodactyla > Camelidae > Camelus > Camelus bactrianus. Next base: position 95,339,935 of record NC_133542.1, read on the forward strand.
TCAGAATGTTGATACATCCCTTTGTCACTGGTATTAATCATACTTAATCATGGTATATGTTTCTTTTAATATATTGTTCAATTTGCTTTGCCAATACTTTGAGGACTTTTGCATCTGTATTCATCAAATATGTTGGGCTGTAATTTTCATGCAGTGACATTGTCTGATTTTGGAATCAGGTATGTTGGCCTTGTACAGTGAGTTTGGAATTATTCTTAACTAATTTTGGAAGAGCTTTGTGAAGTATTAGGATTAATTGTTCTTTAAATTTTTTCTAGAATTCATCATTGAAGCCATCTGTAGACTTTTCTTTGGTGGGGGGTTGATTACTTATTCAGTCTCCCTACTATTAGTATGTATGTTCACATTTTCTGTTTCATGATTTATTCTTTGTAGATTGTGAGTTTCTAGAAATTTATCCATTTCTACCAGATTGTACAATTTGTTGGTGTATAATTTTTTAATGTAGTATCTTAAGATCCTTTTTTTTGGTGTGGTATCTGTTGTAATGTCTTCTCTGTCAATTATAATTTTGAGAACCTTTTTTTAAAGTTATATTTTGTTTATCTTCTTAAAAAAAATACCTCTCATTGATTTTTTCTATTGTCTTTTTAGTCTCTATTTCTCCTCTTTTTATTTCCTTTCTTCTCCTCATTTTGGGCTTAATCTGTTATTCTTTTTATAGTTCCTTGAAGTGTGAAATTAGGTTGCTTAGATCTTTCTATTTTTCCTGTAGGCATTTATCACTGTATGACAAACTACATTTGCTGAATCCCATAAATTTTGGTATATTATATGTCCATTTTCAAAGCTTTCTATTTTGTTCCATTGATAAATTTATCTGTTTTTACCAATAACATACTGTTTTAATTATTATGGCTTTGTAGTAAACTGTTGACTGTTGAACAACATGAGTTTGAACTGTATAGGCCCAACTATATGTGGATTTTTTCCAATAAATATGTATTACAGTATTACATGATCCACAGTTGGTTGACTTTGCAGATGTAGAGCCATGGGTACAGAGGGCCAATTATATAGTTGTATGTGGTTTTTTGACTGCCCGGTGGAGTTGTTGTCACTAACCCCCATGTTGTTCAAAGGTCAGCTGTAGTTCGAAATTAGGAAGTGTGATCTCTCTGGCTTTGTTCATCTTCCTCTAGATTGCTTTGGCTCTTCAGAGACTTTTGTGGTCCTATACAAGTTTTAGATTGTTTTTCTATTTCTGTGAGAAATGCTGTTGGAATTTTTATAGAGATTGTATTAAATCTATAGATGGTTTTGGGTAGTTTGGACATTTTAACAATACTAATTCTTCAGAATCTTGAACAGGATTAACTTTCCATTTGTTGGTGTCTTCTTCAATTTCTTTCATTATAGTCTTGTAGTTTTCATTGTATGCATCTTTTACTTCCTTGGTTAAATTTATTCCTAAGTATTTTGTGCTTTGATGTTATTGTGAATGTGATAGTTCTATTTTCTTCCAGTGTTTCATTTTAGTGTATAGAAATGCCACTGATTTCTGATGTTGATTTTATATCCTGAAATATTATTGAATTCATTGATTAATTCCAGCAGGGTTTTTTTGTTGAGTCTTCAGGATTTTCTATATATAAGATCATATCATTTGCAAATAATGGCAGTTTTACTTCTTTCTGATTTGGATCCTGTATTACAAACTTCAAAGTTGCTAAGAAACTATGTCTTAATTTTTCCTACCACAAAAAGAAATGATGATTATGTGACAGAGGTGTTAGCTTAAAGTATAGTGGTAATTGTATTGCAGTATATAAATGTATAAATCAGCATGCTGTACACCTTAAGCTTACACATTGTTATTACACTTCATTTTAAAAAAACAGAAATCAATGGAACCAGTCCAGTATAGGTCTACACTTGCATAGTCAATTAATTTTTATTGTTTGAGGCTGTTTCTAAGAAATTCAGTAGGCAAAACCTTTTTTTAACAAATTATATTGGAATAGCTGGATAATTTATAGTGAACAAACATACCACAAACCATATCTCACAAGGTACATGAATACTAACTTATTTTAGACATTAATCATAATTTTAAATGTAAGATCTATAAAACTTCTGAAATAAAACATAGGAAAGTTATTTGTGACTAGATAGGAAACATACAACAATGATATGATGATAAATTGAAATCTTTTTTTAATTAAAATATATTGACATACATTACTAGTTTTAGATGTACAACATAATGAATTGATATATGCATTTACTGAGAAATGATCACCACAGTAAGTCTAGTTAAAACCCATCACCACGCATAGTTACAAATTTTTGTCCTGGTGGTAGAACTTTTAAGATCTACTCTCTTAGCAACATTCAAATGTACATAATGTTATTATTAACTACAGGCACCTTTCTGTACATTATATCTCCAGGATTTAAGTTTATAACTGGAAATTTGTGCCTTGTGACCTTCATTCATTTTTCTCCCCCTTCTGTCTATTCTCTGTATCTGTAAGTTAATTGTGTGTGTGTTTTAGATTTCACTTATAAGTGAGATTATACAGTATTTGTATTTCTCTTGTTGTCTTATCTCATTTAGCATAATGCATTCCCCATCCATCTATGTTGTTGCAAATGGCAGAATTTTCTTCTTTGAATAAAATTAAATGAATATAGAATGAAATAAATAATATTTCATTGTGTTTGTGTATGTAGGTGTATATATTATATATATTATATTATATATATATTACACATATATATTATATATATACAGATGTAAATAAATATATACATATATATACACACTATATTTTTTTGTCCATTCATTTATCCATGGACACAGATTGTTTTCATGTGTTGGCTATTGCAAATAATGCTGCAGTGAACACTGGGGTGCAGATATCTCTTTGAGTTAGAATTTCTGTTTCCTTTGGATAAAATCTCAGAAGTAGAATTGTTGTAACATATGGTAGTTCTATTTTTAATCTATTTTGTAAAGATCCTCCATGTGATTTTTCCTTAGTGTTTGCACCAATTTACATTCCCATTGGCAGTGTACAAGAATTCCCTTTTCATAAGAAACAACCAAAGAACCCAATTCAAAAATGGTCAAAAGACCTAAACAAGCAATTCTCCAAGGAAGACATACAAATGATCAATAGGCACATGAAAAAATGCTCGGTATCACTAATTATCAGAGAAGTGCAAATCAAAACTACAATGAGATATCATTTCACACCAGTCAGAATGGCCATCATTCAAAAATCCACAAATGACAAATGCTGGAGAGGCTGAGGAGAAAGGGAAACCCTCCAACACTGTTGGGGGGAATGCAGTTTGGTGCAGCCACCGTGGAAAACAGTATGGAGATTCCTCAAAAGACTATGAATAGACTTACTGTATGACCTAGGAATCCCGCTCCTGGGCATTTATCCAGAAGGAACCCTGCTTCAGGATGACACCTGCACCGCAATGTTCATAGCAGAACTATTTACAATAGCCAAGGCATGGAGACAGCCTGAATGTCCATCAACAGATGACTGGATAAAGAAGAAGTGGTATATTTACACAATGGAATACTACTCAGCCATAAAAACCAACAACATAATGCCATTTGCAGCAACATGGATGCTCCTAGAGAATGTCATTCTAAGTGAAGTAAGCCAGAAAGAGAAAGAAAAATGCCATATGAGATCACTCATATGAGGAATCTAAAAAAAAAAAAAAATGAATACAAAACAGAAACAGACTCATAGACATACAATACAAACTTGTGGTTACCAGGGGGTGGGAGGTGGGAAGGGACAAACTGGGATTTTAAAATGCACAATAGATAAACAAGATTATACTGTATAGCACAGGGAAATATATACAAATCTTGTGGTAGCTCATAGTGGAAAATAAATGTGACAATGAATATATATATATATGTTCATGTATAGCTGAAAAATCGTGCTCTACACTGGAATTTGGCACAACATTGTAAAATGATTATTAATCAATAAAAAATGTTAAAAAAAGAAAAAAAAAGAATTCCCTTTCTCCACATCCTTACCAACACTTTCTGTTATCTTTTTGATAACAGCCATTAGATGGGAGGTGATAGTCCATTGTGGTTTTGGTTTGCATTTCCCTGATGGTTAGTAATGGTGAGAACCTTTTAATATACCTGTTGGCCATTATATGTCTTTTAAATTATAATCTCAAAAGAAACAATTAAGAAAATGCAATCTACAAAGTATTTGTATCATGTATTAATAATAACACTTCTAACTCCATAATAAATGACAAATAATCCATTAAAATAAGACAAATACTTAGAACAAAAATATACTAATTAAGTTATTTAAATGGCTAATAAGCATATGAAAAGTTGCATAACATCATTAATCATTAGGGTGGTCAAATTTAAGCCACAAGGTGTCACTTCACATACATATAAAATACTGAACCATACCATGTATAAGGATGTGTAGCAACTGGATCTCTCATGAATTGCTAGTGGAATTGTGTAACATCGGGACCACTTAGGAAAGGCACTTGGCAACTTCTTAAAAACTGAAGCATATACTATATAAAATATGTGGAGAAATAGTAAAGTGAGAATAAAGAATGGTTTCTTTTCATCAGAAGTGAGGAAGTTCTCATAAAGTCAGTCATCTGAGAATTTTCTTTCTCTGAAGACTAAATTCTTCATTATAAAATGTTTTTTTAATACTGAGCAAATATTTATTAAATGTGTACTGTAGGAGACACTACTCCACTCATAATCTCATTTAATTCTTGTACTCTCTCTAAGAATTAGTTATTATATCACTCTTTAAAGCAAATGGAAAGCTGATTTCAGGGTCAAATAAGAGGGTCAAAAAAATAGTCCAGAGTTGGCAAGTGGTTGATTACAAGACCAGTCATGATTCTACCACCTCCTAGGCCATGTGCAATTCAATGTTGTAAAAGAATGTGGTCTTCCATTTTGACCCACAGAAGCTCTCTATGTTTCATGTCAGCTAGCTGGTTCTTGCTTATAAGAGGAAAGGAACCAGAATCAAACTTTTATGAAGTGACTTGGAGATGTGAATTTAAAGTCTGTTACACATTTTTTCAATGCTTTAACAATGAGGAAGGTTTATATCATATTGTTTGTGAGTCATAATACAGGATTTTTTCCACAATGAACCAACCTAGAGTTTCCTTCCAAATTCCAGCTCAAATATTACTGACTTCTCTTTAACCATTAGCATAAAAAGTAGAGGATAAATCATACTAAATTATTGAGTACCTACTGTGAATTCCTCACCAGAATATAGCCTAATCATCACTCTAGCTTTTATTCATTCTGTATAGCACTCTGCACTCTTAGGTATGCCTAATATATGTTAAAGAATAAAAATAATAAATATGGAAGAAGAGCAATTCATGCTTTGTTGTATCTTCTCTCTGAAGTGTTTATTAATAAACCATTAAAAGCAAGGTACAGGGCACAGTTCATTTTAATGCTCTTATAAATACGGATTTTCTCTTTAATTTTTTAAAACAACATTTTAACTTTCAGATACCAGTGTCTTACCAATATGAAAAATAACCCAAATAGAAGAGCAGATGCATTAAATAAATGTAATGTTTTTAAAATTCTGAGTCTGTTTACATAGTGCTTTCCATTTTTTCTAAGTTCTGATGAAAATTTAAATTTTATAGGTTTTTAAGGTGTTTTTATTGTTTTTGTTATATTTATTATTATTATTATCATTATTGATTACCCCTACGTCAGAGTGTGGAGTCTTAAAAAGGGGAGATTCATCCTTATCTAAAATTTTTCTTACCAAAAGAAGCTCAGCAATAGTATAGAAAATTCAAAACAATACACAGTTAAAAATGGAATGCTTCATTTGTAGATCAACCATTTCCATAAATATGCATGTAGTATTAAACATAATGATGATCTCTTCTTTGACTATTTAGGCAAGGACCTGTAATGAAAGGTCTTGCTGTAGCCCACACAACCAAGCAGTACCATGAAGAAGCCTCTTGGAATGTAATACATTCCTCTAAGTTCCATTTAGTTTTCCTAGAATGTTTAGACATGTGTGGTTGAAGAAATCCAAGTCAGACAAAATAATAGAAAACAAACAACCAAGAATAACAGAGTTACTGATGTTAAGTAAATGCTAGCATCCACTGAAATAAGTCAAAATATATGGGATTCAAATTCTGGCTTTGTCACTCACTAGCTGCTGGTCGCTGGGTAGTTACGTTAACCTCTCTGAACTGCTCTTTCACCATCCAAAACAGACGAGCAATTTGAAACCGATGACAAGGGCTGTTTAGAGAATTAAATAAGGTGATATTTTAAAACATCTATGAAAGCATCAGAATATCATAAGGCAAAAGGCATTTAATGTGAAATTGAATTAAGTATTTAATTCAGTGTTTCTGTCATTCATTTTCTGTTTACTTATGTGAACTGCTCTGCTGTAACAGGATCTGGTTTTTCTTTGCATAAGAATTCTTTCATCTACGTGTCTACACATGTCCCGTTCACTACCCTTTGAGTAACTTCTCCTCCTTTCTTTACCTATTTCAATCTCAACCTGTTGGCAAAAGTGTACCTCAGTATATACTCCTGCACAAAGCCATCGAAGTCCATGGAAACCCATAGTGGTGTATCTGTTTTTTAAATTAATAGCACTTACTTGAGCCCCTTCATTTAACTCTTACAAGATATAGCCATGCCTTTTTCTTCTAAATAGTTAACCCTTACAGACATGACTCCAGTTAGACCTAAAATAATAATTTATAATATGAAACGTGTTATTGGCCAACTCTAGTATATCATCTTCTCATATGATTTTGTCCCATGATCACTAATGAATAGGTAGTGGACCACATGGCACTAGGCTCTGACACAAGCAATGAGGAAGGACTGAGGTAGAAGATAGTTCCAAGTGAGCCAATCAGGAATCCGTACATTCAAGTGGACCAAATAAAGTAATCTTGAGAGGAAAAGAATGAAATGACATACAAAAATAACAAAAGAAAAAAATTAAAACTGCCATCAAGAGGAAGAATGGGGAAAGGGAGGGATTACTGTTTTGGGGAAGTGTTCTGTGCAGTCCTTATTCATACATTCAATATACTCTCCCATACGCTTTCAACATACCCCTCCAATATTGCTCACTTAGTTTAATTGCCCAGAGCCAAATAACACATATCTAAGACACTTATGAAATGCATTCTTTAAGTAAACTAAGTGTGTAAATGCATATCTCAGACAGCATTCATTATTTTGTCAAAGAGTATCAAGGAAGAAAAGTAGTATCTGAGGTATGGCTGTCAATCATCATTTGTTCATTTATTCTTCCTTAAAAAAATAGGTACATGCCCAAGTATGTTCCCAGCCTCCTTTGTCATCAGGTGTGACAAAAAGTTTAAGTGATAAAGGTTTGGGAGGTGGAATATGAACAGAAGCACTGAGTACCATTTCTCTGTCAGCACTTTAAACAGTGAACACCCTTTTCCTGCTCATCCCACTCCCAGAAGCTGATACATAGAGATGCCCAGGATAAAGCTTCAGTCATGCAGACAAGTATGATTCCTCAGGGGTTGACAGAGAAGTCAGATGGAAGGAACCCAAAGCCTAAATGATGTGAGGGATGGAGCCATCCAGACTCGGAAGGCTCACTTCGCTCTTTTAGATCTTACTGTCTTGTTCACAGGCAGCCAAGTTGTCCTCTACTAATACAAAAATCATGGTGTTACTGCCATGGAAATATGACGGTTTTCATAAATTCACAGCATTCCTTCTAAATAGTCTATCATAGTAGGAGGCAACATGCAAGATGTAGAGGGATTGATGCTGGAGACATGTGCCATGATGGAACAGAGCCCCAATAGTTCAGGGGCTGCCAAGTATCAGAAATTCCTCTTCCCCAATTTCCTGCATATGTTACAAGTTCTGTTATGCCAGCCTTGCCCAGACGTTCTGATTGCTTCCTCTCCCCAGCTATGAGTTTATGAACAATTTCATAGACATTAACCCATTTGTTCCTCATATTAATCTCTTAAGTTGCTCTGAATACAGGATATGTTGGCTCTTCTCTATTCTTCCTTCCTCTGATCCATTCTTGACCTCTCTTTGTGTTCTGGAAGCCAAAGGGAAGCAATAGCAAGAGTTTGGTTCAGGGAAAAAAGGTAGCAGTCAGGATACTTTTTTTTTCCAAGACCATTCCTGCTTAGCCATTGTTATCTCTTTGATGCATCGTTCCTTAAAATCAGCTTCTGCTTCATGACCCAAATTTATCATTCCATTTTCACTGGTCTCTAACTATATCATTTGTCTCCCTTGTCCCTTCAGTCATAGTGATGGTAACAGCTTTGCTCTGTGGTTGTTTTTTTGTGCCTCACAATCTCATTTTTGTGTTTTTCTTTTAACCCTAAATATACCTCTGCAAATAGCCCCTTTGCTAATGTCACTTTAGCTGAATCTTCTGTTTCTAGCTGCTATAATATATTGCCCCCATTTTACAGATGAGAAAACATAAGCGCAGAAAGACCCATATCCCAAGTTTACTTAATAAATGATGTCATAGGTTTAGAAACCAGGCAGTGTGAGGTAGTGTGTGTGTGTGAACCTGAATGCTAGGCAACAGTGCATGTATCAGTGCATGGAGATGGCATAAATTGCTCAGAAAGACCTTAGAAATGAAATAAATATATGACATTCTGAGAGTTAAACTTTAAATCATCACCAAGTGAGTCAGAAAAAGAGTTTGGAACATTTTAAATGACCAGATACAATGTTCTGATTTTAACTGGAAACTAATGTAAACAATCTTTTAAAAATACCAAATAAAAAAAAAAATCTAAAGTAGGATTGTGTACTCTACCTAGGAGAAAAGAAAAGGAAGTTAAATAAAGGAAATGATGACAGTGTCCACTCCTGCTTGTTCAGAGTATTTTAAAATGTAGCCCCATTGTTAAGGTCATTCCAAATGTGTAGGTCAAAAGAGGCTACCCTTATTCTGGTGCCACTAGACGTTTAATACACCGCATAAAACCTTTTATCCTTATTATATGCTCATCCAACAGCTTTATGGTTCTGATTTGTGTTTGTTATCCTGTGTATAGGAGAGGAATGTACTAGTTTGTGCATACTAAATGCATGCTATTCCTGTAGATGTATTTGCAGTTTAAAACGCACATAGTATTCTGAATGATACGTCAGTCCTCTGAGTTGGTTAACGGTTATTTGGCCCTGCAGGGTGGAGCTGCTTTCAAGGAACTAAGGGAATTTTATTTTTAAACCTGTAAGACAGAATGACAAGTATTTCATTTGAGAGAACAAATCTGTTTTTCAGTTTGAATGGAAGGAGTAATAGAAAGGCAGTGTTCTCAACAATTAGCTAAGAATCACATAAAAAGAAGAAATACTTCTTAGGAAATATCAGTTATCAGCACCATCTCAAAAAAGCACTTGCGTTGCAACTATCTGTTTACCAGTGTCTTCTAGTCACTTAAGTTAACAAACAGTTCTCAAAGGATTCAGACTTTATAGCCTACCATAGAATTTGTCATAAAAAATATACACAAACAAACATGAGTATTGAAACCAGCTTGACAGTAATATTTCTCAGGGTGAAATCGTAAATAGTCATTCTGTTCTATAACCAAGTCTCTTGTGAGTTTTATTTTATCAAATCATCCCTGAGGGAGCTGACTTGATCCACGTTTTTCCTAGTCCTGAAAAGCTGAAACCCAGATCTTCTTGGACCCAATAAGGCATAGATTCCCAGAGAGAATCAATGCAGCTACTTCAGCTCACATGACTCTGATGCCAGGGACTTGCAAGTAGTTCTTAAGAGCCCAGACTTTGTAAATCAGACCAACCTGGGTTTGACTTTGAGTCTTGTCACTTCCGCCCTGTGTGATACTGGGGATGTCTTAGTATGTAAAAGGGGGATGCTAATGTCTGTACATAAGGGTTTTGTTAAAGGTGAGACAAAATGGTAGGAACCTGCCTTGTGAACCACACATAGGAGCTATTATTATTATGGCCACTAGAACTCTGATAAACACAATTTAAGCCTGTCTTTGATTCTCAGAAGTTACCTCAGAATCTTGTAGAGTCTTGAGTTAGCACTGCAGATACTAATCATTATTTTACTACAGATGAGTAGATGAACTGCATGGAGAGCTACATTCATAAATACTAGGAAAAGCAGCTTTTACAAGATAGATTTCTATGCCTTTATGAAATCTAGACTGGTGAGATAATTGTTACTAATATATTTTAATCACCAGATAATGGACAGATACTCAAATTAAATGCATAGTTCAAAAATATTTCAATTTGAAAGTAGGTCTAAGATCTGAGTCAGGAAAATTTCTTAAAATGATAGCAGACATATTTGAGCTATTTTGATTGCAAAGAGTTAGATTTTATTAGGAGATTTGTAAGAAGTCATTTTCTTATTGAAAGAATATGTTGTTGTTATTAGATACTAAATTACATCTAGATATGGGTGCAGAGATGAATATGAGAAAAACTATCTATTTTTAAGGAGCTTACATTGAAGTACATTTAATCTGTAATATTGGTTATTTCCTTGAATTACTATGGATAAGTTATGCATAATTACTCATATAAAATTAAATGGGAAAAGCCGATTTTAAACAAGTAGAGATTTAATTACAAGGGCAGTGATATATTTATTTATCAATGTACTTATGTTTCTATTCTAACCTATTATAATAATGCAAGAAAATCACATAAATAACTCTGCTAAAATGATTTACTAGAGGTGGATGTGAATTGCACAGGCAGTGTGCTCGTGATAAGTGAGGGAAGGAGGGCAAAAAAGATTGCATGCGAGGTAAAACGCTCGGCCTAGAGAATGCATGGCCTATTTGAAGGATTGAAAGATATATTGGACACAAAATAACAGTGTGTAACCTGAATCTGGGGACATGGGTGGGGTTGATCATAGGTACTATAATGAAGAATAGGCTCAATGAGACAAGACTTGCTATGGGAAGGCAAGGTCATGGTCTAGGCAGGCTTCTGTTGATGGCCTGATGCAATGTGTTAAAGAACTTATATGAATGAATTTGAGAATACAGAAAGGGGACAGATTTGAGGAATAAAATATCTTTCGTTGGAAACCGTGTTTATTAATGCTTCTGACTTACAGATGAGATTATTTTTAACATTTTTTATTGATTTATAATCATTTTACAATGTTGTGTCAAATTCCAGTGTTCAGCACAATTTTTCAGTTATTCATGGACATATACACACTCACTGTCACATTTTTTTCTCTGTGAGTTATCATAACATTTTTTGTATCTTTCCCTGTGATATACAGTGTAATCTTGTTTATCTATTCTACAATTTTGAAATCTCAGTCTATCCCTTCCCACCCTCCACCCCCCTGGTAACCACAAGTCTGTTTTCTCTGTCTGTGAGTCTATTTCTGTCCTTTATTTATGCTTTGTTTTTGTTTGTTTGTTTGTTTTTGTTTTTGTTTTTTAGATTCCACATATGAGTGATCTCATATGGTATTTTTCTTTCTTTTTCTGGCTTACTTCACTTAGAATGACATTCTCCAGGAGCATCCATGTTGCTGCAAATGGCATTATGTTGTTGGTTTTTATGGCTGAGTAGTATTCCATTGTATAAATATACCACTTCTTCTTTATCCAGTCACCTGTTGATGGACATTTAGGCTGTTTCCATGTTTTGGCTATTGTAAATAGTGCTACTATGAACATTGGGGTGCAGGTGTCATCCTGAAGTAGATTTCCTTCTGGATACAAGCCCAGGAGTGGGATTCCTGGGTCATATGGTAAGTCTATTCCTAGTCTTTTGAGGAATCTCCACACTGTTTTCCATAGTGGCTGCACCAAACTGCATTCCCACCAGCAGTGTAGGAGGGTTCCCCTTTCTCCAAAGCCTCTCCAGCATTTGTCATTTGTGGATTTTTGAATGACGGCCATTCTGACTGGTGTGAGGTGATACCTCATTGTAGTTTTGATTTGCATTTCTCTGATAATTAGTGATATTGAGCCCAGCTATCACTCACGTAAATTGTAAAAACAAAAATCAAAGACATTTATTTTTTGATCTCTTGGGAAACACCAAGTCTTTACAGCACATGGTTGAGTTGGTATATTTGAAAATACTACAAAAAAAAAAAAGAAAGAAAAGAGAATCCTGAAAATGTAGGAAAGAGTGTCACCAAAAATCATCCTTTGCAGGAACCAGAGGAAGAGCACATAGAAGCATTTGGCGTCTTTAGTAGAATTTAAGAAGACAGTGGCTCTATGTAACAGGCTAGGAATCATTCTAAGAGGACAGTCATGGGAGAAACTGGAGGATGTATGAAGACATCAGTTGCATGTCCCTCTATGACTAAAGTTGACAGTGGGAAAAAATGAAAATGGGAATTGATGGTGCCAAACACTGAATTGGAAATATGTCTCAGTGACTTACAGATTTGATGAAAAATCTATATTTGTTTATTAAATTATAAGTATGACTGGAAGTGCAATAAACCATAGTGCCCCTATATTCTTGCAAAGAGAGAAATCCCAGTATGACCTTCAAAACCAGCCTCCGACTAAAGTAGAGCTTTATTCTGGTAATCAGCACCATCTTACTTTTCCTATTGTAAGAAAGACAAAAGTCTCTTCAGTTATCCAATATTTTAACAGTCCATATAAATGACTTGATTATATGTCTTATAAATGCTAACATATGTCTTGAACTGGACTTAATTTTCAAACCTACCAGACAGGCTATCACTGATTTTGAATGTTTGCAAATGCTAGTAATCGACATTTTATAGAACTTACCAAGTCTTTTACTACAAGGGAGGAAAACCGGTCCAGAGTAGTTCTCTAAAAATGAGTGCTCTGGTTCACTCACTCACAGTAAACCCTAAATGGCCACAGTCCAAACATCATCTGAGAAAAGTTAAGTTTGCCTGTAATGACACAGCTACATCGAAGTATATGAATCTACCTTTAAAGTGATTGACCACTAAGGAGATCAATGAGTTTAGTCAATAACTAAGTGTTTAAATCACATACCCACAGATACAATATACATTGATTTGGGTATACACATGGTAACTAAATGTGTTTAGAGAAAATTCTCAGAAATGATCACAAGATTATCTGAACTGAAAATCCCCAGCAGTCCCTGAATTATTAGAAATCACAAGAAAATGTGTTTAAGATCTTTTTAAAGTAATTCATAGTATCTTTGAAGTAAAAATCTGCTATTGAATTTCAGATGAATAATCATCTATGGCCTCAACTCAAATGGTGTTCAGCAGAGTGCCATGACAGCCATAAAGTCTCCTAATTAGTTACATGTGAGACCAGTCTCTCCATTTTCTTACTTCAGGACCTGAATGCTCCAAACTGCTTGGGACATAGATGACCTGAAATAGAGAGAGACAAAGAGAGACAGACAGAATATAGCAACAAGAGCACATCGTCTAACATACGTAGTGAAGAAGAGCGTATGAAGGACATTTCAAATCCCCCATGCCACCATTTCTCCACCACCATACCTTCTTCCTTTGAGCAACTAACTTTGATCAATTTTGACTTTCAGGTCCTATGATGCTTCCTTCCATGTTGCTAAATATTTTGAAATCTTAGACATTAACTGTTTTCTTCCTAATTCAAAAGAAGTTAACTTTTACTGCTTTGTTCTTCAGTCATCTCTCTTTCATCACGATTCTAATAGTTATTCTTTTGAGCCATTCTTTGGACTATAATTTTCATGTGAGACGATATTCTTAAAGTATCCACTTTTCACAGGGACAAGGCAGCATCCTTGAGCTGACTGTCTACTCCTTCACCTAAACCGTGGGAACAAAAACAAGTCCCCAGCGATTTATTCCATGAGTAAAATGGAGGCAGGGATTTCCAGAAAATTCCCAGTTAAGATGTAAGTGACCAGGATGAGAGGGCCCTCCAAACCTCTGAGAATTCTGCCAGTAGCTGTGGTGGTGCGGCAGGTTCCACGAGGGGACTGGCAGGGCTCAAGTATTCCTAGAGAGCCCAGCATGGCTAGGACTCCCATCCCCTCAGGGTGGGAGCCCCCCAACCCATCCCCAAGAGAAGCTGATGTAATCATCTCTGAGGCCAGCAAGTAGCAAAGGAGTTTCTGAAAATGGCTAAAGGGAAGAAGTGTGATAAGGTGCAGAAAAACACGTGAGAACGTTGTGTTAAAGAAACTGCATGTCATGTGAGCAACAGAAGATGTTCTTGATCTGTTTAAACTTCTCCCCTTCTCCTCCAGAGGGTCCGGGAAAGTCCCAAACATGTCAATTGAATTATTTAAATATGAATACAGATTTAAAACACATCCATGATCACAGAAGGATATTTTTTAAAGATTAAAAATAAATTTGGAGAGTTTCAGCAAGAAGAAAAAAAAAAATCACCAGTAAAGGGCCAAACCAAAGCAGAGAAAAATAACATACCAAGTTTAATTTAAATATGTATGCATTGAAACTGTGAAAGGATAACAGGAAACTAACACAAAGGAATTCAGAGAAGAACTCAGACACCCAGAATGTCCATTTTTTAACATACTCTTTGTTTATGTGACAAAGGTATTTTCAGTAAACAGTAATAAAAATAATGCTCAGAAAAGAAATTCAAGCAGAAGTTTTTGAAGTTCACATGATCATGCTAGTAAAAAATAAAAATATAAAATATTAAAAGTAATGAATTAGTTCTAAAATACAGTAATGGTTTTATCTTAATTAAAAAGTAAAAAACATATATTTTGATCTGTCACAATATAGTGACATAATTCCTGTTTTCAGGACTTCTGTAAATTTTTCAATGATCTTCACATATTCATGTTTATTAGAAAATATAGTTTACATGTTATTGCATCTTCACTCATAGTTTATCAAAGAACAATTTGAAATAATTTTTACTATTGAATTTTTGATGTAAAGCAACAGATATGCAAGTAAATAGGAAAATAATATATAAATGAGTTTGGTAGAAATCGTTTAAATTTCCATTTCATAATAAATTCTAGAAATTGCTAGCAATAGTCCTGTCTTGGTCACACTTGCTGTCTTTGCTTCTTCTGGATTTATTCTCTTGGTTTTTATATATCCTCATAGTCCAACATATTCTATTGTAATATCTCAAAGATTAAAAAAAATTTTTTTGAAACTGTTCTTTCTCTGGGAAAAAAAGGCCAGAGGGAATGACTAAATGATAGTAAATGTTGAGATCACTTGATTTGTTGATTTAAAATGAATATCTAGTTCTGGAAGTTTACGACAAGCTTCTTTCCTAGATTCTCTGGTATCCTTATTGGAAATTTGACTCTTCCTTTGTATATGTAAATGTCACTTTCTCTGTGATGTGGTTATTGTTATTGAAAAATTAATGGTCTTCTACACAATTTCTGCTTTTCAGTCTTCAAGGAGCAACTTTAAAACTTGACATTTTACTTTAAAAGACTCATTTGACTCCTTGCAAATGTTATGAAACTCTATCCCAGGAGAAAATAGTAACTCAGAAAAGCAAAATGACATATAGCAAATAGAAAAATCGGAGCAGATTCTTTCATATCCATATATTCTTCTGGGTAACGCAGGACTTCAGAGGTTGAGATGAACTTCCCCAGACTTCTCTTTACTGCATTCACAGCTTGACAGTGAGCAACACATCAGCTTTTATGGGGAAGTCTTTTTCCTTTGACACCAGTCGTCCACAACACGCTCACACTGCAGAACAGAACTAGAGTATTTCATGTTGTGCATCTTTGGCTTCACGATCACTGCACTCATTGCTCACCTCGGTTTGTTGTTTACAGAAAAGGATATGTGGTACCACCGAGATTAGAGACACAGACTGAATCAGAGGACAGTGGAATGATTTTGAAATATTACAGGGTTACTCTCGAAAGGATCGCATGTAGCTGAGCCTGCACATTTCCAGGCTAGCTGTATAACAGAGTAACTTCCAAGTATAAAACATTTACTAAAGATGAGTAATATATTTGCTGCTGTGAAGCATATTTTTCTGTGTGCAGTGAAAACAATACGGTAATTGTTTAGAAAGTTAGAAAAAGAAAAGATATGGGATAATTAAACTCTTGCTAGCAATACTGAAATTGCTGGCACCTCATGATAATAAAAGGTAGACTAAGTGTTAGTAAAGTAAATGTTGTTGTTGATTTAAAATCCTCAAAAGAGCATCCCTTTATTGCCTACACCCAGATTTGACTACTTCTACCACACTGCCCTTGGAATTTGAACGAGTGGAATAGATTCTAGGACATAAAAGAACATAGAGAAATTTTA
This sequence comes from Camelus bactrianus, assembly GCF_048773025.1. Lineage (NCBI taxonomy): Eukaryota > Metazoa > Chordata > Mammalia > Artiodactyla > Camelidae > Camelus > Camelus bactrianus. The sequence goes on from NC_133542.1 coordinate 95,356,266, forward strand.
AACTTCACTTGGTACATTTGTTGTTTGTACTGATGTCAGTATTTTTATTTTAAAAGTGTTTTTATGAGGGAGAATAAAGCAATTATCTTAATTATGTTATGAATAATTAGATTCAATGTAAAAGAGATGCAATTATAAAATCAAGTAGATTAAGTGAAAATACCATAATGTTAGAATTAAACTGAAAACATTATGAAATATTGATCTCTGTGTACTAAACATATATACTCTTACAGGAATGTCTGCTCAGTGACAGTAAACACTGCTAGCCATACCATACTTAAGTCTTTATGAGAGTTGTCCTCTAAATGGAAGCTGGACTTCTTAGAAATTCCTGATTTGATTCCAGATCCTGATACAAGCCTGAACAGCAGAAAGAGGGAAGCATTAAAAAGTAATATCATGAAAAAAGTCACAGATATCAGCTTGAATTCATGCCTACTAACCAAAATTATGACAGTGTCAACAGTAGAAAAGAAATAATATTTCAATAATTTCAACCCATGTAATCAATGAAAATAAAGGAGTACGAAGTATATTTATCTAAGTAAGCAAGCCAGAAGAAAATTCTTTGTAAGCATTGGGGGGCTCAATTGAACCCATTACTTTTTGAAATTTGAAAGACAAACACATACTGAGCTTTTTCTGACAGAAGAAAGTGATCCAAGTTTACTCTAAAATAATCAATTCAAATAGAACGTTACTTTTTTTGCCACCAGTTGGTTGGACTTATTTAGGCAAAGGTTACCAGGTGGTGTTAAGAGCATTAGACAGACGGTTAAAGGAAAGAGACGTTCACATGATACCAAAATAATGCTATATAAATTGTAGAAATTCTTTTCAGTCATAAATTACAAAATAAAACTAATGAAGGGATTAGAATGTCATAATTACAATACAATGACCTGTCTCAGCATCATTAACAAATGGTCAGCCAAACAACCATGTCTCATGCCATGATGCAGTTTGAACTATAAAACAGCCCTAATTGCACACTAAGACTTATAAGACATTTGAGCCATATTTAATATATGGACACGTCAAACTTTTACAACAATTTCTAGTATACATGAGAAGAAGGAAATACAGATAAAGCTGTATCCCACCATAATATTTTCTTCTGTAACATTCATCACACTTTAAAGTTATCTCTCTCCAGTTTTCCCCAGTAGATGACCCAATTCATAAAAAGCAGTTATGTGTTTGTTTTATTCAGTTTCTGACCTCCAGAAATCACAAGTCTAGCCTATAGTAAATTCTCAACACTTAGCGATGACGTGGATAAAATCCTTAACCTATATACATGCTTTTCATGTTTGAGAGAGAAATGTGCAAAACAAGTATTCCCATATAGGAAATTCTTCATAGGAGTAATCCTTTACAAGGGATGGACGGATGATACCAAGTTCAAGTGCAAAAAGCATAATCTTATTTTGAATATTGTAACCTCTGCTTATTTTGTCTGCAAGCAAATCCCTCATCATTACTCACTGGCAAACAGATAATAATGATACTTTATTTCACAAGATTTTGGGAACATCACAGGCCAAATACAATGTCTGGCTTATCTGTCAGGCACATTCTAACTCTTATTCACTCAACCATACCTGCAAAGCTCTAGAATTTTGAAGCAAGTTCTCTCAGAATTTACAACCATTCTAAACAAAAATGTGGATTATCCACAAGCTATCTCCATCTGTGGATGATCTCAATTTAATCTACTATTACAACCAGTGATAGATTTTATCTTTGGCCAACATTCTAGTTAAAATTATCATCAAGTTGTGATGATAAGAGTAAGTCACTTAGAAAAGTATAGCCTAACCATAATCAGAAAACTATGCACACAAATTTAAATATTTATAGTTAGAATTTAAAAGATACAAACTAAGCATTCATTTCAGCAAAATATAAAAATTAACAAATAAATGGAAAGAAAGATAGGAGCAGATGAGAAAAAAATGATGAAAGTGTTAAAATAAAGAACTAACTTTTGGAAGCAAAAACCTAAGTTCTGTGGAAAAGAGAATCAACAAAACACAAGCGCATCACTCATTAGCCAATCAAGGAAGAGCAGAGCTGGCAACATTTGCAAATCATATAATTCATCTATGTAGAAAAATAGAATCAAGAAAAGCACTTATAACTAACAATATAGTTTACACATGTTGAAAAATCACTTGATATTTTTAATATCTGTAATAAACAGCTGGAAATTTGCATTTAACAGAACCTGAGGGATGTCTGCAAGTTGGTGGAATAAGATGTCTCCTGGCCTTAAACCCCTACAAAAGCAATGGCTTGGCAGTCATTCATGGACAAAGACTCCAGGGTACTTCACAAATGAGAGATAAAGACTTAACCAGACAAAAAATTGAGAGATTTCCTGGCCAGTAAACCTGCCTTATAAGAAGTGCTAAAAGGAGTTCTTCAAGTTGAAACAAAAAGACAGTATACAGAAGCACGAAAGCTTATCAAAAGTATAAATCCACTGCTTTTGTAAATACAGTATGAAGATAGAATATTATCATTCATAATAGTGGCATAAAATCACTTTTAACACTAGCATATAAGTTAAAAGACAGAAGCAGTAAGAATAACTATAAGCACAGAATTTGTTGATGGAAGCACAGTATAGAAGTAAAATCTGTCATCAGTTACATAAAATACGTACAAGGAGGTGCAAAGTTTAGAGTCTGTGTATTACAAAAGTTATCAGTTTAAAAGAGGTTGCAATAACTATGAAGTGTTCAATGTAAATCCCTGGTAACTACAAAAACAAATAAAGTAAACACATACACAAAAAAAGAGAGAAATCAAAACTCATACCTACAAAATAAATCAAACCACAAACAGCAGTTAGAGAACTACAAAACAAAAACGTAACAATGAACATAATGGCAATAGTAAGTCCTTACCTATCAAAAATTAATTTAAATGTAAACGGACTTGAGAAGGGAGAAATAGGAATATGGTGATACTACCAAGAGTTTTTTTTATCATGAGTTGATATTGAATTTTATCACATGCTTTTTCTGCATTGTTTTATGCAATCATGTGAGTTTTGCTCTTCAGCATGCTAAAGATATATATATTGGATTCCATTTTTTGATTTTAAAATATCAAATGAAACTTACTTCCCTGGAATTCATCCCCACTTGGCCGTAGTGTATAATTATTTTTATGTATTGCTGAATTCTATTTGATAATATTTTATTAAGAAATGTTGCTTCTATACTCATTAGGGGCATTGGTCTATAATTTTATTTTTTTGCAAGTGCTTGAGTTTTTGTACAGGGAAATAATTAATTTTGGACAATAAATTGGGAGTTGTTCCTGTATCTCATTTTTCAGAAGAGATTGTGTAGAAGTGGTGTTAATTCTTCTGTATGTTTGGCAGAATTCTTCAGCAAAACCATGTGGACCTTCAGATTTCTTCATTGGGCATTTTAAAAGCATGCATTCAATGCCCTTATTTGTTATAAGTTATAAAACAATTCAAATTATCTATTTTGTACTCCATGAGTTGTGGTAGTTGGTGTTTTTTGAGGAATAGGTCTATTTCATGTAAATTTTCAAATTGATGCATTTAGAGTTGTTCATAACATTCTCTTTTTACTCTTCAGATGCCTACAAAATGCAGGGTAATAGCTCATGTTTCATTCCTAACATTGATATTTGTGTCATTTTTTTTCTTTTTGTTAGTCTTGCCAGAGCTTTGTCAATTGTATTGATATTGTTCAAAGAGCGTTTTGTTGCTGTTGTTGCAATAGTTTTCTCTGTTGCTTTTTTTTGTTTTTGATGTTGCTGACTTCTGCTCTTACCTCCATTATTTCCTTTCCTCTACTGTGTGGAAGTCCTTTTGCTCTTCATTTCCTAAATTCTCAATGTGGAAGCTATTCTGTTGAATTCTTTCGTATTTGTACTGATTCTCCATCTAGTTGGTCTGTCAGTTGCTGAGAGAGATGTGTTATACAGTCTCCAGCTGTAATGGTGGGTTGGTTTATTTCTCAGTTATTCATTTATTTGTTGGCACTTCCAAGTTGTCAGCTTCCTCAGGTCCAAGTCTAAGTTATATGTGGCAAAAACAGAACCTAAGGAACTCATTATTATTTTATTTCCTGGAACCTGTTGACCCAAGCCAATCTTCTTTTCTCCACCTTTCAGAGACTTCTTACGTTTGTCTTATATATTATGTCCATAATAGGAAAAAATATGTCTATGTCATCTTCCTGGAAGTGGTAGTCCATCATTTTATTTTTACTTTCCAGCTCTGATGTACAACAATCCCATTAAAAAAAAAAAGAATAACAACCAAAAAACACTTCCCTGTCATTTTAAAGTAGCACTTCTCAACTTGGGGACAAGTTAGAATTACGTGAAAATCTTAAAGCTTTGGTAATATCTTGATAATACCTCTAAATATTCTGCTTATAGTTTTGAGTCATTGGCTGAATATTGGGATGTATAAAAGTTCTCCCTATAACTCAAATGGGAAAGAAAGGTGAAGGGTCATTATTTTAAATAATTTGTGAAGCATAGAAATGTTAATAACCTGACATGATCCAACCAGCTGAATCTCTCTCTTCCATAAGATTCTAGGTCAGGAGCTTGAACCCCCAGAATATCACTGCTCAGTGGCCTGAGCCACTGAGAGATGGGTACATGTTGGTATTACTGTATATCATTTTCCCTCTTAATTAAAAAATGTATATATTTTTATAAAAATCCGTACTAGAAACATCAGTAAGATGGTAGAATGAGAAACTACTGACTTTCCCTGCTCCATGGACACACCAGATATACAGCTACTTGTAGATCACTACCTCTGTGAGAAAGCCAGAAACTAGTTTTGTGAATCCTAAACAGAGGGAAACAGAAAATACACACATCAAAATGGGCAGGAAAACTTAGACACTCTCAGGCCATAAATGCCACCCCAGGACAGTGCCTGACAGTCAGGAGGGCATCTCTAACCCTCAGCATCTCTGACACATCTAGCCCCTGACTTTGAAGACTGCCACCCAAGGGACCAGCTCCTGAATGCCTCGTCCTGAAGACCCAGTGGAGCTTGGCATTTATGAATCCCTAAGGACCACGGAAAACAAATAGGCTCTTTTCGAACAGTGATTTTTTTTCAAAGAATTCACATAATTTCCAACAGTTTTATGAAAAGATGTTCAACATCATTAATCACCAGGGAAACATAAATCAAAAGCAAAATGGGGACTCTCCTCATACCTGTTAAGATGGCTATTATCAACAGGTAAGAGATAATAAATGTTGATAAGGGCATGGATCAAAAGGAATCCTGATGTACTATTATTAGGAATGTAAGTTGGTACAACCATTATGGAAAAGAGTATGGAGGTTTCTCAAGAAACTGAAAATAGAATTACCATATGATCCAGCAGTTTCATTTCTGGGTGTTTATCCAAAGGAAGTGAAAATGCTGACTTGAAGATATATCTGTACCTCCACGTTCTTTGCAGCCTTATTCACAGTAGCCAAGATATAGTAACATCCTAATGTCCTTTGATGAATGAATGGGTAAACAAAATGGTATATATATTGGAATATTATTCAACTTTTAAAAAGATGCAAATCCTGCCATTTCCGGCAACGTGGATGAATGGGAGGATATTAAGCTAAGTGAAATAAGCTAGACACAGAAAGATAAATTTGCATAATCATGCAGATGTGTGGAATATTAAAAAATTAAGTACAGTAAAGTCAAAATCACAGTAACAGAGCAGAATATTGATTACCAGAAGCTTGAGTATAGAATTAAGAAGAGATTTTAAAAAATAGTAAGAAAGAAAGAAAGAAAGTAGAATGGTGTTTGCCAGGGCTGGGAGGAGGAAGTCATGGGAATTTATTTATTGTTTTGGAGTTACTGTTTTGCAAGATGAATATAGTTCTGAAGAAGGATGATGGTGATCCTGGTTAATAGTTGCACAACAATGCAGATATCCTCAATACCATTGAACTCTACACTTAAAAATGGTTCACATAGTAAGTTGTATTTTTTATGTATTATAGCACAATAATACATATATATACACATATTTCTTTATTATTATTTGATACTTAGTTCGGTAACTACGATTCTCTTAACATGTATCATAATTGCATTTAATTGGGGGAGTTAAATCAATAAATTTCTGACAATATGGGCTATTTAAAAACATAAAATATCAATCAAATGAAAACTTCTGTGTTTCAGTCATCTCTCTCTTTCACGTATCTGCTCAGTGGCTAAATACTCACTGCTCCTGACACTCCCATGCCTTTGGTTACCCAAAGGTCTTTTGAAGTTAAAATTTTAGCAGCGAGACTTTGATCCTATAATCAGGGGGGAAATGTCATATAAATGTAATGCTCCTGGGCGCTGAGCTTTGGCATGTATAATGTAAATCAGCGGGTAATCTTTTCTTCTGAATTATGTTTTGCTGATATTTGTGCAGAAAGAGGCAACACAGTGAATACCTTCCTCTTTACAGTGAATGCCTAGTCTATGCCTTTGTATAAGCTGTCCATATGGCTAAACTAAGTTTTTTCTCTTCCTTTCCAACTGGAGAACAATTAGTAACATTGATTATTCAGATCCTTATCAGTTAAGCTAAAGCTAATAATGTAACGGATAAACTTTGAAAGCAGTGCTTTACAAAGAAATTGAAGTTTATTTCTCCCCCAGTGAAATTTCAGTTTTTGACTCTGAATTATGCAGTCATTCAGGCACGTAACCTGACAAGATTTGCCACTTTCAATGGGGTTTCACTGCACCAGTTGAAAGGAGAGGAAAAGTGGAGTATTATGCCAGAAATTTTGTTTAACGAGCTGAATTTAGGAGAGTGTACATTTCCCAAGCACATCCAATTGCTTCAAAAGCCTAATTACATGTCCACACCTAAATAAAAGAAATGCATTAATTTGCAGCTAGTCAGTCTGTACCTTCCCTTGTCCTGTTACATATATTGTCCGATTTATATTTACAACAATCCAATCAAATTAAATTTTATGGATGAGAAAACTGAGGCTTTAAGAGATTAAGCAGGTACTCTAATGTCATCAAACAAGTAAATGGTAGTTAGAAATGGGAGCCCCAAATTTTCTAACTCTAAAACTCATACCATTGCGGATGCAAAATTAAATTCCATTTACTAAGCACTTAACCCCTAGAAAAATGAGGAGAGCTGAAAGAAGCTGTGTTCCTTTGTGTGTGTGTGTGATAGGGGAGCAGGGGCGGGGGGCAAGAATTCATGTCATATTTTAAGGCCTTTTAGTTTAATCAGTCTGCTCAGGATTAAACATTGAGCTGAGCTTAAATGACAATAAGAGATTGAAGGGAAGGAGAACAAATAAAATATATGTCAGTAAAGAACTTCATTTCCATAATACTCTCGGTGGAAAATGAGGCCAAGCCAAGACCTTACTGCTTTCACAGGAAAGGAAAGAAGTTATGTAGTCTGAACATTAGCCGTCTTTTTAGAATTCTCATTGGCAAGGAAGGTCCTTAACATTGTACCTACTCCGTAACTTGCACGATGTCTTGATTAATGTGCGTATTGAAATTGTTAGAAGTGAAACATCATAAAAATACCTTATAAAAGAATCCTTCTTCATGCATGTATAAAGAGTTTGAGATCAGTGGTAGAAAGAAGGCTAGGTAACATTTTAGCAAAGACAACCATAACCTAATTCTCAACTAGTATTATGGCGAGCACAAATTCAAATGCCTCCTTGTGGCTCCTAGATTGAAGAAGACTAAAATTTTAAATATTTATTTAAAAGGGAAAAATGAATATGTGTCTGCCATTTCATTTCCTTTGATTCTTGTTATTCATGAAGATGTTTTTACTCTCATATGAAATAAGTTTTTAAAAAGATATGGAAAGAATGCATGTTACCGCAGAGACAAACTTGGCCATTATTCTCACTGTTCTCTTACCACTAATCTCTTCAGTAAATAATGTTTCAAGGCACATTTTGACCCACTTGTCTTAAGTCAAGGCCATGTCAAAGTTTTTAAAACTGATTATATTAAAAATAATTAAGTGCTCTAAATTTCTAAACTGGCTTTGAAAGTGCTAATGTTTCAATGATCTATTTTGGAACTGGGGCTCTAATATACTTATAGATTTGTTAACCAGATATTTACTTAACTTCCCTGACTCCCAGGATGTTTGATTATTTTTAATAGTCTAATTGATAAATACAATTGAAAGGTTGACCAATTGCGTTAATCAAACAATTAAACTGGCTGGGGTATATATATATATAATTTTTCCAAAAATATTAAATGAGTATTATGTACTCTCATATATATGTTGCTAGGATTCATTTCAGACAGCAGTCATTTTAAACACAAGGAGCAGCACATTATTTCTCTATTATTTATTATGGTATTGTGAAATAATAGTAACTGTTAATTGAAATTATAATTGAATGCAAATATATGGAAATCTTACCAGAATTTAGAAAAAATGTTTCCAAAATAAAATATGCAATATGTATAGCATATTGACAATGAAAAAACTTAAAATTATCTAAGATAATTTTGATATTAATAATGATAAACCTATTAAAATTAGCAGAGATTTTCCCAAAGAGAATAAATGGGTACCAGCATTTCATCACTGATAGAAATTTAATGGTCTGGACTCCAAATATCAAATCTCATGCCCTTTGCATCAAGAAAAAAAGTGAACCCCAGGGACATGTTGAAAACAGAATATTGCTTCATAATTAGTATCAAAAACCCCAAGCAATTGTTTAGGGTAATATAGTTGCTATCTCAATTGTACCAATAAAGGATCACTACATTAATCTTTTTCACTTTTTGCATAAATAATAAATTTTAGAATCAGTTTTCTTGGAATATTCATTTTCATATTTCTAAGTTGCTTAACTTTCTAGGATTATGTGGCTAATAACTTCAATTTTAACTAATTTTGAATGACTCAGAAAATTTCTTAGATACTATGAACGTTGTCTAGCTTTGGTCTTAAAACCAAGAGCAAAGTGAAAATAGACAAATTTTTTAAAGTAACATAAAACCAACAAAAACAAAGGAATACATTAAGGTGCCTACTATAGCAAAGACATAATTGTTGTGAGTCGAATTTCTCTCCAGCTTCAAAAATACGAGTTATATGCTGCAGTGGGTAATTGATACCATTTTAAGACTAAAGAAGCATGAAGCACATTTGCAACCAATAAAGTAAATATTTTTTAAAAAACACAGTAACATAATATTTGAAAATAACTGAATGACTGAATCACCAATCATAACCGCAAGGAGTAACATGATTATTAATACGGCTTCATGGTGAAAGTGGCAACTGCTGCATCAGGAAGAATGACAAACGGCGCATCAGCCGTTTACTCTAAGCAGGTTGGTTAATTTATAGAAACACCAAGTGATAACTGAACCACCTGTAGATGGGGAAGTTTTTTTTTTTTAAGTGCATTCTGACAACACTAACTGGATGTGAAACAAAATGACCGCCCACCACTCTGTCCTATCACCTCATCTGTGCCATGTATTCATCTGTCCTTGTTACTTCCTTGACTTTATCAGCATGCAGCTTACAGTGAAAACAATAGTGAGGACCCCTTAAAGGTGGGAAAAAGAGTTATTTAAATTTTGTCCTTTACTCATTGTTACATTTTCTAAAAGATTCGTATGTTCTCATTGAAATCAGGAAAATAAAAACTTCACATCTTATTTCTAAAACCGTAAGAGGAAAAAAGTCCCTTGAGTACTAAAAGAACTTGTAGCAGAGTGGACTGTGATGTAGTTTTGCCTTCCTGGGCCTTTTCCCAAGATGGGAATCTTAACCACACATGACCACTCTGAAGCCGAAATAATAAAAATGTAGTTAATCTTTGCTTCCTATACTACTCTCTGTAGAGCAGCGATACATATGTGAAAAGCAAATAAAAGGGATAAATAAACAAAGGTTCTGGTTTGAGCAGACATGTGTCAGAAAGATGTTAGAGGGTTTTGTTTCTACCATAAGAAATCTCTCTGATTAATAAGATTGGTACAACAGCAACTGAAACACATTTCAGTGTTTAGAAGGTAAATAAGAGGTGAGGCTCCAAGTTACCCTTTTCAGTTATAAGAACAAGTTTGGCCATGTTAGCTGTTAATATCAAATAGAATTAATTATCGAGGAGAGAGTTCTGGAAGCCCAGTTATTTCATGCTTTAAGTACCAACATTTGTGATCCCTAATCAGACCCTTTTAGTCATTGAAAATAATTATTTCCCTCTTAGACTACTTATTATTTAAACTTTTTCTCATTCCAATATGCAAAATTTCTCCTATAGAACTTATAAAGATATAAAATATATGGAATTATATTGGAGTCCCGTTACTAATTTTAGTCAGATAGTATCTACATGTATATAAGAGGTATTTGAAATGCAATCTGTTTCTTTTTAAAATTTATTTATGTCATGAAAATATATTGACAATATTTTAATATTAAGGAAACATCAACATAAAATTTTATTAGTTTTAGATATGTCATAATGACTTGATATGTGTAAACACTGCAAAATGATTACCAGAATAAGTTAACATCCATTACCACACAGTTATAATTCTTTTTTCTTATGATGAGAATGTTTAGATCTACTCTCTGAGGAACTTTCATATTTACAATATGTTATTAACTATAACCACTGTGCTGTAGATTACATCCCTAGGACTTATTTATCTTATAAGGAAGTGTATAACTTTTGGCCACCTTCCTCCATTCCTGGCCCCTGTTTCTGGCAACCACAGTGTGTTATCTGCATCTTTGAGTTTGGCTTTTTTTAAAAGAGTCGGTATATGAGTTAGATCATACAGTATTTGTGTTTCTCTGTCTGCCTTATTTCACAAAGCATAGCATCCTCAAGACTGACCCATGTCCTTGCAAATGACAGAATTTTCTTCTGTTTATAGCTGATTAATATCCCATTGTATATGTACGACACTTTTCTTCATTCTCTGCTGATGGACACTTAGATTTCTATGTTTTGGCTGTTCTAAATAATGCCACAGTGAACAAAGAGATGCAAGACACTGCTTCAACATAGTGATTTTGTTTCCTTCAGATAAATACTTGGAAATGGAATTGCTGGATCATATGATAGTTATAATTTTAATTTTTTGAGGGCCTTCCATACTGTTTTCCATAGTAGGCACAAGCAATTCACATTCCCACCAACAGTGCGTGAGGTTTCTCTTTCCTTCATCTCCTGCCCAATACATTTCTTGTCTTCTGAATGATAGCCATTCTAACAGGTGTGAGGTGATATCTATTGTGGTTTTGATTTGTGTTTCCCTGATCATTAGTGATGTTTAGCACCTTTTCATGACCACATCAGATAAATGATTTGTAACTGTTGTCTCCCATTCTTTAGGTTTCATTTTCATTTTCTTGAGGTTTGCTTCACCGGACAGAAACTTTTCATTTGATATAGTTCTGCTTGTTTATTTTTGTTTTTACTGTCTTTGATTTTGGTCAAATCCAAAAACAAACAAACAATAAATGAGTGCCTGTATCTCCCTGATTGATTTGAGAATGTTGAACCACTTTGCATCCCTGAAATAAATCCCACTTCATTATGGTGTATGATTTTTTAAATGCAGTTTTGAATTCAACTTGCTAATATTTTGTGAAAGATCTTTGCATCTGTTCTTCAGGGATATTGGTCTGTAATTCCCTTTCTTGTGGCACACTTGTCTGGTTTTGGTATCAGATATTTGTGACCTTCTAAAATGTGTCCTGAAGTGTTACCTCTCCTTTTATTTGTTGGAGGAATTTGAGAAGAATTGGTATTAGTTCTTCTTTAAATGTTTGGCAGAATTCACCAGTAAAGCCATCTGGTCCTGGACTTTCAGTCTCCTTACTAGTCATAGATCTTTTCAGATAGTTTTGTATTTCTTTATGATTCAGTTTTGATAAGTTGTTTTTTTCTGGCAAATGATCCACTTCTTCTAATTGTCCAATATGGTGTATATTTTTTATAGTATTTTATGATGCCTTGTATATCTGGGGTATTGGCTTTAATATCTTCTCTTTCATTTCTAATCTTATTTATTTGATTTCTCTCTCTTTTCTTGATGATCTAAAGTTTTGTTTATTTTGTTTATCTTGTCAAAACACCAGCTCGTACTTTCATTGGTGGTGGTGGTTTGTTTGTTTGTTTGACCATATTTCTATCCATATTTTACTTATTTCTGCTCTGATCTTTATTTCCTTCCATCTACAGGTTTTGAACTTAATTTTTTTTTCCAGTTCCTTAAGGTTTAAAGTTAGGTTGCCTGAGATATTTCTTTTTCTTAATGTTGGCTTTTATGGCTGTGGACTTCCTTCTTAAAACTACTTTGGCTGCATCCCATAACTTTTGATATTGTGTGTTTCCATTTTCATTTGTCTCGATAATTTTTTATTACTCTTTTGAGTTCTCATTCGACAATTGGTCGTTCAGTAGCATGTTGTAGAATTGTCACGTATTTGTGAACTTTCCACTTTCCTTCTTGTACTTGGTTTCTAGTTTCTCACCATTGTGGTTGGGAAAGAGGATTGATATGATTTCGGCTTAAGTTTATTAAGATCTCCTTTGTGGCTTAACATATGATCTATCCTAGAGAATGTTATCTATGCTTGAGAAGAATGTATATTCTGCTGTTTTAGGATGGAATTTTCTATAAATAACTGTTAATTTCATATGTTCTAACATGTAATTTAAGACAATGTTTCCTTATTGATTTCTGTCTGAATGATCTATCTATTGATGAAACTATGGTATTGCATTCCCCCACCATTATCACATTGATGTCTATTTTTCCCCTTTGGTCTGTTAATAACACCTTTATATATTTAGGTGATCCTTTGTTGGGTGCATAAACATGTGCAATGTACAGTCTCTTGTTGGATAGACTCCTTTATCCTTATTTACAGACATAATTTTGTTTCTTGTTACAGTCTTGGGCTTAAACCCTACTTTTTTCCTGCATAGCTATCCGGATTCATTTTGGCTTCTATTTACATGCAATGTCTGTTTCTACCCCCTCTCTGTCACTCTGTGTGCATCCTTAGAGCTGAAGTGAGTCTCTTGTTGGCAGCATATACTTAGATCTTGAATGTTTAAAAAATTTATTGAGCCATTCTCTATCTTTTGATTGGAGAACTTAATTCATTTAAATTTGAAGTAATCATTGGTAGGTAGGGACTTTCTGCCATTTTAAAAACATTGTTTTCTGGCTATTTTTCTAATTCTTTTGTTTCCTTCTTATTCCTGTTCTCTTTCACTGTGATTTGGTAACTTTTAATGTAGTATCTTTAGATTCCTTTCTCTTTATCATTAATATATCTACTATATGTTTTTGCTTTATGATTTCATGAGGCTTGCATAAAACAGAGCTATAACAGTCTGTTTTAAGCTGTTAAAAACTTAAGTGTGTATGCATTCTAAAGCTCTATAATTTTAGTCCCTCCTCATGTTTTATGTTTTTGATGTCACAATTTACATCTTTTTATTTTGTGTATTCATTAAAAAGTTTTTGTATTATAGTCATTTTACTACTTTTGTCTTTTAACTTTTATACTAGACTTATAAATGAGTCATCCATCACCATTATAATAGTAGATTATTCTGAGTTTAACAGTACACTTGACTTTTGAACAACACAAGGGCTGGGGGCTTTACCCTCCTTGCAGTCTAAAATCTGTATAAAATTTTATAGTTAGACCTCCATGTGTGCAGTTTGGTGTACATGGATTCGGCCAACCACAGATCATGCAGTACTGTAGCACATATTTATTTTAAAAATGAATGTATAAGTCAGTGTACAGAGTTCAAACCCATGTTCATAGGTCAACTGTATATTTACATTTTCTAGGGTTATTTATACTGTTTTGCTGTTACTAATTAGCACCCTTTCTTTTCAATGAAAAGAAGTCCCTTTAACATTTTTTTTGTATGGCTGATCTAATGATGAATTACTTTAGCTTTTACTTGTCTGGAAAACTCTGATCTCTCCTTCAATGCTGAAGGACAGCTTTGGTGGGTAAAGTACTCTTACTTGGCAGGGTTTGGGCTTCCTTCCTCCCTCCCTCCCTTCCTTCCTTCCCCCACCTCACCCCAGGACTTTGAATATACTATGCCACTTCTTTCTGTCCTGCTAGAAAAATCTGCAGTTAGCCATCTGGGGGTTTACATGTATATAACAATTAGTTTTTGTCTTTCTGCTTTTAAGATTCTCTCCTTGTCTTTAACTTTTGACACTTTAATGATCATGTGTTTTACTGTGAGTCTCATTGGTTTTACCTTCTTTGAAATCTAGGGGCTTCCTGGTTTTGGAATTCTGTTTCTTTTCCCAGGTTCAGAAAGTTTTCAGACATTATTTCTTTTAATAAGTTCTCTACCTCTTTCTCCCTCTCTTCGTCTTCCGGAATTCCCATAATGGGAATATCTTCCATATGTTTATGTCCCATAAGTCCTTTAAGCTGTCTTTACCTTCTTTTAATCTTTTTTTTTTTTCTTTTTGCTCTTCTGTATGAATTCCACTGTCCTATCTTTGAACTTTGGATCCTTTCTTCTACTTCACCTCGTCTTCTGTTGAACTCTTATTGAATTTTTCAGTTTTGTTACTCAATTTTTGATCTTTTTGATTTTTGTTTGGTACATTCTTATATTTTCTGTCCCTTTGTTGAAATTCTTACTTTGTTCGTACATTGTTCTCAGGAGAATGTAAGAATTTGTGGGCATTTTTATGACCATATTTTGAACATTTTTTCAGGTAAATCACTTATCCCCATTTCCTTAAGGTCTTTTTCTGTGATTTTATTTTATTTTTTAGTTGGAAACATATTCCTCTCTTCCTTCATTTACTTTGATCCTTGCTGTGTTTGTTTTCTATAGATAAAACCACCACTTCTAGGCTTGAAGGAGTGGTCTTGGATAGGAGATGAAACTTGCCATCCAGCCCTGCCCTAGCTCTTGCTCGTCTCTCAAACTTTTGTGAATGTCCAAGCAGCCTTCTCTGTCCTTAGTGGTACCCAGTAGTTGAGGATGTGCCAAGACCACTCAGTGTGCCACACGGGAGGATCTCTGTCAGCCCCTAGATGGAGGCTGATTGGAAGCTGGACCCTCAGGTAGCAGCTTTAAAGTGTGTAAATATACCTCTTTCTGGGTGTTTCTGTCTGATCCCTCTGTACTTAGCCAGTTAAGAACTATTTCTGGATGAGGGATTAGCTCAGTGGCAGAGCACATGCTTAGCATGCAAGAGGTCTTGGGTTCAATCCCCAGTACCTCCATTAACAAAAAAATAAAAAATAAAAGGAGGAGGGGAGAAGAACTGTTTTGTTGCCTCTGTCCTCTTAATCCTGTGAACACAAGCCCTTCTAGCAATGGAGCCAGGCTGTCAAGGGATGTGTCCTTGGTATGGGATGCGTGTACAAGCATCTTTCTTGTACCAGTGACCGGGTGCAGGGCAGAGAAAGAGCACAAAGGCAGCACCCACTGGCCTGCCTGGTGTTTGGAGAGAATGCAGTTGGATCTTAGCTGTGTGTTAAATTGGAAGTCTGACCCTCAGTGTACAGTTTTTAAGTTAAGCAAATAGGTCTCTTTCATGGAACTACTGGGCAGGTTTGTCTGCTGCCTCTGTACTGGGCTTGTGGGGATAGCCCCAGTGAGTCCTCACATGCCCCTTGAGACTTTCTCAGTCTGCTATACCCTTGTGAGTCTCATGGAGGCAATTCCCACTGGCCTTCAGAGCTAGATGTTTTGGGGACCCATCTGTCAGGTGAAAGTCTTAAAAGTTGGGATGTCAGATGTGGAGTCCAAACCTTCTGCTCCTCAGGGAGAATCTGGAGTTGTGAGTTCCCTCCTGATGGTGTCTTACCATGCCGGGGGTGTAGTGACGACAAGATTGTGTCTCACCCTCTACTACACTTTACGATGTGGCGATTTTCTTATCGTTCCGTTGTGCAGGCATCACTGAGCTACTTTCTGAGTTCTTTTTCAGAGGGAATTGTTCCATGTGCAGCCATAGATTCATTGTGCCCATGGGAGCAGGGGAGCTTGGGAGACTTCTATGTCACCATCTTCTATTCCTTTTTATTTGATGACTTATGTCAAGAACTGCCTATAATTGTAGCACATGTGTAAGTTTTAGACTATCTTATGACAGAATTCAGAAATGCTGAGTAATCCCTCTTGTTTTTATCTGGTATCTCTTCCTGGAATGTTCCATAAACAAATAAAAATAGAAACATACATACACACAGTGGGAAGAGTTGGAACAGAAAGACTGATTCATACGTCTGTACTTGCGTATAGACGTAATTGCCTCTGACTTGATGGGAAGGAACATGGAGCCTTCATTGAGTTAATTGAACCCTAGCTTTTGGGCTCCCATCTCTCAGAAGATACTGTTTTCAAAGCCAATATGCTATTGTACTTTGGGGAAGTAATGACTTTTCTTCATATAAGTTTTTCTCTTTTTTCTTTTGCTTTTCTACTTTTGGGAAAAGTGAAGTGGTGAGTTGGATTTTAAAGATTTAGTATGTAAGGGAGCAGTGGTAGTTTAATCATTCTGTGTAGAAAATCAATCTCAATATTGGTAGGCTCCAACCTTGCTAACCCTATTGGTTTTGTGCTTACTCTGATTTCCTCCGACAATGTCATCATTATGTGATTGTATGGAAAACACCAAACGTTTAAAGTTATATGTGCTCCATAAAAGCACCTCAGTTTTTATTTCTAAGATGAAAAGTTCAAACCATCCAACTTTTCATCCCAGCTATTCTGTCTGTTTCTGTAATGAGTCATTGAAAGAAATAAAACTGTGCCAACTGAATGAAGTGCAAACCCAGGGTACCTCAAGGACCCTGTGAGGCTGGAACCGTGACTATTGGGAAAGGTGAGTGTGGGGTTCATCCAGAAGGTACTGCTGCCATGTTGGGTGCTCCGTCCTCATCTGGTGGTGACATTGATGCATGACATTTCATTTAGGTTCAAATGTTATATTTACACTTGATTCCTTGTTTGGTCCTATGAAGAGGTGAAATTATAAAAAATAAAGTATGAAGAATTTTTTTTTCTAAAATGATTATTGAAATCAGTAATGATTCCCTCAGCCTCTATAGAAGGCACGTGAAATCAGTTTAAAATGTGCTGCTGAAAAAATTCCTCTTTTAAAAATCATCCTTCTCCTGAGGAAGATGTTAAATAATTTTCTTGACATGTCACATCTTCTCTTTTCATTCTGTCTGATATCGGATTCTTCATACTCATCCCCTCCGAGGTCTACTCAACTCTTCATATTTCTCACTCATTTTTTCCTTTTTTCATGAGTTTAGGAATTAGGTTCCTATTAAGAATTGACTCAAACTTATAATTCTTTTCTTTCATATCTTTGTATTCTTTACTCCTGCCCATTTTATTTGACATCTTTTTGATGACATTTCCACACTCAAGATAAATCCCCAGTTTGTCTATGTCACGGTGAACCACCATCTATTTTCTATGGTAGTTTTGCTTATTCTGAAGTGATCTCATTCTTATTGCCTTGACACTGCTTTATTTAAACTTGTTCAGAATCATAGGTTCTTGTTTTTACCCCCCTTTTCCGATTTTTTTTGACTGCTCCCTAATTGTTCTCTGGACTGCTATTTCCTGGGACTGTTTCTCTTTATTTTTCTCTTTCCCATTGAGATGACGTCTGTTTACAAGTAGGTGAAAGCATAAGCTTTAGTAAGAGTTGTAGTTTCAAATCTGGTACAATTGGATGTCAGCTTCCACCAAACTCTATTTTGGGAAACTAATATAATAGAATATAGGGTCAGTTCTAGAACATGGTCAGTTACTGGTCAAGTATTGTGACTAAGTTTGTTAGATCTTCAAAATCAGAGTAAAGTATCTGAAAAGAACACTCAGTTACAGGATATTCCTGAATCTCTTGCTCCATTCTTTAAGTCATCAGTATCCCCTCATCACTTTTATTCCTCAATATGGAAATACCCACTGACAGAGAAAAACAGCTGTTAGATATGCAGCAGTTCAGTGTTGAAAGAAAGCATGCTCAGTGTCATCTTTATACAGACTCCAGAATACTTGTGGTGGCTGCATGGATCATGTTAGGAGGGAGTCTGAAGTCAGAGTTAGTATCAGCCCAAAAGACTACTGAGATTAATCAGTGATACCAGTGGTACTTGCCTCAGTCCTGGGGACTGAGACTGATACTGAGACTGTCTTCATCATCCTTCATCCAAGAAGAAAACAACTGAGGTCTTTGTTAGGGGAAACTGTGAATAATGGCACATATGAATGAAATTGTCAATGATGTGGAAAATTACTTGGAAAGAGAGTTTTGAAGGCAGATAGCAGGGAACTAGTAATGAGTCTGTTGCCATAGGGAAAACCTAAAAAGAAAGCATAAATTAAAATGATCAGTGGAGATGAAGAGGGAATGATGGTTCAGAGAGTTTACTCACTATTAGAATGGGTTTGAATTAATCCTAGATTAGATGTGGAGGATGAAGAAGAAAGGAGTTAAGGAAGACACTTAGATTTATTGCTAAAATGATAGTGTGGGCTGTTATATCACTGGGAATATATATGAAAACAAAGGGCCTTTAGAGATAAGGCAGATACTCTGTTCTGAATATCCCTACTCCACATTTTGGTTGCTGTTCATTATACTTTATTATTTTTACTACTTTTTAATGACACCAATACACACAGACACTTTGTTAAAAAAATAAAATTAAATAATGGCTAAAGTCCCTTTAATCATTTGTTGTATATATATATTTTTATTGAAGTATAGTCAGTTTGCAGTGTGTCAATTTCTGGTGTACAGCTTAATGCTTCAGTCATACATGAACATACATATATTCATTTTCATATTCTTTTTAACCATAAGTTACTAAAAGATATTGAATACAGTTTCCTGTGCTATACAGTATGAACTTGTTGTCAATTTTATATGTAGTAGTTAGTATCTGCAAATCTCAATCTCCCAGTTTATCCCTTCCCACTCCCTGGTAACCATAAATTTGTTTTCTATGTCTGTGACTCTATTTTGTAGGTAATTTTTTCTTTCCTTTTTTTTTCTTTTTGATTCCCCATAGAACTGATATCATATGGTATTTTTCTTTCTCTTTCTGGCTTACTTACCTTAGAATGACAATCTCCAGGTCCAACCACATTGCTGCAAATGGCATTATTCTGTTCTTTTTTATGGCTGAGTAGTATTCCATTGTATAAATATACCACAACTTCTTTATCCAGTCATTTGTTGATGGACATTTAGGTTGTTTCCATGTATTGGCTATTGTATTATAGTGCTGCTATGAACATTGGAGTACATGTATCTTTTTGAATTAAGATTCCCTCCAGATATATGCCCAGGAGTGGGATTGCTGGATCATATGGTAAGTCTATTTTTAGTTTTTTGAGGAATCTCCATACTGTTTTCCATAATGGTTGCACCAAGCTACATTCCCACCAACAGTGTAGGAGGATTCTCTTTTCTCCATAGCCTCTCCAACATTAATTCTTTGTGGACTTTTGAATGATGGCCATTCTGAGTGGTGTGAGGTGATACCTCATTGTAGTTTTGATTTTCATTTCTCTGATAGTGATAATGAACATATTTACATGTGCCTATTGGCCATTAGTATGTCTTCATTGGAGAATTGTTGGTTTAGGTATTCTGCCCATTGTTGGATTGTGTTGGTTGTTTTTTTCTTTTTAAGTTATATGAGCTGTTTATATATTCTGGAGATTAAGCCCTTGTCAGTCTCATGTTTTGCAAATATTTTCTCCCATTCTGCAGGTTGTCTTTTTGTTTTGTTTATGGTTTCCTTTCCTGTGCAAAAGCTTATAAGTTTAATTAGGTCTTATGTATATTTTTAATTTTTTTGCATTATTATTGAGTTATTTTACAAAGTTTTGTCAAATTCCAGTGTAGAGCACAATTTTTCAGTTATAATGAACATACATATATTCATTGTCACATTTTTTTCACTGTGAGCTATATAAAATATATATATATATATATATTTCCCTGTACTATACAGTATAATCTTGTTTATCTACTTGTTTATTTTTGCTTTTATTTCTATTTCCTGGGTAGATAGCCCCAAGACAACATTGCTGAGATTTATGTTGGGTAATGTTTTGCCTGTTTTCTTCTAAGAGGTTTATAGTGTCTTGTCTTATGTTTCAGTCTTTAAGCCATTTTGAATTTATTTTTATGTATAGTGTGAGCATTCTAACTTCACTGATTTACATGCTGCTGTCCAGTTTTCCCAATGCCATTTGCTAAAGAGACTTGGACTTTCCTCCATTTTATGTTCTTGCCTCCTTTGTCAAAGATTAACTAACCAAAAGTCTGTGGGTTTATTTCTGGACTCTATTCTGCTCCATGGATCCACATGTCAGTTTTTGTACCAATAGCAAGCTGTTTTGATTACTGTAGCTCTGTAGTATTGTCTGAAGTCTGGGAGGGTTATTCCTCCAGCTTCATTCTTTTTCTTCAGTAATGCTTTGGCAATTCTCGGTCTTCTGTGATTCCATATAAACTTTAGGATTATTTGTTCTAATTCTGTGAAAAACATCCTGGTTAATTTGATAGAGATTACGTTAAATCTGTAGATTGCTTTGGGTAGTATGGTCATTTTAATAATATTAATTCTTCCAATCCAAGAACATGGGTTATCTTTCCATTTCTTTATGTCATCTTTAATTTCCTTAGTCAGTGCTTTGTAGTTCTCTGCATATAAGTCTTTCACTTCCTTGGTTAGATTTATTCCTAAGTATTTTATTTTTTTGGATGCAATTTTAAAAGGTATGTTTTTCTTTGCTTTTCTTTCCTGATATTTCATTGTTTGTGTAAAGAAATGCCACTGTCATTAATCATCATTCTTAAATCGAGTCCTTTTCTCTCATCCCCAGAGATAATTATAGTTATAAACTACTCATCTTTCATGTATTCACATATACTAGGGTTTCTTAATTCCATCACTATTGATATCTGTTGTTGGAGGCTGTACTGTGCATTGTAAGATATTTATCAGCATGCTTTGCCTCTGCTGCCTAGGTATCAGTTCTGAACCCCCAGAGAGACAGTCAAAGATGATGTGTGTCCAAATGTCCCCAAGGGGCAAAAGTACCCCCAGTTGAGGAGAATTACACATATGAATATACACATTTGAATCCATAGAAAAGGGATCTTAAGGGAATTTCAGTTAAACACAAACATGAAAGATATTTTATAAAAGCTCACTCAACTCCAGCCCAATTCCCTTTTAATATTCCTTACTGCATGTTAGTGCATGGAAACCTAAAACCCGTATTTCCAAGACTCATTACAGTTCAGATTCTGCAAGTTATCTACATTAAACCAAGCCAAGGCAGCAACATTTGATAGTAAAGGCAAAGAAAATATCAAGCAGATATGTAACTCCTCTGGCAAGCATGATTATAATGATATTTGGGGTGTGTGTGTGTGTGTTTATGAGTGTGAGCTGCATCAGAAATCCAAAGTCAGGAGCTTAGTCTCCTGACTATGGAGAGACATGGGGCAAAGATCTTTTGGCCCAGTTCATGGCAGACATAGCATGGCTCTGGAGTCAGCAATAATGATGGTCGTTTCTTAATTCTGTAGCATCCCAAACATCACAGAGTCAGTGACTGACTTAGTGGTCTAGTTCAGCAGTGTTGTTCAGGGAATTTTTCAAGAGATGCTTATCTGGCCTCTTCAGTGATTTTGTGAGAAGCATAATAATGAATGATAAATAACAAATCCTCCTCTCGTCACACTATCCAAGGGGCAACAGCTAAATCCAGACTCATTCTCTGCTGCCTTCTGAAACTTTAAGAAAAAACAAAAGACATTAGTTGTACACTATGATTACAAAGAGAACAGGAGTGGGGACTACAGTGAGTAAAAGATGTTAACAAATTTTTAATGAAGGGATGTGGATGAAGCATTAGCAGATTCAGAAGGTTGTTGTCAGTTCCTGGCAGAAGACATTGCCAAAGGAAAGCCCAGTGATTCATCCTGCAGAGCCCTGAGTAGACCTGGGAATCAGAGGCACTGATATTATTGGGTGAGATGATGAGTGGGAGTGAGGCCTGTGTATTACATGTAGGGCTAAGATCAGGGAAATCGGTAAAAAGCACAATATGGAACAGGTACCTGCCCCAGGTAACTTTATTATTTCATGCATCCTAGTGACTGCTTGTCCCCAACACTGCAAAATGGTACTAGAGAAGCATCAGACTCAGGGACATGTGTCACTGTAGACTGACAGAGAGCTGCCTTCCAAAAACCAGAAGTGTTAATGGAAATCCAGCACATGGAGTGGTGGGACTTCCTGTCCTCTGATAGATAATTAAACTTCTTAGAATGCTGATAGCCAGATCTACACACTCCAGGTATGAGCTGAGCAAATCCTCCTACAGAGACACTGAATAAACCAACAGAACAGATTTTTAGATACTGATACTTTGGAGTCTGACTGCTAAATGTATGGTTGCCCAGCCTGTCCATCTGGTATTTCTATTAGGAAAATCAGTAGTTGACAGTTTTCTCCCTCCACCCAACATAGATCATCTATCAGTATTTGAGTGTCCCGAACTTAAACATGAATGATAACATAAAATATCAGATATGAGTGTGTGTGTGTGTGTATGAGTGTTGTAGTGAAGGAGGGCAGATTTGAGACTATCCAACAACATGAAAGAGAGTAAAAAATAATTAGAGGAAAAAGGAACTCCAAGAGAAAAGAGAGTGTGTGTATATACGTATGTCTGTCTGTCTATGGAGACAGAGGAATGTTATCAGTGTGTATAAACATATGATATTTAAATAAATAACACACACACACACACATGCACAGAAGCTCTCCAAATGAGCCAGCCCAAGTTCTCCCCTTTTAGAACTTGCCTGCCTGCTTTTATGACCCATGGGCTAGCTTTGCCCCTTTAACAACCTCACGTAACAGGATGTGTGACCCACAGCAAATCTTTGAAACTCCATGGACCTCAGTTGTTTCATTAGTAAAAAGGAAGAGCTTGCACTTGATCTCTGAAGATCTTTCAAGCACTAACATTAAATTTTTTCTCTCTCTTTTGATCTCTTTTTCCTATTAATATATTTACTTGCAGGGGCACATAAACAGTAATTTTGCAAAACACTTCCTTTTTGTTTCCAAAAGACATTAATTAAACCCACATAAAGCAGCAGGTGTACAGTCATTTCTGTGCCTTTTAGTCTTCACTTGTTGAGAAAGCAAGCCTTTAGGTGAGCAATGATGCCCCCATTGGTGGGGCAGGGGTGGGGGTTTGCAGTGACTTGGCATCCTCTGGCACATTTTTGCCTTAGACTAAGTTAAGGTGCCAAGCCTAAAACAATATTCCTTTGCAAGATTTAGCATGGAAGGAATTATTGAAACCACAGGGTATAAATTAATGATTAGCTTGAGGTGCTATTAGCATATCAGGAGAAAGGACTAAATGAGCTATGATCTGAATTAAAATATGTCATCCTGGAAATTGCAAGTGATAGGATGGAGAAACAGTACTGGGTAATAGGGGAGAAGGAATGAGCTATTAGACTGAGAAGCAAGGAGACAAGCATTTAAATTAAGAGGACAGGACAATGAGACAGCGTGCGTTAACGTGCACACTCCCAGACTGAAAGACACTGTGGTTAGTTTTTGTAGACAGGAAGCGATCCATCAGCTGGGCTAGAATGCAGCTCTAAGGGGACCAGGCAAGGAAAAGGATGCAAAGTACTTTTCTGCTTGGATAAAGCAAGCAGACATAAATTCATCCCAAGCACTTCTCCCTTAAGCGACATCATTAAGTGCTGTCATGAGCAAAAGGCTCACTAATCAGAAAGTTACTGAGGGGGAAAAAAAAAAAACAGTGTGAGGAGCTATAAAAAGCCTGATGAGTCAATGTTTGAGAAAAAATACAATGAAAAGTGAGTCATTTTGCACTGTTTTGGCAAAGGTGGGCATCAAAATACAATATTTATATTTGTAATTATATTTAAGAGGTAAGGGAGAGAGAGAGACAGGCTGAGAGAACAAGAGAGAGGAAACTAATAAAATCACATCCCCATTGGAATGAGCCGTCTGTTATAAATCTCTCCACGCTTGTGCTTACTGACAGATCACCTCATCAAGAGCTGGTTTCTTTGTTTGGGAAAGTCAGGTGTGAGTTTGCCATGTAGCATTGTTACTTTCAGCATGGTGTGCAAGCTTTGCTTCTAGAGTGTCGGTCCACCCAGTGTGTCTGGCTCGAGGAAATCTGAGTAGGGCAGAGAGAGAAATATCATGAGCCTGTAGCAGCTGCACTACAAACAGGCCAGCAGAAGTGATTATAAGGTTGTTTTTTTAATATTTTGTTTGATTGAGAATAATTAATGAAACTAGGTAAGACATTAGATTAGCCCCTTTGAACACCAGGAAGCATTTTTGCCCTGCTGTCAGACACAAAGCTATAGGCATGGATAAGGAACCATTATTTAAGAACCCATAAATTTCCAGGTTCAAAGTTCAGTGACTGATTTTGGCAAGCCCTATTTAATAAACACCAACCCTAAACCCAAAAAATCAGATTTGTAATCTCAGCATCTCTGTTTCCAGATAGTTGTTTTTTTAACTGAAGTTTATTTTTGCTGTGTGCTTAAAAGTTGAGAATAACAGTTTTATGTATAGCTTTTCATTGTAAGCAAAAAGGAATGAAAGCCTTCATAAAATTATCATGTTATGATTTTTTAAAGCAAGTTCTCATCTTGTCAATAGCATTTCCAAACCTTTTTTTTTTCTTTAATTACCAGTTTCTTTTTTTTAAGTTTTATTTCTGGGGACTAGTGCTACATAGGTGAGGGGGATGCATTCTATTTCCTCACATGATAACAGTCTACTACGAAAGTCAGCATTTTACAGTGAATTAGCTGAGTGAGAAAATGCTGCAGTATCAATTTATATTACAAACCATGAGGAGGCTAAGGTGGCATTATCAGCTTTCTTACATGATAGAACAGTTCTTCACATAGAAGATGCTTGAGCTGGAATCAGAATGAGAAAGGTTTGCCAATTTGTTATCATCTGGGGCTGACATTAGCAGCTATATGGGCTTGTTAGTGGATAAGGGAACTGTTAATTTTTCTATATGGCTGGGGTTTAAGGAGTGAAGAAATGGGTCAGTGAGTGGTAGGTAAGGGTTTAACCAATATTATAATAGTTGAACAACATCAAGATAAAATACTATTACCTGCCCTGCTGAATTCACCATCAGATTAATACTATGAGTTGGAGCTTTATTGTATCATAAGACTTTGTGACTTGCTTGTTCTGCCTGATTTGATCTTGGTGATCAGTAATAATATACACTGCTGTCAAGCAAGTCAAATTTGTCATCACAGACTAGTTTCATCTATTGATTTGCTTTTTACCAATTCAGCTAGTTCCACTGAATGATGCAGAAAGGGCAACAGAAGTAGATACTACTTCGTATTCAACAGAGATGTCTAGAAATGGTGTCAGTTTATAATTGGGCAAATCATAGTTCTTTCCTCCTTCCTGTTTTTAGAATTAACAAGTTTCTCAGCCTTTCAAATGCCTTCTTCATTAATTGGTGAAAATAATGATTCAGACAGATGGCTTCTTTGAGGGAAGTAGTTACTATTATATCCCTTGGGGAAGAGCCATCTGCTCCGATGTGGGTGGGGGGCTTCCAGATGTTGCCATTTCCCTATCACCTGTGGGGTCTTTGTAACCCACTATTTCAACTATGATACAGGACTCTTTAAGGAGTAACAGTGTTTACATGATCATTTCCATTAACACATGTAAAATATCTAGGTATAGCCAAGTGTATTGGATTGAGGCCAGAGCCCTTTCTCACATCTCTTCTGTCCCTTCTCCAGCTTCATATTTTAATTCAAAGTTTAAATCTTCCATTATTAAAACTATTGTAAAGGGGGGAAATCCTAATTAGAATGGGCAAAGTATCTTGATTGGGCAGATACTTTTCCAAAGAAGATATGCAAGTGGCCAATAACCACATGAAAAGTTACTCAGCATCACTAATAATTAGGGGCATGCAAATCAAAACCACAGTGAGATACTGTCTCACACCCATAAGGATGGCTAGTGTTAAAACAAATGAACAGAAAATAACAATTGTGGGATATTGGCAAGAAACACGCAGAAAATAACGAGTGTTAGATATTGGCAAAATTATATATCCAAAAGAAATAAAAGCAGGGTCTGCGATATCTGTACACACATGTTCATAGCAGCATTGTTCACATTAGCTAAAAGGTAGAAGCAACTCAAGTGTCCCTATATGGGTGAACAGATAAACAAAATGTGGTATACATTCAATTAAATATTTAGCTTTAAAAAGGAAGGTAGTTCTGACACATGCTGTACCATGAATGAATTTTGAAAACATGCTAAGGGAGATAAGCCAATAATCAAAAGAAAAATATTGTACTATTCTAGGCACCTAGATTAATCA
The DNA here is from genome assembly GCF_048773025.1 of Camelus bactrianus. Taxonomy (NCBI): domain Eukaryota; kingdom Metazoa; phylum Chordata; class Mammalia; order Artiodactyla; family Camelidae; genus Camelus; species Camelus bactrianus. The sequence goes on from NC_133542.1 coordinate 95,382,822, forward strand.
AATTAATAGAAAATATAATGATGGTTGCCAGAGGCTGGGAGCAGGGAAGGCTGGGAGTTATTGTTTATTGGATAGAGTTACAATTTGGGAAAATCAACAGTCCTGGAGATAGATGGTGGCAACATTTGCATGATAATGAATGTATTTAGTGCCACTGAAGTGTACCCTTAAATATTTTAAATCGCAACTTTCATGTCATGTATATTTTGACATGATCACAATAACACTGTGGAATTAGTTTGTTTTTTTTCTGTTTCAAAACTAGCAGCATGTGTTCTAACTTAGAGGTTGTGCTTCACTCTTCCTTCCCAGCTTGGGGAAATTGCAGAGAAAGCCCATAGCATCTCCTCTATTTTCTTAACCTTTCATCTTTTCTCTTTCTAAGAAATTGATAACTATGTTATTCTCCAATACAAGCAACATATCTAATTCTTATACCTGTAGACTAAATTTTCCCTCCTGGATCAAGGATGGCAACATGTTATAATAGCTGAACAAGAAAACAAGACATGAGAGCAGGCTACAAAGGAAGGACACTAATGGGGTCACAATGAACCTGAGATAACAAAAGTAAGCAAAGTTCAGGGAACATAAAATTGCAGTTTAGAGTATAGTGAGAGGTCTGTGTGGATACTCAAAAGCCAGAAATCTGCACAGCCTCAGGATCAAGATGAATGGCCCAGGCAAAGCAGTCGCTGGTCAAATTCCAAAGAACTCATAGAAAATTTGCACTGTGCTAACCCTGGAAAATGAGGGACACTGTGATAGGCTTTTCCACATAACGTAAAAGATCTCATCTGTTCTGTATTCTTACGCACCATCACCAGTGGCAACCTACACTAAAGAAGGCTAATAGAATGATAGTAAAATCTCTGGCAAAGTTACTTTTTCCCTATAGTATCATGCCAGAATGAATAACTAATAATGAGAAGTAACATTTACATAGCACTTGTCATGCTTCATATAACTAAACAGTGGTGGTTATACATGGTCTGCACCAGGGTTGTAATCCTGTACTGGAAGGAAGGATCATGCCAATAACCTTGCTTTGTCTGGTACTGACAAGAGAGTACTTCTGATAATAACATCAAGAAAATCAAGTGCTTTAAGATACATGTATTCAGATATCTAAAAAGTAGCAGGTAAAAATAATAAAAATCTAGAAAGAGGGTCAATTTTTAACTATTGAGTTTACAAAAAAAAAGCTACAGACATTGATACAGAATTCTTTATAAAAGGAATAATCCAAGTTAAGGAAAAAAGCAATGCAAACAATGCAACACACATGGCTTACAATAGTTAAAAAAAAAGGGAATAAACTAAAATGCTCCAATGAGGAGAGGTAATTATCATTTTAAGTATATTGTACCAACATGAAAAAGCCATAAACAGTAATGTGCGAAAATGGAAAATAAAAATGATACACTAAGATCACAACCATGTTAAAATATATAACCATAAAACTTAAAATGATCACACATACCTTTTGGTAAATTAAAATGGATGTGATTTTTCTCTTCTTTTAAACTTTATGTAATGATACAATGATAAGAAATGTATGGCTTTAAAGAGACATGAGATTAATGGCTCTTATTTGTAGTGTTTACATGACTTCAGTAATATCTTGAGAAATCTACAAGGTAAGTATTATTGCCACTAAAAAAGGAGGAGGAGAATTAGCGGTAGTATTGATAATGGTGGTGGTGGTGGTAGTGGTAGTAATGGTAGTAGTGGTAGTAGTAGTTGTAGAGGTAGTAATGGTAGTGATAGTGGTAGTGGAAGTAATGGTAGTAGTGATGGTAGTAGTACTGGTAGTGATAGTAGTGATGGTAGTAGTGATAGCAGTGGTAGTAATGGTAGTAATAGTAGTAGTGGTAGTGGTAGTATTAGTACTGGTAGTGGTGACAGTAGTCATGGTAGCCATGATAGTTGTGGTAGTAGTAGTACTGGCCATGGTGGTAGTCGTAACTTATGGTTAAACTGGTCACACAGTTACCAGGTAGAATATTCAGGACTTGACAGATGATTGGTCTGCCTCTGAAACTTACGGTCTTTAATGTATGCTCTCTCTGTGTTTGACCCCATGCTGACTCCGTGTAATTGTTGTGGAAAAAAGTGTTACAACTCAGTTGTGACAGCAACCTGGATCCAGGCGAGAGACCAAGTAGCACTTAGAGAGTTGGAGAACTCAGGTTTATTACGCCAGGGGGCCAGAGGAGTTAACACTTCAAGCTCTGGACCCAATCTGTAGGTTTACACAAGCCTTTTATAGGCTGCCAGTCTTACACTTTGCAACATCATATGCAAATAAAGTACAACAGAAGTCGACCAACCAGGAACAAGCTTTGTAGAAATAGACCAATCAGGAGTGAGCTCCATGCAAATAAAGTACTACAAATGGACCAATCAGAAGTTAGGGAGGTGGACCAATCAGAAGTGAGAAAAATAACCAATCAGAAGCGAGAGTAATAACCAATCAGGAGTGAAGGAAATAGCCAATCAGAAGTGAGCTCAGGGCACCAATAGAATTCTAGGTGTAAGTTAGCCGCTTTAGAGGCAAAAAGTGAGATAGAGCCTCTGGGCAAGGGAACCAGTCGTTGCTGGGAGGAGAGCAGCAGCCCTGCCTAGGGGGTCCTGCCGCTCTTTTTATGGGGCTTCCCACCTCATTCCCCTCTTTTAATGCTCTCTTTAACATCTGTAGGGAGCATCAACCTTAGAGTGGTGTCCCTTATTCATCATTGGTTCTTCCTGGTCCAGGGGCCTGTACTGAGTAATTACTAGCTATAGTCTCAGTGACTCTATTCGTGAGCTAATGAAATGGGTAATGAGATTAAGGATGCAGGGACCAAACAGCAGTGCTTGAAGGATCACAAGGAGGGGGCCTGCTAGGGGGAGGAGCCAGGAGGCCCAACTCCAGAGGTTATTCCATTGTGCCCAGGAGTTTGCTAATTCCTGGTTTTTGCATTCAGCTTGATCTCATAATTTTTGGACCATATTTCTGACAATTCCTGATTGATTTACATAGAAACAGCATTCTTCATTTAGGAAGAGACAGAGTCCCCCCTTTTCGGCGGTGAGCAAGTCTAAATGCCTCCTGTTCTGTATGACTACTGCTGCTAGGAACCCCACCTTCCATTTCTGAGGAAGAATGATAAGTAGACATATCCTTGAATGAAAAACCCTCAAACCTTCCCATTTTTTTCCTCACCCACTCTCCTTGTAGGCCTCATTTTCTTTCTCATGGAAACATGTGTATTTCCTGATAGAATTAAAGAGCAGCCTCCAAATCTAGTCTTTTTCTGTCAGTGAAATTTTAAAAGTTCGATGGAGAAAGTGTATTCCCTCAGACTCTGCCTTTTCTTCTCAAATGATTAAAAAATTTTTTGATTTTGAAATGTTAGACTTACAAGCGGCAGAGATTCCTGTATCTATCCCATCAGCTTCTGCAAAGGTAAGTATCTGACATAGCATGGTAAAATTGTCAATACTAGCAAACCAACATTGTTATAATATTATTTATTAAACTGCAGACCATATTCAGATTTCACCAGTTTTTCCACTAATGTCCTCTTTTTGTTTCAGGATCCAGTTCTGGATCTGACATTGCACTTTTCTTTCCCTAAGTCTCTTTCAACTTGCAACAGTTCTTTAGTCTTTCCTTATTTTTTTTTTTATGATCTTGACACTTCTGAATAGTATAATTGATTAATTATATTCCAGAATGTCCTTCAATTTGAATTTTTCTGATGTTTCCTCATGATTGGTCTAAGGTTAAGAATATGTCCTTCTTCAACACTTGGTATCAAAAACAATGTCAATATATTTTACCGCTGATGCTAACTGTGATTACTTGGTTAAATAGTGTTTGCTGTGTTACTATCTTTCCATTTATAGTTAATAAATATCTTGGGGTAGATATTTTGAAAGTATGATAATATCTTGTTTCTTCTGAAAGTTTCACCTGCTACTCAGTAACCTCTGGTGGGCTTTGTCTAGAACAATAATGTCTGTGGTGTTTTCTTACTGCTGGTTTTCTACTGAAGTGTAATTGGAATCTGTAGCAAGTAAAGAGCACATACATGGCACAAGAAACAAGTTTTTTCCTTCCTCAGATCATCAATATAACCTGGAGGATGTGAAAATATATCTCTTAATATTGTCTTTTCCCTTAATCAGTACTGGATTCCATGGAAAATTCTATTTACCTTCAGTTAATAATGGTGTGTCATTGTTCTCAGTCACCTAATTTACTTTGGAACTAGAGTAGAAAGAGTGAAAAATAAGATTCCACTGTACCGTATGATGATATGAGTCTACTTCCTGCATAAATTCCAATGATAGGGGAAAACGTTGGCAGTATTCCTTTCAATATGAAAGATGTCAACAACCAAAGAAACCTCATTGACTTTATTAGGTATCCCCTAGTTTGTGCCTTTAATGAAACAGATTTGATGACATGTAAGAAAATATCTCTTCAGGTTCCATTTGTTTCAGTATCGTCTAGCCCTTCTGAGCCTAAGTTGTTTTTCAAAGGAATCATATAATAGACTGACATATCATATTTCCATAACACTAAAGGAAAAGTTTCCCTCAAGGAAAACGTGGAAAATTAAGTGACTCAAAGATCTCCCATCTTCCCATTCCATTCAGACAAGGGACTCAGAGAAGTGACTTAAGAAGCAGGCTTGGTTGTGCCTGTATGTGTATATGTGTCCAAGGACAAGTCTTCCTTTGATTTCAGTTTCTCTGAAACTAAAGACAGACAAGTGCTAAGATCTCACATTTCATGGAAAATTTAAAATACTATTTACTCAAACTGAATAGGCAGAGCGTAAATTAGACAGTTAAGTAACAGCATGGTTTTCCTGAATATACTTTTATGTATTTTATTTATGAATAATGCTACTTGTTATTCCACTTGCCTCCTTGTTGCAAATTAACTCTGACAAGTAAGACATAGGTTAAAAACATTAATCCTTATTGTGTATATATGAATAGGTTTATTTCTATCATTTGTATATTACTTGAAATATGCAGTATTTTATAGATTATATCAAGACATGAAAAGAAACACGTTCATTATTTTCTCTTATATATAGAGTATTCATAATGAATGTTTTTCAACTTTAATCGCTAGAAGTTAAGGGTTTTGTTTTTTTATTATTTTTTTACAGTTTTTAAAAATTGAATGAAAGAGTGTTTAAATTCTACAGTGCTTTAAAATTTTCAAGAGTTTCACACACATGATTTCATATAATCCCATAATAATCCCTATTTTTTTATCCTCTTACTCCTATGTTGCCCCTTCCCCATTCCCTCTCCCCACTGGTAAACACTACTTTGTTTTCTATATCTGTGAATCGGCTTCTTTTTTTGTTTTGTTTTGTTTTACTCACCAAAATAAAATTAAAACTTTTTCGATTCCACATGTAAGTGATATCATACAGTATTTGTCTTTCTCTGACATGTTTCATTTAGCATAAGGCGCTCTAAACCTCTAATTTTGCAGATGGCAAAATTTCATTCTTTTTATGGCTGAGTAGTAATCCACTGTGTGTGTATCACACCTTCTTTAACCATTTATCTGTTGATGGACACTTAGGTTGCTTTCATACCTTGGCAATTGTAAATAACATGGCTGTGAACATTGGGGTGCATGTATCTTTTTGAATTTGTGTTTTTTTCAGATATATATCCAGGAGTGGGATTGCTGGATCATATGGTAAGTCTATTTTTAGTGTTTTGAGAAATCTCCATACTGATTTCCACAGTGGCTGCACCACACTACATTCCCACCAACGGTGTACAAGGGTTCCCTTTTCTTCATGTCCTCGCCAACATTTGTTATTTGTGTTCTTTCTGATGATAGACATTCAGACAGTGTGAATTGGTATCTCATTGTGGTTTTGATTTGCATTTCCATGATCATTAGCAATGTTGAGTATCTTTTCGTGTGTCTGTTGGCCATCTGCCTTTCCTCTTTGGAAAAATGGCTATTCGATTCTTCTGCTAATTTACATGTTTGTCAGTTTACCTATACCAGTACAATCTTAGGCAAAACTGAATGGCAAGTAAATTTAGTCTTTGCTTTCACTGATTTTCCTTCTTTACTAAATTCCGCATACAAAAGTGTGAATCCGTTGAAAATAGGATCTTTGTCTTAGCCATTTCTGTATTTTCATTGCTTTAATAGTACTCTCACATTATAGACATTCAGAGTACATTTTGCTGAATTCAATGGAATTGATTGAAATGGAAGGGAATTCAAGATTATCTCTGGTTAAGAATGAGAGATCTGAATATGGAGATAGAGACTCTGAAGGTTAAATTACAGCTCTGTCACTCAGAAACTATGACATAGAGACATTTAGTTTCTTGGCTGATTTTTTAAAATTTCCTTATAGAGTTGCTGTGCAGATTAACTGATGAATGGCATCCTGAATTTCCACTCCTATGATAGAACACATCTCCATAATATGAAGAGATGCCACTAGTGAGCCAAAAAATTAAAGAATTCCTGGGATATAGAAGGCAAATGAGATTAGATCAAAAGCAGAGTAAAAGAATCAGAGCCCCCATACATACAACACAAGGTGGAGCACATGTCAGCAAGAGGAAAAGAAATTTTCAGACATACCAAGTTCTAAGTAAAAAATATCCTTTTTCCTAAAAGCTCCATCTAATTTACTATCCCATGAACATTGTCTTTCTAAAGCGAGCCTCAGTTCTGACCAGAAGAAGGGCCCATGTGTAGGTATTAGGATTTGAGGGAAAAGTAAGCATAGCTGGGCTTTCTAAATAATGAAAAAGAGAACAAAAAGGTTCTACACATGAAATGATTTTACCTTCTTATTTTGGAGATTGGTGGGTGCCTAGTTTTTCTGCTACATAACATGCTAGAGCAGAACCTGTCAGTCGACATGTATGGCAAACTTAACACAAACCAGTTTAATAAGGTCTGCTGTTTATGCTCGTCCAGGGGAGGGAAATATTGGGGAAACAGGCCTACATACCTGCAGAGAAAACACCTACCAGGTATCTATTAAGCAGCCTGATTTCCCACTTAAAAACACAACAAGCCATCCCAACCACCTGCAATTTAGGGATAGAAAAAAAAACTATTTGGATAAAAGAGCTAAATATGCAAATAGAGAAACAGACCCAGGGGACATAAAATAAAAATTTAAAAAAAACTCTAGTCATATTCTTAGAAAGACGTGAATAGTCATTATCTCTAGGAAATAAGTAGTAAAGAAGCACAACAAAAATGTATTGAGAATGTAAAATAAAATTACAAAATACAACTTTATTAGGATAGGTAAACAATAGGATGGATGCAGGTATCTACCTATTTAGTAATCACAGATTTTTTTGGGGGGGGAGGAGGAAATCCTGAGTCCAAGATAATAAGACAATGGAAAATAGGAAAACATTAAGAGACGTGGAGTATTAATCCACATACTGGGAGGGCTGAAAGGAGAGAATGAAGCATTTATTAACAATGTGATGAGGGGCGGGTATAACTCAAGTGGTAGAGCACAATTTAGTTTACAAAAGGTACTGGGTTCAATCCCAGAACCTCCTCTAAAAATGAATAAACAAATCTAACTACGTCCCCCACCAGTAAAAATAAATCAATAAAAATATATAAAAGAAATTTTAAAAAATTTTAAAACATTATGCTAGAGGAGAATTATTCTGATCTAAAACATCTTAGTAATTTTAGGCTTTCAAAATGAAAACGAGTTCGCTTCATTATAAACAGAAGGAATGTTAAATAATAGGTACCTATATATTTCACAACTCCATTGATGATGATATTACCTTCAGGAAGATGAAATTGGTTACCTACAAATTAATGCAAGCCATTGGCATAACTTCTATCAGTAATACATGACGATACAAAATAATGTTAAATTTCCATTAAAATTCTGAGAAAATTAATTCATTCTGAGAATTCTGTATCTAGCCAAACCAACAATCAGAAATTGTATATATACAGGCACACATGTGTGCTCAGATAAGTGAATCCATACGTATTGTCTGTATTTGAAAAAATTGCAGAAGATCATACGGTGAACAACTGGAAAAGCAAAAGAAAGAAAAAGGCTGACCTGAAATATTACAGGAAAAAATTAGAGTTGAGTCTGGCTCATGAGACAGCAATAAATCATGGAAGGGATTACAGGAATTTCATTTCACCTTAAAGATTAGAAAATTATCCTTCAAACAGCATATGTTTACTTACTTTTCTAAAGATAAAAGCACACTGCTTATTCTGCATTTCTATTTACATGATGCGTTAAAACTGTCTTATAAACTCGATGTCTGTATGAAACATTGCCAGCAATCTGGATTATGTATAAATTCTGTAACTGTTTCAAATTTACTTGTTAATTCTGCCTGTTTAGTTACTTCAGAACAATTAAGTTTGCAACAGTGAAACCCTACCCTCCATAAGCATTCTCCCCAACACCCCCTAAAATGTGACATTGTTCTTTCTGGAGAACAGCTCTGTCAGCATTTTCACAGAGTAAGTGTTTTTCAGTCAAATCAGATGAGATCAAAGAAGTGGTTTCTTTTGAATTCAGTGAAAAGAAAAAAAATTTATAATTACAGTCAATAAAGTACCTGTTATTATGAAAAGTAAAAGCTAAAGCCATCCATGCTCCATATAAAAAGAAAAATATAAAATAATCAAAGTGAATACAAATTCCTTGTCGTAAAAAGCAGCACCCCAAATTTCATGGGAATAATTTAGGTCAAAAGTGAAAAGGAACATATGTAACATATATATGTCAGGTTTCAATTTAGGATTATATATATATAAACATTAATTTACAATTTCATAAATCTTGATTTTTTTTTGGATTCCAGCAACTATTATAGAGAAGATATTTCAAAGGAGACACCATATTGACTCCTAAATCTTCATTAGCACATTTCAATTGTCATACTTAACCTTTTAATTCTTCTCATTGGTGTCCCAAATACTATACTGGGTGATAGTTATAAATGTTGTATTATCTTTCTCATTGCTATAAAAATTATACAAAATTCATGGTTTAAAAGAATGCAAATTTATTATCCTACAGTTCTGTACATGAGAAGTTCTACACGGGTGTCAGTGGGCTAAAATCAGTGTGGGAGACAAAATTTAAAAAAAAAATTAAAAATTAAAAAAAAATCAGTGTGGGAGGAAGGCTGTGTTTCTTCCTGGTGGCACTAGCAAAGAATCCATTTTCTTCTCTTTCTTAGCTTCCAGTGGCCACATACATTCCCTGGCTCTGTGCCCATTTCCTTCCTGGCCTTGCATCTCTCTACCATTCTTTTGACATCGACTGTCTCTCTGAGCCTGACCTCAGCCAGGAAAGTTTCTTTTATGGGCTGATATGATTAGATTGGACCTCTTTAGATAATCTAATCTAGGATAATCTCCCATCTCAAGATCCTTAACCTTAATTATATCTGCAGAATCCATTTATCCATGTGAGATAACATGATTACACATTCCAGTGATAAGGATGTGGACTTATGTAGGGGGTCATTATTCTGTTTACATTACATGTTTATATTCCCATATAAAAAGTATATTCAACCCATCACAACAGTATAAAAAGTCTCAAGACTTTAAGTCTCATCTAAATCTCATTAGCCTAAAAGCCTAAAATCTCATCGTCTAAATCATCTAAATGAGACATGGGAGCTTCCCTGGTAACAATCCCTGCTGGGCATCCTGTCCATCTATGGACTCATGGAACTTGAGAAGCAAGTTACCTGTTCCTAAAGCACTATGGTGAGACAGGTACATGATAACAGTTCCCAGAATTCAGGCTCAAGATAGTCAAAGATGGAAGGAGGACGAGTTACTGGTCCCAGGCAAATTCAAAGTCTAGGCAGGGAAGCTCTGTTTTAAGTGCTGGGAGTAACCCTAAGGGGCTCAGTTATCTGGGCTCGTAGCTCCGCCCTGGTCGGCAGCCTCCATTTTTAATAAATGGTGGTGCATGCTTTGCAGCTAGATAGTTGTAGCGGCCTGTTTCCTGCCTGTAGAAATGGGTGGTTCCGCCAGCCTTCGTTAATTTTTTACTCTCCCTACCCCTTTCATTCCCAGCTAGCAGTGTTTCTGTTGGCTGGAATTCTGGAGACTCTTGGGGCTCTCCCATCTATGTCATGGTGTCCCCTCCATTGGACAAGATCTTTCCTAGAGTACCCAGTTTCTGTGTTTGGTTTTTGTTGGGATGGCTGAGAGCTCATGCCGTATGGTTTCCCAAGATGCCAGTTAGATTAAAGTGACCTGTTAGAACTTAATCTCCTCCAAGAGCCATATGTGCAAAGGAACATTATGCTCTTTTGATTCTTCTGAGGTATTAGCAAGGAGTGTAGCCTCATACTTGACTTTTCCTCTAGATCATGATTTCCAGGTGGTGAACCTCTCCATTATAGTGATTTTTTCCCCCACAATCTGAATAGGCTGACAACTTGCAAAATCATGCAGTAATGGGGTGTTTTTTGCTTTTTTTTTTTTAAACTCACTTTTGTGTTATTTTAACAGTTCTGCAGTCAATCTCCTTCCTCTAACATTTTACTATAAGCAGCAAGAAGAAACCAGGCTGCACCTTCAACACTCTGCTTAGACGTCTCCCCAGGAAATGTACAGCTTTGTCCTTCACCAGTTCTGCTGTCCACGTAACTGAAGGACACGGTTCTGCTGCGCATTCCACCGCTATGCAGCAACGATGTTATTTCCTCTCGTTTCCAATAACGTGTTCTTCATTTCCTTCTCAGCTTTTACCAGCTGTTCTTTTAAAGTCCATATTTTCCTAACAGTCTGTTCACAGTGATATTAGATTCTGTGAGATGATTTATGTTTTCTCAGTCCTGCTCCACGCTTCTTTCTGAGTCCTTATGAAGAATAGTTCCCATCAATATTTCGACTAACAGTTTCCCCAAAGACATCTAGTTGTTTCTTTTTTTTTTTTATCATGATCTACAAAATTCTTCCAGTCTCTGCCTGTTGCCCAATTCCAAAGCCATTTATACATTTTTAGATATTTGTTATAGCAGCACGTCACCCCTGATACCAAATATAGATTAGTTTACTATTGGTGCTGTAACAAATAGTCCAAAGAAGTATTTTAAACAATGCAAATATATAATCTTATAGATCTGTAAGTTTGAATTGAAGAAAAAAAAAAGCCTTATTGGGCTAAAATTAAGATACCAATAGTCTGTCTTTGTATTTTGGGGGTTTTTTTGTGTGTGTTTTGTTGTCGTCATTTTGTGTGGAGTCTCTAGGGCAGAATGTTTCCTTGCCTTTCCCAGCTTTTAATGGTAACCATATTTCTTGGCTTTTGCCCCTGTTCCTTTACTTTCAATCCAGTGATACTGCATCACTTTGACCATTCTCACAACTCCTTTTCTGATGACAGTTAGGAAAGGCTTTCTGCATTTAAGGATGTCTATGATTAGACTGGGCTCCCTGGGTATCCAGCACGGTCTCCCCATTTCAAGATCCTTAACATTAATCACACTGGCAAAGTCCCTTTTGTCATGTAAGATAACGTACTCATTGGCTGTGGAGATTATGATGCAGACAACTTTGGGAGCCATTTTTCTTCCTACTTGGCCTCATCCAAACAGACTCAGCCACTGTCCAGTGTATCCCCTTTCCTTTTCCCTTCTTTGAGTACTTTCTGTCCCACATCTGTGTGTTTTTAACCTTTTGAATGAGTGTGACCATTTGCCTCATCATTTGATCAGTGTTGCTTGCTCAAGGAGCCCTTGGTGTCTGACAGTCGATGTGGACTCAGATTATTGTAGGCCTCCTTGAAGCTTGGGTTCCCCAGAAAACAGAGTGTGAGGTGGAGCATATATTTTAGGGACTTGGTAAGAGAGGACTTTGGAGATCATCATCACTGTAGAAGAGGAAGGACAAAGCAGCAGGGTTGGGCAGAGGGAAAGCTCTGGATGCAAGGTTGTCTCAAAGAACACCTCAGGTGACCAGACATTAAGGAAGGAATTTCTGAGGCCAGATGGACCCCTTAGATTAGTCCGTGTTACAGTGAGGGAACCAGGTCTTTATGCTATGGAAGCTACCAGCCAACGAACGTAGGCTGCCCACAGAGAGAGAAGTAAGGCAGTCCCTCCAACCCAGGACAGCTTCCAGGGAGGGCTGGCAGTTGAGAGCCATCAGCCAGCAACAGCCACAGCAGATGGGAAAGCAGCTCTTCAGTCTTGAAGGGGCATCTGGAAAGCGCATCACAGCATCCGCTACTCCTGCAGGTTCTGATTTCTTAACTTAGATCTGATCTTTGCTAAAATATGTGTGTTATCTGTTTCTCTGTTGATGGTGTCTGCCCAAGGCACACATTCTGCCATCACCCAAAACTGGCATAAAAACTGAACATTTGCCTGTTTGTTTATATATACCTTTTCCAACTCCATTCAGTTCCTCCTGCTGCTAAATCATTCCTTTCTCATTTGAGGCCCCAGTGTACTAGAATAAATTGGGTGGAACTAAAGAATGTAATATCTCTTTTGCACGGCTGGTTGTTTTCCACAATAATTTAACTTCCAGTTTAGTCTGTAGAATTGGATAGTGTGAAGGTGTAAAATACTGGCTTCTCTTTTACCTAAGTTACCTGCAGATGAGAACTAGAAATGAGAATTCCTGCTCCCTCCTTCAGTATTCTGTGCAGTGTGACACGGGTGGACTTGGAGACAGAGCTGTGATAAACTTCAAGACCCACCACTTACTGGCTTTGTGACCTATGGCAAACAAAAACAAAAACAAAAACAAAAACAAAAACAAAAACCTTCACTACATTGATCTTTGGTTTCCTCATTTGCAAATTTTAAATAATATTATCCACATCAGAGTGTTGCCTATGTGCTGAACATACTGATATAAAACCTCTAGCATGGTAGGTGGTGTAAATTATTGTTCAGAATGCATTTGCTTCTTCTTTTAGCTCATTTTTAGATCTTTAATAAAATAACCTTTCATCTCTTCCCCTCACCTGCAACTTTCCACAGGCCACCATCCTCATTATGTACTTAGTATATTGTATGTCTATTATCACAAGCCTGGAAATATAGTATTTAGATAAATTGAATTCATGACATGCTGTTGTTTTATGAAGATGTAAACTCTTTTAGGCAAACTGAAATGTAGAATAAGCTTTATTCACACCTTTATAAGTGTAAATATACTTTCATTTTTAGGAACATAAATAAATTTTGTATGTAACCTGATTAGAACTTAAATTTAAGTTGGGAACACAGAAGCAATTATTTTTGGTATATCTATTTGTGGAATAGAGAGATATATAAACTTATTTGTTAATTTCAAATTTCAAAGTGTACCTGTTCTAAAGCTATGCCTATAATAATTAAATTTTTTTCTAGGATAAGTATGTCTCTGGAGCATTTTGAAAAACATATTTTCATAAACAGATGAACGCCAAAATACGTTTCCCAAGAAAATGTGCATAGAGAGAATTTGGAAGACCATTTTTAGGGCACGTGAAACAAGGGAAGTAGAAACATAAATTATCACACTGCAGCTATCAAAATTTTACATACCCGTCCATAGTATAAATACGGTTTAACAACTTTGGGCACGCACACTCTTGTGTGCCAAAGGGAATAAAATGTTCATGAGACAACATCTTATACTATATATCTACTTTTAGTTCTGCACTCTGATTTTTACTGTTTTGTTCTATCCTATCCTATTTTATTTAAAAAATTGTTGCCTCACCCCTAACTTGCTCTCATGACCCACTATTCCATCATAATCCGTAAGTAGGTCAAGTCACAGTTTGAAAAATACTGCTGTAAGGCTCCTAGGATTCCATATTAAAAAGTAATGCTTGGAGGTTTAGGTAAAAATATATCCAGAAGTTTCTGTGAAAGAAAGAATTAGATAGATCTTGGTTGCGTTCAGTTTATAATTCCTAAAAAACATGGGGGAAAAGTAGAAACCATCACCATTAAACAGAAGTCAATCAGACAGTCCATTGACATGTCTGTCTGTCTATCTATATGGAGAGAATTATATTTACCAAGTTTGAGAAAATTCTGAAAGCATTTTAGGATATGGTGTATTAAAAAAAACCCAAGGGATACATATTTCTGAAGTAGAAGGTCATCTGAGTTCAGTTGCTGAGCTATTCTGTTAGCATATATTTATTTTGAGGGCTTAAATTATCTTCTCAGGCTTAGAAAGAATTAAAAGACATGTATGAATTAAAACCAATTTATTTGTACCAGTAGTTTCTTAATTTTATGTTTCAAAACACAGCAGTTTCATTCCCTTGCTTCATAACAGAAGGAATGAAAGGTGTGTAAGAGGCAGAGTCAGCATTCCTCTTGCTGCCGGGCATCAGGACATCGGTGTGTCACAGAACTGCTGATGGCATTTCTAGCTCACACCTGAAAGAGGTTGCAGATATGGGTCCTTGGGAAGTGACTTTATATAACCCAGTGCAGGGACAATGCTAGTGTCATAATTAAATCTCAAGCCATAAGATTAAAAACAAGGCTAATACCACTCACCTTTCATGTGTCTTCCTCTCCGTTAGACTCCAGGTGTAAGCAGCACGTTAACTAAGGCTCAACTGTGTTACTTCTGTGTTCTAACACCGTGTTCTATTTTAAGCAGAAATGTACAATGTATTTTTTTCTAAATTAATATGCACACTTAGAAAGGGCTAGCACATCAATGGATATATAATTCAGATCAATAATTACATAAATATTCCAAATGGAGAGAGTTTTATCATTTCTGGAATGACCATTTAAAATGCTCAGTAATTAATGACTATTTGTAGGTGCAAGTTCCAAGCAGAGCCGTCACTCAGAGTTACCCATTTCTCTCAGAGCATCCACTTGTGTTTTGCCCCCTGTAAACTGTTACTAGAAAAGTTACTTAATAGATTATATTTACCTCAGTTGTGAGGGATTGATGCCATGTTAATGTTTGCTCCACCTTTTAGAGGTTTATAGATTTAAAAAAAAGTATATCCGAATACAGCAACTTTAAATATGCATACTTTGTCTCTATTATTACTGTGGCATGTTCACTCACTATGAGTTTGCAATCCTACCTCTTGCAATATATCATGGTCCATTCTAAGTAGTAGTAGTTCTTCTTCTTCCTCTCCTTCCTCCCCTTCCTCTCCCTTCTCTTCTTCTTCATCATCATCATCATCAAGCATCAGCATAACAGCCCTAGAAGGTCAGCACTGTGATTATTAGTCACCTGTCCGATGTCATATGGCAATTAAACAGCCAAGCCTGATGCAGCGTGTGGCAGTTTTTACCAGCAGGCAGTCTTAGACATAAATCGGCATCAGTTTTAGCAGCTGAACATTCCTAGCTCTGACATGTCAGTCTGTGGAATTCATCCTTTCTCAGAAACACAGACACCAATGAAAAAATAATTATAACTTTTTTTGTATGTTGTGGCTTAGACAATCAAAACCACTGTTGGTTAAGGATATCAGTGGCCCAGTTTTTATCAAAGGTGAGTCTTTCAGGGCTTGAGATAACTCTTTAGGAGTATCTGAGTCCATGCAAGTAATGAAGATAAATATTTGTAGTGAGTGACCCATTTGCTGAATAACAAGATATGAGTGTGGACATATCCAGATTTTACCACATACAGGCTGGGAATGTGGCGCATTTGATCGTGCCCTGTCCTGGCCACAGCTGGTGGAATTATAGCAAGTTATTTTTTCCCCTCTTCACTATTCATCTACTACTCCAAACACTCCACTTTTCTAATTTTTCTAAGGAAAATAATGTGGCTGAAGTTATTCTGCAGGATCCTTGTGAAGCCGTTCACAACTCCATGAATTCTCTTCCAAGAGGTAACAAAATTCCCAAGGAATGTGGTTCATCTGGTTGCTAGGAACAGTCATCATTCTCATGGTACATGCAACAAAACGTATGGCAGAAAATACTTTAAACCAGGAACTCCAAAAATAAGAGCCTGGTCAAATAAAAGCCTGAAACGTGTTGCATGCTAAAACTCCTTTTGAGTAATAATAATATTCAAAGATTCTAAAAACTCCTGCAATCAATATAACTAATTAATTCAGCAAATCTGGAAATATTTGATTATAAAATCTCCCTCTATGTTTGGTAATAGCTCAATTAATATCGTATACATATTACTTAAAACTAGAAATGTAATCATTAATGTTTGAAGCATCTGTGATTTTTAGTAAGTTTAACATCCTTGTTAAGTAAAGATTTTCTCACAGTTACTTGATAGTGATGATTAAACAGGAGCACCTCTGCAAAGTGCTTGACAGGAAGTCCTTCATGCCAAAGCAGGTGGCCTACAGATACTATTTTGGACCTGAAGTCAGATGGCTTGATGTCATCATCTTCTCTAATTACTAGGTGTACTAACTTAGGGTTTGGAATATAGCATCATTAAGGGTAAGTTTCCTTTTCTGAAACTGTGGTTATTAACAGCACCTATCTCAGACAATTATCGTGAATATCTAATGATATTATTCATGGAAACACTGAGAAGTTTGCCAGCACAAAGTACATGTTCAATTAATGTTAGCTATCCTAATTGTTCTTTCCTTGCCCCTACCTCTTTCCTCCTCCTTCCAGGGCGGTTCCAGCGGTGCAGTATGCAGATGTGTACCCCAAAGAAGGAGAATAACATTTAATCTTACCTGCTTTCTTTCACATTTTACATCCAATTCTGTCAGCTCCCCTTTCAGAATACGTCCAGAACCTGAGCATCCTGGTTCAGTAGGGTTATTGCGATGACCTTGTGACTGTTGTCCACGCTCCCGCCCCTGTCCCACTGCCATGGGTGCACGAAGCCAGCAGCTGGGAGGTCTTCACACCCGTTCATCGGGGGCCTCGCTGACTTAGCTTTTACTTCCCTCCCCGCTGCCACTGAGGCTCATTATCCTATGAACACGACAAGAATATAATACTTGGCCCAGGATTTACATTTGCTGTTACTTCTGCCTGCAAATTTCTTTACTCAGGGTTCACAAACTCTGTTTTCATGTCAATGCTAAATACAGTTTTATCAGAAGAGTCTTCCCCAAGAAGACAATCAAAATATAGTATCATTCTCTCTTCTCATTACCTACCTTGTTTTTCTTCTTCAAACTTACCACATCTGATCACTTCAGTTTCATCTCCCTAAAATGTAAGTTCCATGAAGAGAGTCGGTTATCTCTTTTTTTCTCCCATGGATGCATTCTTAGAACCTGTAAAAGTATTTGACACACATTGCTGCTTCATCAATATTTGATGAATGGATTACTTTGTTGAATAATAAATGCTTAGGTCTCACCAGTTTTTATCAATGGAAGAAGTTAGTGTGATATTTCTTGAAGCTTTTAACTACCTTGCAACAAAAGAGCACAGATGGGGAGAAAAACTTAGTAAATGCACTGTTACAGGCACAGAAGAAGTCACGAGATCTACTGAAGATAACACAGACGGAAAGGAAGAATGAATGTTCTTTTATTCAGATTAGCCTATTTTTGTTTATGAATGTGAACTTTTCTTGAATTTTTGACAATATAAGCTAGATACTTTTTTTCCATTTTCTATTTTCTTGGAAGTTGGGTTCTTTGTTTATTTGACTGTTTTCTCTAGTTTCCCTGTCTTCAGTGTCCTCACATGTCTACTGAGAATTCATTGTCCATTCATATAAAGCATAGGGATCAGTAATAATGAGTGGTAATAAATGATCAATATTCAAAACTAATGAGTTTCCTTATAGAGATCACTGTTCTGTAGCAGGAAATGCAGGTGTGAATGGAAAAGCCCTCACTGTGATAAAAGGGTAAGGTTTTCCTCAGTCTGTGAGCTGTATACACCATGTGGGAAAGACTAAAGTGACCCCAAATACTGTCTTGGGTATCTTGGTAGCCCTACCATACTTTCTAGGGAAGTACATACACTGATTTTACATTTTGCTTGGAGAGCTTGTCTTTCTAACTATATTGAACATACGAACAAACCACAGATACTGCTGTTTTGGTATGGATGGGAGAGGACTGGCCAGTGACTTATCCTTTAGGACACGATACAGCAGATTCCAGCCAATGGCTTGTAGGAGTTGCCCAGGGCAACTGTGACTCATTTCTTCCGTAGTTCTGCTGTGTCTGCTTGCTAATTCCTCTGGCTGTATTTAGTTGTGTTGTTGATTTGAACAAAAGAGCTCCTTAATTTCCATAATCCTTCAATGTAACTGGTTGACTTTTCTAGTTATTTGAGAAGCTATATATTTATTTAAATTTCATCTTTATAGTGTATCTTCTCAGACAATTCACGCATTGCATTGCACCCAATCCTTTCAATCACTTATGTCAAATACGTGTTGGGTGTTGAGTGGTTTCTTTGCATGTACATGAATACAAGTAAAGGGTTCATGGGCCAGGTTGGCCCAGCGGAGGAGACAGAAGAGATAACACATAACGTAGTGGACTGAGTGCCATCGAAGCGGTAAACTTGAGATAACATATGTCACAAACACAAGGAGTTTGGGACTGTTTATAGAAGAGCTGATACTTACGCTGGGTACTGACGAATAGGACTTAAACAGGCAAAGCGGGCTAGGGGAACAAAGCCCAGAAATGGAAGCTTCGGAAAGAATATTCTAGGTGGAGAAGCTATAACTGGATATGATATAACATAATATAATATAATAAGAAGTAACCTATAAACAATTTTCACCTTCAACACTTCATTGCTACAACTAGAATAAAATATTTATTGGCAGAAGGAAACGGAGGTTTATAAACTGGTCTCCAGACATGTCTTTCTTTCTTTCTCAATATTGTTTTTCATAATACAATATCTTTTTTAAAGAAGCCAAGTTGTTAAGTCAGAGCGATGCTGTGATGTATCTAAAACATCGCAATGTCAGAGTCCAGATAAGCACAGAGCCCCTGTGCTTTTGAAAGTCATTCAGCCTTATGATGAAAACTCACAATTAATTTTTTGTACTTATGTTTTTCATTTTATGACACTCAAGATATTTCCTTTTCCTTTGTTGAAACACTATACACACTGCAAACCATAAACATACTGGTTTTCCAGTGTGCAATTAAAACTGCTCAAACTCTAGGAACCAGGAGCAATATTTGACCTTGTGTGGGCTATAGTTATAATATTAACCAACCAAATTACAATAAAACAAATAAGAGGTTAATGAAATTGCTTGCTTCTTTTAAATTCACAACAAAACATAGTGCTAATTAAAATGTTTATTTCTACTTTTTTCTGTCTTTCCCATTCTGTTTCCATTTTGCCCTACATTTACATAGTCCTTTTAAAGATTGATCCAAAAATTTTCAATTACTTTGGATTATTTACTTCCGTGTGTGTGTGTGTGTGTGTGTGTGTGTCTTTAGTCTGACAGAAAACTATCATGTTCTCTAGTTTTTCACCAATGTATATTTAACACTAATAACATTACTAGGACCTTGCATGCCAAGATTAGGTCTGAATAATCTTTCTTAAGTATCATTTTTAAATAGTTTTGACATAGGTTGCACACATTTAAAGCATATAATTTTATAGGTTTTGATACATGCATGTGTCCAAGATGCTGTTGCCAAAATCTTTATAAACGTATTTATCATTATTAAAAATGTGTACATGTTCCTTTGTAATCTCTCTCTCTCCCTCCCCTTTATGACCAATTAACTTCCTTCCCCATCCCCAGAGAAACCATAGATGAGTTGTCTACAATCTTTCCACAGATTCATTTGCATTTTCTAACTCTACTACTTTATATAAATGAAATCATAAATTGTACACTTAATCCACTTAACCATAATTATTTTAAAATTCACCCATGTAGGGATAATTACCAATAGTTTCTTCATTGTTGTTGTTAAATAGTATTCAACTTTATAGATATAACATATTTGTTTACAAGTTTATTCATTGATTAATATTTGGGTTGCATCCAACATCCAGCCATTACAATGAAAGTTCTTATGAGCACTTACGTACAGGTCTTAATATATGCATGTGTGTGCTCCCATTTATCTTGAGTAAGTCTTAGGAGTGGGAAGTCTAGATCATGCAGAAGGTGTCCAGTTAACTTTAAAAGAAACGGCCACATCTTTTCCAAAGTGACTGTATAATTTTACATTCCTGCCATCAGTGTATGAGAAGTACAGTTCCACCTTATCCTTGCCAAAATTTTAATAGTCAATCTCTTTAATTCTTGCCATTCTAATATATGTGAAATGGAATCTCATTGTGGTTACACTTTTCATTTTCTAATGATTATTCATGTTTAGTATCTTTTCATATGTTTAATGACTCATCATCTTTGGTAAAGGATTTTTTCATAAATTTTGCCCATTTGTTTTAAACTGGGTAATTTTGAGAGTTCTAGGTACAAGTCCTTTATCAGAAATATGGTTTATATATATTTTCTTCCAGTCTGTAACTGGTTTGTTGATTCTTTTTACATTGACTTTCAAAGGAAAGAAGCTTTTAATTTTAATGAAGTCCAATATATTGGTTTGTTCTTTTATGGGCTTTGTTTTTGGTATCAAATCTTAAAATGCGCTTGTATAAACACAAGGTCATATGCATTTTTCCTATGCATTTTAATTGAATTTTATCACTGTAAGTGTTACATTTGAGTTAATTGTTGTACATTGTATGAATCTAAGGGGTTTATTTTGTTTGTTTTGCATAAGGTTATCAATTGTTCCACCTACTGAAGTGCTATTTTCCCCTTTTTGTTAAAAATGAGTTGCCCATGTTCTTTTTCATTACGCTGATCTATTGTTTTTGGTCCGCATGTCAATTATACACAGCCTTGATTACTGCACCATTATAATAATTATTGAAATCAGGTAGTTTTGTTCATCTTTGACAAAATGTTTTGGCTATTCTAGGTTCTTTACATCTCTAAGTATATGACTGGGAAAGAGAAGCAAGATGGTGGAGTAGAAGGACGCTTGTAGCTCACCGTCTCCCACATAGGCACCAAAACTCACATCTATGGACCCACTCAGCCACCAAGAGCACCTGCTGAACTCTGACAGAACATCGCCGCCTTCAAAAGACAAAGGTGCCAAAAATCTGGTAGGAGAAAAGGAAAAAAGAAAGAAGAAAAAGCAAAACAGTGCGGGACCAATCCCACAGGGAGGGAGTGGCAAAGGAGGACTGGTGCTCATTTGCTGGGTCCCCCCCTCCAACGGAGAGGCCAGTGGGACAGAAGGGGAGCCTCCGAGGTTTAGATCTGCCCTGAGCACCCCTTGACCGACAGAACTGAGTTAAATGGGCACAAAGAGTCCCCGTGACACCCAGCCTGAGACGCAAGCCAGCAGCTGGGGCTGGGACAGGCCTCCTGAGTCGGGCGGAGGACTGGGGCGGCTGCACTGAGGCAGCCCCAGGGGACTGCAGGGGGTTGCGCGCCATGGCTGGGAAGGTGGACAGAGCAGAACAACCTCAGTCCCCTATAAATTGTGAAAAAAGCAAAGCAACACAGCTGGTGTGCCCTGGGGGGAGGGGCGCCGTAGCCTTTGTCTCCTCAGACCTGCACTGCCATTACTGATGCTTCTCGTGAGAAGAGAGGCGGGGCGCAGCCACAGCCACCATCTCCTCCTGTGCGCAGCGCCCGGGTTGGGGAGGGGCCGAGACCTGACTCCACACCCCGGGGCTCCACAACCTCATAGGCAGGACTGAGACTTGTCTACAGCCCGAAGCAGATAGGATCTTTCTGCCCTGGCACCTCAGAGTACTCGTGCCACCAAGACAAATAAGGAGCTGAGATTTGGCATGGAGCAGGGGCAGCCATTCTGCGGTCTTCCCCAAGCCCACTTTCAGAGCGCCGACCCGAGGTGGAGTGGGCAGCTGCACAGAGCAGCGGAGCGACCGGTGCTGGGAGAGGGCGGGCTGCTACCACTGTTCCTGGCAGGAATGCAGCACCTGACCATAGAGCCGGGAGGGGGCACGATCCACCCACCTCCCTCGCCCTACAGCAGCAGCTGAGTGCAGCATCTGGAAGGGGAGTGATCCGCCTGCCCACTGAGTAAAAGCTCAGCACCTGACCCAGTGTTGGGAGGGGGCGCATTCCGCTAGCCGACAGTCACTGGGAGCAGCACAGACGAGGGCACCAACAGAGGGCCTCTGGAAACAACAAGCTGAGTTCACAAAACAGGGTGAAGACACAAAGACCTCTCGATAAAATCATTAAGAGCACACCATCTCCAGGAGAACTAGATAACTGATACTCCTTAAGCCACTGTGCCAAAGAGATATGAGCAATATGAAGAAGCAGAGGAACCACTCCCAATTAAAAGATCAAGAGAAATCCCCTGAAAGCACAATCAAGGAAATAATACACACTGATGGCCTACTAGATCAAGATTTCAAAGAAGGAGTGAAAGTACTGAAGGAACTAAAAGAAATAGTGTTTAGAGATATAAAATATGTCAAAAAATGAAATAGAAGGTATAAAGAAGAACCAAGTAGAATTAGTAAACTCATTTGCTGAGATGAGAGCTGACCTAAAGACTGTACAAAGCAGGCTAGATAATGCAGAGGAACGAATAAGTGACCTAGAAGACAGGGCAACAGAAAGCACCCAATCAGAAGAGCTGAGAGAAAAACAAATAAAAAACAACAAAAACAATATTAGGGACCTATGGGATAATATAAAGCATGCCAATCTACGCATATTATGGGTTCCAGAAGGGGAAGAAAAAACAAAGGGGATTGAAAATGTATTTGAAGAAATCATGACTGAAAAATTCCCAAACCTAAAGGAATCAGATATCCAAGTAAGGAGGCTCAGAGGGTCCCAAACAGGAAAAATCCAGACAGACCCACACTAAGACATATTCATAGTCAAGATGGCCAGAGTCAAGGATAAAGAAATGATTCTAAAGGCAGCAAGAGAAAAGCAAAGAGTGAGTTACAAGAGAACCCCCATAAGGCTCTCAGCTGATTTCTCTACACGAACACTACAGGCCAGAAGGGAGTGGGCAAGATATATGCAAAGTCCTGAATGAAAAAAGGATGCAGCCAAGGATACGCTATCCAGCAAGGTTATCCTTTAGAATAGAGGGAGAGATAAAGAACTTGATAGACAAGCAAAATCTAAAAGAGTTTAGCAACACTAATCCATGCTAAAAGAAATATTCACAGGTCTACTCTAAATAGAAAAGAAGCAGGATGCTACAAAAATGAGAAACTCATAACTGGAGAGGAGATAACTGCCATGAATTACAAAAAGAATAAACACAAATTTGTAAAAGAAGACATCTAAATAATTAAGAGTGGGAGAGGGAAGCAAGGAAAGCCACTGTGGAAAACAGCATGGATAGTCCTCAAAAGACTAGGAATAGACTTACCATGTGACCCAGGAATCGTGCTTCTGGGCATCTATCCAGAAGGAACCCTACTTCAAAATGACACCTGCACCCCAATATTCATAGCAGCACTATTTACAATAGACAAGACATGGAAGCAGACTAGATGTCCATCAACAGATGACTGACCAAAGAAGCTGTGGTATATTTATACAATGGAACACTATTCAGCCACAAAAACCAACAACATAACGCCATTTGCAGCAACATGGATGTCCCTGGAGAATGTCATTCTAAGTGAAGTAAGCCAGAAAGAGAAAGAAAAATACCATATGAGATCACTTATCTAAATCTAAACAAACAAACATAAATACAAAACAGAAACAAACTCATAGACATAGAATACAAACTTGTGGTTGCCAAGGGGGCAGGGGGTGGGAAGGGACAGACTGGGATTTTAAAATGCAGAATAGATAAACAAGACTATATTGTATAGCACAGGGAAATATAAACAAGATCTTGTGGTAGCTCATAGCGAAAAAAAATGTGACAATGAACATATACATGTTCACGTATGAGTGAAAAATTGTTCTCTACAGTAGAATTTGACACATTGTAAAATAACAAAAATGTAAAAAAATATGATTAATAATTTTTAAATTAATAATGAGTGAAGATGAACTATGCATAATATTCATCTAATTACCTAGGAACATTCTAAGTAAAAAATAAAATGTAAACATAGGGGATCATCTAACTTATGCCTTTTCTTTGACTTGATTAAAATATTTCAAATTAGTTACAGCTGGTAAGTTGATACAGTAAACATTAAATTGGCTCCTTGTATCTAAAATGTACATGTACTTTAATTAATCTAATCTAAAATGAAGATTTTCCCTTCTAGAGAGTTGTAACATCTCAGACCTTGGAAGAATGATCTAGTTCAACTGTCTCCTGGGGCTCACAGAAGGCAAGAGTTTGTAGAAGATTAAAACACTACCATTTATAATAGGCGAAGTTAAGATTCATAGCAGGTGGGCCCTGGCCAGTATGTTCTACATTATACTCATCTCTGTCTTCAAACTTCACTTAGTAATATTGGCTGGACTCCTGGGAGCGGTCCTCTCAGAGCTACTGAGACTCTGTTTGCTGGGCTATCATCGTCAGTAAACAAACTCACAGGTAGGTAGGTAGACAGATCAATCTTCATTTCTAAGGAAATAAACAAGCTATCACTACTGGTATAGTTTACTTTATGCAGTGTAAATATATCCATATCTTTGCTGTTACTATATAATGGAAAGCCAGTGTGCTTTATCTTCTTTGATAATGTGCATATTTCTTTATCATCCACATCATCTTAATGAACTTAATTTTACCTTAAAATTCTGATAGATTTTTCTCAATGTCCCTTGCTAGACTCTGTCCAAGTCTGTGAATGTTCCCAAATGATTTTAGTAAGGATATCTTAATTTCCCTATCTAAAAATGACAGCTTTAGATATGAAGGTACATATGAGGACCCCCCCAGCTGTTAAACTGTAGTATCTGTTGGATATTTGAAAGCAATGGATGTGTAGGGTCAGTCAGCATGTTAACAAATAGATATACTGAAGACACAGAAACTCTGGCTCAGAAATAATTCAGGAATGGCTGTGCAAATGGAAGAGTGGCTGTTATCAAGATGAGTGAGACTAGCACTTACCCCTGAAGTACCTGTAATTCCTGTTTCAAGTTCTACATGCCAGAGAATAATAGAGATATTGCTATTGAGACTTTTCTGAATTAGAAACAAAATTCCCAACCTAGGATGCAAGCAATCAACCACAGAAAGGACTGATTAAAGTACACTTGCTCTGAGATTAAGACCTCATTCTCATTCACCAGTGGTTTGTTAACGAACTGTAGACTCCATTTTTCATTCATTTGTATTTATTAATCTTCATAGAAGGCCGTTGCTTCTTTAAAGAATATTTCAAGTGTCCTATGAAAATGATACTTTAAAAAGTAAGCATCCACTTTATACTATCTGACTATGCTACTAACATTGGCAGGAGAAGGTTAATGACATTCACTTCAACCTCCAAGCATCCTTAATCATTAACTCAGTAGTGATAGACATTGTCTCTGGTCCAAAACTACTCTCCTGTTATCTATGAGCGTTCCTCCTAAAGCCCTTCAAATGACCTTCAGGAGTCCTGTTACAGCACTTCCCAATTTATTCTCTAATTTATGATATCTAGGGGGCATTTGTCACATTCCTGAGAAATTTGGTAGCAAGAAGTATATTGTTCTGAGTAGGAAGCTCAGTAAGACTAAAATGGTAACAGAATAGCAATGCTTCCGTCTCTAGATGGTCATGTTTCTATTAACATGAGGAAGAGTTCACTGTTTGCAAAACATTGTGATAAAATTCTATGTTTTCATTGATGTCACATAAGAAGTTAATAAAAATAATATATATGATAGATTTAATTGCTGAACAATGGCTTTCCAACTTGTAAGTGGATAATAGCTCAAAATGTAAAAAAAAAAAAATTTATATTTCTGAGCAACTTTTTTTTTAACTGTCTTTATAATTAATTAGGCTATTTTAAAAAGTTCTCAATTCCTCAGACGAATAAGCCAGGGCAATAACATAGCTTTCTTCAAAATTTTAGAATTCTTTACATATTGAAGCACAAAATGGATTGCCCATATTGCAGCAATTCTTAAAATATGTTTTTCACGCTTATGCTGTTACAACTTTGTGACTAGCATCAAGGAGACTTTTAAAGACACAGGTAAACCTAAATCATCCAGAGACCTCAGACTTATGAGTCGCCCGCAAAACATATTCACACTTAGAATAAAGCCTTGCTATCTGAAGCAAATAAAGGTGTAATTGTGTTGTCTTCTGATTTTTTTCCCAAAATTATATTGTAAAGAGAATAATTCTGAAAATTTTCACTTCCCACAAGTATGCTGTTGATTGGACTCTGTAACTATCTTTATATGAGTAAATATTTGAAGCATGTAATTAAATCTTTCATAAGAAAATGTATAGTCATTTTATTCTTAAAATTCCAGTATTTAAGAGTAAAATATTGTAGTGTTACTTTAACTCGACATGGCCTTATTAGCTTTTTAAGTTTCTGGGAAGAAAAACAATTCCATTGAAACTTCAGGGAGGAAAGTAGGTGGGCAGAGATAATGACAGCTGGAATGTCTCCAGAACACTGGGGCTAACATCCTGACTATTAAAGCAGCATCTTTCACAGCCACAAATTATTTCAGATGAACCTAATCTATCAGTTCCTACTTCCCTGAAAGGCCTCTTCTAATTCCTGCTGGAGCAATGGCCACCTGGAGAGAAAGGTGATACATTTTCTTTTCGGTACACTTCAGATTCGAAAATCTCCATGAAGCTGTTTCTCTGAATGCTTAGGCATTCTAAAATCGTTGCCAATATGAGAATATTCGATCCTGGTTTCCGAGGACTGCCCAGGACCGTTACCCACACCCAGAAGGTAACGGTCCTAGGCTGCGCATTCATTTAGCTTTCGTTTATTGAATTGTGCCTTTACTATGTCAAAGCTGCTATTAGTGTAGGCATTAAAACGTGGGAACCCGGAAGACAGAATGAAGGAACTACTGAAACAAGAGGCATAAAAGTATCTGTAGACCCCTCCCCAGCATGTTATAAAGCGATCACTAAGAATTTAGGGGGATGAAGCCTATGAATTGAACTGTGACATGGGAATCTTAGTTTTCAGGATGTTATGCTAGTATACGGTTCTTTCAGAGAGACAGAATACAGACATTAAGGATCACTGAAGTTGTTGGAATATTACTAAGTTTCATAGAGAAGTTTAGGTAAAAATATGAGAATATGTCATCAGGTTATTTGCCTAATTTGTAAACATTTAGAGTTGAGTGATCAGAATGATTACATGTAACAATTAGGAGGACTTGGTAAAAGGGGTCAACGACTTCACATTGACAACATGAATGAATGAGTGAATCATGTCTAGATATACCTGATCTACCTGTAAAGGAATAATATCCCCCCAAATATCTACTCCTCTCAGATTCCTGCCTGGAAGATGACAGATTTAACAGAGTTTCCAAAAATCACTTCATCCTCAAAAGCAAGAAAGAAAGGGTGCGCTTTCCAATTTACACTTGTCTTACTAAATTGTTTTTTTCTTGTTAGTTCTGAATACATCAGATGGATTCTGTCCTCAGACAAGTCAGTCAGCCACAAGGGACACCCCTTCACTTTTACCTATGTGTGAAGGAGAAATGTAAAGGAGCTGATATAAAATTATAACAAATATGTACATCCAAGCAACCATACAGTTGCAAATGATTATAGGACTTCACCAGGAAAGACTGATTGGCAGTAGTATAGACTGTTCAAATTTCAAAGCATGTATCTTTATTTCATGAAACCAGAAAGCTGCTGGTGCCATGTAGCTTACCAAGAACATTTGACATCAAACAGACCTGGGATTAAATACAAGAGTTCTATCACTTGTGTAAAAAAAAACAAAAACAAAAACAAAAAAAAAACTTCCTATGCCAGAAAAGTTTTTATTAACTTTCTCTAGTATTTCATTTCATTTCATTTCATTATTTTATTTTATTTATTCTATTTTAACCTAAATAATACAGGATGAGTTTTGTAATGAGAAACAGGGAAAATATCAAAACTTGGGGTTGTTAGGAAAATTGTACAATATAATGAAATAATACAGCAGAATTAAATAGAATAGATAAATATTCAGACATGAATTCCTACATCATTATGAACTTTGCCTCACCAGTACCAGCTTTAGTAATATCAAGAATTCAAAAATATGTATTTCTAGAAATTAATGTACTAATATACAATTAAAAACTGGAGGCTGGAGTCCCTCCCGCCCAATAGCTTATCTGGGAAGTCAATCTAAGGAATACAATGAGGAAAAAGAATGTAGGATCTACTTTTTATTAAAGATTGCCAGGTTATAGATTAACCTTTTATAATTAACTGACTATACCTCTTTGTGTCCTTGAGTTCCATTTTCAACAAAGATTAGAAAAGGAACCATCAAAAGCGACATATTAATCAAAAAAATTAAAGGGTTGTAGTGTTCCTTTTTTCTACTTTTCTCAAGCAGAATTTCACAAGAGATCATGTAGGTGATAACCGGGTTGTCTTTGAATTAACTGCCATAGTGGTTCAGTATACTATTATTTCCAAGTGATGAATTTAGTATCCAGGACTGGAATAAGACCAAAGAGTAATCATCATAAAAGCACGAGGTTTCCTTTTCTTATAACATTTACCATACTTTAAGTACTTGTGCAGTGGTCTTTTTTTTCTGGGTAGTTTTAAAATATTTTTGAGGTTAGGAACCAGAGTTTTCTATTCACACTACTTATTTTTGTGCCTAGTACAATGACATGTAGAAAACACAAGAACAATACATTAAATTGAATTGAAAGGTTAAAAATGAACGTAAGAGGACATAGAGGAGGCTGACTGTCTCCCTCACAGCAAAGTAGCTGAATTCGGATCCATTTGGCTTATGGTTGTAGAATTGGGGGGCTTGTCTGAAGTACAAGCTAATAAATTACCCTAAAATATGCTACACGGTCACCGTGCTACACAAGTAATACAGTGTAGCCTCATGGCCTTGTCTAATAAAGAAGCTTCTAGAGTTCTTACTGCTTGAAATGGGTGAAAATGAGAAAACTATTTCTCCATCTGACATGGCTTTGGAACAAAAACTAAAATGACAAAATATTGTAATAACAGCTATGCTTCAGCATTTCCAACTTGGATAGAAACACAGAGTGAAGATACTTTGCAGTCTTTGCCTTAGATGTATTTGAGATACAACAGATTTTAGTGTTTGGTTAAAAAACCCAAGTTTTTATGATTATCAACATGGAATATCGTAATATTTTACGGGCACTCAACAGTATAAAGGAAAAAGGTGAGAAAACCGCATGGCCACCTAATGATGACTAAGTACCTCATTCTATGAGTAGAATTCTTTTTTATTTCCTCCAGTTTTATTGAGATATAATGGACATTCAAAACTGTGTAAGTTTGTGGTATAGAGCATAGTGGCGTCACATATGTATTGTGAAAGGATTACAACAATAAGTGTAGTTGACATCCATCACCTCATATAGTTACAAAAAAGGGCCTTTTTTCCTCTGAAGAGAACTTTTAGGATCTACTTTCTTACCCACTTTTGAATGTAGCACAGAGCAGTGTTAACCATCATCATGTCATACATTACATCCCCTAGTACTTAGTTCCCTTATAACAGGAAGTTTGTGCCTTTGACCACCTTCACCCAATTCCCTGACTCCTCATCCATTGATCAACTCAGGAAATGAAATCTGAACTTTTTTTCTATGAGTTAGATTTCTTTAGATTCCACATCTAAGTGAGATCATACCGTATTTGCCTTCCTTACATAATGCCCTGAAGGTCCACCCATGTTGTCACAAGTAACATGATTTCCCTGTTTTTTTATGGCTTAATGGTAATCAATTTTGTGTATATATAGATAGACACACACACACACACACACACACACAATTTTCTATATATACAATTTTCTTCTCCTTCCATCTGTCCGTAGACACTTAGGGTGCTTCCATGTCTTGGCTATTGTGATCAATGCTGCAATGAGCATGGAAATGCAGATGTCTCTATGACATACTGATTTCAATTTCTTTGGCCATATATCCAGAAGTGGAATTGCTGGATCATATGGTAGTTCCATTTTTAATTTCTTGAGGAACCTCCATACTGTTTTCCATAATGGTTGTACCAACTAACTTTCTCACCAACAGTGCCCAAGAATTCCCTTTTGTCTACATCCTCACCAGCATTTGTAATCTCTTGTGTCTTACTGACAGCCATTCTAACAGGCATGAACTAATGTCTCATTATGTTTTTCATTTGTATGTTACTAATGATCAGTGATGTTGAGTACCTTTTTCATGTTCCTGTTGGCCATTTTTATGTCTTCTTTGGAAAAATATCTATTTAGGTCCTTTGCTCATTTTTTGATTATTATTTTTTTGCCATTCATTTTTATGAGTCTTATAATATAGTCTGGATATCAATCCACTACCAGGTATGATTTGTACATATTTTCTCTGATTTCATAAGCTCCTTTTCCATTGTGTTGTTTCTTTTCTTTTGCTGGGCAGAATCATTTTAGTTTGATATATCCCCATTTGTTGATTTTAGATTTTGCTGCTTGGGTTTTAGGAGTTATATTAAAAAATCCTCTATATTTTCTTCTAGGAGTCTTATGGTTTCGGTCTTACATTTAAATCTTTAATCCATTTTGAGTTAATTTTTATGAGTGAGGAAAGATAGCAGTCTAGTTTCATTTTTTACAAGTGAATATCCAGGTTTACCAGCACAATTTATAGAGGACATTGTCATTTCTCATTGGTATTCTTGGCTCCCTTGTCAAATGTTAGTTGACTGTAAGTGCATGGGTTTATTTCTGGGCTCTTGATTCTGCTTCATTGAGGTAGGTGTCTTTATTTTTATGCAACACTATATTGTTTAGATTGTTACAACATTGTAATATAATTTGAAATCAGGAAGTCTAATACTGCTTGATTCTTCTTTTTCAGGGTTACTTTGGCTATTTGAAGTGTTTTGTGATTTCATGTGACTTTTAGGATTGTTTTATTTCTACTTGTGTAAAAAAAATGCCACTGGAATTTTGATACAGATTATAGCAAATTTATGGTTGGCTTTAGGTGATACAGGCCCTTTAACAATATTAACTCTCCCAATCTATGACTACACGATATCTTTCCATTTTTGTGTTCTTCAGTGTCTTTTATCAACGTCATAGTTTTCAGTGTAGAGGTCTTTCATTTCCTTGGTTGAATTTACTTCTAACTGTTCTCTTGATGCTGTTGTAAATGAGGTACTTTTCTTTACTTCTTGTAGAGATAATTTGTGTTTGTGTATAGAAATGCTATTGATTTTTGTATGTTGCTTTTATGTGCTGCAACTGTACTAAATTTGTTTAATAGTTCCAGCAGTTTCTTTTTTTAATTTGTGGTGGAGCCTTTAGAAGTGTCCATATATAAAATCATGTCATCTGCAGATAGAGACATTTTTACTTCCTTGTCTCAAATTCTAAAGTCTTCTATTTCCTTTTTCTTGCCTGATTTTTCTATGACTTCCATACTGAATTGAATCAGAGTGGTAAGAGTAGACACTTTTAACACCAGAAATTGACACAACATTGTAATCTGACTATAACTGACTAAAAAAAAAAAAAAAAAAGAGTAGACACATTTATCTTGTTCTTGATCTTAAAGACTTTCAAACTTTTCCCACTGAGTAGGATGTTAGCTGTGGGCTTGAATTTTATGGCCATTTTTATGTTGAGGTACCTTTCTTCTGTATCTAATTGGTTGAGAGTTTTTATTATGAATGGGTATTGAATTTTATGAAATATTTTGTATACATTGAGATGAACATATGAATGTTATATTTCTTTCTGTCAGTATGTTGTATCACATTCATTGACTTGCTTCTGTTGAATCATCCTTGCATCCCAAGATTGAATCCCACTTGAATGATTCCTTTCCTGTGTATGATTCCTTTCATGTGCTGCTGAATTCAGTATGCTAATATTCTGTAGAAAAGTTTGCATCTATCTTTATTAAGAATATTGGCCTTAGTTTTCTTTTCTTGTGATGTCTTATTTGGCATTTGTATCAGGGTATTTCACATTATTATTATAGTTTACATATTTTTACATTATGTATACAATAATACATTATTGCAGTTATAATTATTGCAATATGCTTGTTTTTTTCAACTCTTAACCCAGAGTTATGTGTATTATGCATCACCATTACTGTATTAGAAACCTTAATTTATTTCATTACCAGTGAGTTTTATTCTATCTACATAGGTTTTTATAATGTTAACTGACCTCCTCTTAGCTCCACTTGAATAACTCCCTTTAGCATTTTCTGCAAGACAGATCTAGTGTTGATAGCCTCACTCAGCTTTTGTTTGTTCGGGAAAGTCTTATCTTTCCTTCATTTCTGAAGAACAGCTTGGCTGGGTATAGTATTTCTGGTTGACATTTTTGTTTCTTTCAGTAATTTGAATATACCATTCATTTCTTTCCTGGACTAGTTCATTGCCCAAGCAAGGCTGCAGGCTAGCCTCCACAGTTGCCTGGATCCTCTGGTCAGCTTTCCTAAATGGTCAAGACTGGGTACTGTCCTCACCAGAAGAGGAAGCTATGAATTAGCTTCCCTGTCCTAGCAGGGCTACAGAATGTGCCCCAGGGTGGCCAGCATGGCTCATGGCTTAGGGTCCTGATTCACACAAGACTGTGCACTGAATCCTCTGGCCAGAAAGGGACCCCTGGTTTTGATGTGTCTTCTGGTCAAATGCCACTGTAAGTGGGGCTATAGGCTGGTCTGTGCACCTGCCAACATGCTCTGGTTAGGTTCATTGATTGGGTGGCTGAAGGCCGCACTCAGGAGTGGGCAGGGATACAGATGAGCTTCCCTACATGGCCAGAGTGGTTAGCACTCTGGGGACTTGCAGACACCTAAAAGTTCTCTTCACAGAAAAAAAAAAAAAGCCCTTTTTTGTAACTATATGGGGTGATGGATCTACATCGGGCAGATTCCTTGATGCAGGAGGTGTTTCCCTTCACCCCCGTGTTTTTAGATTTTCACAATGGTGTCTTGCAGATGAATAGTTGTTAGTAGGCCTTCTTGTGAGGGGGAGAGCAGTTGGGAATGGCTTGCTACCATTTTAGTGATGTCACGCCACAGTGTTAAAGTTTATTTTAATAAGTGAATTTTTTTAAATGCATCTTACAGTTAACTGTTGAAGGATGGGATTCAGAATTTTTATTTATGTATATTTTGAATATGATATTGTAGGCAGATGCTGAAGTAAGGATACATAGGTACCTGTGTATGGGCAATTGTCTGTGTATGTTTGTGTACCTGTCTGTAACAGCCACATGGATGAAATCTTAATCTAAAATTTCCATTCCAGTCCTTCATTTTCCTTATGATGTTTATCTGTTTAAGATATTAGGCCATTTATTCTAGAATTTCTCAGAGTCTGGATTTTGCTCATTGTATAGTCATGGTGCATGGCAGCAATTTAGTCCCTCGTCTGTAATTACTGCAAATTGGCCTCTGGATGCCAAGGCACTATCGGAATCAGGCACAGTCCCTTTGGCAATGGTATAGATTCACGTGTGTTCCTGCCTTAGGAGGAGGCATATGTTTAGGTTTTCAGTCTCTTTTGATGTTAAAATACATAGGGGTTCAATGCCTAGACCCACTAACTCAGGGAGTTTTCAAGATGGCTCTAGTTTCATCCTGTTATTTTGTAATGATTCACTATAATGCTTTGAATACAGTGATATTCTTCCTCAATTATAATTTGAGTATCCACCAGATGGAAAAAAGCCACATAAAAATGTTTGATTTTTACATCCTGTGTACCTGCTGTATGTAAAAATTAATTTCTGCCATCCTCAAAAGATGACCAATTATGATTTTTAAGTACAGTTACAAAGAGATGTAAACACTTTATGGGGTGCCATCCATGGCCATTCTTATCATTCATGAAGTGTAACATGTCCCTTCTTTGGACAGTGGTAGGTTTCCCAAATCGCTTCCTGTGTCCTTTTGGTTCTTTGGACATGGTGTTAATATTTGTTGATAGGTAACTTACAACTTGGTATGACAAGTTGATCTGGGCTCATCTTACACAAGGAATCAGCCCATTCTGTATGAGCCCTGGATTCCTTCAAAGAGGAATGGTAATTGAAGAAAACAATATGGATGCTAATTGCTACTAAGTTTAAAGATAGTTTATAGAATATATATCTATAGAGAATATATATGTATACACAGTCATCAGAAAATGTGATATGTATCGCCTATATGTGGAGGAGAGGAAAAGGCAGGGAGAAGCGGACCATAAAAAGGTGTATACATGTAGGTGAAAGGAACAGGAAACTTTATGAGCGCCTACTCAAACCATGTTATGGAGTCCAAATTCATCGTGCTTGCCATACAACAGGATGATAAATCAAGAAACGAGGTACTGGCATGAGGAACAGCATGGATATTCGGAGAGCCAGAAGACTGAGAAGATGGGGAACTAATGACCATCTTCCTCAAGCGAGAATTCAGGTTCTTTTATAGTAAGAAGGGGACAGGGTGCGGTTGGTTGTTGCAAACTTCTTGGTGTCAGAATCCTTTGTTCTCGCAACTGTTCGCTTAGGTCAGAGCACGATGTTCCTGTAAACCCCCGACAAGACAAATGTTACTCTCTGTTCTGCAACGTTTATGTTTACATGAATGGGAAAGTGGTTACAACTGTAAAGGTCAGAGCCTTGAGAACGGGCTAACGTGCATTTCAGGCTGTGGGCAACATTCGTTTACAAAACATGCAGAACCAGCGTGACTGAGAACAGGAAACAACACAGTGTTAGAGCTGCAGGCGTAGATCTAAGATGGACTGAGGTCTGTCCTTCCTTGTTAAAGCTGCTAATACTCCTGGTTCTAATGTGTAAGTAGTTCTAGGGGGCTTTCATTTAATCTAGTCTATATTATATTTGCATTGTCTCTGTAGATACCTTCTTTCTTCCTCATGAAGATCTTGGTTCTAAAGAACACAGAAGGTGGTACGATTACACTAGTCCATGGTTACTCAGTTTGCTATATAGCATAGCACACACGAACAGAACCAGAATAACACAATGGGAATAGTGTCCAAATCAATTATGGTGACTGAAAGAGTTTAATTATTTTTTTTTTTTTTGCATACAATTTCTCCACACCCTCTCCAAACTTTCATGTTTACACTAGTCTACAATGGCAGATAACACAGCCGTTACATGCTATAAGTTTTAGATCTCAATTTAGTTTCATAGGTAAGTATGTGTATCACTGCTATCAGCAGTCCTTAAGTCACTATATTTCTAGTCTTTGATTGCCTGAACCATTTTCACAGGGAGACAACTGAGTAAAGTCTCATGGGAACAATCTTATTAATATTGATAAATTAATAACAATTGATAGTCTGTAGAAATAAAGCTCAATTTTGCTGAGCAGGAAATCCTTGGCTCACATTTTCTATTCTTGGGTACCTGAAATGTTACCTCATTTTACTGTAGCTGAAGGTGTAGCAGTTAAGCAGCTCCTGATAATCTATTTGCTTTCTTACATAAATCTCATACTCTTTGGCATGAATGGCTAAATTTTTTACTTAAGTTCAACCATTTTACTAGAACGTGTTGTCATTCTGGATTAAAAGTGTCAGGTATTTTGTTTTCTGTTTTTAAAAGGACATTGGGAAATTTCTTACTGTAGTTCTTTGAATTACGGTGTTCACATTATTATTAATGTATTCCATCCCCTGGATCAGATGTTCATCTTCAG
This sequence comes from Camelus bactrianus, assembly GCF_048773025.1. NCBI lineage: Eukaryota > Metazoa > Chordata > Mammalia > Artiodactyla > Camelidae > Camelus > Camelus bactrianus. The sequence continues at coordinate 95,418,622 of NC_133542.1, forward strand.
GTATTAGTTTTATCCATACATTTTCTTTACTTGTGCCAGCCCTCAATAACTGCTACTTTCCCCAATGTTTTCTGTCTTTTTTAATGTATAAAATTTCCTCAGTTTGTATCATCAGCTGCTATTATGGTATTATTTGCATATTTATTTGTTGCTGTACAACTTCTAAAATATTAAGATTTTTTAAAAAATGTATAATTCTTAACTTCTGTCATCCCATTTTGCATTTTTATTTATGATGCTATTTCGTGCCTTGCATAAGTATCTAATATACTGAGCTTACTTTGAAATGTACCTTCTTGTTTTCTGGCATGCATACTGTTTCTGAAAGAAAATTCTGCTTTTTAGTCCATTTTTTAAAATTTTCTTCTAACTTATATGGGTATCTGGCCTTAATAGTTTCTGTGTTGCCCATTTTTACATGAATGGAATTTCCTTTTACAAGAAAGTACATTTTATAGTAGCCTGTGCAACTTTAGAAGGCTCCCATTTCTGTTGTTTTTGTGCTTTGTGTAAAAATATGGCATCTACCTTGATTTTGGAGATTGACTGGCTTTCTTTTCCCTTCCACTTTCATCTAGAATTTTCCTCTGTATTGTCTCTGTCGTAGACAATTTGGGTTCCATTCCCCGAAATGCCGCCTCAGAGTGGAGCTCTCCCTGAAGAGACATCCTCGTGGGTAACTAGGGAAATTTCAAATGGACTTGGCTTTTCCAGCCTGATGAAGACATCCAGTGCACTGAGAAACGCAGTCGGGAAAGCCGCCACCGCCTTCTTTTTCTATGTAGGAACCATAAGGAAAGCCGAAAGTGTTTTACACTGAGTATGATGTTTTCTGTTGATTTTTAGGGTGCTTTTTTTACATAGTGAACTAGATCAGAGTTGCACAGGATTTCAGGAGTTGTTCTAGACCATTGTTTTCATGGCCCTAAACTTCTTTGGCATAAGTTTGTATGGAATCAATGTATCTTCTTTGCCCAGGTGACCATTCAGATGTTTCCGATTTGGAATCAGGAAAATGGAATTTATATTGTTTATATTTTTTGAGATTAATTTTTGAGACAGGTATTATCAACTCTTTCAATTCCAAACAGGCTTAAGTGTGAATGGACAGCTGGAAAGGGAAGATACAGAGAAACCATATGAAATTATTCCAAGGACAGGGAAGGCCTGATTCCCCCATCTTTGACTGAGTTGAGCCATCTAGATACACTGTGGTTTGGTTCCACACAAAACCTAGGTCGACTGGCTCTTTATCTGTGAATAATGTATTGCGGTTCAGGTAGGGACTAAGTTACAGTGTTTGGGCAGAATGAATGTTTTAACCATTGTCATTCTTTGATGCCATGAGGACATGAAATTTGCATCTATGTTTTTGTCCTTTTCAATGGATTATCTAGATGTGCAAGATTTCAGTGTGCATGTGTTCCACTCTCCTGTGTATACAGATTCCTTCCTAATTTTTTACTTTGCCTGTAATTGTACATAGGATGGCTTTTTTTTCCTTCTGTATTTCTTGTTTATTTCTTTCCTTCTGTCTCTTTCTCGCTTTCTTCTTTCTGTCACTGTTGATTGTTGTTGATGTTCATCTGCAGTGTTAAAATTGCAATTGATGTTTGTGTATTTATTGTGCAACTATTCAGCATTCATTTGTAATGTTATCTACAGTTTTGTTGGAAAATTATGGAAAAGTGAATTTCTAAATATGGCACTATTGTAACCACACCAAGTCGTCATCTGCATCAAATAAAATGGCTCATGATTATAATCTTTCCAAAGTGTCTCTCCAGTTTTTGTGGGGAGGAGTGGGAACTTGTTGGGGCTTGGGCATTACGTGCACTTGTTTATTAAATCATTCCACTTCTGACACAGTATTGACATAGCATTTTAAAAAGGAATTTATTTTCTATTCAGTTGAGTCATACAATAAGCTTTACCTCCATAAAAAGTATTGCATCTTGCTGTCATATGTTCCTGGGGAGTAATGTTGATGTTAGTGGAACTGCAATGGCTTTCATTAATTCATTGACAGAGATTTGATTATATATATATGTGTGAAAACAAAATGAATTTTCATGAAAGATTCTTCTGTACCATAACTTTGCAGCATTTGCCGAGCAGAGCAAATAATATTATTTGATTAGTAATAGGTTCACATACAAGCAAACATACTTTGAATTCTGTCAATAGACACCATTTTCATGTCTCAGATGGAAAGTGGATTCCTCTTATTTCTTGCCTGAAGTCTGTGCAGGGAAATTCCTGTCTACTGTTGGGGCACAGAAGGGCAGACCAAGTTGCCTTCTTTTTTTTGTTTAGAAATTATTAGTAAATCTGAGACTGTTTTATGTCGAGAAGAATGTTTCATGACTTTGTGAGTGGAGTAAGTCTTTATTCAGTCTACAGGTGGCAAATTCTGTGTGTTTCTTTGAAAATGTCTCTATTTTGCCTTTATACTAAAATTAATTTTCCAAAGAAGATAAAGGCAAACAACGCAATCCAGAAATGGGCAGAAGACCTAAGCAAGCTATTCTCCAACGATGACATACACATGGCCGATAGGGCCATGAAGAACTGCTCAATATAACTAATTGTCAGACAAATGAAAATCAGAACTACAATGAGATGTCACCGCATGCTCCTCAGAATGGCCATCAATCAGACGTCCACAAAGGATCAGTGCTGGAGAGGGTGTGAAGGAAAGGGAACCCTCCTGCACTCTTGGTTGGAATGTATTTAGGTGCACCCGTTATGGAAAACAGCAGGGCAGTTCCTCAGAAGTCTAATCGTGGACTTACTGACACTGTGATCCACCAGTCCCACTCCTGGTCATGTATCCAGATGGAACTTTAATTCAAAAAGACACATGCAACCCAGTGTTCACAGTGGCACTGTTTCCAGGAGACAGGACATGGAAATAACTTCACCCACGAATTGACAGAGGACTGTTTAAAGAAGCTATGGTACATTTAGAGAACAGAATACAATGCAGCCATAAAAAATAATGAAATAATGCCATTTGCTTGCAGCGACATGGATGGACCTGGAGAATGTCATTTAAGGCAAATAAGGCAGAACGGGAAGGAAAATACCATATGAAATCACTTATATGTGGAACAAAAAAAGAAAAACAAGACACCAAGTTGTTTCCAAAGCAGAAAGAGACTCATAGACACAGGAAACAAACTTATGGTTACTCGACCCAGGGTAGGGTGGGCAGGGGTTAGGAAGGGATAGATTGGCAGTTTGAGATTTGCGGATAGATACCAACTCATGTCATTGTAAAGGAGATAAACAGCAAGTTTATACTGTATACCACAGGTAAGTCTATATCCAATAGCTAGAATTAAATTATGATGAAAAAATTATGAAAATGAATATGTATGCTTCGAGATGCCTGAAGCTGTGTGTTGCTGACCAGAAATTGTCACAAGTTTGTAAACTGAGTATATTTAATGAAAATATAGAAAATTAAATAAATGAATAAAGGAATTTATTTTCCTAAGTATATATAGAGTATATATATCATATATACATATATTCTATATATATCACATATATAGCTATGATACGGCTCAAGGTATGTTAGCTAGTGGGTTTTTTTTTCTTTTTTTTCTAATACATCTTATTTGTGGATTTGGGGCTTGTTCTTGCAGTCATTGTTAGATAGTTTAGAAGGACCCAAAAATTTGCAGTGTAAGTTGTTTCCTCAGGGCCTTGTGGCACTTAGTCCATTGTCTTCTATGTCTGTTTTTGCCAATCGCAATATCTGCTCGGGTAAACAAGACATGGATGCAAAGACAGAATCTTAAAAGCCACTGGGGAGCATTTAGATGGAGAAGGGAAGTACAGGGGGCATGTGAAGAGGTTTTGTGCCAGACTTGAAATAATTAAACTTATGGTAGGGACAACCCTTAATAGTCAAGAAGGAAGAAGTCAAGTCAGCACCAGTCATACCTCTGCTTCCATGTGCTGATGATAACAAGGGTCTGTTGACTCTGTGGCCTACCATTTCTGATAAATGGAACAAATCCAAAGGATGAGTGTATCCAGTTCAAAGAAACCTGTTGAGGAAATGAGAGTCCTAAATCAGACAGTTTGGGAAATTTCAGTAGCATAGGTAGCAAACGACACAGAAATGTATGCAGGCATCTAAGGATATTAGCACTAAATTTGATTATTTGTTTTTTGGAGGAACCTGGAACCCAGCATACTGGCTGAATTGAAGAGATAAAGGTGAGTATGGAGGTAAGTCAGGTAGCTAGAGAGAGGCTGTAGGGTAGTGGTAGAGCATAGAGCTAGCAGGCAGTAGGTTGTAGGTTCGATTCCAGGCAGGGAGAGTAGGAGAGAGTAGGAGAGAGTAGGAGAGAGTAGGAGAGAGTAGGAGAGAGTAGGAGAGAGTAGGAGAGAGTAGGAGAGAGTAGGAGAGAGTAGGAGAGAGTAGGAGAGAGTAGGAGAGAGTAGGAGAGAGTAGGAGAGAGTAGGAGAGAGTAGGAGAGAGTAGGAGAGAGTAGGAGAGAGTAGGAGAGAGTAGGAGAGAGTAGGAGAGAGTAGGAGAGAGTAGGAGAGAGTAGGAGAGAGTAGGAGAGAGTAGGAGAGAGTAGGAGAGAGTAGGAGAGAGTAGGAGAGAGTAGGAGAGAGTAGGAGAGAGTAGGAGAGAGTAGGAGAGAGTAGGAGAGAGTAGGAGAGAGTAGGAGAGAGTAGGAGAGAGTAGGAGAGAGTAGGAGAGAGTAGGAGAGAGTAGGAGAGAGTAGGAGAGAGTAGGAGAGAGTAGGAGAGAG